>NC_136413.1:13345000-15745000 GCF_051521515.1 Lactuca serriola
TGTTGTTGTTGTTGTTGTTATTATATATATATATATATATATATATATATATATATATATATATATATATATATATATATATATATATATATAATACAAGATTAAGAAAAGTAACATCTATGGAAATAAGGTTTTTTATTATCTCATATTTATACTTTTTCCCATAAAATAATATTGAATAATAGTTTTCATTCCTCATAAAGTTAATTCGTCGGTATTTTACCTACTATATTTGAAGTTTCGTTTTTGATCCTTTATATAGATTTTTCTATAGTTTTCGTGTTTGTTAATATTAAAATTATCCTACCTTAGCTACAATAATCTTCTTAGACTTTGGGGAAAACTGGTCCCCTGTGTTACAACGGAAATTTCAAAACAAAATTTTCATTTCTAAAAATGTATTTTCATCCAAACAAGGCATAAATATCCAACGTATCATGTCATAATACAATCATATAAATCCCAAGATCATGAATCATCCATCAGTGTGTACAGATCACGCCGGTGCCTTCCCACGGTCCTCGCTAGTACCTGAAACACATACACAACAACTGTAAACATAAATGCTTAGTGAGTTCCCCAAAATACAACTTACGCACATACGCCTTTCCAGGCCCTGACCTTCCGGTCCATGTGTCTCAGGGGACTTCCGTCCCTGCTGGGTAAACCTTCCGGTCCTACCCACGCCAACCTTACGGTCCACATTAAAATGCCTTCCGGTCCATAACAAGCATATTATACTTAGCGCATATAACAATTAACTTTTCACATATAGCACATACGTCTCATACCATATCCGACCTTCCGGTCACACAGTCAAAACCCTTCCGGGTACAGTATAGTGAGAAGACTCACCTCGAGAATATCGATAGCTAGCAAATCCCGAAATCACACGTGCTCGATCCTCCGAGCTACAATCCCCCTATATCATCATACGTCTCTTATTAACATTTTTACCACTAAGGTTGACTACCCTTTTTAAGTCAACACTAGTCAACTCTTAATCAACGGTCAACGGTCAACGGTAAACTTTGATCGGACTCGGCGAGTGCACTTTGGCGACTCGGCGAGTCTAGACGTTTTCACCAAACTCTCTAGGATTCCCTTTTGACACGTCGAGTACTCCCCCTGACCCGACGAGTTCCACCTGGAAGAATCGCGGGGCCACCCCGACTCAACTCGCCGAGTCTCAAGAACAACTCGGCGAGTCCCAGTTCAACTCAGACCACCTGACAACCCTCTCAGACTCGCCCTGACTCACTGAGTCAACCCCATGACTCGACTGGATCACCCACTAGGCGATCTGAGGGCAATCTTCAAGCTACTCGCCGAGTCGGATAATCAGACTCGGCGAGTTCATGCCATGCAATCACTCAAACTTGCTTCTAAGGTCAGATTTGTTCCATCAATTCATAGATCTGGCCTTCCTAGACTGATTCATCACGTAAAGTCCTTATCTTGGTGCTCATAACACACCCCATGGCTCATAAATGGCATTTTGACCTAAGGCATAAGGATTCTAATCCAAAACCTCCATTGATTCACAAAAAGCTTGGGCAAAGGGACACTCTGGACCTCCAAGGGTCCAGATCTATGGTCTGAATCGCTTAAGGGACCAAGGGAGCACTAGATCTAGCCACAAAAAGGCTCAATAAGCCCTAAATCAATGCAAACATCAACATAGAAGAGGATAGCTCGAAGATATTACCATAATAGTGATGTTCTAGACTCCAAACTCTCAGAAGGTGGTTCCCCTTGCTTTCCCTTAGCTGATCCTCCCTTTCCCTTGCAAGATGACACGTCCAAGCTCAATAATGGCCTTCTACTTTGCTCTAAACGCTCACACTCGATTAGGGTTTCACTCAAGGGACTGGTGAGCACAAATGACGGCCATAAGGCCCTTTAAATAGGTCCCAAACCCGAGAAATTAGGGTTTCATTAAACAGCGCGGACTCGCCGAGTCCATACCCTGGACTCGCCGAGTCCAGGCGCGAACCCGCGTCCAGAATCGCGATCCTACTCGGCGAGTCTGAGCTCCAACTCGCCGAGTCCCCTCACAAACATCAAAAATTGAAAACATAAAAGATACCTGGAAATCTGGGCTGTTACAACTCTCCCCCACTAGAACTAGACTTCGCCCTCGAAGTCTCGCTCTGAAAATAGCTCCGGATGCTGAACACGCATCTCTCGCTCTGAAAATAGCCACCGGCCTCTCGGCATAATTCAGGCTCGCATCCACCTGAATATCCTCTAATGGAACCACTGCCGACTCATCGGCTATACACTTTCTCAGCTGCGACACATGAAAAGTGTCGTGAATCTGCCCCAACTCTGCTGGCAAATCCAAACGATAGGCTACCCGGCCTACCCTCGTAACCACACGGAATAGACCAATATATCGGGGCCCCAATTTGCCCCTCTTCCTGAATCGAATTACTCCTTTCCAAGGAGAGACCTTTAGGAGAACAAGATCACCGACCTGAAACTCAAGCTCGGATCGACGTCTGTCCGCATAACTATTCTGTCGGATCTGGGCGGTCAACAACCTCTGTCTGACCTGTTGAATCTGCTCTGTCGTCTGAAGCACGATCTCTGTACTACCCATCACTCTCTGCCCAACCTCACCCAGCAAATGGGGGTCCGACACCTCCTCCCATACAACAGCTCAAAGGGTGGCATACCAATGCTCGAATGATGGCTGTTGTTGTAGGAAAACTCTGCCAAGGGTAAATACGCATCCCAGCTACCCCCGAAATCCAACACACATGCTCGGAGCATGTCCTCAAGCGTCTGAATCGTCCGCTCACTCTGACCCTCTGTCTAGGGATGATATGCGGTACTAAAATGCAGTCTAGTACCTAGCTCCTCATGAAATTTCTTCCAGAATCTGGAAGTGAAACGCACATCACGGTCCGAAACAATCGAGATCGGCACCCCATGCCGAGATACCACTTCCCTCACATATATTTCTGCCAACTTTTCCGCTGAAGAACTCTCACCGATGGCAAGGAAGTGAGCGCTCTTCGTCAACCTGTCCACGATCACCCAAATTGCATCAACTCCTCTGGCAGTCCTCGACAATTTGGTGATGAAGTCCATGGTGATCTGTTCCCACTTCCACTCGGGAACCTCCAATGGCTGCAACTTGCCATGCGGTCTCTGGTGCTCGTCCTTAACCCTGCGGTAGGTCAAGCACCTCTCAACAAACCATGCGACGTCCCTCTTCATACAGGGCCACCAATACTCTTTCCTCAAATCCAAATACATCTTTGTAGCCCCCGGATGGATCGAAAATTTCGACCGATGAGCCTCTTCCATCAAAGTAGTACGCGTACCGCCCACAAACGGTACCCAAATCCGACCCTGAAAAGTCATAAGCCCTCGACCATCCGCAACGAACTCTGAAACCAAACCAACAACCCATTCCCTCTTCTGCATCTCCGGTCGCACAGCCTCGGCCTGTGCCCCACGAATGGCATCCAGTACCGGAGCTATCATGGTCAATCTCAAACACACATCCCGCAGTGGAGTGCTCTCCGCTCTGCGGCTCAACGCATCGGCTACCACATTAGCCTTGCCTGGGTGGTACAGGATCTCACAATCATAATCCTTGACCACATCCAACCATCTTCTTTGACGCATATTTAGGTTGGGCTGATCCATCAAATACTTCAGACTCTTATGGTCCGTGTATATCGTACACCGAACCCCATACAAGTAGTGACGCCAGATCTTAAGGGCGAACACTACTGCCCCCAACTCTAGATCATGCGTGGGATATCTCGTCTCATGAGGCTTCAGCTGCCTCGATGCATATGCTATCACGTGCCCCCTCTGCATCAGCACCGCACCCAGCCCCAAAATCGATGCATCACAATATACTACAAAATCCTCCATCCCTTCCGGGAGAGCTAATACCGGGGCTTCGCACAACCTTTGGCGAAGTGTCTCAAAGGAGGTCTGCTGCTCTGGACCCCATGAGAATGCAACACCCTTCCGGGTCAATCTGGTGAGTGGCACTACGATCTTGGAGAAATCCTTGATAAATCTCCGATAATACCCTGCCAACCCAAGGAAACTCCTGATCTCAGAGGGTGACTTTGGCACCTCCCAACTCATTATCGCCTCAACCTTGGCCGGATCGACCAATATCCCTTCCTGATTAACAAGATGCCCTAGGAACTGGACCTCCCGCAACCAGAAATCACACTTGGAGAACTTTGCATAAAGCTTCTCCGATCTCAAAACCCCAAGGACCTCCCTCAAATGCTCCTCATGCTGCTCCTTAGATCTCGAATACACCTGAATATCATCGATAAATACAATCACCGACCGATCCAACATCGGCCTGCATACCCTGTTCATGAGATACATGAACACAGTCGGGGCATTGGTGAGCCCAAAAGGCATCACCACAAACTCATAATGCCCATAACGCATCCTGAACGCTGTCTTCTGGACGTCCTCATCCCGCACTCTCACCTGATGATATCCCGACCTCAAATCAATCTTGGAGAACCAAGATGCTCCCTGCAACTGGTCGAATAAATCGTCGATCCTCGATAACGGGTAACGGTTCTTGACCGTCAGCTTGTTCAATTCCTGGTAGTCAATGCACATCCGGTGTGAACCATCCTTCTTCTTGACGAACAAAATAGGTGCTCCCCACGGCGAGCTGCTCGGCCGAATAAATCCCTTCCCCAGCAACTCCTGGGGCTGCGAGGATAACTCTTGCATCTCTAGAGGTGCAAGACGATAAGGCACCTTAGCGATAGGCGCATCCCCCGGAACCAAATCGATACTGAACTCCACTTGCCTCACAGGAGGCACACCCGGCAACTCCTCGGGAAATACATCCGGAAACTCGCGCACTACCGGAACCTCCTCAACTGAACTCGGCCTCTCGGAAATCACCCGCGTATCCATCACATACGCCACATAACCCTTACAGCCCTGCTGTAGACACTGCCTCGCCCTAGCGGCCGAACAAAAAGCTGATCCCGAAGGTGTACCCTCGCCGTACACTGAAAGAACTCCCCCACTAGGGTCTCGTATGGTCACCAGCTGACGCTCACAGTCGATAACTGCGCCGAATCGGCTCAACCAGTCCATGCCCACAATGACACATACATCACCCATCGCAATAGGAATCAGATCAATCGGAAACTCAACCCCGAAAATCTCTAATACACATCCCCGGAGAACCTCCGTGGCACAAATCACTCTCTCGTCAGCTATAGAAACTCTTAGAGGCCGACTCAACGGCTCACGGCTAACACTGATATGCCGACCAAAGGCCAAAGATACAAAAGACCGACTCGCACCCGAGTCAAATAACACTAAAGCAGGTACATAATTCACAAGGAAAGTACCTACACATATCCTAACATAAGCATAATATCTCAACATCAAAATAATACATGAAATAAAGCATACCTGCCACAACATCAGGCGGAGTGCGGACCTCCTCCGCAGTCAACTGGAAAGCTCTCCCACGAGCCCTTGGGGCCTCGGCCTTCACTGGTCGAATCTCAGTAGCCCTGACAGCAGGTGCAGATCCCTGATGAAGCTGAGGGCACTCGACCTTCCGATGGCCGGTCTGGTTGCAATGAAAGCAAACCATAAACCCCTTGGGGCAATCCCTAGCGATGTGCCCCTCCTTGCCACACTTGTAGCAAGCACCTGCTCGACATGTCCCGTTGTGACCCTTGCCGCACTTTCCGCAAGTGCGGCCCTTCGGACCTCCCGTCCTAGAATCGGCGGACTTAGTCCGCTTGGCTGCCGACTGAGACTGAGCCGGCCGCCGATCCACCCGTTGAGACTCGGCCTCCTCCCTGGCCTGGGTCTCCAACTCGATCTCGCGCTTCCTGGCATTCGCCTGAAGCTCAGCAAAGGTATGATATGTTGAGTTCGACACGAACTCCCGGATATCCATCCTCAACACACCCAAATACCGGCTCATCCGAGCCTGCTCTGTGGACACCTGCTTGGGGCAGAACATCGCCCTCTCATGAAACTTCCGCGTGATCACCGTAACTGAATCAGTACCCTGCTTGAGAGTCAAGAACTCCTAAACCAACCGATCCCTCTCCACTGGGGGAACGTACTTGTCTCTGAACATAGAGGTAAACCTCTCCCACGTCACGGTTGAAATCTCTGCCAAAGTGAAGTTCGCCGTCACGAACTTCCACCAATCCTTCGCTCCCAGACGGAGCTGGTTCAAGGCGAACCGTACTCTCAGATGCTCCGGACATGAACAAGTGTAGAAGCATCCCTCGATATCAGCAATCCATCTCATCGCAGCGATCGGATCCTGCGTCCCGTCAAACTCAGGTGGCTTCGTGTTGCTGAACTCCCGAAACAGCAACGAGTCACCTCCCTGAGGTCTGGCAGCGGCCACAGCTGCGGTAGCTGCAGCGGCTGCAGCCTTAGTCAACGCGGCGTACCGCTCATCAAAGGTCTCCATCAAAGTGGTCTTAATAGACCCAAACATCTCCGGAATCTCAGCCCGGATCGCTGCAGCCACCTCCTCATGAATCATCTGACGAATCTCCTCGTCACTCACACTGCTCGTACTCGGTTTGTGGCGTGATCCAATCATGATGCCTCTGAAATACATCATAGAACTATCAGAGACTCTATCGAGCATAATCGCACTCGATAACACAACCCTACTCAGTCTCCGATACCCAGGGATTCTTACTTGGGTCGCCCACTGACCCGGTGTCTTCGGTAGTACGGGCCTAATACTACCGACCACACCGCATCAGCATTCACCCCAAGTCCTCCTCCCCAAACCCCGGATCCTGGGTACTCTACTCTTGTTATGCACTAACCACCCGCTCACTCACAAAGCATCTCATAGCAACAGACTTCCCTAGACTAAGGCATCACAAATCAGGCCACTCTAGTCCTATCATGAATACCTAGTCTTCTAGCATGCATAACAATTCATATCATATCATATCTCTTAACACATCATTGTAAGGGTATTTTGGGGATCTTTACCGTTCGGGCGCTGGCTGATCGTACACACTGCTTCATTTTTTGTTTACCACAAATCCTTTATAAAAATTTTATGTCTTTGTTTTTTTTAAAAGTTTTCCTCAAATCCTCGGTTTGAGTTCAGTTACGCCCGAAGGTGTATCCGAATCTCTCAAACCTAGGCTCTGATACCAAATTGTTACAACGGAAATTTCAAAACAAAATTTTCATTTCTAAAAATGTATTTTCATCCAAACAAGGCATAAATATCCAACGTATCATGTCATAATACAATCATATAAATCCCAAGATCATGAATCATCCATCAGTGTGTACAGATCACGCCGGTGCCTTCCCACGGTCCTCGCTAGTACCTGAAACACATACACAACAACTGTAAGCATAAATGCTTAGTGAGTTCCCCAAAATACAACTTACACACATACGCCTTTCCAGGCCCTGACCTTCCGGTCCATGTGTCTCAGGGGACTTCCGTCCCTACTGGGTAAACCTTCCGGTCCTACCCACACCAACCTTACGGTCCACATTACAATGCCTTCCAGTCCATAACAAGCATATTATACTTAGCGCATATAACAATTAACTTTTCACATATAGCACATACATCTCATACCATATCCGACCTTCCGGTCACACAGTTAAAACCCTTCCGGGTACAGTATAGTGAGAAGACTCACCTCGAGAATATCGATAGCTAGCAAATCCCGAAATCACACGTGCTCAATCCTCCGAGCTACAATCCCCCTATATCATCATACGTCTCTTATTAACATTTTTACCACTAAGGTTGACTACCCTTTTTACGTCAATACTAGTCAACTCTTGGTCAACGGTCAACGGTCAATGGTAAACTTTGACCGGACTCGGCGAGTGCACTTTGGCGACTCGGCGAGTCTAGATGTTTTCACCAAACTCTCTAGGATTCCCTTTTGACACGTCGAGTACTCCCCCTGACCCGACGAGTTCCACCTGGAAGAATCGCGGGGCCACCCCGACTCAACTCGCCGAGTCTCAAGAACAATTCGACGAGTCCCAGTTCAACTCAGACCACCTGACAACCCTCTCAGACTCGCCCTGACTCACTGAGTCAACCCCATGACTCGACTGGATCACCCACTAGGCGATCTGAGGGCAATCTTCAAGCTACTCGCCGAGTCGGATCATCAGACTCGGTGAGTTCATGCCATGCGATCACTCAAACTTGCTTCTAAGGTCAGATCTGTTCCATCAATTCATAGATCTGGCCTTCCTAGACCGATTGATCACGTAAAGTCCTTATCTTGGTGCTCATAACACACCCCATGGCTCATAAATGGCATTTTGACCTAAGGCATAAGGATTCCAATCCAAAACCTCCATTGATTCACAAAAAGCTTGGGCAAAGGGACACTCTGGACCTCCAAGGGTCCAGATCTATGGTCTGAATCGCTTAAGGGACCAAGGGAGCACTAGATCTAGCCACAAAAGGGCTCAATAAGCCCTAAATCAATGCAAACATCAACATAGAAGAGGATAGCTCGAAGATATTACCACAATAGCGATGTTCTGGACTCCAAACTCTCAGAAGGTGGTTCCCCTTGCTTTCCCTTAGCTGATCCTCCCTTTCCCTTGCAAGATGACACCTCCAAGCTCAATAATGGCCTTCTACTTTGCTTTAAACGCTCACACTCGATTAGGGTTTCACTCAAGAGACTGGTGAGCACAAATGACGGCCATAAGGCCCTTTAAATAGGTCCCAAACCCGAGAAATTAGGGTTTCATTAAACAGCGCGGACTCGCCGAGTCCAGGCGCGAACCCGCGTCCAGAATCGCGATCCTACTCGGCGAGTCTGAGCTCCAACTCGCCGAGTCCCCTTACAAACATCAAAAATTGAAAACATAAAAGATACCTGGAAATCCGGGCTGTTACACCCTGATTATGGGTGATGTAGCAATTCTGTCTATTTTCTTTTACCTTCTAATTTTGCCACGATACTTTCTGGCTTTAGCAGATTCAGTCCCTCTGTTTTTGGTCCTTTTTTAAAATATATTATTTTTGGTAGACACGTGTTCTTTATCCTTTTCCTTCACCGATTTCCTTTTCCGTTAGTGGTTTTCCACGTGTTATCGACTCAGACAATCCATCGCCCACCGCCCATAACACTGCCTCTTCTTCCCCACTTTCTCTAGATACTTCCCACCGGCTCTAACCCTCCGTATCTCTCTAAACTCATCGGCTTCAGAGAGTAAACATCATGGCGGAAACGATGCAACACTCCCTTCAATTTCAGAGAAACAACATCACCGCCTTCTTCTTCTTCTCCTCCTCCTCATCTTTTTTCGAATTCCATCAACGAAACCCAAATCAACTTCCGTTCAAAATAGTTCTCACCTTCTTCTTCATCTTCTTCAAAAAGATCAGGAGCTGCTTTGTATTGCACCTGCACTAGCAATTCAGATTCTACATATTTACATTCAACACCCATGCCAGCAAAAGAAAACCTCTTTATCCTGACGACTCATCTTTATTACGTCAATGCTCCTCCTCATGTTTCTATCTATCTATCTATTGTTGTACCTCGAGAAGAATAATTTGAATTTGTTAATTTCCTATCTCATGATGACATCATACGATTTTAGGGCTAATAATGCCTATCAAGAATTCAGGAATTTTTTAAATACCATTTCCTTGAAGTATCCTTAGTTTGATTTAGAAACAATCGCGTAAGATTCATTCCGACAAGGTAATTTCTTTTACTTTTTTTTTGCTTAATCTAGATAAATAGGGTTATAATTAGGGTTCCAGTTTTTTTGATTTGCAGGATGTAGGGCAAGGGGTTGTGGAAAGCTATTCACGGGTGATTGAAAGTTTAGCTTTTAATTTAATGGCGAGGATTGATGATCTGTTATACGTAGATGATTCTACCAAGAAACATGATGCAATGGAGGCTGGTCTTCATCTTCAACTGCCGAGAATTCATGGCTTCTCATTTAGGAAGTAAAACTGGAACAATATGGACACAAAAGTCATGTTATTTTAATTTGTCATTTCTTGATTTTTAACAGGAAAATCAAGAAGAAGAATGTAGGACTGAAGGTGAAACTGTTCGTTCTCAATTAAGTCGATGAAGCAGAGCTGCTGCAATTCATAACCAGTCTGAACGGGTAATTTGCTTTGGTTGGTTTTCCAATTCACCACCAATTACTGATGTTGACGAGCCATTAAAGGGCCTTAAAGTACAAGGCCAAACTATGAAGATATCTATTCTTTTAGATGATTTTTGTGAATTCTTTCAGAACCCTTTCGAAGAAAAAAGGTAACATATATATAATTTAAATGTCAATTATTAAATCAAATGTTTTTTTATCGAACTAATGTAACATTTTTTTTCTAATGATGTAGGTAGAGTTATGAAGGTTTTGAAAGGTGGAGCCTCTCCCAGATGGATCCGACCACTTCTTTAATCTCAGTAATCCTCTTTTTTTTTTTAAAAAAAAAAATACTATTTTCAACTCTAAATCGACTCTTTTTTTGGTTATAGATTTAACCATACTTTTTTTTTAAAATTTCTGTTTGGTGAAGTGCTTGAACTTTTGATCAAAATAAAGGACAAGGATGTTCGTTCTGAAGATGATCTTGTGGGAAAGGTTAAGTATATACATTTTAATCAAAACTTTGTTATCATTATGTATTATTTTTAGCAAAGGGCATTTTGGTCGGTCCTAGAAAATAATAGGTATTTGAAACCCATTTATAATTTTTCTATTTGTAAATTTTTACAAAATCAGCACTTAAGGGATCTCAAAGCTGCAAGAGCTTATTCGAGAGGAAGGACTGGTGCTGCCTTTGACTAAATTTGGTTAAAGTAATTTTGTACCCAACATATGTGTTTTAAAAAGAAAATATATCTCAGTTTGCTTCTACTTTACTACATTTTTTAAGCATCATACTTTCATAGTCAACCAATTAGAGCATCATACTTCCATGACAAACGTTTAACATAATGTCTTCCATCGGTTTTCTTTGACATTAGTGTCAAATCCAACCCCCACGAAGCGGGGATTCTTATCTAGTTATAATAATAATAATAATAATAATAATAATAATAATAATAATAATAACAATCAAGGAAAGGGTAAATCCGAACATTTTTTAAAAACTTAAGAGTAAATCCGAACATTTTTGAAAATTTAAGGGCTTTACTGGTATTAGGTAACCGGTAGTTTACTTGGAAACCGGCTACAAGTGTAAAAATGAACAAATTAAAAAAACATCGGACTTTACTGGACATAAAACACGTCCAAAGGTAAAACTGACATTTTTGTGAAAACTTAACGGCTTTTATGTCATTTTCCCTTTTAGTGACCAAATGAACACAAAACCAAAAATTAAGTGACCAAATGAACACAAAATCAAAATTAAGTGACCAAATGAACACAAAACCAAAAGTTAAATGACCAAAAACAAGCTGAATTTTTTTTTTCCGAAGCTAAAATCACTTTATCAAAATTTCCAATTGAACGTCGTTATATCATTTTTTTTTTGACCATTTTACCAGGAGCCTTTGGTTGCCATTTATTTTGACACTCTTTCTTTTTCAAATCGAACATCTCCATTCCATTCATCAATTTCTGTCAAGAATCAATCCCAAACACCCCCATCGATTTCTGTCAAACAATCAAACTCAAAAACCCACGTTGATTTACAGTCAAAATAAAAAGAAAATAGAAGATAGGAAACCTGTGATCCAATAGCAAATGACAATGGCCTCATCATCCTCTTCGTTTTTCCCCATCAACACCACCGAACTCCCTTCACAGCTCGCTACCACAACCGAAGCAATCAGCCTCGCTGCCTTCCCCTTTCTTCCTTTCCTTCGGTCTCGCCGACCCGGCGACTTCTCCCTCCTCGCGATCTGAAATCGTCGGATACCTCCCTCGGTCCCCTTTTTAGCCTGCAACGAGCAAGGAACCAAGAGCCGCACTTCTGTCTTGGTGCTTTCTTCGTGACTGCCTTCGTTTGTTCCTCGTCTCTCGATTAGACGAAGGGTCGAACCCCCCCCCCCCTCTCTCACACACACACACACACAATCAAAGTGGTTTTTGATTTCTCCTCCGGCTGCGAACCAACATAAGAAACGTATGGTCGCTGCCTTCGACCTTGTTGCTGTTTCCTTTATCCCTCTTTGCTGTCTGCGACGAGTAGGAAATCACAAGGGCCGCCGGACATAGGCTGCGACGCCCTTTCGTATCACTGATTAGCCACCACCGAGACGTCACTCAACGCCTTCGTGTTCATTCGTATCTGCCATCGTTGCCATCGTTCCTCCGTTCGTATTCACCATTGACTTGCCCGATCAACATTTTGGAATCGGGAACACAAGCCCTAAATTTTTTAAAGTTTGAACCATTAAACAAAAATGGTCCGTCCATGAAAATCCTTTTCATAAAAGCCTAAATCCCTTTTAAATTCTTTTAAAAATGACAAAATGAACCCTTATTTGACAAAGCATTAAGAAATCAGTCCGAAACCCCAAACTTTGATTCCATTTATTCAAAACAACCCCTAGCATTGAGATTTCTTAACAATACCAGTCAACGACTCAAACATTAAACCCATTTGCTTAAAACAACCCCTCGTTTGGTATTCTTTTTATCAAAATAGTCCTACCAATTTAATTAAATTACCAAAAAGACCGTATACTTTTGCGAAGTTACAAATTATACCTCGACAGTTCAAATTTGTTACGAAATGGTCCCGAGAGTATTTCAAAGTTCAAAAATTGTGGACTTACGGTTTATCACGTCAAGCGTCTCAAAGAAACCGAATTTGAATGATTGAAACCCACGCTTCAAGGGTGAATATATGTGCCTAAATATTTTGTGTATACAAATCAATTTTCTTTTTATGAGAAAAACAATAAATCTAGTTTATAAAATTATTATTATTTAACAATTTACCATATTATTACGAATAAACCAGAATAAAATTTTCATATACATATTATGGTTATTTTATCATAAAATAACCAGTTCATACAACAAATACTACATGCTACAAAATTATATGATTTTGATGTGACATTGCATATTATAACAAGAACGTTATGAAACTTAGAAGTATTTCAAGGATTCAAGCTATTACTAAGCATGTTTATTTATATGTTTAAGTACAGAACGTTTATACATGTACATATGTTCATTAATTTGAAACATTTATTTTTATAAAAGCGAGCACATTACACTTTTACATATATGTCAAACATACTTGACTTTTGTAAACTTTATACAATGATATTCATTATGCCTAGTGACTTAATCACAATTAAGTTAGGGTTGAGAGCTATTCACAAACTTTTCAGTTAAGGGATTTTTAGTGAGACGTTATTCATTAGCTGAGTTTAAATACTTAGCATACTCACACTACTATAAACGTTAATCTTCGGAGCAAGATACATATGTATAGATTTGTATGTGGTTGACATCCCTACCTACGGTTGCTAGCTACAACCTCGACCGCTCAATCAAAGCGGGTGAGAGGTGTCTAGAATTGTTACTACAACCTCCAATGATGCATTGTAGAGGGTACAAAAGTAACATAGCTTGGTTATAGGACTCACTATAAACATTAAGTGGAATATATATATATATATATATATATATATATCACTCATGACAACCATGGGCTTGGTTGCTTTCAAAACTATGTAAGTATGAAATAACTTACGTAATAGTACAATTTGGTTTTCAAGGATATTCAAATATTCTTTACAAAAACGGTTTCTAAGTATGGATTTACTTATAAAAAGATACATTTTGGATTTTAAAGACACATTGCAAACACTGTTTTAACACATACTAACATTGTGTTGACCGTCAAAACTACATGTATTCTCAGTAGGGGTGAGCAAAACCGAACCCGAAAACCGAAAAACCAAAAAAACCGACAAAACCAAAACCGAAGCATAAACCGACGGTTTGGGTTTAGATTTTTTGAAAACCAAAAATTTCATTTTGGGTTCGGTTTTTGGGTTTGGTAAAACCGAAAGAAACCGAACCGAACCGATTATGTATAATATTTATATACACATATAAACATGTTTAGCGAAGTTATATCAAAACGATCATCTGGTTGAGGTGGGTAAGGCTCTAGTGTGTTTTTCTGGAGGTTTCAGGTTCGAAACCTGTGTACAATATTTTACATCTTTATTTTCGTAGCTTGATATAACATATCCCACATCGGCACATGATTGAAACATAGTTACAGATGCTCGCCTACATAAGCACAACATTCATCCTCTTCAGTTTTATCAAGTATTAGCTTTGTCCCACATCGCTTGAGGGATCAAAGTAGAAGCCATCTTCACCTCTATATAAGTGAGGATATGAGATGATAGAAAAATACTTTTAGGTTTGGTTTAACTCATACCGAAAACCGAACCCAAAAACCCAATTTAGAAACCGATAAACCATAAAACCGAACCCACGAGTTTAGGGTCGGTTAGGGTTTAATTTTTTAGAAACTGACGTCCATCGGTTTGGGTTCGGTTTTGGGCCAAAACCGACCCAAACTGACCCATGCTCAACCCTAATTCTTAGGTAACTATTAAACAGACATTCAAGACAGACTGGATTACAGGTGCCCAAGTTTACTTGTTGTGTATTATATTCCTATTGGAACACTCCAATCCAGGTATTCCATTTTATCCCTTGAAGTATTTCTTTTTGGTAAATGAGGACCTTTCGTATTATGGGCATACATATGCATACACTTGAGCATGCATCGCGGAGCTGAGACTCGTATGCGGGGCGTACAAGCATGTACGTGGGGCGTACAAGACCATAGACCAAAAAACCAAATTTCATGAATTGCATCCTATTTAAATAACCTTATATCATTTGGACAAAACCCTAATCAGCCTCCATAGCCTCATTTCACCCTTAAACCTTAATTTTGCAAGAAAGTGTGATATTTGAGCTTAAAGAAGTGTTTGGTGGCCTTTCTAGAGGGTGTACAAGAAGAAGATGGTGGTGTTCAAGTATTGATCAAGGAAGGAGCCTTTGGATCCTACATCTAGAGCATCTTGGCGAGCTTTTGAAGGTAAAAATCTTGCATCTTGTCTATCCTCCTTGCTTGTTGAGTTAGGGTTTTCTAGAGTCCACTTTTGAGTCCATAAATCATATCTTGAGATTTTGGACAACTCCAGAGGTCAGTAAGGTTAGATATGAGACTCTTGGACTTGTTTATAGTATAAAACTGCAAACTTGATGTCTTCTATGGATCCATGCGTGATTTAAGATCTTTTGAAAGGTCTTAATGAGGTAGATTGAGTTGTTGGGATCTTATATAGCATGCAAAGGCATAAAGTTGCCAACTTTATGCATTTTGGACCATTAAATCGACCAAGATCTAGAATTTGAGTGAAAAGCCTGCATGCATTAAGCACTTAATGGACTTTATGCCCTTAGCCCAGTATGCTATGCGTATAGAAGAGGTACGTTGGGCATACGCTCTCAAGAAGCTTTGGACCTTCGCGAACTTCAGGCCTTTGGGCCCTAATGGTTTTCAACCTAGACTTGTTGGTGTTTGGGCCTAAAATTATCTTTGGGCCAATGTTGGTATGTTTAGGCTTATTGGGCCTTCTGGCCTAATATAGAATTGGACTTTGATGCTAGGCCCATTAGTAAAGGAATGCCATTTGGGCCATTATGGAGGGACTTGGACTTAGAATTATGGGCTCTTTAATTAGGTTGAGTTCTAATCCTAATTAGGGTATTTGTATATCTGTTCAGTGTGAGATTTTGGCTGGTAGTTGAGCAGTGGTTGTCTTCGGCAGACTGAGGTGAGTCTTCTCACTATACCAATGGATCGAAGGAACCAATGCCGACCCATTACTTGATATGAGATTATAATAGTTGAATATTTAATGGTTTTGTTATGTGGTATGTATTGACTTATGTGAAGACCATGGGGGTAGCCCATGGCACTTGGTAAGAGCATGAGGGGGAGCCCATGGCCCTTGGATGTAAGACCATGGGGGTATCCCATGACATCCCAAATGAAGACCATGGAGGGAGTTCATGGCAAATCTATGTATATATGTGCATGACATTATGTGGTTATGTGTTTTGCTTATTTTGGGAAACTCACTAAGCGTGTGCTTACAGTTTTGTTGGGTGTTTTAGGTACTTCTGATTCTAAGGGAAGGGCCCGACTTGATGGCACAGTGTGCACTCTCCAGTATTTCCGCACTAGTTGTCTTGGATACTCTAATCTTTTTAGCAATGTGCTTATGTAATGGAATTTTGGAAAAACAAATATGAATGATATTTCTAATTATTAAATGAAAATTTTTATCTGATTTTTTAGGTTGTTACAAGTTGGTATCAGAGCCTTGGTTTGAGGGATTTGTGCACGCTCTCGGGTGTGTCAGAACTCGAACTGAGGAAATGGTAAACCCTTTTTCAAAAGAAACAAATGTTAAGTTTTCCTGAAAACGGATTTCTTAAGGTAAAAGGGGAGAGTCCAAAGTGATTAATCGATCGAGCTCAAATAAGTGTTCCCAATGTATTTGCCATGCTAGGGATATATTTTTGGAAATTCACATTGAATTGGTTATTTGCGAAGTGATGGAACCTAGTCCCGGATGAGACCTTGCTTCTGACTCTGGGATGAGATCTCCATGGTTGCCTAGTTATAACTGCAAGATCACAAAGAACAAGGCCCGTCAGCCGCTTCCCGGGAGAACGCTCCGACGGTCAAGTTAGGATGACTTTAGGGTTTGTGTCTGTTCTCTCAGGATTGGTTAGAGAGCTTACCTCGTTGGTGTGCACATCCTTTTATACCTAGCGCTCCTGCCTGGTCCGTACCGGACATGATCACTTTTGGAGGAGACAAGGTCAAAGGCGCTGATTGGAGGGTCGTGTGCCCTCAACCGCTAGAGCGCTCTCATTGGCTCTGACGGTAATGCTCTGATCATGCCCTTTGTCTCATGACTGTATCTTTTGTCTTGGAGCGAGGAGCGTTACTTGGCGGGCGCGAGCCTTCCGCCTGCCCGTTCCGCTCCCAGGGGCGCCAGCGGGCGCTGAGCCTGCTAGGCTGAGCCTGGCTGGTGTGCCAGGCTCTAGGGCTTGGACGCGGTTCTGCTGTGCTGCCCTAGGCACACCATCAAGTCCCCCAGTCCAGTAGTCGTAGCGTTACAGCACTAGTTACGACGTTCTGGACTTAACTGATTGACGCGTGTCCGTCATTCCTCCATTCTTTATGGCGACGTGACTGCCCCTGACTGTTAACGGTTACGTCAGCGTGTCAGGCATTTGAATGTCCCGCCTCTTCGTTTTCCTTCAAAAGGGATTTACAGAGAACGGTTCTTGCCATTTCTTCCCTCTTTTCCCTGCGTATTCGTCTTTTCTCTCTTTTCATGGCTAATCTTCCCGGAATTGTTCCTTCTGCCGTCGAGTATCAATAGTTGGAGGCCACTTATGGCTTGTCTCCTTTAGAAGGTGTGAAATTCCCCTCTGCTGGCTCCTCCATCTCTTCACCCCCCTGGAAAAATCGGAGTTTTACTTAAAACTCTATATGATGGCATACGATTTCCTTTAACATATTTCTAAGAGGAGGTTCTTCAGAAGGATGGCTGTAGTCTTCAAATGTTGACCCCTAACGCTGTCAACAAAGTGGTTGCCTTCGAGATGATCTGTAGAGCCAATGGGTATGTTCCCGACTACTTCGTCTTCAAGTTCTTCTTCCGGTTCTGCCTTACCGGAGATAAGTGTACATTTTTGGCCCAGCGAGGGGGGCATGCCCTAGTTCCTGATGGGCGCACCCCCAAGAATTGGCAAGACAAGTGGTTGTGGGTGAATCAAGAACTGGTTGGGAGTGGTCGTTATCATGCCAATGCTTTCGCCGATACTGTCCCTAAGCTCTTCCCTCACAATCAAGAAGTCGCCGATTACCTGAAAAGTGTGCAGGTAACCGCTGAAGTTTACTCCGAAGCGCTTCTGTTCGGGGTAGCGATGAGCCCCTCCTGGAGGCGGCGTGGCAAGATGGCGGTGTTCTATTCCGTCATTGATGGTGAGTTTCGCATCCGTCCTGTTTCTCTCTTTACTTTACTTTATTGGTGTTTCTCTTAATCGCCTCCATGTGACTTACATCCCATTCTACTTTTCTTTAGGTGTTGAGTCTTCCTTATCCATGGATGCGGTGTTGCGTAAAAGCTATCGAGGCAAACTGGAGTTTCATGAGGTGGATCTGTTCAAGCGTCTTCCCCCTCATCATAGGGCAGATCGTCTTAACACCCCTACTCCTCTTGTCCCTCAAACGGGCTCGTCGGTGTCTGAGAGAGGTCCATTGCTTGCCCGCCCAATTTTCTCTGTTATGCCAACGGGCGGTGTTCCTTCCCCTTCCCCGGAGGACAGTGAGGATAGCAAAGAGGGTATCATTGCTGACGTTCGGCGGATGCAGGCGAAACGGAAAGCTATGCAGGTGATGGGTGAACCGGTGACTGGTGCTCCCGCTGCCCCCAAGAGGGTGCATATTAGGCGCAACTTTTCTCGTCTGTTGAGCTCGATGAGTTCCATGCCAGTGAGCTCCACTTCCGCTGGCGTGGTTGTGATTCCCGATGATGACGTGCAACAGTCTGCGGGAGTCGATAGGGCG
The DNA here is from genome assembly GCF_051521515.1 of Lactuca serriola. Classification (NCBI taxonomy): domain Eukaryota; kingdom Viridiplantae; phylum Streptophyta; class Magnoliopsida; order Asterales; family Asteraceae; genus Lactuca; species Lactuca serriola. The sequence goes on from NC_136413.1 coordinate 13,363,644, forward strand.
ACTGAACAGCCTGGTTTTCCATATTTTTCTTCAATCCCTTCTCCAAGTGTTCCGTTTGTCCCTTTCAAGCTTTCTCCCGCGAAAGGCCTTGGTCCCCACGGGCCAGTTACAGTTTCCAAAGATGATGGCCCTGGTGATGGTGCTTCTGGGTCGACGACTTTTGTGCCTTCTTGGGATCTTCGCACCGATTCTCATCTTTCTGTTTGTGCCAATTCCTTGGAGTTCTCGCGCCATGCCTTCCCTCCAGCTGCAGTGGGGATATGGATGCGATGGGCAGCCCTGCCCTTGCTCACAACATGGCCTATGCTGCTGCGTAGGCGATGTTCTATCTTGTTGCAGGTTCTCGGCGCATCCATAGCCTTGGCGAGATGGAGGTTGCTCATGCCACCTGTGGATCGCGTGTGGCAAACCTGGAGCGCCGCCTGGGTGAGCTTGGCGACAATCTTCGCTCAGCTGAAAAAAAGTGTGAGTTGCTGGCGTCTGAGAAGAACGTTCTTGATGAGGCTAGGGCTGCATTGGATGCCAAGGTTGATTCTCTAACTCAAATGAATGAAGGTTTAATGATCCAGGTTGAGAGTCTCGAGCGTGACGCCATTGACCCTGACAAGCTTGTGTCATCACTGCAAGCAGATGTGTGCGCTGCTCGTCGAGACTTGGATTGGCTGTTGCAAATCGGTGTTGTGCGTGTCGTTGATAAGCTGATAGAGCATCCTGACTTTACCAATGCTATCAGTCTTATCCGTCATGTTGCATATATGGCTGGGGTTGAATCTGTGCAGAAAACTTCAAGTGGTGGTGAAGGTGGCGAGACGGGTGCTGGTTCGCTGTCTGTCGGGCCTGTGGTTAGCGTAAGTGATGCTCTCTTGTCCTTCGCTAGCATGGATCACGCAGGTCTGTTGGGTCTGGGAGAGATGGGTATTGATGGTTTGCGAGAATTGTGTTCTTTTGGTTCAGAGGGTACTCCTGATGATGTTGCGGGTCGTGAGATGGTGCTTGTGAATGATACTGATGTGGGAGGGAATGGGAAGGATCGTGGTGCTAGTGGTGATGGCCGAGCAGGTGTTAAAGGTGATGATGCTGATGATGTGGTGGATGATAGGGAAGTTTCTGGTGGGTTGGCTGGGAAGGCAGGTGAGGATGATGTTGTGGAGGGGGCTGTGGTTGGTGATAAGGCTGTTGGAGACGGTTTGGAGTCATAATATTTCTTGTTTTGTTTAGTGTATGTGTTTTGCTTTGCCATGGTTGAACTGCTGAACAATGTTTTCTCTCTTCTTTTTTTTTATATTTGTATGTTTGACATGCACTAAGCATTATCTACTATCTACTTTTGTTTTGTGCTTGGCTTGTTTGTTTATTTCATATTGCTCAAGATGTGCCAAACCTTTTGCCTTGTTTCTGGTTACCGTTGACACACTAAGTGTTCATATCGAATGCGCTTAGCACTTATCATTCAATCATTGGAGATTATTACACTAAGTATGAGAGATCAGCAATTGCATTGTTATTTAACCGCGGGATTTTTTTTAAATACACTAAGTATTAAGCTCATGTCACTTATGCATGAGATTCTATATGTGTCGAGTACTGAACTCATGTCTTTAAGCATATAAATACACTGAGTATCAATTTTCATGTCACTTAGCATGGATAGATGTACTCTAAGTACTCTAGGATGCAACATACTTAATGGAACATCAACCAACTAAGGTTACATCTTTTCTTTTTAGAAAAAATATTTCTCTAGGTTCCTAGCATTCCATGTTCTTGGAATGGGCCTTCCTTCCATTGTCTCTAACACGTATGCCCCGTTCCTGTTTACCTCTGTGACCTTCTATGGGCCTTCCCACGTTGGGCCCAGCTTTCCCTGGGGTTGTGGCCGACTGGCCTCATTTTTCCTCAAGACATACTCGCCCATTTTGAAGGCCTTCTCCTTTACCCTTTGGTTGTAATACCTTTCTGTTGCATGTTTGTACGCAGCTTGGCGTACTCCCAACTCTTCATGTTTCTCCTCTAGGATATCTAAGTTTATCCTCAGGTTTTGTGTGTTTCTTTCCTTGTCCTGGTTGGCCACCCTTAGCGTATTCACTTCCACTTCCATGGGGAGCATGGCTTCGGTCCCATATGTCAAGCTGAAAGGGGTTTCCTTTGTGCTTTTCCGTGGTGTAGTCCTGTATGACCATAGCACCGTTGGTATCTCCTCTGCCCAATTCCCTTTTGCTTTGCCCAACCTCTTTTTGATCCTATTGACAATGGTTCGGTTGGACACCTCCGTTTGACCGTTCGCTTGAGGGTGTGCCACCGATGTGAAGCGTTGGCTTATCCCTTTGGCAGTGCACCATTCTCTAAATGGGTTCTCAGCGAATTGCAAACCATTGTCGCTGATGAGAACCTTAGGTGTTCCGAATCTAGTCATGATGTTTTTCCACACAAATTTTATCATGTGCCTCCCAGATATGGATGCCAACGGCTCAGCTTCAATCCACTTTGTGAAGTAATCCACGGCTAGCACCATATACTTCAGCTTTCCTGGTGCTTATGGGAATGGACCCAATATGTCTATGCCCCACTGGTAGAAAGGCCATGGGCTGGATATATATTGCTTAGAGGCGCCGGGGGTTCCGCTGGACTGGGGCGTAAGACTGACACTCCCCACATTTCTTGGTTACCTCTACCGCGTCTTGATGTATCGTCGGCCAGTATACCCCCATTCGTAGCACCTTTCCTGTCAAAGCCCTCGCCCCTTCGTGTGCGCCTACCTGCCCTGAGTGTGCTTCCTGCAATATCTCTCTCCCCTTGGCTTGATCTACACATTTTAGCCATGGAGACATGAATCCCTTCTTGTACAATTCCCTGTTCACCATTGCATATGAGGGCGCCTTTATACGTATTTTTCTGGCCTCGTCATGGTCGTCCGACAACACTCCTCTCTGGAGGTATTCCCGGAATGGTGTCATCCATGTGGGTCTAGCAGGGGTCCGGATGCTCACCTGCTGTTCATCAATGTTTCTCTCCCGGAGCACCTCCACTAAAACTTTCTTTGACAGGTGGTCATAACAAGTGGACGCTAGCTTCTCAAAGCGTCTGCCCTCTTATTCTCACTTCTGGGTATCTGCTTGATTGTAAATTGGCCGAATGATCCTATCAGTTGCATTACCATCTTTACATACTTTCCCATCCTTTGGTCTCTTACCTTGAAACTCCCATTGACTTGGTTCGCTGCTAACCTTGAGTCGGTTAGTGTTGTTACAGCTTTTGCGCCCATCTGTTTGGCGAGTTGCAGCCCTGCAAGTAGTGCCTCGTACTCCGCCTCGTTGTTCGATGTATGGAAGTCGAAACGGAGGGTGTATGTTACCTCTTCTCCTTTTGGGCTAGTCAGGATAAGCCCCGCCCCTGAGCCTTCCTTGCTGGACGCTCCGTCTGTGTACAGGGTCCATGAACCATCACCGGTAGGGGACTCTTCAACTACCCACACCTTTTCTTTCGTCGGGTTCCCTCCGTCAGGAATTTCTAGTTAGAAATCAGCCAACTCCTGCCCTTTGATACTTGTTCTTTGGCAGTAGTTTATATCGTGCTCTCCCAGTTCAATTGCCCACTTGGCCAGCCGACCCGACGTCTCCGGCTTGAGCAAGATCTATTTAATGTGGTAGCTTGTGAGTACCTCGATTTGATGTGACTGGAAGTAACGCCTTAAGTGTAGATGAGCGCCAGCACCAATTTTTACAGCGTGGGATAGTTGAGTTCTGGTCCCTGCAGCGCTCTGCTAACAAAGTATACCGGTCTCTGCTCCCCTTCCCTTTCCACAACCAATATCGATGATATTGCTTCGCCTGATGTCGAGAGATACATTTGTAATGTTTCTCCGGGGATAGGAGTTGCCAGAGTCGGCAGCTTGTGCATTGCTTCCTTGATTCTCTAGAGCGCCTTCTCAGCTTCATTCGTCCAATGGAAATTGTTTTTCTCGATGCATCCCTTTAAGGTGTGGAACAGTGGCATAGCCTTGTCGGCAAATTTCGAGATGAACCTGCTTAGAGCTGTAAGCTTCCCGTTCAGACCTTGTGCATCTCTAAGAGAGTTTGGGGTTGGCGTCTCGATGAACTCATCGACCTTGGTCGGGCTGGGCTGAACGCCTTGTCTAGTAACATAGTAGCCCAAGAATCGCCCCTCTTCTACTCCAAATGTGCATTTGGCTGGGTTTAGTTTCATCTTGGCCACCTCTAATGTTTTGAAAGTCTCCTCGATGTCTTGCAACATCTTTCCTTCATTTGGACTCTTAATAACCATATCATCTACATACACCTCAATATTCCTTCCAATTTGCTTGGCGAATATCGAGTCGACCAGCCGCTGGTATGTCGCCCGTGCATTCTTTAACCCGAAGGGCATATTGGTGTAGCAGAACGTGCCATGGTCTGTATAGAAGGCTATTTTCTCTTCGTCTTCTTTGCTCATCAGTATCTGGTGATACCCTTTGTATGCATCCAAGAAGCATTTTAGCTTAAATACCTGTAGCGACTCTACCTTCTGGTCGATTTTGGGGAGTGGGTAGCAATCCTTAGGGCATGCCTTGTTTAGATCAGAAAAGTCGATGCACATGCGCCATGACCCATCCTGCTTGCGGACCATAACTGGGTTTGCAATCCACGTTGGGAACATCGCCTCCCTTACTATTCCGGCCTCCGTTAGCTTAGACACTTCTGCATTGATCGCCTTGTTGTGGTCTCCTCCTTGTACCCTCTTCTTCTGCTTAACGTCTTTTACCCCCGGTTTGATCATTAATTTATGTTCAATGACTTTCCTTTCTACCCCCACCATATCCGTGGGGGTCCAAGCGAATACATGTTTGTAGCGTTTGATCAGATCAACCAGTGCTCTTCTTGTGTGGGCTTGGGAGGTTGTTTCCAACATTGACCGGTTGGTCGGGGTATCTCTCATTGATTACCTCCTTCCCCTTTGCAGGGTTTCCCCTGGGCCTCTTGGGCCCTTTGGTTATTTCCGCTGGCTTCATAACTGTATAGCACCGCAATTCTCTGGGCGGGGTGGCCAAAATCGTGGCTTCGCCTTTTGGTGTGTCGAATTTCATGATCCCATGCATGGTTGAAGGTACGACCCCTAGCTTCAAGAGGGCTGTCCTCCCTAAGATGATGTTGTGCTCCGCCGAGTGTAGAATGACCACAAAGTCTATCAGGGCAGTCTTCTTCCGCTGCTTGTCATGGCTAGTGATTGTTAAGGGGAGGTGGATCGTGCCCAACGGCCACAGGCTGTGGCCGGTGAATCCCACTAGCCTACCCATCGTAGGTCGCAAATTATCTTTCCAGCGGTCCGGGAGGAGTCGGAAACAATGCTCATAGATGATGTCTGCTGAACTCCCGGTGTCGACATAGACCCTATGGATAGTTACGTCTTTGATGGATGCCTGTATTATGAGAGGGTTGTCACCTCTCCAGCCGTCCGACCGGGGATCCTGTATGGAGAACGTGAGCGCGCATGCTGACGGTTTAACAATGACATGCTCGCCTCGTTGTTCCTCCCTGCTTCTTTTGCTGCGTATCATGAATATCTCCTTGGGCTGAACTCCTTCCCAGGGTGGACCCTTGTCATTCTCAGCATTGAATTTGGCGCGTAGGCTTCGCGCCACCTCCACCAGGTCTCCCTTAAGTTGTTTCTCCTCCATCTCCTTCTTTAGTACCGAACAACTAGCTGTGTCATGCGTTTTGCTTTTGTGGTACTCACAGTACCGACTCTTAGGCGACTTGGCTGGCTGCTGTTTCTCAGACACTGCATATACTTCTGGGCGGCGACCCCGTTTGTCGTCTTTGATAAATGGTCGGAAAAGTGGCGGTGGTCTTTTTGCTTGGCCATAGTGTCTTCCTCCCCCCGGAGATCCGTGTGGGTCGGGTGGTGACGCCTAGTCGCCATAGCATTCAAGTAGGCCTGCTTGGCTGCTTCTCCATCTTCCTGCCGCAGGTATCGCTCCACTCTTTCTTTCAACTCATCTCATGTTAGAGGCTTCTTTCCCATGAGTTTTTACGAGAGGGGCCCAGGCAGGAGTCCCCATGTGAAAGCACCAACGATGAGCCCTTCGTCATGCCCTGGTACATCCAGCGTAGCGTTTATGAACCTTGTAAAGTATTCTCGAACAGTCTCCCCCTCCCTTTGTTTATAGCCTATAATTGAATGAGAATCACCTTTGTATTTTCGTAACCGCATGAAGTTGGTGAGGAAAAGGTACTTGAGCTGAGCGAAGTTTGAAATGCTGCCCGGTTGTAGCGTTTTGAACCATGTGTCGGCGTTGCCATCGAGCGTCGTCGGGAAGTATGTGCACCAAAACTTCTCGTTGAGCTTTAGCGACGCCATCGTCCATTCATATGTATCAATGTGGCTATCTGGGTCGGTAGTTCCATTGTACGTTTTAAGCATCGGGAGCTGTGCAGTGTTTGGTATTTCGTAATCCAACAGCTCTTTAACAAACGGTGATGTTACGCTCCGGGAAAAACCATCCTGGTTTGGAGCAGTCGACATCCCTTGCTGGTATTGCGGACTCATTCCATGCTGTAGGGGCGTAAGGTAGCCTGAACTTGGTCCATAAAAGGGGTATGGATGGATTGGTAACTGGAGGGGATAGCTAGTGGATAAAGGGTGCATAGATGTAACAGGGTTGATCACTATCGGTTGTTGTAAGCTGTTGTTTGGGGAAATAGTCAGTCCAGCCCATGTTCCAACCGTCGTGTAGACGGTTGGTGAGTGGTTCATCATGGTTTGCGCCAATGGTGGTATTAGCGTCGTGGAACTCTGTCCACCAGTCGTCTGGAACGATGTAGGTGTTACGAATAACGGTGAACGGTTGAGAATATGGCTTGACGGGGGTGCAGTTGAGTGAACTGTTCGCGCCTGTTGCAGTGGCGGCCCAAAGAACGGCGGCATCTGAAGCTGTGTAGGCGAAAGTAGCTCCACCGGAGTTGTTCCTTGCTGAGAAAACAACGGTTGCAAAATATTTCCGGCGGCTGTTGTAGAACTTCCTTCGCCTAAAACAGGCATGTTGGTCGCTGTAGGCGGTGGCATTTCGTCCAACGTCGTCATGGGATGTATGGGACTAACTGGTCGTCCCTCACTACCGTTGGACACCATTGATGCTTGCTTTCGTGGTTTTTTTTGTGTTCTTCGTCTCACAAACGGATGACGCCAAATGATGGAACCTTCTCCCGGATGAGACCTTACTTCTGACTCTGGGATGAGATCTCCTCGGTTGCCTGGTTATAACTGCAAGATCACAAAGAACAAGGGCCGTCAGCCGCTTCCTGGGAGGGGTTCCCAGGAGAACGATCCGACGGTCAAGTTAGGATGACTTTAGGGTTTGTGTCTGTTCTCTCAGGATTGGTTAGAGAGCTTACCTCGCTGGTCTGGTGTGCACATCCTTTTATACCTAGCGCTCCTGCCTGGTCCGTACCAGACATGATCACTTTTGGAGGAGACAAGGTCAGAGGCGCTGATTGGAGGGTCGTGCGCCCTCAACCGCTAGAGCGCTCTCATTGGCCCCGATGGTAATGCTCTGATCCTGCCCTTTGTCTCCTGACCGTATCTTTTGTCTTGGAGCGAGGAGCGTTACTTGGCGGGGGCGAGCCTTCCGCTTGTCCGTTCCGCTCCCAGGGGCACTAGCGGGCGCTGAGCCTGCTGGGCTGAGCCTTGCCGGTGTACCCGGCTCTAGGGCTTGGACACGGTTCTGCTGTGCTGCCCTAGGCACACCATCACTAAGTGTATGCTTTCAAAGTTGTATATGTCTAGGATTGGATAGCCTTAGAACGATGAATTATGCCTTATTCCTGTTCCTTGTTTGGTTGTGGTTTAGGGTAAAAGCTTTATTTGACAGTCTAGGTGATTGTATTTTTGTATAACTTACATGCATAGGGCAACTTGATATGATTGATTTAGATTTCTGGTTCGGCGAGGATTGAGAAATCATAGAACAGTCTAGGATCTGAGTTTGTGTTGTGAACTGTGGGTCAGGTTATCTACGGTTGGTTGAATTAGAGGCATCATATATGGCATTGGGGAAGGTACAAGTAGGTGTGGAAGATAGTATTGAGCCCGTACTACTGAAGGCACAACACATGTACCCGAAACAAGGGCATACCTGGTAACTCTAAGGATTCCAGTGAGGAGGAATCCTTTAGAACTTCCTTATAAATTGCTATGTATGTTGTATTTTTTTAGTGGAGGATGGTGATGATTACGCGAGGAGGTTCGGGTATAAGATCAGGTTCAGGCTCTGGTGCAGAGCTTATTGATGAGCGGCTGCATGATCTTATCGCGGCTGAGGTTACTCATGGCATCCTTGACGCTAGCCTGGTGATCTTTGGTACCGTCAAGGAAGGGATCATGGAGATTATAGAGGAGCGACTCAAGTCTTTTTGAGCCGATATTGTTGCGGGTCACATTCGGACTCGAGCTCCCTCATTTTGGGAGTTCAAGACGTGTGGTGTGCTGGAGTTCTTCAGGGTTAGGGACCCCATCACTAGTCGCCGCTGGGTTGTAGATACGAAGAATGCCCAGTGCATGAGCTTTTGCCTCGAGGTGACAAAGTGGGGTTCGCTTCCTACATACCTAGGGTTCGGGCGCAATATTGGTGGGAGAAGGTTACCCACAAGGTAGGATAAACGGGTGTAGCTGAGATGTCTTGGGAGGAGTTCGTACGGAGATTTGATCTGGAGTTTGCACCATCCTTTGAGGTGCAGCGTCTGGTGAGGGAGTTTCAGGATCTTCAGTAGATGACAAAGACTGTGGCGAAGATCACCGCCAAGTTTAGAGAAAGGGCACTATTGGTTCCATAGTACACTGCGGATGAGGAGATGAAGAAGACGAGGTATCACTCCATGCTGAGGGATGATATCGGCGAGTTTGTGAGATTTTCGGGGTGCAAAATCCTAAATGACATGGTGGAGAAGGCCCGGGAATGGGAAATTAAGTTGGAGCTCTGGAGGAAGCGGAAGTCAGAGTAGGATCAGACAACAGTAAGTCAGGATAAGAAGCCTAAGACCTCCGATCCTACCAATAGGGGCCAACGGAAGCTAGGGTCAAGGCCGGTGTAAGCTCGACATCTTATGGTTGTGGCCAGCTGGGCAATATGAGCAGGGATTGCCCCAAGAAGGGCTTGATTTGTTTCCATTGCAACTATTCTGTCCATAAAAGGTTGATTGTCCGACGTTGACTGGAGGAGTAGTGGCGCTGCCTGTGCACACCACAATGAGGATTTCTGATGGCCGCCCGATCAAGGTGACAGCTCATGCGGTGAAGAGTCGCACATTTCAGCTGACCACAGAGGAGGCCCGAGCAGCGTTAGACATCGTGACTGGTATGTGATCTATTTCCGTCTTATTTATTTTTTTCTTTATGCTCATGTCGTTATGATCCTTTTAGGGACCTTTTTGGTCAATGGATTTTCGGCTCATGTTCTTTTTTATTCGGGGGCCACCCGATCATTTGTATCTCTTGCGCTCAGCAAGAAGATTCGAGATGCTCCGGGGACTTTAGATTCCCCACTCGAGGTAAAGATTGCAGATGAACGCACCATGAGTGCTATGAGGGTATTTCGGAGGAATGTTCTGAATATGTTCGGCGAGAGGTTTCCTATTGATTTGGTTCTGATTCCTTTGAGAGGATTGAAGGTAATCATCGGAATGGACTGGTTGGGGCCCAGTAGGGCCATGATAGATTTGCGAGCGTCAGCTGGTGAGAGTTCGAACCCCAAGTGGGGGAGAGCTAGTTATCCATGGAGAAAGAGCCTCGCATGGGCCACCCCTATGTTTGGATGTGAGGGCTAGGAGACTTCTTCAGTAGGGTTGTTCTGGGTTTCTAGCCTATGTCTCGGATACTAGGGTGGAGGCCACGTCAGAGATGAGCAGGGTACCTATTATGCGGGATTTTCCCGATGTTTTTCCAGAGGAGTTGCCTAGGGTGCCTCTCGAGAAGCAAGTAGACTTCCAGATTGATTTGATGCCTAGTGTGGGTCCTATAGCCAAGGCGTCGTATCGTCTAGCTCTACATGAGATGCAAGAGTTGTCTATACAGCTTCAGGAGCTGCTATACATGTGATTTATTCGTCTGAGCAGTTCCCCGTGGGGAGCACTGATCCTGTTCATGAAAAAGAAGTATGGATCACACAGGATGTGTAGTGATTATCGAGAATTGAACAAGATGACAATGAAAATTCGTTATTAGCTTCTGAGGATTGATGAATTATTTGATCAGTTCATGTTGTATCTAGGTTTTCTAAGTTTGATCTTCGGTCAGGGTATCATCAGATGAGGATATACTGAAGAAGGATTTCAGACCACGTTATGGTCATTACGAGTTTGTGGTGATGCCGTTTGGGCTCACCAATGCTCCAACAGTGTTCATGGATCTCATGAACCGGGTTTGCAGGCCGATGTTGGATCAGTCTATGATCATTTTCATTAATGATATCTTGGTATATTCTATGACCAAGGAGCAACACGAGCATCATTTGAGGGAGGTATTGGAGACCTTGAGAAGGGATAGGCTATATGCCAAACCAACCAAGAGGGTATCTTAGCGGATCCAGCCAAGATTGAGGTGGTGATGCGTTGGGAGGTTTCGAAGAACGCATCCGCGATATGAAGTTTCTTGGGTCTGGCGGGGTACTATCGAATATTTATCTTGGATTTTTCCAAGATTGCAGTACCTTTCACCCGCTTAACCAAGAAGAGTGGGACCTTTCAGTAGCGTCTAGATCAGCAATTGGCGTTTGAGACCTTGAGGTAGAAATTATGTGAGGCCCCAATCTTGGCGCTATCCGAGGGATTAGATGATTTTGTGGTGTATTGTGACACTTCTATCTCAGGTTTGGTAGTTGTCCTGATGTATAGGGGGCATGTGATTGCTTACGCTTCATGGCAATTGAAGCCTCATGAGGCGAATTACCCCACTCATGACTTGGAATTGGGGGTGGTTGTGTTTTCCCTCAAGATTTAGAAGCATTATTTATATGGGGTCCGATGCACCATCTTCACCATGATGGGTTTTGGTCCTAAGAACATCCTATGTGCTCATACAAACGCTAATGCTTGGATCTAGGTTTCTCTATGGTACATGCAAGTTATCCAAGACTATGAACCCTAATTCTAGCATACAAGTAATCATATTAACATGAGAATAGGTTTATAATATTACCTTGATTGTTATGTAGCAATAAGAGTCCCAAATCTCCTTGTATTGACTTTGGAAGGCTTAGAGCCACAAGTGTCACTCCTCTAATGGTTCACAAACACCATAAGCAAGAGGATGAAGAGGAGAGAGGATGGAGGCTGCCCAAAACCGTCTACAAACCCTGGAGGAGTCTTAGCCACGTTTTTGGTCCTTAAGGGATCTATATATAGTGAGGCAATTAGGGTTATCTAACATGGAAACCCTAATTTGGATGCTTAAGCACTAAGCAACCCATGGAGCCCTTTCCATAAGGCCTTCGACGATTTCATATGGGCTTCCCCCATAGAATTCGTCCACCTTATGATATAAGGCAATCCATGGCCCAAATTGCAATTATCTTATAATTACAATTCCAGTCCCTTAAGTTTAATTAATCTCTTTTAGTCACAAAACTAATTACCAATTAATCCTTGACTAATATTAATTAAACAATATGATTTCTCCTTTAATATATTATTCCCATAATATATTAATAAATCATATTTAATCCTTTCTCTCCATAATTCATCCTATCAAGTTGCTTTGGTGAAGGCAACCCAAAAGGACCACGCACCATCGGGTCAAGTACATACCAAAATAGTTATGGACTTAGACACTAATCCAACACACCAATCACAAGAGTTTGAAATATTTGATGGATGGGTAGAATCTGAATATGAGACAGAGGATATCGTTAGATGTGGTAAAAGATTTTGATTGTGAGATTTTGAATCATCCTGGGAAGGCCAATGTAGTGGTCAATTCTTTGAGTCGCAAGGCGACAAGTGCTCTGATCCAAGATGTTTGTTTGAGGATGACGGTTACCTCACCAGTGTTGGATATGATCAAGGGGGAACCGGTCGATGGATTGAAAATGGAGAATTGGAATACTTAGTGGGTTTGGGGGCAGATTCCATTGTTTATTCGAGAGAGCTGGGGATTATTGACTCAGTGTGGCAGGGTTTGGGTTCCGGTGTTTGGGGTAGTAAGGCAAAATATTATGGAGTAGGTGCATAAGTCCAAGTTTTCTATCCATCCGGGGGCCACGAAGATGTACTAAGACTTGAGGTATAGCTACGGGTGGCCCTGCATGAAGCGGGAAGTTGCTTGGTTTTTTTAGTAGTGTTTGAACGGCAGGAAGGTCAAAGTCGAGCATCAGAGGCCTCATGGCAAGGTTTAGCCGTTACCCATCCCCATGTGGAAATTGGAGGAGATCACCATGGACTTTATCACAAAGTTACCCAGGACGGTGCAGGGTGTTGATTCTATTTAGGTTATTGTGGACATGTTGACCAAGAGTGCTCATTTTATTATGATTTCCGAGAGTATCTCCACCGAGCAGTTAGTAGATATCTATGTGTGAGAGGTGGTGGTCAGGCACGGAGTTCCGGTATTTGTGATCTCGGGCCGGGATGTTTGATTCACCTCCAGATTCTGGAGGAAGTTTCATGAGGAGTTGGGTACTCAATTGCATTTCTGCACTACTTACCACCCTAGACTGATGGTTAGAGCGAGCGGACGATCCAGACGCTCGAGGCTATGCTTTGGGCATGCGTGTTAGACTTCGGAGGGAGTTGGGATACTTACCTTCCACTAGCAGAGTTCTCATACAACAATAGTTATCATTCTAGTATTGAAAAACTCCCGTTTGAGATGTTGTATGGTCGGAGGTATAGGACTCTAGTTTGTTGAGGGGGGGGGGGAGGGTGGGGAGGTTGGCCATCAAGTCATGTGAAGCACCTAAGTGGTGCTTAAGACCACTGAGTTGATTCAGCAGATGCGTGATAGGTTGCGGGTTATGTAGAGCCACCAGAAAAGCTATGCTGACCGATACCGATTGAATCTCAAGTTCCAGGTGGGGGATTTTGTGTTTATGAAGGTGTCACCCTGGAAGGGTGTCATACCCTTCCGGAAGAAGAGCAAGTTGGGACCCCCATTTATTGGTCCATTCAGGATCTCTGCCCGGGTTGGCAAGGTTGCATATCGATTGCATCTCCCAAATGAGCTGAGTCAGATCCATGACACCTTTCATGTGTCTCAACTTCAGAAGTGTGTATCAGATGAGGCTGCAGTTATTTCATTAGATGATATTCAGGTGGATGAGAGCCTGAGCTATGTTGAGAAGTCCATTTCAGTTCTGTTTAGAAAAACTAAAGCTCTTCGAAATAAAGTGGTGAAGCTAGCAAAGGTGCAATGGCAGCACCCGAAGGGATCCGAATGGACTTGGGAGCCAGAGGACGAGATGCGAAAGTATTACCTGGATCTATTTGCACCAACAGACTTTGAGGCGAAGTATAATTCAAGTGGGGAAGAGTTGTAACACTCTAATCTAGGAATTCCAGTTTAGCCCTTGAAGTATTTCTTTTTGGCAAATGAGGACCTTCCGTACACTAGGCATACATATGTGTACATTTGGCTATGCTTGAGCATGCATCACGGTGCTGAGGCTTGTAAGCAGGGCGTACGAGACCAGAGACCAAAAACCCTAATTTCATGACTTGTACCTTATTTAAACACCCTCCATAGCCTCACTTCGTCCTTAAACCCTATTTTTGCAAGAAAGTGTGAGATTTAAGGTTAAAGGTGTGTTTGGTGGCCTTTCTAGAGGGTGTACAAGAAGAAGAAGGTGGTGTTCAAGTCTTGATCAAGGAAGGAGCTTTTAGATCCTGCATCTAGAACATCTTGGAGAGCTTTTGAAGGTTAAAAGCTTTCATCTTGTCTATCCTCCTTGCTTGTTAAGTTAGGGTTTTCTAGACTCCACTTTTGAGTCCATAAGTCATCACTTGAGAGTTTGGACAACTCCATTGGTTAGGAAGGTTAGATCTGAGACTCTCAGACTTTTTTATAGTATAAAAATGCATAGTTGTTGTCTTCTATGGCTCCATGCATGAGTTAAGACCATTGGAAAGGTCTTAATGAGGTAGATTAAGTTTTTGGGATCTTATATTGCATGCAAAGGCATAAAGTTGCCAACTTTATGCCATAGGACCATTAAATCGACCAAGATCTGGAATTTAAGTGAAGAGCTTGCATGCATAAAGCACTTAATGGACTTTTGTGCATGAGCGGTTTGTACGTTAAGCGTACTAAGTCATATGCTGTGCGTATAGGCCCTTAGCCCAGTATGCTAAGCGTACAGAAGAGGTACATTGAGCATATGCTCTCAGGAAGCTTTAGGCCTTGGCGGACTTCGGACCTTTGAGCCCTAATGGTTTTGGGCCTGGACTTGCTGGTGTTTGGGCCTAAAATTATCTTAGGGCCAAAGTTGGTATGTTTGGGCCTATTGGGCCTTATAGCCCAATATAGAATCGGACTTTGATGCTAGGACCATTAGTGAAGGAATGATCTTTGGGCTGTTATGCAGGGACTTGGACTTAGAATTCTGGGCTCTTTGATTAGGTTGAGTTATAATCCTAATTAGGGTATTTGTATATTTTTTTCAGTGTGAGAATTTGGCTGGTAGTTGAGCAGTGATTGTCTTTAGCAGACTGAGGTGAGTCTTCTCACTATACCAATGGGTCGAAGGCAACAATGTCGGTCCATTACTTGACATGAGATTTAAGTAGTTGAATATGAAATGGTTTGTGTTTTATTATGTATTGACTTATGAGAAGACCAGAGGGAGCCCATAGCACTTGGTAAGACCATGAGGGGGATCCCATGGCCCTTGGTGATGGGTTATGAGCACCACATTAATCCTATGATGTACATGCAAACCCTAAAGCTTTGGATCTATTTTTTCCAATATACATGCAATAATCATCCAAAACTCATAAACCCTAATTTTAACATACAATAATCGAAATTGACAAAAGAATAGAGTTTAGATCTTACCTTGATTGTTATGTTGCAATAACAATCTGAATCCTTCTTGTAATTGACTTCTGAAAGCCTAGTGCCTCAAATGTTACACCTCTAATGGAGTCACAAACACCATATGCAACAAGATGAACAAGGAGATAGGGAGGAGGCACCAAAAATATCCAAGAACCCTTCGAGATCACTTAGCCGCATTTTTGGGAGCCTTAGGGGTCTTTATATACTTGTGTGGGCTGCTAAGGTTTCAGGTGAAATCCTAATTCTCTGCTTAGGCCTTAAGTAACCCATGGAGTTCCCCTAGAAAGACCTTGGACGAAATCCATATAGGATTCCCATATATTTCATTCGATCCCCTTTCCATTAGGAATCCATAGCCCAATTGCATCTATCATATAATTGCAATATCAATCCCCTTTATTTAATTAATCACTTTTAGCCACAAAATTAATTCTTATTAATTCTTGACTAATATTAATTAAACAATATGATATCTCTTTTAATATATTATTCATATAATATATTAATAAATCATAATTAATCCTTTTTCTCCTTAATTCATCCTATCAATTGCTATGGTGAAGGCAACCCAAAAGGACCATGCTCACAATCGGGTCAAGTACATACCAAAATAGTTATGGGCTTAGACACCTAATCCAACAGTCTCCCACTTTGATAAGTCTAATAACTATATTGCATATGACTTCGGAACCTGATCAACAATCGTAGATTTCAAAAGTCGATGTCGAACTCTGATCTTATCAGAAACATGTCCTTTAGATAAGGGATCATATATTCCTCCATTCCAGATATCGTATGAACTGAGACATGGGTTTTAATCATACTCTCTGTTCATGTGTTGTTTCCAGATTTCTGATTTATGACGACTGATAACAGACTACAATTGAACACATCAACCCATTCCTGGCTTGGCCAAGCGCTTAGGGTGTCATCACTAAATCATCGAGGGGCCCACAGATATCGCTTTTAACCCACTTTGGGTAAAAGGAACGGATAAAATTTGTCTCAATGCTCGCTTGTACCTACTCATCAAATCACACACAACAATATCTTTTTTTAACACCAAGTTACTGGTGCGTTTACATATTATCAATGTGCAACCGACTTGCAAATACAACTCACACATCTCGGTTTCAACTCTCCAATAAATTCTGATGAAATCCATGAAGAGATCCAAGTGAGCGTGGGTTTAATCCAATGCTCAAATCATATTCATAAGCACTCATGAACGGTGCACTAGACCTTTGCTATATCTAATACACTTTACACAATCTACATGTAACGCCCTGATTCTTAGATATTGCTTAAATAAGATTTTATGGGTTAAGCTCTACTCGACGAGTTGGTTGACCTACTCGTCGAGTAGTAGCGGGATGGGATCGCGTGTTAAGTGACCTACCCGACGAGTCCATATTGGGACTCGACGAGTAGGAGCTGGCAGATGAAACCCTAAATACCGGGGTTTGCACCCATATTTAAAGAGACCTAAGCCTCCCTTGGGCCTCTTTATAGTTCTAGAGAGTCCTGAGAGTCCTTATACATGTGGGGGTGCCTTGGTGTGGTGTTTCAAGCTTGGAAAGAGAATCTTGGAGGAAGAAAGCTAAGAGTGCACAGGAATTAAAGCAAGGAAGGCGTCGGAAATAGGACTTACCTCAGCTAACATCCTTTGGAGGTATCAAACTGCCATCCGTACTTCCCTTTTTCCCTTTTGTTGAGTTTCTAGGGCTTCTTACGGATTTTCAAGTTGGTATGATGAGCTATGGGCTAGATCTGAAGTTGTAACTTCAGATCTGGACCCTCCTTGGATTGTAGAAGCATAAAGTCACAGTTTTGGTTGTGATTGAGGTCCCTCTTGGGCATGAAGCCCCATTAAGAACTTAGATTTGGCAATTGGAGCCTTTAAGGCCATGCATGCATGTAAAGTTTGCAACTTTACGTGATAAGCATGCCCTAGAAGCTTGGATCTATGATTTGGACCCGCTGCATGGCTCAAAACAAGTCTGTATGGAAAGAGGACTGAATGGACTCGGTGATTCGCAAAGTTGACTCGACGAGTCACATGAAGATGGCCATGAACTCGACGAGTTAGATGAACAACTCGGCGAGTCCGATGAAGATCGTCATAAAACTCGACGAATTGAAGAACAACTCGGCGAGTCGGATGAGTTTTCTCTTGGATATGTATGAGTGTGTATCCGTCGAGTTTCAAGGAGGGAACTCAACGGGTGGCCTTAAAGTTTGATAGAGAATCTGTAACGTCTGTGTTTCTGGGCTTGTCATTAATGTTGATATAATAGTCTAGGTTAACCTTTGTAACCCGTTTTGAAATAATAGAAGTGTATTATTTGAGTATTATGTGTTTTGTGCTTAATTCCTTAATTATGTGATTTGATTAATTAAGAATAAAAATAAGCGTTAAAAAAATTTAAGTGTAAAATAAACTCGATATCTTTACATAAAGTTGTAATGGCCGAAACGAGGTTTCTGAATATATATATATATATATATATATATATATATATATATATATATATATATATATATATATAGAACGCCCAAATCTGACTTCGTATGAGGAAGTTATGATTTTCTGAAGTTTCGACTTAGCGGTATGCAGCCCGAATACTCGATTTAAGATCGAGCGGTTTTTAGCCGAAACAATCTAAACGAGAATAGAAGATCTCATTGTTAGTAGCGAAACGATGAAAAGTTAGTCGAGAACGGACGTCGGACGAAGAAGTTATGAATTTATAATGAAGTTTTCCTGTCCCGGCCTACTAAAAATAAATAATAAAAATAAATTCATAATTAGCCGACAGAGTCTAAACGAAAGTTGTAGAGCGTAGTCTCTCCTACGCGTGGATATAAAGAACGTCGAAAACGGAGTTCGTATGATGAAGATATGAATTTTTGAAGTTTATTAAATAATTAAAATATATAAATTTAATCTTTAATTCGGATGTATATCCGAAGGAGTCACCGATCTGATCCGAAGGACGCCCAGCGTACTAGCGTATGCCCAGCGTACCCCGATGCATGCACCGCCTCGGACTTAAATTCCTCGCATACGTAAGCAGTGACGTTTTTGTCACGTACGCCCCGCGTAGCTGAGTACGCCCGGCGTACGTGCGAGGCTCAGCCTCTATAAAAGGCGTGCAAGGGAAGCCGAGATCTTTTGCTCCATTCCTTCTTTCTCTCGCATTTTCGCCTCATTTTATGTGCTAAAAATACCCCGAACCCCCGGTAATATTCCCGAGCCCCGAAGCAAGTTTTGAAGCCCCGAAGATCCCGAGAAGTATGATTCCCGAGCCGAAGCTCTGCCCGCGAAGAGCCCGGTTTTTGTGAAGATCTTCCAGATCTACCGAAGAATACTACTTCTGCAAGTCGTAGTGCTGTCCGATCATCTTCTGATCAAGTGAGTGTGTAGTTACTTTCTTCTAATGCATAATTATGAAGTATTTTATACGAAATACGTGTTATGTGTATAATTTTGTTGTTATGTGTGTGAATGTATATTCACTCTCTTCTATCTCATAGATCTGATTTATTTTCTATGAAATACGTGTTATGTGGGTGTGCCTCATCTTTTATGTGGAATATGTATTAAATGAAAATGCTATACAGGTTTTAAACTATGTATAAAAATATATATTTTTATCTACTAATATGTTGGGTAGAACATGGGTAGATAGTTAGTGTGTAATAAACAGATGAGAGGCCTCGATGTTGTTGTTGTTGATCTAGTTATTTAGCCGAATATGGATAACGACCACAAACTCTTTCTAGACAGTCATGTGGAATGCTAGCAGGTTCATAACCTGTAGGTGTTGTGAACGATGTGTTCACCGGTGTACTCTATCCCCCTCATGGTTGCCTTTAGGATATCTATTGTTGAGGAAACCCCTTAGCAATAATGTCCATCCCGATGAAAATCCTAGATTAGGTCCCTTGAGATAGATGTTGTTTTAGGGACGTAATGTGAGGATAACGGGAATGGGTAATCGGGTTATTGTTGGTTGGTGAAATTAATATAATTTATTTATTGTGGGTTGAAAACCCTATATGCTCACCAGGCTCCCAAGCCTGACCCACTCAGTTTTATTTGTATTACAGGAAGTGGTGCAAGGGCATAAGATGGATGAATCATCGAGTTGTTTTGTTTACAAGTCTGTATATGTATATATTTGTTAAATGACTTGTAATGTTATCGTTTATGCTTTATGGTCTGTATCGGAACGTGACATCCCGAGTTTTGATTATATAATTGTGACATCCCCAATTTCACGACCAGAAAAGACCGATTTGTTTATGCTTTGTTTTGTAAATCAGAGTAATCGTTTAAAGAAAACGGTTGCGGAATTTGTTCCTGATATGTGCATATTTAGTGTGTATTTAGTATAGTTTTTTATTCATATATTAGCTAAATTATCGCATATTATGGACAAAAGGTACTTAAAAGTGTTAAATTATGTTTTCAGTCCAAAGATGAAGCTCGAAAGCAAAAGGAAGCAAGAGAAACAGTTAGAAGATTGAGAGTGGAATGAAGAAGGAAAAACACTAAAAAAAGCTTCTACTCGTTGAGTCAGATAGCTACTCGACGAGTCCGGTCGAGGAATCAGAAGGATAATGACTCGGGATCTCAGATAGTTATCGCAATACGGAGAATGTGAGAGGGACTCGACGAGTCACCACTTGACTCGACGAGTCGGATAGCTTATTTAAAGATAATTCCATAGATCGAGAGAGGGGAGTTCTGGGACGATTCAGAAAGGTTTTGCTGCGATTGAGAAGCCAGAGGACCCTTAGAGATCGTCAAAGCGAGCTAGAGTTCAATTCCGAAGAAGCATTGAGGCAAAATTTATCATACTTCTTAAATCTTTGTGTTTAGTTACTATGTTTGAACATTTAGATTCTGTTTGTTTGCTGAATTTTATTTCAATGATGAACTAAATTCTTTAAACTTCTATTTGGGGATACGAAATTGGTAGTATGGTTTGATTCTTGGTAGGATTAATTCTATGTTGGTTAATTTAGTTATTTTAGCTTGCTAAAGAACCTTGTGTGTGAATGATAATTGATTTTCTGTTAATAGGGAGATAATTAATTAGCATGAACATCTATTAGTTATCAATCTCATATGCTTAGTGAACACTTTTTGTCATATGTCTAGTGTAGTGAACATGAAACTAGGATTAATAAGAAAATCAAGTAAATTTATGTGCAAGCTTGTGAGATGACCATTAAACAAGAAGTTAATTAAAAGGATAATTTAATTAGCTATTGCAAGTCTAACTTAACCCGAATATTATATCTAGTAAATTTAATTAAAATAGACAACTGGCCATTGTTTAAATTGATTTATTTGCTAAGGATTAATGAAGTGAATACGGAACTAATCAATTGAATCGGTAACTAGCAAAAGAATTAATCCATTGCACTTTTACCTTGAAATCAACCATAGGATCAATTAAGTTGAACTAAATAGAAGTACTTCTCCGTTATTGAATCTAGTCAAAGTTTTCTAGCTTAAATTAGTAATAATTAGTAAGTTTCTAGTCTTGTAAAACTAGAGAACAACCCCTGCTTTTTAATTAACTTAGATTAAATTAGTTTTTAGTTTAATTTGTCGTTCCCTGTGTTCGATACCCTACTTGCTTGAACTATACCACAATTGATAGGTTCACTGCCTTTTGTGTGTTATTTGATAATTAAAAATAGGTTTAAAACTAGTGGGTTTTACACACATCAAGTTTTTGGCGCCGTTGCCGGGGAACGGTTCTAAAATTAATAATAAAGTCTAGTTTAATCGATCCTTTGTGTGGGATTTATCTTACACAAAGTTATTTACAAAGCAAATCAGTAAGTAGATTTAGTTTTAATAAATTCCGTTTTTAGAATAATTAGAAAATTTTCTTTTCTGTTTTGGCCTTGAACTCGCCGAGTGCATTCGAGCAGACTCGGCGAGTCCATCGCAGTTTTAGTCCCTATTTATTATTTCGTTTTTATTCCTTTTACGCGTTTCGTTTCTTTTGTTTCGTTTTTTTCAGCTGTTTCATGACCCGAGGATTGGACACACCTCTAGTACCACCTTTGGAAGACCCGGAATCCGCACTAAAGAGAAGCAAGGGAAAAGCCGTAGGAGAAACCGCAACTTCAAAGAACTCACCACTCAAGAACTTGAAATCTGTTTTCAGCAAGAAAAAAGACAGCAAATCAGGAGCATCCAGTGCCTCGTTAACAATTGAAGAACCAATTCACGAAGATATCGAGTACGAGACCGAGGAAAAAGAAGAGCATATTTCCGAGCACGAAACCGATTCCGAAGAAAAGTTAGCTGTCACTATGGCTAACATCGATGAAGTCCCCATGGGGGAGTGGAAGAAAAGGATGCGTGATGACACCGGGCCGGGACTTGTGCAACCCGCAATTCCCGCAACCGCTACGTTTGAGCTAAAGGGCCATATTCTCGCTCAACTCAAGGAGATCCCTTTTTACGGGAGAGATCATGAAGACGCTTACAAGCATTTGGACGAAGTAAATGATGTGGCCGATTACTTCAACGTGCCTAATGTTCCACGCGAGACCCAACTTCTTCGAATGCTCCCTGTCACGTTTAAAGGCGCTGCAAAAGATTGGTTAAAATCACTTCCTCTCGGATCGGTCACCACATGGGCCAAGATGAAAGAAGAGTTCATTGACCATTTCTGCCCACCTCCCAAGATAGCCAAGCTAAAGAAAGCCATTGCCAACTTCGAGCAACAACCCGGAGAATCTCTTTATGAAGCTTGGGAAAGGTACAAGAGCCTACTTAGAAATTTCCCACACCATGATCTTAATAGCCAACAAGAGGTCTCCATCTTTTATGATGGAGTTAATGTCACCACAAGGCAACTACTCGATTCACAAGGCCCGCTCACCCGAAAGCCACCTCCGGAAATAAAGGAATTAATTGAAGAATTCTCTAAGCATTCTAGAGAATACCACAATCCGAGGAATGAAGTGAGTCGTGGAGCAGTAAACTCGGTGAACGATGGCATGGCGGCGGTAATAGCTAAACTCGATAGCCTAGAACGAAGAATGACGAAAATGGATCAAACGATCCATGCTATTAGGGTAGGATGCGAAAATTGTGGCGGCCCCCATCTTACCAAGGATTGTGATCGAGACGAGAATGGAAATAAAAAGGCTCAAGTATTTTATTCCAGTGGCGATAGATACGATGAAGACTGGAGGAAACCGAAGAAGGAATGGCTCCCATACGAAGAATATAAAAAGGCTAAGGAGGAGAAATACAAACAGAGGGAGAGGGGATTCTATCAGAAGGAAGAGCCGGTGACGGAAAAGAAGGCAAATTTAGAAGAAATACTCACAAGGTTCATAACCGCGTCCGAGAAAAGACATAATGATCATGATGTAGCAATGCAAGAAACCAGAAACATGTTGAGGAATCAGCAAGCTTCCATTCTCAACATTGAGAAACAGTTGGGACAGCTTGCACATCAAGTGAATGAAAGAAGACCTGGTCAACTTCCGAGCAACACCGAGCCCAATCCAAGAAAGGAGAACGTGAGCGTAATAACCTCCAGCAGTGAAGAAAAACTTACAGAAGCACTAAAGATCAGCAAGAAGAAGGAAGAGAAGGAAGAAGAATCGAAGCCAGCCAAACCCGACTCGACTCGCCGAGTCACTCCTATGGACTCGACGAGTCCATTCGAAATTGAGAAACCTGCCAGTTTTCTAAAGCCTTATAAGCCTCCACTGCCATACCCTACCAGAGCCATGCCTGCAGAAAAAGTTGAAGCATACAGAACCTTCATGGAGCATGTTAAAGCTTTACAAGTCAATATGCCATTTGTGGAAACAATGCTCCAAACTCCTAAATACTTTAACTTGCTTAAAGGCCTTTTTGCTGCTAGGAAAGATCTGGCTGAAGTCGCGGAGATATTGATGAGTGAGCTGCCTGAGAAGAAGGGTGATCCGGGTAACACAGTAATTCCGTGCCAATTCGGTAATGAAGTTTCTACACGAGCATTGGCTGATTCAGGTGCAAGCATTAATTTGATGCCCTATTCATTCTTTAAGAAGCTGAATTTACCAGCACCAAGGCCGGTAAATATGAGAATCCATTTGGCAAATAAAACAATAATCCATCCATAAGGCATTTGTGAAGATCTCCTTATCAAAGTGGACAAGTTTATTTTTCCAGTAGACTTCGTGGTGGTGGAAATGGAAGAAGACCCCGAAATACCAATTATTTTGGGAAGATCATTCTTAAACACCGCGTGTGCCCTAATTGACATATGTGAGTCTACATTGACATTAAGAGTGGGTGATGAGTCGGTGATGTTTAAAGCTATTCCAGAAGTCAAGCAAGAAGAAGAAAAGAGAGAAGAAATCTCATTTATCCAATTGGATGATGAGGCATTACAAAAAGAGCTTGAAATTTTACTAAAAGAAGACCCAAGTAAGTTCATGCTACACTCTGAAGGAGTTGAAGATGCTAACAAAGACTTGGAGGAGCTAGAAAAGCTACTGGAAGGAGCCAACTCAGAAAACACTCCAGGATTGATGGAACCCGATAAGACTCGCCGAGTCACCATAATGGACTCGACGAGTCCAGTCGATTTGGATAAAAACTTGACCAAAGCTGATTTGTTTGTTGATCGTTCTTCAAATACCCTGGGTTCAGTTACTGTTTTTGATTCTTTGGAAGAACAATCGGCAGAAGAAGTAAAAGGAATGGAGGTCCAACACGCCGATGTGGCATGCCTTGATACAGTCAAATTCGATGAAGGGTTAAGCACGGAAAAGGATGCAGGAATAAAGGAAAGGAAGGAGGAAGCTGATCACCAATTCACCACTAAACCTAGAGCACGGACCATCATGAAATATGAAGTTATTAAATTTAAAGAGAAGGATGTTCAAGAGTTGGTGAAAAAGAAGGGGGTAAACAAGAAAAAGAGGAAAAGAGAAGCCCAAACAGCTGAGGATGATACTGAGAAAAGGAGAAGAGACGAATTGAAGAGGGCTTACAAGAAAAAGATCCACGCTTACAAGACCAAGTACAAATCACAAAAAGTTAGGCGTGCGTTCCCGATGCTCGAAGATGACAAAACGTAAATGGGAAGGAGTCTAGCTCATGACTCCTCAAAAAGAAGCGCTTGGCGGGAGGCAACCCGTTCAATAGAGTTTGCTTTCTTTTACTTTTTAGTCTTCTTTTTATTTTTCTTTTTATTTTCCCTTCGTTTTTATCCTTAATCTTCTAAATCATCGGGCATGTCTGCTTGAGAGTTGCACAACCTAAGTGTGGGGTGAAATGAGTCATAATAAACAGAAATTTTTTGAAAATTATGCAAATTTTTAAATGACTCGCCGAGTCTGACCACGACTCGACGAGTCCACATGGATTCCAGAAAAGCATTTGACTTCGCGACTAGACTCGCCGAGTCTGACCCTGACTCGACGAGTCGGGTTTATTTACAGAAAAAAAAAATAATTTCGAAATTACTTTTACATCTGGTAAATAGGGTTTTAACCCTAAAATTCAGTTTCCACACCACACTCGCCGGGTACCTCTTTCTCAAACTCTCTCTCAAGCATTCAAGATTTCTTCAAATTTTCTTCCAATTTCTCAAGGTTTAAACTCAAAAGGTAACAACTTTCTTCTTGGTTTCTAGAAAGAATGTGATTATAAGGCCATCTATACCTGCAATTGCATGAAAAAAAACCCGTTTTTGAAAAGTAATGAAATTCTAGGATTTCGATTTTTCATGAATATTGTTGTTTTGAACGTTTATTTTGGCCTTATTACTTAGTAGGAAGTCCCTGAACAAAACCCTTGAAAGATTTTATAGGTTTAATGGTCCAATTTTATGAGACCCGTCGACCGACTCGTGCAGGTTGCGCGACTCGCCGAGTCGGGCCTGGACTCGACGAGTCCAGTCGAGTTACAGACATGAGATATTTTTAACTATATTCTGTGTTTTCTGGGTTTTGTGTGTTTATTTTGCAGACATCATGTTCAGAAGGGGACAATCTTCAAGTGGTAGCTAGGGGGAGTTTCCATGGCTAAACTTCCCGCAAATTGAATCCGCTTCAACAATGAGGAAGTGGAAGAAGAAGCTCGCCGACATTAAGAAGAAGGAGGTGTATGTGCCGAACAGAATTGATTGGGAATGGCTGCAAAGTGTTAGATATGAAGAAGAACTAGCTCCTTACCTTTTGAAGGAGTTCCAACATGAAGGCGAGACAATTATCTGTGATGGGTGGAGCCGGGTCTTCCGCATACAAGAGCCGGTCTATTTAGAGCTTTGCTTGGAGTTTTTCTCTACGGTGTCTTTCACCGGGGGAGTGGATGTGTATCACCCGGCGAGCTTTACTTTTTGTCTTGGGGGCGAGTATCGTCAATTCTCGGTGGTGGACCTTGCCTGCCGACTAGGGATCTATGATCAACCCTTGGTGTCAACAAACATCTTTCGGGCCTTTTTGGCAAACACTCATATGGCGTTCCCCGATGGAGTTACAAGCACGGGTTGGTGGAATACCATTGGAAATAAAGTTTACATCCCAAAGTCTGCACAAGAAGGGAGCATCCGATCCCCAACTCACCGCCTCATTCACTGCCTTATTTCCTCCACCATCAACCAAAGGAAAGACGATGACAAGGTCTCCAACCTTGACGTTTTCTACTTATGGAGCATAATAACACCCGACGTCTTTTGCAACATCCCGTGGTGTATTGCTTCATACCTTTCGGAGGGTGCGGTCAAAGATCGCAAAAGCTCCCGTATCAATGGAGGAATGTTTGTCACTCGATTGGCTAATTCATTCGGGTTAATGAGCCACGGTGCGTGGAACTTAATGACATTGATCCCTACACCTCCATTTAATCCCATTCTTTTCCGGAGAGCACGGATTATTGAAGACTATGGTGGTGGCCATTATGCCATCCCAAATGATGACCCCGTTGTTGGTCCCGAAGCACCGGGAAGGAGGGTAAGATCAAGAAGAGAGCGGGATGTGGAGGACGAGCCGCCAGTGATTCCGGTCGAGAATGAAGACGTACCAATGGATTGGTACAATGTAGAGATGAGGCGGATGCAGGATCAATTGGTGAGGGGGCTGAACTTTTGCAACCAATCCCACATACGACTTTTTGACCACTTCAATATCCCACATATTGATGGTGGGAATTACCCATTCATTCCATCTTGGGATGAGAGGATTGGTGCGCGACGAAGCGGAGCCGGGGGAAGTGGAGCCGCCAATGATGATGAGGAGGATGAAGATTGATTGTGATGTTTTTGTGTTTTTAATTAAACAATTTTAATTTTTTGTTTTGTTTTTTTTATTTGGTGTGTATGCTTTGAGATTTTATTATGTTTAATGGTTGTTTGCTTTAGTTATTTTTCAGGATTGAATTATGATTGTTTGCTTAGGATGGTTTAGAGATGTAAAGCATGGATGTTTTCGCAAGTGAGAGCGAGTCAAGGAAGCGGGTTTTTAATGTCAAAGTGTCGAGTCCGGTCCTTAGGGGTATGAGCAATTGAGTCCAAATGTGAGGAAGGGTTAAAGAAGTTTTTAGAGGCTAAAACAGTTGCAAGATACCAAGTTTTTTTTGTTCAGTGGCCTACTCGACGAGTGCACTAAGCTGACTCGACGAGTCGCCTTGTATTTCTACATATTCTGAGAAGGCGCGCTGGTACTCGACGAGTCCACCATAAGACTCGACGAGTCATTCATTTTTTATACCGACAGACTGCTGATTTGATGCTGCTACTTGTTCCACTTGCTCACTTATTCTTCCATTTCCATTCTTGAAGATCTTACACTGATTTCCGCGTATTTGGAGCAACCCGCACGAGTTTTGACACCCAAGGCATGGATGAGATGTTACCATGTCTAAAGTTGATTGAAGTTGGAGCTTAAATGAGTGTGATCAGCCTATCCACTGCTATCCCAGGGGAGTTTGTTCCAATTCCCTCTTTAGTTTCTTTTATGTTTTTATGTATCATATGCAATGAGGGCATTGCATCACATAAGTGTGGGGTAGGGGGTTGGTTACATAATAGTCAATTTTAAAAAATTTTGCATACCAAAAGTATTATTTAGGTCTTAATTAGAAAATTTTGGTAAAAATTAGGATTCCATGTTAGAATTGTGTTAATAATTGCATGATAACCCAAATGTTTAGTTGAGCCTATATACGTTCTAGTGCATTTGTGGCTTCCTTATTCCAGTGAAATCATGAGACAAAAACACGACCTTGCTCAGCCTGAGGGATGCAATATGTTTAGCAGCCTAAACCTGAAATGTATCCAGGAAAGTTTTTATCATTAGCCAATAAAGGTTGAGATTGAGCGCCCCTGCTTAAGCATGTAGGTTTTGAGTGAAAAAAGTGAGGTACATGTAAAAAAAAGAGAGAATTACAAGAAAAGCTGTAAGAATTTTGGAGCAAATAAAGTGAAGATCAAAAGATCAAAATTCCAAGAAATCCAAAAAAGTTGAAGATACCAAAAGTCAATACAAGTTGGTGAATTCAAAGATATCAAAGATCAAATTATCAAGAAAGTGAAGAATTCAAAGAATTTCATAGTGGTATCGAAAAAATTGTAATTTTCTAGAATATGTATGCTTGGGTTGCTCAATTGAAAATACCTTGAGGGTAAAGAGGTTTTTTGCGGATGGATTCGGAGGGTTGCATAAAATGAGCATAGTTCGGGGTGAGTGGGTGAATGTTTATGAGGATTGTGAGTATTTGGAATATGGGGGGTTCTTTAGGAAAAATTTTAGACACAAATGCATGCGTTGCGGTCTTGGCATAATGGCTGGGTTAGATTGGAGTTGTTATACATAATTTTAATGTGTTAAAATTCAGTTTTGCTTGAGGGCAAGCAAAAGACAAGTGTGGGGTATTTTGATATGTGCATATTTAGTGTGTATTTAGTATAGTTTTTTATTCATATATTAGCTACATTATCGCATATTATGGACAAAAGGTACTTAAAAGTGTTAAATTATGTTTTCAGTCCAAAGATGAAGCTCAGAAGCAAAAGGAAGCAAGAGAAACAGTTAGAAGATTGAGAGTGGAATGAAGAAGGAAAAACACTAAAAAAAGCTTCTACTCGTCGAGTCAGATAGCTACTCGACGAGTCCGGTCGAGGAATCAGAAGGATAATGACTCGGGATCTCAGATAGTTATCGCAATACGGAGAATGTGAGAGGGACTCGACGAGTCACCACTTGACTCGACGAGTCGGATAGCTTATTTAAAGATAATTCCATAGATCGAGAGAGGGGAGTTCTGGGACGATTCAGAAAGGTTTTGCTGCGATTGAGAAGCCAGAGGACCCTTAGAGATCGTCAAAGCGAGCTAGAGTTCAATTCCGAAGAAGCATTGAGGCAAAATTTATCATACTTCTTAAATCTTTGTGTTTAGTTACTATGTTTGAACATTTAGATTCTGTTTGTTTGCTGAATTTTATTTCAATGATGAACTAAATTCTTTAAACTTCTATTTGGGGATACGAAATTGGTAGTATGGTTTGATTCTTGGTAGGATTAATTCTATGTTGGTTAATTTAGTTATTTTAGCTTGCTAAAGAACCTTGTGTGTGAATGATAATTGATTTTCTGTTAATAGGGAGATAATTAATTAGCATGAACATCTATTAGTTATCAATCTCATATGCTTAGTGAACACTTTTTGTC
This sequence comes from Lactuca serriola, assembly GCF_051521515.1. Classification (NCBI taxonomy): domain Eukaryota; kingdom Viridiplantae; phylum Streptophyta; class Magnoliopsida; order Asterales; family Asteraceae; genus Lactuca; species Lactuca serriola. The sequence continues at coordinate 13,392,390 of NC_136413.1, forward strand.
ATATGTCTAGTGTAGTGAACATGAAACTAGGATTAATAAGAAAATCAAGTAAATTTATGTGCAAGCTTGTGAGATGACCATTAAACAAGAAGTTAATTAAAAGGATAATTTAATTAGCTATTGCAAGTCTAACTTAACCCGAATATTATATCTAGTAAATTTAATTAAAATAGACAACTGGCCATTGTTTAAATTGATTTATTTGCTAAGGATTAATGAAGTGAATACGGAACTAATCAATTGAATCGGTAACTAGCAAAAGAATTAATCCATTGCACTTTTACCTTGAAATCAACCATAGGATCAATTAAGTTGAACTAAATAGAAGTACTTCTCCGTTATTGAATCTAGTCAAAGTTTTCTAGCTTAAATTAGTAATAATTAGTAAGTTTCTAGTCTTGTAAAACTAGAGAACAACCCCTGCTTTTTAATTAACTTAGATTAAATTAGTTTTTAGTTTAATTTGTCGTTCCCTGTGTTCGATACCCTACTTGCTTGAACTATACCACAATTGATTGGTTCACTGCCTTTTGTGTGTTATTTGATAATTAAAAGTAGGTTTAAAACTAGTGGGTTTTACACACATCAGTTCCCAAAACAAGATATGATAAAAACTTACAAAACATTTCTCAAAGAGAATGTATTTTCATTAAATAATAAAACCTCGAGATGTCATGTTCCGATACAGACACATAAGCATAAACAGAACATACATTCATTTATTCTAGTGATTTACATCTCCTTTAATCTCTCAGTGCAAAGCAGCTTCGTATCGATACCTGTGATACAATTAAACTGAGTGGGTCAGGCTTGGGAGCCTGGTGAGCATATAGGGTTTTCAACCCACAAAAATATAATTATTATATTTAATTATCAAACTATCAACCCAATTACCCATCCCCATTATCTTCTTTTAATCTTCCCTAAAGATATTATCCTAAGGGTCATCTCCTATATCATATTTACCGCTCATCTCCTTACATCTTATATCCTTATATGCTTGTTCCTAAGAACTTTTCCTAAGGATCATCGCCTACATTGCATAGACAATACTAATTCGGGGATCACTCCCTCAATATATGTCTAGTAAGGGTTAGGGTATCATCGTATGATTACGTAGCCACAACATCGCCTGGACTCATAAATCATAATAAGGGTTAGACTATCATCGCATGAATACGTAGCCACAACATCGCCTGGACTCGTAATTCATAGTAAGGGTTAGTCTATCATCGCATGAATACGTAGCCACAACATCGCCTAGACTCGTAATTCATAGTAAGGGTTAGAGTATCATCGCATGAATACGTATCCACAACATCGCATGGACTCGTAATTCATCACCTACAGGTTATGAGCCTGCTGGTGTTTCCATGGGGTCATCTAGAATAGTCCGTGGTCACCATCTATACTTTGGTAGATGACTACATCGCCAAATTGCCACATTGTCGGTCAAGGCTATGGTATCTCCTCTCATCTCACATCACCTATTTATCATCACCTATCTATCATCACCTATTTCTCATCACCTAATTATCACCACCTATTTCATCTAATTCATCTACCCATGTTCTACCCAACATATTTGTAGATATAAAATACATATACATATTAACTCATTTAACACCTATATAAAACATCCATTCCACACTCATCTAAAATAAACAAAATATATAAACACATAGCACGTATATCATCGAAAATACTTAATATATATATATATATATATATATATATATATATGTTAGAAGAAAGTGGCCACACACTCACACATATAAACAACAATATATATACACATAACACGTATTTTATAAAATACTTCATATCAATGTGTAAGATGAAAGTGACTACACACTCACTTGATCAGAAGATGATCGGACAACACTACGGCTCTTCAAGTAGATATTCTTCAGTGAAACCGGGATCACTTCACACACCTAGTTTCTCGCGGGCAGAGCTTCGGCTCGGAAACTCTTTTCTTCTCGTGATCTTCGGGTTTCGGGACTTGCTTCGGGTCTCGGGGTTGATACCGGGGCTTCAGGGGTACTTCTTTGCATGTAAATCGATGTAATATGGGAGAGAGATGAGAGAATGAGCAACCAAACTCTGCTGGCCCTTCAAATCTATTTATAGGGCAAAACTGGCCCTTTCCACGTCGTGGGCTTGATCGTCACTGCGTGCGTCATCCCAAGTTGCATCTGGGGGACTCCCGGAGGTGTCAGGAGACTTGCCACGCCGTGGCACTGCTTGCCACGTCGTGGTCTCTGACAGTTTTGGGGTTTCACGCCCTGAACTTCAGAAATTCATAACTTTCGCATACGAACTCCGTTTTCGACGTTCTTTATATCGACGCGAAGGTGAGATTATGATCTACAACTCTAGTTTAGAATCCATTGGCTAATTTTGAATTTATTTTTAATATATTATAAGTATATTACTTATATATTATTTTTAGTAGGCCGGGATAGGAAAACTCCGTTCGAAATTCATAACTCCTTCATCTGAACTCCGTTTTCGTCTGTCTTTTTATCGTTGGACTACTATCGAAGAAATCTTCGACTCTCGTTTAGATCATTAAGGATAGATATCTGTCTACCTTAAGTTCACTATTTACGTCGCGCTGGGTCACGCTGGGTCATGCCTGTTCTGTCGCGAAACTTCGACAGGTCATAACTTCTTCGTTATAACTCGGATTTTGGCGTTATTTATATGCATGAAAACCTTATGACATATACTACAACTTGGTTAAGATTAATCCTTCTAATTAATCTTTCATCAAAAGTTCATTTTTGACGCCTATTGTCTCTAAATTGACTAGCCCGGATCTACGGGCGTTACAATAATGAAAATGCATCTCTTGATGAAATGCTTTGATAAATATTATTTTATCATATTTTGTTTTGGGAACAAATTCTGCAACTCTTTTAAATCAAAAGGATTTACTCTGAAATTATTTTAAAAAGCATAAATGAAATCGGTCTTTTCTGGCCCAGATTTTTAGGGATGTCATAGTTGGTATCAGAGCATTAGTTTAAGCGAACTAGGAATTTGTAGGATTTCTAGACTTAAACTTAGAATGATAAGTGGAAATCTGAGTTAAGTGTCTGTTGGATTTTAGACACGAGCACTAGTTTATTTTAGGAAAGTTGCCTAAAATGCTTTTATGTGCTAAATGTTATATGTTGCCATATATGATATTAATTGTTCGGATCTACGGTCTGTTGCCGACCGGATCTGGAAACCTTATGTGTGTAGGATTCTAAGCGTATGTTTACGGTATTAGAACTAACATGTAAACGTTTCGGAGTAATAATGATGATTCGAATATCTATCGTGAATGAGGATCTAATTTCACCTTATACGGTGTGTAGATCAAAAATGGTGAGAACAAGGAGTGGCGTTGGAAACGCGGATGAAAACAGGAATCAACTGCAAGTGATTGAGCAAATACATGTTGTAGCAGCAGCACCAGAACCAATAACGATGGATGGGATGCAAGCCATGATTCGGGCTATGTTAGCCGAACAAAGGGATGAAATGTGACAGATGTTGCATGATAATAGGGACGAACCTATCATACCTATTGAGGAATCCAAATTGATTCCCGAGCAATCGGAGGAAGGGAACAATAGTCGCATGGTGAGTCAAGTTGGGACTCAAGAAGAACGAAGGAACGATCCGGAAAGGAGAAACAACAAGGATGGGCGAATGTACAAGAACTTCTTGGGCGCCAAGCCGCCAAGTCTTTCTGGAAGCCCGAAGCCTATTGAGATTATGGATTAGATCTCCAAAATGGAGATGGTATTTGAAAGTTGCGACTGTAGCAACAAACAGAAGACTGTTTTCGCAGTTAGACAACTGAAGACTGGAGTCTTGAGTTGGTGGAAGTTGTTGGCAGATACTATGCCACGAGGAGAAGCCCTGAAAATGTCATGGGAAGAGTTCTTGGAGCAATTAAGGGTGCAATATTATTCAGAGATAGATCTGATTGATCTGAACAATGAGTCCCAAAACTTAAAGAAGGGGAGGATGAGCATAGAAGACTATGCTACTGCATTCACTGAGAAAATGAAGTTATTTCTGTACCTAGTGCCAACGGAACTCTCCAAGATTGAGAAGTTTGCTAATGGACTGCCTGGCGACTTTGGTCCGATAGTCAAGATGGCAACTACTCTGAAAACAGTTGTTCATGCAACTAAGAATGTGGAGGCCCAACAGAAGGAAAAGGGTCTAGAAAGGATAGAGGGTGGTGAAAAGAGGAAGTTCGATGGAACTTCAGGGTCCAATAAGAAAAACAAGTTCTCCAAGTCTGGTTCGAGGAGAAGTGGAGGCGAAGCCAAGTGGTACGACAAATGTAAGAAGAAGAATCATGGAAAATGTGAGGTAGTGGCCACATGCTACAAATGTGGAAAGCCAGGGCACTATGCCAATGAATGCACCCTCGCTAAGAAAGTTTGTTATGGTTGTGGTGAGGAGGGACACATGTCGTGGGAATGCCCGAAGAAGAAGGAGGCAGCTAGACCCAACATTCCGCCAAAGCCGAATGCAAGAGCATTCCAGATGACATTGGAAGCTGCTAAAGATGAAGCTGATGTCGCTTCAGGTACCATTCTCATAAACACATTGCCTGCCCAAATTTTATTTGATTCTGGAGCCAACTACTCCTTTATATCGCATGAATTTGGTAGAAAACTAGCTTTGCCTGTTGATAGACTACATAATGCTTTATTAGTCGAAGTTGCTAGTGGCAAGTTTGTACCTGTTAGTTATCGTATGAAAAACATCTTAATTGACTTGAATGGGAATAAGTTCCACGAGGAATTATTGCCTATAGAACTTAATGGTTTCGACATCGTGTTGGGAATGGATTGGCTTAGCGCCAATGACGCCGAGATATTATGCAAGAAAAAGATAGTCAAAGTAAACCCACCTGGGAAAGAGTCGTTTATGGTGTATGGAGATAAATGTAGAGTAAATTCTGGAATCATTTCATTGATGAAAGACAAAAAGTGTTTGGCGAAAGGATGTACGTCGTACCTAGCATTCGTGATCGATGCTAAAAAGGAAAAGAAGGTGATGCAGGAGATTCCCATGGTGTGTGATTATCCGGAAGTATTTCCCGAAGATCTTCAAAGATTACTGCCTGATATACAAGTGGAGTTTAGAATAGACGTGTTGCCAGGGACGACGCCAATAGCAAAAGCACCTTATCGATTAGCACCGACGGAGATGAAGGAGCTAATGATGCAACTTTAGGAGTTATTGGACAAAGGTTTCATTAGACCCAGTTCATCGCCCTGGGGAGCTCCGGTGTTATTCGTGAAGAAGAAAGATGGAAGTATGAGGATGTGCATTGATTACAGGGAGCTGAATAATGCAACGATAAAGAATAGATACCCGTTACCGAGGATTGATGACCTGTTCGATCAACTACAAGGTTCAAGTTATTTTTCAAAGATCGACCTGAGGTCAGGATATCTTCAGCTGAAAGTAAGAGAGCAGGATATAGAGAAGACTGCATTCAGAACACGATATGGACACAACGAGTTTTTGGTTATGTCATTTGGACTAACCAATGCTCCACCAGTATTCATGGATTTAATGAACATGGTTTGTAATCCATTCCAATATAAATTTGTGATAGTGTTCATAGATGACATTCTGATTTATTCGAAAAGCCAAGAGGAGCATGGCAGACACTTGCGAGAAGTGTTAGACGTTTTGAAGAAGGAGAAGTTGTATGCAAAGTTCTCCAAGTGTGATTTTTGGATTCGAGAAGTCCAATTCTTGGGTCACGTGGTCAACCAAGAAGGGATAATGGTTGATCCAGCAATGATTGAAGCTGTGATGAAGTGGGAGCAACCAAAAAGTCCCACAGAGATCCGAAGCTTTTTGGGATTAGTCGGATATTACCGAAGGTTTATCCAAGGCTTTTCTTCAATTGCTAGTCCATTGACTGCTTTGACCCACAAAGGAGCTACTTATGCTTGGAGTGATAAGCATAAAGAAGCATTTGAGGAGCTAAAGAAGAAGCTATGTGAGGCACCGATACTTTCTCTACCCGATGGAGTTGAAGACTTCGCTGTTTATAGCGATGTGTCTGGGGTTGGATTGGGTTGTGTTTTGACCCAAAGAGATAAGGTGATCGCATATGGGTCTCGACAATTGAAAGAGCATGAAAAGAACTACCCGACTCATGATTTGGAGTTGGCAGCGGTAGTTTTCGCTCTGAAAATACGGAGGCATTAGCTCTATGGCACGAAATGCAAAATTTTCACTGATCATAAGAGTCTCCAATATCTCTTTAATAAGAAAGAATTGAATATGAGGCAACGACGCTGGCTAGAGTTACTTAAGGACTACGACTGTGAGATACTATACCACCATGGTAAAGCTAATGTTGTTGCTGATGCTCTCAGTCGGAAATTCAATCTTGAAAGGAAGAGGCCAAGAGCATTGAGAATAGAAGTTGTCTCGACAATTGTGGAGATTATAAAGAAAGCTCAAGAGGAATATTCTGAGAAGAATGACCGAAAGGAGGAACATTTGGGCAAAACGTTGGTGTTCGGTATAAACAGTCATGGACTGAAGGTGTTTCAAGATCGGATTTGGATACCTAAGATAGGAGGAGTCAGATATCTTCTGATGGAAGAAGGTCACAAGACCATGTACTCAATTCATCCCGGTAGCACTAAAATGTATAGGGACCTGAAACCCTACTACTGGTGACCGACGATGAAACTTGATGTTGCAAAGTATGTGGTCGAGTGTGTGACTTGTGCGAGAGTCAAGACACAACATCAGAAACCGTACGGGAGTTTAGAACCATTGTCTGTGCCTACGGGTAAGTGGGAAGACATTGCTATGGATTTTGTCACTAAACTGCCCAGAACAAAGAATAGTCACGACATGATTTGGGTGGTCGTTGATCGATTCACTAAGAGTGCGCATTTCATAGCGGCCAAGGAGAAATGGTCTATGGATAAGCTTGCGAATTCTTACGTGAAGGAAATTGTAAGGCTTCACGGTGTTCCGTTAACGATTGTATCGGATCGTGATAGCCGTTTCACCTCGAGGTTTTGGAAAATTCTACAAGAGGAATTGGGTACCAAGTTGTGTTTAAGTACAGCTTACCATCCGCAGACTGATGGTCAGAGCGAACGAACGATACAAACACTTGAAGATATGCTGAGAGCATATACACTGGAATTGCAAGGCAACTGGGATGAACATTTGCCTTTGGTAGAATTTTCCTACAATAATAGTTTCCACTCGAGCATAAAGATGGCACATTATCAGGCTTTGTATGGATAGAAGTGTCATACGCCGTCTTGTTGGCTTGAGGCTGGGGAAAAGCAGTTTATGGGACCGGAGATAGTCCATCAAACTGCTGAAAAGTTGAAATAATTAGGGAAAGAATGTTAGCAACTCAGGATCGTCAAAAGAGCTATGTTGACAACAAGCGAAGACCGATGACTTTTGAAGTTGGAGATTTGGTTTTACTTAAAGTTTCGCCGTGGAAGGGACTTATAAGATTTGGTAAAAGGGGAAAATTAAGTCCAAGGTTTATTGGACTGTTTAAAGTTCTTCAGAGGATTGGGAACCAAGCTTACAAGCTCGAACTACCAGAAGAACTGAATGGAATTCATAACACTTTCCATGTGTGTTATTTGAGGAAGTTCACGGGAGAAGTTCCCGACATGATTCCACTTTCGGAGTTGAGAATTGATGAAAACAAAAGGTTGATTGAAGAACCAGAGGAAATCGTTGACCGAAAGACTAAGAAGTTGCGACGCAAGATGGTCGAGTTAGTGCTTGTCCGATGGAAACACACGAATGGGCCAAATCTCACCTGGGAGACGGAGAGTGACATGATGGGTCCTATCCGCATTTGTTTGTTGATGTGTAATTCCGAGGACGGAATCATTCTAAGGTGGAGAGAATTGTAACGCTTGTGTTTCTGGGCTTGTCATTGATGTTGATATAATAGTCTAGGTTAACCTTTGTAACCCGTTTTGAAATAATAGAAGTGTATTATTTGAGTATTATGTGTTTTGTGCTTAATTGCTTAATTATGTGATTTGATTAATTAAGAATAAAAATAAGCGTCAAAAAAATTGAAGTGTAAAATAAACTCGATATCTTTACATAAAGTTGTAATGGCCGAAACGAGGTTTCCGAATATATATAGAACGCCCAAATCTGACTTCGTATGAGGAAGTTATAATTTTCTGAAGTTTCGACTTAGCGGTATGCAGCCCGAATACTCGATTTGAGATCGAACGGTTTTTAGCCGAAACAATCTAAACGAGAATCGAAGATCTCGTTGTTAGTAGCGAAACGATGAAAAGTTAGGCGAGAACAGACGCCGGACGAAGAAGTTATGAATTTATAACGAAGTTTTCCTGTCCCGGCCTACTAAAAATAAATAATATAAATAAATTCAAAATTAGCCGACGGAGTCTAAACGAACGTTGTAGAGCGTAGTCTCACCTACGCGTGGATATAAAGAAAGTCAAAAATGGAGTTCGTATGATGAAGATATGAATTTTTGAAGTTTATTAAATAATTAAAATATATAAATTTAATCTTTAATTCGGATGTATATCCGAAGGAGTCACCGATCTGATCTGAAGTACGCCCAGCGTACTAGCGTACGCCCAACGTACCCCGTTGCATGCACCACCTCGGACTTAAATGCCTCACATACGTAAGCAGTGACGTTTTTGTCACGTACGCCCAGCGTACGTGCGAGGCTCAGCCTCTATAAAAGGCGTGCAAGGGAAGCCGAGATCTTTTGCTCCATTCCTTCTTTCTCTCGCATTTTCGCCTCATTTTATGTGCTAAAAATACCCCGAACCCCCGGTAATATTCCCGAGCCCCGAAGCAAGTTTTGAAGCCCCGAAGATCCCGAGAAGTGTGATTCCCGAGCCGAAGCTCTGCCCGCGAAGAGCCCGGTTTTTGTGAAGATCTTCCAGATCTACCGAAGAATACTATTTCTGCAAGTCGTAGTGTTGTCCGATCATCTTCTGATCAAGTGAGTGTGTAGTTACTTTCTTCTAACGCATAATTATGAAGTATTTTATACGAAATACGTGTTATGTGTGTGAATGTATATTCACTCTCTTCTATCTCATAGATCTAATTTATTTTCTTTGAAATACGTGTTATGTGGGTGTGCCTCATCTATTATGTGGAATATGTATTGAATGAAAATGCTATACAGGTTTTAAACTATGTATAAAAATATATATATTTATCTACTAATATGTTGGGTAGAGCATGGGTAGATAGTTGGTGTGTAATAAACAGATGAGAGGCCTCGATGTTGTTGTTGTTGATCTAGTTATTCAACGGAGTATGGATAACGACCACATACTCTTTCTAGACAGTCCTGTGGAACGCTAGTAGGTTCATAACCTGTAGGTGTTGTGAACGATGTGTTCACCGGTGTACTCTATCCCCCTCATGGTTGCCTTTAGGATATCTATTGTTGAGGAAACCCCTTAGCAGTAATGTGCGTCCCGATGAAAATCCTAGATTAGTTCCCTTGAGATAGATGTTGTTTTAGGGATGTAAAGTGAGGATAACGGGAATGGGTAATTGGGTTATTATTGGTTGGTGAAATTAATGTAATTTATTTATTGTGGGTTGAAAATCCTATATGCTCACCAGGCTCCCAAGCCTAACACACTCAGTTTTATTTGTATTACAGGAAGTGGTGCAAGGGCATAAGATGGATGAATCATCGAGTTGTTTTGTTTACAAGTCGGTATATGTATATATTTATTGAATGGCTTGTAATGTTATCGTTTATGCTTTATGGTCTGTATCGGAACATGACATCCCAAGTTTTTATTATATAATGAAAATGCATCTCTTGATGAAATGCTTTGATAAATATTATTTTATCATATTTTGTTTTGGGAACAAATTCCGCAACTCATTTTAATCAAAAGGATTTACTCTGAAATTGTTTTAAAAAGCATAAATGAAATCGGTCTTTTCTGGCCGAGATTTTTGGGGATGTCACAGTTGGGGATGTCACAGAATCGAAGGAACTCGACGAGTCACTCCGATGACTCGGCGAGTTGGAATGTACTTCAGGGAACTCGGTGAGTAGCCGAGGGTACTCGGCGAGTCGAGATCAACATGGACAGTTGACCTTGACTAAGGACTTTGACCTTGATCAGGGGTTGATTAGTGGGTTATGGGGTACCTCATAAGGTTAAGGACTTATGAGTATATTGTGCTATGATCATAGGTGGTGGAGCCCGGTGTCGGGTGATCCAAGAGTTGGAGTGTATCTTCCGAGTCGACATTTGAAAGGTGAGTTATCCTCACTATATCGATAAGGTCTATGGCACCATGGCCGACCCTTTAGTTGTTGATGTTATGGTAGGCTACATGTGGTTATGATTTGTTAGATCGAAATTAGGGTAGACAGTATGTTATGCTCTTATGATCCGTGAGGATTAGTATGTTAGTGACCTGCTAGGTCGGTATGTTAGTTACGAGAGAATTCTATGATTGATGATCAGTGTGATAGATATGTTGGATGTTGTATATGCCAGTATGTGATAGTTATGCCCACATGGTTATTTGCTTGTTGGGTGGGTTGAGGCGGTCCTGCTTTGTGCTGAAGGCCAACATACCCTATGGGCGGTCTAGGGAGACTGCAGGCCCACGAGGAGGACCAGTCATGCCGAAGACTCGGGATAGATTCAGATAGACTGTAGGCCATGTAGGGTGGTCCAGTCATGCCGATGGCCAGTATGTATGTTGATTGATTGATACATTGTTACTGATATGGTATTGTTAGTGTGGTATTGGTATTTTGGGGGTAGCTCACTAAGCCCTTGGGCTTATAGTTTTCAGTTTATTGTTTTAGGTACTTCAGGAGATCATGGAAAGGCGAAGGCGTGACCGTACCGCTCCTCATCCTTATGTTATGATTTTGGGACACTCTGATGGATATTGATTTAAAAACATTTTTGTAAACAATGCTATTTGACTTTCATTTATGGTTGAAAAAGTTTTAAATTGGTGTAAAATTTATGGATGTTACAAGTTGGTATCAGAGCCTTGGTTTGAGTGAATTGGAGGAACACTCGTGTGAATCCAGCCTCAAATCGAGGAGATTTTCGGAAAGTAAGTTTTAAAATCGTTTTCAAAATAAAGGATGGAGGATGCAGAGGGTACGATCAGCCGGAGCCTATAAGTAAACCCCAAAATACCATGCAGTTATTTGATATTCTGATATGTTAGAACAACATGCTAGTGCTAGGCTAGGGATCTTCAGGAATCGTATGATACATTTTCCTGATTACATGTTGCCTATTAGCCTAGGGTTTCTTGTACGTGGAATTGACATCATAACTGTAGACATTTAGTGTATCCATCACGGATATGCATAATAAAGACCTTATAACCGGAGAATGTTGATTCGGCCTTCGGGTAGGATTGGATATTCGAATGTCTATTCGGTCTAGCGTTATGTGCAGCTAACATGCACTTGCGCTGCAGGGGATGATGGAAGTTTCATGGATGTGTGAGTTGTGATAAACGGTGAGACTAGATGCGAGATAGTTGGCATTCCCCTAGAAGTGAGGGTTGAGCGTATTTTCGATGTTGATGATATTGCAAGGACGTTGTGGTGATACTTGAGACAAATATGGGTAGGTATGGAAGGTAGTATGGCCCCGTACTACCGAAAGCATAGGACCCATACGTGTAGCAAGGAAATCACAACCCCTAGGATTTGTGGGTTATGGCCTCCCGACATTATCTAATTTATCTAATGACTTGTGTATATATACTCAGTATGGTGGTGACGAGACGTGTTGCTTCTGGGTCCGGATCAGGATCAGGATCAGGATTAGGATCGGGGCCGGGAAGCGATGGGTTGGAGGTGCTGGTAGCACCTGAGCCTATGGTACGAATAGGGACCGAGGAGTTGGATGCCAGGATCCGGGAGATCATGCACTACGAGATTGCTGCTGTGTTCCGAGCGCAGCTTCCAGAGATGTTTGGGTCGATTAAGACCGCGATGGTTGAGTACTTTGATGAGCGATATGCAGCTCTAGCAGAGACAGCTGCCGCTGCAGCCACTTCGGCTGTAACTACGACAGGGGTTGGAGGAGGAGCCGACAGGGCTTTACAGTACCGGGACTTCGATAATACGGAGCCCCCGAAATTTGATGGTACTCAGGATGCGATCAGAGCTATGCGGTGGTTGTCTGACGTGGAGGGCTATTTCTTCACGTGCTCATGTCCTGCCGACCAGAAGGTCAAGTGTGCTCTGAACCTGCATAGGCTCGGGGCAAAGGACTAGTGGAGATTGACGACATGTTCATATTCTGATGATTAGCGGGCTGCTATTGCTTGGTAGAAGTTCCGGGATATGTTTCGTACCCGCTACGTTCCGTGCGTGGAACGGGAGCGGTTTGCTCAGGAGTTTTTGACATTGAGGCAGGATGGGGAGTCTGTGATGGAGATTACCTGGATGTTCACTGAGAGGGCTATGTTTTGCCCGGAGTTTGCGTCAAAGCAGTCTCAGATGAATCGTTATCTGAGTATGCTCAAGACGGATATACGACAGTTTGTGACTACACAACGTTGTGATTCCCTCCTGGATCTATAGGAAGCCGCGAGGCGGCATGAGTTGGAGATAGAGATGCAGCTGAACGAGCAGCGTCAGGCACCATCACAGACTCAACTGGCACCTAAGCGGTCTAAGACCGCTGATACACGGTTTGGGGGTCAGCAGAGCCGCACTTGTGGAAAGTGTGGCAGGGTTCATTCGGGAGTTTGTAAAGCAGGAGGTGAGTGCCACAAATGTGGCAAGGAGGGGCACTATGCCAGGGACTGCCGTCATTCCACCCTTCCCGCAGATATGAGGATTTGTTACCATTATCATCAGGTTGGTCATGTGAAGACCTACTATCCGTAGCTCGTCACCAAGCCGACGCAGGGTTCCGCACCAGCCACTGTGAGGATTTGAGATGGGAGGCCAGTCAAGGTGGAGCCTCTGAACGCTCAGGGTCGCGCCTTCCAGCTCACGGCCGAGGAGGCCAAGGCAGCACCAGATGTGGTTGCTGGTACGTTTCTATTCTCTGTCTCAGTTATTGTAATTGTGTTATGCTTATGGATTGTACCTGTGATTAGGTACGTTTTTAGTAAATTCTTTGCCCGCTTTGGTATTATTTGACTCGGGGGCGAGTCGATCGTTTGTATCTCAGACCTTCTCTAGAGGGTTCAGTGTGCCGATGGATGATCTTGAGTGCCCATTGCGAGTTTCGATCGCCAAAGGGCACGGGGTTTCTGCTTCTTCGGTCTACCGGGGATGCGATTTGGAGATTTTCGGGGTGTCCTTCCCGATAGATTTGATTCCTATCCCCATGGGGGATATATGCGTGATTGTGGGGGATTGATTGGCTTAGCCGTTTTGGCACCATGATCGACCGTGAAGGACAGCGGGTGGTGGTTCGAACCCCAAGTGGGGGAGAACTTGTAGTATATGGTGAGGGTACCAGGTTGGGAGCAGGGTTTTGTTTGGCATACAAGGCTCGATAGTATATTAAGCACGGGTGTGCCAATTATTTGGCGTATGTGGTAGATACGCGGGTTAGAGAACAGCTCTCAGTTTCTGAGGTTCCGATGGTGAGGGAGTTTGCTGATGTCTTTCCGAAGGAGTTACCCGGAGTGCCTCTGGAGAGGAAGGTGGAGTTTAGGATTGACCTAGTGCCAGGTGAGGCCCTATCGCCAAGGCGCCGTACCGATTGGCAGCGCCTGAGATGTAGGAGCTATCATCTCAGTTGCAGGAGCTGTTGGGTAAGCAGTTTGTTCGTCCGAGTAGTTCACCCTGAGGAGAACCAATCCTTTTCGTCAAGAAGAAGGACGGTTCGCACAGGATGTGCATTGACTATAGGGATTTGAACAAGTTAACGGTGAAGAACCGTTATCCGCTCCCGAGGATAGACGATCTTTTCGATCAGCTGAAGGGTGCATCTTGGTTTTCCAAGATCGATTTGAGGTCAGGATATCACCAGGTCAGGGTGAGGGAGGAAGACATGGAGAAGACCACGTTTAGGACTCGTTATGTTCATTAGAAGTTCGTGGTGATGCCGTTTGGGCTCACCAACGCGCCAGCAGTGTTCATGGACCTAATGAACTGGGTATGCGTATCGATGCTCGATCGCTCAGTCATTGTTTTTATAGATGATATCTTGGTGTATTCCAAGACTCGAGAGTAGCATGAGGAGCATCTTAGGGAGCTGTTGGAGGTTCTGAGGCGAGAATGACTGTATACCAAGTTCTCGAAATGCGAGTTTTGGTTACGAGAGGTCCAGTTCCTCAGACACCTCGTTAACCAGGAGGGGATTTTGGTCGATCCGGCCAAGGTGGAGGTGGTTATGAAGTGGGAGACCCCGAAATCTCCCTCTGACATCAGGAGTTTCTTGGGTTTAGCAGGGTATTATCGGAGATTCATTCGTGATTTCTCCAAGATTGTCGTACCCCTCTCTTTTCTAACGAGGAAGGGGGTGGATTTCCGGTGGGGCCCTGAGCAGCAGAGGGCGTTTGAGACTCTCCGGCAGTGTTTATGCGAGGCGCCAATATTGACACTCCTCGAGGGAGTGGAGAATTTTGTGGTATTTTGTGATGCATCCATCACAGGTTTGGGGGCGGTCCTCATGTAGAGAGGACGGGTGGTAGCCTACGCGTCGCGGCAGCTGAAGCCGTATGAGACGAGATACCCTACGCACGATCTTGAGTTGGGAGCGGTGGTTTTCGCCCTCAAGATTTGGAGGCATTATCTGTATGGGGTCTGATGTACTATTTACACGGATCACAAGAGTTTAAGGTACATCATGGATCAGCCGAACCTGAACATGAGGCAGTGCAGGTGGCTGGATGTGGTCAAGGACTATGATTGCGAGATCCTTTACCATCCTGTTAAAGCGAACGTCGTTGTGGATGCTCTAAGCCGCAAGCCAGCTGGGTCCTCGACCCCAGCCAGGTGTATGAGGATAGCGGTGGATTCCCTGCTGGTGGGTTTGGTCAGGGACGCTCAGATTGAGGGTATGAGACCAGAGAACTGGAAGTTGGAGAGGATTAAGGGAAAAAGCGCCCAGTTTGTTCAGGATAGCCGCGAATTGTTGACCCGTTACGGTCGGGTTTGGGTTCCGATGTCCGGAGGGGTCCGACAGATAGTGATGGAGGAGGCTCATAAGCCTCGTTTTTCTATTCACCCGGGAGCCACCAAGATGTACCGTGATTTGAGTTCGAGCTATTGGTGGCCTGGCATGAAGCGAGATATCGCTTGGTTTGTTGAGAGGTGCTTGACCTGTAGGATGGTCAAGGCCGAGCATCAAAGGCCGCATGGTAAGTTGCAGCCTCTGGAGATTCCCATGTGGAAATGGGAACGAATCGCGATGGATTTCATCACAAAGATGCAGAAGACGGAAAGCGGGTTCAATGCTATATGGGTCATCGTGGATCAATTGACCAAGAGTGCCCATTTCCTAGCCATACGGGAGAGTTCATCAACAGAGAAGTTGGCCGATCTGTACGTCCGCGAGATTGTCTCTCGCCATGGGGTTCCAGTTTCTATCTTTTCCGATCGAGATGTCAGGTTTACTTCCCGTTTTTGGCAGAAATCCCATGAGGAACTGGGTACGCGACTGCATTTTAGCACGGCGTTCCATCCGTAGACCGATGGGCATAGTGAGCGGACCATTCAGACCCTCGAGGATACGTTGAGGGCGTGCGTCATTGACTTCGGTGGGAGTTGGGATTCTCACCTACCGCTTGCAGAGTTCGCTTATGACAATAGCTATCATTCCAGTATTGGCGCCCCGCCTTTCGAGCTGTTGTATGGGCGAAGTGTAGGACCTCAGTCTGCTGGGGCGAGGTTGGGCACAGGGTGATGGGTCGGACAAAGGTAGTTTTGCAAACTACCGAGATGATACAGCAGATTAGACAGTGACTGTAGACCGATCAGATTCGGCATAAGAGTTATGCCGACCGACGCCGATCTGAACTGGAATTTCAAGTGGGTGACATGGTTTTCCTGAAGGTCTCACCTTGGAAGGGTGTGATCCGCTTCAGGAAGATGGGAAAATTGGTTCCCCATTATATTGGGCCGTTCAGGATTGTTGTCAGGGTTGGCAGGGTGGCTTATAGGCTAGAGCTTCCAGAAGAGCTTAGCCGGATCCACAACACGTTTCATGTTTCGCAATTGCGAAAATGCATTATGGACCAGGAGGCAATGGTGTCGTTGGAGGAAATTCAGGTCGATGAGCGCCAGAACTTTGTGGAGAGGCCTATGGCTATTGTGGAAAGGAAGAAGAAGCTTTTGCGGAACAAGGAAATAACTTTGGTAAAGGTACAGTGGGAACATCGGAGGGGATCCGAGTGGACATAGGAGCCGGAGGTGGAGATGCGCGAGCATTACCCGACATTGTTTATTCCAGCAGACTTCGACAGTGACGTCTAGTTCAAGTGGGGGAGAGTTGTAACACCCCGATTTTTAGGTATTGGTTAAATAAGATTTCTTGTGTTAAGCTCTGCTCGACGATTTGGTTGACCTACTCGTCGAGTAGCAGCGGGATGGGATCGCGTGTTAAGTGACCTACTCGACGAGTCCATATTGGGACTCGGCGAGTAGGAGCTGGCAGATCAAACCCTAAATCTCGGGGTTTGCACCCCTATTTAAAGGGACCTTAGCCTCCCTTGGGTCTCTTTACAGTTCAGTCGTCAGTGAGCAGATTTTTCGATTTTCAAGCAGTTTTGCATCAAGTATACTGAAAATAATCCTAGGCTCTGATACCACTGATGGGTTTTGAGCATTCTAACACTTCCTAAGTTTACATGCAACCCTAATAACCTTTAATCTATGTTTTCTCTATATACATGCAAATTTCTTTTCAAGGTTATTTCCTAACTAGCATGGCATGGGGATTAGATAAAACATAAAACTAGTAGAAATACATACCTTGTTGTTGCTTGGATTCCTTCAAGACTTTGTGATCCTAGCACCCCAAATGTTGTGCCTCAAATGCTTCACACAACACTACAAAACTTGGAATAACTTGAGAGAATACTTCTTGCACTCAAAAATCGGTTATGCCCTCTCTAGTAACACTATGTACCGATTTTGCTAGCCAAAGGGTCCCTTTTATAGTGGTGTCACAATTAGGGTTTCATCATGAAGACCCATAATTGTCATGACTCTTCATTTCTCATGACCCATGAGTTTGTAACTCCCATGGACTATCCATGGAGCTCCAAATGGTTACATCCATAACCCATAAACCATGGATCATTAATCCACCATAAAAGAGTTGACGATTGTCATAATCAACCCTATATATTTAATTAGTCTCACTTTGATCACCAAATTAATACTATATTAGTACTTGATCAATACTAATTAAATAATACTATTATTAATATATTAGAACTTATAATATATTAATAATCATAAGTGCCTTATTCTCTCATTAAGTCTATCCAAGTATTGCAATGCCATGCAACCCAAATGGACCATGCCGGGTCGGGTCAAGTACATACCAAATAAAGTTATGGACTTAGACACTATATCCAATAGTCTCCCACTTGGATAAGTCTAATAACTATATTTTCAAATATGACTTCAAAATCCGACTAGAAATTGTATCTCTTTCAAAGTCTCTCGGAACTGAGATGATGATACGCCATTTAAGATAAGTGATCATATAATCCTTTGTTCTCATGATATCAGTCGGACAAACACATGGAACATGGTCTTACTTATTGTCCAACATTTTTTTCTCGATCTCTGATTTGTTTCGACATAGAACTAAATTGAACACATCAATTAGGTTCTGATCGGGCCCGGTACATGGGTCAAAACCAAATCATCATGGGGCCCAGATATCACTTCTATTTCTAGAAGGAACAGATAAACTTCGACTGATATGCTTGTACCAACTACTTGTTGAATTACTCACAAAGGCACGTTTTATAACATCGAGTTACCAATGAGTTTTCGTACAATCAATGAATAACCAACTCATAGTCAACAACTCATATCTCTAGGTTTGAAGATTTATATGATATTACCGTCTCACGATCACTCGAGATAAATTCCATGAAGTGGTGCAAGTGAGCGTGGGTTGAATCCAATACTCAGCCCTTTTGAGTACTCATGAATGTTGTAGCAACCATTGCATTGTCTAAAGCACTTTAGACAAATCATACAAGCCAAATTCATGACAGTCTTAAATCAATACTTACTTCCAAAGTTTGACTGACTGTGGATGGTTTGAATAATAACATAATTATTCAGGAAGTAAAAACATGCAAAATTGAAACATAGTAAACAATCAACACAAGATAGTAACACCTTACTCATACATAAATAACAACTTTTATTTATCATCAAATGTCAATTACATTTTACAAGTTTTAGGAATCTAATTATTGAAACTAATATCATCCTTCAGCCCAATGCGCCTCGCATGCTGTAAATGCTTAACCCTGCTCAGTCCCTTCGTGAGGGGATCTGCCGGGTTCTCATCTGATGATACCCTCTTTACCACGAGGAGTCCTTCTTCTATTCTATGTCTGATGAAATGGTATTTTCTGTCAATGTGCCTAGATCTCCCGTGATCTCTTGGTTCTTTAGCCAAAGCAACCGCACTTTCACTGTCACAGAAAATTTCCATTGGCTCCTTTATAGCTGGTACAACTACAAGGTCTCCGATGAAGTTCTTTATCCATATCGCCTCTTTTGATGCCTCACTTGCTGCTATGTACTCTGATTCACAAGTTGAATCAGCTACTGTCTCCTGCTTGGAACTTTTCCAAGTAATTGCTCCTCCATTTAGGATAAAGACCCAGCCTGACTGAGAGCGGAAATTATCCCTATCAGTTTGAAAGCCAGCATCACTATATCCTTCCACTCTCAAGTCATCACTGCCTCCGAGGGTAAGGACCCAGTCCTTAGTCCTTCGCAAATACTTGAGAATGTTCTTTACCGCTGTCGAGTGTGCCTTGCCAGGGTTCCCTTGATATCTACTGACCATGCTCAAAGCAAAGGCCACATCAGGGAGACTACAAGTCATAGCATACATGATCGAGCCCATAGCGGAAGCATATGGTATCTGACTCATCTCAGCTATCTCAGCCTCT
Source organism: Lactuca serriola (assembly GCF_051521515.1). NCBI lineage: Eukaryota > Viridiplantae > Streptophyta > Magnoliopsida > Asterales > Asteraceae > Lactuca > Lactuca serriola. Next base: position 13,411,566 of record NC_136413.1, read on the forward strand.
ATACTCGGACTCTAAGTCTTACTTAGCTTGGCGTTACTCTGGATTGGTAATTCTCCTTTCTTGGAATCTTGCATATTGAACCTCTTCAGTACCTTATCCACATAAGTACTTTGACTAAGTCCATTTAGTCTCTTACTCCTAACTCTCAATATCTTTATCCCTAGGATATAGGCAGCTTCCCCAAGGTCCTTCATAGCGAAACACTTCCCAAGCCAGGACTTAACCTACTGCAAAGTTGGGACGTCATTTCCTATGAGAAGTATTGCACCCATATACAACACCAAGAAGCTAACTAGGCTCCCACTAGCCCTGACATACACACAATACTCATCCTCACTCCTAGAAAAGCCAAACTCTTTGACTTTCTCATCAAAGCAAAGATTCCATCTGCGAGATGCTTGTTTCAATCCATAAATGTATTTCTCAATCTTACACACTCTATTAGGGTATTTTGGATCGACAAAACCCTCTGGCTGAGCCATGTAAACATCCTCAGCCAACTTCCCATTAAGGAAAGCGGTTTTTGACATCCATTTGCCATATTTCATAATCATGAAATGCAGCTATGGCTAACAACACTCTAATAGACTTAATCTTAGCTACTGGTGAGAAGGTCTCATCATAGTCAACTCCCGGAGTTTGAGTAAAGCCCTTCGCAACCAGTCGTGCTTTATAAGTGTGTACTTTCCCATCCATGTCGGTCTTCTTCTTAAAGATCCATTTGCACCCCAACTGTCTTACGACCTGATACATGGTCAACCAAGTTCCAAACTTGATTGTCATACATGGACTGAATCTCGCTGTCCATAGTCTCCTTCCATTTCACAGACTCAGGGCCTGCCATGGCTTCCTTATAATTATTAGGTTCATCCAAATCTATCAATGTACTATCACTGATAAATGCATCACCTTCATTGGTGATGTGATAAGCATAATAAAACTCAGGTGTGTTCCTCACCCTAGTGAAACGTCTTGGAGGTACAGACTCATCTATCGGCTCAACAGGAGTCTCGTCCTCAGGTTGGCTGACAGCATTTGAGGTTCCTTCACCACTTGACTCTTGAAATTCTTCAAGGTCAATTTGCCTCCCACTGTCCCTTTGGCTTATGAATTCTCTCTCACGAAAGACTCCTCTTCTTGCTACAAAGACCACATTATCACTGGGTCTGTAAAAGAGGTAACCGAAGGATCTCTGTGGGTAGCCGATGAAAATACACCTCTCGCTTCGGGGTTCAAGCTTGTCATGAGTCTCACGCCTCAAAAAAGCTTCACAACCCAAAATCTTGATGTGGTCCAAATTGGGTACTTTCCCAGTCCACATCGCGTGAGGTGTTTTGGCGACCTTTTTAGTTGGGACTAGATTAAGGATATGGGCGGCAGTCTCTAAGGCATACCCCAGAAAGAGATTGGTAATGAAGTTTGACTCATCATGGAACGAACCATATCCAACAAGGTTCGATTGCGCCTCTCAGCCACACCATTCAACTGTGGTGTCCTGGGAGGTGTCAATTGTGAGACAATCCCACATTCCTTAAGATAGTCAAGGAACTCAATGCTAAGATACTCTCCTCCCCGATCGGATCAGAGCATCTTGATGTTCCTTCCCAATTGATTCTCAACTTCCTGCTTAAACTCTTTGAACTTTTCAAAGGTTTCTGACTTATGCTTGATTAAGTAAATATATCCATATCTACTGTAATCATTAGTAAAAGTCACATAATAGCGATTAGCATCCCTTGTAGCAACTCTGAAGGGCCCACACACATCCGTGTGTGCAAGGTCCAACAAACCTTCACCCCTATCATAAGTACGTGTGAAGGGTGACTTTGTCATTTTTCCAAGTAAACAAGGCTCGCAACTATCATCTGACTTGAGGTCAAATGATTCCAAGACTCCAACCTTTTGGAGTTGGCCTATGCGCTTCTTGTTAACATGTCCAAGACAACAATGCCACAAGGATGCTTTATCCAAGCTATATGAAGAATCAAAATGCCACACATTATTTATTAATTGTCTACAACATTCACAGCTTCATATACACCATCACAAGGTATTGCTTTAAAGTAAAATACATCATTGTAATAAACATTAATAGCACCATTTTTATTATCAAATGAAAATGAATAACCTTGTTTGCACAAGCCATGAAAAGAAATAATATTTCTTGCCATTTCGGGCGAGTAACAACACTTATTCAAATCTAACATTAACCCATTATTAAGCAATAAAGAATAAACTCTTATCTTGGTAACAGGTGATGCTTTCCTGTTTCCCATGAATAAGTTTATCTTCCCGTGCTGCACTTGCTCACTTCTTCTTAGTGCCTGCAAATCAGTACAAATGTGAATACCACAACCTGTATCAAGCACCCAAGAATTAGCATTAGATGAGTTGTTAGACAATATTGTGTAAATACCTGCATGGGTGGGCTTAACCTTCCCATCCTTTACATCTTGCAGATATTTGGCGTAACTTTGGTTGAAGTGTCCCTTATCTTGGCAATAGAAGCACTGTGCTTCCTTTGGGTTTGAAGAAGGAGTAATAGGACCTTTCTTTGTCCCACTTGAAGAGGAACCATCAAGAGTCTTACCCTTGGTACCCTTCGAAGGGTTTTTCCTCTTTTTACCCTTTCCCTGCCCAATATCCAGAACAGGGGCTGTTGAAGGAGTAGAAGTAGCAACCGCTTTACCCTTAAGGCCACTTTCAGCTGTCCTTACGAGTCCTTGAACTTTGCTAAGTGTGACTTCCTCCTTGTTCATATGATAAGTCATACGAAACTGATCATAACTTGGAGGTAAGGAATGGAGAATGATGTCAATCGCCAAATCCTCAGGGAAGTCAACATTGAGCTTTAGCAACCAGTGAACGAACCTCTGCATCTTTTGCAAGTGACCGGTGATGGGTTCACCATCCTTCATCCTTGCGGTTATCATGGAGGAAACGATTTCATACCTCTCTTGAAGTGCACTCTGATGGTACCTTTTCATCAGATCCAGGTGCATCTCATAGGGGTAGAAATCTTCATAAGACTTTTGGAGTTCCGGAGTCATTGTGGCCATCATGATGCAGGACACCTTGGTGGCATCCTTCTCATGTTCAATGAACTCTGCAAAATCTTCAGGAGTAGCAGTGGCTTCATTAACAACCTTAAGCTCCCTGTCAAGGACATATTCTTTGTCCTCATAGAGGGTAATCATCCTGATGTTTCTGATCCACTCATTGAAGTTGGATCCATCAAAGATGACCTTACCACACAAGTTCATTAGGGAAAAGGAGCTTGTAGGGTTTGAGCCAGCAACGTTATTGGAAGACATCTGAAAGAAAGACAAGTTTCATTAGATTAAGAATCCTTAATAAGTCGCCCAAATGAAATATTAAGGATAGGATCCAACAAACTATTTAAAGGTGGAAGATGGATGCCGTAATCCACACTATAAAATATTTGAAGGTAGTTAAATGACGATTTACCAATTTCCGCCATAAGAACGACATATTTTATTATTAGGTTTTTATTGGTTTTGAAACTCCTAGATCTTTTGAGATACATTGAACTTTTCAATGGCATGTTTGAATCTCGATTGTGCCCTCTCGAGTTTGTGACTGGGATGCCGAGGATCACAAACAAGGTGTGAATAATAATACAAATTGACTTGGTACCCTTAAAAATATTACCTAATCGATGTGTCGGTTAACCACACACGCTCCACCGATCTATAATAAAGTCAATTTACCCTTTGCCACTCTTACTAATCCATGTTAGTGTGTCGGTTAACCACACACGCTCCACTAACGACTTGGTAAGGTGCAAAGTGTAATTTTATGGGCTAGCGCCAATTTCACATTTTCCTAAAGTAACTAAGATTAGGAATTTATAATGTATAGTTACTTTATAATTCATTATACTTTTAATGAGAATTTAAAGTCGTATCCTACCCGTTCGGCTAACGACCCTCCACCGATCAAGGAGCGGTGGGTGAGAGTGGACACCCATTAGGTCACCATTTTATAGGCAACAAACTTATAACCCCCTTATAGACCGGCTTCGTGAATGAGGCCTACTAACGGTAAGTATGACATATTCTCATACATATCTATATAATAAAATTATAATAATAGTATAAGTGTTGATTTTTAAACTTTTTTAAAAATCTAAGGTTTAATTTGGAATTAAAGTATTAGAGTGTAAGACTTTTCAAATTCCAAAACTTGAGGGCAAGAATTGAAACTATTCCAAGTCTCTTCAATTTGTAACTTATGAGTTTTAATGGTTCATAAAAATGAAGACTCTTCATTTTATGAAACCTCTTTTGTTCTTTAATCACAAATTAAAGAAGTGACTTTTGGTTATCCATAACTTGACGACAAGTTATGGACACCATCATTGCCATTAAGATCATGAATCAAACATACATGGAGGTTACACATAATTCCTATGATCTTCTAAAAACTCATAAGAACACAAATTCATGTCAAGCAATTTCAAGAAATCATATAAACATATACAATACTTGAAAATTGATAAAACTCATGCAAAATGGGTTAACATAATCATTATCACTTTGAAAATCATATTTTACAAGTCCAAAACAGACTGGGATAATGATTTTAATCCACTTCTAGCAACAAAACTCGAAAAACTGCCCAGCACGCTCCTACTCGTCGAGTGCATGATCCTACTAGTAGGATGAATTTGTTCATGGACTCGGCGAGTCCTCCCCATGAACTCGGAGATTCCAGTCGTCAGTGAGCAGATTTTTTGATTTTCAAGTAGTTTTGCATCAAGTATACAGAAAACAATCCTAGGCTCTTATACCACTGATGGGTTTTGAGCATTCTAACACTTCCTAAGTGTACATGCAACCCTAATAACCTTGGATCTATGTTTGTCTAATTATCATGCGAAGTTGAATTCCAAGGTTATATTCCTATCTAGCATACATGGGGAACATTTTTAACTTGAATGAAAGATAGAATAACTTACCTTGTTGTTGATTAAGATCCTTGAAACCTTGTGAGCCTCGCACCTCAACTGTGATGCCTCAAATGCTTCACACAACACCAAATGCAAAGGAGTAAACTTTTGAGATCATGGAAAGGCGAAGGCGTGACTGTACCGCTCCTCATCCTTATGTTATGATTTTGGGACACTCTGATGGATATTAATTTTAAAACATTTTTGTAAACAATGCTATTTGACTTTCATTTATGGTTGAAAAAGTTTTAAATTGGTGTAAAATTTATGGATGTTACACTACAAGCCAATTCATGACAATCTTCTTTCATACCTACTCCCAAGGTATGAGCGACTGTGGATGGTTTGAGTAATCTTATTATTCGGGTAGTCAAAACGTGCAAAGTGAAACACAATAATAATTGCATCCAATATGGCCCCAAACTTTTAAGTATAAATAAAAACCCTTTTATTTAGTCACCATATTGATTACGCATTATTCATTGTATAATGTTTCGAATAATCAACTTATTACTTGAATCATAACAGCAGTTGTCCCATGCACCAAGCATGCACACTCTGTTTACCTATGGTCCATACTTTGTGAAATAGATCAATTGAAAAAACATTTCCAATGATACTCATTTCACAACTACTAATCCTTATCGTTAGTGTAAGAACACAAAATTCTCGCCACTACTAGAATATGTTAGATTCTAACATTTTATGCAATTATCCTTTTGTAATCTTATTGCACAAAAGTGACCAAGACTTTGCCAATGAAATTACAAAGTTCTCTATTGGGGATTGTTACAAGACAATTCCATAGATGTGAAGTCTCACATTCAAAATACATTCCTTTGAATACCCTTCTTGCATAAAAGTTTCTAATCTAGACATAAATTCTTAACGTCCAACTCCCAATGTGAAAACATTTCCATATTTACCATATGACAACTTATTGTGAATAGAGTCTTATCTATTCATAATAATGTCGATATGGTCCATTCATTACTATACTTCCAACTTCTCACAAGTGACCAATCCTTAGCGAACCTTACATTGTCGTTGACAGTTGTTCAATTATTTTAGTCAAACCGGTTCTAGTCCCTTTTCCCTCTTAAAGCCCTAGGCATTTGGAAAATTTTAAAACGATAGAATATTACAACATATGCAATCTATCCTATACCCGAAGTGTATGGGACACGATTCACAGCGAAAAAACATGATACTTTACCAGTTTCTTGCTATACTACTGCCATATAAAGAATGCCCTTATGTTAAACCTTTTCAACATAACATTCATATATGTATTTTGACTAAATTTAATTAAAATTTCTTGATCCAAGCTTTTAAATTTCAAAACGAAGTATAATATTCTCTCCCTTAATTATATCAAAACAACTATTCAACCTTTGCAAATTGAAACTTTGTTTTCTATAATTAATATTGCTAACTTGCAATACTTAAAATAATAATCATGCTCCCACTAACATGATAACTGTCTTCATACCAGCCTAACACTTATGCTCCCACTAGCTTTCACACGTATTCAGAAAAAACAGTTGGACTTCTAGAAATCAATACTTATTGACTTCCAACATTCATATTTCTAATACGACCTGCTTCGAGAAGCCTTTATCTAAGCTTCTCAACCTCATACACCTTTCCTTAGAAATCTTATATGTGTGTCTAAACAATTTCAGCACTTATAACAATAAGTCTTAAATGTTTAAACTAATTGCCAAATCTCACAATTCAAACTATGAAAAGAGATGTCATAATCATAATCGAATTTGAGAATGAAATTTACACAACAACTAACTCCTTAAAATCTACTTAGTGAAAGCGTTTCCTCACAATCATTTTTATGATGGAGAGAAACCTTATGACACTTAGATTTTATGGTGTATACGCTCTTATCCATGTGAATTTGTCATAACCATAATCATAAGTAATGTTTGTGTCAAATGCAAAATCTTATGGACAAAACTTGTTCATTTTTAATTTCTTGCCATCAAGGGTCCCACCATTGCTTCTAAGTTATTTAGCAGTTCACCTATACTAGTCAACTTACTTTCATTGAACAAGGTGCTTGTCCTTATGCAATCAATTGAGAACTCGTAGAACTCATATGCACAAGTAACTTTACAGGAATGGAATATAAATAAAAAAATTTCAACACGATAGGTTACAAACCTCAAGTCGTGCGCTAGTGTCTAATAGGTTTACTCTTGATTAGTTCTTGAACCTTTTTCAAGATCATTTAGACTCCCACTGACCTCATGGCATATAAGATTCTCTTGTCAAGAAACATTTCTTAACAAACAAATATTCAAGAGTTAGTGCGGATTCTTATCAAGACAAACCACTAAAAATCACATAACTAAAAATCACATCCACTTAATATTGCTTACAGTAGAAACACACAAACATCAATTTTCATAAATAACATTGCAAGGATATATAAATAAGACAAAACTCAAAATTTATTTTATTTATAAAAAGGTGCAAAAAAACCTATCCTTACAATGGAAATTCAAATGAAAACAATGCTATTTCATATTCCAAAACAATCTATCATAACTCTAAAAGTAGCAGCTCCAAAAATATGATCATCGAATCATGCGATCGAAATCCATTTCTTTACGATTAGACTCAGCTCACTTCTCCCTGTAAGCTTCCTCTCTTTTCTTCGATCCTACAAAATGCAATCTTATCACATCATGTATTAAGAATTTAAAAAATAAGAAATTAATAGAGTTTGATAGTGGATTTTACCTGAAGCAGAGTCATACATCTTGACTCTCCCATCTCTTAGATCTCTCAGGTAGTCAGGGCTGCTTCGTAACCATGGCCCCTTCTTTTGGCAGTAGAAACATATGGATTCTTCTGGAATGTTACACGGGACTATCTCAGACTCAACCTTCCTCTTGCGTAGAGATAACTTTTCTGGACTTCCAATGTTGCCATTGCCCATAGAAGGTTGGGATATTGATTTTCCAAAAAAATTTGCTCGACCAATGTGCCAAATCATTGCTGACTCAACAAAAATAAGCAAATAAGTCAAAACAATGAGGGTCACATCATGGTCCATCATATAGTACTTTCTAAAAAACTTACTATATGATTCGGGAAGTGACTGAAGAACCAAGTCAACAGCCAACTTCCTTTAGACATCGACACCCAACATTCCCAATATATCAATATGCAACTTCATATCCAAGACACGAGCACATACAGACTTTCCATCTCCGTGTTTCATTACCAATAGGGCTTGAGTGACCTTGAACTTTTCAAGTCTTCGAACACATGGGTCAGGGAGAATAATTGGAGGAGGTGGAGGAAGTGAAGCATGATTTCCATTTCCACAATCTAATCGTGAACATCATCTTCAAGCGGAAAACTTTTTCCAACGGATTCAGGAAGACCATAGTTGATAGAATTTGACATCTACAAAATGGGAGAAAAAATCTAGTTATTTGATTGGAATCCTTGATATAATATCCAAATGAAATATCAAGGCAAGGACCCAACATAATATCCTACAATTTGGAAGATGGATGTCGTAATCAAAATTGCAGAATATTTGAAGGTAGGTAAATAACGATTTACCAATTTCCACCATGAAAAACGATAAGTGAAAATTAAGTTTTAAATGAATTGAAACTCCTAGATCTTTTGAGATTCATTGAACTTTTCAATGGCATTTTTAAATCTCGAGTGTACCTTTTGTTTGTGACTGGGATGCCGAGGATCACAAACAAGTTGTGGATAACCATGCAAATATACACGGTGCCCCCAATATTACAGTCACCTAATCGACGTGCCAATTAACCACACACGCTCCATCGATCTATGAAAAACATCAAGTCACCCTTTTCCACCTTTGTTTAGAGCCCAATTAGTGTGCCAGTTAACCACACACGCTCCACTAACGTCAAAGCAAGGGTACAAGTGTAATTTCATGGAATAGCACCAACTCCACATTTTTTTCTAAAGTAACTAAGATTTGGGAATTTTAAAAAAAAGTGTTTAGTTACTTCGTACTTCATTATACTTATAATGGAAGGTTGCGTCCTATCCTACCCGTTCGGCTAACGACTCTCCACTAGTCAAGAGTGCGGTGGGTAAGAATGGATACCCAATGGCGGTCATTTTACAGGCCGCTTCCCTAAACACCACTTATAGACTAGCTTCGTGAATGAGGCCTGCTAACGGTAAGATTGACTCTTTACTTATACATATCTAATATTATACTTTTAATTCTATATAGTATAAGGGTGTATTTTACACTTTTAAAATACTATGTGGTCTAATTTAATAAATTATACCTTTTAATTTAATTAAGTATAAACCATATCATTATGGATTTATTAACTCTCTTTTAATTATACACTTAATTTAATAAAACCATAATGGTGTAATTGAACTTTTAAAAAAAAAAAAACTAGGGTTTTAGAATTTAATATTTCAAAATTAAACTTTTAATCAAAATTTTAAATTCCAAAACTTGAGGGCAAGTTTTGAAACTTTTCAAAACTATCTAGATCAAATTACAAATAATTCAGTTAATCAAATAATTGGTGATTATCTAGATTTGACCTAATTCAATTTCTTGCAAGATAATTCAAAACAATTAATTCAAATAAATCAAATTTATCATATAAGGCAATGATTATCTAATTGATTGAAAATTATCTACTATTTTGGAAAGGATAATCACATAATATCAATAAAAATCAGATTTTGTTAATAAAAAAGGTTTATGGTAATTGTCCATCAACAAAATCAGCTAAAATCCCGATTTTCCGTATCTGACACTCCAAATCGCCGAGTCACTGAATGGACTCGCCGAGTTCGTCAAGTGACTCATCGAGTCATTCAGCAGAGTGCAAAAAATTTTGATTTTCAAGCAAGCAATGAACAATTAATCATCAAATACATCAAACAAACAACTTAGGCTCTGATACCACTGATGGGTTATGAGCACTACATCAATCCTATGGTGTACATGAAAACCCTAAAGCTTTGGAACTAGTTTGTCTAATATACATGCAATAATCATCCAAAGCTCATAAACCCTAATTTTAGCATACAATAATCGAAATTGACAAAAGAATAGAGTTTAGATCTTACCTTGATTGTTATGTTGCAATAACAATATGACTCCTTGTAATTGACTTCTGAAAGCCTAGTGCCTCAAATGTTGCACCTCTAATGAAGTCACAAACACCATATAAAACAAGATGAACAAGGAGAGAGGGAGGAGGCACCAAAAACGTCTAAGAACCCTTAGAGATCACTTAGCCACGTTTTTGGAAGCCTTTGGGGTCTTTATATACTTGTGTAGGCTGCTAGGGTTTCATGTGAAACCCTAATTCTCTACTTAGGCCTTAAGCAACCCATGGAGTTCCCCTAGAAAGCCCTTGGACGAAATCTATATGACTTCCCATAGATTTCGTTCAATCCCCTTTCCATTAGGAATCCATAACCCAATTGATACTATCATATAATTGCAATATCAGTCCCCTTTATTTAATTAATCTCATTTAGCTACAAAATTAATTCTTATTAATTATTGACTAATATTAATTAAACAATATAATTTCTCTTTTAATATATTATTCATATAATATATTAATAAATCATAATTAATCCCTTTTCTCCTTAATTCATCCTATCAGATTCTATGGTGAAGGCAACCCAAAAGGACCATGCTCACAATCGAGTCAAGTACATACCAAAATAGTTATGGGCTTAGACACCTAATCCAACACTTGGATGTAAGACCACTAGGGTAGCCCATGACACTCCAGATGAAGACCATGGAGGGAGTCCATGGCAAATATATGTATATATGTGCATGACATTATTTGGTTATGTGTTTTGCGTATTTTGGAAAACTCACTGAGCGTATGCTTATAGTTTTGTTGGATGTTTCAGGTACTTCTGGTTCTTAGGGCAAGGGCCCGACTTGATGGTGCGGCGTGCACTCTCCTGTATTTCCACACTAGTTGTCTTGGATACTCTGATATTTTGAGCAATTTGTTTATGTAATGGAATTTTGGAAAAACAAATATGAATAAGATTTCTAATTATTAAATGAAAAGTTTTATCTAAATTTTTGGGCTATTACACCTATCTGTTAAGGAAATTCATGTGTTATTATTATTTGTAAAAACCTTGTATTCAAACATCAAGATGGAATGTAAATGCGATTTTTTTGTACATGTGCTATGTATCCAGTTTGCTTATGATCCATGAACTTAGTCGCACAACCCGGTGTGTTCTGCCGCCTCGACCGGGGGTGTGACAGATTTGTATCAAACCTAAATTGGCTATAGAGAACCCGTATCCTCGAAAGAGGAATACAACTATAGAAACTAGCTTCTAATAAAAGTATTATTATTATTATTAATTACACTACTTATTGGCTACTTACGATATGGGGAATCTTGTTTGACAAGCTGCTTGGGTTGTTGGATTTCAGAACGGTTTAATTGTTAAAATGGTCCTTCCCTCCAATGTTTCTTGTCTGGTATTCGTTAGTACTTGGTATTATTGGAGTACAAAACATAATTTAATAATACTGCAAACCCCACCAACAATAATATATAAGGGTTATATATGCTCTGACCAGCGATGACAACACTTAATAAAACTCTAACATGCCTCCAACTAAAACTACCAACTCAACCCTTTAGGTCAAACGCGTCAACTAAGGTTAGTATCGTACATAAGCCATACCATAAATAAACCTGGAACATAAGCCTATATTAGTTATAGTCGGTTCGATGCACAACCAACCTTGAGCAAGGAGTATGACAGACTACAATGATTGAAAGTTTTAGAGATAGAAGGATGTTCTCAAGATTCGCTGCAGAAACCTAGTACCTTAGAAACCTTATATCAACCCCCAAAACAACACATACATTTTCAATACTTAAAAATATGGGATAACGTTCAGATTTTCCAAGTTCGCCTAAACCCGAAGTAGAACAAAGAACCAATAGCTCCGCTACTGTCGTAGCAGAGAAACCCATAGTTCCCAATTGATCATTCAGTAGTATCCAAACTTCTCTCTCTATCATTTGAAATCGGTAGGATTTCAATTCACTCTCTATAATTTGGAAATTTGCAGACTTTATAGAATCAATCACTCTCTATAATTTGGAACCTTACCATGAAAGGATCAGATATTACTGCCTACACCTCCCGATTTAACGACCTCACAAACCTTTGTCCAGGAATGGTGAACCCAGAATACAAACATACCCTTCAAGGTACCATGACCCCACAAACTGAAAAGAACCAAGTTGGCAGTACAAAAAGTAAATTCAATGGCAAGTCAAAGGGGAACTTCAAGCACCACACACCCAATCCAGAAACTATGGTTATGTACATCGTAATCACAAACACTCCCATTCTATTAAAGCCATACACTGGGAAGTTACCCTATAGTACCAAGTGAAATTTCCACCATGTCGGAAATTGTATGGTCTGCAGCATCTATAACTTAAGAGGTCACACCTCTAAGTTTTGCAGAAGAACCCGAACAATGAAACCTCAACCCCTGCTATAGATAGAAGCCAAAGTTTCTTCGAGTGCAATCAACCAGGGAATTCCAAGAAGGACTCCCCAAAACTAAAGAATCAGGATAATAAGGGAAGAGCATTTGTGATAGGTGTTGGAGATGCTCGCCAAGAACCAACTGTGGTTACTAATACGTTTCCTATCAACAATATTTATGCATCAGTATTAAATGATACTTGTGTCGATAGAATCTTTATTTCCCATAAGTTTAGAAGCATGATTAACCCTAAGTCACGCAAACTTAATGAAGCTTACACGACAGAAGTAGCAAACAACGAGTTAGCAAGCACCTTAGAAATGCCCACTAATTGCCTTCTCACCCTAAATAACTACATCGTTCACGTCAACCTAATACCTATGACCATTGGAAGTTTCAATGTGATCATCGAAATGGATTCGACACCACTTCACCGAGCAAAGATTTTATGTTACGAAAAAGCCATCTGACTAGCTTTATCAAACAATGAAGCCCTCATGAGTTATAGAGTCAAATCAGGAAAGAACCTAAGAGTCATCACTTGCATGAAGACAATGAAGCATTGTAGAAGAGATGCTTCGCTTTCTTGGCCCACGTGGTGGATATCCAAGGAAAGGATAAGGAAATCAAAGACATTCCACAAGTGTGCGTCTACCCGGACGTATTTCCAGAGGATCTAACTGTAGTACCTCCAGTTAGATAGGTCGAATTCGGAATCGACCTAATCCCGGGTGTAGCACCAGTGGAAACATATCCTTATCGTCTGGCTCCATCGGAAATGCAAGGACTATCAAGTCAATCTCAAGAACTTCTCGACAAAAGCTTTATCCGGCCAAGCTTCTCTCTAAGAGGAGCTCTAGTATTGTTGTCAAATAAAAGGATGGATCGTTCGGGATATGCATCAACTACCGAGAGTTGAACAAACTCGCCATCAAGAGATGATATCCACTCCCGAGGATTGATGGCCTGTTCAACCAACTACAAGGATCCCATTACTACTCAAAGATCGACCTAATATTTAGCTACCATTAACTCAGATTTCAAGAATTAGATATTCCAAAGATAACATTCAGGACTTCGTACACTCACTACTAGTTTCTGGTTATGCCATTCGGACTGACTAATGACGCCAACCGAAGTACGCCAATTCTTTGGGATTGCAGACTATTATCAGAGATTCATCAAGAACTTCTCCAAAGTAGCCAAGCCTCTCATTGCCCTAACCCAGAAGGACAAGAAATTTGATTGGGAAGACAGACAAGAGTTTTCCTTCCTGAAATTGAAACAATTGTTGTGTAGTGCACTAAGTTTGTCTCATCCAGAGGGAACGGAAGGCCATGTAGTATTCTACGACACCTCTCACCAAGGGTTAGGATGTGTACTGATGCAAAAGAATAAAGTCATTGCATATGCATCCAGACAAATCAAGCCAAACAAGACCAACTACACTACCCATGATTTATAGTTGGGAGTTTTAGTGTTTGTCTTAAAGACTTGGAGACACTACCTCTATGGAACAAAGTATGTCAGGTTCACCGAACACAAAAGCCTCCAACACATCTTCGACCAGAAAGAGCTCAACATGAGACAATGAAGGTGTGTCGAATTGCTAAATGATTACGAATATGAAATTCGTTATCATCATGGTAAAGCAAATGTCATAGTAGACACTTTAACCTGGAAACAGAAAGAAAAGCCACTTCGTGAAAAAGCCTTAACCCTAACCACCCATTCCAATATCACCACCCAAATTCTAATGCTCAGCTGGAAACACTCAAACCAGAGAATATTGTAGAAGAAACCCTACAAGGTATGGACATATAGTTTGACCTCAAGGGAAACAGAATGCGATATTTCATGAACCGAATTTGGTCCCCAAAGTTTGGTGAAGTCAGAAGTCTAGTTCTAGAAGAATCCCTTAAGTCAAGATATTCAATACATCTTGGATCAGTTAAGATGTATCTCGGTCTTAAGAAGCTTTATTGGTGGCCCCACATGAAGGCAGAGATTGTCATCCGTGTCAGTAAATGCTTGACTTTCTCTAAAGTCAAAGTAGAGTACCAAAATCTATATGTTCTAGTAAAACAACTGTCAATCCCAGAATAAAAATGGGAGCAAATAACCATGGACTTCGTAATGAAGTTGCCAAGAACTTCAAGTGATTATGACACCAGTTGTGTAATGATTGACCATTTAACCAAGTCTACCCACTTCCTATCCATCAAAGAAATTGACAAGATGGAGAAACTTACCAGGACCTATCTCAAGGAGATAGTCAGACGACATTATGTGCCAATAGCTATCATCTCGAATCATGATAGCAGATTCACTTCTAGATTTTGGCAATCATTACAGAGGGCCCTAGGAACAAAACTCAATATGAGTATATCATACCATCCTCAAACAGATAGGCATAACAAAGGAACAATACAAACTCTAGAATATATGCTTCGCGCTTGTGTGATAGACTTCGATAATACATGAGATACTCACTTGCCGCTAGTAGAGTTTTCATACAATAATAGTTATCACACTAGTATAAAGGCCTCTCCATTTGTGTCCTTGTATGGACACAAATTCCATTCTCTTATATGTTGGATAGAAGTTGGAGATACCCAACTGGCTAGTAAGCATGTTGTAGATGCTCCACTCCCTAACCCTGAGATCATTCATGAAACAATAAAGAAGATCATTCAGATAATGGAATAATTAAATGTCACACGTAGTCATCAGAAAAGCTATGTTAACATGAGATGCAGACCCTTAGAATTCAAAGTAAGAGACCATGTCCTACTAAAGGTCGCACCATGAAAAGGTTTCATTAGATAAGAAAAAACAAGGTAAACTAAACCCCTGTTACATCGGACCTTTTTGAAATCCTACCAACGATTGTTTTGGTGCCTTACAAGCTTAATTTACCCTAAGAACTTAGTTAAGTTTACAACACCTCGTACGTATGCAATTTAAAAAGTATCTCTTTAATAAGAACCTTGTTATTCCTCTCGAAGAGATTCAGGTCAACACTAAATTTCACTTCGTGAAGGAACCGGTGCAAATCATGGATCGAGAAATCAAAAGCCTCAAACAAAGTCGAATAACTGTAGTAAATGTCCAATGGAGCTCTCATAGACAGTTGCAATTTACTTGGAAACATGAGGATCAAATGAAACAAAAGTATCAATAATTTTTCAGCGATGCTCCCTCAACTACTAGAATGAAATACTAGTAGAACAAAATAATAGTCAAACAAAATATTCAATAACATAATAATTTCAGGACGAAATTCTCTTAACATGGAGATAATGTGACATCCTGAATTGTAGGTCAACGACTGTGAACGGTCAAGTTCACAGTAAGTCCCTTTGTAAATTGACTCATTGAGTTTTAGTGCATCTAATATAAAATAAATGAGTTATTTCAACTATTATAAGATAGTAGAAGATATCTTACTTCCCATTGTGTAATCTGACAAATGAATCAAACAACTCAAACTACAACCATGAGAATGTGTCTGAAAAACTGAAAATTTGTATTAAGTAATTGTGAGAAATACAAACACTTTATTTTCGTAGTACACGTTTCCCTGTTTCCGAAAATATATACAACGTCCAAAACAGTGTTCTCATGCAAAAAATATGACCGTTTAAAAATGTAAAACAATTATAACAATATTTAATTTCATAGGCTGCAGCCTAATATTTAATTTCATATTTGAAATATTTTTATAAAAATATTTATAAAAGTCAAAAGTCAGATGTTTTCAGCTTAATTAAACGCGAAAGTTTAAACGTCATTTCACGAAGATCAGCATAACATGATTCAATTCTATCAGCATCTTTGGAATTACCATGAGCTAAACATTAAGCAGACACTTTTAGAAAATTTATATGAGTCGATACGAGGGCACGGGAACTGAGGTATACATCACGATAAATAAGTATATAAAAAAATATATTGTAGTTATTATTGTGAAAAATGTTTATAAGATATATAATGACAAGACCACTATACATGTATATATATATTTGGTGTTTTATAAAGATCTAAATTAGTCGTGTAATCACAATGCACATATGTTATATAATTAAAATTATATAACAACACTAAATATATATGAATTTATATATGTCATGTAACATTTCCATATATATATATATATATATATATATATATATATATATATATATATATATATATATATGTTTCTTTTTCTTATTTATCCAGTGTCAATACCTATGAACACAAAATTGCTCATGTCAGCTTAAGATGGAAATTGAAAAATAAAATTATGATAAAACTGCAAAGTCAATGCAACAGTAATAGTTAAAATAAATTATTGAGGAAAATCGATAGAATTGGAGATAACTGATTGAATACGAAATATATTATATTTAAAATTAAATATTTGTATTTAAAATATATAGTTATATGATAAAACGACGTAGTATTGGAAGCTCTATAAATAATGATACATACATTTCAGCCACATATTCACTTTCCTATTTCCTACATAAGTATATATACATTACATACACTAAGTGTGAGACCTGTATATTATACGGGTTGATTTAAAAAAATAAATAAACATTAAATTAAAGTGTAAACATAAAATATTTTTTAATGTACAACTTTAAAATAAGAAAGGAAAAATGTATTTATTGCAATTTAATATCATATATATGATATTTAATACTTTACATATATAAGTATATAACTTTAATTTTAGAAATTGAAAAAAATCAAAAATTGACAAGTGGATAATATTTATTTCAAAAATATCATAAAATGACAAGTGTCAAAACTCATGAGAGATTGACACGTGGCAAAAAAACCTTCATTTATTAAGGAGGATGATATTGAAACAAATACGCTATACAAAATACTAAAATGAAACTATTACAATGTGAAGCTTAAACAACAAAACCACACTTCTTTCCTTCCTTTGCAACACTCCATCTACTGAACACTCAAGCAAAACAAAGATTTACACTCAAACAAAATCTAAAACTCCATGCTAAAATCAATATATATACACCCATCGATTCCCTGTAAAGAATTAACCCCAAACATCCATTCCATTCATCAATTTCTGTCAAGAATCAATCCCAAACACCCCATCGATTTCTATCAAACAATCAAACCCAAAAACCCACCTAAATCTATTGATTAAACACCATTGATTTACAGTTAAAATAAAAAGAAAAGAGAAGAAAGGAAACCTATGATTAAATAGTAGATGACAATGGCCTCTTCATCCTCTTCGTTTTTCCTCATCAACACCACCGAACTCCCTTCACAACTCGCTACCACAACCGAAGCAATCAGCCTCGTTGCCTTCCCCTTTCTTCCTTTCATGCGGTCTCGTCGACCCGGAGACTTCTCCCTCCTCGCGATCTGAAATCTTCGGATACGTCCCTCGGTCCCCTTTTTGGCATGCGACGAGCAAGGAACCAAGAGCCGCACTTCTGTCTTGGTGCTTTCTTCGTGACTGCCATCGTTTGTTCCTCGTCTCTCGATAAGACGAAGGGTCAACCACCCCCCTGCCCCCAAATCAAAGTGGTTTTTGATTTCTCCTCCGGCTGCGAACTAGCATAAGAAGCGTATGGTCGCTGCCTGTGACCTTGCTGTTGTTTCCTTTAGCCCTCTTTGTTGTGTGCGACGAGTAGGAAATCACAAGGGCCGCCGGAGATAGGCTTCGACGCCCTATTGTATCACTGATTAGCCACCACCAAGACATCACTCAACGCCTTCGTGTTAATTCGTATCTGCCATCGTTGCCATCGTTCCTCCGTTCGTATTCCCCATTGACTTGCCCGGTCAACGAATGGAATCGGGAACACAAGCCCTAAATTGTTTAAAGTTTGAATCATCAAACAAAAATGGTCCGTCCATGAAAATCCTTTTCATAAAAGCCCAAATCCCTTTTAAATTCTTTTAGAAATGACAAAATGAACCCTTATTTTACAAAGCATTAAGAAATCAGTCCCAAACCCCAAACTTTGATTCCATTTATTCAATTTATTCAAAACATCCCATCCCATGGAGATTTCTTAACAATACCATCCACGACTCAAACATTAAACCCATTTGCTTAAAACAACCCTTCGTTTGGTATTTATTTTACCAAAATAGTCCTAACCATTTAATTAAATTACCAAAAAACCCATATACTTTAGCGAAGTTACAAATCAGACCCCGATAGTTCAAATTTGTTATGAAATGGTCCCGAGAGTATTTCAAAGTTCAAAAATTGTGGATTTCGGTTTCTCACGTCAAGCTTCTGAAAAAAAAAACAGAATTCGAACGATTGGAACTCACGCTTCAAGGGTGAGTGCTTACGACCATTTTTTAATATTTTAATTATTTCGGGGAGGGGGGGATACATGGCCTAAAGATTTTGTGTATACAAATCAATTTTCTTTTTATGCGAAAATACAATAAATTTAGTTTATAAAAATATTATTATTTCACAATTTACCATAGTATTACGAATAAACTAGTATAAACTTTTTGTATATGTGTTATGGTTATTTTATCACGAAATAACCGGTTCACACAACAAACAGTACATGTTACAAAATTATATGATTTTTATGTGACACTCATATTATAACAAGCACGTTATGAAACTCTGTAGTATTTCAAGGATTCAAGCTGTTACTAAGCATGTTTATTTATATGTTTAAGTACACAACGTTTATACATGTGCATATGTTCATTAATTTGAAACATTCATTTTTATAAAAGCGAGCACATTACACTTTTACATATTTGTCAAGCATACTCGACTTGTATAAACTTTATGCAACGATATTCATTATGCCTAATGACTTAATCACAATTAAGTTAGGATTGCAAGCTGTTCACAAACTTTTTAATCAAGGGATTTTTAGTGAGAAGTTATTAATTAGCTGAGTTAAAATACTTAGCATACCCACACTACTATAACCATTAATCTTCGGAGCGAGATACATATGTACAAATCTATATGGGGTTGGCATCCTACCTGCGGTTGCTAGCTACAACCTCGACCGATCAATCGAAGCGAGTAATAGGTGTCTACAATTGTTACTACAACGTCCAATGAAGCGTTGTAGGGGGTACACTCAGTCACATAGTTTGGTTATAGGACTTACTATAAACATTAACTACAATATATATCTCTCTCTCTCTCACACACACACACACTACAACCATGGGCTTGGTTGCTTTCAAAACTATTATTTAAGTATGGAATAACTTATGTAACAGTACAATTTGGTTTTCAAGGATATTCAAATATTATTTACGAACACGGTTTTTAAGTAGGAATTTACTTATATAAAGATACATTTTGGCTTTTAAAGACTCATTGCAAACACTGTTTTAACTATTGTTATATGTAAAAAGAAAATACTTTCTTATACATATTAAACGTATTACTGATGTTAGAAGAAAACCTGTAACACTCACCAACCTTGTGTTGACCCTCAAAACTACTTGTATTTTCAGGTAACTACTAAACATACATTCAAGAAGGACTGGATTACAGGTGACCTAGTTTACTTGTTGTGTATTATACATCTATTTATTAAGGCAATTCATGTACTGTTAATATATGTAAAAACCTTGTATTCAAACATCAAGATGGAATGTAAATGCTATTTTATTTATTGTTGTACTTGTGCTATATATTCGGTTTCCCTGTGCTCCATGAACTTAGTCACACAACCCAACGTGTTCCACCACCTCGGCCGATGGTGTGACAGGGTCAAACCTTCAGTCAATAAGCACCTTGAAACTATGCTAATGCTTAAGGGCATGTTCGGCAAAATTAGTTGGTAGTGGGTAGCTTGTAGCTTGTAGCGTTTTGTTAAACGCTACATAAACTAGCATTTGGATTTGGAGCGTTTTGTTTAAACTAAACACTAGAAGTTCGTAGTGCCAAACAAGGCTTTCTATTCCAACCGGAGCATTTTGTCAAACACTTGAAGCTAGAAGCTCTCAAACACTCCATGTCGAACACACTCTAAGTGGTATACGTAAGAGTATAATATTTAGATTCTATACTTGATATGGTACTTAACGATTTCGTTTTTATTTCACTAAAAACGAGGCACTCGACAAGGTGAAACCACTACCAAATATTAGACCATTTGTTAGTTATATGACACACCCAAGTACAGATTACGTGAAATCAATGAAAAATAATTTTCAAAATTTTTAATTTTTAATTTTGCGGAAAATACATCTAATGATCAAAAGTAATTCAAAATTTGAATTATGCAAGATAACATTCAATTCATATATACCAAGGTTGTGAAAATCGTTCGACGGTTGACTGGTAATAGTAGATTAATTGAAACTAGACAGAGATTAATCGGGGACCCTTAATTATTAATAAAATTATTTAAAAAAAATCAATATATCCAAAAAAATATAAGTATTCGAAAATTAGCAAATTTTGATATAATATTTTGAAATTTGAATTTTTTAAATATTTCTCGCCTATGACCGTTGAGGATCGTCAAGCCCGAGTTTGATCGATTTTGTTCAATTTCCGCCAAGCACCTTAATTATACTCGTTCAAAGGACGTTAAACGATTAATCATCCCTAAGGCCAATTTTTGCAACACTGATATATACCAATAGTGTAAGCAATTATTCTAAGCTAAATGAACATGTCTAGTTATCTTGATTTAATGATCATGGCATTTGTATCAAACAAGGTGTTGTAAATGTTGGAGATAATGATGGTGGGGACGAAGGTAACATAACATTGAATTTACTACATAAGGTATATATTCTGTAACATCCGCAGATTTGGGCTAGTCAATTTAGAGACAATAATCGTCAAAAATGACTTTTTGATAGAAGGTTATTTAGAGAAAATAATCTTGACCAAAGTATAGTATATGTCGCAAGGGTTCCGTACATATAAAGAGCGCTGAAATTCGAGTTATAATGAAGAAGTTATGACCCGTCGAAGTTTCCGGCTAAAGGAGTACGACACCACGTAACATAAAAAGTGGATTTTTGATAACAAAAAATAATTTTTAGCCTTATCGATCTAAACAAAAGTCGTAGTAGACGTTAAACCGAAATCGTGTATATAGAGAACGTCCAAATCTGACTTTGTATGAGGAAGTTATGATTTTTCTAAGATTTAGCATATCAGTGCACATCCCGGAAATTGAATTTTAGATCGATCGGTTTTTAGCCGACACAAGCTAAATGAGAATTGAAGATCTCGTTAATAGGAACTCATCAATATAAAGACAGACGAAAACGGACGTCGGATGACAAAGTTATGAGTTTTTAACGGACTTTACATGTCTAAGCTTGTTAAAATATAAATTCAAAAATAAATTCAAAATTAGCTGATAGAGTCTAAACAAAAGTTGTAGATCCTGTCACTACCTACGTGTGGATATAAATAACGTCAAAAATGGAGCTCGTATGCAAAAAGTTACAAAATTTAGAAGTTTATTCATTTATAGAAGGATGCGAGGGTGACACGTGGCTGAATCTTGGCCTTCGCTTTCCTTCCACGGTTTCACTTCGGATGATCGACACCTGGCCCTCATATGCGCAGCATAGAGCCTCTTACATGCAGCGTACTGAGTACACGTGACATACTCCAAGGTTACGCCCAACGTAGTCCGAGGAGGCAGGCTAATAGATGTGAGGGCACCCTCATTTCCTTACACATTTCCCCTTCTTTCTCTCTCAATACTCCCAAACTCTCCATCCCCTTCCCTAGCACTTCCCAAGTGTTAGAGGCGAGTCCCAGAGCGCAGAAGGCTCCGAGAAGAAGACCTTTCGGCTCAGAAGTTCTGCCCGCATAGACCCCGGTTCTTCGCTAAACTCCATTATAAGTGAACTATGCTTACCCTTCTTTAAGTATAACTTATATTTAAGTTTATTATTATTATTATGAACTTATAAGAAATATATGTGCTAAGTATGAATTATAAAAAGTGTTATTATATACCTTTTAACTGCTCGTGATACGGGTTGTTGGATTTCAGAATAGCTTAAATGCCAAAATGGTCCTGCCTCCTGTGTTTTTTATCTGGCCCATGTCTGTATATAGTAGTTTAAAAGTATTGTTTAAAACTTATAAAACAATATCACTCCTAGACATTGAGTTAATTAGTCGCAATAAAAATTAGACTAGAATCTAGTAATAATAATACTAGGTTTCATCGAAGGAAAATAAAGTTGTTAGAAGCAAAGTGTTGCCCGAATTGCGAATCGTCATTTTAACAAGTAAGTGCATAGTCCCTTTGTAACAACGTAAATTTTCAACCATTTTTTTCAATTTAAAAATACATTTAACCCAATAATAAAAATCACAAAATATCTCAATGTCAAATCATCAATACTCATATCCAAAAATTGTATATAAAAACTCCAAGATACTCTCAATCATAACTCAGTCTCAGATGTGTGTACAATCAAGCCGAAGCCTTCCTGTGATCCTGAGAAGTACCTGAAACAGATAACACATAACACGGTAAGTACAAAGCTTAGTGAGTTCCCCAAAATACCACAGACATCGCATTAGCCACTCGAGGCTAACTCAATACAACCCTCTGGTCAATGTGTTAATGTGTTCCAATGGAGACCCTCCGGTCCCACAACTCGAGTGGACCCTCTGGTTCTAACTCAATAAGCTCATAATAATAATACTCATCATAAATCACAAAGACATAATGCAGAATATCGAAATACACAGATAAGCACATAAGACATCTCAATCACACAAAGATACCACTCATGGTAAGTATAGTGAGAAGACTCACCTCGTAAGCTAGCAAGTAAAATGTCTCGTACTCAGAAATCTTGAACTAGCCTCTGCCTAACACATTGGATAACTGACTCTAATTAATACTCTACTCATACTCAAATACACCAAAGGTTGTTCTCTTTTTCTCTCTAACTCTTGGAATGGGTAAAAGACCATTTTACCCTTCCATGGTCTCTATTACTTATGTTGACCAAACCCTAAAGTCAACAGAAGTCAAACTCTAGTCAACAGTCCATGTTTGACCTGACTCACCAAGTGCACTCATGTGACTCGTTGAGTCCACTCATTCCTCATAAGTCTCACGAAGGTCTAGCTCGTCGAGTTAACCTCTAACTCGCCGAGCTATAGCATGGTCCAGCTCATCAGGTGAAACCCTAAACGACTCGTCGAGTCGGCTCATGGACTCGGCGAGTCTCTTTAATCTGATTTCTCATTCAGACGTTTTAAGGAAGATCTATCACTCCAAACACTTGATCTACCATCCCAAGTCTCGATTACCACGTAAAGCTTCGATCTTTACGCTCATGCATGGTGGTTTTGCTCCCATCTTCCAATACATGTTCTCACAGGGTGTTAAACAACATACTCCTTATATGGATGAGTAAAGTTGGGACCTTTGGGCTCTAGGAACCTCACAAGGTCCAGATCTGAGGTCTAAACCTCTGATAACTTAGTATGCTCTGAGTCCCAAAATAAAATGTGATGAAAACCCTAATTTCTCAACTCATGAGATCTAACCAAATAAAGGGGAAATATTCAAGCTTTTTACCTTCCTGTTGAAGCTCTGGACGAAATGGCCTGAAACCCAACAACTCCTTCTTGTTCCTTGCTGAATAAACTCCTCTTCCTCCTCAAAGATGCACTAAAATCCTTCAAGGTTAGCTTGGAGACTCTCTTAGCTCACTACACTCGATTAGGGTTTCACACAAAAAGATTAAGAAGCTGATAAGCCATAAATGAGGCTATAAGCTCCCTTATATAGGCCTCAAACCCGAGGATTTAGGGTTTCACTTCACAGTTTCTACTCGGCGATTCGACTCTCTAACTCATCGAGTAGATCATTAATCCCACGAGGCACAACGCGACTCTACTCAACGAGTTGTAGCACCAACTCGTCGAGTTGCTCAATAGTAATCAAAATAAATAAATAAACAATATACCTAGAAGTCCAGATGTTACAATTCTCCCCCACTAGGATCAGACTTTGCCCTCGAAGTCATGCTCTGGAAATAGCTCTGGGTACTGCTCTCGCATCTCAGATTCCGGCTCCCAAGTCAACTCGGACCCTCTCCGATGTTGCCACTGGACCTGAACCAGGGGCACCTCTTTGTTTCTCAGAACCTTCACCTTTCGATCCACGATCAAAATCAACCTCTCAATATAATTCAGGATCACATCCACCTGAATCGCGTCAACTCCACACGCAGTCATCAGTAACTTGGTGATAAAGTCCATAGAAACCTATTCCCACTTCCACTGGGGGATCTCCAGAGGCTATAATGGACCGTGTGGGCGTTGGTGCTCTGCCTTGACAGGGCGGCAGGTCAAGCACCTCTCAACTACCCAAGCGACATCCCTCTTCATACAGGGCCACCAATAATATCTATTCAAGTCCAAATACATCTTAGTGGCCCCGGGATGGACCGAGAATCTCGATCTATGGGCCTCCTCCATCAGTATACACCGAGCTCTGCCCGTATAGGGCACCCAAATCCGCCCTAGGAAACTCATAAGCCCACGAATGTCCGCCACAAACTCAGACACCAGCCCAATAACCCGCTCCCTCTTGCGGTTCTCTGGTCTCACGGCCTCTACCTAGGCCTCTCGAATGGTATTTAAGACTGGGGTCATCATTGTCATCCTCATACACACATCTCGGATCGGAGCACTCTCTGCTCTATGGCTCAGGGCGTCGGCTACCACATTAGTCTTTCCCGGATGATACAGGATCTCGCAATCATAGTCTTTCACCACATACAACCATCTCCTCTATCTTATGTTTAGGTTGGGCTGATCCATGAATACTTCAGGCTCTTGTGGTCCGGGTATATGGTATGTACACCGAACCCCATACAAATAGTGGCGCTAGATCTTGAGGGCGAACACCACCGCCCCTAGCTCTAGATCGTGGGTGGGATATCTCATCTCATGAGGCTTCAACTACCTCAATGCGTTTGCTATCACGTTGTCACACCCCAAAACCGGAACGACGGAAACGTTATGGGGTGGATGACGTCATGTCAAGTATCACAACATATGCAGTATAGTAATCAAAGTACAACAACCATTGCATTAATAGTAATAGTTTTACATAGGTTACATGTCATACTAATATCAAAGTAATTACAGAAGATAACATAGATGCAGCTCGGTATTAGGTTGTCTCCGCAAAAGCTCCCGGGATGTACCTGTCTATCGATGACCTGAGAATACAAGTTATTTTGAAAGCGAGTATCAACATTTTTATAATGCTGGTGAGTTCATAACTATTTAGTGTCATTTGTATAAATACACATTTTTATTCAAAATAACTTTATGAAAGATAGTAATCTAGAATCTACGGTGTATTAGCGTTCTTTCCAGAAAATCCTATATTTTCTAAATAAAAGCAGTCTTCTACCAAGACTCGACAGATTTATGTTTTAAGGAGAGATTTCCCAAAATACTATCATTACCAAAATACAGTTTTGACTTTAAAGGAATTGAGAGAAAATCACAAGTAAAAATACTAAGGGAAAATAATATTTTACTTAAGCAGTAACACCGCTGGCTAAAAGTAAATATAACATAGACTCCAGGTGGTATTGAATGAACCAATACGCCTCGCAAAGTCTAAGAGAGTGAGATACAGACTCCAGGTGGTATTGAATAAATCAATACGCCTCGCAAAGTCTAATAGAGTGAGATACAGACTCCAGGTGGTATTGAATGAATCAATACGCCTCGCAAAGTCTAAGAAAGTGGGATACAGACTCCAGGTGGTATTGAATGAATCAATACGCCTCGCAATGTCTAAGAGAGTGAGATACATACTCCAGGTAGTTTTGAATGAATCAATACGCCTCGCAAAGTCTAATAGAGTGTCCTTAATCCTAACTAGGTTTATTTAATGATTATACTTAATGTATAATTAGGAAGGTATTTATATATATAAGGAATTGTGTATATATATATATATATATATATATATATATATATATATATATATGTATGCCATGATTATACCTATTTCCTTAAAGATATGAATGATAAGGTAACTCCAGAGATACTCAGAAACCCTACTGAGTGACTATTGATTTCTTGACGACCTGAGTAATTCTTTGTACTAGTGAGAGAGAGAGAGAGAGATAGAGTCTCCTAACTATTCCTATAATAGTTACTAGGATTCTAGAAACATGAATAATGAAAGGATGCCTTTACTACTCAAGGCGATGAATTGGCTGAGAGAGAGAGAGAGAGAGAGCTTTTATGTCCATACATGTATACATGATATATAACTAATGTTTAAACGACCTTCGGACGGATAACCGATACCCCGAAGCCACATCGAAACAAGGAAAAGGAATCAAAGCGAGTTAGCCTTCCTAAGTCCTTTAAACAATACTTATATAACTATACATATACGGGCATGAATTTAACAAAATAAAAGCATAACAAAAACTTGGGTAAAACTTTTGGAAAACTTTATAAACAAGAATTTATGACTCGATATCAGTTGATAAAACAAGCTTTTGAAAACGATTTGATAAAACAGTTTAAGTCAAGAAAACCTTTGGAAAACCTTTAATAAGAAATTACGACTGGATGTCTCTTTAACAAACAAACTTGAAAAACTTTGGATAACCTTTAATGATCTAAAACGGGATATTCATACTTTTACAAGATTCGAAAACATGATTTGGAAATCTTAAGCTGGATAAAACAGTTTAACATGTAAAAATCTATTTTGCTATACAATTATTAATCACATGTGCTTTATCTAATAACTGTACAGTTCAACTTGTATTCCCCCCCCCCCTATAAAAGCAGTTAAAATCATTTAAAAGGTTATTTCAGGGGTATGAACTCACCTGCTGCGACTGGATCGAATGGAGGTGTCGGTTGAGTGCTCGGTGTCAAGTAAAGACTTGAACACACTTAATGACCTAGTAACATATGAAGACATATTTTTACATATAATTAGTGATTATAACACTAATTAAACATGTATAAGCATCCTAATGTGCGGAAAAACACTTTGGTCAAGTGCTAGGAGGCTATTGGGTTGCAATAAGGGGGTGTATGGCCTAGTTAGGGAGTTTACTCTTCAAGAGTAAACTCTTAGAGGATATTTCGGCCCAATGACCATATCCCCATGAGTTTACGGCCGTAAACTCATGGGTGGTGTGCTCTTGGTTGGTCAAAGGTTTTATATCACTTGAGGAATTAAGCTAGGTTCAATTCTAGGACATAGGAAGTGGCTAAGGCTTCTGTGACAACCCTATATTTTTCTAAAAGCAGTGTAACGCTCAAATGTCAGATACAACGAAAACTATTTGGAATCAACTAAATTAACCTCAAAAATAAAGTGTTCAAATATCTAAGTTGGGATGCATCAAATATTAGATATCGTGCCAAGGTTTCCAAAAACATAAAGAACGTTCAAAACCGGGTTATATTGAAGAAATTATAATCACTCGTACATTTACGACACACCGTTAAAACGCTATTTAACGTAAAAAGTGAAATTTCAATAAAATGCATTTTTTCCTTAAGTATCTAAACAAAAGATGTAGAGTTCGTTAAACTGTAAACGTACATAAAAATATCGCCGAAATTGGACCACGTATGAAGAAGTTACGATTTTTCCTAAGTTTCGTAACACTAGTAGAGGGCTAAAAACTCGAACTGAAGATCGAGTGTTTGTTAGCTATCGCCACCTAAACGAAAGTTGAAGATCTCCACAATAGGAGTAAAATGATAAAAAGACAAACGAAAACCGACGTCGAATAAAGAAACTATGGATTTTTAACGGACTTTAGCAGTCCCGACCTATTAAAAATATATCATTAAAAATAAATTCAAAACTATCCGACGGAGTCTAAATGAAAGTTGTAGAGCATAATCTCACCTACGCGTGGATATAAAGAATGCGAAAAACGGAGCCCATACGTGAAAGTTACGGAATTTAGAAGATAGGGGACTGGAGTACGCCCCGCGTAATCCCAGATTACGCCCCGCGTAATCCCAGATTACGCCCAGCGTACTAGACCCAGAGTCGAGTCCCATTGGTTGCAACTCTACGCTTAGCTAGACCGGAGTCGTAAGCCGTGACACATTTTTACGCCCCGCGTAACCTAAGTACGCCCAGCGTACTCCGGTGGTACGCCCCGCGTACGTGACTTTCCAGCACTATAAATAGAGGGCATGAGCTACGGGTTTTGGCACACCATCTCAAACTCCCACATACTCTCTCATACTTTCAAGCCCTAGAAGCTGTCCCGACGCCCTCGGTTTCCACACCCGAGCCCCCGACGAAAGATCTACGCTACCGAGATCCCCGAAGAGCCCGAAGACGCAGCTTTCCGCGATCGAAGTTCTGCTCAACTCTATCCTCTCTCTCTTCAAACCAAACGAGTGAGTTCATACCCCTACCTTTCAATTCTTTTCATGTCTTAGGGGGGAAATACAAGTACATTACAAGTCAAAGTATCATTTTATAAACGTAAACGTAATATCTATCTTATAGAGTATCGATACAAACATATTTATGTTTAAAGGGCTATTATATCACCAAGTTATTTTTACTAAATGGAAACATACTTTTTGATAAACTATAATGAGTATAGTTAACAAGTTATTCATACATTTGTACATATACATCTTGACAAGCGAAATACTTTCAAATAAAGTAAAGTCTTTCTTATCGTAAATCTATTTATATCAAGCAATGTGAGATATTCAAACTTCAACATACTCTTATGTATGCATTTCAAGTCCTGTATTATATACCATAATCTCTTGGAGGGAGAGCGTGATACTTGTGTATAGATCTATACGGGATTGACAACCTCGCACCTAAACTATTAGCTATAGTTAGACCGGCAGGTCTGGGGTGACAAATGTCATAACACTACAACACCTGAAGAATGTTGTTACAGGAAGTCAGTGTCAATAGTATGGTTATAAAACTCACATAAAAGTATAAAAGCAAGTTTGATTTACGAGATTCATATATGCATTCAGTTTTTCCACGTTATTTTTAGCACAAAGTTTATCATTATTATTCAAGTAAGAAACACACTAACGCAGTCCAATTCTAGGAACTTTTCAAACCATTTATATAAAATATTGGATTTTCTGAAAACCTCGTTCATCGATTTACTACCAACAGGGCATACTTTTCAATGCAAAAGACTTATGAACTCACCAACTTAATTGTTGACACTTTTTCGAAACCACTTGTATTTCTCAGGGAATCAGTAATACAGGTAACTACCAGCTTTTGAAGAAGGAACGCTAAGGACGTTATTATTAAACATTTATATCATCATATTGTAATATTCTTTTGCTAATATGTGTAACGCAACAATATACATTTTCATTATATATATGATGGTTGTGTTACTTTCTTTACAATATTCAATTGTTGTGATACTACGTGAAGTCATCCACCCCCGAATGTTTCCGCCATTCTGGTTTGGGGGTGTGATAGAGTGGTATCAGAGCATTGTTTATAGTGAACTAAGTATATCGAACCACATAAGATATACAACTACAAATGCAAAGGGGACCAAAAACCCTCTGACAAAACGTTTTCATGAACAATATATTTTCTTTTAAAAATATACATCTTTACTCGCATGTATTAGTCTCGTATCATGACAAGTTTTCTAAAAAGTATTAAGGCAAGTTGCGACACTACGATTGGGCCTCGGGGTATGTAATCAGGTCGAGAATAAATATAGCCTGATCAACTATATTTATCCTAGATTTGACCAACGTACGTCGAGGAATGGTCATAGTGGACAACAAGCCAAAAACTTACCAAATACAAATTATTTTAGATTCGCCAATTTGAAATACTATAGGAGTATTATTAAAAATAATTGTACAATGAAACATTTGCGCTCCGTAAGGATATAGTTAAACGTAGGAAGTCGTTAAATAGAAATTTCTTTTCTTATAAAATTCTCATACCTCCATCCTAGTACAGACAAATGGTCGGATTCCATTTACCGGGAGATCCCTACTACCCAAACCAAGGCAACGACGGCTGGATAGAAGAAGACCCGGAGGAAGACCCAGAGGAAATCGAAGAGGAGGTCGAGGAAGAACTCGAAGAGGAAGTTGAAGAAGAATTCGAAGTCGACAAGGAGGTCGAGGAAATTACTAGTGGAACAGACTTCGAGCCGGAAGTAATCGACCCTCCCATCCCTCATCCTCCCGAAATCAGACCATATCAACCGGGACCCATTACCATGTGGGGAAGCCACCTCTACTACTAGAGCCGCCAACAAGGTGTACGCCCTCCCTTCGGCATGTGTCGAGATTTTTACAATGTCAGTGGGGGAGGCTCAGCCGATCGAGCACTTCCTGTTATTGTGGGCGCTATAGCTACCCAGAACTACCAGGCGGACAAGCAAGCAGCCAGAGTTCGCGAGGTCAATGCTGCTACTCAAGGTAACACCGCAGACATCCGCCATCTGGAAGGACTACATGAGAATACCCAAATCTACACAGGGACGCTTCAGAATCAAATGATAACGACACTAGCAGAAATAAGAGAGATGAAGGAACAACAAGCAGATCTCAAGAGGCGCCTGATGGGAGTCAAATAGTCGGATGGTGAATCTAGCTCCAAACGTGCAACACGCCGCAAGTAGAGCTTGCTCAAACCCCAACAATTTTGTTATAAAATAGGACTTCGGATAAAAGTTTTTCCCTGATTTCCTTTTGTATCTGTAATCGGAGACCTCTAGGTAGGTCAAATTTTCCAAACAAGAAGCGTAATGTAACACACCTCAGGTGTGACCTATATATATAAATATGAAGTACTTCTTTGTATACCTCTCGGAACTTATGGGATTAACTAAAAATTTCTATACCTACCTTGAAACCATAAACTAAAGTCAAAACAAATTACAAGATACAACTAACACACGATTGTCAAAACATTAGAAACTTATAGTATTCATTCATATTTTCTCTACCAGAACATGCCTCCTCGTAGATCAACACTCAGAAACTCAACTTCAACACCACCTCCACCACCTCCACCAATTATGGATGCCGTTATGTTCCAAACTGCTGTAACCACTGCTGTAACCGCAGCGATGGCTCAAATGAGCAACAACGGATCGGGAGGAGGAACAAACAGCTTTACAAATGGCCAAGGTCAAGGCCGTTCAGGGGTATGCACTTACAAAGACTTCACGAACGGAAAACCTATTCCCTTTTATGGGACTGGGGGAGTATTGGCTCTATCTCAATGGATAGAGAAAACGGAAGTTGTATTCGAAATTTGCGCATGCCCTGAAGAAAGCAAAGTAAAGTTTGCTGCTTTTACTTTCTCTGAACGCGCCCTGACATGGTGGAACGGCCACGTTAAGACACTAACCCTAGTGGTGGCGAACTCCATGGGTTGGGAAAACTTGAAACGAATGCTCCTTCGAGAATACTGCCCAAGAGGCGAGATTTAGAAGCTTGAACAGGAACTGTGGGGCCTTTGGATGGTAGGCTCGGACATCGCAGGTTACACTAACAGGTTCAGTGATTTAATAACACTTTGCCCAGGAATTTTGATCCTGGAAAGCCAAAAGGTCGAGAGATACATCTGGGGACTATCACCCCAACTTCGAGGAAGTGTGTTAGCTTCCAAACCCATGACCTTCGACAGCGCCAAGGAACTTGCGCAAATCTCTCGTTGATCATGGTATCTGTCAAGGAGTCACGACTATGATGGCTGAACCAACCAAAGGGAACAACAACAACAAGATCAATGCCAACAACAACAACAAGAAGAAATTCTGGAACAAGAGAAAGGGGCAAACTTCGCAAGAACCTTCAAAGAAACAAATGGTTGCGGTTCATGCTGCTACTGCTCCCACCACAACTCCTGCTACCCCTGCGCCAACAAAACCATATGCAGGGAACCTGCCCAAGTGCAGCAAATGCAACTACCATCACCACGTTAATTTTCGCGAGATGCACTATAAGAACTGCGACAGGAAAGGGCACACAGCCCGTTTCTGTAAGGCACCAGCGCGACCAGTCACTCAAGTTCCTGGTACTGGGATAAGCCAGACATGTTATGGGTGTGGAGAAACTGGGCACTTCAAGAGGGACTTCCCCAAGACGAGAAATGTTGGCGGTGTGGGAGAGTGCTGGCAATAGGTCAAAATGAAGCAATAGCCGACCCAACGGTGGTTACGGGTACGTTCCTCCTCAACAACATTTATGCATGCATACTCTTTGACTGTGGTGCGGAGAGAAGTTTTGTGAGTCATAAATTCAAACACTTACTTAATCAAAGACCTCAACCACTCAATAAAATATTCACGGTAGAAATGGCTAACGGTAAAACGGAAAGCACAAGCGATATGTACGTAGGGTGCACATTAAATTTAAACGAACACTTATTTCAAATTGACTTAATGCCCATTTCGATAAGAAGTTTCGATGTCATCATCGGTATGGACTGGTTGAGCCTTCACCAAGCCGATATACTTTGTCACGAAAGGGTCGTTCGCCTCAATCTGCCAAACGGCGAAACTCTTGTCATTTATGGTGACAAACCTAGTTCAAGTTTACAAATCATCTCCTGTGTTAAGGCACAAAAATATCTTCGTAAGGAATACCATGCCTTTCTAGCCCACGTAGTGGACCAGAAACAAGAACCAAAGAACATTAAAGACATTCCGGAAGTCTGCAACTTCCCAGATATTTTCCCAGAAGATCTTCCAGGAATTCCACCAGAGCGCCAAGTTGAGTTAAGAATCGACTTAATCCCCGGAGCTACCCCAGTAGCAAAGTCGCCTTACCGTTTAGCCCCAGCCGAGATGCAGGAACTGTCCAGTCAATTAAACGAGCTGCTGAGCAAGGGATTCATCAGACCGAGCTTCTCACCATGGGGAGCACCAGTCCTATTCATGAAAAAGAAGGACGGATCATTTTGCATGTGCATCAATTATCGGGAGCTGAACAAACTCACGATCAAGAACCGATATCCCTTACCGCGCATAGACGATCTGTTCGACCAACTGCAGGGAGCAAACTACTTCTCAAAGATCGATCTAAGATCTGGTTATCACCAA
This sequence comes from Lactuca serriola, assembly GCF_051521515.1. Classification (NCBI taxonomy): domain Eukaryota; kingdom Viridiplantae; phylum Streptophyta; class Magnoliopsida; order Asterales; family Asteraceae; genus Lactuca; species Lactuca serriola. The sequence goes on from NC_136413.1 coordinate 13,445,177, forward strand.
CTGCGAGTGATGGATGGAGACATCCCCAAAATGGCTTTCCGAACACGTTATGGCCACTACGAGTTTGTAGTAATGCCCTTCGGATTGACAAATGCTCCAGCGGTGTTCATGGACTTGATGAACCGAGTATGTCGTCCCTTCCTGGATAAATTCATGATCATGTTCATAGATGATATACTCATCTATTCTAGAAGCCAGGAAGAACACAGCCAACACCTCCGCCAAGTTTTGGAAACGTTGAGGACAGAAAAGCTTTATGCAAAATTTTCCAAATGCGAATTTCGGATTCAGAAAGTGGATTTCCTAGGACATGTAGTAAGCAAGGAGGGGATACACGTGGATCCTTCTAAGATCAAGGCAATAGAAAGTTGGACGAATCCAAGGACCCCTACAGAAATCCGGCAATTTTTAGGACTCGCCGGTTATTACCGAAGGTTCATACAGAACTTTTCGAAGATAGCCAAACCACTTACCACCCTAACTTAGAAGAGTGTGGCCTTCGACTGGGGAGAAAAACAAGACACCGCGTTTCAAACGCTAAAACGAGCCTTATGTAGTGCGCCCATCCTAACCTTTCTAGAAGGAACAGAGGACTTCGTGGTCTATTGCGATGCATCAAAACAAGGACTTGGGTGTGTTGATGCAACGAGGGAAGGTCATCGCCTACGCTTCAAGGCAACTAAATACGCACGAAGTGAACTACACAACGCACGATCTTGAGCTAGGAGCAGTCATCTTCGCTCTTAAGATATGGAGGCACTATCTCTACGGCACGAAATGTACGATCTTCACCGACCATAAAAGCCTCCAATATATCGTCAACCTGAAAGAACTCAACATGAGACAAAGACGGTGGGTAGAACTACTAAATGATTATGAATGCGAGATTCGATATCATCCCGGAAAGGCTAACGTGGTGGCCGATGCACTCAGCCGGAAGGAATACTCGGGTCGCAGAGTGAAGTCTTTAACCATGAAAATCCATTCACACCTGTCCACACAAATCAAGGAAGCCCAGATAGAAGCCTTAACATCTGGAAATGTGGCAGAGGAAGCCTTAAGGGGAAAGGATAAGAAGTTTGAGGTCAAGAATGATGGAGTTCATTACTTCATGGATCGGATCTGGACGCCAAAGTTTGGCGGATTCAGAGAAGTCGTCATGAATGAAGCCCATAAAACACGATACTCCATACACCCCGACTCCGATAAGATGTATCTCGACCTCAAGAAATTGTACTGGTGGCCGAACATGAAGGCCGAAATTGCTACCTACGTGAGTAAATGTCTGACGTGCACCAAGGTCAAGGTAGAATACCAAAAGCCCTCGGGATTGTTGCAACAACCAGAAATACCCGAATGGAAGTGGGAACGGATAACCATGGATTTCATAACCAAACTACCCAGAACGGCAAGCGGACGCGACACTATCTGGGTGATCGTCGACAGATTAACTAAATCAACGCACTTCCTACCGATCAAAGAGACAGATAAATTAGAGAAGCTAACTAGGACATACCTCAGAGAAATTGTACGACTACATGGTGTGCCCATATCCATTATCTCGGACCGAGATAGTAGGTTCACCTCAAGGTTCTGGCAGGCACTACAAAAATCTGTAGGGACAAGATTGGACATGAGTACTGCTTATCACCCACAAACCGACGGCCAGAGCGAGAGAACCATACAAACCCTAGAAGATATGCTGAGAGCTTGCGTAATCGATTTTGGCAAGGCATGGGACACACATCTACCTTTGGTCGAGTTCTCGTACAACAATAGCTACCACACCAGTATCAAAGCTTCCCCGTTCGAAGCCCTCTATGGCCGCAAATGCAGGTCGCCTCTGTGTTGGGCCGAAGTGGGGCACGCACAGCTAGCAAAAGGACAAGCAACAGACAACATGCTCACTGGACCAGAAATCATAAGGGAAACTACGGAGAAGATTGTTCAGATCCGGGAACGTCTAAAAGCATCAAGGGACAGACAAAAGAGTTACGCGGATAAAAGACGGAAACCCTTGGAATTCCAGGTCGGAGATCGAGTCCTACTAAAGGTCTCGCCCTGGAAGGGATTAATACGCCTCGGGAAGTGTGGGAAACTGAACCCAAGATACATCGGACCATTCGAGATCCTTGCCAGGATCGGTCCAGTGGCTTACAAACTTAGATTACCTCAGGAGCTCCACAACGTACACCCTACCTTTCACGTATCAAACCTAAAGAAGTGCTTGTCCGATGAGACCCTTGTCATCCCTCTATACGAAATTGCAATAAATGAGAATCTCCAATTTGTAGAGGAACCAGTAGAGATCATGGATCGGGAAATAAAAAGGACTAAACAAAGCCGCATACCTATTGTAAAGGTCCGCTGGAACGCCAAGCGAGGACCTGAATACACCTGGGAACGCGAGGATCAGATGAAACAAAAATAACCGCATCTTTTTCCTAACCTGTAAACTCTATCTTAGATTAAATTTCGGGACAAAATTACCTTAACAGGGGGATGATGTGACAACCCTATATTTTTCCAAAAGTAGTGTAACGCTCAAATGTCATATACAACGAAAACTATTTGGAATCAACTAAATTAACCTCAAAAATAAAGTGTTCAAATATCTAAGTTGGGATGCATCAAATATTAGATATTGTGCCAAGGTTTCCAAAAACATAAATAACGTTCAAAACCGGGTTATATTGAAGAAATTATAACCACTCGTATATTTACGACACACCGTTAAAACGCTATTTAACGTAAAAAGTGAAATTTCAATAAAATGCATTTTTGCCTTAAGTATCTAAACAAAAGATGTAAAGTTCGTTAAACTGTAAACGTACATAAAAAGATCGCCCAAATTGGACCTCGTATGAAGAAGTTACGATTTTTCCTAAGTTTCGTAACAGTAGTAGAGGGCTAAAAACTCGAATTGAAGATCGAGTGTTTGTTAGCTATCGTCACCTAAACGAAAGTTGAAGATCTCCACAATAGGAGTAAAATGATAAAAAGACAAACGAAAACCGACGTCGAATAAAGAAACTATGGATTTTTAACGGACATTAGCAGTCCCGGCCTATTAAAAATATATCATTAAAAATAAAGTCAAAACTAGGCGATGGAGTCTAAATAAAAGTTGTAGAGCATAATCTCACCTACACGTGGATATAAAGAACACGAAAAATGGAGCCCGTACACGAAAGTTACGGAATTTAGAAGATGGGGGACTGGAGTACGCCCCGCGTAATCCTAGATTACGCCCAGCGTACTAGACCCAGAGTCGAGTCCCATCGGCTGCAACTCTATGCTTAGCTAGACCGGAGTCGTAAGCCGTGACACATTTTTACGCCCCGTGTAACCTAAGTACGCCCCGCGTACCGCGTACGCCCAGCGTACTCCAGTGGTACGCCCCGCGTACGTGACTTTCCAGCACTATAAATAGAGGGCATGAGCTACGGGTTTTGGCACACCATCTCAAACTCCCACATACTCTCTCATACTTTCAAGCCCCAGAAGTTGTCCCGACGCCCTCGGTTTCCGCACCCGAGCCCCCGACGAAAGATCTACGCTACCAAGATCCCCGAAGAGCCCGAAGACGCAGCTTTCCGCGGTCGAAGTTCTGCTCAACTATAGCCTCTCTCTCTTCAAACCAAACGAGTGAGTTCATACCCCTACCTTTCAATTCTTTTCATGTTTTAGGGGGGAAATACAAGTACATTACAAGTCAAAGTATCATTTTATAAACGTAAACATAATATCTATCTTATAGAGTATCGATACAAACATCTTTATGTTTAAAGGGATATTATATCACCAAGTTATTTTTACTAAATGGAAACATACTTTCTGAGAAACTATAATGAGTATAGTTAACAAGTTATTCATACATTTTTACATATACATCTTGACAAGCGAAATACTTTCAAATAAAGTAAAGTCTTTCTTATCGTAAATCTATTTATACCAAGCAATGTGAGATATTCAAACTTCAACGTACTCTTATGTATGCATTTCAAGTCCTATATTATATACCATAATCTCTTGGAGGGAGAGCGTGATACTTGTGTATAGATCTATACGGGATTGACAACCCCGCACCTAAACTATTAGCTATAGTTAGACCGGCAGGTCTGGGGTGACAAATGTCATAACACTACAACACCTGAAGAATGTTGTTACAGGCAGTCAGTGTCAATAGTATGGTTATAAAACTCACATAAAAGTATAAAAACAAGTTTGATTTACAAGATTCATATATGCATTCAGTTTTTCCACGTTATTTTTAGCACAAAGTTTATCAATATTATTCAAGTATGAAACACACTAACGCAGTCCAATTCTGGGAACTTTTCAAACCATTTCTAGAAAATATTGGATTTTTTGAAAACCTCGTTCATCGATTTACTACCAACAGGGCATACTTTTCAATGCAAAACACTTATGAACTCACCAACTTAATTGTTGACACTTTTTCGAAACCACTTGTATTTCTCAGGGAATCAGTAATACAGGTAACTACCATCTTTTGAAGAAGGAACGCTAAGGACGTTATTATTAAACATTTATATCATCATATTGTAATATTCTTTTGCTAATATGTATAACGCAACAACATACGTTTTCATTATATATATGATGGTTGTGTTACTTTCTTTACAATATTCAATTGTTGTGATACTACGTGAAGTCATCCACCCCCGAATGTTTCTGCCATTCTGGTTTGGGGGTGTGACAGCTTCAAATGAACCATTTAAGGGAGTTCAGGGCTGTAAACATAGAGTTTACGGCCGTAAACTCTCACTGGGCCCTTCAATTCATGATTTTAGGTCTTATATGAAAGAATACAAGGTTCTATGCATTATTCCAGGCGATAAGGGGAAGTTAGGGCATCATTTGACCTCCTTAAGGGAGTTTACGGCCCAGGGACCAATCCTTGGGGGGGTTATGGCTGTAATCTCCTAAGGTCATGGTTTCCTTGGTGTTTAAGGTTCCTACTTCGATGGTGGTTGGTTCTAGACATTACCTCAAGCCATAGGAGGTGTTTAAGGGGCAATTTAACACCTTATATGGTGTTCACGGCCTATGAAGAGGGGTTTACGGTCCAAGAATGTTCTTGGGCCGTAAACTCATGTTTACTCCTCAAATGACAAGATTTTGGTGTTCTAAACTCGTACATGCAAGCCCTTAAGTCATAGCTAAGCACTAGGAGTGATTTGGAAGGGTTTTGGGGCTTCAAAACCCCACTTATGGGTGTTTGCGGTCCAAGAGTGTTCTTGGGCCGTAAACACATGATTTTGAGGCTTTTGGATGATTTAAACACGAATTTGCATGTATATCAAGCTAAACAACAAGCTAGGATAGATTACTTACGATTATGGAGCTCGAAAGAGGCGTTTTTGGATCAAAATCGGCTTTGTAGAGAGAGAGTGTTATGAGGGTGGAAAAACTTCAAATGAAGGTCGACTCACCCTTATATAGGGGTTGAGTTTGTGACCAAGTGGGAATCTACCCGATACCGATGTTAAACGAGGCTTATGGTCGTACCCGATTAAGTGGTCGTAATTCGACGTGGTCGAAATCTAAAAACTTTTCAAAGGGATACCTCGGATGTTTCATGTGTTTCTAATTCGTTTGGACCCTCATGACGTCATAATAAAAATCCCAATTTAAATAACCTAATCCAAAAGGTTAACGGAACAAATTAAATAAAGCGAGTTTTATTAGCGAGAAAAGGGTCTACTGTGACAGGATAAATTTCAGGTTGTCACACCCGTGCCCCCTCTGCATCAGCACTGCACCGATCCCTGATATAGATGCATCGCAGTGTACCATAAAATCCTCCACTCCTTCAGGAAGGGCTAACACCGGTGTTTCGCATAATATCTGGCGAAGCGTCTCAAATGAGGCCTGCTGCTCGGGACCCCAATTAAAAGTAACACCCTTTTGGGTCAACCTGGTGAGGGGGACGGCAATCTTGGAGAAATCTTTGATAAGTCACTGGTAGTAGCTGGCCAAGCCCAGAAAACTCCTGATCTCGGATGTGGATCTCGACACCTCCCATTGCATAACTGCCTCAATCTTGGCCGGATCGACCAATATCCCATTCTGATTAACGAGATGTCCCAAGAATTGGACCTCTCACAACCAGAAATCACACTTGGAGAATTTGGCATACAGCCTCTCCGACCTCAGTACCCCAAGAACCTCTCGCAGATGTTCCCCATGCTGCTCTCTGGATCTCGAATACACTAAGATGTTGTCGATGACAACGATCACCGATCGGTCCAACATAGGCATGCACACCCGGTTCATGAGATCTATGAACGTTGTCGGTGCGTTGGTGAGCCCAAAAGGCATCACCATGAACCCGTAATGACCATAACGAGTTCTAAATGTCGTCTTCTGAATATCCTCCTCGCATACTCTCATCTGGTGATATCTTGATCTCAAATCAATCTTGAAAACAAGGATGCCCCTGCAACTAATCAAACAAATCGTCGATCCTCGGAAGTGGATAATGGTTCTTGACTGTCAGCGTGTTTAACTCCTGGTAATCAATGCACATCCGGTGTAAACCATCCTTTTTCTTGATAAAAAGTATCTACGCTCCCCATGTAGAGCTACTCGGCCTGATAAATCCCTTCCCAACAACTCCTGGAGCTGTGAGGATAACTCCTGCATCTCTGGTGGCGCAAGGTGATAAGGTGCCTTGGCGATAGGCACCGCTCCCGGAACCAAATCAATTCGGAACTCCACTTGCCTCTCGGGAGGCAAACCCGGTAACTCCTTGGTAAAAACATCCGAAAACTCACTCACTATTGGAACCTCGACAATAGAACTCAGTCTCTCGGTAGTAACCCGCGTATCCATCACATACGCTAGAAAACCCATACAACCTTGGTGTAAACTCTGCCTCGCCCTGGAAGCAGAGCAGAAAGCTGACCCAGATCGGGTACCCTTGCTATACATTGTAAGAACTCCCCCACTGTGGTCTCGTATAGTAACCAGCTAACGCTCGCAGTCAATCACTGCTCCAAAACGGCTCAACCAATCCACGCCCACGATGACACAGACATCTCCCATTGCAATCGGTACCAAATAAATCGGAAACTCGAGACTGAAGATCTCTAGCACACATCCTCGAAACACATCAGTTGCGAAGACCACATGCTCGTCGGCTATAGAAACCCTCAAAGGTCGACTCAACGTCTCATGTCGGACATAGATATGACGACTAAAATCTAAGGACACAAAGGATCGACTCGCACCCGAGTCAAATAACACCAATGTAGGTACAGAACTCACAAGAAATGTACCTAAATACAACACGGGATAAGAACAATAAATCTCAAAATAAATAAATAAAGAAATACGTACCAGCCACGACATCAGGTGCTGCGCGGACCTCCTCCGTTGTCAGCTGAAAAGATCTCCCACGGGCCCTCGGAACCTCGGCCTTCACCGGCCAAACATCAGTAGCTCGCAAAGCAGCAAGAGTGGAACCCTGGATGATCCCTAAACGAGATGAGGACACTGAACTTCTGATGGTCGGTCTGATTGCAGTGAAAACAGACTGCAAATCCCTTGGGGCAATCCTTCGCCATATGCCCCTCTTTGCCATATTTGTTGCAAATCCCCGCTCGGCAAGATCCTTCATGAATCTTGCCTCACTTGCCACAAGTACGCCCCTTCTGGCCTCCCGTTCTCGAATCATCGGGCTTAGCCCGCTTCGCTGTCGGCTGTGACTACGCTGGCCTTTGGTCTCTCCCCTGAGACTCTGCATCCTCCGTGGCCTGAGTCTCCAGCTCGATCTCCCTCCTCCCAACATTTTCCTGAAGCTTATCAAATGTACAATAAGACGAGTTCACCACGAACTCCCGAATATTCATCCTCAGAATGCTCAAATAACGTCTCATGCGTGCCTGCTCAGTCAACACATGCTCGGGGTGGAACAGTGCCCTCTCGCGAAAATATTTGTGTAATCTCAGTCACCGACTCTGTCTTCTGCTTGAGAGATAGAAACTCCTAGGAAAACCATTCCCTCTCCACCGGGGGAACATACTCATCTCGGAATATCACAGTAAACCTCTCCCAAGACACTACAACATGCTCTGCAGGAGTAAAACCGGTCGTTAAAAACTTCCACCAGTCTTTTGCTCCCAAGCGAAGCTGGTTCAGCACGAATCGTACCCTCAAATGATCTGGACATGAACAAGTTTAGAAACACCCCTCGATATCAAAGATCCATCTCATTGCAGCAATCGGATCCTGAGTCCCATCAAAATCCGGTGGCTTCATGTTGTTGAACTCCTGGTATAGCAACGAGTCACCTCCCTGTGGCCTGGCAGCATCTACAGTTGCGGTGGCTGCAGCAGCAGCCGCCTTAGAAACTGCAGCATATCGCTCGTCATACGTCTCGATCAAAGTGGTCTTAATAGACCCAAACATCTCCAGAATAGCCTCTCGTATGGTTGCGGCTACCTCGTCGTGAATCATCCTCCGAATCTCATAATCGCTAACTCCACTACTCTCAGGGGTGTGGCGTGTACCTACCATGATGTCTCTAAAACACAACACAAAAATAATCAGAGACTCGCTCGAGCATACTCACACTCGACTACTCATCCCTACTTGCTCCTTAGCATCCTAAGGATTCTTACTTGGATCGCATACAAACCGGGTGCTTTCAGTAGTACGGGCTCAATACTACCTTCCATACTCCACCTATAGTCACCCCAAGTTCTCCTCCTAGGATTCAAATTCACAAATACTCTATATCTCACGAATCACAGACTACTCTCTCAGAAGACCCCTATCAAGCTCATCTAAGTATCTCTTCATACATTATCTCCCGACTCAGAACTCAGCACATACTCAAGCAAATAACAGATAACATTGATCAAAGCATCTCCTAGGCTAAGGCATCACAAATCAGGTAACTCTAGCCCTAGAATATGAAATACCTAGCCTACTCTCTAGCATGCGAGTCTAATAAAATATCTCATAAATATATAATAACACAAAAGTAAGGGTATTTTGGAAAATCACCATTCGGGCTCTAGCTGATTGTATACACCGCTCCAACTTGTTTTCTTTTAAAACTCTTTCTCGTTTTAGAAAAATCATTTCTTTTGAAAAAATTTCTCAAATCCTCAGTTTAAGTCCAAACACACCCGGAGGTAAATCTGAATCCCTCAAACCATGGCTCTGATACCAACTTGTAACAATGTAAATTTTTAACCAATTTTTTTTCAATTTAAAAGCATATTTATCCCAATAATAAAAATCACAAAATATTTCAATGTCAAATCATCAATACTAATATCCAAAAACTATATATAAAAACTCCAGAATCCTCTCAATCATAACTCAATCTCTGATGTGTGTACAATCAAGCTAACGCCTTCCCATGATCCTGAGAAGTACCTGAAACACATAACACATAACATGGTATGCACAAAGCTTATTGAGTTTCCCAAAATACCACACACATTGCGTTAGCCACTCGAGGCTAACTCAATATGACCCTCCGGTCAATGTGTTCCAGTGGAGACCCTCCGGTCCCACAACTCGATTGGACCCTCTGGTCGTAACTCAATAAGCTCATAATAATAATACTCATCATAAATCACAAAGACATAATGCAGAAGATTGCAATACACAGATAAGCACATAAGACATCTCAATCACACAAAGATACCACTAAGGTAAGTATAGTGAGAAGACTTACCTCGTAAGCTAGCAAGTAAAGAGTCATGTACTCGGAAATCACTAAGTAGCCTGTGCCTAACATATTGGATAATTGACTCTAATTAATACTCTACTCATACTCAAATACACCAAAAGTTGCTCTCTTTTTATCTCTAACTCTTGGAATCGGTAAAAGACCATTTTACCCTTTCATGGTCTCCATTACTTATGTTGACCAAAACCTAAAGTCAACAAAAGTCAAACTCTAGTCAACAGTCAAGGTTTGACCTAACTCGCTTGTAACGCCCGCAAATCCGGGCTAGTCAATTTAGAGGCAATAGGGGTCGAAAACGACTTTTCGACAAAAGATTATTTAGAATAAATAATCTTAACCAAGTTGTGGAATATGTCACAAGGTTTCCGTACATATAAGGAACGCCGAAATCCGAGTTATAACGAAGAAGTTATGGCCCGTCGAAGTTTTACGGCAAAACCGGCACGACACCGGGAAGCGTAAATAGTCAATTTACGATAGAGCGAGATTTAGCCTTAGCGATCTAAACAAAAGTCGTAGAATATGTTAAACTAAGAACATCGATAAAAAGAACGCCCAAATCTGACTTCGTATGAAGAAGTTATGATTTTTCGAAGTTTCGGACTAGTAGTGTACAGCCCAAAATTCGAATATTAGATCGAGCGGGTTTTAGCCGACACGACCTGAACAAGAATCGAAGATCTCGTTAAGAGTAGCGTAACGAGAAAAAGATGGGCGAAAACGGATGTCGGATGAAGAAGTTATGAGGATTTAACGGACCAATCCTGTCTCGGCCCGTTAATAATATAAAATTTAAAATCGAGCCAAAATTAGCCGACAGATTCTAAACGAAAGTTGTAGAGTACGTTCCCGCCTTCGCGTGGATATAAAGAACGTCAAAAACGGAGCTCGTATGCGAAAGTTATGATTTTTAGAAGTCGAGAATGCAATTTGCGAAGGCTGATAAAGAACTGATGACGTGGCGCATTGTGGGCCGTCCATCACTGATCAGATCTCGCTTCGGATGAAGAACACGTCGCCCTCGCTTACGCCCCGCGTCCGAAGCCAGTACGCACTGCGTACCCTCGCCCTTATCTCTTCCGGAGTGCAAGCCAGCTGGTCCGAGGTGGCGCCCTTATCCGATGGTTACGCCCCGCGTAGGTCCGAGGTACGCCCAGCGTACCGAGGCCTCGCAGGGCTATAAAAAGGGGCCGAGATTTCTTCATTCTTCACACCATTTTTCACTTCTCTCTCTACATATTTTCTCTCTCTAAGTGCTATAAACCCCCCTAAGCCCTAGTTAAACCCCTAGCACCCTAGGGAAGCCCCGAGGCTCCCGGAGTCCCGAGAAAAAGGAGTTTTTCGGTTTCGAAACGCTGCTCCAATTAAGTTTCGGTTTTCAATAAAATTCGCTGTAAGTGTGCTACGCTTACGCAATTTTTAATATAGCTTTCAAATAATTATAGGAATGTTATTAGGTCCTTAAAATAATTATTTAGGCTATTATTATGAGTTATATCGAGTATTATTAACGCTGAATAATACTCTGACTAATTAATTTGTCGTGGTTATCGTTAAACTAAACCCTAGTGGTATCGATACTAGGTTTTATCGAAGGAATATCGTTTTGAGAGTATCGAAGCGCTGTCCGAGTGCTGAGTCACCACCTACTCAGGTGAGTGCATAGTCCCTTTCATCTTACACATAGATATGAAGTATTTTAATATAAATTACGTGCTATGTGTGCATATTGTTTGAATACTTGTTGTCTATGCTGGATGAATGATTTATACATGTTTTAAATGATTTAAACTGTATATTTATTTTATATCTACAAATATGTTGGGATAAAACATGGGTAGATGAAATAGTTGGTGAGTGATGAAATAAAATAATGAGAGATAGGTGATGATAGGAAGGTGATGATAGATAGGTGATTATGAATCGGTGATGTAGGATACTACTACCTTGTCCGACAATTTGGAGATGTAGTCATCTACCAGAGTATAGATGGCGACCACGGACTATTATAGACAACCCCGTGGAAACACCAGCAGGCTAGTAACCTGTAGGTGATGAATTACGAGTTCAGGCGATGTTGTAACTACGTATTCATGCGATGATAGTCTAACCCTTATTATGAATTACGAGTCCAGGCGATGTTGTGGCTACGTATTCATGCGATGATAGACTAACCCTTATCATGATTTACAAGTCCAGGTGATGTTGTGGCTGCGTAATCATGCGATGATACCTTAACTCTTGCTAGACACATATTGAGGGAGTAATCCCCGGATTAGTATTGTCTATGCAATGTAGGCGATGATCCTTAGATAAAGTTCGTAGGAACAATCATATAAGGAAATACGATGTAAGGAGATGAGAAGTAAATATGATATAGGAGATGACCCTTGAGATAATATCTTTAGGGATGACTAAAAGAAGATAATGGGGATGGGTAATTGGGTTGATTGTTTGATTGTTTGAACATAATAATTATATTATTGTGGGTTGAAAACCCTATGTACTCACCAGGTTTCCCAACCTGACCCACTCAGTTTATGTATATCACAGGTGACGAAGTGAAGTGACATTACACTGAGAGATTTAAAAGAGATGTAGATCACTAGTGTAAATCATTGTAAGTTCTGTTTATGCTTATGTTTCGGTATTAACGATGACATCCCAAACATTTTAAAATGAAATAAATACGTTTCTTCGAAAATGTTTTAATAACGTATTTACCATGTTTTTTTTCTGGGAACAAATTCCGCAACCTTTTATTAAAACGAAGTACTCTGATTTTCATAAAGCATAAACAAAATCGGTCTTTTCTGGCCGTGATTTTGGGGATGTCACAGTTGGTATCAGAGCATTAGTTTAAGCGAACTAGGAATATGGATTTATTTCTAGACTTATACTTAGAATGCTAAGCGATGATTGTGAGGTGTGAGCACTAGCTTATTTTAGGAATTGTGCCTAAATTGCTTTTATGTGCTAAATGCTTTGTGCATGATATGCTGTTATTTGTTCGGATCTATGGTCTGTTGCCGACCGGATCTGGAAACCTTATGTGTTTAGGATTCTAAACGTACGACTACGGTATTAGAACTAGCATGTAAACGTTTCGGAGTGATAAGGATGATTTAAACGTCAAGTAAAGGTCTAAATTCACCTTATTCGGTGTATAGATCAAGATGATAAGAACACGTAGCGGAAACGTGAATGCAAATGGGAACCGAGATCAGCCCCCAGTGATTGAGCAAATACCGGTTGTGGTAGCCGCTGCTGAGCCAATAACGATGGTCGGTGTGCAAGCAATGATCCAGGCGATGTTGGATCGTCAAATGGAGGAAACCAGACGTTTGCTCCAGCAAAATCGAGAGGAAGCGACCATACAGATTGAACAGCCCGAGTTGAACGAAGGGCCGACTGAGGAGGGAAACTACAGTGGGACTGTTGGTCAAGCCAACCCACCGATAGTTAGGCAAAACCACCAGGATGGAGGAAATGATGGACGTGGATGCAAATACAAGGACTTCATGGCGTCCAAACCACCGAGTCTATCTGGAAGCCCGACGCCGGTGGAAGTCATAAACTGGATCTCCGAGATGGAGACGATGTTTGAGAGTTGTGAGTGTAGCAACAGGAAAAAGACCGCTCTCGCGGTTCCTCTGTTGAAATCTGGAGTACTAAGCTGGTGGAAGCTACTAGCTGATTCGATGCCCAAAGGAGAAGCGAGCAAGATGTCATGGGAGGATTTTCTGGTGCAGCTAAAAATGCAGTACTGCTCTGAGCAGGATCTACTAGAGATCAACAACGAGTTTCAGAATCTAAAGAAGGGAAAGATGAGTGTCATCGAGTATGCTGCAAGTTTTACGGAGAAAATGAAGCTTGTTCCTTATCTAGTTCCAACTGAACTCTCCAAGGTCAATAAGTTTGCCCATGGATTACCAGCAGACTTTGGTCCAATGGTCAAACAAGCAACCACTTTGAAAGCCGCCATCTGGGCAGCCAAGAATGTTGAGACCCAAATAAGAGAAAAGGGTCTGGAGAAAGTTGGAGTTGGTGAGAAGAGGAAGTTGGAAGGATCCTCAAGACCTGATAATAAGGGAAAGTTCTCGAAGTCTAACCTGGACGACCGAAGGAATGAAGCCAAGTGGTGTGAGAAGTGCAAGAAGAAGCACTTCGGAAGATGCGATGGTGAAGTGACGTGCTATAAGTGTGGTAGGACCAGTCACTATTCCAGAGATTGTACATTCGACAACAAGAAGTGCTACAAATGTGGAAATGATGGGCATATTTCAAAGAACTGCCCAAAGAAAAATAAAGCATCAAGACCAGAAACGCCACCAAGGCCAAGGGCATTTCACATGATCCTCGACGAAGCAGAAAACCGTGCGAGGAATCAAGGATGAGGACTTCATATCCGAAGATCAAGTTATGCAGTAGCCATAGTATTGTATGATGTGGCCTATTAGAGGCATAGCCGAGGGTGAACTTGAACACCTATGTAATCATTTCAAGAAATAATATAAAACCTTTGTTTTGTTATCTGATGTGTTAAGTTGATTCGCTGCATGGTGACTTGGGAAACTGCGAGACAATACTTGGGACGAGTATGAGTAGGTGTGAATGGTAGTAGAGGCCTATACTACCGGAAGCACAGGACTCACACTTGGATCAGGGAAAGTCACAAGGTTACCAAGAAGCTAGTAATTGATTTCGTTTTATTCAAGTGTGTTGTTACCATCGTTTCGGTAATGACTAAGAAGATTGTTGATATTCCGACCCTAGTGGCCATATCGAATCGAGTCCGACTACGATGAGTATGTTGTGTGGTTCAGAGAACCAAGTTTGATGTAGCGTCCGACTTAAACCAAACGATTGAAATCAAAGCGATCAATAGAAATATCGCGCTCGTTGTTAAAGAAGTTGGTAGCTAGAAATGCCTAATGTTAAAGTGTGATTATATCACATTAGAACATGAAGGAAGGCATAGTCTGTTTTAGAATTTAACTCTAAGAGACCTAAGTCTAAGTGTTGCAACATACGATGATAGGTCATTAGAATATGACACATCGATCCATAGTAGTAATAAAAGAAGTCATCTCAAGTTCGTATCCAGTAAGGATCGAGATTTTGACTTGAAGGTCATAATTTGGAGTCTAGCCTGAGGTAGAGAGCAGGTGCACGATCGAGTACTGCATAAAGTCAATAAGTCTGAGAGATAGACTTGAAGGAATGTAGAAGTTATAATTATTACCTAGGATGAAGAGACGACGTATGGAGTCATTATACGACCATGTTTCGTTGATGATTCCGGGACGTAATCATCCTAAGGGGGAGATAATTGTAACGCCCGCAAATCCGGGCTAGTCAATTTAGAGGCAATAGGGGTCGAAAACGACTTTTCGACAAAAGATTATTTAGAATAAATAATCTTAACCAAGTTGTGGAATATGTCACAAGGTTTCCGTACATATAAGGAACGCCGAAATCCGAGTTATAACGAAGAAGTTATGGCCCGTCGAAGTTTTACGGCAAAACCGGCACGACACCGGGAAGCGTAAATAGTCAATTTACGATAGAGCGAGATTTAGCCTTAGCGATCTAAACAAAAGTCGTAGAATATGTTAAACTAAGAACATCGATAAAAAGAACGCCCAAATCTGACTTCGTATGAAGAAGTTATGATTTTTCGAAGTTTCGGACTAGTAGTGTACAGCCCAAAATTCGAATATTAGATCGAGCGGGTTTTAGCCGACACGACCTGAACGAGAATCGAAGATCTCGTTAAGAGTAGCGTAACGAGAAAAAGATGGGCGAAAACGGATGTCGGATGAAGAAGTTATGAGGATTTAACGGACCAATCCTGTCTCGGCCCGTTAATAATATAAAATTTAAAATCGAGCCAAAATTAGCCGACAGATTCTAAACGAAAGTTGTAGAATACGTTCCCGCCTTCGCGTGGATATAAAGAACGTCAAAAACGGAGCTCGTATGCGAAAGTTATGATTTTTAGAAGTCGAGAATGCAATTTGCGAAGGCTGATAAAGAACTGATGACGTGGCGCATTGTGGGCCGTCCATCGCTGATCAGATCTCGCTTCGGATGAAGAACACGTCGCCCTCGCTTACGCCCCGCGTCCGAAGCCAGTACGCACCGCGTACCCTCGCCCTTATCTCTTCCGGAGTGCAAGCCAGCTGGTCCGAGGTGGCGCCCTTATCCGATGGTTACGCCCCGCGTAGGTCCGAGGTACGCCCAGCGTACCGAGGCCTCGCAGGGCTATAAAAAGGGGCCGAGATTTCTTCATTCTTCACACCATTTTTCACTTCTCTCTCTACATATTTTCTCTCTCTAAGTGCTATAAACCCCCCTAAGCCCTAGTTAAACCCCTAGCACCCTAGGGAAGCCCCGAGGCTCCCGGAGTCCCGAGAAAAAGGAGTTTTTCGGTTTCGAAACGCTGCTCCAATTAAGTTCCGGTTTTCGATAAAATTCGCTGTAAGTGTGCTACGCTTACGCAATTTTTAATATAGCTTTCAAATAATTATAGGAATGTTATTAGGTCCTTAAAATAATTATTTAGGCTATTATTATGAGTTATATCGAGTATTATTAACGCTGAATAATACTCTGACTAATTAATTTGTCGCGGTTATCGTTAAACTAAACCCTAGTGGTATCGATACTAGGTTTTATCGAAGGAATATCGTTTTGAGAGTATCGAAGCGCTGTCCGAGTGCTGAGTCACCACCTACTCAGGTGAGTGCATAGTCCCTTTCATCTTACACATAGATATGAAGTATTTTAATATAAATTACGTGCTATGTGTGCATATTGTTTGAATACTTGTTGTCTATGCTGGATGAATGATTTATACATGTTTTAAATGATTTAAACTGTATATTTATTTTATATCTACAAATATGTTGGGATAAAACATGGGTAGATGAAATAGTTGGTGAGTGATGAAATAAAATAATGAGAGATAGGTGATGATAGGAAGGTGATGATAGATAGGTGATTATGAATCGGTGATGTAGGATACTACTACCTTGTCCGACAATTTGGAGATGTAGTCATCTACCAGAGTATAGATGGCGACCACGGACTATTATAGACAACCCCGTGGAAACACCAGCAGGCTAGTAACCTGTAGGTGATGAATTACGAGTTCAGGCGATGTTGTAACTACGTATTCATGCGATGATAGTCTAACCCTTATTATGAATTACGAGTCCAGGCGATGTTGTGGCTACGTATTCATGCGATGATAGACTAACCCTTATCATGATTTACAAGTCCAGGTGATGTTGTGGCTGCGTAATCATGCGATGATACCTTAACTCTTGCTAGACACATATTGAGGGAGTAATCCCCGGATTAGTATTGTCTATGCAATGTAGGCGATGATCCTTAGATAAAGTTCGTAGGAACAATCATATAAGGAAATACGATGTAAGGAGATGAGAAGTAAATATGATATAGGAGATGACCCTTGAGATAATATCTTTAGGGATGACTAAAAGAAGATAATGGGGATGGGTAATTGGGTTGATTGTTTGATTGTTTGAACATAATAATTATATTATTGTGGGTTGAAAACCCTATGTACTCACCAGGTTTCCCAACCTGACCCACTCAGTTTATGTATATCACAGGTGATGAAGTGAAGTGACATTACACTGAGAGATTTAAAAGAGATGTAGATCACTAGTGTAAATCATTGTAGGTTCTGTTTATGCTTATGTTTCGGTATTAACGATGACATCCCAAACATTTTAAAATGAAATAAATACGTTTCTTCGAAAATGTTTTAATAACGTATTTACCATGTTTTTTTTTCTGGGAACAAATTCCGCAACCTTTTATTAAAACGAAGTACTCTGATTTTCATAAAGCATAAACAAAATCGGTCTTTTCTGGCCGTGATTTTGGGGATGTCACATCGCTGAGTGCACTCATGTGTCACACCCCAAAACCAAGAACGTCGGAAACGTTCTGGGGCGGAGGACGTCATGTAAAGTATCACAACACAGTAAATGTAAATAAGCAAACAACATCATCCATTTCATTAAATATATAATTTTAATACAAGCGTGTTCTGTACAGTTTTAGACACCAAAAATATAAGGTAAATCAAAATAATAATATGATGAGTCTTGAATGCGCTCCATCTTCTCAAAAGCTGGCATCGGTACCTGCCTACTGATGATCTGAGAATACAAGTTATTTTGAAAGAGTTTATCAGCATTAAGCTGGTGAGTTCATAAGTATTTTAGTGTCGGTGTTTGTTATCAAAAACGTTTGAACGTGTCTCAAGTATAAGTTTGTAAAATGTATGTAAGTGTTTGTAAAAGTTTGAATCTCTCAGAAAAACCCATATTTTCTATTAAAGTAGCCTTCTACCAAGGCTTAACTGTTTTGTATGTTCGTTTGTTGTAAAAGTGTGTAATTTCCCAAGTGCAACTATCTTTTAACAAAATATAGTTTGTACATTAAAGTTCAAGTGAGGTTATCACTAAAAATATGTAATGGGTAAATCATTGTAGTACTGTAGATTAGTTTTATAGTAACTACTGCTGTACTAACTACCTTAAACCGGATTTATATTAAGGTAAAATGTGATAATTGCACCATGCTATCGACTGGTAACAACGATATACGAATGGTCGTAATTATGGAATGACGTTTGGCACCCGCAGACCTGCAGGTCCGGCTGTAGCTAGCAGCAAGGTGTAGGATAGTCAATCCAGTATAGATCTATACGCAAACTCACGCTCTCCCTCCAAGAGAATTCTGGCTACAACTCGGGCCATGACATTTAAGGCATGCTCCGATACAGTGGATCACAATTGTTAACGTATTAATGTAAGGGTAACGTTTCTTGTTCTGGTATAGTTGTATATGTTCTCTTCCTAGTATAGTTGTATATGTTCTCATAGTATAGTTGTATATGTTCTCTTCCTAGTATAGTTGTATATGGACTCATGAATGAACTGACTCATTGATCTCGCAGTTGTAATAGTATGATCGTGTGTTACCCCGATGGTAACTTACTAATGGTGTGTCCAGTACGTATGAATATGGAAGTACTTTTATGTCTATATATGTATATTTGATATATAATTAATATTGAAACGACCTTCGGATGGTCACCCGAAATCCCACCAGACCACATCCAAATCGAGAAAAAGGAAATAGGGCGAATGGCCTTCCTAAGCCCTTTAAACATTATTTATACATCTATACATATATGGGCATGCAATTTATAATATAAAAGCATAAATAAGTTTTTATAAGACATTTGAAACATAAGTATTATTTTAAGAAAAGATCGACTTGATGTCAATCTATAAAACAATTTGAAGGCATAGGTTTGATAAAACAGTTTAAGTATAAGGAACATTTGTTTGAATCACACTTGTAAATAAGTTTGAAAAGTAAAAGGGGGTTTGTAAAACATTTTGAAGTAAAACAGTTTGATAGACAGTTTGAACAGTGATAAAATCACTGGTTTCCCTAGTTATTAATCACATGTGATTAATGCAATCACATGTGATTGAAGCAATAACTATAAGTATTTAACTTGTATCCCCCCCATAAGTATTTAAAACATTTAAAATCATTTCAAAGGTTGATTAAAGGGGTATGAACTCACTTGAAAGTTTGAAGATAGTGAGATGGAAAACCGGGCAGAGTTTCATCTTGGGAAACGGATTTTTCTCGGGATTCTCGGGAATCTCGGGAGTAAAATCGACCCTCGGGACTTGAGCAAAAAGACCAGAGCTTCGGGTTTGAACGGGCACGGAAATCGAGGCAAGATCGTGAGAGAAAGGAGAGAAATGGGGTGATTTTCCCGGAACCCTCGCATTTCTATTTATAGGGGGTCTGAGAAGCCTCGGTACGCGGGGCGTATGCTCGTACGCAGCGCGTACGCGTACGTCATGCATGAGCGAGTCCTCGACTGCCTCGGCTTCGGATGGGACGGATCGGATGGGACGGGTCGGATGGGGCAGGTCGGATGGGGCAGGTCGGTAGCTTCGCATAGGGGCGATGTGGACGGACCGAGACCAAGGCCCTCGGGTATGCGGGGCGTACGAGGTTACGCAGCGCGTAACTCGGATGAGGACGCTGACTCCTCCTTCGGATATTACCGGATTTTTGAATTAAATTTATATATAATTTATTTAATAAACTTCAAAAAATCATATCTTCTTCATACGAACTGCGTTTTCGATGGTCTTTATATCCACGCGTAGGTGAGACTACGCTCTACAACTTTCGTTTAGACTCCGTTGGCAAATTCCGAAATTATTTTTATTATTTATTTATAAAATGACGTGATTAAGGAATTTCTTTAAAAATTCATAACTTCTTTATCTGACGTCGGTTTTTGCCAGACTTTTCACCGCTGAAATACCATTGTCGAGACCTTCGATTCTCGTTTAGGTCATTCCGGCCAAAAGTCGCTCGATCTCCGATTCGAGTTTTTAGTTGTCTGCTGCTAAGCCGAACTTGGAAAAATCTTAACTTCAATATACGAAGTCAGATTTGGGCGTTCTTTTTACGTACGATCATGGTTTAATGACATTTAAACATAGAGGGAATTTAAATAGAACTTTTTGGACAATTTATTATCAAAGTTAATTTTATTAACTCAAAAGTGGTTACAATACTTGACTTTTTAGGTCATTACAAAGAGTTGAAATATCGGGTTGTTACATCATCCCCCCGTTAGAGGGAATTTCGTCCCGAAATTTAAAGTAGTAAAGATACTAGTGAACATGAAAGAGATGAGGGTACTTTTGTTTCATCTGATCTTCGCGTTCCCATGTGAATTCAGGTCCCCGCTTGGCGTTCCAGCGAACCTTCACGATGGGTATGCGACTTTGTTTTGTCTGCTTGACCTCACGGTCCATGATCTCTACAGGTTCTTCCACGAAGTTGAGGCTCTCGTTGATCTCGATCTCGTCGAGTGGGATTACAAGAGTCTCGTCGGATAGACACTTTTTCAAGTTAGATACGTGGAATGTAGAATGTATGTTACGAAGTGCGTCTGGTAGGTCGAGTTTGTAAGCTACGGGGCCGACTCTTGCAAGAATCTCGAAAGGCCCTATGTACCTCGGATTAAGCTTACCACGCTTTCTGAAGCGTATCAAGCCCTTCCAGGGTGAGACTTTGAGAAGGACTCGGTCTCCCACCTGAAATTCCAAAGGTTTCCTTCGTTTATCAGCGTAGCTCTTCTGTCGGTCTCTAGAGGCTTTCAATCGTTCACGGATCTGAACGATTTTCTCTGTCGTTTCCCGAATGATCTCCGGACCGGTGAGAGTACTGTCGGAGGCTTGCCCCCTGGCTAATTAGGTATCACCCATCTCAGCCCAGCACAGAGGGGATCTGCACTTTCGGCCATAGAGAGCTTCAAATGGAGCAGCCTTGATGCTCGTGTGATAACTGTTATTATAGGAAAACTCGACAAGGGGTAAATGAGTATCCCATGCCTTCCCAAAGTCAATCATGCAGGCTCTCAACATATCTTCCAGTGTTTGGATGGTCCTCTCACTCTGTCCGTCGGTCTGAGGATGGTAGGCTGTGCTCATGTCCAGCCTTGTTCCTATGGAATGTTGTAGTGATTGCCAAAATCTTGAGGTGAACCTACTATCTCTATCGGAGATAATGGACATAGGTACACCATGTAGCCGTACGATTTCCCTAATGTATGTTCTCGTAAGTTTCTCCATCTTGTCGGTTTCTTTGATAGGCAGGAAGTGTGCAGACTTGGTAAATCTATCAACGATGACCCATATGGTGTCAAGTCCACCCGTTGTCTTCGGCAACTTGGTTATGAAATCCATAGTGATCCGCTCCCACTTCCATTCCGGGATCTCTGGTTGTTGCAATAAACCAGAGGGCTTCTGGTACTCGACCTTAACCTTTGTGCAAGTAAGGCATTTACTTACGAAGGTAGCAATCTCTGCTTTCATATTAGGCCACCAATATAGCTTTTTAAGATCCAGATACATCTTATCTGAACCTGGGTGGACGGAATACCGAGTGTTGTGCGCCTCGGTCATGACCAAGTCTCGGAAACCACCGTGTTTCGGTGTCCAGATCCGGTTCATGAAATATAAGGCTCCGTCACCCTTGGCTTCTAAATTCTTGTCCATTCCTCTAAGGGATTCATTCGTCACATTTTCAGGTTTCATGGATTCAAGTTGAGCCTCCTGAATTTGCTTAGACAAGTGTGAATGGATGGTTATTGACAATGACTTGACTTTGCGACCAGAATATTCCTTCCGACTTAGGGCGTCTGCTACTACGTTGGCTTTACCCGGATGATAACGAATATCGCATTCGTAATCATTGAGTAGCTCAACCCACCGTCGTTGTCTCATGTTGAGCTCCTTTTGATCGAAAATGTGTTGTAAACTCTTGTGGTCGGTAAAGATAGTGCTCTTCGTTCCATACAAGTAATGTCTCCAGATCTTCAGAGCAAACACCACTACTCCTAGTTCGAGATCATGGGTCGTGTAGTTAACCTCGTGTGTCTTCAACTGTCTCGAGGCGTAGGCGATGACCTTACCTCGCTGCATCAGGACACATCCGAGCCCTTGATTCAATGCATCGCAATAGACTACGAAGTCTTCTATTCCTTCGGGAAGGGATAGTATTGGTGCGGTGCACAAGGCTCGTTTGAGCGTTTGGAACGCTCTTTCTTTTTTCTCTTCCCAGTCAAAGGCCACGCCTTTCTGGGTTAGGGTTGTAAGAGGTTTCGCTATTCGAGAGAAGTTCTGAATGAATCTACGGTAGTAGCCAGCGAGGCCTAGAAATTGACGAATTTCTGTAGGCGTCTTAGGTGCTGACCAGTTCTCAATGGCTTTAATTTTGGATGGGTCCACGTGGATTCCCTCTTTGCTTACCACGGGTCCTAAGAATTCGACTCTCCGGATCCAAAATTCACATTTCGAGAACTTCGCATAAAGCTTCTCTTTTCGTAATGTCTCTAGAACTTGTCGCAGGTGATCGTCATGCTCTTTCTTACTTCGGGAGTAGATCAGGATGTCGTCAATGAAAACGATGACGAACTGATCCAAGTAAGGTCGGCATACTCTATTCATCAGATCCATGAAGACTGCGGGTGCATTGGTCAATCCGAATGGCATCACCACGAACTCGTAATGTCCGTAACGAGTTCGGAAGGCTATCTTCGGCACATCCTCCTCTAGCACTCGTAATTGGTGATATCCAGATCTCAGATCAATCTTAGAAAAATAGTTCGCCTCTTGTAGTTGGTTGAATAGATCATCTATGCGAGGCAGAGGGTAACGATTCTTGACCGTCAGTTTGTTGAGTTCTCTGTAGTCAATACACATACGGAATGATCCATCTTTCTTCTTAACGAACAAGACCGGTGCTCCCCAAGGTGAGAAACTCGGTCTTATAAAGCCCTTGCTGAGCAGTTCGTTAAGTTGACCAGAGAGTTCCTGCATCTCAGCTGGTGCTAAGCGGTAGGGCGACTTGGCTACTGGGGTAGCTCCTGGGACTAAGTCGATTCTGAACTCGACCTGTCGTTGCGGAGGTAACCCGGGTAGTTCTTCTGGGAAAATATCGGGGAAGTCGCTCACTACAGGGATGTTCTTTAGTTCTTTCGTTTCGAGGCTCGTGTCGACGACGTGAGCAAGGAATGCATGGTATTCCTTACGCAGATACTTCTGTGCTTGAATACTTGATATGATGCGAAGACTTGCACCGGGTTTGTCGCCGTAGACTATAAGAGTTTCGTTAGACGGAAGGTTTAGACGGACTGCTTTCTCGTAGCACATGATGTCGGCGCGATGAAGGCTTAACCAATCCATGCCAATGATAACGTCGAAACTTTTTATTGAGACTGGCATGAGGTCGATTGGGAATGAATGGTTATCTAGAGTTAGGGTACAACCTAAGTATATGCTACTCGTACTTTCAGTTTTTCCATTAGCCATTTCTACTGTGAATAGTTCTTTAAGTGCGTGCGGTGGTTGATTAAGCATGCGAGCAAATTTATGGTTTACGAAGCTTCACTCCGCTCCACTATCGAACAGAATGCATGCATAGGAGTTATCGAGGAGGAACGTACCAGTCACCACTGTCGGGTCAGCAACTGCTTCCCCGTGGCCTATAGCTAGTACCCTTCCTGCTCCACCAGCATTCTTTGCTTTGGGGCAGTCCCTTTTATAGTGGCCTGCTTCGCCACATCCATAGCAGGTCGGGCTCGCGCCAGAGCCAGGGACTTGGTTGATAGGTTGTGCCAGGAACTTACAGAAACGGACGGTGTGTCCTTTCCTGTTGCAGTTAGAGCACTGCATTTCACGGCAGGGGCCGTTGTGGTGGTAGTTGCATTTGTTGCACTTGGGCAAACTTCCAGCATACCGACCCACCGGAGCAGTAGTAGCAGCAGCAGGGGTTTTTGCGGCATGTATTGCCACAATTTGTTGCTTTTTGGCAGCCTGTTGCTTCTTCTTTTCATCCCAGAATTTCCGCTTAGTATCAACGAGTTTGGAGGGTTCCGGGATGGCTAGGGTGGTTGTGGTTGCAGGGGTTTTGACTCCATGGTCAATGAGTCGTTGTGCCAATTGTTTGGCACCGTCGAAGGTAGCGGGGTTTGATGCTAGAACATTCCCCTGATACGGAGGCACTAGCCCCCATATGTACCTCTCGATCTTCTTCCCCTCGGTGGGAACCATATTGGGGCAGAGGGCCACCAGCTCGCTGAATCGGGCAGTATAAGCGACCACGTTGGTGCCCTTCATCGTCAGGTTCCAAAGTTCCTGCTCCAGTTTCTAGATCTCGCCCCTCGGGCAGTATTCCTCAGTCATGAGGTCTTTCATTGTTTCCCAGCCTATGTCGTTGGCTACGACGAGAGTTAGTGCCTTAACATGGCCGTTCCACCATGTCAGGGCCTTTCCTTCAAAGGTTCATGTGGCGTACTTGACTTTACTCGCCGCAGGGCATGAACAGATTTCGAAGACTGATTCAGTCTTCTCGAGCCATTGCGAGAGGGCAATGACTCCGCCGGTGCCGTAAAAAGGCTTCAGTTTGCAATTTGTGAAATCCTTGTATGAGCACTCTCTCGAGCGCACAGGGGTTTCAACTGGGGTTGATTCCACAGGGGTTCCACCTCTGCTGGCATCAGAAGAGTGATACTAAGCCATGGCAGTTGCCACTGCTGCAGCTACGGCAGCATTCAGGGCTACAGTATCGATGACCGGAGGCGGAGGAGGTGGTGGTGCAAGATTATTCCTGGGAGATTTGTGAGGAGGCATCTTTCATCTATAAGTTTATAAAGATAAGAAAAATGGTAAGAATCAATTTGTAAGCAACGTGAGAGTGACACATGGACTTACTAACCATAGCCCAACAGTTGAATGAGTGTTTGAAATCACAATAAGAAATATTAGTAGGAAAGCACAAGTGTATAGATTTTTCCC
The DNA here is from genome assembly GCF_051521515.1 of Lactuca serriola. Classification (NCBI taxonomy): domain Eukaryota; kingdom Viridiplantae; phylum Streptophyta; class Magnoliopsida; order Asterales; family Asteraceae; genus Lactuca; species Lactuca serriola. Next base: position 13,470,362 of record NC_136413.1, read on the forward strand.
ACAGATTAGATAGATTTCAATAATATTGGTATTACTGATGTAATAAGTTCAGGGAAAATCGACCTAACAGTAGATCTTACATCATACCATATAGAAAAGTTTGACAGTTATTAGATTCCTAATTAGAGTACTGAAAGTTAGGAATATTTTACAGACAAGTGCTACTTAGAGCACAGATGTTAAAGGCTATTCTTTAATCAAAAGACAGAGATGTACTAGACATCATCTAACGGCGATGGGAATTCCCCGGGCGAGCCCTGAGGTCGGACACTTGACAAAACACCTCTTGAAGGTGTCGATCCTGAGCCCTCTGACGAGCTCGAAGTTCCAAAATTTCAGCTCGTGAGGCAGCCAGCTGCTGCTATAGGGTTTCATTGGTTCTCGAGGTCCGTTCAATGTCTTCTTCAAGACGGCGAATGCGGACTGTGTTGACACCTGAGTTGGCATCAATCTCCATGACCCGGTTGATGGCTGCTCGACCTTGCTCGACATTACGAGCTATTCTGCGGATAATGACAGGCAGAGCTCGGTCAGCAGAGCCACCATCGCTGACGTTGTAAAAGCTTCGGTCCCAAATGTATGGTAAGGGTTGACCCTGTTCATCACTCCAGCGATTCAAGTTGTTTGCCCACAAGGGAGTAGAACCTGGAAAAACTGGTCGAGGGTTGTTGTTCGGGGCTTAACCTACGAGCGGTAGGTTGTTGACTTCAGGCTCGGAGTCGGATCCATCAGAAAAGCCTTCTGCGAGGTGATCATCCAAAGGGATTGGATGCTCATCTTCGGGCTCTTCATCGATCCACCCGGCATTGCCTTCATTTGGAAAGTACGGGTCGCCGTGATGGAATCCAGCCATTTAGATCTACGCGAGAAGAGAGGTATAAGAATATAGTATACGTGTAACTAGTAGTACAAAATACACCTATAGTATTTTAAGTTTAAGTTCTACTGATCTTCTTGTGGTATTGTAGGTAAGTTTTTAGACTTGTTAACCTATCACAACCATTCTAGGGCATATGCTAATCACTCCTAGGACTAGCATAGTTGATCAGGCTATGCCATTCCCAGGACTGACAATACATCCCCAAGCTCACTTGTGATATTTAACAATCGTAATACTTTTGTTCTTGTCATTGTGACACTGATTTTAGTATGAATGCAGACTAGTATACTTAATTAAATATTTTAATATTTAAAGTATAGACTCTTGGTCAGAGTGCTTTAATCCCTAATGGGTTTATAGTTTAGTATATCTTTTATGGGTTGATATACTTGATTCACTATAAACAATGCTCTCATACCAATCTGTCACACCCCAAAACCAAGAACGGCGGAAACGTTCTGGGGCGGAGGACGTCATGTAAAGTATCACAACACAGTAAATGTAAATAAGCAAACAACATCATCCATTGCATTAAATATATAATTTTAATACAAGCGTGTTCTGTACAGTTTTAGACACCAAAAATATAAGGTAAATCAAAATAATAATATGATGAGTCTTGAATGCGCTCCATCTTCTCAAAAGCTGGCATCGGTACCTGCCTACTGATGACCTGAGAATACAAGTTATTTTGAAAGAGTTTATCAGCATTAAGCTGGTGAGTTCATAAGTATTTTAGTGTTGGTGTTTGTTATCAAAAACGTTTGAATGTGTCTCAAGTATAAGTTTGTAAAATGTATGTAAGTGTTTGTAAAAGTTTGAATCTCTCAGAAAAACCCATATTTTCTATTAAAGTAGCCTTCTACCAAGGCTTAACTGTTTTGTATGTTCGTTTGTTGTAAAAGTGTGTAATTTCCCAAGTGCAACTATCTTTTAACAAAATATAGTTTGTACATTAAAGTTCAAGTGAGGTTATCACTAAAAATATGTAATGGGTAAATCATTGTAGTATTGTAGCTTAGTTTTATAGTAACTACTGCTGTACTAACTACCTTAAACCGGATTTATATTAAGGTACAATGTGATAATTGCACCATGCTATCGACTGGTAACAACGACATACGAATGGTCATAATAATGGAATGACGTTTGGCACCCGCAGACCTGCAGGTCCGGCTGTAGCTAGCAGCAAGGTGTAGGATAGTCAATCCAGTATAGATCGATACGCAAACTCACGCTCTCCCTCCAAGAGAATTCTGGCTACAACTCGGGCCATGACATTTAAGCCATGCTCCGATACAGTGGATCACAATTGTTAACGTATTAATGTAAGGGTAACGTTTCTCGTTCTGGTATAGTTGTATATGTTCTCTTCCTAGTATAGTTGTATATGTTCTCATAGTATAGTTGTATATGTTCTCTTCCTAGTATAGTTGTATATGGACTCATGAATGAACTGACTCATTGATCTAACAGTTGTAATAGTATGATCGTGTGTTACCCCGATGGTAACTTACTAATGGTGTGTCTAGTACGTATGAATATGGAAGTACTTTTATGTCTATATATGTATATTTGATATATAATTAATATTGAAACGAACTTCGGATGGTCACCCGAAATCCAACCAGACCACATCCAAATCGAGAAAAAAGAAATAGGGCGGATGGCCTTCCTAAGCCCTTTAAACATTATTTATACATCTATACATATATGGGCATGCAATTTATAATATAAAAGCATAAATAAGTTTTATAAGACATTTGAAACATAAGTATTATTTTAAGAAAAGATCGACTTGATGTCAATCTATAAAACAATTTGAAGGCATAGGTTTGATAAAACAGTTTAAGTATAAGGAACATTTGTTTGAATCACACTTGTAAATAAGTTTGAAAAGTAAAAGGGGGTTTGTAAAACATTTTGAAGTAAAACAGTTTGATAGACAGTTTGAACAGTGATAAAATCACTGGTTTCCCTAGTTATTAATCACATGTGATTGAAGCAATAACTATAAGTATTTAACTTGTATCCCCCCCCCATAAGTATTTAAAACATTTAAAATCATTTCAAAGGTTGATTAAAGGGGTATGAACTCACTTGAAAGTTTGAAGATAGCGAGATGGAAAACCGGGCAGAGTTTCGTCTTGGGAAACGGATTTTTCTCGGGATTCTCGGGAATCTCGGGAGTAAAATCGACCCTCGGGACTTGAGCAAAAAGACCAGAGCTTCGGGTTTGAACGGGCACGGAAATCGAGGCAAGATCATGAGAGAAAGGAGAGAAATGGGGTGATTTTCTCGGAACCCTCGCATTTCTATTTATAGGGGGTCTGAGAAGCCTCGGTACGCGGGCGTACGCTCGTACGCACCGCGTACGCGTACGCGTACGTCATGCATGAGCGAGTCCTCGACTGCCTCGGCTTCGGATGGGACGAATCGGATGGGACGGGTCAGATGGGGCGGGTCGGATGGGGAGGGTCGGTAGCTTTGCATAGGGGCAACATGGACGGGCCGAGACCAAGGCCCTCGGGTACGCGGGGCGTACGGGGTTACGCAGCGCGTAACTCGGATGTGGACGCTGACTCCTCCTTCGGATATTACCGGATTTTTGAATTAAATTTATATATAATTTATTTAATAAACTTCAAAAAATCATATCTTCTTCATACGAACTCCGTTTTCGATGGTCTTTATATCCACGCGTAGGTGAGACTACGCTCTACAACTTTCGTTTAGACTCCGTTGGCAAATTCCGAAATTATTTTTATTATTTATTTATAAAATGACGTGATTAAGGAATTTCTTTAAAAATTCATAACTTCTTTATCTGACGTCGGTTTTTGCCAGACTTTTCACCGCTGAAATACCATTGTCGAGACCTTCGATTCTCGTTTAGGTCATTCCGGCCAAAAGTCGCTCGATCTCCGATTCGAGTTTTTAGTTGTCTGCTGCTAAGCCGAACTTGGAAAAATCTTAACTTCAATATACGAAGTCGGATTTGGGCGTTCTTTTTACGTACGATCATGGTTTAATGACATTTAAACATAGAGGGAATTTAAATTGAACTTTTTGGACAATTTATTATAAAAGTTAATTTTATTAACTCAAAAGTGGTTACAATACTTGACTTTTTAGGTCATTACAAAGAGTTGAAATATCGGGTTGTCACATCATGTGACTCGTCGAGTCCACTCGTTCCTCATAAGTCTCACGAAGTTCTAGCTCGTCGAGTTAACCCTAACTCACCGAGCTATAGCATGGTCCAGCTCATCGGGTCAAACCCTAACCAACTCGTCGAGTCAGCTCATGGACTCGGTGAGACTCTTCGATCTGATTTCTCATTCAGACATTTTAAGGCAGATCTATCACTCCAAACACTAGATCTACCATCCTAAGGCTCGATTACATGGTGGTTTTGCACCCATCTACCAATACATGTTCTCACAAGGTGTTAAACACCATACTCCTTATATGGAAGAATAAAGTGTTGGGTTTTAGTATACTACAACATCCTATGGTGCACATACAATCCTAAATGCCTTAGATCTATGTTTTCTCTAATTATACATGTAATGGTGTTTCCAAAGCATTAAGCCTATAACTAGCATACAAATGATATAAACTATATTAAATACTAGTTAGGATGACATACCTCTTATGTATCTTGAAACCTTGTTGTATTTAGCCTTTAAAAGCTTAGTCGCAATAGTGTGGAAGCCTCAAATGGAATCACAACACACCGTGTGTGACATCTCCATTTTCACGGCCAGAAAATACCGATTTTGTTTACGCTTTATAAAAATCGGAGTATCTCTTTTAATAAAATCGTTGCGGAATTTGTTCCCAGAAAAACATGATAATTACATTATCAAAGCATTTCCGAAGAAATGTATTTTTATTCATTTTAAAACATTTGGGATGTCATCATCAATATAGAAACATAAGCATAAACAGAACTTACATTCATTATCACTAGTGATTTATATCTCCTTAATCCCTTAGTGTAATGTAACTTCATATAGACACCTGTGATACAAATAAACTGAGTGGATCATAACTTCTTCGTTATAATTTGGATTTCAGCGTTCTTTATATGCACGAAATCCTTGTGGCATATGCTACAATTTCGTAAAGATTAATCCTTCCAAATCATATTCCATCAAAAACCCATTTTTGATGCTCTTTGTCTCTAAATTGACTAGCCCGGATCTACGGGTGTTACAATTATCTCCCCCTTAGGATGATTACCTACCGTAATCATCAACGAAACAGGGTTGTATAATGACTCCATACGTTATCTTTTCATCCTAGGTAATAACCGTAACTCCTATGTTCCATCGAATTAACTTCTTTAACTGCAGGCGGTGCTCTATCTTGCACCTACTCCCTATCTCACATTAGACTCCAATATATGACCTTCAAGTTACAATCTCGATCCTTACTAGAGAATCCTTCTATTACTTCAATCCTATGGCTTAAGTCAGATGTTAGATCGAACTTGGTTCTATAAACCACGTAACATACTCATCGTAGTTGGACTCAATTTGATATGACCACTAGGGTCGGAATAACAATCATCTTCTTAGTCATTACCGAACAATGGTTACGAAATACTCAAATAAAACGAAATCAATTACTAGCTTCTTGGTAACCTTGTGACTTTCCCTGATCCAAGTGTAACTCCCGTGCTTCCGGTAGTATAGGCCTCTACTACCATTCAAACCTACTCATACTCGTCCCAAGTATTATCTCGTAGTTCACCCAAGTCACCATACAAGAAAATCACATAACAACTTGAAACATCAGTTAACAAAACAGAGGTTTTATATTATTCCTTGAAACAATTACATAGGTGTTCAAGTTCAACCTATACTATGCCTCTAATAGGCTACACCACATGGTACTATCTACACGACTAATTCAAAACTCGATCTTTGGATGTCAAGCCTTTACTCCTGAATCCTTGCATTTTCATCTGCTTCGTCAAGGAACATTTGAAATGATCTCGCCTTTGGCTTTGGCAACACATTTGGCTTTGTAGCCCCCTCTCTCTTTGGGTAGTCTGGCTTGAAGTGCCCTTCCTCGTTACATCTGTAACACACCCTTTTGTTGAATGTACACTCGTTGGCATAATGCCCATGCTTCCCACACTTGAAACAAGTCACCTCCTCACCTCATTTTCCAGTGCGTTTCTTTTTATGCTTTTCGCACCATCTTTCTTCACTTCCTCCTCCTCTAAACTTCCTTGTATTGGAATTTCTCTTCTTATCGGGCCTTGCCGATCCTTCGAATTTCCTCTTTTCGCCAACCTCAACCTTGCTGGCAGCTCTTCCTTTAATCATATCTTCCACAGATTTGGCAACCTAGATAGTTGCTTCCAGAGTAGGTGCCTGACGCACTGGCACCGCGTATTCCCATGGAAGTCCCTTTGCGTACTTGTCGATTTTTGTCAGCTCATCCAGGACAAGATGCAAGGTGAACTCCATCTTCTCTGTGAAGTTATTGGTGTATTCATTAATAGACATGCTCCCTTTCTTCAGGGTTAGGAATTGGTTTTCTAGTTCTAGCAGGTTTTAGGCTAAGCAGTACTTGCGTTTGAATTGCACAAAAAACTCTGTCCACGTCAGTTGCAGGGGCTCATTGGGGCTTAGAGTCTTCCCCAGAGTGTTCCACCAACGAACTGTGCCCCTCTGAGCTGGCGTACTGCAAATGTGGTCTGTAGTTTGCCTCTGCAACCTCACGTCATGAAAGCTAACTCCATCTCCGAGATCCAATCCAGGACTCCGATCGTATCTTCCTTTCCAGTGAAATTCGATGGCTTGCAAGTCATAAAATCCTTGTACTTGCATCCATTCCTCTCGACTCTGTCATTCCGGTTGTTTTGTCGAACTATTGGTGGGTTGGCTTGACCAACGGTCCCACTATAGTTCCCTCCTTCTGACTACCTATCGTTCAATTCGGGCTGTTCAACTGGCATCGTAAGTTCCTTTCATTTTGTTGAAGCAAACATCTGGTTTCCTCCATTTGACGATCCAACATCTTCCGAATCATTGCTTGCACTCCGGCCATGGTGATGGGCTCTCGAGCGACTACCATAACGGGTATTTGCTCAATCACTGGAGGTTGATTCCTATTCCCATTTGCATTCCCGGCTCCACTGCAGGTTCTTGCCATTTTGATCTTTACACCGAATAGGGTGAATTTAGATCTTTACTTAGGATAGACATTTAAATCGTCCTTATCCTTCCGAAACGTTTACATGTTAGTTCTAATATCGTAGTTGTACGTTTAGAATCCTAAACACATAAGTTTTCCAGATCCGATCGGCAATAGACCATAGATCCGAACATATAACAACATATCAGGCAGAAAGCATTTAGCACATAAAAGCATTTTAGGCACAATTCCTAAAACAAGCTAGTGCTCACACCTCACAATCATCGCTTAGCATTCTAAGTTTATGTCTAGAAATCCTACAAATTTCTAGTTCACTTAAACTAATGCTTTGTTACTAACTGTGACATCCCCATTTTCACGGCCAGAAAAGATTGATTTTGTTTATGCTTTATAAAAATCAGAGTATCTCTTTTAATAAAATCGTTGTGGAATTTGTTCCCAGAAAGACATGATAATTACATTATCAAAGCATTTCCGAAGAAATGTATTTTTATTCATTTTAAAACATTTGAGATGTCATCGACAATACAGAAACATAAGCGTAAACAGAACTTACATTCATTATCACTAGTGATTTATATCTCCCTAATCCCTCAATGTACTGTAACTTCATATAGACACCTGTGATACAAATAAACTGAGTGGGTTAGGTTGGGAAACCTGGTGAGTACATAGGGTTTTCAACCCAGAATAATACAATTATTATGTTTAAACATCAAACAATCAACCCAATTACCCATCCCCATTATCTTCTTAAGGATTTACCCTAATAATCAGCTACTCCTCGTTCATTCATTCCTAAGGATCATCCTAAGGAAACGACACGAAGTCCATCGTTGCCAATGACACAGTTGTCAAACACAGCTGTTAATATTATCACTTAGGCGCAATTGCCAGAATTATGACATTCTCTATGAGGCGCTTCTGCCGGTACTGTCCTTTAAACGCTATTGTCATGGTTATAATGTTCTCTATTAGGCACAATTGTCGATACTATCCTTATAGCGTAGCTGCAAGGATGTTTGTCGTAGATCTAAAATATCTACAGATTTTGGCGCAACTGTCAGTGCTCATCTATAGGGTACTAGGTCCATTGTTGCCAATGTTCACCTAAAGGGCACTAGGTCCATACTACTAATGTTCCTCTATTTCAGCCTTCATCCCTCATCATTCATCTACCCATGTTTTACCCAACATATTTTTTAGATATAAAATACATATACATTTTAAATCATTTAAAACATGTATAAAATCGTTCACCCAGCATAGACAGCAAGTATTCAGACAATATGCACACATAGCACATAATTTATATAAAATACTTCATATCTATGTGTAAGATGAAAGTAACTATGCACTCACCTGATTAGGTGGCGCCTCTGCACTCGGACAGCGCTTCGTTACTCTTAAAATAATTTTCCTCGAGAAAACCTAGTATCAATATCGCTAGGGTTTAGTCTAACGTTAACCGTGACTAATTAATAGTCTAGCTATTATTACTATTATACAAGCGTTAACACAATGCTTTTCACCCACTATATACAGACGAGGTCAGACATGGAACACGGGAGGGCAGGATCATTTTGGCATATAAGCACTTCTGAATCCAGCAACCCAAGTGGCCCTCCAAACCGGAACCCCCGTACCGCGAGTGGTTAAAAAGATATTATATGATACTTATATAACCCATAATAATAGCCCAAATAATTATTCTAAGGACCTAATAACATTACTATAATTATTTAAAAGCTATATTAAAAATAGGGTAGGCATAGCTCACTTACAGTGGGTTTTCCCGAAAACCGGGCTTTGCTCGGAGCAGCGTTTCTGAACCGAAAGACCGTTTTTCTCGGGACTCTGGGAGCCTCGGGGCCTCCTTCGGGTGCTAGGGGGTTTACCTAGGCTTATGGGGGTTTAGGAGCTAGAGAGAGAGTGTAGAGAGAGTGTGTAGAGAGAGAGAGAGAGAGAGAAAGCTTTGAAAGGTGTGGGAGAAGTGGCTGCCTTCGTAGCCTTTTTATAGGCGTCCAACTTCAGTCTACGTTGGGCGTTCCGAAGTGGTACGCGGCGCGTTCGTCGGATAAGGCTTCCAGGTGGTCGGCTTCAGATGATGCGACATGGAGGTTTGTGGTCCGAGCCATGCAGCTGTACGTTGGGAGTTCCGTGCTCGGACCCTGTGCGTACCGTGGGCCAGGTGTCCGAATCCGAAGCGAGTACCCTGATCATCAACGGAGGGCTGGGATCGCGCCACGTCATCGCTTTTGCCACACACTTCGCAAATTCGAGTGCCAACTTTAAAAATTCGTATTTTTCGCATACGAGCTCCGTTTTCGACGTTCTTTATATCCACGCGTAGGTGGGAACGTACTCTAAAACTTTCGTTTAGACTATTTCGGCTAATTTTGAATTTATTTTAAAAGTTATATTATTAACAGGTCGGGACATGATCGGTCCGTTAAAAATTCATAACTTCTTCATCCGACGTCCGTTTTCATCCATCTTTTTATCGATCTGCTACTATTAATGAGATCTTCGATTCTCATTTAGATTGTGTCGGCTAAAAACCTCTCGATCTAATATTCAAGCTTCGGGTTGTACACTGCTAAGCCGAAACTTCGAAAAATCATAACTTCCTCATACGAAGTCAGATTTGGGCGTTCTTTTTATAGACGCTCTCGGTTTAACATATTCTACGACTTTCGTTTAGGTTGCTAAGGCTAAAATTCGCTCTATCATAAATTCACTATTTACGCTTCCCGGTATCGTGTTGGTTCCGTCGCGAAACTTCGACGGGTCATAACTTCTTCGTTATAACTCGGATTTCGACGTTCTTTATATGCACGGAATCCTTGTGACATATGCTAAAGCTTGGTTAAAATTAATCCTCCTAAATAATATTCCATCAAAAACTCATTTTTGATGCTCTTTGTCTCTAAATTGACTAGCCCGGATCTACGGGCGTTACAGTTAATGTCTCAAATGGAACCACAAATCACCACCAACAATTTGGAGGACTTGAGAGAATATTTGTTGCTCACAAAATCGGATATGCTCTTCTAAAGACTCACTAGTGCCAATTTCATGAGGTAGGGGATCTCTTATATAGTGTGTCATAATTAGGGTTACACCATGCAAACCCTAATGTGCATGACTTTCCACATTCCTTAGGCTCCATGGGTTTTAACCTCCATGGAGTATCCATGGGTCACCACATGGGTTTAGCCCAACATAGAGAACTATGGATCACATGCCCACTATATAAGAAAGAATGATTTATACAATCAATCCCCATATATTTAATTAGTCTCTTTTGATCACAAACTTAATTTCAAATTAATTCTTGATCAGTACTAATTAAATAAATGATTTGATATTAACATATTAGAACTTATAATATATTAACAAATCATAAATAACCTCTTCTCAAAAGTCCATCCTTACAGATTGTTTCGGTGAAGTGCAACCTAAATGGACCATGCTACTCTCGGGTCAAGTACATACCAAATATAGTTATGGACTTAGACACATTATCCAACAATCTCCCACTTGGATAAGTCTAATAACTATAGTTGTAGGTATAACTTCAGGATTCAACTAGCAATCGTGGCTCTTAAATGGCTTTGTCAAACTTAGACGTACCATTTTAGATAAGTGGTCATATAATCCTCTGTTCTCAAGATATCAATCGGACATACACATGGAACATAGTCAATCTTATTGTCCAGTAGTTTGTTTCTCGATTTCCGACTTGTTGGACATAGAACTTAATCGAGCACATCAATTTAGTTCTGACCTGGCCCGACACACAAGTCACAACAAAATCATCGAGGGGACCAAGATATCGCTTTTAATCCTCCAAGGACTAAAAGGAACAGATAAACTTCAATAGTATATGCTTGTACTAACTATTTATTAAATCATACACAACAGCACGTTTTATAACATCGAGTTACTGATGCGTTTTCGTACTATCAATGTACAACCAACTCATAGTCAACAACTCATATATCTAGGTTTGAATACTTATATGATATTATCGTCTCACGATCACTCAAGATGAATCCCATAAAGTGATACAAGTGAGCATGGGTTTAATCCAATACTCAGACCTTATGAGCACTCATGAATGTCGCAGCAAACATTGTTATGTCTAATACCATTCAGACAAATCTACAAACCAAATTTATGATAGTCTCGATTCAATACCTACTTCTAACGTATGATCGACTGTGGATAGTTTGAATAATATAATTATTCTTGAAGTCAAAACATGAAAAATGAAACAATAGTGAATGACACAAGACAGTACCATACTAGAAAATAAAAACACCTATTATTTAAGCATCAAATGTCAATTACATTTCAACTATTACAAGTTTCAAGAGCTATCTAATCATTAAAACTAATATTATCCTTCAGCCCAATACACCTCGCATGTTGTAAATGCTTGACCATACTCAATCCCTTCGTGAGGGTATCTGTCGGGTTCTCATCTGATGATATCATCTTTTCCATGAGGAGTCCTTCTTCTATCTTGTGTCTTATGAAGTGATATTTCTTGTCGATGTGTCTGGACCTACCATGATCCCTCGGTTCCTTGGCTAAGGCAACCGCACTATCTAATCATTAAAACTAATATTATCCTTCAGCCCAATACACCTCACATGTTGTAAATGCTTGACCATACTCAATCCCTTCGTGAGGGTATCTGTCGGGTTCTCATCTGATGATATCATCTTTTCCATGAGGAGTCCTTCTTCTATCTTGTGTCTTATGAAGTGATATTTCTTGTCGATGTGTCTGGACCTACCATGATCCCTCGGTTCCTTGGCTAAGGCAACCGCACTATCGATGTCACATAAAATCTCCACAGGCTCCATTATAGCTGGTATAACTCCAAGGTCTCCGATGAAGTTCTTCAGCCATATTGCCTCCTTTGTCGCTTCGCTTGCTGCTATGTACTCTGATTCGCATGTTGAATCAGCTACAGTCTCCTGCTTGGAACTTTTCCAAGTAATTGCTCCTCCATTCGGGGTAAACACCTAGCCTGAATGAGAACGGAGATTATCTCTATCAGTTTGAAAGTTGGCGTCAGTATACCCCACCACTCTCAAGTAATCACTCCCACCGAGGGTAAGGACCCAGTCCTTAGTCCTCCGCAGGTACTTAAGAATGTTCTTTACCATAGTCCAGTGAGCCATGCCAGGATTCCCTTGATATCTGTCGACCATGCTCAAAGCAAACACCACATCAGGGTGAGTACAAGTCATCGCATACATGATCGAGCCAACATCGGAAGCATATGGTATTCGACTCATTTCAGCTATCTCAGCCTCTGTAACCAGACTCTAAGCCTTGCTCAGTTTGACACTGCTTTGGATCGGTAAGTCACCTTTCTTGGAATTATGCATGTTGAACCTCTTCAACACTTTGTCCAAGTAGGTATTTTGACTAAGTCCAATTAGTCTCTTACTCCTGTCTCTCAATATACTTATCCTAAGAATATAGGTAGCTTCCCCAAGGTCCTTCATAGCAAAACACTTCCAAGCCATGAATTAACCTCCTGCAAGGTTGGGATGTCATTTCCTATGAGTAGTATCTCATCCACATACAACACCAGAAAGCTAACTATACTCCCACTAGCTCTGACATATACACAAGACTCATCCTTGCTTCTCGAAAATCCAAACTTGTTGGCTCTCTCATCGAATCAATGATTCCATCTGCGAGATGTTTGTTTCAATCCATAAATGAATTTCTCAAGCTTACACACTCTATTAGGGTACTTTGCATCGACAAAACCCTATGGCTGATTCATGTAAACATCCTCAGCCACCTTTCCATTAAGAAAAGTGGTTTTGACATCCATTTGTCATATTTCATAATCATGAAATGCAGCTATGGCTAGCATAACCCTAATAGACTTAATTTTCGCTACTGGTGAAAAGGTCTCATCATAGTCAACTCCTGGAGTTTGAGTAAATCCCTTCGCAAACAATCGCGCCTTACAAGTGTGTACCTTTCCATCCATGTCAGTCTTTTTCTTGAAGATCCATTTGCATCCGACTGTCTTACGACCCGGTACATTGTCAACCAAGTTCCAAACTTGATTGTCATACATGGACTAAATCTCGCTATCCATCACCTCTTTCCATTTAGCAGACTCGGGGCCCACCATGGCTTCCTTGTAGTTGTTAGGTTCATCCAAATTTACCAGTGTGCTATCACTAATAAATGTATCACCTTCTGCATTAATATGGAAACCATAGAACTCAAGTGGAACACTAACTCTACCGGAACGCCTCAGAGGTACAGACTTGTCGATCAACTCAATAGGAGTTTCCTCCTCAGGTTGATCGCTAGTGTTTGGGTTCCTTCACCACTTGACTCTTGAATCTCTTCAAGATCAATTTGCCTCCTACTGTCTCATTGGCCTATGAGCTCTCTCTCTCTCTCTCTCTCTCTAAATACTTCTCTCCTCGCAACAAAGACAACATTGTCACTCGGTCTGTAGAAGAGATAACCTAAGGATTTATGTGGGTAGCCGATGAAAATACACCACTCACTTCGAGGTTCGATCTTGTCGTGAGTCTCGCGCCTCACGAAATCCTCGCAACCCCATACCTTGATGTGGTCTAATGTTGGAGCCTTCCCAATCCACATCGCGTGAGGTGTTTCGGGAACCTTCTTAGTTGGGACTAGATTAAGGATATGGGCAGCAGTCTCTAAGGCATACCCCTAGAATGAGATAGGTAACAAAGCGCGACTCATCATGGAATGAACCATGTCCAAGAAGTTTCGGTTGCTCCTCTCAGCCATACAATTAAGTTGTGGTGTCCTAGGTGGCATAAACTATGAAACAATGCCACACTCCTTATGATAGTCTAGGAACTCGATACTAAGATACTCACCACCTCGATCGGATCGGAGCATCTTTATCTTCCTGCCTAGGTGATTCTCCACTTCTTGCTTAAACTCTTTGAATCTTTCAAAAGTTTCTGAATTATGCTTGATTAAGTAGATATATCCATATCTATTGTAATCATCAGTAAAAGTCACATAGAAGCGGTTAGCATCCCTTGTGGCGGTTCTGAAGGGCCCACACACATCGGTGTGTATGAGATCCAACAAACCTTCACCCCTTTCCTAAGTACCAGTGAAGGGTCATTTAGTCATCTTTCCAAGTAAGAAAGATTCACAAGTGTCATCCGACCTTAAGTCGAATGACTCCAAAACTCCATCCTTTTGAAGTTGGCCTATGCGCTTCTTGTTGACATGTCCAAGAAGACAATGCCACGATCATGCTTTATCCAATTCATTGGAAGAATCGATATGCAACACATCATTTCCTAAGTTGTCTACAACATTTACAGTTACATATACACCATTACAAGGTAATGCTTTAAAATAAAAACACCAGTATAATAACCATTTATTGCACCAATTTTATTATCAAACGAAAATGTCAAACCTTGTTTATACAAACCATGAAAGGAAATAATATTTATCGCCATATCAGACGAGTCGCAACAATTATTCAAATCTATTTCTAACCCACTACTAAGCAATAAAGGGTAAACTCCAATCTTGGTGACAGGTGAAACCTTCTGATTCCCCATGATCAAGTTTATCTTCCCGTGCTCCACATCCTTACTTCTTTTTAGGCCCTGCACATCCGAACAAATGTGAAATCCACAACCTGTGTCAAGCACCCAAGAGTTTGTATGTCAAGAATTTTTAGATAGAATAGTATAAGTACCTTCATGGGTGGGTTTAACCTTCCCATCCTTGACATCCTTCAAGTATTTGGGGCAGCTTCACTTCCAGTGCCCTTTTTTCGTGACAGTAGAAACACTCTGCTTCTTTAGCAATGGAAATGGAAGCAGCAGAACTAGCCTTGGTCCACTTGAATAGGATCCATCAAGAGACTTTCCCTTGCAGCTCTTTGAGGGAGCCTTCCTCTTCTTCCCTTTCCCTTGTACAATTGCCTAAACAGAGGCGGTGGTAGGAGTAGTAACAGCCTATTTACCTTTGAGACCACTTTCGACAGTCCTCAAAAGCCCTTGAAGTTTGCTAAGTGTGACCTCCTCCTTGTTCATATGATAGGTCATTCGAAACTAATCGTAACATGGAGGTAAGGAGTGTAGAATGATATCTATAGCCAGATCCTCAGGGAAGTTCACATTCAACTATAACAATCGGTCCACAAAACCTTTCCATTTTTTGCATGTGGCTCGTGATGGGTTCACCATCCTTCATCCTGGTTGTTATCATGGAAGAGATGATTTTGTACCTCTCTTGACGAGCACTCAAATGGTATCTTTTCATCAGGTCCTGGTGCATCTCAAAAGGGTAGATGTCCTCATAGGACTTTTGGAGTTCAGCTAACATAGTGGCAACCATGATACAAGCTACCTTGGTGGCATCCTTCTCATGTGCCCTAAACTCAACAATCTCCTCAAGAGTAGTAGAAGACTCATCAATTTCCTTTAGCTCCTTTTCTAGGACATATTCCTTTTCCTCATAGAGAGTGACCATCCTGATGTTCCTAATCTAATCATTGAAGTTGGAACCATGAAAGATGATTCTCCCACAAAGGTCAGAAGCAGTGTTGGAAAACATCTTAAAAGAAAGAAAGACAAGTTTAGATTAGATAAATAGTCCTTAATAAAACACCCAAATGAAATATTAAGGCTAGGACCGAACACAATATTTTACAAATTGGAAGAGGGATGTCGTAATCCAACTTGCAAAATATTTGAAGGTAGGTAAATGACGATTTACCAATTTCCACCATGAAAAACGAAAATGTTATTAAGTTTTAATTGGATTGAAACTCCTAGATCCTTTGAAATTCATTGAACAATTCAATGTCATGTTTAAATCTCGATTAAGCCCTTCAAGCTTGTGACTGGGATACCCAGGATCACAAACAAGTTGTGAATAACAATGCAAAATGTGCTTCGTACTCTCGACTTTATCACCCAATCAATGTGCCGATTAACCGCACATGATCCATTGAACTTATGATAATCATCGAGCCACCCTTTGCCACCCTTACTAGTCCAAGTTAATGTGTCGGTTAACCACACAGCTCCATCAACGACTTGGTAAGGTGCAAATTGCAATTTTCATGGATTAGCATCAATTTCATATTTTCCTAAAGTAACTAAGATTGGGAATTTAATAAAACATTTAGTTACTTTATTATCATTATACTTAATGAGAATTATAGTCCTATCATACCCGTTCGGATAACGACCCTCCACCAGTCAAGGAAGCGATGGGTGAGAGTGGACACCCATTTTATAGGCAGTAACCTTATACCCCCCTTATAGACCGGCTTCGTGCACGAGGCCTACTAACGATAAGACTGACTTGATCTTATATATATATATATATATATATATATATATATATATATATATATATATATATATAATATTAACTATTAACTTATAATACTATAAAGTATAAGGGTTGAATTTTAAACTATTAAAATTCTAGGTTTTGGAATTAAAGTATTCTAAAGTGACTTTACAAATTCCAAAACTTGAGGGAAAGTTTTGAAAATTGTCAAAAAATTTCAAGTCCATAAACTATGAGTTTTAATGCCTCTTAATGGAGCACATCAAAAGGCCATTAAGATCATCAATTAAACTAACAAGCATGCCAAGTAATGTCCATGATCTAGATTAAACTCATATAAACAAGACAATTCATATCAAACTAATTTCATATAATTAGCCTAACCATATAAACTAATACAAAACATGAAACTTTGACAATTATCTTTTAAATTGGATTAGCATGATCATACCACATCAAAAATAAGCTTATAAGTTCAAAAACAGTTTAGGGTAATAATCCTAGTCCAATTCCAGCCTTCAAGCTCAAAAATCTACACTCTGGAGCACCAACTCGTCGGGTGCATGAACTAACTCTGCGATTTGGTTAGATTTGTGAGGGGACTCGGCGAGTTCCCTAGTGGACTCGGCGAGTCCACTGTCCAGAAAGCAAACAATCGATTTATTAAGTATTTGAAAGCAAGTAGCATCAAGTATATTGGAAACAATCCTAGGCTCTGATACCACTGAAGGGTTTTGAGCATTCTAACACTCCTATGGTGTACATGCAACCCTAGATGCTTTGGATCTATGTTTTCTCTAATATACATGCAAATTTTCGAAATTCCAAAGCATCATCCTAACTAGCATATGTATGCAGTATCTTTACTACAAAATGCTAGTTAGATGACATAACTTTTAGTGTAGTTGCAAACCTTGAAGCTTTAAGAGTCTAGCACCAATAATGTGAATGCCTCAAATGGAACCACAAATCACCACAAACAATTTGGAGGACTTGAGAAAATATTTCTTGCTCACAAAATTGGATATGCTCTTCGGATATGCTCTTCTGAAGACTCACTAGTGCCGATTTCATGAGCTAAGGGGTCTCTTAAATAGTGTGTCATGATTAGGGTTACACCATGCAAACCCTAATATGCATGACTTTCCACATTCTTTAGGCTCCATGGGTTTTAACCTCAATGGAGTATCCATGGGTCACCACATGGGTTTAGCCCAACATAGAGAACTATGGATCACAAGCCCACTATATAAGAATGAATGATTTACACAATCAATACTCATATATTTAATTAGTCTCTTTTGATCACAAAATTAATTCCAAATTAATTCTTGATCAATACTAATTAAATAATATGATTTCATATTAACATATTAGAACTTATAATATATTAATAAATCATAAATAGCCTCTTCTCAAAAGTCCATCCTTACAGATTGTTCCAATGAAGTGCAACCCAAATGGACCATGCTACTCTTGGGTCAAGTACATACCAAATATAGTTATGGAATTATACACCTTATCCAACATTTCTGTGGCGGATTTGGGTTCCCTATATAGGTGGAGCTCGGCGCATATTGATGGAGGAGGCACATAGGTCGAGATTCTTGATCCATCTAGGAGCAACTAATATGTATTTGAAGGGTTTTGAGCATTCTAACACTCCTAAGGTGTTCATGCAACCCTAAATACCTTGGATCTATGTTTTCTCTATTATACATGAAAATATCAATTTTCTAAGGTATTGTTCTAACTAGCATAATATGAAGTACATATAATATAAACTCTAGTAGAATTACATACCTCTTTGTTGTAGCTTGATTCCATGGAGCTTAAGAGCCTAGTGCCTCAAGTGTGACACCTCAAATGGTTCACACAACATCACCAACATCTTGGAATAACTTCAGAGAAAAGGTTCCCATGCTCAAATTGGCTAGCCCTCAAGTGTACACATACTAGTGCCAATTTCTTGAGCCATCGGGTCCTTATATATTATGGCTATTAGGGTTACACCATGTAACTCATGTATTTCCATATTCTTCATGCTCCATGGGTTAAAACCTCCATGGAGTATCCATGGGTTTAGCCCAACATGAAGAAATATGGATCATAAGCCCACATATATAAGAATGAATGATTTACACAATCAACCCCCATATATTTAATTAGTCTCCTTTTGATCACATAATTAATTCCAAATTAATTCATGATCAATCCTAATTAAATAATATGATTTCATATTAATATATTAGAACTTATAATATATTAACAAATCATAAATATCCTTTTGTCACAAAAGTCTATCCAAATTGTTTCGATGCCATGCAACCCAAATGAACCATGCCAATCGGTCAAGTACATACCAGTTATAGTTATGGACTTAGACACTAATTCAATAGTTTTCCACTTGGATAAGTCTAAAACTATTATTGCGTATGACTTCAAAACCCTACTAGCAATCGTAGCTCTTAAAAGTTGTTGTCGAACACTAAACAAATCAATGACGCGTCCATTAGATAAGGGATCATATATTCCTCCATTCTAGATATCATATGGACTAAGACATGGATTATAATCATTTTCTATGTCCATTTGTTGTTTCTCGATTTCCGATTTATGACGACCGACTAATTGAACAAATCACATTAGTTCCAGCTTGGCCAAGCACTTTGGGGTGTCATCACTAAATCATCGAGGGGCCCACATATATCGCTTTTATCCCTTTAAGGGTAAAAAGAATGGATAAACTTCAACTCATATGCTTGTTCCACTACTTGTTGAATCATATACAAAGCCACGTTTTGTAACATCAAGTTACCAATGCATTTTCGTACAATCAATGTATAACCAACTCATAGGCAACAACTCATATCTCTAGGTTTGAAGAATATAAGATATTATCGTCTCATGATCACTTGTGATAAAATCCATGAAGTGAGTCAAATGAGTGTGGGTTTAATCCAATACTCGGAACTTATGAGCACTCATGAATGTTGCAGCAACTCTTGCTATGTCCACTACCTTGGACATCTACAAACCAGCTCCATGATAGTATTGATTCATATCTACTTCCAACATATGACCGACTGTGGATGGTTTGAATAACTTAGTCACTCAAGAAAAACAACCTTGTTATTCTGGAAGTCAAAACATGCAAAGTGAAACACAAGAATAATCGAATCCAATATGGTCTCAGCACTTATGAATATAAATAGAACACCTTTTATTTATCACCATATTGATTACATATTATTCATTGCATATTGTTTCAAACTATCAACTCTATACTTGAATTAAAGCAATAGTTTTCCCATGCTCCAAGCATGTACACTATGTCTTCCTAAACACTGGTCATGCCATACACCAAGTATGCACACTATGTTTTTCCAAACATTAGTTATGCCATACACCAAGTATACACACTAAGTTTGTCTATGATCTTTACTTTGTGAAATAGATCGATTGAACATAATTTCAATGATTCTCATTTCACAATCCCAAATCCTTACTGCAAATGCAAGAATTACAAATTCCCGCCATTTACCTAAATCTGTAAGATTCTAAACTTATATGCATTGATCCTCTTGTAATGATTATGCACAAAGTCACAAAGACTTGTCAACAGACATCACAGAGTATTCCAATGGAGATCATTCCATGGAAACGAAGTCTCAAATTCAAAGTACATTGCTTTGCACATCCTTCTTGCATTAAGTTTCCTAATCTTATACAAATTTAATAAATAACTTCCACCTATGGAAATATTTCCATATTCTCATTTTGACTATTACTTCGGACCAAGAGTTACCTCTTTTCAGAATATGTCAAAGTGGACTTTCCAAAATTAACACTATACTTCCAATTGCCCCTGAGCAACCAATCTTTGGTAAACCTTAGATTGTCCTCGACAATTGCTTAATCAAATTAGTCATATCCAGTTCTAGTACTTTTTCCCTCTTATTGCTCTAGGCATTTGGAAAATTTAGAACATATGAATATTATAGTACATGCAATCGACCCTATATCTGAAGCATATGGGATACGATTCATGATGTCTCACATAAATACATGATACTGGACCAGTCTTTTGCTATGATATCTCTATTTCTATTTGCCAAGTTCTCATAATTCATATTATCAAAAGGGATGTCGTAATCATAATCGAATTTTAGAACGCAAATAATGGACCCATATATAGAATTTCCTTATGTTGAGCCATTCCAACATAAAATTCATATACATACTTGACTAAATTTATTTAAAATCTCATGATCTAAGATTTTAGATTTGAAATGAAGTATAATTTCCTCTCCCTTAGTTATAGCAAAACAAATTTTTCCCAATTGAAACCTTTTGTTTTCTATAATTAACATTTCTAACTTGCAACACTTATCATAATTATCATGCTCCCACTAACATGATGATTATTAGCATAACACTTATGCTCCCACTAGCTTTGACATGTACTCAGTAATTAGCCGGACTTCCGGAAATCAATACTTTATTGACTTTCTTACCAAAATTAAGACTTCTGATACGAAATGCTTTGATAAAACTTTATCAAAATCATACACCTTTCCTTACATAGCACACATGTGTGTCTAAACAATTTCAGAACTATGAAAAGGGATGTCATAATCATAGTCTCAATTGTTTAGACCTTTGCCGTTCCTCACAAGTCCATGTTACTGTGTCGGTTAACCACACACGCTCCACTAACGACTTTGAGAATGCAAATATCACAATTGCTATCTACCTAAAATCTACTTAGTGAAAGCGTTTCCTCACCATCATTTTCATGAATCGAAGAGAAACCTTATGACACTTAGATTTTATGGTGTATGTGTTCCTATCCATGTGAATTTGTCAAAACCATAATCACAAGACACGGTTAATGACAAATCCAAACTCATATGGATTGAACTTGTGCAGTCTTAACTTCTTGCCACATGGCAGCACAAGGGTTTGTCATTGCTTCCAAGTTGTTATGCAACCAATTGAGAACTCTCACAACTCATATGCAAAGCCAACTTTCACTAGAATAGGCACATAAATAGAAATAAGTCAACACAATAGGATATAAACCTCACGTCATGTGCTAGTGATAAACTACATGTTTTTACACTTGATTAGATCTTGAAGCTTTTTCAAGATCTTTAAGACTCCCAATGTCCTCTTGACATTTAATACTCTCTTGCCAAATATTCAAGAGATAGTGCGGATTCTTTATCAAGACAAACACTTCACACAATTGGCCTTATTTGGTCTTTGTTTTATCCAAAACATCACAACTTACCAATTTCAAATGTACAAGAGTAGGACACTTTTACTCTTACATTGGACAAGTGTTCTAAACATTTCTTTAAGATATGTCACTCAAGTTACAATCTTGGAGTAAGAATCTAAGAGTTGTTTTGAAACGAAGTATGACTCATCTTCTAGATTTAACCATTTCAACAATTCTTGATTCCTCTTCTTAGCTATAGGAATGCACTAAGATGTCCTTAGAGGACCAATTGTGATATGGTTTCTTAATCATTGAGATGATCACAAAACATGATACTAAAGTACTCTCCCATCTTTTCAGATTTGAGAAACTTTTATCCTTCTGCCTAATTTGATTCTTCTCATTCGTTCTGTCATACATCGAAACTTTTCCAGTGTTTCAGAATTATACTTAAACTGGTAAGTATAACCATATTTACTAAACTTTGGTAAATCATGACGAATAGTCTTATCGATCTGTTATGGTGTACTTAACCAGTGAACAAGAATGTGTACTCGATCCTTTAGTCCTTCACTTGACTCACATATAAATGTGAAAAAGAAATTAGTCTTGATTTTCCAAAGGTGAAAATTCTCATTCATCATACTATACAACTTGTATGATTCCAAGTTCCAATCCAACTGAAAACTTGGGTGATGAGAATCATTCCTTATTTGGTAAATTTTGACACTACCACAAATGAAAGAATCAAATTCATATTTCCATTATTTCTAAAAATATACAGACATCAATTTTCCATAAGTGCCATTGCAAGGACATATAACATAAAACAAAATATTATTTATTTATCAAATGTAGAAAAAATTTCCTTACAATGCAACTTTAAATGGAAACTATGTATTACATATTTCCTTGCAATCTATCATAACTCTCTAAGTAGTAGCTCAAAAATCCGATCTTCGAACCATGCGATTGAAATCCATCTTCGCGATCAGATTCAGCATACTCTTTCTCTAAGTTCCCTTCCTTTTGCTTGATCCTGAAACAGAGTCAAACTTTTTGACTAGACCTTCTCTCAGATCTTTCAGGTAGTTAGGGCAGCTTTACAACCAATACCCCTTCCTTTGGTAACAGACACATATGGACCCTTTGCGAATGGTACATGGGACTATCTCAGACTTAGCCATTCTCTTTACCATTTGGTCAACCGAGTTGACTATGGCCGATCCTTTTCCATTGGGAAGAAAAAGCTTTTCTAGATATCCAATGTTACCAATTTTCAATGTCCACGGTAGTCTGGGAAGTTGATCTTCTTAATCAAATTTACTCTACCAGTGCTCCAAATCATTGCTGATTCAGCAGCACCAAGCAAATAGATAAGATCATTAAGGGAAATGTCATAGTCTTTTACATAGTAGTCCTAAAGGACACTCACTATGAGACTTAGAAGGTGATTGAACAACCAACTTTCTCAAGACTTTGACACCCAACTCTCCAGGCTTGTCAATATGTGACTTCATCTCCAAGATGTGAGCGCACATAGACCTTGCTTGCCATTAGGTCTTGAGTGACCTTGAACTTGTGGGTTAGGGAGAATAATTGGAGGAGGTGAAGGGAGTGAAGAATGATTTCTGGGACATCATCTTCATTAGGAAAGCTTGTTTCAAGAGTTTTTGGGATGATCATAAATGTCTGAACCAGACATCTTTTGGGAGATATTCAAGATAGTTGATATAAAGTCCTTAATATAACACCCAATATGAAATATTAAGGCTAGGACCCAACACAATATTTTATAACTTGGAAGAGGGATGTCGTAATCCAAGCTATAAAATATTTGAAGGTAGGCGAATGATGATTCACCAATTTCCACCAAGAAAAATGAAATAATTCATTAGGTTTTAATTGGATTTGAAACTCCTAGATCTTTTGAGATTCATTGAACTTCTCAATGGCATGTTTCAATCTCGATTGTATCCTTTCAAATGTTGTGACTGGGATGCCGAGGATCACAAAACAAGGTGTGAATAACCATGCAAATATACTTGGTACCCTTAATACTTACCCCTCAATCAATGTGTCGGTTAACCACACACCCTCCATCGATACTATGATAAACATTAAGCTACGCTTTGCCTACCTTGTTAAGTCAAGCTAGTGTGTCGGTTAACCACACGCGCTCCACTAACCGACTTAAGCAAAGTGCAAAGTGTAATTTCATGAGTTAGCACCAAATTCACATTTTCCTAAAGTAACTAAGATTGGGAATTTATAAAAGGTTTAGTTACGTTATATTTATCATTAATACTTTTAATGAAGGGAGAATTCTAGTCCTTGTCCTAACCGTTTGGCTAACGACCCTCCACCAGTCAAGGAAGCGATGGGTGAGAGTGGTCACCCATTAAACTGTCATTTTATAGGCAGTAACCTTATACCCCCCCCCCCTATAGACCGGCTTCGTGAATGAGGCCTACTAACAGTAAGACTGGCTTGCTCTTATATATATATATATATATATATATATATATATATATATATATATACATATATATATATATATATATATATATATATATATATATATATATATATATATATATATATTATTAACTTATAATACTATAAAGTATAAGGGTTGAATTTTAACTTTTAAAATTCTAAGGGCTTAACTTGGAATTAAAGTATTCATGAGGGGAAACTTTACAAATTCCAAAACTTGAGGGTAGGTTTTGAACTATTCAAAAACTTTTTAATTCCATAACTTATGTGTTTAAAGTAGTTTTAATGAAAAAAACTCTTCAAGTTCCATAACTTGAGGACAAGTTATGGAAGACTTTAAAACATTTAAAAAATGAGACTCTCCATTTTTCATAACTTATGGAAATCTTATGAGTTTTAATAATCATAAATGTGACATTTCATATAACCTGAGGACAAGTTACAAAAACACATATTATGAACAACTTTTAGATTAATTTGGATTGAAAACATATTATCACATAACTTTTCTATTAATTTAAATCAACTCATAAAAAAAAGATAATTCAAATCAAACACTTTTTCATGGAATTATCCTAACCATTAAACTAATACAAAACATGAATCTATTGACAATTATCTATGAAATTGGATTAGCATGAAGTCATGAACATTACCACATCAAAAAAAAAAAACGTTTACAAGTTCAAAAACAGCTTAGGGTAATGTTCCTAGTGTAATTCCAACCAAAAAACTCGAATATATGTTGTCTGGGGCTCCTACTCGTCGAGTGTATGAACATACTCGATGAGTAGGATGATTTTATTCATGGACTCGGCGAGTCCATCAGTGGACTCGTCGAGTCCAGTGCACAGAGAGCCAGAAAATCGATTTTTTTTTCAGCTTTTTCAGCAATTTGCATCAAGTATAAAAGAAAACAAGCCTAGGCTCTGATACCACTGAATGGTTTTGAGAATTCTAACACTCCTAAGGTGTTCATGCAACCCTAAATACCTTGGATCTATGTTTTCTCTATTATACATGCAAATATGAATTTTCTAAGGTATTGTTCTAACTAGCATAATATGAAGTACATATAATATAATCTCTAGTAGAATTACATACCTCTTTGTTATATCTTGATTCCATGGAGCTTAAGAGCCTAGTGCCTCAAGTATCACACCTCAAATGGTTCACACAACATCACTAACATCTTGGAATAACTTGAGAGAAAAGGTTCTTATGCTCAAATTGGCTAGCCCTCAAGTATACACACACCAGTGCCAATTTCTTGAGCCATGGGGTCCTTATATATTGTGGCTATTAGGGTTACACCATGTAACTCATGTCTTTCCATATTATTCATGCTCCATGGAGTATCCATGGGTTTAGCCCAACATGAAGAACTATGGATCATAAGCCCACATATATAAGAATGAATGTTTTACACAATCAATCCCCATATATTTAATTAGTTTCCTTTTGATCACATAATTAATTCCAAATTGATTCTTCATCGATACTAATTAAATAATATGATGTCATATTAATATATTAGAACTTATAATATATTAACAAATCATAAATATTCTTTTCTCACAAAAGTCTATCCAAATTGTTCTAATGCCATGTAACCCAAATGGACCATGCCAATCGAGTCAAGTACATAACAATTATAGTTATGGACTTAGACACTAATCCAACACTATTTTGATATGAAGAGAGATTACTTGTGGCCCTATATAAAAAGGTATGTTGCATGGGTAGTTGAGAAGTGCTTGACATGTCGTCAGTTTAAGGCATAAAACCAGCGTCCACATGGCCCATTACAGCCTCTAGAGATTCCCCAATGGAAGTGTGAGCAGATTTCCATGGATTTTATCACCAAATTACCGAGGACCGTGCGAGGTGTCGATGCGATATGGGTGATTGTGGACCGGTTGAGGAAGAGTGCTCACATGTGACCCAGTCACATCATGTATCAAGAATCTCAGTATAGAAACTTAGCAGAGTTAGATAGTGGATTTTACCTGAAGTAAGGTCAAACTTATTGACTTTAACATCCATAGCTAAAATTGGAAGCTTCGCAACTAATGCCCCTTCCTTTGGCAATATAAACATATGGACCCTTTGGTAATGATACGCGGGACTATCACAAACTTAGCTTTTCTCTTTACCATTTGGTCAACCGGGTTGACTATGGTCGATCCCTTTCCATTGGGAAGAGAGAGCTTTACCGGATATCCAGTGTTTTCATTGTCAATGTCCATAAAGTTTTAGGAAGTTGATCTTAGCAAATAGATAAGATCATTAAGGGTCTTGTCATAGTCTGTTTCATAGGGGTCCCAAAGGAACTCACTATGTGACTTAGAAAGTGATTGAACATCCAACTTTCTTAAGACTTTGACACCCAACTCTCCTGGCTTGTCAATATGTGACTTCATCTCCAAGATGTGATCACACCTAGACCTTGCCTTGCCAATAGGGCTTGAGTGACCTTGAGCTTGTGGGATAGGGAGAATAATTGGAGGAGGTGGAAGAAGTGAAGTTCCAAGAGATTTGGGAGGATCATAGATGTCTGAACTAGACATCTTTTGGGAGACATTCAAGATAGTTAATTAAAGGTCCTTAATATAACACCCAATATGAAATATTAAGGCTAGGACCCAACAAACTATTTTATAACTCGGAAGAAGGATGTCGTAATCCAAGCTATAAAATATTTGAAGGTAAGTGAATGACGATTCACCAATTTCCACCAAGATAAACGAAATGTATTATTAGGTTTTAATTGGTTTTTGAAACTCCTAGATACTTTTGAGATTCATTGAACTGTTCAATGGCATGCTTCAATCTCGAGTGTGCCCTTCAGGTTTTGTGACTGGGATGCCGAGGATCACAAAACAAGGTGTGAATAACCATGCAAATATACTTGGTACCCTTAATTATTTACCCCTTAATCGATGTGCCAGTTAACTGATGGGTTTTAGGTAAAACAAATAAACTAGAAAAACAATTCCTAAGTTCACATGCAAGCTACTTTGGATCTATGTTTTAACTACTGAACATATAACTTTGAATTGCAAAACAAGAACCCTAGAGGAGAGAGGCTATTTTCGAAAATAACAAACTAGGGTTTAGGAATTACATACCTTTCAATTGTTATAGCAAACAATTGATAATCCTCTTGAACTTGATCTTGATCTCCTTGGAAGCTTGGCACCACAAATGTAATGCCTCTAATGGAATCACACCCAAGAACTAGCAAGAAGAAAACTAGAAGGAGAGAGAGGGGGGAGTATGCAATTCTCGGCCTAGGGTTTCTTCAAAAGAAGGAGTGGCCAAAATGTGAGCCAGGAGGCTCCTTATATAGCTGAGGGATCTAGGGTTGAGGAAAAACCCTAATGCTCCTTGCTTAGGGCCTAACCAAACCCAAGGGCCTTATACAAGCCCCCATAGACTAAATCATTAGGGTTTCCCCTATATATTTCATCCACCCTTTTCCAAGAGGGTTCTAGAGCCTTCCACTCAACTATTAGATAATTGCAAACTAGTCCCTGCACCTTATAATTGCAAACTAGTCCCTGCACCTTATACAAGCCCCCATAGACTAAATCATTAGGGTTTCACCTTATAATTAATACTTTTAACCCCAAAATTAATTATGATTAATTTTTGGCTAACTATTAATTAAACATAATGATTTCTAATTAATATATTAATCTTTTAACATATTAATAAATTCATTTATATTAATTTATTAATCTTATAATAAATTAATATCTTTCATTTCGTAATTTCTTTGTCCGGTTGCTAGGTTTGAGGGCAACCCAAAAGGACTGTGCTGCTATCAATTCAAGTACATACCAACTATAGTTATGGGCTTAGACACCTAATCCAAAAGTCTCCCACTTGGATAAGTCTGTAACTATAATTGCTAGTATGACTTCTAAATTTGACCAGCAAATTGTAGCTTCCAAAAGCTGCTGTTGAACTCTGACCCAGTCAGTTACGTGTCCTAAAATAAGTGATCTCATGAACCTTCATTCTACTAGATATTCCTAGACATAAGACATGGAATACAATCAATCTCTTTGTCCAGAATCTATGTTTCCCGATTTCTGATTTGTGATGATATAGGACTTCTAATCGAACATATCAATTCAGTCCTGGCTGGGCCCAGCACAAAAGTCAACACCAAATCATCGAGGGGCCCACAGATATCGCTTTTCCTGTTAGGGAAAAAGGAACGGATAAACATTGACTCATATGCTTGTATCTTTTACTTATCAAACCATACATGACAATACGTTTTATAACACCAAGTTACTGATGCGTTTTCATATCACCAATGTATAGCCGACTTGAAAATTACAACTCATATATCTCTGTTTCAAGATCATAGATATTATCGTCTCAGTATTA
This sequence comes from Lactuca serriola, assembly GCF_051521515.1. Taxonomy (NCBI): domain Eukaryota; kingdom Viridiplantae; phylum Streptophyta; class Magnoliopsida; order Asterales; family Asteraceae; genus Lactuca; species Lactuca serriola. The sequence continues at coordinate 13,498,915 of NC_136413.1, forward strand.
CTCGTGATGAATTCCATGAAGTAATACTCTGAGCGTGGGTTTATCCAATACTCAAATCTCACTCTCTGAGTACTCATGAACATTGCCGCAATTTTATTGCTATGTTTATCCTTAGACAATCTGCAATCCAATTCATGACAATCTTAACTCACTACTTACTTCCAAAAGTACGAGCGAATGTGGAGTTTGAACAATCATATTATTCGGGAAGTAAAACATGCAAAATATGAAACACAATAATAAACAATTGACAAAAGGCAGTAAACAAACTCGTAAATAACACTTTATTATTTAATCACCAAAAGTCAATTACATTTACTTCGTAACAAGTTTCTGAACTAGACTAATCTAACCACTAAAACTAATATAATCTTTCAGCCCTATGCTTCGAGCATGTTGAATATGCTTAGCCCTACTCAGACCCTTTGTGAGGGGGTCTGTTGGGTTATCTTCAGATGACACCCTCTTTACAACAAGATGGCCTTCTTCTACTCTATGTTTGATGAAATGGTACTTTCTGTCGATATGCCTGGTCTTACCATGGTCTCTGGGTTCCTTAGTTAAGGCAACCGCTCCCTCATTAGCGTAGAACAGTTCCATAGGCTCCTGGATGGTTGGAACAACTCCGAGATCCCCGATGAAGTTCCTCAACCAAGCTGCTTCTTTAGACGCTTCACTCGCTGCTATGTACTCTAATTCACAAGTAGAATCAGCCACCGTATCTTGCTTGGAATTTTACCATGTAACTGCTCCTCCATTTAGTAGAAATACCCAGCCAGATTGAGAACGGAAGTTATCTTTATCTGTTTGAAAGTTGGCATCACTGTAACCATCTACTCTCAAAGTATCATTGCCACCAAGTACAAGGACCCAGTCCTTCGTTCTTCGCAAATACTTGAGTATATTCTTTACTGCTATCCAATGAGCTCTACCTGGGTTTCCCTGATAGCGACTGACCATGCTCAAAGCAAAGGCCACATCAGGGTGAGTACATGTCATAGCGTACATGATCGATCCAACAGCGAAAGCATAAGGTACACGACTCATGTCAGCTATTTGCTCATTTGTACTAGGGCATTGAGTCTTACTAAATTTTGTGTTGCTCTGGATAGGTAGCTCTCCTTTCTTGGAATTTGCCATACTAAACACCTCTTTAGTACCTTATCCAAGTATGTGCTTTGACTAAGTCCAATTAGTCTCTTCTTTCTATCTCTCAATATCCTGATCCCAAGAATATAAGCGACTTCTCCTAGGTCTTTCATGGCAAAACACTTTCCAAGCCAAGACTTAAGTTCGTTCAAGGTTGGAATGTCGTTACCAATGAGTAATATGTCATCGACATATAACACCAGAAAAGTTACTATACTCCCACTAGCCTTGATATACACACAAAACTCATCTTCACTTCTAGAGAAACCAAACTCTTTCACTTTCTCATGGAAGCAAAGATTCCAACTGCGAGATGCTTGTTTCAATCCATAAATGGATTTCTCAAGCTTACACACTCTGTTGGGAAACTTTGCATCGACAAAACCCTCTGGCTGATTCATGTAAACATCCTCAGCCAACTTCTCGTTAAGGAAAGCAGTCTTGACATCCATCTGCCAGATTTCATAGTCATGAAAGGCAGCTATGGCGAGCAATATCCTGATAGATTTAATCTTGGCTACTGGCGAGAAAGTTTCATCATAGTCAACCCCTGGGGTTTGTTTGAAACCTTTCGCAACCAGTCTAGCCTTGAATGTGTGTACATGCCCATCAATGTCTGTCTTCTTCTTGAAGATCCATTTGCAACCAACTGTCTTACGACCTGGTTATCAACCAAATTCCAAACTTGGTTTTCATACATGGACTTTATCTCGCTGTCCATTGCCTCTTTCCACTTGGAAGCCTCTGGGCCTGCCATTGCTTCCTTATAAGAGTCTGGTTCATCTAAGTTCACCAGTGTCCTATCACTGATGAATGTGTCACCGTCTGAAGTAATATGAAAACCATACAACTCAGGTGGCACACTCACCCTAGTGGATCTTCAAAGAGGTAATGATTTATCAATTGGTTCAACAGGAACTGTTTCCTCTGGTTGAGTGCTAGTGTCATATAAGGTTCCTTCATTAGTTGACTCTTAAATCTCTTCAAGGTCAATGGTACTCGCACTGTCCTCTTTGAATATGAGCTCTCTTTCTAGAAAGACTCCTCTTCGAGCTACAAACACCACGTTCTCACTAGGTCTGTAGAACAAATATCCAAAATACTGCTTTGGGTAACCAATGAAAACACATTTCTCACTTCTTGCTGCTAGCTTGTCGTGAGTCTCTCGTCTTACGAAAGCTTCACAACCCCAGACTTTAATATGTGCTAACGAGGGAACTTTCCATGTCCACATTTCGTGAGGTGTTTTGGCAACCTTCTTTGTTGGGACAAGATTTAGGATGTGGGCGACTGTTTCTAAGGCATAGCCCTAGAAATGAATTGGAAGTGGAGCACGACTCATCGTAGAACGAACCATGTCTAACAAGGTTCGATTATGCCTCTCGGACACACCATTTAACTATGGTGTCCTATGAGGAGTTAATTGTGAGACTATCCCACATTCCTTTAGATAGTTGTTGAACTCAATGCTAAGATACTCTCCGCCTCTTATCGGATCTAAGTATCTTTATTTTCCTGCCTAATTGATTTTCGACCTCATGTTTAAACTCTTTGAACTTTTTAAAGGTTTCTGACCTATGTTTGATTAAGTATACATAACCGTATCTACTATAATCATCAGTGAAAGTCACATAAAATCGATTAGCATCTCTTGTGTTTGATCTGAAGGGTCCACAAACATCTGTATGTATGAGGTCCAACAAACCTTCACCTCTTTCACAAGACCCTGTGAATGGTGATTTTGTCATCTTTCCCAAAAGAAAAGATTCACATAGATGATCTGATTTTAGGTCAAATGATTCCAACACTCCATCCTTTTGGAGTTGGTCTATGCGTTTCTTGGTAATGTGTCCAAGACGACAATGCCACAAGCATGCCGTGTCTACACTATTAGACAAGTCAATATTAAACACACAATTTCCTAAGATATCAACACAAGTCACTATTTCATACACCATCACAAGGTAAAGCTTCAAACACGAAAACACCATTCTTATAAACAGAAATTGAACCATTCAAATCATAAAAGAATACTTAAAACCTTGTCTGAACAATGCATGAAATGAAATAATGTTTCTCTTCATCTCAGACAAATAGCAACAATTCAATAAATCTAATCTAACATCATTATTAAGCAAAAGTTGATAAACTCCGATCTTGGTTGTAACGCCTGTGTTTCCGGGCTTGCCATTTGTAGCAATATAATAGTCTAGGTTAACCTTTGTAACCCGTTTTGAAATAATAAGATTGTATTATTTGAGTATTATGTGTTTTGTGCTTAATTGCTTAATTATGTGGTTTGATTAATTAAGAATAAAAATAAGCGTCAAAATTTAAGTGTAAAATAAACTTAATATCTTTGGTTAATGTTGTAGTAGTTGAAACGAGGTTTCCGAATATATATAGAACGCCCAAATCTGACTTCGTATGAGGAAGTTATGATTTATCGAAGTTCCGGCTTAGCGGTATACAGCCTGAAATACTCGATTTGAGATCGAGCGGTTGTTAGCCGAAGCAATCTAAATGAGAATCGAAGATCTCATTGTTGGTATCGAAGCGATAAAAAGTTAGGCGAGAACGGACATCAAACGAAGAAGTTATGAATTTATAACGAAAGTTTCTGTCCCGGCCTATTAAAAATAATTAATAAAAATAAAGTCAAAATTAGCCCACGGAGTCTAAATGAAAGTCGTAGAGCGTGGTCTCACCTTTCCGTGGATATAAAGAACGTCGAAAACGGAGTTCGTATGAAGAAGTTATGAATTTCCGAAGTTTATTAATCATTTAGTAATTAAATTTAAATCAAAATCGGAGGTATTATCCGAAGGCGAGTCACCGGTGTGATCCGGAGTACGCCCCGCGTACGAGGTTACGCTACCGCGTACTCAGCATAGTGTCGACACTTTGGATGACGCATGCAGTGACGATTTCGGAAGCAGTACGTGCTGCGTACTGCAGTACGCCCCGCGTACTCCGAGGCTCCAGCCTCTATAAAAGGGATCCGAAGGCAGCCGAGAGTTTTGTTCATTTTCTCTCTTCTCTCTCCCGTTTTGCATCGATTTGCATGCCAGAAGTACCCCGAAGCCCCGGTAATATTCCCAAGTCCCGAAGCAAGTCCCGAGATCCCGAAGATCCCGAGAAGTGCGGTTCCCGAGTCGAAGCTCTGCCCGCGAGAAGTTCGATTTTTGTGAAGATCTTCCAGATCTGTTGTGGATTACTACTTCTATAAGCCGTAGTGCTGTCCGATCATCTTCTGATCAAGTGAGTGTGTAGTTATTTTCTTCCAAATACAATAATACGAAGTATTATATATAAAATACGTGCTATGTGTATATATTTGGTTGTGTTATGTGTGAATGAGTATTCACTCTCTTCTATCTTATAGATCTGCTTATTTCTTTATGAGATATGTGTTATGTGTGTGTGTGCCTCATCTGTTATGTGATATATGTGTTGATTAAAGCATGCTATACAGGTTTTCTTTAAACTATGTATACAAATGTATATTTTTATCTACTAATATGTTGGGTAGAACATGGGTAGACAGTTGGTGTGTAATAAACAGATGAGAGGCCTCGTTGTTGTTTGATTGAGTCATCTAGCGGAGTTTAGATGACGACCACTGGCTATTCTAGACAGTCTTGTGGAAACATTAGCAGGTTCGCCACCTGTAGGTGTTAATGAACTTGGGTGTTCATTCGCTGTACTCCATCCCCCTCATGGTTGCCTTATTTGACTTATATTGCTGAGGTACCCCCGAAGCATGTGTTGTCGCCTCGATGAAATATTCTTAGACTAGGTCCCTTATGTTAGTTGTTTTAGGGACATTAAAGTGAGAATAACGGGAATGGGTAATTGGGTTATTGTTGGTTGGTGAAAATTAAATATGATATTTATTGTGGGTTGAAAACCCTATATGCTCACCAGGCTCCCAAGCCTGACCCACTCAGTTTTAAATTGTATTACAGGTAGTGGCGGAAGGGCATGAGATGGATGAACCATCAAGTTGTTTTGTTTACAAGTCTGCATATGTTTATATTTGTCATATGACTTGTAATGTATTCGTTTATGCTTATTGGTCTGTATCGGAACATGACACCCCGAGTTTTGATTATAATGAAAATACATTTCTTTTATGAAATGCTTCAGTAAACATTGTTTTATCATGTTTTGTTTTTGGGAACAAATTCCGCAACTCTTTCAAATCAAAAGGATTTACTCTGAAAATATTTAAAAGCATAAATGAAAATCGGTCTTTTCTGGCCGACATTTTGGGGATGTCACAGTTGGTATCAGAGCATTAGTTTAAGCGAACTAGGAATTTGTTGGATTTCTAGACTTAAACTTAGAATGCTAAGTGAAGTTTTGAGATGTGTGTCTGTTATGTTTTAGACAGGAGCACTAGTTTATTTTAGGAAAGTTGCCTAAAATGCTTTATGTGCTAAATGTTATATGTTGCCATATATGATATTAGTTGTTCGGATCTATGGTCTGTTGCCGACCGGATCTAGAAACCTTATGTGTGTAGGATTCTAAGCGTACGTCTACGATATTAGAACTAGCATGTAAACGTTTCGGAGTGATAAGGATGATTTGAATATCCATCATGATTGAGGATCTAATTTCACCTTATTCGGTGTAGATCAAAATGGTGAGAACAAGAAGTGGAGTTGGAAATGCTGACGAAAACAGGAATCAACCACCAGTGATTGAGCCAATACCTGTCGTAGCAGCAGCACCTGAGCCAATAACCATGGCTGGTGTGCAATTGATGATTCAGACGATGTTGGATCGTCAGATGGATGAAACTAGACGATAGTTAGGCAAGATAACCATGAAGGGCACTCGGAAGAACTGTCGATTCGTGTGGAAGAGCCTGAATTAAATGAAGGGCACTCGGAAGGTGGAAACTTCAGTGGGTCTGTTGGTCCAGCCAACCCACCGATAGTTAGGCAAGATAACCATGAAGGAAGGAATGATGGAATGGGATGCAAGTACAAGGACTTTTTGACTTGCAAACCATCGACCTTCAATGGAAAGGAGGATCCGATTGGGGTTATGGATTGGATCTCCGAAATGGAGCTAGCCTTCATGACTTGTGGCTGCAGAGGTAAATTACAGACTATCTATGCCGTGCGTCAATTCCGAGGTGGAGCTGTTCGTTGGTGGAACACTCTAGGGAAGACCTTAAGCCCTAACGAGCCACTGCAATTGTCATGGGCAGAGTTCTTGGTGCAGTTTAAGCGCAAGTTCTGCTCGGCTCAAAATCTGTTGGAGTTGGAGAATAAGTTTTTGACATTGACGAAAGGTAGCATGTCAGTTGATGAGTACACCAATAACTTCACCGATAAGATGGAGTTTGCCTTGCGTATCGTTCCAGACGAGCTGACAAAGGTGGATCGGTATGCGAAGGGACTTCCATGGGAGTACGAGGTGCCAGTACGTCAGGCACTTACTCTAGAGGCAGCTATCTGGGCTGCCAAGTCTGTGGAGAACATGATCAAGGGGAGAACCACCGACAAGGTTGATGTTGGTGAGAAAAGAAAGTTTGAGGGAACATCTGGTTCCGGTAAGAAAGGAAAATTTTCGAAATCTGATTCGAAAAGGTTTGGACGAAAAGGAGGCGAAGCAAAGTGGTGTGATAAGTGTAAGAAAAAGCACTTTGGGAAATGTAGCGAGGATGTGACCTGCTACAAGTGTGGAAAGGTTGGACATTTTGCCAATGAATGTCCGAACAACAAAAGGATGTGTTTTGGGTGTAATGAAGAAGGGCACATTTTGAAGGACTGTCCGAGGAAGAAGGAGGCAGCAAAGCCCAACATTCCACCAAAGCCAAAGGCGAGAGCATTCCAGATGACACTGGAAGCTGCGAAGGATGAAGCTGATGTCGCTTCAGGTACCTTTCTCGTAAACGAATTACCTACTCATATATTGTTTGATTCTAGAGCCAACTACTCCTTTATTTCGCATGAGTTTGGTAGAAAGCTAGCTTTGCCTATTGATAGACTAGATAATGCTTTATTAGTCGAAGTAGCTAGTGGCAAGTTTGTACCTGTTAGCCATCGTATGAAAAACGTCTTGATCGACCTTAATGGGAATAAGTTTCACGAGGCGTTATTGCCTATCGAACTTAATGGTTTCGACATCGTCTTGGGAATGGATTGGCTTAGCGCCAATGATGCCGAAATTTTATGCAAGAAAAAGATAGTTAAAGTAAACCCGCCTGGAAAAGATTCGTTTATGGTGTATGGAGACAAACGGCGAGTGAATTCTGGGATCATTTCTCTAATGAAAGCCAGAAAGTGTTTGACCAAGGGATGTACATCATATTTAGCATTTGTGATTGATGCTAAGAAGGAAAAGAAGGTGATACAGAATATTCCAGTGGTGTGTGATTATCCGGAAGTATTTCCCGAAGATCTTCCTGGATTACCACCAGATCGACAAGTGGAATTCCGTATTGACTTGTTGCCAGGAACGACGCCAATTGCAAAAGCACCTTATCGATTAGCACCGACGGAGATGAAGGAGTTAATGATGCAACTTCAGGAGTTGTTGGACAAAGGTTTCATTAGACCTAGTTCATCGCCCTGGGGAGCTCCGGTGTTATTTGTAAAGAAGAAAGATGGAAGTATGAGAATGTGCATCGATTACAGAGAGCTGAACAAGGCAACAATAAAGAATAGATATCCGTTGCCGAGGATTGATGACCTGTTTGATCAATTGCAAGGTTCGAGCTATTTCTCGAAGATCGATCTTAGGTCAGGATATCATCAGCTAAAGGTAAGAGAGCAAGATATCGAGAAGACTGCATTCAGAACTAGATATGGACACTACGAGTTCTTGGTTATGTCGTTTGGACTAACCAATGCTCCAACAGCGTTCATGGATTTGATGAATAGGGTTTGTAATCCTTTCCTTGATAAATCCGTGATAGTGTTCATAGACGACATTCTGATCTACTCGAAAAGCCAGGAGGAGCATGGCAGACACTTGCGAGAAGTGTTAGAAGTTTTGAAGGAGGAGAAGCTTTATGCAAAGTTCTCCAAATGTGATTTTTGGATTCGTGAGGTCCAATTCTTGGGTCACGTGGTCAACCAAGAAGGGATAATGGTTGATCCAGCGAAGATCGAAGCTGTGACGAAGTGGGAACAACCGAAAAGTCCGACGGAGATTCGAAGCTTTTTAGGATTAGCCGGATATTACCGAAGGTTTATCCAAGGTTTTTCTTCGATTGCTACTCCATTAACAGCTTTGACCCACAAAGGAGCTACTTATGCTTGGAGTGATAAGCATAAAGAAGCATTCGAGAAGCTAAAGAAGAAGTTATGCGAGGCACCGATACTTTCTCTACCCGATGGAGTTGAAGACTTCGCTGTTTATAGCGATGCGTCTGGTGTTGGATTGGGTTGTGTTTTGACCCAAAGAGAAAAGGTGATAGCATATGCGTCTCGGCAGCTGAAAGAGCACGAAAAGAATTACCCGACTCATGATTTGGAGTTGGCAGCGGTAGTTTTCGCTCTGAAAATATGGAGGCATTACCTCTATGGCACGAAGTGCAAACTTTTTACTGGTCATAAGAGTCTCCAATATCTCTTTAATCAGAAAGAATTGAATATGAGGCAATGACGCTGGCTAGAATTACTTAAAGACTACGACTGCGAGATACTTTACCACCCCGGTAAAGCTAATGTTGTTGCTGATGCTCTCAGTCGGAAAGTCAATCTTGAAAGGAAAAGGCCAAGAGCGTTGAGAATTGAAGTTGTCTCGACTATTTTGGAAAGTATAAAGAAAGCACAAAGCGAAGCTTCTGAGAAGAATGACCGAAAGGAAGAACGTTTGGGCAAAACGTTGGTGTTCGGTGTAAACAGTCATGGACTGAAGGTGTTCCAAGATCGGATTTGGATACCTAAGACAGGAGGAGTCAGAGATCTTCTGATGGAAGAAGCTCACAAGACCATGTACTCGATTCATCCGGGTAGCACTAAAATGTATAGGGACCTGAAACCCTACTACTGGTGGCCGACGATGAAGCTTGATGTTGCAAAGTATGTGGCCGAGTGTGTGACTTGTGCGAGAGTCAAGACACAACATCAGAAACCTTACGGGAGTTTAGAACCATTGCATGTGCCTATGGGTAAGTGGGAAGACATTGCTATGGATTTTGTCACTAAACTGCCCAGAATAAAGAATGGTCACGACATGATTTGGGTGGTCGTTGATCGATTCACTAAGAGTGCGCATTTCATAGCGGCCAGGGAGAAATGGTCTATGGAAAAGCTTGCGAATTCTTACGTGAAGGAAATTGTGAGGCTTCACGGTGTTCCGTTAACGATTGTATCGGATCGTGATAGCCGTTTCACCTCAAGGTTTTGGAAAAGTCTACAAGAGGAAATAGGTACCAAGTTACGTTTAAGCACAGCTTACCATCCGCAGACTGATGGTCAGAGTGAAAGAACAATACAAACACTTGAAGATATGCTGAGAGCATGTACCTTGGAATTCCTAGGTAATTGGGATGAACATTTACCGTTGGTAGAATTTTCCTATAATAATAGTTTTCACTCGAGCATTAAGATGGCACCTTTTCAAGCTTTGTATGGACAGAAGTGTCGTACGCCGTCTTGTTGGCTTGAGGCTGGGGAAAAGCAGTTTATGGGACCGGAGATGGTTCATCAAACTGCTGAAAAGTTGAAAATAATTAGGGAAAGAACGTTAGCAGCTCAAGATCGTCAAAAGAGCTATGCTGACAAGAAGCGAAGACCGATGACTTTTGAGGTTGGAGATTCGGTTTTGCTTAAAGTCTCGCCGTGGAAGGGGCTTATAAGATTTGGTAAAAGGGGAAAGTTGAGTCCAAGGTTTATTGGACCGTTTAAAGTCCTTAAGAGGGTTGGCAATCAAGCTTACAAGCTCGAATTACCCGAAGAACTGAATGGAATTCACAACACCTTTCATGTGTGTTATTTGAGGAAGTTCACGGGAGAAGTTCCCGATATAATTCCAATTTCTGAATTGAGAATTGATCAGAACAAAAGGTTGATTGAAGAACCAGAGGCAATTGTTGACCGAAAGACTAAGAAGTTGCGACGCAAAATGGTTGGGTTAGTGCTTGTCCGATGGAAACACACGAATGGGCTGAATCTCACCTGGGAGACGGAGAGTGACATGTTGAGTCGCTATCCGCATTTGTTTGTTGATGTGTGATTCCGGGGACGGAATCATTCTAAGGTGCAGAGAATTGTAACGCCTGTGTTTCCGGGCTTGCCATTTGTAGCAATATAATAGTCTAGGTTAACCTTTGTAACCCGTTTTGAAATAATAAGATTGTATTATTTGAGTATTATGTGTTTTGTGCTTAATTGCTTAATTATGTGGTTTGATTAATTAAGAATAAAAATAAGCGTCAAAATTTAAGTGTAAAATAAACTTAATATCTTTGGTTAATGTTGTAGTAGTTGAAACGAGGTTTCCGAATATATATAGAACGCCCAACTCTGACTTCGTATGAGGAAGTTATGATTTATCGAAGTTCCGGCTTAGCGGTATACAGCCTGAAATACTCGATTTGAGATCGATCGGTTGTTATCCGAAGCAATCTAAATGAGAATCGAAGATCTCATTGTTGGTATCGAAGCGATTAAAAGTTAGGCGAGAACGGACGTCAAACGAAGAAGTTATGAATTTATAACGAAAGTTTCTGTCCCGGCCTATTAAAAATAATTAATAAAAATAAAGTCAAAATTAGCCCACGGAGTCTAAATGAAAGTCGTAGAGCGTGGTCTCACCTTTCCGTGGATATAAAGAACGTCGAAAACGGAGTTCGTATGAAGAAGTTATGAATTTCCGAAGTTTATTAATCATTTAGTAATTAAATTTAAATCAAAATCGGAGGTATTATCCGAAGGCGGGTCACCGGTGTGATCCGGAGTACGCCCCGCGTACGAGGTTACGCTACCGCGTACTCAGCATAGTGTTGACACTTCGGATGACGCATGCAGTGACGATTTCGGAAGCAGTACGCCCCGCGTACTCCGAGGCTCCAGCCTCTATAAAAGGGATCCGAAGGCAGCCGAGAGTTTTGTTCATTTTCTCTCTTCTCTCTCCCGTTTTGCATCGATTTGCGTGCCAGAAGTACCCCGAAGCCCCGGTAATATTCCCAAGTCCCGAAGCAAGTCCCGAGATCCCGAAGATCCCGAGAAGTGCGGTTCCCGAGTCGAAGCTCTGCCCGCGAGAAGTTCGATTTTTGTGAAGATCTTCCAGATCTGCTGTGGATTACTACTTCTATAAGCCGTAGTGTTGTTCGATCATCTTCTGATCAAGTGAGTGTGTAGTTATTTTCTTCCAAATACAATAATACGAAGTATTATACATAAAATACGTGCTATGTGTATATATTTGGTTGTGTTATGTGTGAATGAGTATTCACTCTCTTCTATCTTATAGATCTGCTTATTTCTTTATGAGATATGTGTTATGTGTGTGTGCCTCATCTGTTATGTGATATATGTGTTGATTAAAGCATGCTATACAGGTTTTCTTTAAACTATGTATACAAATGTATATTTTTATCTACTAATATGTTGGGTAGAACATGGGTAGACAGTTGGTGTGTAATAAACAGATGAGAGGCCTCGTTGTTGTTTGATTGAGTCATCTAGCGGAGTTTAGATGACGACCACTGGTTATTCTAGACAGTCTTGTGGAAACATTAGCAGGTTCGCCACCTGTAGGTGTTAATGAACTTGGGTGTTCATTCGCTGTACTCCATCCCCCTCATGGTTGCCTTATTTGACTTATATTGCTGAGGTACCCCCGAAGCATGTGTTGTCGCCCCGATGAAATATTCTTAGACTAGGTCCCTTATGTTAGTTGTTTTAGGGACATTAAAGTGAGAATAACGGGAATGGGTAATTGGGTTATTGTTGGTTGGTGAAAATTAAATATGATATTTATTGTGGGTTGAAAACCCTATATGCTCACCAGGCTCCCAAGCCTGACCCACTCAGTTTTAAATTGTATTACAGGTAGTGGCGGAAGGGCATGAGATGGATGAACCATCAAGTTGTTTTGTTTACAAGTCTGCATATGTTTATATTTGTCATATGACTTGTAATGTATTCGTTTATGCTTATTGGTCTGTATCGGAACATGACACCCCGAGTTTTGATTATAATGAAAATACATTTCTTTTATGAAATGCTTCGGTAAACATTGTTTTATCATGTTTTGTTTTTGGGAACAAATTCCGCAACTCTTTCAAATCAAAAGGATTTACTCTGAAAATATTTGAAAGCATAAATGAAAATCGGTCTTTTCTGGTCAAGATTTTGGGGATGTCACATTGGTCACTGGTGAAGACTTCTTGTTTCCCATGATCAATTTTATCCTTCCTTGCTCTATCTCCTCACTTTCCTTTAGCCCCTGCAAATCAGAACAGATGTGAAAACCACATCTTGTATCAAGGACCCATGAACGAGAAGATAATGAGTTATTAGAAGAAATAGTGTAAATACCTGCTGAAGACAGCTTCACTTTGCGATCTTTGATATCCTGCAGATATTGTGGGCAGGTTCTCTTCCAATGCCCCTTTTGATTGTAATAAAAGCAAACAGCTTCCTTTGGATCAGAGACATGGGGAATGGAAGCATTGGGCTTAGCTTTTGGGCCTCCGCTAAATGACCCAGCTTGGACTTTTGCCTTCCAGTTTTGCTTTGGAGGACCTTTCCTCTTTTTCCCCTTTCCCTGTCCAATAGCTAGAACAGGAGCACTTGCAGTAGTGGAGGCTATACTTTTACCCTTCATCCCTGCTTCAGCAGTCTGCAACAAGTTGTGCAACTGGGCCAATGTCTGCTCAGTGTTGTTCAAATGGTAAGTTAAGATAAAGTGACCATAACAATCAGGCAACGAGTTCAAGACCATGTCAATGGCCAATTCCTCATCAAAATGAATGTTGAGCTTGACCAAACGCTCTATGTAGCGTTGCATTCTTTGCACATGAGATACAACCGACTCCCCCTCTTTCATCTTGCAAGCCATGAGTGACTTGACTACTTCAAACTTTTCTTGACGAGCTCGATTATGGTACTTTTCCATAAGGTCTTTGTTCATCTCAAAAGGCCAGTAATACTCATAGTACCTCTGCAGTTCTGGGGACATGGTTGCGACCATGATGCATGCCACTTTGGTAGCATCATCATAGTGCTTCTTGTAGGCAGCATACTCTTCGGGAGTGGCTTTGGACTCATCAAGTTCTTTGAGCTCCTTTTCAAGGACATACTCTTTGTCCTCGAATCTAAGCACCATCTTGATGTTACGCATCCAATCGTTATAGTTAGAGCCATCCATAACGACTTTGGAGCAGATGTTGAGTAAAGAGTAGTTGTGGCTGGAGGATAATGAAGCAGAAGTGTTTCCAGGAGTAGACATTTGAAAAGAAAGATAGTTTTAGTTAGATTTCAAAATACCTCAATATAATAACCCAAAGATATCATATCAAGGTTAGGATCCAACTATGACAATTTACAACTTGGAAATGGGATGCCGAGATCCAAGTTTAAGTCCCATAAAGGTAGGTGAATGACGATTCACTAATTCCACCATTAGACAAAATAAACGAAGTGAAATTCCTAATTCTTTTGAGATATATTAAAACTATTCAGTGGAATGTTTTAATCTCGGATTATGCTCTACTATTTGTGATTGGGATACCGAGGATCACAAACTTGATGTGAATAACCATGCAAATGTGCTTGGTAATCTTATTGTCTTTATCATTAACTATTGATGTGCTGGTAAACCACACACGCTCCATCAAAATGATAATTATAAGATACCCATTACTACTCTTTATTAGTGCCTATTAGTGTGTCGGTAATCCACACACGCTCCAGTAACAACCAATAAAGCATAATGTGCAATTTCATGGATGCGGGTTCTGAATGACCTCCCTCTCACGGTTAAAAAAGTGGTTAACCAACTCGAATAAATCTATATCGTCCATCCGAATTGTATCCATTACAGCCAACTCCCCTGTCTCTTTTCCTATCGAAAAACTAGCCTGACTCTCCGTCTCCATTTTTTCTAGAAATGCTAACCAAGTGACACGATAGTAGGCGAATGAATCGCATTAGTGCGATTTGGCTTGCTGAATCGCCCAACGAACAAATAACCTCCTTGCTTTCTTAAAAAAAAAAAAAAAACATACCCACGCGAATCGCGTCTTCGATCTTGCATATAAATAAATGAAAAAAATCTTTTCTCCCCTTCAACATGGGTCTGGTCAGCATATACTTAATCAGGTCCGTTCGAGCAATTACCAACACTATTATGGAAAGGAAGTAGTGTCGGAGCTTGGTTGCTGCAAAGTAGAGCGATAAGCACATCTTCTCGATCGGCGAATAATTCTTCTTAGGGAAGACCCTGTTGAGATGATACACGGCCTGCTCCTGCCCTGAATCAGATTGAATTGGGGCATAGGGGGTGATTGTAGATAGACCATCAGCATAATCAATTCTCATAAACCAAGAACCATCAAGCAATTTCATGCTTTTGTTCCTAATTGGGTAAACCGGCTCGCCTAGCACCCAGAGGAGCAAAGCTTCTTTGGGAAAACAGCGCATAAAAAAGGGCTGGCCCGTCAAAAGTCCGGCGCCTTCACGAATGAAGTTCAGAATCAACAAGGGTTCGTAGAACGAAGGGAGTGTACAATTGGTTCGTATCCCCAGTTTTTTGTTCGTAACTAGGGAGAGATAGAATGGAGTTCTTCACGAAGTTTGAGACAAAGGAATAAAAAAGACTTTCTCTATGGCCTCCTCGTTTTAAGACATTATGGCTTTGGGGTCGACCCCAGTAACAAAGAAGGAATCCATAAAAACTTAGGATCCGACACCATGATAAAATACTGCCCTCATGATTAGACCATGTCCCTGAGATTTGATAAAAGAAAGATGCATTTGTGGTTAATTCGTTGTCATTGGATAAGTTATTAGGAATATGACGGAACGGAAGACCAAGGAAAGAAAGAAGAATGCACCAAAATGCAGGTGCTGCACCAAACACTGTGGTTCTTTCTTGTTGTAAGTGAATGCAACGAAAAGACCCGGAAATAACGAATAATGAAACAATTCATTTAGCATACTTTTCACATTTTTCCTAAAGTAACTAGAGTTGGGATTTTTGTAAAAAAATGTTCTAATACTTTCTTTAATAACATTATACTTTTAATGAGATGTAGTTGTCCTATCAAATCCGTTCTGCTAACGACCCTCCACTAATCAAGGAAGCGGTGGGTGATAGTGGACACCCATTCAACTACCATTTTATAGGCAGTTTCCTTATACCCCCTTATAGACTAGCTTCGTAAATGAGGCATACTAGCGATTTGACTGACCATATTCTTATACATATATAATATTTAACTTTTAATTATTATTATTATTATTATTATTATTATTATTATTATTATTATTATATATATATATAAGGTGTGTTTTAAACTTTTTTAAAACTTTAGGGTTTATATATAAATTTCAAAAATTAAGCCATTAATTTTAAATTTAAAATAAACCAAATAACTAGATTTAATATTTATCTATTAATTAACTTTTAATTAATTTATTAAATCTTTTAAGGATTATCTAATTAAATTAAACAATTAATTTAATCCTAATCCATATCCCTTCTAGATTTCGAAAATATGGGGATAGGATAATTTCCTTATTTTTCTCAATTATCCAATAAGGCAACTATTATCCAAAACAAAGAAACCCTAATCTTTATAGCATATTTCGAAAATCAAGGGAGGAGGCTAGGGTTTCCAAAACCCTAACCCTATTTTCGATTAGGGTTCATGGAGGCTAGGGTTTTCCGAAAACCCTTTGAACCAAAAACCCTAGAAATCGAAAATTTGGCCTTTTAGGGTTTAATAGCTTTAAACCCTAATTTGCAATTCAACTATTATAGCAATTCAATTTAAAACGACAATGGCTCTGATACCACTGATGGGTTTTAGGTAAAACAAATAAACTAGAAAAACAATTCATAAGTTCACATGCAACCTACTTTGGATCTATGTTTTAACTATTGAACATATAACTTTGAATTGCAAAACAAAAACCCTAGAGGAGAGAGGCTATTTTCGAAAATAACAAACTAGGGTTTAGGAATTACATACCTTTCAATTGTTATAGCAAACAATTGATAATCCTCTTGAACTTGATCTTGATCTCCTTGGAAGCTTAGCACCACAAATGTAATGCCTCTAATGGAATCACACCCAAGAACTAGCAAGAAGGAAACTAGAAGGAGAGAGAGGGAGGGAGTATGCAATTCTCGGCCTAGGGTTTCTTCAAAAGAAGGAGTGGCCAAAATGTGAGCCAGGAGGCTCCTTATATAGCTGAGGGATCTAGGGTTTAGGAAAAACCCTTATGCTCCTTGCTTAGGGCCTAAGCAAACCCAAGGGCCTTATCCAAGCCCCCATGGACGAAATCATTAGGGTTTCCCCTATATATTTCATCCACCCTCTTCCAAGAGGGTTCTAGAGTCTTCCACTCAACTATTAGATAATTGCAAACTAGTCCCTAGACCTTATAATTAATACTTTTAACCCCAAAATTAATTCTGATTAATTTCTGGCTAACTATTAATTAAACATAATGATTTCTAATTAATATATTAATATTTTAACATATTAATAAATTCATTTATATTAATTTATTAATCTTATAATAAATTAATATCTCTCATTTCATAATTTCCTTGTCCGGTTGCTAGGTTTGAGGGCAACCCAAAAGGACTATGTTGCTATCAATTCAAGTACATAACAATTATAGTTTTGGGCTTAGACACCTAATCCAACATTAACCACACACGCTCCACCGATACTATGATAAATCTTAAGTTACCCTTTTCCTACCTTGTTAAGTCCAGGTTAGTGTGTTGGTTAACCACACACGCTCAACTAACGACTTAAGCAAAGTGCAAAGTGTAATTTCATGGGTTAGCACCAAATTCACATTTTCCTAAGTAACTAAGATTGGGTATTAAGAAGAGTTTAGTTACTTAGTATTTATCATTAATACTTTTAATGAAGGGAGAATTCTAGTCCTTGTCCTACCCGTTCGGCTAACGACCCTCCACCAGTCAAGGAAGCGGTGGGTGAGAGTGGACACCCATTAAACTGCCATTTTATAGGCAGTAACCTTATACCCCCTTATAGACTGGCTTCGTGAATGAGGCCTACTAACGGTAAGACTGACTATACTCTTATACATACATATGTATGTATATATATATATATATATATTATTAACTTATAATATTATAAAGTATAAGGGTTGAATTTTAACTTTTAAAATTCTAAGGGCTAACATGGAATTAAAGTATTCATAAGTGAAAACTTTTCAAATTCCAAAACTTGAGGGCAAGTTTTGAAACTATTCAAAACTAATTAATTCCATAAATTATGTGTTTAAAGTAGTGTTAATTAAAAAACTCTTCATGTTCCATCACTTGAGGACAAGTTATGGAAGACTTTAAACTAATAAAAGAATGTAACTTTTCTTTATTTTGTAACTTATGGAATTAATTAAGGTTACACATTTTATTACTTAATGAAGTGACTCTTGAACCTCCATAACTTATGGACAAGATTCTTCATTTTTTTTAACCATTGCCAACTTTTTTGAGTTTTATGAAACTTAAATGTGACTTTTCATATAACTTGAGGACAAGTTACAAAAACACATTTTAGAATCAACTCTTAGATTAATTTGGATTGAAAACACAAAATCAATTAACTTTCCTATTAATCTAAGCAACTCATAAGAACAAGATAATTCAAATCAAACTTTTTCGTGTAATTAGTCTAAACTTTAAACTAATACAAAACATGAATCTATTGACAATTATCTTTGAAATTGGATTAGCATGAACATTACCACATCAAAAACAAGTTTATAAGTCCAAAAACATCTTAGGGCAATGTTCCTAGTCCAATTCCAGCCAAAACAATCGAATATATGCTGTCTGGGGGTCCAACTCGTCGAGTGCACGAACCAACTCGGCGAGTTGGATGCATTTTGTTTTGGACTCGGCGAGTCCATCAGTGGACTCGGCAAGTCTGCTGAGCAGACAGCATAAAAACTCGATTTTTCAGCCAATTTTTCAAGTATAACAAGAAAACAAGCCTAGGCTTTGATACCACTGTTGGGTTTTGAGCATTCTAACACTCCTAAGTGTACATGCAACCCTAAATACCTTGGATCTATGTTTTCTCTATTATACATGCAAATATGAACTTTCCAAGGTATTCATCCTAACTAGCATGATAACATTGATTCAGATGAATATATCAAGTTAGAATTACATACCTCTTTGATGTAGATTGTCTTCATGAAGCTTGAATGCCTAGTGCCCCAAGTGTGACACCTCAAATGGTTCACACAACATCATATGTACTTGGAAAGACTTGAGAGAATTCTACACTTCATGAAAATCGGCTTGCCCTATCACTCACTCATAGTGGCCGATTTTCCCAATGATATGATCTTTATATAGTGTCACAATTAGGGTAAACCCTAATGGTCATGGCCTTCCATTTCCTTGGATCCATGGGTTCAAATACACCATGGAGCATCCTATGGGTTTTAGCCCAACTTGATAATCCATGGAGCATTAGCCCATTATACAAGTATGGATGATTTACACAATCAACCCATATATTTAATTACTCTTCTTTTGATCACTTAATTAATCCTAGATTAATTCTTGATCAATACTAATTAAATAATCTTATTAATATATTAGAACTTATAATATATTAACAAACCTTAAGTGTTATTTCTCTCATTATAGTCTATCCAAATGCATGATGCCATGTAACCCAAATGGACCATGCCGGGTCGGGTCAAGTCTTACCAATTATAGTTATGGACTTAGACATTAATCCAACAGATATATCGGTCCTTTCAGAGTGTCTTCTAGAGTGGGGAAGGTAGCATACCGGTTGGAGCTACCTGCAGAGTTGAGCCAGATTCATAACACCTTCCACATGTCTTAGATGAGGAAGTGTGTAGCCGATGAGACGACAGTGGTACCGTTAGAGGACATTCAGGAGGATGCTTACATGAACTACATTGAGAGGTCGATAGCAATTTTGGATAGAAAGTTTAAGATGCTAAGGAACAAGGGGGTGCTGCTGGTTAAGGTGCAGTAGGAGCACCATAGGTGATCCGAGTGGACTTGGGAGCCAAAGTCCAAGATGCACGAGTAGTACCTTGAGTTGTTTCCGGAGCAAGATTTTGAGGGCGAAGTCTGATCCTAGTGGGGGAGAATTGTAACATCCCGACTCTCAGATATAATATATGTATATTTATATTTGGGATTTAATGGGTGACTTGACGAGTTGTATGCCTGACTCGTCGAGTAGAGTCAGATTGGCCACATGGGTTTAATGACCAACTCGACGAGTCAGAGTTCCAACTCTCCGAGTTGGCGTTGTGTGAGGAAACCCTAAATCTTCGGGTTTGTGTCCCATTTAAAGGGCCTTAAGCCCTCATTTCCACCTCACCAGCCACCCAACTCCCCTGTGTGAAACCTTAATCGCCTAGAGTAAGCTAAAAGAGAAAATAGAGTTAATCTTGGGCAGTTTTGAGATCTTTTGAAGTAGAAGTGGAGAGCATGAAGCTTGGATCAAGAGGATGCTTTTGGATCCAGAGATTCCTCAAAGATTTGCTTCAGTTGGAGGTAAAAAGATGCTGACTTGATCATTTCCTTATGAGATCTTGGTTTCGGGAGTTTTTAGGGTTTTCTCTCATCCATCTTGTGTCATTAAGTCATTTGAGCATAGCTTGAGGTTGAAACCTCAGATCTCTACTGTAGGTAGCCTTGTGAGTCCAAAGACCCGAGCTTTATTGACATCTAACCCTTGTTGGAGCTTGTATTGGCATTATGAGCCTAATGTGCCATGCATGTACGTAAAGGTTGCAACTTTACATGATATTCGAGCCTTAGGAAGATAGATCCGGATTATGGGGTATCAGTTATGCCTTAAAACGTCTGAATGAGAATTCGACTTAAGGGACTCGACGAGTCGGTTGGATTTTTTCCTGATGAGCCTGAACACACTGTAACTCGGCGAGTTGAGTTGGACCTTCATGAGGGTTCTGAGGAACCGAAGGGACTCGACGAGTCGTATAGATGAACTCAACGAGTTGGGTCAACATGGACTATTGACTCGAGTGCTAACTTATGTTGACTTTAGGGTTTGGCCAAACTTGAGGGATGGAGATCATGGAGGGGTAAAATGGTCTTTTACCCATCCCAATATTTAAAGAGGGACTATCATGGGTTTATTTGGAATTGTGATCTTTAAGTGTTAATTAGAGATGCTTATTACATGTAGGCGGGGTTTAGACTATTCGAGGGGTATTTAGTTTGCTTACTTGCTTACGAGGTGAGTCTTCTCACTATACTTACCTAGAGTTGTAATATTTGTGTAACCAGAGGGTCTTATGTGCTTATATTGAGTATTGTGATATCATGCATTAGATCTTTGTGATTTATGTTGTGTATTATTCTGAGCTTACTGAGTTAGGACCGGAGGGTCCACCCAAGTTGTAGAACCGGAGGGTTCCACTGAGACACATTGACCGGAGGGTCTTATTTGAGTATAGCCATGAGATGTTTGTGGTATTTTGGGGAACTCAAAAAGCTTCGTGCTTATCGTGTTATGTGTTATGTGTTTCAGATACTTCTCAAGATCACGGGAAGGTGCCGACATGATTGTACACACGAGGCGGGGTTACATTTTGTGGATCCTGGATTGTGTTTAAAACATTTTCTAAATATGTGTTTTTGAAAACATTGTCATTTCGGGTTTTGTGAACTATTTTATGAGAATACGTGATTTTTAAAAATGAAAATTTTGTTTGAAAATTTACGGTGTTACATGTAAAATGGGACGATCTTTGGAAACTGTCCGAGAGAGATAAAGATGTGCATTGATTCGGTGATAGGATGAGTCAAAATCTTTTACCTCTATCAGAAACTCCATTTTTTCTTCACAATCACCAATATACTCATAGAATAGTTCCAGAGCATATTGTTTTTGGTTTACTAATCTTTGAAGGTCTTCGTAAAATGACTGAAGGATATGTGTCTTTTTAATTTAATTTTCTTTATTGATAACAGAAGAAGCCATTTGAAAAATGACTTCGAGAAGAATACGATGAAAATATATTTTCTTCTTTTGGAACATAATGGATTATTATATATTTAAATAAAAGAGTTGTTATGGTATATAATCATTACCTAAAAGTACATTTTAGTTTCCAATGCATATAAACAATTAATTGTAGAAACATTACTTCCAAAATAGTACAATCATTTGATGTCTACATGTGTGTGTGCATATATATAAATATATATATATATATATATATATATATATCATATGTATTGATAAGTTTATACAATCTATTACTCTATGTGTTATCCATTTATTATTTAAAACAATATTGTTGAACCATTTTCCAGGAATATAATATAAATATATACATTTTCAAAGTTATTAAATTGTCATATCACCTATCATCATTATCATATTAAGTCTCACACGTGATTAGTCCATTTGCGGTCCATTTAATTGGACATAGAGTCAATTAAGTTATAAGATATATATATATATATATATATATATATATATATATATATATATATAATCAACATCCCGTTTAGGCCATAAAAATACTCTTCGATTTTTCCTTACTCATGACATCTTATTTAAGATATCATATCTAAAAGCTTTTGTTATAGCTCCATCCTTTTGGAAGATCTTCAAGTTGAGGTATCATTCAGACAACAAGATGAAGGACATATCAGATATAGAAGGTTTTTACACACAACCTTGAAGATATATCTTGGTAATGTCCTTAGTGAAGAAGGTTGTACATCTTCCTTCCAATAAAGAACATTTGTTATTGAATATAAGTTACTCTTATGAAATTATCATTTAATCATCACATGGGATCTTATTTGATAACCTTTAGTCACATCAACCAATTTTCTCCTTTCATTTTCATTTATTCCCATCAACCAATTTTTTTCTTTTGTTTTCATTCCCTAATTATTCAGTAGTGTTATCATACCAAATTATTTGGCGTTACCCAAGTCGCCTTTTGTTTTGCATCGTTAACAGAATAACATTTAAACATCTTCACCAATTACAATCTATTTTACTGTGTTGACCATAATTCTAGTTTAGGACAAATCACCTAGCATTATCCATTGAATAACAGTGTACATTAAGTCTAATCAATGTTTAACAGTTTTATTTTCATCATCTCACGATATCTCCTTTTATAATCTTATTAGGTTTATTGTGTTTTGTTCCATATTGAATCATCAAGAAATATGTGTTTTAATAGTTATGATTACAACCTCATCTTCTTCAACATCTTGTATCGATGTTGTCAACAATTGAGAATTCGCAACATCATCATGTTTCCTAGATATGTACTCAACTATCAAGGTATAAGATAATGTCGAGCATAATTTGGTTTATGGGGAATAATGTAGTATTTATTACCTAGGTAGTCCACTTTTGCTCTGCTGTTGTAAGAACATTTATTGTTGTTCATTTATATCTTGGAGGAACATAAAAAGCAAGGTGTTTAGTCTTTTATGTTTTACAAATATTTAAACTAAGAACTTTTATCTACCAAGGGATATTGCCACATTACATGTTGTTTAGCTGTATTTAGTTTTAGAATTTTTGCACAAACACTTATTTGAAGGGTATATTAATAAACTTTTATCTCAAAATTTTATTTGAAGTGCATACTAATAAAATTTTATCTGCAAGTACAAAATAATGAAAAGTAACTATTATCGCATGGAATTTGAATATGTAGTGCAGAAACATTTGGATTTCCATATGATGTGACTATCCGTTATTTATGTGGAAACTAACTCACGACACCTATGTAATGCAATCAACCGTTTTGAATGGATAATTGTAACATTTTTCAACGACTATAGTCATATAATTAACTTGCATTTGAAACTAAGTTTGTTCCTTTATGTAATAGTTATTATATAAACATGATCATTTTCTTCATATAAAAAGAGTTTTTGTGTCGTACATAATGTCCAACTTCTGATAAGAACAAGAGATCATGATTTCCATACATAAAGATATCGCATACGATGTGGAACGAAGAAAAAGTACAATAACATCCTTGGAGAAACTTTGTTTGTATCCAACCTATTCAAGCACGTTCATGACAAGAATCTTAATGTACAACTCAATGAACATCCATACGAAGCTTATCCTCTCTTTATTGGAGTTGCTCGACTTTATTGGTGAAAGGATCTAGGTAAAAATTAATTTACTTGACTAGTGCATGAAATAATGAAAAGATGATATAGGTCTTTTATAATGTTTTTTCCAATGTTATTGTCTTTCAAAACTGGGTAGTATAAAATTCATAGAAGTATGCCCAAAAAGTTATTGCCACCAACATATTATATTACTACCGAACATATTTTTCGTAGGGAACAAATTAGGGTTGAATATATGTCATTAAGGCTAATTTTCAACTCGATTTATGGGTCTCAGCATCCTCACGACGCAGAAAAAGACTTGCCACACCGTGGGAACTGAATTCAGAATCTTCACGATTTTTTTTAATATTCCACGCCGTGGAAATGGCTTTGCCACAGCATGGGAACTGGGAATCCGATTTTTCACAAACACAAAGTCGTCCGAAATTTTGTCTAGTTTTCAAAACATCTTGAGTCTTGTTAATAAGAGTTACGAGTCATGAGATGATTACCTAAAATACAAAGTTAAATAAGACCATATCAAAATACGTCGTGGAAATAGCTCATGTTTCTTCCTTTTTAATTCCAAACTTTCATTTTAACTATAATTGAACATTTCAAATCATATTAAGTATCATATAACTAAAAATATAACATTTTTATTCAAATATTTTAAGACAATGGCCTAAAATACATAGTTAAATAAGACCATATTATAATACCCCATACTATTATTTTGTTTGTCCCCAAGCAAAACTAGATTCATTAAGATTTCATTTTAATACCATCACATCAAAACCTTGCTTACCAACATCACAAAGAATAACCCAATTTGAATTCACCAATTATGTTTCACCTCAATGCATATATTTGTGTCTAAAGCCTAATTACTTCCCAAATCCAAAATACTCACAACCCTCAAAAACATTCCCCACTTATTTAGAACAACATTCATTTTTGCATTCCTACTACAGATGCCCTTTTACTTACCCCTTTCGTTTCAAAAGTTATTGACAGATTCCAAGTGACTCGACTTTAAAAAGAAAATACTATATATAATAATTTTCCTAAAAATATAACTAAAATTATTGCAACACACTTTTTTTTGTAACATTTTCTCTTTTTCACCTATTTTATATTTTTCACAATTTTTTCTGTTTTTTTTTTATCGTAACTTCAATTTCAACTTTCATATATAAGCAAATAAACAATACTAACTTTATTTCTACTATATTACAATTCGTGACTTTCTAAGAAATTCATTGGAGTACTCGAAATTTCTTAAGTCATTAATGGAACCCATGACTTTCATTGAAACTCATGTAACAATTTTCTTCCCATTCATCCAAGCTTTTATAATTAGGTGGATAGATATAAATATCCTTGGGGGCAATACTCACCAAGTCTCAAAGGCCACAGATTGGTTCCACTCACTAACTATTAATTATTTATTATATATAACTAGACTCAAAATGCATAAATTAAACATATAAACTTGGCACTTGACTTGCTATATTTTAACATAAAGGACCCATGAGATAAATCTTCAGCGGTAGGCTTTTTATTGGGTCTAGATATTCACAAAGCAAAACTTATTATGTCCCTAAACCTAT
This sequence comes from Lactuca serriola, assembly GCF_051521515.1. Lineage (NCBI taxonomy): Eukaryota > Viridiplantae > Streptophyta > Magnoliopsida > Asterales > Asteraceae > Lactuca > Lactuca serriola. The sequence goes on from NC_136413.1 coordinate 13,524,000, forward strand.
ACAAGTTCATGTTTTTGTCTCATGATTTCACTATATCTGAGATTTGCATCAAATTATCTCACATAATACAAGCAAACTTAGCTCTAAAGCAATAATACCAAAACAATTTTTTTTAAAAATAAACTAGATTTTTTATGTCAGAACATTTTTCAAGTCTTTATTATTTTAATTTTTAAATCTAGCATATATTTTTAACTCTAGCATGTTTGTTATCCTTTTTCCAACCCCCATACCCCACACTTAAGTTAAACAATGCCCTCATTGTATATAATAACAATTAAACATATAAATAAAAGAGTGAGAAAATGAACTAACTCGTCTTGGGTATTTAGTCATGAGAACGAAATCGACTGTAGTGGGTTGCTTTGAAATGTGTAATGGAATGATGATGTTTCAGATTTTTTTGGAAACTGAAAACTAAAACAGCTCTAATTGTTTGCTCATGTCGAGACTTGGTGTGCGAAACTATTAGGAAAATCATCATATAGTAGTACAAAATGTAAAATCTAGGAATCGTTTCTCGGAAATTTTCATCGCGTAAAAGCATGAAGTCACGTCGTTGTTATGCACGTGCCACAACATGGAAAGTAAACAGTAGTAAGATTTGTGAATAAAAATCAACTCGAGTTGTGTTGTCCAAACACTCGTCTAGTTAGATCTCATTTCATAACCTTATTATATTTATTGTATTTTGTTCCATACTGAATCATCAAGCAAAGTAAGTTTTAATAATTATGATTACAACCTCATCTTCTCCACATCTTGTATCGATTTTGTCAACAATCGAGAATTCTCAGCATCATCATGTTTCCCTAGATATGTACTAAACTATCATGGTATAAGATAATGTCGAGCATAATTCGGTTTATGGGGAATCATGTAGTATTTATTATCTAGGTAGTCTACTTTTGCTCTACTCTGGTAAGAACATTTATTGATGTTCATTTATATCCTAGAGAAACATAAAAAGCAAGGCATGTTGTGTTTTATGTTTTACAAATATTTAAACTAAGAACTTTTATCTACCAACGGATATTGCCACATTACATGTTTTATAGATGTATTTGTTTTTAGAATTTATGCACAAACACTTATTTTAAGTGTATATAAATAAACTTTATCTCAAACATTTATTTGAAGCACATACTAATCAAATTTTATCTGCAAGTACGAAATAATCATAAGTAACTATTATTCCATGGAATTTGAACATGTAGTGTAGTAACTTTTGGATTTCCATGTGATGTAACTATTCGTTTTTTGGGGGGAAACTAACTCACGACACCTATGTAATGCAATCAGCCGTTTTGAATGACGAATTGTAACCTTCTTCAATGATTATAGTAGTATAATTAACTTGCATTTGAAACTAAGTTTGTTCCTTTATGTAATGGTTATTATATAAATAGGATCATTTTCTTCATATCAAAATAGACTTTGTGTCGTATATAATCTCCACTTTCTGATAATAACAATAAATCATGATTTATATACATAAAGATATCGCATACGAGGTGGAACGAAGAAAAAGTACAATAACATCCTTAGAAGAAACAACATATGCATATTTTGGAGAAACTTTGTTCTTATCCAACATCGTCAAGCACATCCATGATAGAAGTCTTAATGTACAAATCAATGACCATCCATATGGATCTTATCATGTCTTTATTGGAGTTGCTCGATTTTATTGGTAAGAGGATCAAGGTAAAAACTAATTTACTTGACTAGTGCATGAAATACTGAAAAAGATGAGATAGGTTTCTTAAAATGTTTTTTCCAATGTTATTGTGTTTTAAAACTAGAAAGTATAAAACTCGTATAAGTATGTTCAAAAAATTATTTCCACCAAACATATTATATTACTACCGAACATATTTGTGGGTTTTATATTCGCATGAACTTATCAAGTAATGATACATTAAAACTAACTCTATGTTGAAGCACTATTAAGGCCTTCTCCAAAGTTGTTTGTTTTTGCATGACCCTTTTGATTATTTTAGTAAGGTATATTGTTTGTGCACATCATATACATCAATATACACATCAAACAACCTTTGTTTTTCTAAGACAACTTTAAATGACAAAAGATGCATGAAACTTTTGTCACATAAAATAACAAAAAGTTGTCAAAGAAAATATGTATGAACTTATTTTTATACAAAAACAAGTTATCCATATTCTCCAAAAACTAAGATTTCCAAAAATCAAAAAATCTAACCAAACTTGCAAGATGCCTCTGATACCAATTGTTGGGATTTAGTTCAAAAATAGTTTCATAAACTTGAAAAATATGGCAACGGAAGACTTTAATTTTTGAAATAGCGTAAACATTTTATACCCACCAAGGATATTCCTGCAAGTTATAGAAAGATTAAAACACCAACCAAAGAAGAAGTGAAGAAATAACAACCTATGTAGTTCTTTGGGTCCTCTCGGGAGGCTTGGAAGTTGATGAAGAACGTGGAACCTTTGAGACACCAACAATGACTCAACTTGATGTAGATGCTAGTCCAAAACTCTTAAACCCTTAAGCTTTAAGTTTATAACCAATATGAACTTAAAGAGGGATTGAAGATGCAAGTGTCTTCAAGTTTTCTAACCAAAACTAGAGAGAAAGGGAGAGGGAAGAGAGGATCTGGATTTTGCATCAAGGAATGAATGAGCAAATAATCCAAGTGCAAACTCTATTATCTATATGCATAAAGTGAAGTTAGTAACCATTAGGCCATAGCACTTTAAGCAAACTTGACCCTAGTGTCATAAGCATGTTTCCCATGCCTTTAAAGCGTGATCATACAAGTCATACACTTCTTATTTTTATGCATATCACAAAAATTACATAAAGAAGAAGAAAGAAAATCAAACTTTTATAAATTCTTTATAAAATATAAACCTTGTCTTTTAGGAAAAAGACAAAAGGATTCAACTAGTCCATAAGTTTGTACATGACTTATAAATCAGATCATATGATATATATTAAGTTATTTGCTAATGGAATTTATTATTTCCATAAAATAAATAATTTCCAATTTAATTATAATAGTTTAATTAAATATTTATTAAAATCAATTTCTAATAAATAATCAATTGTATCAAGTTATTATTAGTGTGACCAATTAGTATCATATGTTATTTAGCAATATCACTTTAATATGACTCTTGAGCACACTGGACCTTTCATGTGTGTCAACACGGGGTATGTGTGCTTGGGTTGAGGCAGTCGTGCTTTTTGCAAAAGGCTAACAGGCCCAGGGCGGCCCTGATAGACCGAAGATTAGTGGGGCGTACAAATCAGACCAAAGGCCTGGAGAACTGTATAGATAGGCTGAAGGCCCGGTGTGGCATACCAGTCATGCTGAAGGTTTTGTGAGTGGTCCAAGTAGACTGAAGGCCGGTGGGGCATTCTAGTCAGACTGAAGGCTCTGTATGCATGATGTTTATTGTTATTATGTTGGTTTTGTTTTGTGTTGGTATTTTGGGGGAACTCACTAAGCTTTAGGCTTAGAAATTTGGGTTATGTTTCAGGTACCTCAGATGATCGCGAGAAGGCAAAGGCGTGATCTTGCACCTCCTCGTGTTTTGTTTTATGACTTTGGGAAAAATCTAATAATAGACATGTTTTTAAACCATTTTGTAAACAATGATGTTTTGTGGAATTCTTTGAAAAGTTTAAAATTTTTCAAGAATTTTATGGATGTTACAAGTTGGTATCAGAGCCTTGGTTTGAGTGAATTGGATAAAACACTTGTGTGAGTCTAGTCTCAAACGAAGGAAAAAGATTTTTCAAACGATTTTCCAAATGTTTTCAAAATAATCAAGGAGGATGCGATGTACACGATCAACCAAAGCCAGTAAGTAGACCCCAAATACCACCATGTTATTTGATATAGTGATATGTTAGATCAGCATGCTAGTGATAGACTAGGGATCTTAAAGAATTTGCATGATAGAATGCCTAATTATATGATGCCTGATAGCCTAGGGTTCTTCTTATATAGGATTGACATCATTATTGTAGTTGCTTAGTGTATGCATCATGATTATACATAACTAAGATTCTATAGCCTCAGAATGTTTGGTTTGGCCTTATTTCCTGTTCTTGTTTGATGAAGAGCTTAGGGTAGCATCAGATATAGGAATGTCTATAGGGTCCAGCGTTATGTATGATTAGCATACACGAGTGTTGCATAGTTGGTGGAAGTTTCATAGATGAGTGGTGTAGGGTCAGCCGACCGGTTCCGAGATGATTAGCCTTTCCTCTAGGGTGTGAGGATTGAGTGTATGATTATGATAATGTGTATTGTTAGGGTTGTTGTGATGATCCTCTGATACAAATAGGGGAAGGTGTGGAAGGCAGTATAGGCCCGTACTACTAGAAGCACAGGACCCGTACGCGTCTCAGGGAAGTCATAACCCCTAGGGCTTTGTTGGGAGTTGGTTCCCCTAATATGATATGCTTATTTTCTGATATTCCTTGGTTTATTTTCAATATGGTGACAACGAGGCGAGTTGAGATTGGGTTTGGATCGGGATCAGGAGCTGGCAGTTAGGGTGGGTCAACTGCATTGGATGACAGGATTAGAGAGATTCTCTGTGAGGAGGTTGTGGCTATTGTCAGGGAACAGATACTGGAGCTATTTGTGCCTATTAATACCATGATGATAGAGTTCTTTGATGATAGATATGCGGCCGTTGCTGAGACAACTGTTGTTGCAGCTATAGGAGTTGGACCGGGTCGAGTTTTTCAGTATCGGGACTTCGACAATACGAAGCCCCAACTTTCGATGGATTTCAGGACTCGGTCGTAGCCATGATCTGGCTATCTGATGTTGAGGGATGCTTTTTCACCTGCTCATGCCCAGCTGACCAGAAGGTTAGGTGCGCTCTGAACCTCCTGAGGTCCGGATCGAAGGACTGGTGGATACTTGTTACGGGATCGTATTCTGCTGAGCAGAGGGCTACGGTATATTGGGAGCAATTCATCGAGATGTTCCATACTCGATATGTGCCACATGTAGAGCATGAGAGGTTGGATCATGAGTTTTTGGATCTGAGGCAGGGGACGAAGTTGGTGATGAAGATCACCATGATGTTTACTGAGAGGGCCATGTTTTACCATGAGGTTGCTTCAGAGCAGGATCAAATGACTCGTTACTTGAGCATGCTCAAGATGGATATCAGGAATTTTGTTTCCACCCAGTGATATGATTATTTGTTGGAGATGCAGGAGGCCGCCAGGCAGCGTGAGATTGAGATAGAGCTACAAGCGAGAGAGCAAAGACCGGCCCGGCGCAGTCGCAGCCAGCACCGAATCGGTTTAAGGCCATTGATTATAGATCTAGGGTCATAAAAGGTGCACTTGTGCAAAGTGAATTAAGGTGCATGACGGCGCTTCTCGATCAGGAGGTGGGTGCCACAAATGTGGCAAGGAGGGGCATTTTACGAGGGATTGTCGTCCGTTCGCCATAGTTTTGAGTACCAAGATTTTCTATCATTGTGATCAAATCTTCCATGTGAATGTCAACTATCCATTGCTCATTTCCAAGTCAGCACAGGCCCCCGTGCCATCTACTTTGAGGATCACAGATGGGCGCCAATGGAGGGCGGAGCCCCCGAGGGCTCGAGGCCACGCTTTTCAGCTCACTTCCAAGGAGGCCAGAATAGCTCCAAATGTTGTGACTGGTATGTTTCTATCCATTATCTTGTTGATTATGTATAGTGTTATGTTTATACATTATATGCCTTTGTTAGGTACGTTTCTAGTGAAGTTTTTGCCAACTCTAGTGTTGTTTGACTCGGGTGCGAGTCAGTCCTTTATTTCTCGATCGTTCAGTAGGGAGTTTAATATGCTTGTTGGGGAGTTGGAGTGTCCGTTGCGAGTTTCCATCGCCAACGAACACGAGGTTTCTGCATCATCAGTGTATCATGGTTGTGTACTGTAGATCTTTGGGGTGCCGTATCCGATCAATTTGATCCATATCCCCATAGGGGATTTTGTGTGATTGTGGGTATGGATTAGCTGAGCCGGTTTGGCGCTATGATTGATTGTGAGGGACAGAACGTTATAGTTCGAACCCTAAGTGGGGAGAACTGGTTATCTATCGAGAGGGCACCAGGATGGGTTCAGGGTTTTGCTCTGCAGCCAAGGCTCGACAGTATATTCAGCATGGGTGTGTAGGCTACTTGGCTTATGTGGTGGATACACATTTTGGGGATCAGACTTCAGTTTCAGAGGTCCCGGTTGTTAGGGAGTTCACAAATGTATTTCCGGAGTAGTTACTCGGTGTGCCTCCCAAGAGGCAGGTCGAGTCACGATCGACCTTGTGCCAGGTGCGGCCCTTATTTCCAAGGCGTAGTACCGCTTAGCACCGCCTGAGATGCAGGAGTTGTCATCTCAGCTGCAGGAGCTGATATGCAAGAAGTTCATCAGAATGAGCAGTTCTCCATGGGGAGCACCGATTTTGTTCGTCAATAAGAAGGATGGTTCACACTGGATGTATATTGATTACCGGGAGTTGAACAAGCTAACGATAAGAACTGCTATCCCCTCCCGCGGATTGATGACCTCTTTGATCAGTTGCAGGGTGCATCTTGGTTCTCCAAGATAGATCTGAGGTTTGGGTTTATTAGGTTAGAGTGAGGGAGGAGAATGTGGAGCAGCCCGTGTTTCGGACTCGTTATGGGCATTACGAGTTCATGGCGATGCCACTTGGGCTCACCAATGCGCCTGAAGTATTCATGGATCTGATGAATCGGGTATGCAGGTCGATGCTCGATCGTTCCGTTATTGTGTTCATTAATGATATCTTGGTGTATTCCAAGACCATAGAGTAGCATGAGGAGCATCTTCACAAGCTTCTGGGGGGGTTTTGAGGCGAGAACGATTTTATGCTGAGTTCTTGAAGTGTGATTTTTGGTTACGAAAGGTTGAGTTCCTTGGACATCTCATTAACCAGGATGGAATATTGGTCAATCCAACCAAGATCGAGGTCGTAATGCAGTGGGAGGTTCCGAAATCTCCCTCAGATATCAGGAGTTTATTGGGTTTGGCAGGGTACTATCGGAGATTCATTCGGGATTTCTCCAAGATTGCAGTACACCTCACTCGTCTAACGAGGAAGTGGGTAGATATTCGATGGGGACATGAGCAGCAATTGGCATTTGATACCCTTCATAAGAGATTATGCGAGGCCCCAATTTTGACCCTCCCAGAGGGAATTGTGGATTTTGTGGTGATCTGTGTTGCATCCATCACTGGTTTGGGGGTGGTCCTCATGTAGAGAGGATGAGCGATAGCTTATTCTTCGCGGCAGCTGAAGCCGCCAAGATGTGATATCCTACGCAAGATTTGGAGTTGGGGCGGTGATTTTTTCCTTTAAGATTTGGAAGCACTAACTTTATGGGCTTCGTTGTACTATCTACATGGATCACAAGAGTCTGAGGCATATTATGGATCAGCCGAACCTAAACATGAGGCAACGTAGGTGGCTGGACGTAGACAAGGATTATGACTGCGAGATCCTATAGGTAAAGTGAATGTGTTGGCGGATGCCTTGAGCCGCAAGTCGACAGTGTCTTCAGATGGGGTATTATGTATGAAGATATTATTGGATTCCTTGCTTTTGGGATTGATTAGGGAGGCTCTGGCTAAGGGTGTTCGGGAAGAGAATTGGAAGAAAGAGAAGATCAGGGGTGAGATTTTTAGATTTGTTCTGGATAGTCGTGGGTTGTTGACCTGATGTGGTCAGGTCTGGGTTCTGATGTATGGTGGGGTCAGACAGATTGTATTGGAGGAGGCTCATAAGTTTCATTTTTCTATCCATCTAGGGGCCACCAATATGTATCGGGATTTGACATTGAGCTACTGGTGGTCGTGTATGAAAAGAGAGATAGCCTGGTATGTGGAGAGATGCATGAGCTATAGGATAGTCAAGGCTGAGCATCATAGGCCGCATGGCAAGCTGCAGATCCTGGAGGTTCCCATGTGAAAATTAGAGCAGATTTCGATGGATTTTATCACCAAGTTGTTGAAGACGGCAAGATGCTATCTAGGTCATTGTGGATTGATTGACCAAGAGTGCCAACTTTCTGGCAATTCCAGAGAGTTATTCGGCCGAGAAGTTAGCCGATGTGTATGTACGCAAGATCGTTGCTCGCCATGGGGTTCCGATCTCCAATGTTTTAGACCGTGATGCTCTGTTTACCTCTCTTTTTTGCAGAAGTTCCATGAGGAACTGGGCACGAGGTTGCACTTTAGTACTGCTTATCATCCGCAGACTGATGGCCAAAGTGAGCGGACGATACACACCCTTGAGGATATGTTGAGGGTATGTGTTATTGATTTTGGTGGGAGCTGGGACTCCTACCTACCTCTTTCGGAGTTCTCCTATAATAGCAGTTTCCACTCCAGCATTGGTGCTTTGTCTTTTAAGCTCTTGTATGGGCAGAGATGTCGTACCCCAATTTATTAGGGCAAGGCTAGTCACAGAGTTATGGGGCGAACTGAGGTGGTCCTTCAGACCACAGAGCTTATTCAACAGATCCGACAGGGACTGCAGACCACTCAGAGTCAGCAGAAGATCTATGTTGAACTGCGCCGATCCGAGTTGGAGTTTCAGATCGACGATATGGTATTATTGAAGGTCTCACCTTGGAAAGGTGTGATACGCTTCAGGAAGAGAGGAAAACTGGGTCCCCGATATAGTGGGCCTTTTTGGGTGATTTACAGGGTTGGTAAGGTCGCGTACAAGTTGGATCTTCCTGAGAAGCTCAGTCAGATTCACGGCACTTTACATGTTTCGCAGTTGCGAAAGTGCGTATTGGATGAGGATGTGGTGGTTTCATTGGATGATATTCAGGTCGAGGAGTCTCTGAACTATGTTGAGAGGCCGGCAGCTATCTTGGAAAGGAAGGTAAAGGTTTTGCGTAGCAAGGAATTACCTTTGGTAAAGGTATAGTGGCAGCACCGGAGGGGCTCCGAGTGGACCTGGGAGCCGAAGGCTGAGACGTAGGTCTATTATCTGCATTTGTTCACCGCAACAGACTCCGAGGACGAAGTCTACTTCAAGTAGGGGATATTTGTAACATCTCGATGTTCAACTACTTCTAAATTCATCCCTATAATTCGATTTCATGTCAATTAGTCACGTGGTAGCATTCTTGGGTATAATTAAGGTTTGGGCACGGCGTGTTGGAGTCACCAACACGGCGTGTCTGAATATTAAAAGGCGTGGGTTTTATTTGGGAAACACAGCGTGTTTCTTCTTGGAACACTATGTGTTGACCATTGAAAATGAAACCCTAATATCCCAGGTTTTTCTCCTTATTTAAAGGAATGTGGAGGCTAGGGTTTGTTCACCCTCAGCCTCCATCACTTCCTTAAGTTCTGAAAGAACCCATAATCATTTCTCCTCCCATTTGTGAAGCTAATTGGTTTCTAGAAGGAAGAAGCTGAAAGAAGGAAGCAAAGATCCAACAAACAACCCCCATTCTTCAGTTTGGCACTCTCCTAGACCTTTGTAAGTGTCCAAACCCTGATTTTTATCATTCAAATTTGTTAGATATTAAGTTTTGTCCATTTTTATCCTTGTTCTTGGATGCTGAAATGGATGGATCTCATAAAGTTTTCAACTTTATGAATCTCGAGGTCAAGGTGACCTAGTAATGGGTTGGATCTAGTATATAACCATGTTTTGATGCCATGCATAGAGAATAGGTCATAAATCCTCCTTTTGACCTAGTATGGGTTCAAGACATGCACTGGACATGCATGTCTAAAAAGCACCAACCTTTGGGATGGTGTAGGTGTTTGAACCACTTCTAGAAGATATGGACTTCAGGTTTTAAGAATTAAGGGGATTGTGGTTAAACCCTTGCATTGTCAAGCTTGTGATTTGGGTTCTTAGACCTTTTGGTAGTCTCATTGGATAAAGTTGGAAACTTTATCCTTCCTAATCACATTTTTGGTCTAGATCTGAGCTTTGGAGCTCGTGGGGACGAAAAGGCAGCTGAATGTATTAAGTTGTTGGCACTTTGGCGAACACGGCGTGTTTGCAAGTTAATACGACATGTTGGTTGAAGTTTTCCCGTCTATTCGTATGCTCGCGGAACAAGGTGTAACCAGAGGGAACACAACGTATTGGGTCAACATGGACTGTTGACCTTGACCGTTGACTTTGACCAAGCTGGACTTTGAGGGCATTTTGGATATTTTGGGATTTTTATGGAATTGGTCACTTGGTGGATTTAGGTATTGTGTTATGAGCTGAGATTCGGAGTCGGGCCTCATTAGTTCTATCTAGTTGCGAGATGAGTTTTCCTCACTGTATTACGGGTCGAAGGCACCAAGGCCGGCCCTTTGGAGTGTTATCCTGATTATCGTATGATTGAGTATTGTAGTGATATGTTAGATCTGTATCCTAGTAGATAGGATGATGTTATGCTTAGTGATCTGTAAGATCTGTCTGATTGCTATTGGCTGGTTAATTGTATGATTATTTATTATATATGTATGTCGGCACGGTGTATGTGTGGTTAGGTTACGACGGTCCTACTTTGTGATGAAGGCCAACAAGCCCAGGGCAGCCCAGATAGACTGTAGGTCAATGAGGCTTACCAGTTAGGCTGAAGACCCGAAGAATGGTCCAGATAGGCTAAAGGCCCGGTGTGGCATACCAGTCATGCTAAAGGTTTTGTGAGCGGTCCACGTAGACTGAAGGCCAGTGGGGCTTTCTAGTTAGACTGAAGGCTCTGTATGTATGTTGTTTATTGTTATTATGTTGGTTTTGTGTTGTGTTTGTATTTTAGGGGAACTCACTAAGATTTGGGTTTATAGTTTTGGGTTCTGTCTCAGGTACCTCAGATGATCGCGGGAAGGCAAAAGCATGATCGTGCACCTCCTCGTGTTTTGTTTTATGATTTTGGGAAAACTCTGATAATAGACATGTTTTGAAAACCATTTTGTAAACAATCATGTTTTGTGTAATTGTTTGAAAAGCTTAAAATTTTACATGAATTTTATGGATGTTACACGAACAACTCCGGATAGTGCTCTCTCATCTCATCCTCGGGCTCCCAAGTCCACTCTGTTTCCTTGTGGTGTTGCCACTGAACCTTTGCTGTTTCGACAACCTTGTTCCTCAAGGTCTTCATCTGCCGGTCCAAGATCATCACCGGTCTCTCAATATAGTACAGACAGTCATCCACCTGAATATCCTCCAATTGTACCAGGCAGTCATCCACCTTAATATCCTCCAATTGTACCACTGCGGAATCATCCACTAAACACTTCCGCAGCTGAGAGACGTGGAACGTGGTATGAATCTGACTGATCTCGGCTGGAAGATATAAACGATAAGCAACCCGACCTACCCGATCCAAAACCTTGAAGGGACTAATATACCTGGGGCCCAGCTTTCCCCACTTCCTGAATCGGATGACACCTTTCCAAGGTGACACCTTCTGAAGAACCATATCTCCCACCTGGAACTCTAAGTCTGACGGGCGCCTAACGGTATAAGTTTTCTGGCGACTCTGAGTTGTCTGGAGCCTGCTCTGAACCTACTAAATCAGCTCAATGGTCTTGAGTACCACCTCAGTACTCCCCATAACCCACTGACCAACCTCGCCCCAACAAATCGGGGTCCTGCATTTCCTCCGTTAGAGTATCTCAAAAGGATGTCGATCTATGGTGGCGTGATAACTGTTGTTATACGAAAATTCCACTAACGGAAGATACGTATCCAAACTCCCACTAAAATCCAACACGCATGCACGCAACATATCCTCAAGGGTCTGGATAGTCCGCTCACTCTGATCAACAGTCTACGGATGAAATGTTTTACTAAAATGGAGACAAGTGCCCAACTCGTCATGAAACCGCTTCCAAAATCTAGAAGTAAATCGGAAATCCTTGTCAGAAACCACTGATATCGGCACCCCATGACGTGCCACCACCTCTCTGATGTAAACCTCGGCCAACTTCTCCACAGAAATACTCTTCTGAACCGAAATGAAATGCACACTCTTGGTCAAACGATCCATAATGACACATATCGAATCCACCCCATGTGCAACCTTGTGATAAAGTCCATGGTGATGTCTTCCCATTTCCATACGGGAATCTCCAACGACTGCATCTTTTCGTGAGGTCGCTGATGCGCGACATTGACTTTCCTGCAAGTCAAGCACAATTCCACGTACCAGGCCACATCCCGCTTCATGTAGGGCCAACAATGATCAAAATGAAGATCCCTATACATTTGTGTCGCCTCGAGATGAATGAAGAAACTCGACTTGTGAGCCTCCTCCATCAGAATCTGGCATACACCGCCCCAATAAGGAACCCAAACCCAGCAATGCAGAGTCAACTGATCCATCAAGTACCTCAGGATCTTGTGATCCGTGTAAATAGTACAATGGACCCCATAGAGGTAATGTCGCCAAATCTTGAGGGCAAAAACCATGTCCCCCAACTCCAAATTATGCGTCTGATAATTCGCTCCATGAGGCTTTAGCTGCCTCGAAGCGTAATCACGCGACCCCTCTTCATCAACATTGCCCCCAGACTGGAGATCGAAGCATCACAATAAACCACAAAACATCAACACCCTCTGGCAATGTTAGAATCGGCGCCTCATACAACCGCTGTCTAAGAGTCTTAAAAGTTGCCTTTTGCTCAGGCCCCCAGCGAAATGTCACCGTCTTCTTGGTCAGTCGGGTCAAAGGAATAGTGATCTTGTAGAAATCCTAGATGAATCTCCGATAATAACCTGTCAAACCGAGAAAACTCCAAATCTCATATGGAGACTTCGGAACCTCCCACCGCATCACGGCCACGACCTTGGTCGGATCGACTAGAATACCCTTCTGGTGGACAAGGTGCACCAGACACTGCACCTCGCGCAACCAGAACTCATATTTGGAGAACTTTGCGAAAAGTCTCTCCCTCCTCAATGTCTCAAGCACTTCCCTTAAGTGCTCCTCATGCTGCTACTAAGTCTTGGAATAAACCAAGATATCATCAATGAATATTATCACAGACCAGTCCAGCATCGGTCCACACACGCGGTTCATGAGATCCATGAACGCCGCTGGAGCATTGGTGAGCCCAAAAGGCATCACCACAAACTCGTAATGACCATACCGAGTCTAGAAGGCGGTCTTCTGCACATCCTCATACCTAAACCGCATCTGATGATAACCCGATCGCAAGTCAATTTTGGAGAACCAAGACACACCCTGAAGCTGGTAAAAAAGGTCATCAATCCTCAAGAGTGGATAACAGTTCTTCACTGTTACCTCATTCAAATCCCGATAGTCGATACACATACGATGAGATCCGTCCTTCTTCTTCAAAAACAGGATCGGTGCTCCCAAGACGAACTGCTCGGTCGAATAAATCCCTTTTCTAACAGGTCATGCAGCTGTGTAGACAACTCCTGCATCTTGGGATGAGCTAACCGATACAGTGCTTTGGCTATCGGAGCCGCACCAAGAACCAAATCAATCCTGAACTCAACCTGCCTCTCCGGAGGTACCCCGGGAAAATCCTCCGGGATCACATCCGGGAAATCTCACACAATCGGCACATCATCCAACGTAGACTTACCCTTATCCCAGGTATCCATGACATAAGCAACAAAACCCGAGCATCCATGATGAAGATAGCGCCTGGCCTCCGTTGTAGAACATAAAATTGGCCCACGTTGCAGTGTCTCACCATGAATCAGCAACTCTGCCCCACATGGGGCCCAAACCCGAATTAACTGCTGCTCATAGTCGATCATTGCCCCATTAGGGCTCAACTAATCCATGTCCATGATAACCTTGTTCCCACACAGAGCGATACAAACCAAATCGACTGTATATCGCTCGCTGAATAACTAAGAGTACAACCCCGATGAACCCTCGCAGCTCGAACCGTCTTATCGTTATTAATCTTAACATCAAGAGGACAATCCATCTCCCCTGGAGCTCCAGCAAATCTCTTGCTAAGCGCAAGCGATTCAAAGGAACAATCCTAAAATCAAACATATAAACATAATCAAGCAATTCAATATACATAAAGATATAAGGAGAAGATACTTACATGTCACTACATTGGGAGCTGCACGTACCTCCTCTGCCGTCAACTAGAAAGCCCTGCTCTTCGCCGCAGGCGCATCTGCCCGGTCCTGGCAGCCTTTAGTAATCCGAAGAGTCTCAGGAGCGGGTGCTAACACCGGTCCTGATGCAACCAAACTCGGACAATGGGCCTTCTTGTGGCCCCTCCGATTGTAATGAAATCAAATCAGGTTAGATCCTTGGGTGGTGGTAACAGTACAATCCCTGCTACAATGACCTTTCCGGCCACACTTGAAGCAGCCAGAACCACCACCACTCCTGCACTGTCCTTCATGCGTCTTGTCGCACTTTCCATAACGGCTACGAACCTGATGGCCTCTCGATCTAGAATCTGATACCTTAGGCCTCTTGCCCGAACCCCCGAATGTCTGAATCTCATCTGGCTTCCTCTTCCTCTCCATCTCCAGGTCAATTTCCCTCTCCTTAGCTCGAGCAATCATGTCCTCCGGCGTCTTGCAACTGGATTGGCTCACAAACTGCAGAATGTCACTCCTCAACATCTCATGATATCGCGCCTTCTTCATCTCCTCATCTGCCACATACTGCGGAACCAGAAGCACCCTCTCCCTAAACATCATGGTGATCTCATCCACCGTCTCTGTAGTCTAGAGAATATCCTGAAACTCTCGTGCCAACTGTTGCACCTTAATCACCGGTGCAAAATCAGCTTGAAACTTGGTTGAGAAATCATCCCAGGTCATCCCATCAATAACATCATCACCCACCGCATGTCCTACCTCCTCCCACCAGTCCCTGTCCTTCAAAAGGCAGGAAGCTAGTCTGACGTTGTCTCCCTCGGGACAATGACTGGTGAGGAAGGCATTAGCAACGTCCGCTAACCACCGTCGACTCGCTATGGGGTCCTGCTCCCCAAGATAGTCTGGAGCTCCACATGCTTAGAACTTCCTGAATGTCTAAGAACATGCTCCTGCTAGTGTCATCATCTCATAATGAAACAAGCTCAATTGCTCATCCAAAACCTCCTGAATACCCTCCTTGACCGAGTCGAAGATCATAGGAGTCTGATTAACAATGGAACGAGTAATCTCAGAAAAAAGGAACTCCCTAGTCTGCTTATCGAGCTGCCTGGCTCCAGATCCTGAGCCCATCCCTCCCTAGCACCAGAACTACTAGTAGGTCTGCCGCAATACCACCATATTGAAAATAGACCATATAAACCATCAGAACACACACACATATATATAGGGGATTCATTCACTCTTTAAGCTCCCTGGTCTCATCGCATCTTTCCTTGAATCGAGTGTGGATCCTCTACATCCAGAAGTACAGGCCCACACTACCTTCTACATCTATCCATACTTTGCTCAAGAATTGCTTTGATTTAAACAAGTTACTCTATATCCATATGAAATTCCCTCACAAATAAGGTTCCCAGTACTAGATCTCATCCTAGGTTTTCCTAGCGCAAACTCCATACCACTCTCCGCCATCAGCTACAGAAGGAACTCCCGCTAACTTCCTCTAACTAGCTCATAAATACAATTACATATCACTAAAACCAGATAATTCTCCGAATGAGAGGTCTCACACTACAACGGTTGGAGTCAAAAAAGAGATGCACAATAGAGTTAAAACCTAACCTTCTAAAATTATTTAGTTCCCACAATATGTAACTTAGCATATTCGTTTACTAGTTAGCTGAAGCTACTTAGAACTCCTAAAAGCATAAAGCAAGTAGCATTCGAGTATCAAGTAATCAGAACCAAACATAACCTAATCAGGTCATCTTATCATTGACTGATCAGTACTAGCTTGCAAGTCTACAAGCTCATACAACAGGCATACAAAGGCATCTCTCCTAGCATTCTATCATGCGCACACTGAGCAAATCCTTAGCCCTAACTAACATGCAAATCATAGATTCACAGATCAAATCATATCAGATAACATGTATGGGTAATTTGGGAGAACTTACTTGAGCTAGGCTGATTGCATGCACCACACCCTGTCTTCTTTTAGAAAAAAAAATTTACTTAAAAATATATTTCTTTTTGAAAAACCTTACCAAATCCTTAGTTTGAGTTCAGACACACTTGAGAGTGCGCCCGAATCCCTCAAACCAAGGCTCTAATACCAACTTGACATGTCCCAAAAATATGATCCAAAATTTTCATTTTTAATTTAAATAAACGATATTCCCAAAAACACTATACAAACAACCCAAAAGAAAATAAGTATATCATCATCATAACAATCAGAGTATATCTCAAAAGCGGAATTCATATGGTGTGTGCGATGTAGTAATCCCGAGCTCTTCCCCTTGGAACCAGAAGTACCTGAAACATAAACTAAAAACTGTAAGCACAAAGCTTAGTGAGTTTCCCTGAACTACCCCATACCATACATAATAAATCACATATTGGGCCCCCACCCTACATCGGGCCTCTCCCTTCATCAAGCCCTGCTCGGTTTACAGATCTGTTATTCTCAGGCCTAGCTTGTCATTGGGCCTCGCCCACTATGCACATACAATATATATATATATATATATATATATATATATATATATATATATATATATATATATACCACATAATCATGCTAACACATATAATGATCATAAAACAATAGCATATCTTCTAGTCATCGGGCCTTGCCCGACATCGAGCCCCGCCCGGTATACATAGTAGCATATAACACATGCAAGGGTCACACAGACTCTAGCATCCTAGCATAAATAATAAGGGCCGACATTGGTGCCTTAGACCCGCTAAACCCAATGAGGAAACTCACCTCAACTACTGAATCTCACTGCAAATCCCTAGCTGTTGTCCTGACAATACTTGGGTTCCAATACATAATGATAAGTCCAACAATCCATACTTAGGGTAAGAAGGTCGTTTTACCCCTCACCTAGTTTGGCCCAAGGCTAAGGCCTAAACTCAATATCTAAAAGGCCCAAATCCAAATAATCAATCAAAGCCCACTTAGGGCCTAATTTTCCAAATTTAGCCCAAACTTGTTTATGGGCCTTACCTTAAATCCCAATCATTTTCCTAGTCCAAACTCTTAGCCTAAAAGCTGGATTTCAGGTGGCCCACTAAGGCCTAAAGCAACAAAGTCCAAAGAAATGACCCAACATAGGCCCAAAAGTTGTGAAGCCCAACAGAATGAGTACGTGGGGCGTACTCAGTTGTACACTAAGAGGGTGTTTGTTTTTTCTCTGCAGATCTGCATGGTCTCTTCTATCTATGAGGCGCAGACCACGTGCAGACATAAAGGTTTGCAGTGTGTTTGTTTTTCTGAAGTGCACAGACATAAAAACGTCTGTGCGAGGTCTTCACCACACAGATATGGGCCATCCTCTTCTAAAGTCTACGAATTGCTTTTGACCTAAAAAACACGTTTCTTTTGTTTCCGCCTCCATTCATCCAACATTCCAACCTTCGTAGACAGAACCCTCGACAACTCCTTCTTCACTCCAGCAACCTTCATCGACCATCACCTCCGATCAGCACCATCCGTCGCCGCTGCCCTCCTCTCCGATCGCAGGCGTCCACGCGACATCTTCGATTACAGCGGACAACGAACAGGTTTGTCGTCTGCATCTACCTCCTCTCTCCTTCGTTTACAATTTCAATTCAAATTATTGTTTGATCTGATGGAACTATATGACTTGATGGAACTCTCATTTTCAATTTCAATTTCAATTCCCCAAAAATATTAAATTTGTTGGGTAGTCCTTCATATTTTCTTGGATTTGACCTGATGGAACTCTCATTTTGACTTCTTTTTGTTTCTTACAATTACTCGACGCATCTTCTTGCATTTGACCTAGGATCTATAATTTTCCCCGAAAAGCTGTTATATTGTTGTATATTCAAGCTTTTTTCTTGAATAAAATTTGAAAATGTGTGCTAGAAATTGTTGTTAAATGTTGTTAATTGTTTATGTTGTTGAAATCATATTCACAAAGCTGTTAGATTGTTGTATATTCAAGTTTTTTACTTGAATAAACTTTGAAAATGTGTCCTGGAAATTGTTGTTAAATGTTGTTGACTGTTTATGTTGCTGAAATCATATTCACAAAGCTGTTAGATTGTTGTATATTCAAGCTTTTTCTTGATTAAACTTTGAAAATGTGTGCTGGAAATTGTTGTTAAATGTTGTTGATTGTTTATGTTGCTGAAATCATATTCACAAAGCTGTTAGATTGTTGTATATTCAAGCTTTTTTCTTGATTAAACTTTGAAAATGTGTGCTGTTAATTGTTGTTAAATGTTGTTGATTGTTTATGTTGCTGAAATCATATTCATTAAGCTGTTAGATTGTTGTATATTCACAAAGTTGTTAGACTGTTTATTGTTATTTGGTTTTGAAATCATATTGTTAAATTGTTGTTAAATGTTGCTGGAAATTTTAGTGCTTCAAATTGTTGTTAATTGTTGCTAAATGTTGCTGAAAATTGTTTCAAATTGTTCAAATTGCTTCAATTTGGTGTTAAATGTTGATGAAAAATGTTATTCGTTAAATGTGTTGAATGTGCTAAAAATTATTGTTGAATGCGTTGAAAATCGTTATTTTGTTTTAGAATTATGAAATAATGATGTGAATGTTGATTGGTTTTGGAAATATGAAATAATGATGTTAGTTGTTAACTGTTTATCGTGAATTCTATATTGGTTATTAGAAATGGGAGATAAACATCAATGGACCAATGAGCAATTAAAATGCTTAGTGGATATTTGTATTGAAGAAGTAGAGAGTGTTGGTAGAAAATGATTGAGTTTGCAGAAAGATTCATGGATAAGGCTTGGAAGAGTTCTTAAGGAAAAATTTGGCATTGACTTAAGTCAAAAACAAATGAAAAATGCATATGACAATTTGAAAGCCAAATACACAGGATGGGTATATTTAAAAAACAAAAGTGGTAATATATACAGTTCTCAAACAAACATTTTTAACTTAACGGTCGAGGAGTGGGATGATTTTAAGAAGGTACAATTCTCAAACAAACACTTTTAAACATTTACGTTTGAAGTTGCCAAATATTCTTATACTATTTTTTGTTACATTTGGGTTTAGGGGCATCTGAAGGCTGCTTCGTTGAAAACAATGTCACTGCCTTTTCCAGATCTTTGTGCTCGTCTTTTTGATGGAAATAGTGTCGCTGGTAATTTTAGGAGTTACTCAACCTAATCATCTTCAGTAGTTGGAGCATCCTCTTGTCGTCTTCCACCACTTCAGAATACCGCCACCCCTTTTCTTGCATTAGATGATGATGGCGATGACACTTCCTATCATGCTAGTGAGCCTTTTCATGAGTCATCGCCTTCTGTTGCTTCACCTTCTGATGCTTCACCTTCTGCTGCTTCACCTTCTATTGCTTCACCATATACTGCTTCACCATCTGGTAACCCCAACAAAAGGGCTAAACCCACAACTCCTAAAGCTCCTAGTGCCTCACCGTCTGCTTCTTCACATAATGGAACTTCTATTACTGCTGACGATTTAGCATTTGAAATGAAAAAGCTCTACAAAGTTTGACTAAAGGGTACACAATTCCTCAATGTTTAGAGAAATTAGAGGTGCTTCAGTTAGGCCCTACAGATCCTTTACGCTTTGTTACATATCATATTTTTAGAGGGACTATGAACATGAGAGAGATGTGGATGCATTTGCCCGATGTTCCCGAGATATTACAAGGATGGCTTGAGATGACGGGTACAAGTTTAGGAGTTTTGAAGGACGGAAAGATTGTCCGATGATTTTTAGTGTGTTGAAACTATTTATTAGGTCTTTTTGCCTTTGTTTGAACTATTTTGTTAGGTCTTTTTGCCTTTGTTGGAACTATTTTTTGTTATTTTGCTACTTGGAATATTATCTAATGTGTTTTTGCTACTTGAAATATGATTAATGTTTATTTGCTACTTGAAATATGGTTTATTTAATGTTTTTTTTGCTACTTGAAATATGATTAATGTAATGTTTTTAAAGTTCTATTTTGTTGATTTTAGGTTCATAATGGATCACGATCAAAAATTACTTCTCTTTATTCTTATGTACCTGTACATCCGTTATTTTTGGAAGAGGGGTGTGAAATGATTGCGGGATAATGATTCGGAAATTACGGGACATGAATACACATTGGAGTTATTACATCATAATCGTTTACAATATGTTGAAGTATTACACATGTCCCGTGACTCATTTGTACGACTATGTGCTCATTTTAGAGCAAATTACTCATTAAAGGACAGCAAACATGTATCGGTTGAGGAAAATATGGCTATGTTTTTTATGATGATCAGCCATAATCAACCTTACGTGATTATCAAGCGGATATTTCAACACTCGAAGCAAACAATTCATAAAATTTTTTATGAAGTGTTGGAAAAAACGATGCTTTTTGCACAATATTTTATAGTACCAACTTCTTTTAATCCGAATCCAAACATTCCAGGACATAATAGGAGGCTACGACAGGTTTTCAAATGAGCGGTTGGTGCACTTGATGACACTTTGATACATGTTATTGTCCCTGCTAAGAAACAAGACTTATATATAAGTAGGGGAAAGGGGGATTACTACCAAAACGTATTGGCAATTTGTGACTTCAATATGATTTTTACATTTGTCGTGGCCAGGTGGGAAGGGGTAGCACATGACTCTAGAATTTTATCAGAAGCAGTAGCCGATCCACAAGCATCATTCCCGTTTCCACCATCAGGTAATTTTTTTTTAAACTTTTTTTTATCTTACTTTGAAAATTGATTAGTGTTTTGTTTTTTTACAGACAAATATTATCTTTGTGATGCCGCGTATGCACACACTCGAGGATTTATGGCCCCTTATCGTAATGTGAGGTATTGACTTGGAGATTTTCGTCAAAGACGTGCATTGACCAATAAAGAAAAATTTAACCATGGACATGCAAAACTTCGAAATGTCATTGAGCGTGCTTTTGGTGTTTTGAAAGCACGCTTCCCTATATTGAAGAGGATGGCACCATTCCCGTTTGTTACACGAAGAAATATTGTCATGGCATGTTTCGCGCTTCATAATTTTATAAGGAGATAAGGATTGAGTGATGCGTATTTCGCATGATACGATGAACCCAATGTCTCGTTTCGAAGTAACAATGTGGTCGTTGATGATGATGAAGACGGGATTCCAACACATGGTACTACAGCAGACCGTGAATATATGACACAATTACGTTATGAAATTGTTGATCAGTTGATGCACAATATAGATTGAATTGTTTTAAATGAAATTGTTATTGTAAAACCATTTTTTATTGTATGACTAATTTAATTGCATAAATTTTATTTCCAATGTTATATGACTATTATTATTAAAATTTTGGTGTTGAAAAATCTTTTTAAGTTTGTAAAATAATTTTATTTAAAATTCAATTTATTTCAGTAGTCTGCAGGCGTTAAAAAACAAACAGTCTTCTTATTGCAGACTGCAGACGTTTGGTCCACCTCTTCTGCTACAGAGGCTTGCAGATGTGGTCTGCAGACTGCAAATATTTTGACTTCAGAAAAACAAACAGCACCTAAGCGTACTCGCTGTTTGGCTTATACGCTACGCTTACAGGCTTGTACGCCCGACATACTGATCCATTAAGCCAACTTTTCCATTAAGCTCTTAATGCTTAAGTCCAAAGGTCCGAACCACAGAACTAAGTCCCAAAAAGTGTCTAGAACCATAAAGTCACTGACTTGGTGACTTTGCATGCCCCAAAAGATCCCAACTTCGAAATTTAGCATTCTACTTCCATTAAATGAACTCAAACTCATGTATGGGTGATTCTAAGCCATAAAGGTGTCAACTTTATGAATCTAGGACCAAAGAAAGACCAAGAGTGGCAACTCTAAGCTCCTGGAGTGGTATCAAACCACTAGATCTCATCCATAGGAACAAGAAGGGTCTAAAACTTAAACAAGGAAGATCTAATCTTCTAAAGAACAATATTAAAGCTTTATACCTCAAACAAGCTATAAAGGGGCAGATAATCCAAATCTACAAGCTCTTCCTTGATCCACCACCTTGCACCACTCTTCTACTTCTCGAAAATGGATCAAAATACACCAAAATGGACACTATAAGCTCAAAATGCAAGAGAGAGGCTTAGGGTTTCGAGTATAGGGCTAGGAGGACAGAGGAGACTGAGAAATGAGGGTTTTATGGTCCATAATGATGTTTATATAGTGTCCAACCCTGAGAATTAGGGTTTCTAAATGACCCACGTACGCCCCGCGTAAATACACGTACGCCCAACATATGTGTCCGGAGTCCCGATCCTCATGAGTACGCTAAGCGTACCATGTTTTACGCCCCGTGTACTCGCTTTACAGCTTGTACGTCAAGCATACCATGTGGTACGCCTCGCGTACAACACAAGGACTAAAATGGACTAATTAAATAATACAAGGGCAAACTAGAAAGTTATCAGGATTCAAGTGTTACATGCTCTTTTTCTTATAATAAAAGTGATTAATGAGTCCGCATATGAAATCACACGCTGATGAGATCTCACAATACAATGTCAGTGAATGATAGTTTAAGGTCACACTATCAGGAGACTTTGCAATCTTACTAGACTGCAATCTGCAATACTATGTTGCTTTATCCAAATCCGTATTTGTTGTTGATGTCAAAAAAGCAGATAATCTTACCAAAGTTGAAGAAACTACTAGCTGAAGGAATTACTAAATGTTGTTGATCTAAAGAAAAGAAAATTTTAAGGGGTAGACATGAAGACATCAACATTCTCATTTCATCATCGATTTGTCCGTCCACTATGATTCATAAATGTTGCCTCAGCTGCTTGAGAATCTAAAATGGGAAGTCATTCACCTTCTCAGGGGGAGTATTCGCTAAAGCTAAAGAATTTAAAGTTTAAATCTTACTCTTAGGGGAGCATGAGCTAAAGAATTCATTGAAGAATAGTTTTGACATCATCAGATAAGGGAGATTGTAAGTTCACACCTTATGATCTGATGAGTCAAACACACTACATGTTAACTGTCAGCGTTAACGTCTACATCACCATCAATGTCATCGTATCAAGTCTATCAACTTCAACATATAGACAGATATTCTATGTAACCCTTTTGTATATTAGGTGATATCTTTGTGATTAGCATCGGTTCTTAGTATAGATAAGATACCATCCCTTCAATAAAGAGATATACCTGAATAGATTAGTATAAAATCAACATTAGGGTAAACCCTAATGCTGAGTTCGTCTTGGCGACTGTCTTTGTGACAACCCATTTTCTTGGTGAAAACAAACTCTTTTTTGGTGAAAGACAATTTGGAGAACTCCTTGTGTTATTTAGTTTTTGTTCTTTATTTGCTTATATTAGTTTGATTTTGTTATTTATACTTGAAGTGTATCCGATCGATACAAATCTCCATTCATTTCTATGACAGGGATGTTGTGGATCATATAACAAATGGTGAACAAACCACGCAAAAATTGTGTGATGCTCGACTCAAGTTACGCTTGAGATTCGTGAATTTCACATCATTCCCAACCATAATCCAAAAACTTATGTGTTGGCTAACCGCACATGCACCATAAACAAATTATACGAAAATGTGCATTTTTAATAGGTAACTCATGATTCATGTTTCTTAATTATATAAAATGGGAATTTAGTTTTATTACTTTAGTTAATATTTTAACTTTAAACATATATCATATCAAACCCTTTCGATAACTTCAATCTCAAAATGCAAAGAGACAGTGAGTATGGTAAGCTATGAGCTTATAAAAACGGTCTCACTAGGATTCTAAGAGACCTCCTTAAATCTCTCTTATAGTAATCGAGTGGGTGAGTCTCGTCATTGTTTGACTGATAATGTTTTAATTAATCATGTGAGGACACATGTTGTAATTATGTCATACATATAGTAATCGTACTATATAATAAATTTAAATATTTTAAATTTATGAATTATTAGATGTTCAAATTTAATTATTAAATAATATTTAAAACTTAAAAATTAATATTCAAATTTAAATATAATTTAAATAATATTTAAAATTATAAGTTAAATATTATTAAAATAATACTTAAAAATATAAATTAAATATGATATAAATAATATTTAAAATTAAGGGATTTATTAACTTAGATCTATTTTAAATATTCAAATTTAATTCTATATTAAATAATATTTAAAATTCAATTTAATTTAAATATCAAGGATTAAATATTATTTAAATAACATTTTTAATTAATGTGTTTATCCAGATATATCCAACAAACTCTCGATGATGCGCACCGCATCTTACAAATTTTTGTTTTTCAATTTTATTAGCAGTGCATATAACTAAAAGTCTAAAACTTATTGGCTCTGATACCACCGATGAGATTTGTTGCATTGTATACTCATTAGTTTGCGCAACAAAAAACAAAATAACCCATATGTGTACATGCACCAGATGGATCTAGGTTTTACTATTATAGCAACCTACTTAAAAACTTGAAAAATACCAATCTCTTAATCTTCAGAATTCCTTGATTTAGGTCTTGCCGCAACCACTTTGCAAGGATGAAAATGACTCAGACCAAAAATCAATCTTTTGTTTCACACCCAAGACACCAACTAGCAGATAAGAACTCTATAAGAGACGAGGCTTTTTCGAAAATCAGTATAACCCTAAGATGGTTAGTATTTTCGTAAAAGGATAGAGATGGGAGCTTGAACGGAAATTAGAGAGACAATGAGTTTAGGGCTTGGTCATCTTATTTATAGTCCAAAACTCAATTAAAATTCCTAAGGATAATCTTTATCCTTATCCGAAAGCGTCCCTTATTTTTATTCTAGAGTGTTCTAGAATATTCAAATTAATTACTAATAAATTAATTAATATTCAATCCATTAATTAATTAAAACTATTTAACTAATTCTAAAACAATTTCCAATTAATTTATTAATTTATAATAAATTAACATACTCATTTTCTCTTGGTTCCTTATTGATTAATCGGATCATGAATACAACCTATAAGATTTTTGTTATTATTAAAAATATTACTAATTAATTAATGATTATGGACACATGTTCCAACAAAAAAACTTCATTAGTAAATTTTCTAATCTTCAAATATGAAAATGTTGTTAGATAATCTTAGATAAGTATTTTTATAAGTTATGTGTTACTTTATTTTATACATTTTTATTTTATGTCGGATGAAATCATAAATTATAATTTTATAAAAGAATCTAATGTATAAGGTTATGCATTAAACATTTGTATATACCAAAAAAAAAATATATATTTATCATTATTTCTTCTAACTTATATGTAACTAATTTGTTATTTGAGAGCATCTCCAACCCACTCCTATTTTTCATTATTTCTCTCATATCTTCCTCAGATTCCTTTCCAACTTTATCCCATTTATTCTCTCATTTTGGGGAAATGAATAGTATAACATCATATTTGGTGTTATATTATTTATTTTCCCCAAAATATGGATGAATTTTGAGTTGTCGATTTTAGTCATTCTTTTTATATATTTATATATTTCTGGTTTTTTTATCTACTAATTATAATTAAAATGTAATATTTAATACTTATAATATTGTGGTACACATTAAATTATATTAATTAATTATAAATATAAAGTTTGTTTTTTGTTTATCAAATTCATATTAAAATTTAAATACATATTATATTGAAATTTTAAAACACAATAACGTGTTTTACAAAAAAAAACTTATAATTAAGTGTTATAAATATAATCTTATTTTTTAATATTATTGTAATGAAAAAAATATAGATTATATATTTGTTAAAACCAAATTAACAGAAGAGGGTGTATTTGACAATTTATATAAGTTGGAAGAATGAAATATACTTTTTAAGGGTAAAAATAAAGTAAAAATGGAATAAGATTAGAAATGAAACACTATTTATCTTATTTTTTATTTTATTTAAAAAAAAATAAGTTGAAAATTGTCTAACCAATCTAGTTTTTTTAACTCATACAACATTTTCATTAACTCATTTGAAAATGTATAAGTAAGGATATTTTTTTTCAACCTTAAATATTATAGGTACATAGACTAATCACAGCCCAATAAATATGATATGTTATTTTAATTTTATTAGTTATTGGTTTATTTCTTTTTTTTTTGGTTATTTTAGACAAAAAAACAAAATAAAATAGTAAATTAGGTTAAATTTGTTTTTTTTTTCTTTTTTTAAACAATCCATTTAATTTATTTTAAAATATCTTGTTTGTTTTCATATATTCTTCTTATTTTATTTAAATTTAAATATTATAAGTAAGATAATTGTTTATTGTTCAATAGTCTTTAACTCTTTATATTAATTAAAGAAAGCCTAGAACTTATAAAAAGTAAGAAAGAGGGCAAAATAAAATTGAGTAATTTAAAAGTATGAATTTGAGGTTCATTGTTTTGGGGTAGAAACCAAGATGGCCTTTAAAATAATTTATATTCTTTAATACGAATAATATGCTATTTTCTAAATTTCAATTGTTTTCATTCACCTTTCTTTGTTTGTATATGAATAACTATATTTTTTATACTTTTATGATATATTAAATTATGTTTATAAAAAATCAAATATAATTAAATAATTTGTTTTTTTTAAAGAGGTATGGTTGTCTTCATGCCTTGGCAACCTAATTTCACTTTTCTTTTCACCGGACTTCAACCCATTTATTAACCAAAATACATAATATTTTCCACTTTAATAGTTGATAATTAAAGCCCAACATTAAATAATTTCTTTTTTCCTCTTTTAATATATTTTTTATTTTTAATTTATAATTCAGACAATCTTGAGAAAACTAAGCAACCCAAAATAGCTTTAACATCTAAAAACACCCACAATTTTCGATACATCTCAGAAAAGAAATTCAATCTTTATCTTCTCATACTCATACTCTACCCCCATTATTCCTCAAAAATCAAAAAATTGTTTTTCTTTTCTTTTTATTCAAATTAAAATTATTGATCATCTTCCTCATGCATACTACTGGCTCATCTATTTAATTTTCTACAATTTTTCATATGAAAAGCCTCTGTATTTCTGTTCGTTGATCTCACTTCAACGAAAAGAGCTTCCCAGAATTTTGTTTCTTCAAAAAAGATTTTCAATTTCGAATCTTTTTGTTTAAAAGTTTCTGGGTTTTGGGTTTTCAGTTCTACTATTAAAAACTGGAAAATCTCATTAAATATTTTTAGGTTTTTTTTTTTAAATAAAAGATTATAGAAAATCAATGTGTTCTTCCTGAATCCTCTGTGTTTCTTGATTTTTAGTCTTTTTTTTTTTTGTTATAAAAATATTGTTTGATGATTGAGGGAAGCGAAATGAATAACAGTGGTGTTACAGTGGTTGGATCAGATGCACCCTCTGATTACCATATTTCTCCTAGAACTGAGACACCCACCAAGCTCCCTACCACCACACCGAAGCCTCAATCAATCACAGCCCAAATGGCCGCTATGGCCGCCACTTCTCCGTCGTATCCGGCGGCTCCACCGCCGGCAGGCGTAACACCATTAACAGAAAAGAAAAAAAGAGGCAGACCCAGGAAGTATGCTGAAGATGGATCTGTCAGAAAGGCGTTATCTCCAAAACCCATCTCCTCCGCCGCGCCTCCGCCGCCGCCAGTGATCGATTTCTCCACCGTAAAAAGAGGCAAAATCCGGCCCGACTCCGCTGCAAAACACGAACAACGACGACCCAAAGAAATGGAACAACCTTTAGGTAAACATCTGGAAATAAAGGTTTTGTTTTTCTTGTTAAAGTTCGAGTCTTTTATGTTTTTATGTTAATGTGAAGTGGGTATTATTTGATCTGATGAAATAATTTCAAGATTTTCAAGGGTTTTGATTAGAAAGTGGGACCTAAATGAATAGAACCCCTCCAACATAGATCTTGATGTTAATAGAATAGTTCTAGAAGCCCTCTGCTTTTTGTGGGGAAGTTGGTGAGTGAATCTTCAACAGACGATTCTAATTTTTGTTGCTTACCTTTTGGGATATATATACATACATACATAACATACGTATACATGACAAGAAAAAAACATGTTTAATGAAATCTTTTTCGAAAAACCTAGGTTTGGTTTGATTAAGGTTGCAAGAAGTAACGAGTTGTATTGTAGTGTCACTCTCTATATTTAGCTACACTTGTAAAGATCAAGACTTTGCTTTTATTATAGTGTGGGGTTTGGTTGTTGGCTCAAAGTTCCTATCTGTTAAAACACTGGGGTTTTCTTCCACATTTTATGTCTGTCAAGTGTCAACGCTTTTGAGTTTTGAACCAGGTTTTTATTCTGAAAATGATGTAATTTATAGGAATTTATCGAGTTTTTATTCTTTTCTTGAAGCAATATAATGTGTAGATTATAAAGTTTTTCCTTACATTGTTTGTTGTTTTCTGCTTAGGCGATTCGGTATCAAGTGCGGTTGGTGCTAGCTTTAGTCCTCATATCATCAATGTTAACACAGGAGAGGTAAATTGACTATTTTACCCTTATGGGTTATGTGAAATTATATATATGAATATGATAGATGTGCAAATGAAACATTGTTTTTGAATAATATTCTTGATTATCGGTGCTCACAAACTTTTATTTATTTTTGGGTTTAAATTAGGATGTGACAATGAAGGTCATATCATTTTCTCAACAAGGACCCCGTGCAATATGCATTTTGTCTGCAAATGGTGTCATTTCTAGTGTTACCCTTCGACAACCTGACTCCTCTGGTGGTACTTTGACATATGAGGTAATAATTGGACATGACTTTTATAAAAATATAGAATGAAAAATCATATAATGAAAAAGTATAACCAAACTTTTTTTTTTTTTTTACAAAATATCATCGTTTTAAAAAAGTACTATCAGAAGAATGTATTTTGTGAACAACAAAAAGTCTTCTCATAGTATTTTTTTTTTTTAAAAAACGATTATGTCTAGTAAAAAAAAAGTTTGTTATCCATTTTTGACATAAACCCATTTTGAAGAATGATATTATGAAAAAGTATAATAGACGAATTATAATCTTTGGTAATTATTTTCTTGAAAATCTTGATTAGGGTCGTTTTGAGATACTCTCATTATCGGGGTCGTTTATTCCATCTGAAAACGGTGGAATAAGAAACAGATCTGGCGGGATGAGTGTTTCTTTATCAAGCCCAGATGGGCGGGTGGTTGGCGGCAGTGTGGCGGGGCTACTGGTGGCCGCCAGTCCTGTTCAGGTACTTCTTCAACTCCGGTCAAATCATCTTCATGATATCTCCACCAAATTCCATTATTTTTTGATTTTCTTGTTTTTGGTTTTTTTGTAATAAACCAGATTGTTGTAGGAAGTTTCTTGACCGGTGTCCAAGACGAACAAAAATCCACCAAGAAACAAAAACCGGAAAACATTACAATCACAATTCCCACCACCGCTGCGGTTCCGGTTCCGATTCCGGTGTCATCTCCGGTTCCGGTGTCGGGGCCGATTCCGATTTCGGTTCCGGTTCCGGCAGCAGAGAACAAGGAATCGTATTCTGTGACCACCACGAAACAAAATCTGTCATCACCTTCGTTTCGTGGAGATAGTTGGTCTCCCTATAATGCCCCTGAGTCAAGGAATAAGCCAACGGACATTAATGTGAGTCTTCAGTAGTTTACAAGGGGTAATTTGGGGAAATGGACTTCATTTGGCGATTAGAATGAGTTTAAAATTGTTTGTTTGTATGTAAAAAGACAGACGATCTTTGGATCGAAGCTCTTTTCGGGTTTGTTTTAGTTTCAAGTTTGAGTGGTCGATAGTAGATTAGTTTTTTAAGTAGAAGTTTATGTTCGTCATTATCATCATCATCATCATCATCATCATCAGGTGTTATCTGTAGATGATTTGGATATCCAATTCATCCCGGGTTATTTCATAAGATATTTAATCCCAATTTATAGCCTTTTTATTAAGGAAAAAAAATTTAAAACACTTTTTATTTGTTATTAACAGAAATTAATTTTTAGTATTTTATCGTCTATATATATTAGTGGGTATAACGGATTGAGATATCTGTTTTTCTTTACAATTGTATATTTTGTTATTTTATACCATTGTATTTAGTTTGGTAATGAAAATGAAATATAGGCTAACCATCACAAGTGAACGTAAGCAAATTATATTTTAGTTTACTTCAAATATTTTCAATAATGGATTGAAACAAAATATTAAAATATTTTTTTGTACAAACTGTTACGAACACGCTTAAACAAACGGTATTTACTTTTTCGTATTTATATTATCATTAAATAATCAATCAATGTTTAAACATTTACTTTTTTAGTTTTTATTCAACTTTTTAGTTTTTTAGATCTTGACCAATGATCATTATTATTTGTATTTAAATGTCATTTTTTATATTATTATTATTATTATTATTATTATTATTATTAAGTAATTGAAAAAGTCAGAAATCTATATAAAAGTTGATAGTTGTTTTATATTATGTCTATAATAATTGATGTTTAAGATATGTTTTAATAATCTTAAAAATAATTGATGGCCTCAAAATCAATGCTAATAATATAAAAAAAAATAAAGAGATGTAATTTACCCTAACAAAATATTAAAGAATATTTAAAAGTTGTTATTATATTATTAAGTAGTAATAAAGAAGAAAGATGACCATGTGAACCAAAGAAAGTTTGGTGAGGAGGTACGATCCCACAATCGCATATGAAATTGATATTTTGAAATGATATTTTTGTATTACATAAATATTACAATATTTGATTCACAAAATGTATAAAATCAAGTTGACCTTTTCTTATAATTTTTTTTGAAAATGATTATTAATCTCAGTTAATTACCAGTTACGAAATTGCTCTATTTAAGATCGTCATACAAAAATTAAAATTTTGAAATTTAAAAAATAAATCGTAGTTTATAGTTATATTGCAAAATGATTAATAGCTTTATTAAGGGCCGTGAAAATGATTATATCATTTATTAAATATAAATTGCTCTTTTTGTTTTCCTGTAAGTCACAATATATTTAATTTGTCTAATAGATGTTTTTTATTTTAGTAATTTTTGTTATCCTTTCACAATCATATTATTTACACTTGTTTCGTTAAGTTGACATACAAAGTACTTAACGTGATGATAAACTTTACATGTTTTCATTGGCACTTTTTTTTGTAATCCTTTACAATTACATTTGTAAGGTACATGATAATTTTTGGTGACAACAAATTAATGACCAACTTATACAATATTTTCGTATGACTACTTTTAAGATTATACTTTTTCTGTAAAACAAAATTTAAGGTGTCAAGTTTTAAAATATTTAGATAATTAGAAAAACAAATATTTCAAAACTTTGTTGTCATAAAAATATCATATTTTAAATTAATTGTCATAAAAATAATGACTTTTATATTTAGTTATTACTAAAATGACTGTATTTACACCTCAACTCCCAAATATCACTTACTAAACTAGTTTTTAAAAATATCACAAAATAACCACCAAAATCATGAATACAATCGATATTTTAACTTTGATAAAAATACTTGTGAGTTTACTTACTTAAAACCCATGCAATTATTCTCTCAATTACCTTATTTGTATTCTCATGAGAAATACCCATGAAGTTAGTTTATAAGTCTCCAAATATAGATCTACAAGTTGGTGTATGCTTAACAATCTACTCATGAGTTTCTTATATTTTTAAACTTAAGAAGTTTTTATTCCAAATGTCATTGTTTTGAAAAATGTATACTAGGTCATCCAAGAAGGCAAGAAGTCTAAAGGGAAATATTTGAATTTCAAGTTTCTCTATTTGTATATGTTGAGTGATTTTTTTTTGTGTCACTACTATTGTAAATTCCTACGTCTGTTATTGGTTATCACTGTGAAGACAAAGAATATCATAGTTGGATGTTTGGATGCTTAACCCATTAGTTGATGTGAGTCTATAAGGACTTTTATCTTGGTGGAGCATTTCCACCAAAGATGTTAGATTATATGTTCCAAGGTATGCAGATATTCGAAGAAGTCCATGACCGTGACTCAAAAAGGTATAGGAAAATAATTGTACGTAAAAGCACTATGGCGCTAAAGATCCACATAAATAATAAATGTGTTAATGATTTAAAAGAGAAATAAAACTTGCAAAAAAAAATAATGAATACCCGATGTCAATATGAACATTTTTCTGGACTTCTTCATTCCTCCACTGTATTCGAAAAATATAGAATTAGACAAAAGTTTATTAATTGTGTTAAAACATTGTATCCATTAGGGAGAAGGGAGTCGTTCCCATTGAACCCACAGAACCCACTGCCACATCAGTTTTTCTCTGATTTTTCTTCATCTTTTCTGTAACAGCCCGGATTCCCAGGTATTATACATTTTTATATTTTTGGTAAATTGTGAGGAGACTCGGCGAGTTGGAGCCTAGACTCGCCGAGTATGATCGCGGATTTGGACGCGGGTTCGCGTCCGGACTCGGCGAGTCCACGCTGTTTAATGAAACCCTAATTTCCCGACCTTGAGCCCTATTTAAAGGACCTTATACCCCTTCATTGCGGCTACCTTCGACCTTGAGAGCACCAGAGCACCTGTGAAACCTTGTGAGTGAGATAAGAGGCCATCATTCACCATTTTTGTGTGTATTTGCAAGAAAGGAAGAGGAAGGCTACGCTAGGAGAGTTGGGGAGCTTGGATCTACTTCCATTTCGGCAGAGGAAACTATTTGAGGTAACATTCAGAGCTCATTCTCGTGTTTTTCTTGATATGGTCAAATCCAAGGCTTCTTCATGCCTTGTTTGCCTTGTATTTGGAGTGTGAGAGGTCCCATGGGGAAATGGTACCTAGATCTGGACCTTAGTAGGTCCAGAGAGTCCCAAATGCCCTGCTTTATGCATATCCTTTTGAGTTGGGGACTTAGGTTACCATTTTAGATGTCATTTCACCAACAGAAGCCTTGTAGGCGTTGCATGGTAGCCAAGATTGTGACTTTACGTGATGAATGTGCTTGGGAGGGCTAGATCTAGGAGTTGTTGGAGCGGATTTGACCTCAGGAACGAGATTGAGTTGATGCATCGCATGGACTCGCCGAGTCCGAAGAACAGACTCGGCGAGTAGCATGAAGATTGTCCTTAACCACTCAGCGAGTGGTCTTGCCGAGTTAAGGGTTGACTCAGTGAGTCAGGGAGAGTTGGAGATGGTGACAGATGGACTGAGTCGAGCTGGAACTCGCCGAGTTGTTCTTGAGACTCGGCGAGTTGAGTCGTGGTGGCCCCACGATTCATGCCAGGTGGAACTCGTCGAGTTAGGGGTGTACTCGATGTGTCAAAAGAGGATCCTAGGGAGTCAGTGAACACGTATAGACTCGCCGAGTCGCTCTAGTGCACTCGCCGAGTCCGGTCAAAGTTGACCGTTGACAGTTGACCAGAGTTGACTTGATAGGGGTAGTCAAACTTAGTTGAGAAAGTGTTAATTAGAGATATACTGTGTTATAGGAGGATTATAGCTCGGAGGATCGAGCGCGAGTGATTTCCGGGATTTGCAAGTTATCGAGATACGCGAGGTGAGTCTTCTCACTATAGTTTACCTTGAGTAGGTAATCAGTGTTATGTGACAGAGTAATTGTATGCTATATGTATGTTATGTGTTGTACTGCATTATTTCTATGTGATTTATGCTGTGCATGTTTATAGAGTTGGAACCGGAAGGTTCCCAGAGTTAGAACCAGTGGGTTCACAGAGTAGGGTCTACGGACCCAGAGAGTTATAGCCTCGAGTGGCTAATATGTGTTATGTGTGGTATTTTGGGGAACTCACTAAGCTTTGTGCTTACAGTGTTGGTGTTTATTGTTTCAGGTACTAGTGATGACCGTGGGAAGGCGCCGGCTTGATCAGTACACACACATGGGATTTTTATGATATGTGATCTTGGGATTTATTGTATGACATTGATTGGAGTTCAAATACTGATGTTTTATGAAAATTAAATGAATATGTTTTTAAATTATGCGAAAAATTGTTTTGAAATTCACGGTGTTACAAGTTGGTATCAGAGCCTTGGTTTGAGGGATTCGAGTACACCTTCGGGCGTATTTGAACTCAAACTGAGGATTTGAGAAATATTTTCAAAAAGAGTAAAATATTTTGGAAAAACGCAGAGCAGAGTTGTGTGTACGGTCAGTCCGCGCCCGAACGGTGATTTCCCAAAATACCCTCATGTTATGTGATATTAATATTGATATGATGTATTTGTTGGATAAGGTGTCTAAGTCCATAACTTATTTGGTATATACTTGACCCGACCCGGCATGGTCCATTTGGGTTGCATTTCATCCAAACTATTTATGGATAATTTTATGAGAGTTATACACATATGATTATTAATATATTATAAGTTATAATATATTAATATGAAGTCATGTTATTTAATTAGTCTTAGTCTTAAATTAATTATGAATTAATTTAGAGATTAAAAGGAAGACTAATTAGATTATGGGCTATTGGTTTTATATGGTGTGGGCTAACACTCATTTGTTAATGGGCTAGGCTTATATGGAAGTCCATGGATGATCCATGGAGCTTTTAACCCATGGATCCTTGGAAAGGAAAGGTCATGGGTTATTAGGGTTTCACCCTAACCATGCACACTATATAAGCATGCTTATGTTGCATGAAATGGCCCCCTAAGGGTAACTAGTGAACTAGTGTGTGTGAGCTTGTGTGTGGCCGAAATATACAAGTGTGCATACTCTCTCAAAGTTTTCCAAGAGTTTGTGGTGATTTGTGATTCCATTTGAGGCATTCACATTATTGGTGCTTGGCCCTCAAACTCCTTAGGAATCAAACTCATCATCAAAATGTATGTAATCTCATCTAATTCTTTTATGTTTAAAAGTACCCCATGCCATGTTAGATAGGTTATGAACCTTGGAAAATTATTATTTTGCATGTATTTAGACAAACATAGATCCAAGGTTTATTAGGGTTGCATGCACACTTAGGAAGTGTTAGATTGCTCAAAACCCAACAGTATTCTCATGCCAGAGTAGGCTAGGTACTCCTATTAGGACTAGAGTGGCCTGATTTGTGATGCCTTAGCCTAGGGAGAGGTGAGCTGCTATGAGATGCTTGAGAGTGAGTAGGTAGCAGCGATGGGCTTATGAGAGATTTGTTAGAGAGTGGATTGTGCATGATAGAGTACTTGGAATTTGGGATCCGAAGAGGAGGGCTTGGGGTGTATTCTGATACGGTGCGAACGGTAGTATTGGGCCCGTACTACTGAAAGCACCGGAGCGGTGTACAACCCAAGTAGGAGTCTTTGGAATACCAAGGATCAAGGAGGGAACAGTTGTCGAGTGTGAGTATGCTCAAATGGATTCTAATTTATCATATGTTGTATTTCATAGGTAGATCATGGTGAGGACACGTCTGATGCCTGAGAGCAGTGAGACCAGTGATGAGGAGATCCGCCGGATCATCCACGAGGAGGTGGCTGCGGCCATCAGGGCAGAGATACCAGAGATGTTCGGGTCTATTAAGACCACGCTGATTGAGACCTTTGACGAGCGTTATGCCGCTCTTTTTGAGGCTGTTGTTGCAGCGGCCACCGTAGCTATTGCTGCCGCGAGGCGGCAAGGTGGTAATGCGTTGCTGTTCTGGGAGTTCAGCAACACAAAACCGCCGGAGTTTGATGGGACCCAGGACCCGGTGGCAACTATGAGGTGGATTTCTGACATAGAGGGATGTTTCTTCACTTGCTCATCTCCTGAGCATTTGAAGGTTCGGTTCGCGCTGAACCAGCTTCGCTTGGGAGCGAAGGACTGGTGGAAGTTTGTGACGGAGCACTTTATGCCTGCTGAGCTTGCGGCAGTGACCTGGGAGAGGTTCACTGCCATGTTCCGAGATGAGTACGTTCCCCAGGTTGAGAGGGAGCGTTTGGCCCAGGATTTTTTGACCCTCAAGCAGGGTACTGAGTCTGTTACGGTGATTACCAGGATGTTCCATGAGAGGGCGATGTTCTGCCCTGAGCACGTGTCCACGGAGCAGGCACGTATGAGCCGATACTTGAGTATCTTGAGGCGAGACATTCGGGAGTTCGCGGCGAACTCCTCGTACCGGACATTTTCCGAGCTTCAGGCAAATGCCCGGAAGAGGGAGATTGAGCTAGAGACTCAGGCCAGGGAGGAGGCGGAGTCTCAAGGGAGGGATCGGCGACCGGCACAGTCGCAGCCGGCAGCCAAGCGGGCCAAGCCCGCTAATCCCAAACCAGGGAGCCAGAAGGGCCGCACTTGTGGGAAGTGTGGCAAGGGTCACGATGGAGTTTGTAGAGCGGGATCTTGCTATAAGTGTGGAAAGGAGGGGCACATGGCCAAGGACTGCCCCAAGGGGTTTGCGGTGTGCTTTCACTGCAACCAGACCGGACACCGAAAGGCAGAGTGTCCGTAATTGCGAGGGTCATCTCAGGGAGCACCTCAGGGATCTGCCCCTGCCGCCATCAGAGCTATCGAGAGTCGGCCAGTGAAGGCCAAGGCGCCGAGAGCGCGAGGGAGAGCTTTTCAGCTGACCGCGGAGGAGGTCTGCGCGGCACCCGATGTCGTGGCTGGTATGTATTCTTTCGTGTATTTATTTTGATGTTGTGATATTATGCTTATATTATGTTATGCGTAGGTACTTTTCTTGTGAATTATGTACCTGCCTTGGTGTTATTTGACTCGGGTGTGAGTCGGTGTTTTGTATCTTTGTCTTTTAGTCAGCATATCAGTGTTAGTTGTGAGGCGTTGAGTCGGCCTCTGAGAGTTTCCATAGCTGACGAAAGGGTGATATATGCCACGGAGGTTCTCCGGGGGTGCGTAGTCGAGATTTTCGGTGTTGAGTTCCCGATTGATCTGGTTCCTATTGCGATGGGTGATGTCTGTGTCATTGTGGGCATGGACTGGTTGAGCAGATTCGGTGCGTTTATCGACTGCGAGCGACAGCTGGTGACCATATGAGACCCTAGTGGGGGAGTTCTTTCGGTGTACGGCGAGGGTACACGTTCAGGATCGGCATTTTGTTCGGCCGCTAAGGCGAGGCAGTGTCTACAGCAGGGCTGTAAGGGTTTTGTGGCGTATGTGATGGATACGCGGGTGGATTCCGAGAGACCGAGGTCAGTTGAGGAGGTTCCGGTAGTGCGTGAGTTCCCGGATGTATTCTCCGAGGAGTTGCCGGGTGTGCCTCCTGTGAGGCAAGTGGAGTTCAGTATCGATTTGGTTCCTGGGGCCGCGCCTATCGCTAAGGTGCCTTATCACCTTGCACCTCCAGAGATGCAAGAGTTATCCTCGCAGCTTCAGGAGCTGCTGGGGAAGGGGTTTATTCGGCCGAGCAGCTCGCCGTGGGGAGCGCCTATCCTGTTCGTCAAGAAGAAGGATGGTTCACACCGGATGTGCATTGATTACCGGGAGTTGAACAAGCTGACGGTCAAGAACCGTTACCCGTTGCCGAGGATCGACGATTTATTCGATCTGTTGCAGGGAGCATCTTGGTTCTCCAAGATCGATTTGAGGTCTGGATATCATCAGGTGAGAGTGCGGGATGAGGACGTCCAGAAGACAACGTTCAGGACGCGTTATGGGCATTATGAGTTTGTGGTTGCCCCGGCAGTGTTCATGGATCTCATGAACCGAGTGTGTAGGCCGATGTTGGATCGGTCGGTGATTGTATTTATCGACGACATTTTGGTATATTCGAGATCTAGAGAGCAGCATGAGGAGCATTTGAGAAAGGTTCTCGGAGTTATGAGATCGGAGAGGCTTTATGCCAAATTCTCCAAGTGTGATTTCTGGTTGCGGGAGGTCCAGTTCTTAGGACATCTCGTTAACCAGGAAGGGATATTGGTCGACCCGGCCAAAGTTGAGGCGATGATGAGTTGGGAGGTGCCGAGGTCACCCTCCGAGATCAGGAGTTTCCTAGGGTTGGCAGGGTATTATCGGAGATTTATCAAGGATTTCTCTAAAATCGCAGTGCCACTCACCAGATTGACCCGAAAGGGTGTTGCTTTTTCATGGGGCCCCGAGCAGCAGGCCTCCTTTGAGACACTTCGCCAAAGGCTATGCGAAGCCCCGGTGTTAGCCCTCCCGGAAGGGATGGAGGACTTTGTGGTATACTGTGATGCATCGATTTTGGGATTGGGGGCAGTGCTGATGCAGAGAGGGCATGTGATAGCATATGCATCGAGGCAGCTGAAGCCTCATGAGATGAGATATCCCACCCATGATCTAGAGTTGGGGGCAGTGGTGTTTGCCCTCAAGATTTGGCGTCACTACCTGTATGGGGTTCGGTGTACGATATACACGGACCATAAGAGTTTGAAATATTTGATGGATCAGCCAAACCTAAATATACGGAAGAGAAGGTGGTTGGATGTGGTCAAGGATTATGATTATGAGATCCTGTACCACCCAGTCAAGGCTAATGTTGTAGCCGATGCACTGAGCCGCAGGGCGGAAAGCACCCCGCTGCGGGATGTATGTTTGAGATTGACAGTGATCGCTCCAGTGTTGGACGCCATTCGTGGGGCACAGGCCGAGGCTGTGCAACCTGAGATGCAGAAGAAAGAGCGGGTTGTTGGTTTGGTTTCAGAGTTCGTTACCGATGGTCGGGGGCTTATGACATTTCAGGGACGTATCTGGGTGCCGTTTGTGGGAGGAACGCGTACCGTTTTGATGGAAGAGGCTCATCGGTCGAAATTTTCGATCCATCCTGCGGCCACTAAGATGTATTTGGATCTGAGAAAGGAGTATTGGTGGCCCTGTATGAAGAGGGATGTTGCGTGGTTTGTTGAGAGGTGCTTGACCTGCCGTAGGGTTAAGGCCGAGCACCAGAGGCCACATGGTAAGTTGCAGCCATTGGAGGTTCCCGAATGGAAGTGGGAACAGATCACTATGGATTTCATCACCAAATTGCCAAGGACTGCTAGAAGAGTAGATGCAATTTGGGTGATTGTGGACAGGTTGACGAAGAGCGCTCACTTCCTTGCTATCAACGAGAGTTCTTCGGCAGAGAAATTGGCAGAGGTGTATGTGAGGGAAGTGGTATCTCGGCATGGGGTGCTGATCTCAATTGTTTCAGACCATGATGTGTGCTTCACTTCCAAATTCTGGAAGAAGTTTCATGAGGAGTTGGGTACTAGACTGCATTTTAGTACCGCATATCATCCCCAGACAGATGGTCAAAGTGAGCGGACGATTCAGACGCTCGAGGACATGCTCCGGGCATGTGTGTTGGATTTTGGGGGTAGCTGGGATGCATATTTTCCCTTGGCAGAGTTTTCCTACAACAACAGCCATCATTCGAGCATTGGTATGCCGCCCTTTGAGCTGTTGTATGGGAGGAGGTGTCAGACCCCCATTTGTTGGGGAGAGGTTAGACAGCGGGTGATGGGCAGTACAGAGATCGTGCTTCAGACGACAGAGCAAATCCAACAGGTCAGACAGAGGTTGTTGACTGCTCAGAGCCGACAGAAGAGTTATGCAGACAGACGTCGGTCCGAGCTTGAGTTTCAGGTCGGCGACCTTGTACTCCTGAAGGTCTCTCCTTGGAAAGGAGTGATTCGATTCAGGAAGAGGGGCAAGTTGGGGCCTCGATATATTGGTCCTTTCCGAGTGATCGCGAGGGTAGGCCGGGTAGCCTATCGTTTGGATTTGCCAGCAGAGTTGGGGCAAATTCACGACACTTTTCATGTGTCGCAGCTGAGGAAGTGTATTGTCAATGAGTCGGCAGTGGTTCCATTAGAGGATATTCAGGTGGATGCGAGCCTGAATTATGCTGAGAGACCAGTGGCCATCAGAGATCGAAAAATCAAGGTTCTGAGGAACAAGGAGGTACCCCTGGTTTTGGTTTAGTGGCAGCATCGGAAGGGGTCCGAGATGACTTG
The DNA here is from genome assembly GCF_051521515.1 of Lactuca serriola. NCBI lineage: Eukaryota > Viridiplantae > Streptophyta > Magnoliopsida > Asterales > Asteraceae > Lactuca > Lactuca serriola. Next base: position 13,564,040 of record NC_136413.1, read on the forward strand.
GGAACCGGAGCGTGAGATGCGTGAGCAGCATCTAGAGTTATTTGCAGAGCGAGACTTCGAGGGCGAAGTCTAGTTCTAGTGGGGGAGAATTGTAACAGCCCGGATTCCCAGGTATTATACATTTTTATATTTTTATATTTTTATATTTTTATATTTTTATATTTTTGGTAAATTGTGAGGAGACTCGGCGAGTTGGAGCCTAGACTCGCCGAGTATGATCGTGGATTTGGATGCGGGTTCGCGTCCGAACTCGGCGAGTCAACGCTATTTAATGAAACCCTAATTTCCTGGCCTTGATCCCTATTTAAAGGACCTTATACCCCTTCATTGCGGCTACCTTCGACCTTGAGAGCACCAGAGCACCTGTGAAACCTTGTGAGTGAGATAAGAGGTCATCATTCACCATTTTTGTGTGTATTTGCAAGAAAGGAAGAGGAAGGCCAAGCTAGGAGAGTTGGGGAGCTTGGATCTACTTCTATTTCGGCAGAGGAAACTATTTGAGGTAACATTCAGAGCTCATTCTCGTGTTTTTCTTGATATGGTCAAATCCAAGGCTTCTTCATGCCTTGTTTGCCTTGTATTTGGAGTGTGAGAGGTCCCATGGGGAAATGGTACCTAGATCTGGACCTTAGTAGGTCCAGAGAGTCCCAAATGCCCTGCTTTATGCATATCCTTTTGAGTTGGGGACTTAGGTTACCATTTTAGATGTCATTTCACCAACAGAAGCCTTGTAGGCGTTGCATGGTAGCCAAGATTGTGACTTTACGTGATGAATGTGCTTGGGAGGGCTAGATCTAGGAGTTGTTGGAGCGGATTTGACCTCAGGAACGAGATTGAGTTGATGCATCGCATGGACTCGCCGAGTCCGAAGAACAGACTCGGCGAGTAGCATGAAGATTGTCCTTAACCACTCAGCGAGTGGTCTTGCCGAGTTAAGGGTTGACTCAGTGAGTCAGGGAGAGTTGGAGATGGTGACAGATGGACTGAGTCGAGCTGGAACTCGCCGAGTTGTTCTTGAGACTCGGCGAGTTGAGTCGTGGTGGCCCCACGATTCATGCCAGGTGGAACTCGTCGAGTTAGGGGTGTACTCGATGTGTCAAAAGAGGATCCTAGGGAGTCAGTGAACACGTATAGACTCGCCGAGTCGCTCTAGTGCACTCGCCGAGTCCGGTCAAAGTTGACCGTTGACAGTTGACCAGAGTTGACTTGATAGGGGTAGTCAACCTTAGTTGAGAAAGTGTTAATTAGAGATATACTGTGTTATAGGAGGATTATAGCTCGGAGGATCGAGCGCGAGTGATTTCCGGGATTTGCAAGTTATCGAGATACGCGAGGTGAGTCTTCTCACTATAGTTTACCTTGAGTAGGTAATCAGTGTTATGTGACAGAGTAATTGTATGCTATATGTATGTTATGTGTTGTACTGCATTATTTCTATGTGATTTATGCTGTGCATGTTTATAGAGTTGGAACCGGAAGGTTCCCAGAGTTAGAACCAGTGGGTTCACAGAGTAGGGTCTACGGACCCAGAGAGTTATAGCCTCGAGTGGCTAATATGTGTTATGTGTGGTATTTTGGGGAACTCACTAAGCTTTGTGCTTACAGTGTTGGTGTTTATTGTTTCAGGTACTAGTGATGACCGTGGGAAGGCGCCGGCTTGATCAGTACACACACATGGGATTTTTATGATATGTGATCTTGGGATTTATTGTATGACATTGATTGGAGTTCAAATACTGATGTTTTATGAAAATTAAATGAATATGTTTTTAAATTATGCGAAAAATTGTTTTGAAATTCACGGTGTTACATTTTCGAACCCACAACACACGGAAATCCTATCTTTCTCAACCCACTCAAGCCACTCAATTAAAAAAAATATACACAATAATCAAGGTAAAATCGTAATTAGCAATAGAGTTACCGCCGGTACCACTCCCTCTTCGGCGGGTTGTTTAATTGGTTTCACGAACCCACATCATCATCTCTCTCTACTTTCTATCTCTCATTTTCTCTTGTACCATATGTTTTAAGACTTGTACCTTAGTTGTTTAATATTTTTTTTTGATTGAGTGGGTTGAAAAAGATAGGATTTTCGTGTGTTGTGGGTTCGGAAAGATGAAAAAAAATCAAAGAAAAAAGCTGATGTGGCAGTGAGTTCAGTGGGTTCAATGGAAACGACTCCCTCCTCCCTTAGGGAGGAGGGAGTCATTCCCTCCCAACCCACTGAACCCTCTGTCACATCATATTTTCTCTTTTATTTTACTTCATCTTTCCGAACCCACAACACACGGAAACCCTATCTTTTTGAACCCACTCAATTAAAAAAAATTTACAAAACAATCAAATGTAAAATCTTAATTTGCAATAGAGTTATCGGCGGTAGCATTCACGCTTCAACGAGTGGGTTGATTGGTTTCACTAACTCACTTCATCATCTCTCTCCATTTTCTCTTTCTTATTTTCTCTTGTACCATGTGTTTTAAAACTTGTACCTTAGTTGTTTTGTATTTTTTTAAATTGAGTGGGTTGAGTGGGTTCAAAAAGATAGGATTTCCGTGTGTTGTGAGTTCGGAAAGATGAAGAAAAAGAAGAGACAAAAATTGATGTGGCAGTGGGTTCGATGGGTTGGAAGGGAATGACTCCCTCCTCCCTTAGGGGTAGACTTCCGTCCACTCTTTGTTCAATAATCTATTGACTTTAAGAACTTATCAATATGAGTGTCAAAAGCTAGTCAAATTTCCAAGATCCATTCATGACAGGCTTGTGTAATTGCATTGTCATATAGTGTTAAAGTTCATATCCTCATGTCCAAAATGACAGTGGACCAATTAGAATTATTACTTTATTGTGAAACAATACATGTATAATGATATAAAAAAAGATTCTTAAATATAAATTGATTACCTTATGAGTTTTAAAAATATATTTACCAAACCAACATTACCCCAAGCTATGTATAAGTTATATATTAAGGCTTAAACTTATCTAAAATGATAACATTGTATACATGTTTTGATAATAAATATATGACTGATAAATATATGACTGGTTCTGAAGCTTCAAATGTCTTGGTCGAGCCGGAAAAAATAGGGTCCTCGGCTCTTAATGCGTAACAATTTAAATTTATAAGCTAAAGTTTTTTTTAACAAAAAAAGAACAACGATTTCTAAATCATATTATATGATTTTTGATAAACAATTAAACATAATCTGATCATCTCATTTATTGTAAATTGATTTTTCAATTCTTAAAAACATAATTTGATAATCTTATTTCTGATAAAAAAAATAATATGATTGTTTGATTGTTTGATACATGGAACAAAAAGTGAAAAAGAAAAAGTAGAAAACTTTTACCTTGTGACTTGGGTAAATGTTTTGGTCTTGGAATATTGTTGAGACTAAGAGTATGAGATGTTGATCATCACCGTGAGTTCCTGATCGTCAATCTCTGATCGACTAATTCACCGATCGATTGTCACTGTGTAAATATTTTGGAACACTGTTTCTACCTTCTGGTGTGTGGTGGACTATCCACCATTCAGCACACATCTTATATTCTGTCTGCTCCAACTTATGTACGAATCTATTATCCTGCTAACAAAATTATAAAATTATAAATAAACATAAATTATATAATAAACAATATTTGAATAATAAAGTAATCATACTTTGTCGAGTTGTAAAAACCGGTTGCATTCAGGATTTTTTAAAGGCCTTAGTTTTGACCATGCAACAGTCCGAATGATCACATTCTGTTGTCGGGTACCAAACAAACTGCTCACCGAAAAAGTCTCAAGAATCCATATTTGAATGTTAGCAAACAAATAAATAAAAAATTGTTAGAATGTTTGCAAACAAAAATAAATAATAAAATTTTCATCATATACTTATCTTAAAAGCATATAAAAACCCGTTTAGGGTGTAGGTCGTTTTTTTTACGTTGTTTCTTAAATCGACTGGATGTATATGCTTGTCAACCTTATTGAATACATTTTCCAGCTATGAGTACAATTGATCCCAAATTATCTTCCCACATGGATATCTGTCATATCAAAAATTAGTTCACAATTAAATTTCTAAAAAATATTAGTAACGATATGTAACTATAATCGGTAATTATAAAATAGATGACATTATACATGTTGAATTTATCAAGGTTGTATAGAAAATTGAAATACTCTTGTGTAACAGGCTGTTTAGGCAACCTCCCCTTGAAACCGTTATCTAACAGGTATAGAAGACATACACGGACCGCATCCTCGTCCGATAACTCATTAAGTGAATGTTTAAACACCTAAATAACATCGTCTAATTTGACTGGGACATTCTTCGGGACCATAGGAAAGGCATGGGAATGGAAGACGGGGCGGGATGCAGAAGCAGGAAAATAGTCACCAAAATGGAAGCCGATGATGAGACAAAATTCTTTCTTCCTGAAAGACAGCTCGTAACCCCCAATCTCAAAAACCATTTCCTGTACTTGGCTTCGGGATCGGTGACAACTTCGTGGAGAAAGACGTAATGTAGAAGCAAAGGATCCCCATTTACATTAGGAATGTCTAACCACCTCCCAAAACATGTATTCTAGATCATAGTCTCTCATTCAGGTCTATCTCTAAATGTCGCAAGCATTTGCCTTCCGATTTTGGGTTTACAAGAGAGTGTAATGGATTCATCAAAAACTATGTTGTGCTGCACAAATAAAAAAACTGTTATTAGTTCATTCCGAAACGAAAACTGACCAATATTCCAGACTAGATCCTTATGCTTTGGACGAGTTCCTCATGTTCCGAAATAGTTCCTCGCATTTTAGAGGCTTCCAGAATAAATTTTTAAGATCCCGAACACTACATTTCGATGTAAATCAACAATACCCAAACATCTAAACTACTTTTCAGTTGGTCCTTCAACAATGACATCTTTAATTTAAAAGCCGGAACGTTTTCAGTTCATTCTGAAGGTGTTCTACGTATTCTAGAATAGTAATTATAGACGGATAGGAACCTTATACAAACAAGAAAACTAGGTAAAGAGAAATCAAAGAACGTACTTGTCAAATTACGGGGTCGTAGTGCTCTTTTTCCATGTCGGAGTTGCATGCTGGAGATCGGACTTACATGTCGGAGATCAGAATGACGATCGGAATCGAAAGTCAAAAGATCTGGAATCGTGTGTCGGAATCGGAATTGGAAGTCAGAGCAAGATTCGAAATAAAGGCGAGGGTCCGCATTTTTTCAAATTATATTCCAGAATTTGAAATTCAAATTCCTGATCCGGAACACGGACGGATAGTCCAGAATGGTAATTTCGGACCCACTGTAATGGGTCGGCCCACCTGAAAATTTGTCCGAAATATGTTCCGAAATGCCCCATTATATTAATATCCACTTGTCATGCTTAAGGAATATGATACATTAGGTCAAATGCATATCATAAGGTCTATCATTCATGCATCTTACCTTATAATATGTTGTGGGATTGTAAGACTTGCTCTACATGATTCCATGTTTCATTGGTAGTTTCCATGGTTATAATCTTACATCATGAACCATTTCAAGATCTTATAATATCCCTATAGATAGTGATATTGGGATATATGTTGTATTTTGTAGATGTTTCATGGAAAATCACTTTCTAAGACAAGACTTTACACATTTCAAGGTCGAAAAGTCCTTTCCCATGAGAAGTATGTCATCTGCATACAAGATAAAGAAAATAACAATACTCCAACTAGCTTTAATGTAAACAAATGGTTCATCTTGATTTTCATTAAAACCATAATCTTTGATTTTTTTGATAAAAGTGGAGATTATAGCTCCCAAATTCCCGCTTTAATCTATACATGGATTTATGAAGCTTTCACACTTTCTTTCGATGCTTTGGATAAAAAAACCTTTAGTTTAACCACATTGACTTCCTCACTAAGGTGACCATTTAAGAAGGTCATTTTACCTCTATTTTTCATATCCAATAATCACTATATGTGGTTCTGGCAATAAATATCTTAATAGCCTTAATACTTGCAACTAGAGAGAAGGATTTGTTGTAGCATGTACACTGAATTTATGTGTAACCATTCGCCATAATTTTGGTCTTTAAGGTGTGTACATTACCATCCATGTCAGTCTTCTTCTTGAAGACTCGTTTGCATCCAACACTTTTGTTGTCTGGTGGAGGATCATTTAAGTTCCAAATTTGATTATCCTTCATGGACCGTATGTCTTCTTTTATGGCTTCTAACAATTTATCAAATTTTGGATCTAATATAACACCCAAGTAGTTAACAAGCTCATATCAAGTGAGGTCTGATTCCAAAACTTCGATCAAATCAAAGACTTCACTATTATGCCTAAGTAGGTAGATATATATGTATCTACTGAAGTTATTAATGAATGTTTCCATCTCTGGTGATAGTTATAAAAGACACACACATGTGTATGTATGAGTTTAAATAGATATTTTACCCTCTTATCGATACTGAAGAAAGTGTAACATCCGTGATTCCAAGGTATTGTTAATTTATTTAATATTGCATTTATTGGTGTTAGGCCATGAATTTGTTAGGGGCTTAGAGGTTGGGCCTCTTTGGGTTTGGTCTAGCTGAAGCCGTACGTTGGGCGTAAGTTTGGCGTACGTGGGAAGTAGTAAGCTTAAGGAAACACACAGAGCCATGCACATGCGCACAACGTACAAGGTGGTACGCGCATCGTACGTTTGCTGACTCAAAACCCTAATTTTTAGGGTTCAAGCCATATAAATATGTCATTATGTCCCATGTCCCATCCTCCTTATCAACCTCCTTAGCTCAGAAACCCTAAAATCTAACCCTTATCATCCTTATGTGTTCTTGGCCTTGTGGAAATCATTTTTGGTAGCTTGGAGCCTTGGAACGAAGAAGAGGAAGTTGGTGAAGGAGAGTTGGTGAAGCTTGAGCTTGAAGATCCGAAACATCATCATCATTTAGCACTCATTTGAGGTATAAATTTCAGAATTTGCCTTATGAATGCTTAGATCTCTTGTGTTTGAGTTTTTGGACCTTTTTGGTCCCATGGATGATTTGTGCTTTGTGTTGTTTGGGCCTCAGTTTGGGTCACTTCCATCGATTAGTGACTTGGGCCGTGGTGGACCATCTGGAGCTGGACCGATGGGCTAGAGAAACCTTATTGGGCTTTGGGCTAAGGCCTATGTGAAAGGATTGGGCCCATTTGGAAATTGGGCCATATGTTGGGCTTTATGGGATTGTTTATTTTTTGGGTCATGGGTTGTGATATAAGGACCAAGTTATGTTAGGGGTAAAATAGTCTTATACCCCAAGTAGGGATTTTTGGTAATGAGGTAGATCCCTCTGTTGATTAGCTTTTATTTGGAAATTATTAGCTCAGAGAGCCGTAGGATCAGCAGGCAGGGATCATTTGTTTCGATCAGCTTTTCGAGGTGAACTTTCCTCACCGGGTTTAGCGGGTCTAAGGCACCAAGGCTGACCCTTGTTGATTATGTTGATATACTCGTTGTCTGTGTGATACTTGTATGTGCTTGTATATGTATGCTTATTGGGTGGGGCCCGTATTGCGAGTGTGGGTGGGGCCCGTATTACGAGTGTGGGTAGGGCCCATTTTATGAGTGCGATCGTTGTGCGGGAAAGGCCTGTATCTCTTTGGGTGGGGTGTAACACTCATAAAAATTGCGCCAATTTAAAACATTTTAATTCATTCAAAAGCCATTAAGTTATTACAACTTGTTTTCAAAAGAGTTTAAACATCAGAGTATCCCCAGAACCAAATCACAAAATCATGAAGTATGAGGAGCGGTACGATCATGCCTTCGCCTTGCCACGATCTCCTGAAGCACATGAAACAAAACACTAAAACTGTAAGCCCGAAAGCTTAGTGAGTTATCCCCAAAAATACCAACCACATATAACCATACTCATATCATATCACAATACAGAACAACCATGCATATCGAGTCTACAGTGTGACCGGTCCGCCCGCACCGGGCCTTCAGTCCACCTGGTCCACTCTCCGAGTCTAGCCATGTATATCGAGTCTACAATATGATTGGTCCACCCGTACCAGGCCTTCAATCCACCTGGTCCACTCTTTGAGTCTACAGTATGATTGGTCCGCCCGCGCCAGGCCTTCAGTCGGCCTGGTCCACTCTCCGAGCCTTGGCACGTCTGGACCGCCCTCTTGGGGCCTTCAGCTTATTCGGACCGCTCGTTGGGCCTCCGGTCTATCCGGTCCGCCCTGGGTATGTTGGCCTACAGCATAAAGCAAGACCCGCCTCAACCCAACCCCATTCAAACAACCATGTGCACATAAAACAGTTAATCGCATAACAATCCACAGCCAAACAAACGAATCTATCAGATCATGCAACATAACAATATCCTAACTAGGATACCGACCTTAACCAGGTCACTAACATAACATTACCTTATATACCGGGATACCGACCTTAACTAGGTCAATAACATAACATTACCCTATATACCAGGATACAGATCTAGCAATTCAATAACATATCAAAGAAATACCCGGATTCCCATCCGATAAAGGGTCGGCCTTGGTGCCGTAGACCCTATTGATATAGTAAGGATAACTCACCTTGTAACTGCCGAACCAAATCACGAAAGCACAAACCCGAAGCACTGCCTCCAACTCCAACACCTATAATCATCAATGATCCAATGACATAAATATCCAAAATTACCATAATACCCCTGAAGGTCAAATCGGTCAAAGTCAAAGTCCCCAGTCAAAGTCAACCTTCCTGGTTGACTCTACTCGCCAAGTCAACCCACTAACTCGCTGAGTTCTAAAACTCAGAAACTCTCACATCACGACTCGACTCGCCGAGTCACCCCATGACTCGTCGAGTTCAACAATCTCCGAGTCCTATCTTGACCAACTCACTGCTCCGAGTCCAAGAACCTACTCGCCGAGTCCACGACAATCTTCATCAGACTCTCTGAGTTGTTCTTCCACTCGTCGAGTCCAAGCTCATCATCATATGACTCGCCAAGTTCACCCATGCGACTCGCCGAGTCACTACGCGACTCAATGCCTAAAGCCCTAGCCTAACTCGCCGAGTCATCTCCCAGACTCGTTGAGTTGATACGGGTATTCCCATAATCGAAAGATACAGAGCTACTCCATTGCTCCAAACAATAGATCTGGGTCCCTAGAGTGCATTAGCAACATAAAGTTGCTACATTTACGTGCTTCATGTCCCATAATTCCAAAAATTAAGCTAGAAAGGAACTTAACTCATAGGGAATGGCTTTTGCATAGCAATTAGAAGGGCTTTCTACATATTTGATCAAAATAGAACTCAGATTTGGAGTTTCAGCTCCAGATCTAACTCATGCACCAAGATCTCATCATATTATCTCCGAACAAACCCTAAAACTCCATGAAAGATGGATCTAGAAAGGAGAAGGCCAAGGATAACGATTCATTACCTCCAAAACGACCCCCCACTGAAGAATAAGTCGAATCTCCACAAATCTCCTTGATCTTCAAGATCTCTTCACAAAATCACTTATCTAAGCTCCAAATTGCTTCCAAGGACTCTCACTCACGATTTTAGGGTTTATGGATCTCAAAGGGTGGTAAGGGGGTTGAGGGGAGGACATTAAGTCCTTTAAATAGGATGCAAACCCTAAGATTAGGGTTCTCCTCTTCCAGCATTGACTCGTCGAGTCCAGCCGCCGACTCGGCGAGTCAGGCCACTTATCACGTGCTCTTACGCTCCGCACGAGTCATAGCTCCAACTCGCCGAGTCCATCCTTCTAATAACACTTTACACCCATGAACTCTTGCTTCTGAACTTGGGGTGTTACATGGGGCCTGTTATGTGATATGATGGTATGTGTTATCTTGGGGAAACTCACTAAGTTTTGTACTTACGGTTTTCAGTTTATGTTTAAGGTAATTCTAGTTCCAAAGAAAAGAGCTCGGGCTTACCGCATCGCACATACCATAGAGATTCCGTGTTTCATACTTACTCTGATTTTGATACATTGTTTTGATGAGATGTATGAATTATGTTTGAAAACACTATTTTTATCTATTATAAAACGAAAATTTTGGGACCATATTTTTGGATGCTTTAGAAAGGATCATTTTTTGTATTCTGATATAAACATGGTTCATATAAATCAAATGACTGAGGGCCAGTTAATTCCAAAATTTCTTATAAGTGGAATTTTGCAATTCACTTCCTGTTAGTATGTCTAAGACCGTCCGAAATAAGTTTAATTTAAGTCATACTTGAGTCTTTTAGCATTGAGACTATAGCTAGAAGATTTTAAAAGGGAAGTTGTAACTATTAATATAGAGCACAATAACAATCATCTAAAGTAAGAATGAGACCACTTGGTAACTTCAACACGTAGCTTCCAATAGCTTCAAATAAGTGCTCATGTTTCATTGCCAACAAACAAGTTCAATTCACTCATGTTTAATTTCTTCATTCCTAAATACATACATACTATTACAAATGTGGGTTCCATAACTTGTATCAAACACCTAGAAATTATATGAAAATCATAAAATTTTATCACGTAGAGCGAAAAGTATATACTTGACTTGCTTGGCGCCTTAATTTTGCTTCATTTCAGCCTAGAAAGTCATAGATGATAATACTTCTTCCAATGCCCGATTTTACCACAATGGTAACTATAGGTATCATTTTCTCATTCTCTAACAAAGAACGAAGCGATTTTTTTTTTCGGTTTTCGTTGACATCTACAAGGAAATAAAAGTTTACTATAGTATTTTCAATATTCATCTTTTATATACTATCATCCTTATGTTTTATTAAAACGTAATTTAATATAACCTAATATACGCATTAAAGTTTATTGTCATAGGTAGCATATAACAATAAGTTTAGTCAATAGATAGCGGGTACCAATTACATCTCTATACAACTTTAAGATCTTTATGAAACTTTGGACAAAGCCCAATTAACATGTTACTCTTATAGTTGCGGTGTTAGGTGTTATTGTTAGTTCCAATTATAGGATTCCAATATTCAAATTTAGGGATTGTTTTGTATAACCATTGTGTTACAAAAATAGTGTTACGAGTAAATTGCATGGATACAAAATATCCATCAACATATTTTTATTATTAAAAATCAGTTTTAAACAAATTGTTTTATCTTTACAAATATATTTAAAGTTGATTATAATCTAAAACAAATTTTCGATTTACCTTCTTTTTAGAAAATAAACCATTTTACCAAAAAGTTAGTTTTATGTTTCTATCTGTTACGTAACAATATTAAATCAATACAATCAAATGATCAAAAGCTTGAGCTCGATCATAACACAAGTATTTAACCCCAAGCCAAAAAGGCTCTAACCGTGTTTGATTTCCAAAAAAGTTCTGAAAGTGCCACTTTTCGGAAACCAGATGGACCATTTTTGAAAAATTGTGATTGCTAATTTGTTATAATGAATGAAGTGAAGAATCAAGCAGGTTTCTCATATGTGTTCTTCTCTCTGAACTCTTGTATGGCACTTCTTATCATGCCTTCCATACCACTGCTTACAAACAGATGAGTTCCATCCAAAATGTGTATAATGAACTTTTGTGATTGTGGCAATGAAGCGTTGTAATTTATTATGAATTGAGCCATTGGTATGTCACTGCAATAACAACAAATGAAAAACCATTTTTACAGAGTAGCGCACAATCCACCATTTTTGCAAAAAGATTAAGCGACTTACCATGAGATAAATACTCCTTTCGCTGCATGTACCATGATTTCACTGCAACATTAAACCAATGCAAACTTCATTTTATCAGACAAATAAATTTCCTACAAATGCTAAATTCTTAGAGGCCAAGAAACTAGCATGTGTAAGTGCCATAACAAATTTGAACACATCACAAAATTTATGAAATTATATAAGTGCACAGCTAAATGTTCTATAGCTTTAACAACTGTGTAAGTGACATAACTTTGACGTAATACTTAGAACTCAAATTACTGAAATAGCCATGGGGAAAGGAGTATAATTTTACATCATGGAGCAGCATATTACCGGGATGCATAATTGTCATCTTTGTAAACACAATTGAAGTGACAAACTGACAGTTGATATAAACAAATGTATTCATGAACCCTAGACTTTCAAAAATGAGAATCAATTAGAAACCCTAGACTTGTGATGAAGATATTAACAGTCACGACAAGGAATTTGGAGTTAGATAAGCAAATCCCAAACACCCTCTAAACGTGTATAATGAACCGAAACTAAAAATGTCAAACACCAAACCAGATAACAGAAATCATACAAGAATTGAGTTCAAAGATTCAAAAATAAACAATAAAAATCATGTGCTTATCGATCTAGGAGGTGGGACTTACGGAGAAGTAGCAGTAGCCGGCGCCGGCAGCGGTGTTCTGGAGCGGAGATCGGAGGAGGGTCGCCGGCGTGCAAGATCGGAGAAGCCTTTGCAGCTGTGGCGACGTTGGTGAAGAACGAGAGAGAGACTATTGTCTGACGAGAAAGGGTTAAAGGTGGTTTGAGGGTATAAAGGTAATTTACTTTTTTTGCTGATCAATTTTTGTTTCTTATATCTTCACAAAAAAACCATTCTAAGAAGTAATTTTAATCCAGGGATACTTTTTTAATTTATTAGATTTTTAAAAAAACTAATAAGTTAATAAACGATTTCAAGAAGCAAACCCACACACATCTTAGATGTCATTTAAATTATTATTATTAGGGGTGAACGCGGTGCAGTTATTAGTCAAAACCTCAACACTAACCACAAATACAGTTAACCCATTTTTAAAACTATTTTGTACGATTATTTTGTGGTGCGGTTTTGTTTTTTCTGTGTTTCGGTTATTAACCGCATGAATTTAGTGTGATTATTTTGTGTGGTTTTTAACCACAGTTTAGAGTTCAAACGGTTTTAATAGTTCAAGCATATTACTTGTAATAATAAATAAATAAAAACATAAGGTATAAGACAATTAACTTAAATCACAAACAACTAATATATTAAAAACGTCAAATCACTAGTAATTAACAATAAATATCTTAAAATTATCAAATTTCACCATTTTTTAAAATTAAACATAATAAAAAAAACCACACTTTTGTCTTTAGAATTTTATTCTTCTTTCATCCATGATTGTATTACTTTTAATATTTAATATATTAATAACTAATAAAAAAAATTGTATATAATATATGCGGTTTTTTGCTGTTTTAGAAAACTAATAACCGCGTCGCACCGCAAATTTGCGGTTTTTGAAAAACAGAAAACCTCACCATCGGTTTTTACTGCGGTTGCGGTTTTTACGGTTAATTTTAGTTGTTGTACGGTTTTGCTCACCCCTAATTATTATTGCTTAAAAGCTATTCAAAAAGCCAACTCTTCCTTACTTATGGGTTCTTGTTTTTTATACCTTCACAAAAAATCATTTCAAGAAATACTTTTCTTATACCCAAATACATTTTTAACTTATTGGCTATAAAAAAACAATAAGTAATAAACTATTTCAAAAAACAATCCCAAAAACTCTCTTAATTGGCATTAAAATTGTTACTCCTCATCAAAATGAGATTTAACCAACCAAATAATATCGGAATGCACAAATAGATAAATAAAATTAGGTTTTACCACACAAATTGTCATGATTTTAACCAAGTAATTATAACACATAAATTGGTGATATAGAATTTGTAACAAATTGAAACATATTGCCAAACTTGCTAGGAACTTTCTACTTGACATAAGTTGATAGAAGAAATATAAATTCGCTGCATAAATATACATTCTATTCTTTATTATCATTGCCATGTCAAACCAGAAATCATCAATAAAACAACAATCAATATTTAACATCCCAAAAATTAAAAACTCCTACAATATTCCATCTTTATCAGTAGACAGATCACAAAAAACCATTATCCAATAAAAATTCACAAAAAATCAACGACATGACAACCAAATCCTCTAACATAATTCTAAAGAAAGAACTCTATTTCTGCATTCCTTGAAATAAAACAAATGCAAAATAACGCTAATAATACAACAAACACGAATAATACCAAATTGTTAAATAACTCGTGAAGACAATAAATGATTTTTTATAAAATTATAAGTGAAGAGCTAGTGTCACAATCTAAACCTAAGTATGTGAGGGCACCTTCTTTCAACTTTTGGTGCATCTGGTTGACCTTCAAGACCCTACATTTCATCATCTTCCAATGCATTATAGATCATCCTGCAATGAACAAAAAAAGGGTCACAAGATATCCAAGTAAAGGACAAAATGGTAAATTGTATTAATCATGTTTGTACTCGTATTATTTACCAAAATAAGGTGATGAAGAGGAGAAATATAAGGTATCCGAGTTTGAAAAGCCGTTGCTTTTTTTCCCAGCTTAGGTGGTTAAAGATCTCTGTGACATCCACAAGATGTTGCTTCCGAGTGTACCTAGTAAAAATAATTATACACATGACCATTTTGCCCTTGGAATGATAGTCTGTTTGGTTGGATCTTGGATGGAATGGAATGAGTGATTACATTCCATGATCCCATTTGATTGTGATATTATATTAAGAAGAAGAAGAAGAAGAAGACTTACAATCGAATATTGTAGTAAAGATATGGCAAACCAAGTAAGACCATCACCCAATGCCCAGTGAAAAGATATATTAAGCATAAAACTCCATGTGTAATAAATTCTGGTAATATCACAAAGTTTATGCGAGATGCAGAATCATAAGGATTAATGTAATCAAACTCTAAATCCGCTAAGCACATAAGCTGCAAAAAAAAAAAAAACATATTTACAGTTAGAAACATTTTGAACCCTATAAATTATGGATGTATAAGATAAATCTTAATGCTGATTCATAGATTAAATGTAGTACATATTCAAGCTAACACATATATATACACACGGATCAAAATTTTTATAAAATATAGTTTCTTTTTGAAGTTTTTACAAAATTGGATTAGGTTGACAATGCAAAACCTAGTACGATGGTTTAAAAGTTCAAAAATTGGTACTTTTCTACTACAAACAATGCAACTGGAACTTCAAGAAAATTGTGATTGCTCAAAGCCAAAAGGGGTTAAAAGCAGGGTATGCTTCAAAAACAAGCAATTAAAGCCGCTATTAGGGTAATCGTGCAATCCATTAAATGTGAATTGCAGACGCATGTTTCAATCCAAAAATCAGATTTCACAAGAACCCTAATTTCGCAATTTGACAAATTGAGGAAATCCAAGGGCGCAATTGGTTATAATTAGTTCAAGAATGATCGAAAAATCAAGACTTGGTAAAAGATAAAGCAGTTACAGATCACGAATTGCAGATTCTACATGATTACAAACATAAACACATTAAAAAGGAAGAAGTAAAAAACGGTAAAGTTACGAGGATTTACCTGATAAACAACTACAACAAGGAGAGCTATGTGGATGAAGAAGAACAGTAGCCATGTAATTATCTCCCCCATCTCTCTCCTCTTCTTCCTCTCTTTCTTTCTCTGTCTCCGGGTGCTCTCTTGTTCTACATACACATTCTGTATCTATAGTTATATTTAATCAGGGAGAATGAATAAAGCCATGAGTTGACAATTTGCACCCTCAACGTCATAAGTTGTCCGTTTTGATTCCCTCTATTATTTTAGATTACACTTAATAACATAAAAATATAAAAATATATGTATAAAGTTATTACCTGTAAATACCGATCAACGAAGTAATTTAAAAAATTGATGGTTAAAGACTTAAACTAAATTTTGGTTAAAAAATTGATGGTTAAAGACTTAAACTAAATTTTGGCAAATAGGTATTTACAATTTTTTTTCTCAAAATTTTGTTTCGAATATGTTTTTTTTTTATAAAATCATATTTATACAAAAAAGTTTTTTTTATATAAAAAACAACATATTTTCACATAAAAATATTATATTTTCTATATAAAAACTTTTTAAATTTTTTTTATACAAAATACATATTTATAAAAATAGATATTTATTACGTACATAAATATATACAAATCCAATAACACAATGTGTTCATACTATTCGTATCTTTTCAATTATTAATCGATGCATCCCACCTTAAAAACCGTAAAAGAAAATTAAAATAAAAAGTAGTATATTTCAAAATCATAACTTCATAAGTATCCAATATAAATTAGACAAAATTATATAAATAGTCCATACATTATATAAAAAAATAAGTTTTGTAAAACTTTTCTTCACCAACCCACTTCATAATTATTCAATACAAATTCGACAAAATTACACAATACATTAGGGGTGTATATGAGGCGGTTTGGTTCGGTTATTGACCAAAACCGAGCCATAATCGTTACAATCGGTTAATGTATTTCGGTAGCCATTAGTTATGGTTAGAATTGGTTATGGTTAATGGTTTTGGTTAATTGGTAATATCGGTTAACCAAATGATTGAAAATGATATAAAAGTCGAAGTTCATTGATATAAAATGTGAGAAAGAGAAGGTATATTTATATAAAAAAAGTGAAAGTAAGAAAGTACGTTGTTATAAAAAAGATAGTAAATAAGTACACTGCTATAAAAACAACTACAAATTGTATAATTGTTATGCATTTAAACAAATATAAAGTTCCATTTAAAAAAAAACACTATCATTTTAAAAACAATACAATATAAAGAGGGAGAGCCATCGAGATGTGATATTGGTTGTTGAACTGTATCGTGCTATCTCATTCAAGAATTAAATAGGTATTTCATATATTTAAAAAAATTTAAAAAGTTTTTATATTGAAAATATAAGATTTTTTATGTGAAAATATGTTTTTTTTTTCTTGTATAGATATGATTTTTTTATCTGAAATCAAATTAACATGAATACAATATCGATTTTTTGAATGATGTATTAAATCAGAGTATCAAAATCGATGTATTGAGAAATATTGAAATCATTAACCAGAAAACAAAAATTAAAATCAGAAATCTTCTATTGTGTGAAAAACCATAATCGATTTATTATGAATCGCTTTTTTGTTATTGTAGAAAAAATAAAATTTGATTCATAGAGTCATTAGATTGATGGTGGTGAGAGACAAAATATGATGATTATGTGAAAATATGTTTTTTTTTTCTTGTATAGATATGATTTTTTTTTATCTGAAATCAAATTAACATGAATACAATATCGATTTTTTGAAGGATGTATTAAATCAGAGTATCAAAATCGATGTATTAAGAAATATTGAAATCATAAACCATAAAACAAAAATTAAAATCAGAAAGCTTCTATTGTGTGAAAAACCATAATCGATTTATTATGAATCGTTTTTTTGTTATTGTAGAAAAAATCAAATTTAATTCATAGATTCATTAGATTGATGGTGGTGAGAGACAAAATATGATGATTATTTTGGAGGCCTTCCTTAGGCTGCACCACTCATTGGCATGACCCTAGAAATTGTAGTCTTTGTCATCAAGGGGTCGAACCATAACCACGTATGGGCGACCCTAAATAAATGTGTGCCAAAGGCTAAATGTTGACCAAACCTCCTGATTTTGTTTAATTCTTTTGGTTTTGCAAACCTATGCTCTAAATTTCATCCCGTCCCTAAATAAATACGTGCCAAGGCTAAATGTTGACCAAACCTCCTAATTTCGTTTAATTCTTTTGGTTCTGCAAACCTATGCTCTAAACTTTATTTGTACAAAATTAAAGTTTTTACACATTATTATTACATTAAAATAGTAGTATCTAATATCTCATATACAACTATTGGTCTTTGATTAAGTCATAACAATTATGAACAACCTGTAAAAATATTATAAACCAACTTGTATACAATTAAAGCATAACATTAACCAACATAGATTGAGGTGTTAAACCAACTATTGTATGGTTAAACATCCATTAATTGGAAGAGGTGAAATTATCATCTCTATCTGTCTACATACGTGGTACTTGATCTTCATGCAATAGTAATTCGACTATAGAATTAAGGTTAGAACTTTAGTATGGGGATCTTGAGGAGAAAGAAATAGTAACGAAACACTAATGAAGCGTAGCCAAACTCACCACCTTGATGAGAGGTCAGAGGATCATAAGACCTTCAAATCTATGAACTTGATACATAAGATAGAACACCGGTTACGCAAAGTTGATCAAATCACTTCAACCATTTTCATTCATGATGAAGCACAAATAAGGGGATCCAAAACCAAGTGGCCTATGCGCCGAGCAGAGGAGACACTTCATACTTGCCACCATGCAAGTACAAGTACAAAGTATCCACAATAAGATTTTTTTTTTTAATTGAAAAAGCATTTAGTTATAGTTAATTAACGAGCTATTGGGGATAGCTTTTCAATATTTTAGTTGGGCCCATAACTTTCTAACCAATAGAAAAACTTAATTAAGAGCTTATCTAATCATTTTCATGGGACCATATCTATTTTTATTATTTTTAATTTATGAAAAAACTTAATCAAAAAGCTTTCTTTTTGTGGTATGGAGCTATTCTGAGTTATATTTTGTTGAGGTACTATGATATTTTATTGAGATGACCTACAAAAACATAGCTAAAAAACTTTAATGACTGCTCTGGTTGACAGTTTTTAAGGTTATCATCCAGATGCTTACAACATTTAGGCCCAACATGTGATGGGCTTAACCCAACATTATCCCAACATGATGTGTACCTTTTTAAAAGGCCTTCTTGCATCAGAGTTCCACTAGATTTATTTTTTTGCTTGGTAAAGAAAAGGCTATTGAGAGAATTAGGAAAAAAAACATAGATTGTTTTTGAGAATGTTGAGACCTAAAAATTATTTCCATTATCTATTCTTTACACATCAAGATGTTACATTATTAATTTCATCAGCGTCCCACTCCATTTTTTTTTCTTTTAACAATGTTTATAGAAGGTCATAATATTCTACTTACAAAGGATCTAAGCTTATTATAGTTAAAAAAAAATCACCCATCAATACAACCCAAGATCTTCAAAACCTTGCTCGACAATGTTATAACTTTCTTGAAATTTTGAGAAATAAAATTGGGAAAGACAATGATGGAAGTTGGAGTTGAAGAATTGCTGTCCATTGTTACAATAATCTCCGATCCAGTGAAGGAGTTGTCTTCCTTACATTTACGCATGTAAAAACTCCTGCTACCAATATCTCCAATCATCTTTGACTTATCTAAACCTATATACAAACAAATATACTCAATCAAAATTCATCTGAACATAAAAATGAAAATTTTTTTTTACTTACTTTGAAGACTGAAATGAGAAGGGTGAAGTTCAAAGCTTGAAATGGAGTGTTGATCAATTTGAGGGCTTCTGCCTTCTGAATCATACTGTTTCTTCACCATCTTCATTGTTTCCTCCACACTTGAACCCAATTTCACCATTGCTCGAATTGGTCCTGAGCTTCCTTCAACTGTTACATTCACCACTACCTTCGCTTCTTTATTGTATCCCTGCGTTTTAATTCTATCCCCAATTATCACGATTGGTTTTCAAATAGTACAACGAAAACTTGATATACGCAAATTGATGTTGATCATCAATTATTCAATGCTATCATCGTATCAAACATTCATTGAATTTATCTCAAAATCAGATTAGTAATATTTTTGGCTATGAAGTCGGAGATCATCGAAGCGTGAATCATCAACCAACCTAAGTGAAAAGTATCAAGTTACCGATTTCCTCTACCTCAATTTTTGGCGGAGAATAAGGCAACACCAATTCCGGCGACGACAAGAAAACGTCTGCACGAGCCCGACGTTGTAAAATCATTCCGCCGTGATCCTCCGTCGATTCACGAAAATCATTGGAGAGAACGCCGGTCAGCAAAGCAGGCTCCGAGTTGCATCTGTTAAGGGGTTTCAATGGCTTCTTTGACGATCGACGAACTACTACTCGCCGGCGAAGTTTGTGAGTAGACGAAGGAGGATGTGGAGGTTTGATATTCCGTTTAACCGGAATCCGTCCACTGAGAGGCTTCTCTGACATTAATTATCAAAATTGAAAAGCGGTTTGATTCTTTGAAGAGGTAGATACGATGAACGGTATATGTAAAGTTATGGATACAAGTCAAGTATATGTATAGTTGTTGGTTGTTGTTCATCTCGGAAGCATGCTGATGCTTGTTTTTAAATTAATTTTGTTCTCATATATAAATAATTAAATTCAGAATTTCGAATTTGTAACTATATATTATAATTTGACTTTTTTTTGTTTAAACTAATAACTATACCTATAAATTATAAAAGCAAACACTAAAAGAAAATAAAGTGTGTTACTTTACCATAAATCCATAAGCATTACATGACATTTGACAATGTCAAATCATTTGAAATAATTGATAATAGTGGCAAGATAATAACCATATAAGCTCATGCTATTCATGAATCATGATATTGTGATAAAGAAAACAAGTATTTTCATATATATATATATATATATATATATATATATATATATATATATATATATATATATATATATATATATATATATATATATATATATATATATATATATATATATATATATAGTAAATTAAATAATTATAGATATTACATAATTTCCATAATTATATGTATATTAAATGATATCCATAATTATAATTCTCTTTTTATGAAAACTAATTAAATCCGTCGTTAATACCGGCAATCACACTCTTTCAAAATGAATTTGCATCTATGTTTTTATATATGAATTTGTATTTTGTTTCAAGAATCAATCACTTAAAATACAATAAGTTGTATGAAATATGAAGAACGAGAATGTATTCTGCTGCAATACATTCTCATTCTTCTAGATATGAATTTATTCTGAAAAAATATTATTGTTAACATTAATGACGAATTTAATTACTTTCCATAAAAATATAGATAACATTTAATATATATATATAATTAATACAAAATTCATATTGGTGCATTCTAGCACACAACAAATATGAAAAACATTTGAACCTATATATATATATATATATATATATATATATATATATATATATATATATATATATATATATATATATATATATATATATATATATTACTTAACAACACATGTGCTACAGGAAGAAACGTAAAACAACTTTGATGTTTAGTTTATTGTTAATTTAAATTAATATTTCAATTTGTTGTATAAGCAACATTATTTATGTCTATATATTATTACTTATAAAATAATAAAAATTTTAAAATAAAAATATCTAGTAATAAACAACCTAACCGTTAAATATAAGAGAAAATAACAAAAATAGCCAAAGATACTAATCACTTTGTGGAAAATAGCCAAAAAAATTTTAATTGCAAAAATGGCCACAAAAATCGCAGATGTGAATGGTCCATCTGCAATTTGCACATTCCATTTGCGAATGTACAAGTGGCTAAAGCACAAGTGTGGTCGTTGTGATGTGTTCTCGAACAAGAAGTTAAATTTATGAATAGGCGTGTAGTAGATAAAAGTAAAAAGAAAAAAAAATCGAGTCAAAAAAATGAAAAAAGCATGTTTACGGGGATTATGTTGATGTTGTTGATGTACGTTTATATATAACTGACTTAAAAAGCAATTCAGATAGAGATGAGTTTGGTGATGAAGTTAAAGCTAAGTTTCCCGATAACCTTTTTTTATGGTATGCCCCCTGTACCAGCATGCCCAGTTGATATTAATGAAGATATTCCAACACAGATGGTAGGCATCAATATTCAAAAGATTGAATGTGAGAGTATATTTAAGAACAAAGAACTTTTAAAGCGGTGTATTGGTAAAAAAATGTCTTCGAGAAGGTTTTCAGACGAGGACAAGTAGATCCACCAAAATCAAGGTGTGAGGTTGTGTGTGTTTCGAAAAATTGTTCTTGGTTACTAAGAGCAAAAGCATTTAAAAATTCTGATGCACTTTTCCAAGTGAATAAATTTGTTGATGTACACACATGTTCTTCAACAATTTTGCAACCTAATCATCGACAAGCAAACAAATATGTTTTGGTTGAATATCTTGCTGATGTTTTGGCTGAAGATTATAGTAGAGTTTATCAGGGAAAAGATATTATTAATGATATGAATGCTCAATTGAATATCAATATCTTATATCATCAGGCATGACGTGTGAAACAATATGCATTGTTGTTGTTAAGGGTACGAAAGAGTATTCTTTTACCAAACTTCCAGCTTATTGTCACAATTTGGTCAAACATAATCCGGGTACGGTGACACATATTAAAACAGATGGTGATGATCGTTTTGAGTTTTTATACGTCGCACTTGGTTGCTCGGTTAGTGTTTTAATATATTATTAGTTTTTTTTTTCATTTTTATTTTGGTGTAGTTGAATAGATATACAATGTATTGTAGGTACGCGCTTTTGTCAAATTTTGTAAACCGAACCTTGTACTAGATGGAGCCCACCTAAAGGGCGAGTTCAAAGGTACCATGTTACTTGCAGTTACTAAGGACGAACAAAACCAAATATTACCGGTTGCATATGGTATATGCAAAAATGAGTGTACAAATTCTTGGACATGGATTTTTCAAAAACTACGTGATTGCATAGGCAATATGCAGGAGCTTACAATTATATCCGATAGGTCTCCATCTATAGCAACATCCGTTGCTAACATTTTTCATCATGCTCATCACGGAATATGTGGTGTCCATTTGTATTTCAACATAGTATCCAGATTCGGGAAAAGTAACACAGTTAAAGGAATTTTTTGGGAGGCTAGTAGCGCGTACATAGTTGATGCTTTTGAAGCTGCCATGGATGTTATGAAAAAGACAAAAGAACTAGTATGGGAGTACTTAAAAAATATAAATCCAGAAACTTGGTCAAGGGCACATTTTAGAGGGAACCGATACAATCTTATGTCGTCCAACAGTGCCGAGTCTATAAATGCATTCTAGACACGCACGTAAGGTGCCGATACTTATGTTGATCGATTTTTTTCATGCAACAATGCAACAGTGGTGGTTTCAAAGACATAATTTTGCAGGTATTAAGTTAATTTTTAATATTAATGTTTTATTAATTTAATGTTATTGATCTTAACTTCTTCATATTGTCTGTTTTTTTAGCGGAAGCAACAAAAACACTCACCCCTTGGGCCGGTAAAATTGTAAAAGAAAACAAAAAAAGTTTTAGTAAGTGGGATGTTCGCATGATCTCAAATACGAAATGTGGTGTCAAAAAGGGGGCACAAAAAAGTGATTGTTGATTTCCAACATATGACATGTACATGTAGGCATTGGCAACTTGATGGGATACCTTGTGGTCATGTAATGAGATGTTTAACAGTGAACAATTACCAAGACTGCTCGAGGTATGCGTTAAATGCTTACTTCACCGAAACACTGAGGAAAACATATGAGGAATCAATAAACCCTTTGCCAAAGCCATCCGAATGGGATATCCCCGATTATTTAATGATTGTTAAGCCACCTATAATGGATAAACGTCAGCAAGGCAGGCCAAGAAATACAGACCGCATTCCATCCTAAGGCGAGGGTCCAATTAGAAAAGAGTGTTCTACATGTGGTCAACTAGGACACACGAGAAACAACTATACTGGAAGGGTGTTCGGTAGTGGAGCACGTCGCACAATTTATACTGTAGAAATGACATTTAATATTGGGGGTTCAGCGAGTTGCTCACAAACCTATGACGCTGATTTTGATATAAAACAACCTTGAAATGAAGAGTTGTTAACTTATTATGTATTGTAATTTTTTATTAAATCTTACAAGTCATTGCTATGCTTTCATATTTTAGTTTAGTTTATATTATAAAATTTAGTTTGCAGATTATAACAATTACAAGATGTTATTTAAAAAAACAACAAACGTTCCTTTTGCAACCAAAGGTGTATCATGATAATATTACAACAATTTTGTAACTAATCTTTAAACTCAGGGAATTGCAGTGGGTACTTCTCTTTCTCGATTGTTATATATTCATCCCTTATTCTCATTTTGTCTTCCAAACAATCCTTTTGCACCATAATGTGTATCAACTGCTCGTCCTTCTCAGCAAGCCATTTTTCAGTCATTTTGATTGCCTTATTAGTCTTTTTTATCCATTCTTCATGCTCTTTGATTTTGTTTTTATTGAGGTCTATCCATTCTTGAGCTTGTTTTCATTCCGATGCAATATCATTACCACGTTGAGTGAGAAGTCGGGATGACTCGTTGTCCTCTTCTTGTTGTTCTTCAGCCTTCTTCAATTCTTCAAAATTTTCATCTGACATATATGGCCCGACTGAAGAGGGTGTAAAAAAAAGGTCGACTGAATCACAATAGTAACAATCTATTTCGTTGCATGAGCAAACTTCGAATTTGTATGAGGAACTCATAATAAAGTCGACATTATAATAAAATTGTGCTATAAGTGGTATTTATATATACTAGTCTAAATGCTACCATTTTGTAGTCAGAGTTCTAATTCATATTCCAACTTTGAAATGACAAGTCATTGCAGTAACCTGCAAATCGTAGTAAAACTTTGAAAAGTGACAAGACGTAAATGACTGTTTGACATGATAAGTCACGGCAGTAACCCGCAATTCGTAGTCAAACTCTCAAGTGACAAGACATAATTAACTATTTGACATGATAAGTCACTGCAGTAACCTACAATTCGTAGTCCAAATGCAACCAATTCGTAGTCAAAGTTGTAATTCATAGTCTTGTATTTATTAATATAAATAAATGTTTAAGATCTAAAAACCAAACACCCAAATCACCTAAACGAAACCAACTCCCATATTTAGAAATGTCGTTAAATGCAGCAAGTTCTTCGAATGAAGTACCTGGTTCCAATTCTGAACGGCCATGGACGACAAACGAGGTGTTGGTTCTAACACAATGTTGGCTAAGTGTTAAGGATGGTGTATCGTTACTTGCTCCCCCGCATTGCCTAGTAGGTGATGAATGGGCTCGCATAACAGCTTTGTTCAACCATGAGATGGGAGAAGGACAACAATGACAACAATCAGATGCTGTTACTAAATGGAAGGATGTAAAGGAAGAAGTGACATGGCTCAATCGAGCGTGTAATTATGCGAAAAGTACCAAACTTCGTTGTCGGGACGAAGAAGAGTTCTTGAAAGTTGTTACAGATTTTTACATCTGTGAGAGTGACGGCAGAGACTTCGAATATGAGGAAGTTTGGAAGGTTGTTAAAAATAATCAGTATTTCATTTAGACCGCTCTATTTTTCGTTAATAATAACCCATGGACTTGGCTTTTATTTTAAAGCTTTGTTTGTAGTAATGTCCTAAGTTTAATGTTTCATGTTATAGTTGTTAGTTTAATAGTTTAAGTTTAAATCGTTGTTTTTCATGTAATTGTTGTAATGTTTGTAATGGTTCATGGAATTGTTGTTAGTAATGTATTCTAATGTATTGTGAAAACTAATGCAATGAGCATTTATTAAATAAAATTAAACATAGGAGATGCATCCAAAACATACGTAATACATGAAAATAACATAGTATTCTCCAAATAAATTGAAATAGATTTTAAATAAACGGGATATATTTCAAAATATTCCAAGGGGCTTCAAACTGGAATTTCAACCCGTCACTTAATGACTTGTAGTCCTCCTTAGCAGCTTCCAAGATGACCTCCTCAGTAGCATTTAAACGAATGTCGTTAATTTTGGTATAAAGATCGTTGAATAATAGAACTTCCGTTTTCATTTCATACCATCTCGCTAAGATGTCTAGTTCGCCACGATCGTTTGTTGCAGTCATTCGGTTTTCACCGTTGAAAATATTGGTTAAACGAGTCCAAAACATTGGATCGTTCAAGTTGCTGGTCTCTTACACATGAATATATGCACGTGTAAGAACCAAGAACTCGTCATTGCTCCATGGTATAAAACTCATTTTCATTGAAACAAAGAGAGTAAAATGTCAAAAATAATATATGAATAGCTGTAACATCGTTTAGTAAACTATTTATTTAACTTAATATCAATTTATAGTAGTTTATACACAATATCGCAATCCAATCTTCTAATTTGTCTGCAACTCATAGTCCAACTTAACTGACGAATGCAGTATACTAACTGAGAACACAACAGATCATTGTTCGAGTTGACAAGTCATTCCATCGAAATACAACACAATACACTGCTACTTGAGTTGACAAACCATTGCATCGGGAAAATAAAGAGTCACTATAAATAATTGTTAATATCCATTTTAATTGTATCGCATTACATTTCCCCTTGAAAGTATGGACTCACATGTACCACATATATGGAGCAACGAAGATGAGGTCGCATTCGTTCAAGCTTGGATTGTAACTATAGAGGAGGATTTTCCACCGGGCCCGCCACAAGTTTGCTCTGGATCATTTTAGTCTCGTGTCTGTCATTTGTTTCACCATTGAATGGGGCGTACTCAATATCGAAGAAGAAGAAGAGATGTCAAAGCGAAGTTTCTGGATTTGAAAATAAAGGTGAAGCAATTTTAACATATTTATAACGAGTTGGATAAGGAACATGCAAATACGGATGAAGACATTCTGCGACAGGTGGCTTTGGAACTATACCGTTTTGAATATGATGGTAGCGAGTTTACCCACTCAGATGCATGGAATCTTTTAAAGAATGTCCCTCATTTTTAACATGCATGTTGGTTAAGTTAAATGTATTTCGTTAGTTAAGTTGCTTGTTGTTGTGCATGTGTTTTGTGACTAGTTAATAAATGTCCCTTACTTTTAATGTTTGTTGTTTCCTCAATCGCAATTAAAAAAGAATTAACAAAACAGTTACATAAATAACTAATACATAATACGACATAAAATGCAAACGGGGTACATGAATAACTAATATAATAATATGATATAAAACGGGGTATATGAATAACTAATACATAATACGACATATTAAATGCAAACGGGGTATATGAATAACTAATACATAATACGACATATTAAATGCAAACGGGGTACATGAATAACTAATACATAATACGACATATTAAAAATGCATACGGGGTACATAAATAACTACATCTTTTAAGGAGGTAACAGGACCACTGTTTCATTTGGTATTTCCCAGTGCACATGTGATGGTATAGAATTCACCACTCAGATCCAAATGCAAGCCGATACACGAAAGCAGTGAACTTGTAATCAACCATTTCGTAAATGGCTTCAGACGTACGGGTTCTTAGAGATGCTATAGCGTGGCCACATGATATACCGCTTTTTTGCCATTTCCCACAACTACATACCCTACGTTCAAGTTGTACTTTGTTGGTGGCAAAATTGTCATCGACTTCAAATGTATCCCCATACAAACGTCTTGCCATCCAATTATAAGACTTGTTGACACGTTTTTGAACCTTACTCTCAACATAAGGGGTCAACCCACCAGACAACCTCCCTAGAAAATTTGATAATTTTAGAAAAATAATAACACAAGAAAAAACTAAATATAACAATCTCCCTTACCCGCCACTTCAGCCCGTTCAGCATACCTTGATTGTATCGACGTAATGATTAACTCAATTATCGTTGTTATAGGAAACTCACGTGTGGACGTGGATATAATTTGCAACATTTCAGGGACATCAATCGATTTAACATTGTAACATACTTTTGGGAAAAATGCTCGTGTCCATTTTGAAATTGCTATATCGTCAAGCCAGAAAATTGGACTCCTAAGCAAGTTGCAGAAAGGTGGTTTCCTACATGCACTTTGCAACCTTTCCAAACACAAGTAAAAATCATGAACACTATATGCATTGCATGACTTCCAAAACAACGATTCGACTTCCGTATCATTATGTCCGACAGACTCACGTATTTTTCGAGCTATATCTTTAGGACAATATCCATGATACGAATCTGGGTAGGCACTCTGAACACCAAAGTCTATTTGATCACATAGGTTTCTTATGAAACCAACCTCTGTATCCTCGCCTAAACACTCTTTTAACCTCATCATGAACCATCTCCATGATTCTTCACACTCTAAGGTTCCCAAACCAATTGCTATGAGTAGGGGTTCATGATTTCAATCAAAAGCCACTGCGAAGTACATTGTTGTCAGATAGCTCCCAAGAAGGGGTAAATAACCCACATATATTAACGGTATCATGCACCTAAGGAAGGTACGAATCTGCATAAAAAAACAAACATAAATTAGTGATAAGTAAAGAGTACACGAGATACATTAGCAAGAAATATTAATTAAGTCATTAAAACAAATACGTTATACCACGCAACCTAAAGCCACAAAACAGAATTGAAAGCGGTTGGTATCCGTTTTCTTGATGGTTGTGAAGGTATTAGGATTTGTTCTTTGTAGATTATGCAAGAATATTGGTAGCTGAGAAAAGCTTCTTTCGGTGTAAGTAATCATTTTCACAAGAAATGAAAGTTTATTATAATCATCACACAAATACAATTTTAATTATATACAAATTGGTGTTTCTCTATAATTCATATTTCATAGTTCAACTTTTTAATTTCATAGTCAAACAAGTTCATTTCATAGTCAAACATTGTGACATACCCATTTTCACGGCCAGAAAAGACCAATTTTGTTTGTGCTTTATAAAAATCAAAGTACTTCTTTTAATAAAAATGTTGCGGAATTTGTTCCCAGAAAAACATGATAAATATGTTATCAAAGCATTTTCGAAGAAATGTATTTTTATTCATTTAAAACATTTGGGATGTCATCGTCAATACAGAAACATAAGCATAAACAGAACTTACATTCATTTACACTAGTGATCTACATCTCTTTTAAATCTCTCAGTGTAAAGTAGCTTTGTATCGACACCTGTGATACAAATAAGCTGGAGTGGGTCAGGTAGGGAAACCTGGTGAGTACATAGGGTTTTCAACCCACAATAATATATTTATTATATTTAAACATCAAACAATCAACCCGATTACCCATCCCCGTTATCTTCTTTGATATTCCTTAAAGAATTATCTTAAGGGTCATCTCCTATATCATATTTACCTCTCATCTTTTTACCTCACATTTCCTTATATGCTTGTTCCTAAGGCATGAATACGTAGTTACAACGTCGCCTGAACTTGTAATTCATAGTAAGGGTTAGAGTATCATCACATGAATATACGGTCACAACATCACCTGGACTTGTAATTCATCACCTACAAGTTATAAAATCTGTTGGTGCATCCACGGGTTGTCTAGAATAGTCCGTGGTCGCCATCTATACTCTAGTAGATAACTACATCTCCAAATTGTCGGACAAGGTTATAGTATCTTTCATCCTACATCACCGATTCATCATCACCTATCCATCACCTAATTATCATCACCTTCCTATCATCGCCTATCTCTCATCATTTTATTTCATCACACACCAACTATTTCATCTACCCATGTTTTATCCCAACATATTTGTAGATATAAAATAAATATATATTTAAATCATTTAAAACATGTATAAAATCATTCATCCATCATAGACAGCAAGTATTCAGATAATATGCACACATAGCACGTAATTTATATAAAATACTTCAAATCTATGTGTAAGATGAAAGGGACCATGCACTCACTTGAAAAGGTGGTGAATCCGAACTCAGACAGTGTTTCGCTTCTTAAAAATAATTTCCTTCGACGAAACCTAGTATTATTACCACTAGAGTTTAGTCTATTATTCGCTGAGACTAATTAATAGTCTAGCCATTATTACTATTATATAAGCGTTAAACAATACTTATATAATCCATAATAATAGCCTAAGTACTTATTATAAGTTCCTAATAACGTTATTATAATTAAATAAATGATATTTTAAAAATAGTGTAGGCGTAGCTTACTTACAGCGGGTTTTATAGAAAACCGGGATTTGCTTGGAGCAGCGTTCCTGAGCTGAAAATCTCTTCTTCTCGGACCGTCGAGCACTCCGGGGCTTTTGCCTCGTGCTAGGGAGGTTCCCTAGGCTTTTCGGGGGGGGGGGGTGTTCGGGGCTAGAGAGAGGTTCTAGAGAGAGAGTAAAGAGAATAAAGAATGGGAAATGTGTGAAGAAAATGAGGGTGGGAGAGGTTCTATTTATAGGGTGAAAATGTCTGAACTTGGTGCCACATGTCACCATCTAGTGGCAAGACTTGGGGAGAAAGCAATGGTCGAGATTGTGCCACATCACCCATTTTCGCACAACACACTTCCGACTTCTAAAATCCGTAACTTTCACATACGAGCTTCATTTTTTACGTTATTTATATACACACATAGGTAAAAATAAGATATGCAACTTTCATTTTGACTCTGTCAGCTAATTCTCGGCCGATCTTAAATTTAACAGTACGATGAGATTATATTGTTAAATGTCCGAGTAAAATTCATAACTTCTACATACGGACTTTGTTTTTGTCTGTCTTTTTACCGTTGAGTTCCTATTAATGATATCTTCAATTCTCATTTAGGTCGTGTAGGCCAAAAACCGCTCGAACTAAAATTCGAGTTTCGGGCTGTGCACTGCTATGCCAAATCTTAGAAAATTCATAACTTCCTCATACGAAATCAGATTTGGGCGTTCTTTTTTGTATGTTCTCGGTTTAATGTATACTACAACTTTTATTTAGATAACTAATGCTAAAAAGTTCTTTATCAAAAATTCACTATTTACGTCTCCCGATGTCGTGTCGGTTTTGCTGTAAAACTTTGACGAGCCATAACTTCTTCGTTATAACTCAGATTTTGGAGTTCTTTATATGTACGGAACCCTTGAGACATATTCTACAACTTGTTTAAGATTATTTATTCTAAATAATCTTTTGTATTATCTCTAAATTGACTAGCTCAAATCTACGGGCGTTACAAACATCACTGACCGACAAGACAAGACAATGTACTTGTATGCAGTTCATAGTTCAACTTTTTAGATTCGTAGTCAGACCAGTAAATTTCATAGTCAAACAAAATTTCTTCTATAAATGGGTGTAAAGTAACTCCACGAAATTTATCTGTGAAAGTAATTCATATTAGATAGAATAAAAAAGGCGAATGGCATACTGTAATTGCGGAGGTGAACGTGTCATTAGGATTTCGGGTATAGCTAAAAATCCAGGAAGATTATTTTACGCTTGCCCATATATGGTATCATGTTCTTAACTTCATTCATATTTACACCCTAATCATTATATGGCAACAATTCTTATTGTCAATGTTTAAATTTACAAGGACCAGAATGCAGGTTTATCAGTTGGGTTTATGAAGAGAAGGACCAATCATCTATCGTAATAGCTAAAATAGCTAACAGTAACAAGCTCTTTCGATTAGAAAATAAGAAGTTAAAGATAGCCTTGGTTTGTAGTTGGGTGTTGTTTTTGGAAATTATTGTTTACAAGTTGTAAGCTTTTTAGTATTGTTTTCATAGTTTTCAGGTTGTTACATCAACAAATTGTTGTATTTGTTGTGATGTTTAGAGCAGTGTACTTGTTACTTTAAAACAAATGGTGGTGTCGTTCTTATGTTGTAAGTATTAAAGTTATTAATAGTTCATTAAATCCAACATACAATTACATATACAAATATATAATCCAACTACATAGGACCAAGACTCGACCCGCAAATTTTTTTTGCCATCTGTTGGCGAAACTCTAAAGTTGCGTTCCTTGGGTCAATAAGTTCACATATTGGTTGGCCTGAAACTAATTGTTCCATAAACATACAAACAAAAACACCGCAATCTCCCAAATGATTACTTTGTTGGGGAACATTTGTTTCGAATATGAATTGCATATTCAATGGAATCCTTGGGATGTTCCTCCGGGCCCAATAGTTAATCTTGTCTAAATTATTTGCCACCTGAGCTTCAAATTTGGTAAAGGTTCCATCAAAGTTGATTTTTTCATAAGCCCCTCTACCAAGACTGTTATAAATATGGACTTCCATATTCGCCAATCGTAGTTCCCCAAATAACCGGTGATTAGGGGATGAATGAATCGAAAATAGGACCTGTATAAGGATAAAAAAAATAAATATATTTTGTTTACAAATAAAAATACAAAAACATAACGACATTAACGAAAATATTTTCAAAAAAATAAAATTTAGTTTACCGTATCGACATCCCACCAAGCAACCATGAAGTTAGGGTATTTAGCAATACCAGCCATAAACGCCCTCCAATCCTGCCCTTCCTCCAGAGCATGGCAAACAAAAAAATTTGTAGACATTATTGTATGTTGGTCGCTATCAAAACGTCTCTCCATCAGTAGTCTATACCAAATAGTGATATGATGCACAAAATTATGAGACTTTTGTTATTAACTAAAAAAGAAAATACTTTTAAAAAAACAAATTAACTATTATTTTACCGCTGCCTCCAACCATCCGTCGTGTGTATGCCCAAACAAGGCGTTCCAAAATTCTCTATCTAACACCAAATTAAACAAACAATGTTGCACGTCATATGAATGGAATAAATAATTTTGGATCACAACGTCACCACCTGCTACTTAAGGTTGCAGGAGCAACACGGAGAAGTCGTGAGCAACAGCAAATGCTGGAGGAGGAACGGGGCTTGTTGATTTCATATCAACCTTCCTTTTTGGTCTTCTTTTTTGCTTCGGTGTCGTGTGCAGCTAAAACAATACTGAAATGTTTAGATCTCTATCTTTCAAATAATTTACATAAAAAAATTCTATTATTACGATATAAGTTTTTAAATTAAACGAATACCTCGGTGTATTTCAGTACGACATATCACCCCCAGACCGACAGCTAGAGTGAGAGGACGATCCAGACACTGGAGGATATGCTGCGAGCATGTGTGCTGGATTTTGGGAGAAGTTGGGATATGTACCTCCCACTGGAAGAGTTTTCGTACAATAATAGTTATCATGCCAGTATTGACCGAGCTCCATTTGAGATGTTATATGGACGGAGGTGCAGGACCCCAGTATGTTGGGACGAGGTTGGTCACCGGGTCATGGGGAGCACGAAGATGGTACTCGAGACCACCGGGCTGATTCAGCAGGTGCGCGACCGGTTTCCTTAGAGTTTCAATCAAACCTTAGAAACTCGACGAGCCACCCCGGTG
The DNA here is from genome assembly GCF_051521515.1 of Lactuca serriola. Classification (NCBI taxonomy): domain Eukaryota; kingdom Viridiplantae; phylum Streptophyta; class Magnoliopsida; order Asterales; family Asteraceae; genus Lactuca; species Lactuca serriola. The sequence goes on from NC_136413.1 coordinate 13,597,120, forward strand.
ACTCGGCAAGTAGGCTATATCCCAAGAAACTCGACGAGTCACTAGATGTACTCGGCGAGTTAGGGTTAACATGGACTCTTGACTTGACGTTGACTGAAGTTGACCAGGGTTGTTTTTAGGGGGGGTAATGACTAGTTATGGTATGACACTTTTAGGCAGTTGAGTTGGAGCAGCACGTAGGGCATATTTGGTCTCCAAGTTTCACTTTAGCATTCGTGTCAGGTGAGTCTTCTCACCATACCTATGGTTCTAAGGCACCAAGGCGGGCCCATTATGTGAACATGTTATGTGTGTGCCATTCTTTTATTAATTGATATGTTATGTGATATTATATTGGCATGAAAGACCCCGAGGGGAGCCCGTGGCATTGGATATAAGACCATGTGGGGTAGCCCATGGCATTCCTAGGTAAAGACCATGTGGGGTAGGCCATGACATTCTTGCTGAATCGTATTACATGGTTTCTGTGGTATGTTTATAACTTTATCTGCTATCAGGATATGTGTATGTGATTGGGTGTGGTATGCTCTGGGAAACTCACTAATCATTTCGCTTATAGGTTGTTGATTTGTTTTAGGTACTTCTGAGCCCAAGGGCAAGGGCAAGGCGTGATGATGTGGCGTGCACTCTATCTCTCTTTTTAGTATGTTTGGGACCCTATGATGTTTTCAAAAAGAAAAACAATGATGTAATAAATGTGATTTGGAAAACAAATGTTTTTGGAATCTATGGTTGATGAGGTTGGTTTGATTATTTGAAAATGAAAAATTTCTTCGTAAAAATTGGGTCGTTACAAGTTGGTATTAGAGCCTTGGTTTGAGGGATTCGGACACAATCTCGAGTGTGTCGGAACTCAAACTAAGGAAATGGTAAAATGTTTTCAAAAGTAACCTAAAAAGGATTTTAAAAGAAACCCAAAAAGATGAGAGTGCAACGCGTGTGATCAGCCGAGCCAAGTAAGTAGTTTCCCAATTTAAATAGCCATGTTATACTGATAGTGAGCTCTGCCGATTATATGAAATTGCTAAGTGTATGCTTTTAAAATTTATACGCTTAGGAGCTGATAGCCTCAGAATGATTGATTTAGCCTTATTTTCTTTTCCTTGGCTGGATGTGGTCTTAGGGTAGAATCTCTTATTCGAAGGTCTATTTGATCCCTTCTGTGTATAATTTGCATGCATAAAAGCAACCTGTTGTGATTGGTTTGATTGTTATAAGTAGGAAAATCATAGGGCATCTAGGGTTTGATTCGTGTGAGAGTTGTGGTTCATGGTTTTGTGTTGGGTCAGTTTGGAATTACTAGGTAAAGCAGTGGGGGAAAGGTACAGGTAGGTGTGGAAGGTAGTATTGGGCCCGTACTACTGGAAGCACAGGACCCGTACCCAAATCCATGTTCTACCTGGGAGCTCCAATGGAAAACAGTATGGAAGTACCCCCTTTATGGGTATCCTAATCATTATGTTTTATGCTATTTCAGTTCAGCATGGTGGTGACACGACTAGGAGCAGGGGGATCAGGATCGGGATCCGGATCCGAGGCTGGGTCAGGCGGCCCTACTGATGGTATTGATGAGAGGCTGTGTGAGCTGATTGCAACCGAGGTTACGAGGGGCATCCTTGACGCTACCCCAATCATCTTTGGGATGGTCAAGGAGGGAATGATGGAGATCATGGAGGAGAGACTTAGAGCATTCAGGGCCGATGTTGTTGTGGGTCAGAGTGGAGCGCGAACCCCCTCGTATAGGGAGTTCAAGGCATGCAGATCTCCAAAGTTTTCCGGGGTCAGGGATCCCATTGTGAGCAGACGCTGGGTAGCGGACATTGAGAATGCCCAGCGCACGAGTTCTTGCCCGGAGGAGGCAAAGGTCGGATTTGCTTCTTGTATGCTAAGGGATAAGGCCCGAGATTGGTGGGCCAAGGTTACTAGTCAGGTGGGAGCAGCCGGTATGGCTGATATGTCGTGGGCTGAGTTTGTTTGATGTTTCGATCTAGAGTTTGCACCGCCTATTGAGGTGCAACAGATGGTGAGGGAGCTTCATGATCTGCAGCAACCCACTGAGACTGTGGCGGAGATCACCGCCAAGTTTCGAGAGCGAGCTTTGTTGATTCCTCAGTATGCTATGAATGAGGAAATGAGGAGGACCCGATATCATTCTATGCCGAGGGATGATATTCAGGAATTTTTAAGCTTTACAGGGTGCAAAACCCTGAACGAGATGGTGGAGAAAGCCCGTGAGAGGGATATGGAGTTAGAGTCCCGCACAAAGTGGATGACTGAGCAGGTACAGGCAGCGGGGGCTCAGGCTAGGAAGTCTAAGACCTCTGATTCTTCGGGTAAGGGCCAGCAGAGCCGGGGCCGGTGTGCCAAGTGTGGGAGGTTTCATAGTGGGGCTTGTCGGATAGCTGGGACGTCAGGATGCTACTCTTGTGGCCAGCAGGGCCACATGAGTAAAGATTGCCCTAAGATGGGCTTGATATGTTTTCACTGCAACTAGACAGGCCATAAAAAGGCCGATTGTCCGAAGTTGCAGGGAGGAGGAGGAGGACCGGTGGTGGCGCCCGCGCGCGCCACTATAAGGATTACCGATGGCCGCCCTGTCAAGGCGGAAGCTCCAGCGGTGAAGAGCCGCGCATTTTAGCTGACTACCGAGGAGGCTCGGGCAGCGCCAGACGTCGTGGCTGGGACCTTTCTGGTCAATGGTATGTTGGACCATGTCTTGTTCGATTCAGAAGCTACCCAATCTTTTGTGTCTCTTGCGCTTAGCAAGAAGTTCCGAGACGCGCCGGGGACTTTGGATACCCCGCTCGAGGTGGAGATTGCAGATGATCTCATTGTGAGTGTTGCGAGGGTATGTCAGAATTGTTGTTGGGTTTTGAGCATTCTAACACTCCTAAGTGTACATGCAACCCTATATACCTTGGATCTATGTTTTCTCTATTATACATACAAATATGAACATCCAAGGTATTATCCTAATCTAGCATATAAAATAATGAATATAACAAGATAGAATACGTACCTCTTTCATGTAGAAAGTCTTCATGAAGCTTGAGTGCCTAGTGCCCCAAGTGTGACACCTCAAGTGGTTCACACAACACCAAATACAATTGGAATAACTTGAGAGAAATCTACAACTCATGAAATTGGCTAGCCCTTACTTACTCACTCTAGTGGCCGATTTTGTCAAGAATAAGATCTTTATATAGTGTTACAATTAGGGTAAACCCTAATTGTCATGACTTTCCATTTCCTTGGATCCATGGGTTCAAATACACCATGGATCATCCATGGACCATCCTATGGGTTTTAGCCCAACTTGATTATCCATAGAGCATTAGCCCACTATACAAGTATGGATGATTTACACAATCAACCCATATATTTAATTAGTCTCCTTTTGATCACTTAATTAATCCTAGATTAATTCTTGATCAATACTAATTAAATAATCTTATTATTCTTATTATTAATATACTAGAACTTATAATATATTAATAACCATAAGTGTCTTATTTCTCTCATTATAGTCTATCCAAGTGCATGATGCCATGCATCCCAAATGGACCATGCCGGGTCGGGTCAAGTCTTACCAATTATAGTTATGGACTTAGACATTAATCCAACAGTCTCCCACTTGGATAAGTCTAAAACTATTATTGCGTATGACTTCAGGAACCAACTGGCAATCGTAGCTCTCAAAAGCTTCTGTCGAACTCTGACCTTGTCGATGAAATCTGACCTTTGTCAATGACTTGTCCATTAGATAAGGGATCATATATTCCTCCATTCTAGATATCATATGGACTGAGACATGGATAATAATCATTCTCTCTGTCCATTTGTTGTTTCCCGATTTCCGATTTATGACGACTGACTAATTGAACAAATCAAATCAGTCATGGCCCGGCCGAGCACTTCCATTTGTCATCATCAAATCATCGAGGGGCCCACAGATATCGTTTTTATCCCGAAGGTAAAAGGAATGGATAAACTTCGACTCATATGACTTGTTCTACTACTTATTGAATTATACACAAAGACACGTTTTATAGCACCAAGTTACCAAATGCGTTTTCGTGCAATCAATGTACAACCAACTCATAGTAACAACTCATATCTCTAGGTTTGAAGAATATAAGATATTATCGTCTCATGATCACTGGTGATAAAATCCATGAAGTGATTCCAATGAGCGCGGGTTGAATCCAATACTCAGAACTTATGAGCACTCATGAGTGTTGTAGCCCTTTGTCCAACACCTTAGACCTCTACAAGCCAACCCATGACAGTCTTAATTCATATCTACTTCCAACATATGACCGACTGTGGATAGTTTGAATAACTTAGTCATTCCGGAAGAATAACCTAGTTTATTCGGGAAGTCAAAACATGCAAAATGAAACACAATAATAATTGAATCCAATATGGTATCAAAACCTATGAACATAAATAAAACACCTTTTATTTATCACCATATGATTACACATTATTCATTGTATACTGTTTCAGCTATCAACTTTATTCTTGAATTTAAAACAATAGTTGTCCCATGCTCCAATCATGTACACTATGTTTTCTAAACACTAGTCATGCCATACACCAAGTATGCATACTATGTTTGTCTATGATCTTCACTTTGTGAACTAGATCAATTGAACATAACTCCAATGATCCTCTTTTCACAGTCCCAAATCCTTACTGCAAATGCAAGAATTCCAAATTCATGCCATTTACTGAAATCTGTTAGATTCTAAACTTATATGCATCGATCTTCTTGTAATGATTATGTACAAAGTCAGAAAGACTTGATAACCATCATTACAGAGTATTCCAAAGGAGATCAGCTCCTTGGAAACATCCTTCTTGCATTAATTTTCCTAATCTTAAACAGATTGAAAATTCTAACTTTGAAACATTTCCAGATTCCATTTTGACTATCACTTCTGAACAAGAGTTGCCTCCTTACAGATTATGTCAATATGGTCCTTCCAGAATTATCACTATACTTCCAACTGTCCTTGAGCAACCAATCTTTGGTAAACCTTAGATTGTCCTCGTCAATTGTTTAATCCTTTTAGTCATATCCAGTTCTAAACCTTTTCCCTTCTTAATGCCCTAGGCATTTGGAAAATTTTAGAAAGGATGAATATAGCACATGTAATCGATCCTATATCCGAAGCATATGGGACACGATTCATGATGTCTCACATAAAGATTAAACCAGTCTTTTGCTATAATATGTCCATTTCAATTTGCCAAGTTCTCATAATTCAGATTATGAAAAGGGATGTCGTAATCATAATAGAATTTTAGAACGCAAATAATGGACTCATCTACAAAATTTTCGTATGTTGAGCCATTCCAACATGAAATTCATATATATCCTTGACTAAATGATTAAAACCTCACGATCTAAGCTTATAGATTTGAGATGAAGTATAATTTCCTCTCTCTTAATTATAGCAAAACAACTTTTCCCAATTGAAACCTTTTGTTTTCTATAATTAATATTGCTAACTTGCAATACTTATCATAATTATCATGCTCCCACTAACATGATGATTACTAGCATAACACTTATGCTCCCACTAGCCTTGACATGTACTCAGAAATCAGCTGACTTTCTTACCAAAGTTCATATTTATGATACTAGATTGTTTTGATAAGACTTTATCAAAATCATACACCTTCCCTTAGATAGCACACTTGTGTGTCTAAACAATTATGATGAGGGATGCCGTAATCATAATGGTTAGACCTTTTAGCCACTTCTCACAAGTCCAGTTTAGTGTGCCGGTAAACCACACACGCTCCACTAACGACTTTGAGAATGCAAATATCACAATTGCTATCTAGCTAAAATCTACTTAGTGAAAGTGTTTCCTCACCATCATTTTCATGAATCGGAGAGAAACCTTATGACACTTAGATTTAATGGTGTATGTGTTCTTATCCATGTGAATTGTCAAAACCATAGACACAAGACAAGGATAATGACAAATCCACACTCATATGGATTGAACTCAATCTTAATTTCTTGCCACCTGGCAGCTCAAGGGCCTGCCATTGCTTCCAAGTTGTTGTGCAACACATTGAGAACTCTAAGAACTCATATGCAAAGTCAACTTTAACTGGAATGGGCACAAAATATGTCAACACGATAGGTTATAAACCTCAAGTCGTGTGCTAGTGAAGAACTTCAGGTTTTATTCTTGATTAGTTCTTGAGACTTTCAAGACCTTTAAGACTCCCACTGTCCTCTTGACATATAAGACTTTCTTGTTAGATATTCAAGAGATAGTGTGGATTCTAATCAAGACAAACACTTCACACAATTGGCCTAAGTTGGTCTTTGTTTTATCCAAAACATCACAACTTACCAATTTTAAATGTACAAGAGTAGAAAACTTTTACTCTTACATTTGACAAGTGTTTGAAACCTTCTTTGAGACATGTCACTCAAGTTACAATCTTGGAGTATGACTCTAAGACTTGTATTGGACGAAGTATGACTCATCTTCTTGATTTAACCATTTCAACAATTCAAGTCCCTTTTCTTAGTCATAAGAATGCACTAAGATTTCCTTAGAGAACTAATTTTGATATGGTTTCTTAATCATTAAGATGATCACAAAACTGATACCAAAGTACTCTCCCATCTTTTCAGATTTGAGAAACTTTTATCCTTCTGCCTAAGTTGATTCTTCTTATTCGCTCTGCCTTACATTGGAACCTTTTCCAACGTTTCAGAGTTACACTTAAGCTTGTAAGTATAATCATATTTACTAAGCTTTAGTAAACTATGACGAATAGTCTTATCGATCTTTTGTGGTGGACTTGACCAGTGCACAAGAATGTGTACTCGATCCCTTAGTCCTTTACTTGACTCACACATCCATGTGAACAAGTAATTAGTCTTAATTTTCCAATACTTGAAAGTTCTCATTCATCATGCTATACAACTTGCATGATTCCAAGTTCCGGTCCAATTGAAACTTGGGTGATGGGAATCTTTCCTTATTTGGTAAATTTAGACATTACCACAAATGAAAGAATCAATTTCATATTTCCACTCTTGCTATTAATGGAATCATATAAGCAACAATTTTTCCTCAAATGCCATTGTAAGGATATTTTTAAAATAAATAAAATCAAAAATTTTCTTTTATTTTAAAACTTTGCGGAAAAACTTATCCTTACAATCCATATGAAAACTTGTTGTTATCTATTCCTAAGCAATATCTCATAACTCCTAAGAAGTAGCTCAAGAATCCGATCTTCAAACTATGCGATAGAAATCCATCTACACCATCAGATTCAACATATTCTTTCTTTAAGTTTCTTCACTTTTCTTTGATTCTTAAAACATCACCATGTGACCCAGTCACATCATGTATCAGGAATCTCAGAATAGAAACTTAACAGAGTTAGATAGTGGACTTTACCTGAAGTAGAGTCAAACTTATTGACTTTAACATCCTTAGGTAAATTTGGCAACTTCGCAACCAATGCCCCTTTCTTTGGCAATATAAACATATGGACCCTTTGATAATGGTACACGGGACTATCACAGACTTAGCTTTTCTCTTTACCATTTGGTCAACCGAGTTGACTATGGCCGATCCATTTCCATTGGGAAGAGAATGCTTTCCTGGATTTCCTGTGTCACTATTGTCAATGTCCATCAAGTTTTAAGGAAGTTGATCTTAACAAATAGATAAGATCATTAAGGGTCTTGTCATAGTCTGTTTCATAGGTGTCCCAAAGGAACTCACTATGTGACTTAGAAAGTGATTGAACCACCAACTTTCTCAAGACTTTGACACCTAACTCTCCCGGCTTGTCAATATGTGACTACATCTCCAAGACGTGATCACACCTAGACCTTGCCTTGCCAATTGGGCTTGAGTGACCTTAAACTTTTCAAGAACTTGTGGGTTAAGGAGAATAATTGGAGGAGGTGAAAGAAGTATGATTTCCATGGGACATCATCTTCATTTAGGAAAGCTTGTTTCAAGAGATTTGGGAAGATCATAAATGTCTAAACCAGACATATTTTGGGAGATATTCAAGATAGTTGATTTTAAAGTCCTTAATATGACACCCAATATGAAATATTAAGGCTAGGACCCAACAAACTATTTTATAACTTAGAAGAGGTATGCCATAATCCAAGCTATAAAATATTTGAAGGTAGGTGAATGACGATTCACCAATTTCCACCAAGATAAACGAAATGTATTATTAGGTTTTAAATGGTTTTGAAACTCCTAGATCTATTGAGATTCATTAAACTGTTCAATGGCATGTTTCAATCTCGAGTGTGCCCTTCAGGTTTTGTGACTGGGATGTCGAGGATCACAAAACAAGGTGTGAAGTAACCATGCAAATTACTTGGTACCCTTAAGTGTTTACCCCTCAATCGATGTGCCGGTTAACCACACACGCTCCATCGATACTATGATAAACATTAAGTTACCCTTTTCCTACCTTGTTAAATACGAGTTAGTGTGCCGGTTAACCACACACGCTCCACTAACCGACTTAAACAAAGTGCAAAGTGTAATTTCATGTATTAGCACCTTATTCACATTTTCCTAAGTAACTAAGATTGGGTATTTATTAAGAGTTTAGTTACTTAGTATTTATCATTAATACTTTTAATGAAGGGAGAATTCTAGTCCTGTCAAACCCGTTCGGCTAACGACCCTCCGCCAGTCAAGCAAGCGGTGGGTGAGAGTGGACACCCTTTAAGTTGCCATTTTATAGGCAACAACCTTATACCCACCTTATAGACCGGCTTCGTGAATGAGGCGTACTAGCGGTAAGACTGACTTTACTCTTATACATATATATTATTAACTTATAATATTATAAAGTATAAGGGTTGAATTTTAACTTTTAAAATTCTAAGGGCTAACTTGGAATTAAAGTATTCATAAGAGAAAACTTTACAAATTCCAAAACTTGAGGGCAAGTTTTGAAACTATTCAAAACTAATTAATTCCATAACTTATGTGTTTAAAGTAGTTTTAATCCAAAAACTCTTCAAGTTCCATAACTTGAGGACAAGTTATGGAAGACTTTAAACTAATAAAAGAATTAACTTTTCTTTATCTTATAACTTATGGAATTAATTAAGGTTACACTTTATTTATTTATTTATTAATGAAGTGACTCTTGAACCTCCATAACTTAAGGACAAGACTCTTCATCTTTTGTAACCATTGCCAACTTTTATGAGTTTTATGAAACTTAAATGTGACTTTTCATATAACTTGAGGACAAGTTACAAAAACACATTTTAGAATCACCTCTTATATTAATTTGGATTGAAAACAACTATTTCACTCAACTTTCTATTAATCTAAGCAACTCATAAGAACAAGATAATTCAAATCAAACTTTTTCATGTAATTAGTCTAAACCTTAAACTAATACAAAACATGAATCTATTGACAATTATCTTTGAAATTGGATTAGCATGAACATTACCACATCAAAAACAAGTTTATAAGTTCAAAAACATCTTAGGGTAATGTTCCTAGTCCAATTCCAGCCAAAAAAGTCGAATTTATGCTGTCTGGGGGTCCAACTCGTCGAGTGCATGAACCAAATCGGCGAGTTGGATCGATTTGATCACTTTTTAGGCATGGACTCGCCGAGTCTCCTGATGGACTCGCCGAGTCTGATGATCAGAAAGCAACAATTTCGATTTTTTAAGCAGTTTTGCAAGTATAACAATAAAACAAGCCTAGGCTCTGATACCACTGTTGGGTTTTGAGCATTCTAACACTCCTAAGTGTACATGCAACCCTAAATACCTTGGATCTATGTTTTCTCTATTATACATACAAATATGAACATCCAAGGTATTATCCTAATCTAGCATATAAAATGATGAATATAACAAGATAGAATACATACCTCTTTCATGTAGAAAGTCTTCATGAAGCTTGAGTGCCTAGTGCCCCAAGTGTGACACCTCAAATGGTTCACACAACACCAAATACACTTGGAATAACTTGAGAGAAATCTACAACTCATGAAATCGGCTAGCCCTTCATTACTCACTCTAGTGGCCGATTTTGTCAAGAATAAGATCTTTATATAGTGTTACAATTAGGGTAAACCCTAATTGTCATGACTTTCCATTTCCTTGGATCCATGGGTTCAAATACACCATGGAGCATCCATGGACCATCCTATGGGTTTTAGCCCAACTTGATTATCCATGGAGCATTAGCTCACTATACAAGTATGGATGATTTACACAATCAACCCATATATTTAATTAGTCTCCTTTTGATCACATAATTAATCCTAGATTAATTCTTGATCAATACTAATTAAATAATCTTATTATTCTTATTATTAATATACTAGAAATTATAATATATTAATAACCATAAGTGTCTTATTTCTCTCATTATAGTCTATCCAAGTGCATGATGCCATGCAACCCAAATGGACCATGCCGGGTCGGGTCAAGTCTTACCAATTATAGTTATGTACATAGACATTAATCCAACAATTGTGTCCTGAATGTGCATGGTGAGAGGTTTTGCGTTGATTTAGTTCCGATACCGTTGCGGGGATTGAAGGTGATCATTGGGATGGACTGGCTGGGGGCCGATGGGGCCATGATCGATTGTGAGCGGCAGTTGGTTCGGGTTCGAACCCCAAGGGGGGGGGGGGAGAACTGGTTATCCAGGGTTTGAGGGCCTCACAGGGCCCAACCCTCTGTTCAGCCGTGAGGGCGAGGAGGTTTTTGCAGCAGGGATGCACGGGATTTTTGGCTTATGTTTCGGATACGCAGGTGGAGGCAGTGATGAATATTGACAGTGTGCCAGTAGTGCAGGACTTTCAGGACGTTTTTATCGAAGAGTTACCCGGAGTGCCTCTGGAAAGGCAGGTGGAGTTTCGCATCAATTTGGTGTTGGGTGCCGCTCCGATAACTAAGGCACCATATCGGTTGGCGTCACCTGAGATGCAGGAGCTATCTGCACAGCTTCAAGAGCTACTAGACTGAGGGTTCTTCCGTCTGAGTAGTTCTCCGTGGGGAGCACCGATCCTTTTCGTGAAAAAGAAGGACGGGTCGCACAGGATGTGTGTGACATCCCCATTTTCACGGCCAGAAAAGACCGATTTTGTTTATGCTTTATAAAAATCAGAGTACTTCTTTTCATAAACATGTTGCGGAATTTGTTCCCAAAAAAATACGATAAATACGTTATCAAAACACTTTTGAAGAAACGTATTTTATTCATTTTAAAACGTTTGGGATGTCATTGTCAATACAGGAACATAAGCATAAACGGAACTTACATTTATTTACACTAGTGATCTCCATCTCTTTAATCTCTCAGTGTAATGTCACTTCATATCGACACCTGTGATATAAATAAACTGAGTGGGTCAGGTTGGGAAACCTGGTGAGTACATAGGGTTTTCAACCCACGATAATATAATTATTATGTTTAATCATCAAACAGTTAACCCAATTACCCATCCCCATTATCTTCTTTATTATTAAGGATCTACCCTAAGAATCAACTATTTCTTGTTCATTCATTCCTAAGGATTATCCTAAGGAATAGGTACGAATTCCATCGTTGTAAATGACACATCTGTCAAGCACAACTGCTAGTTCTGTCACTTAGGCGCGGCTGCCAAAATTGTGACATTCTCTATGGAGCGCATCTGCCGGAATAGTCCTTTAGGCGCATTTGTCAGGGTTATAAGGTTCTCTATTAGGCGCTTCTGCCGGTAGAGTCCTTTAGGCGCATCTGCCAGGGTTTTATTGACAGTATCGTTTTCGAGAGTCCACTCGCAATACATGTCAATGGGTTTTTAGAGTACACCGGTGAACATATCGTTCACAACACCTATAGGTTGCCAGCCTACTAGTGTTCCACTGGACTGTCTAGAATAGTCTGTGGTTGTCATCCATACTCTACTGAATGACGGGGCCATCATTTGGGAAAAAGGCTTTTCACATCGTCCACCTCTCACCCTCACCTCACGGTCTATTTCACCTCTCAACTTATCATCCAACTCATATTTCATCTATTACATATACCCATGTCTTACCCCAACATTTTCGTAGATATAAAATACATATACAGTTTAAATCATTTAAAACGTGTATAAAATCGTTCATCCAGCATAGATAGCAAGTATTCAGATAATATGCACACATAGCACGTAATTTATATAAAATACTTCATATCTATGTGTAAGCTGAAAGGGACCATGCACTCACTTGAAAGGTGGTAACTCAGCACTCGGACAGCGCTTCGATACTCTCAAAACAATTTTCCTTCGATAAAACCTAGTATCAATACCACTAGGGTTTAGTCTAATGATAACCACGACAAATTAATAGTCTAACTATTATTATTATTATTATTATTATTATATAAGCGTTAAATAACACTCAATATAACTCATAATAATAGCCCAAATAATTATTTTAAGGACCTAATAACATTACTATAATTATTTGAAAGCTATATTAAAAATTACGTAAGCGTATCTCACTTACAGCGGGTTTTAAAGAAAACCGGGCTTTATTTGGAGCAGCGTTTCGAAACCGAAAGACACTTTTTCTCGGGACTGCGGAAGCCTCGGGGCTTCCTTAGGGTGCTAGGGGTTCACCTAGACTTTAGGGGACTCAAAAGGGGCTAGAGTGAGAAAGTTCTTAGAGAGAGAGTGAGATTTGGTGCAAGAAAACCGGCTGCCCTCGCTGTGTTTTTATAGCCTGCGAGGCCTCGGACTACGTTGGGCGTAGTCCTTGGCTACGCAGGGCGTAAGGCTCGGATATGGCTTCCAGCTGGCTTCGCACGTGGACCAATCGCGGAGTGGATAAGAACTAGAGTACGCGGGGCGTACTCATCCTCGGAAGTGGGGCATAGCGAAGCGACGTGTCATCATCTGAAGCGAGCATCGTGGTCAGCAAGCGACGACTCAGATGCAACCACGTCATCGATTTAGCAACAGACTTCGCAATTTTACTTTCCGACTTCTAAAAATCATTACTTTCGCATACGAGATCTATTTTTGACGTTCTTTATATCCACGCGAAGGTGAGAACGTACTCTACAACTTTCGTTTAGACTCCGTTGGCTAATTTTGAATCTATTTTAAAAAGTTATATTATTACCAGGCTGGGACAGGATTGGTCCGTTAAATTCTCATATCTGATGTCCATTTTCGCCCATCTTTTTCTCGTTATTCTACTCTTAACGAGATCTTCGATTCTCATTTAGGTTGTGTCGGCTAAAAACCATTCGATCTAATATTCGAATTTCGGGTTGTACACTGCTAATCCGAAACTTTGAAAAATCATAACTTCCTCATACGAAGTCAGATTTGGGCGTTCTTTTTATGGACGCTCCCGGTTTAACGTATTCTACAACTTTCGTTCAGATTGCTAAGGCTAAATCTTGCTTTATCATAAATTCACTATTTACGCTTCCCGGTATCGTGTCGCTTCCGTCGCGAAACTTCGACGGGTCATAACTTCTTCGCTATAACTCGGATTTCGACACTCTTTATATGTACGGAAACCTTGTAACATATTCTACAACTTGATTTAGATTATTTATTCTAACTAATCTTTTTTCGAAAAGTCATTTTCGACACTTATTGCCTCTAATTTGACTAGCCCGGATCTGTGGGCGTTACAATGTGCATCGATTATAGGGAGCTGAATAAGCTGACGGTGAAGAACCGCTATCCCTTGCCTAGGATCGAAGACTTGTTTGATCAGCTTCAGGGTGCATTTTGGTTCTCCAAGATTGATCTTCTGTCCAGGTATCATCAAATGAGGATTCGGGATGAGGATATACCGAAGACAACTTTCAGGACTCGTTATGGGCATTACGAGTTCGTGGTGATGCCATTTGGGCTCACCAATGTTCCGACAGCGTTCATGGACCTCATGAACCAGGTGTGCAGGCCGATGCCAGATCAGTCGGTGATCGTCTTTATTGATGATATCCTGGTTTACTCCAAGTCCAGGGAACAACACGAGCAACATTTGAGGGAGGTGCTGGAGACCTTGAAGGCGGATAAGCTTAATGCGAAGTTCTCCAAATGTGAATTCTAGTTACGGGAAGTGCAGTTTTTGGGGCATGTCATCAATCAGGAGGGTATTTCGGTTGACCCAGCAAAGGTGGAGACTGTGATGCGATGGGAAGTACTAAGGAATGCCTCGGAGATTTGTAGCTTCTTGGGTTTAGCGGGTTATTATCGGAGATTTATCCATGATTTCTCCAAGATTGTTGCTCCCTTGACATGTTTGACCAAGAAGAATGTGGCTTTTCGATGGGAGATGCATCAACAGAGGGCTTTTGAGACCATGAGGCAGAGGTTATGCGAGGCTCCAATCTTAGTACTACCCGAGGGGTTGGATGATTTCGTGGTATATTGTGATGCATCGATTTCAGGGTTGGGTGTAGTATTAATGCAGAAAGGCCACTTGATTGCATATGCTTCGAGGCAGTTGAAGCCTCACAAGGCAAATTAACCCACGCATGACCTGGAGTTGGGGGCAGTGGTGTTTGCCCTCAAGATTTGGAGGCATTATTTGTATGGGGTGAGATTCATTATTTATACCGATCACAAGAGTCTAAAGTATATGATGGATCAGCAGAACCTAAATATGCGGCAGAGGAGATGGTTGGATGTGTTGGAATAGTGTCTAAGGCTGTAACTATATCCGGTTGTGCATGGTCCTTTTGGGTTGCCTTCACCATAGCAACTTGATAGGATGATTTATTAAGAGAGAATAAATATTATTAATATATTATGGGAATAATATAATGAATAATATATTGTTATTTGATTAATATAAGTCATAGAATTAATTAGAATTAATTTGGTGACTTAAAGAAATTAATTAAATAAAGGGGTATAAACTGTCAATTGTTTGATAGTTAAGCTTTAGACTATAAATCCATTAGGATATGGTTTGGATGGATTCTAAGAGCTTTAGGAAAGCTAAAATCGTCCATATACTTATCTAGGAATGGATTTGGATAGCCTTAAGAGAAGATTATCCAATTAGGGTTTAGGTTGTAACCCTTAAGGAGTCTACAAGTATAAATAGACCCCATGGCATAGGGAATTCGATACCTCTGATTAAGTAAGAGAACTCTGGTCGAAATTCCTCCCCTCTCCTCTCTCCCAAATCATCCTCCTTGCTTTGGTGTTTGTAAGCCATTAGAGGAGTGACATTTGTGACTCTAGAAGCTCCAAGACCTCAAGATCAACAAGGAACTCAAAGGTATGATTCTAGATCTGTTTCAATGTTGTTATTTAACCTAATTAGTAATTAGAAGTCTTGGATTCAAAGCATGTTTATTAGAAAGCCTAGATCCAAGCATTAGGGTTTTGCATGCGCACATAGGAAAGTTCTTATGGCTAAAACCCATCAGTGGTATCAGAGCCTAGCTTGGTTTTCTGTAAATTGTTGCTTGATTAACTGAAACAAACCTGCAAAATTCGATTTTAGGTTTCTGAGTCATGGACTCGGCGAGTCTCAAAGTGGACTCGGCGAGTAGGCCTGACTCGGCGAGTCCCTTTGTGCACTCGGCGAGTCCAGGCGTCAGGAATAGCCAGATTCGGGATTTCTTTGTGTTTATCTTATCTTAACTTACCATAAACTAATTAGATCAATATTAATTCGTTTTTCTGATAAATATAACAATTATCTTGATCTAGTTAAAGGTAATTATCAACTAATTAAATATTTAATTTCCTTATATGATAATTAATTGATTATTTTGATTATTTTGGTAATTATCTTAAAAAGAAATCTTGAATAAATCAAATATAGATAATTAGGATATTAATTGTTAATTGGAATTATTTGTTATTTGATCCTCCATGTTTTAAATGTTTAAAACCTACCTTTTTGTTTTGAAATTTACTTTTGTGATTAAAAGTTTTAATTTAGACAACTTAAATTTCAAAAACCCTAGATTTTAAAAGTTTTAAAATACAACCCTATACTAATATGATATTACTAGAATAATATATATATATGTATAACTAAATGCTAGTCTTACCGTTAGTAGGCCTCATTCACGAAGCCGATCTATAAGGTGGGTATAAGGTTGCGGCCTATAAAATGGCGCTTAATGGGTGTACACTCACACCCACCGCTTGCTTGATTGGTGGAGGGTCGTTAGCCGAACGGGTAGGATAGGGCAACCTCATCCTCTCATTAAAAGTATAATAAGAAATACAAAGTAACTACACATATTTTAAAATTTCCCAATCCTAGTTACTTTAGGAAAAGTGAATTGATGCAATCCCATGAAATTACACTTTGCACCTTGCTAAGATGTTAGTGGAGCGTGTGTGGTTTACCGGCACACTAATTGGTTCTAAGCGAAGGTGGCAAAGGGTGATTCGTTGTTTATCATAGTTCGATGGAGCGTGTGTGGTTTACCGGCACATCGAATAGGTGATTGTTACAATGAAGGCGCCATGTGAATTTGCATGGTAATTCACACCCGCTTTGTGATCCTCGGCATCCCAGTCACAAACAAGAGGGGCATATCGAGATTTAAACATGCCATTGAATAGTTCAATGAATCTCATCCGAACCTAGGAATTCTCAAAAACACTTAGGACTAATAGTTTAAGTTTTGTGATGGAGAATTAGTGAATCGTCATTCACTTACCTTCAATTTATTTGCATGTTAGATTACGGCATCCCTTTTCTAGTATGTAAATGTTGTTGTTGGATCCTAGCCCTAATTTTCTTATTGGGTGATAATTAGGGATTCTTATTCTAATCTATCTTTGTCCTTTTCTAATTGTAGATGTCAAACGTAAACAACGCTGCTGCTAGTTCTTTCACATTGATGAGCCTTTGCCAAAAGGTCACCTTCGATGGAACGAACTTTAGCGAATGGATAAGATACATTCGCACCATTGCTCGCTATGAGGACAAAGAGTATGTCCTTGATGAGAAGCTCGAGAAAACCGCTACTCCAGCCGAAATCACCGCCTTTGAAACTCATGAGCGAGATGCAACGAAGGTACATTGCATCATGATCGCCACCATGAACTCCGAATTCCAAAAGTCCTACGAGGACATGTACCCGTACGAGATGCATCAAGACCTATTGGAGAGGTACCACCAAAACGCGAGACAAGAGAGGTACGAAATCTTCACTAACATGATTTCCGCGAAGATGGGTCATGGAGAATCTCTTACCGTGCACTTGCAAAAGATGCAAAGATATGTCGACCGCCTTCGCAAGTTAAATGTTGACTTCGGTGAGGATTTGGCGATCGACATGGTGCTTCACTCTTTACCTCCGATGTACAACCAATTTAGGATGACCTACCACATGAACAAAGAAGAGGTCACCCTAAGCAAGCTCCAAGGTCTCTTGAGGGTTGCTGAGAGCAACTTCAAAGACAAGTCTGTTGCACCTACTCCCAATCCGCCCGCTGCTCCTGTCTTGGCTATTGGAAAAGGGAAGGGAAAGAAGAGGAAAGCTTCATCGAAGAACTATCGCAAGGTGAAAGCCCGAGATGGTGCCTCTTCTAGTGGGACCAAAGTTGATCCCGCCAAGCCCTGCTCTAACCCGAAGGAGGCAGAGTGCCACCACTGCCACAAGATAGGACATTGGAAGAGAAGCTGCCCGGATTACCTGCAAGCAATCAAAGAAGGAAAGATCAAGCCATCTTTCGCAGGTATATATACAATCAGATCTAACGATTCTAATCATGCTATTTCTTGGGTTCTTGATACCGGTTGTGGTTATCACATTTGTTCTAATGTGCAGGGACTAAGAAGAAGTAGGGATGTGGAGCAAGGAAGGATCAATCTAATCATGGGGAACAGAAGATCGTCGCCTGTGACCAAGATTGAAGTGTATTCCTTAGTGCTTAGGAATAGTTTAGTTTTAGATTTGAACAATTGTTTCTATTTGCCAGAAATGGCAAGAAACATCATTTCATTTCATGGTTTATATAGACAAGGATTTAGATTTTCTTTTAATAATGAGAATGGTTCTATTTTGGCTTATCTAAATGGTGTCTTTTACTTTGAAGCTATACCATGTAATGGAATATATGAAACTGTTATGATTGTTGATGACTTCGGAAATGATGTTTTGAATATTGATTCTTCCACTAGTATGGATAAAGCATCCTTGTGGCATTGTCGTCTTGGACATGTCAACAAGAAACGCATAGCCCAACTCCAAAAGGATGGAGTGTTGGAGTCATTCGACCTTAGGGAAGATGACACATGCGAGTCTTGTTTGCTTGGAAAGATGACTAAGTCGCCCTTCACGAGTACTTGTGAAAGGGGCGAGGGTCTATTGGACCTAATACATACCGATGTATGTGGACCGTTTAGATCAACCACGAAGGATGGGAACCGCTTCTATGTGACTTTTACCGATGACTATAGTAGATATGGGTATATCTACTTAATCAAGCAAAAGTCAGACACCTTTGAAAAGTTCAAAGAGTTCAAGAATGAAGTGGAGAATCAATTGGGCAGGAAAATCAAGATGCTTCGATCCGATCGAGGAGGAGAGTACCTAAGTCTTGAATTCCACGATTATCTCAAGGAGTGTGGAATAGTTTCGCAATTGACGCCTCCTAGGACACCGCAGTTGAATGGTGTGGCAGAAAGGCGTAATCGAACCTTATTGGATATGGTTCGCTCTATGATGAGTCGTGCTTCACTACCAATTTCTTTCTGGGGGTATGCCTTAGAGACTGCCGCCCATATCCTTAACCGAGTCCCTACTAAGAAGGTTGCCAAAACACCTCATGAGATGTGGACAGGGAAAGCTCCCTCGTTGGCACATATCAAGGTTTGGGGTTGCGAGGCTTTCGTAAGACGAGATACTCACGACAAGCTTGAACCTCGAAGTGAGCGATGTATTTTCATCGGCTACCCGCAGACATCCTTTGGATATCTCTTCTATAGACCGAAGGACAATGTTGTCTTCGTTGCGAGGAGAGGAGTTTTCCAAGAGCGAGAACTCATAAGCCAAGGAGACAGTGGGAGGCAAATCGAACTTGAAGAGATTCAAGAGTCGATGGATGAAGGAACCTCTACCGCTGGCACTCAACCCGAGGAGGAAACTCCGGTTGAACCAATTGACGAATCCTTACCTCTTAGACGTTCCGATAGAGCTAGAGTTCATCCCCAGTTTTATGGCTTTCATATTACTACCGAAGGGGACACGTATATTAGTGATGGTACACTAGTAAATCTTGATGAACCTAATAGCTACAAGGAAGCCATGGCAGGCCCGGAGTCTATAAAGTGGAAAGAGGCAATGGATAGCGAGATCCAATCCATGTATGATAACCAAGTTTGGAATTTGGTTGATTACGTGCCCGGACGTAAGACCGTTGGGTGCAAATGGATCTTCAAGAAGAAGACCGACGTGGATGGGAACGTACACACATATAAAGCGCGATTGGTCGCGAAGGGCTTTACTCAAACTCCCGGAGTTGACTATGATGAGACCTTCTCACCAGTTGCGAAGATTAAATCTATTAGAGTGATGTTAGCAATTGCCGCATTTCATGATTATGAGATTTGGCAAATGGATGTCAAGACCGCTTTCCTTAACGGAAAGTTGGCTGAGGATGTTTACATGGCTCAGCCAGAGGGGTTTGTGGATCCGAAGCATCCGGATAGAGTGTGTAAGCTTGAGAAGTCCATTTATGGACTTAAGCAAGCATCTCGCAGATGGAATCTTTGTTTCGATGAGAAAGTCAAAGAGTTTGGATTTGTACGAAGCGAAGACGAATCTTGTGTATATGTCAAAGCCAGTGGGAGTATAGTAAGCTTCCTCGTTCTATATGTCGATGACATATTACTCATAGGAAACGACATCCCGACTCTGCAGGAGGTAAAGTCCTGGCTCGGGAAGTGTTTCGCTATGAAGGACCTCGGAGAGGCTTCTTACATTTTGGGAATAAGGATAGTGAGAGAAAGAAGTAAGAGACTAATTGGACTTAGTCAGAATACTTACTTAGAGAAGGTACTAAAACGTTTTAGTATGGAAAACTCAAAGAAGGGAGAACTACCGATACAAAGTAATGCCAAATTGAGTAAGACTCAAAGTCCGAGTACCGAAGCTGAGATAGCAGAAATGAGCCGAGTACCATACGCTTCCGCAGTTGGCTCAATCATGTACGCTATGACTTGTACTCGACCTGATGTAGCCTTCGCTTTGAGCATGGTTAGCAGATATCAAGGGAATCCTGGCAAAGCACATTGGATTGCCGTGAAGAATATCCTTAGGTACCTTCGGAGGACGAAGGAATGGTTCTTAGTCCTCGGAGGAAGTGATGACTTGAAGGTGCGAGGGTATAGTGACGCCAGTTTTCAAACCGACAGGGACAACTACCGTTCGCAGTCGGGCTGGGTCTTTACCCTAAATGGAGGAGCAGTGACATGGAAAAGTTCCAAACAGGAAACCGTAGCTGATTCAACGTGCGAATCAGAGTACATTGCAGCGAGCGAAGCGTCGAAGGAGGCAATATGGCTAAAGAACTTCATCGGTGATCTTGGAGTCGTACCTGCCATAAAGGAGCCAATGGAGATTTTCTGTCATAACGAAGGTGCGGTTGCCTTAACCAAGGAACCGAGGGATCATGGTAGATCAAGACATATCGACAGAAAGTATCACTTCATTAGACATCGTGTAGAAGAAGGACAACTCGTAGTTAAGAGGATATCATCAGAAGATAACCCAGCAGATCCGCTTACGAAGGGACTGAGTAGGGTTAAGCACTTGCAGCATGCTAGGAGTATTGGGCTGAAGGATGATATTAGCATAGATTAGATAGTATTAGAAACGTGTAATAGGTAAATATAATTGACATTTTGATGATTAAATAAAGGAGTTTTATTTATGAGTAATGTTACTATCTTATGTTAATTGTTTAGTTGTTGTTTCACTTTGCATGTTTTGACTTCCAGAATAATTGAGGTTATTAGGAATAATCGAATTATTCAAATGGTCCACGATCGTTCATATGTTGGAAGTGGATATGAAAGAAGATTGTCATGAATTGGTGTGTAGAATGTCTAAATGGTGTTAGACATAGCAAAGGATTGCTGCAACGTTCATGAGTACTTATGAACTAGTTTTGAGCATTGGAATAAACCCGCGCTTGCTGGAATCACCTTATGGAATAAGATATAAAAGGTGATCGCAAGACGATAATATCATATAGTCTTAAAACCTAGATATATGGTTTATTATTTGTTAATTGATTGTACATTGATAATACGAAAACGCATCAGTAACTTGATGTTATAAAACGTATTGTTGTGTATAGTTGGTAAATGAATAAGTAAATGCATATAAGTCAAAGTTTATCTGTAACTTTTATCTAAGAAGGTAAAAGCGATATCTCGGCCGCTCGATGATTTGATTTGACTTATGTGCCGGGCCCGGTCAGAACTGAATTGATGTGTTCGATTAAGTTCTATGTCAAATAAATCAGAGATCGAGAAACCTAAATGCTTGACTAACCATTCCATTAGGAATGTCAGCATGATATCTAACAGAGGACTGTACGTTCCCTTATCTAAAGGACAAGATTGATTAGATCAGAGTTGACAACGTCTTTGAGAGCTACGATTGCAAACCGAATTGTACTTGTATAGTTAATAGACTTATCCAAGTGGGAGACTGTTGGAATAGTGTCTAAGGCTGTAACTATATCCGGTTGTGCATGGTCCTTTTGGGTTGCCTTCACCATAGCAACTTGATAGGATGATTTATTAAGAGAGAATAACAATTATTAATATATTATAGGAATAATATAATGAATAATATATTGTTATTTGATTAATATAAGTCATAGAATTAATTAGAATTAATTTGGTGACTTAAAGAAATTAATTAAATAAAGGGGTATAAACTGTCAATTGTTTGATAGTTAAGCTTTAGACTATAAATCCATTAGGATATGGTTTGGACGGATTCTAAGAGCTTTAGGAAAGCTAAAATCGTCCATATACTTATCTAGGAATGGATTTGGATAGCCTTAAGAGAAGATTATCCAATTAGGGTTTAGGTTGTAACCCTTAAGGAGTCTACAAGTATAAATAGACCCCATGGCATAGGGAATTCGATACCTCTGATTAAGTAAGAGAACTCTGGTCGAAATTCCTCCCCTCTCCTCTCTCCCAAATCATCCTCCTTGCTTTGGTGTTTGTAAGCCTTTAGAGGAGTGGCATTTGTGACTCTAGAAGCTCCAAGACCTCAAGATCAACAAGGAACTCAAAGGTATGATTCTAGATCTGTTTCAATGTTGTTATTTAACCTAATTAGTAATTAGAAGTCTTGGATTCAAAGCATGTTTATTAGAAAGCCTAGATCCAAGCATTAGGGTTTTGCATGCGCACATAGGAAAGTTCTTATGGCTAAAACCCATCAGGATGTGCTGAAGGATTATGATTGTGAGATCCTATACCATCCAGGGAAGGTCAACGTGGTGGTCGATGCGTTGAGTCGCAAGGCGGCGTGGACGCCGATAAGGGGTATTTGCATGAGGGTGACTGTAAGTCCACCTTTGTTAGACATGATTCGAGAGGCTCATGTCGAGGGGGTGAAGAAAGAGAAATGGAAATTGGAGAGGATTCGGGGGCAGTATCCTTTGTTTGTTAAGGATAGTCACGGCTTGTTGACGCAGTGTGGCTGAGTATGGGTGCCGATGACAAGAGGAGTGAGACAGAGACTGTTAGAGGAGGCACATAAGTCCAAATTTTCTATACACCCAGGTGCAACAAAAGTGTATAGGGATTTTAAGCCGAGCTATTGGTGGCCCTGCATGAAGCGGGAGATCGCCTGGTTTGTGGAGCGGTGCTTGACCTGCACAAGGCTGAGCATCAACGACCTCATGGCAAGGTTCAGCCATTACCCATTCCCATGTGGAAGTGGGAAGAGATCAGTATGGATTTTATTACGAAGCTACCACGGACAGTGAGGGGGGTAGATGCCATATGGGTGATCGTGGATAGACTAACTTAGAGTGCTCATTTCACTCCGATCTCCGAGAGTATATCTGCAAAGAAGTTGGCGGACATCTATGTTCGAGAGGTGGTGGCTAGGCATGGAGTGTCGGTATCAGTGATTTCGGATAGGGATGTTCGGTTTACATCCAGATTTTGGAAAAAGTTCCATGAGGAAATGGGTACTCAGCTGCATTTCAGTACGTCATATCACCCCCAGACCGATGGCGAGAGTGAGAGGACGATCTAGGCACTGGAGGATATGCTGTGAGCATGTGTGCTGGATTTTGGGGGAAGTTAGGATACGTAACTCCCACTGGCAGAGTTTTCGTACAATAATAGTTATCATGCCAGTATTGACCGAGCTCCATTCGAGATGTTATATGGACGGAGGTGCAGGACCCCAGTATGCTGGGACGAGGTTGGTCACCGGGTCATGGGGAGCATGGAGGTGGTACTCGAGACTACTGGGCTAATTCAACATGTGCACGAGTGGTTGCGAGTTGCGTAGAGTCGTCAGAAGAGTTATGCTGACCGGCGACGATCGGACCTCGAGTTTTAGGTAGGGGACTTTGTTTTGCTAAAGGTGTCACCCTGGAAAGGGATTATCCGATTCCGTAAGAGGGGTAAATTTGGGCCTCGGTTCATAGGCCCGTTCAGGATCATAGCCCAGGTGGGCAAGGTGGCATATCGTTAAGAGCTCCCAAAGGAGCTTAGTCGGATTCACAACACCTTTCATGTGTCTCAGCTTCGGAAGTGTGTTGCCGACGAGTACTCAGTCATATCCTTGGATGTCATACAATTGGATGGGAGCCTGAATTATGTTGAGAGGCTAGTTGCTATTTAAGACAGGAAGACGAAGAGGCTTCGGAGTAAGGAGTTGGAGTTGGTAAAGGTGCAATGGCAGCACCGAAAGGGTTCCGAATGGACTTGGGAATCTGAAGACGAAATGCGAGGGTTCTATCTGGATTTGTTTGGATCAACAGACTTCGAGGACGAAGCCTAATTCAAGTGGGGGAGAGTTGTAACGTCCCGATTCTCAGGTATTAATAATATTGAATCCTTTGAGTTTTTAGATCTACTCGACGAGTTGGTTTTCCTATTCGTCGAGTATTAGTGGGTTGGTCCGTGAAGTTTAATGACCTACTCGTCGAGTCCAATGGGGGACTCGACGAGTAGGAGCTGGCAGATGAAACCCTAAATCTCGGGGTTGTGCACCCTATTTAAAGAATCATAAGCCTCTCTTGGCTTCTTTACAGTCCTTTGAGAGTCTAAGAAAACCCTAATCCATGTGGTGCTTCTTCCTTGTGTGTTTTAAGCCTTGGTGAGTGGATCTTTGAGGAGAAGAGCTTGGAGGGCAAGAGGCTAGGAGCAAGGAATCAGAAGTCTACCTCAGATTAGCATTATTGAAGGTATTAAGTCACCACCTTCACTTCATTTTCCTTCTAGACTTCTTTTGGTTGATATTTAGGGTTTTTATGGCTTGATTGAGAGGTTTATGTGGGGTATGAGCTAGATCTAAAGTTGTAACTTCAGATCTGGACCCTCCTTGGGTTCTAGAGTCATAAAGCTCTGAGCTCGGCCTTGTATGAAGCCTTCCTTGAGTGTGAAACTACATTGTGAGTTTGGATTCGACATTAAGAGTCTTTTTAGCCATGCATGCACGTAAAGTTTGCAACTTTACGTGAGAAGCAAGCCTTAGAAGCCTCGATCTATAATTTGGAGCCACTACATGGCTTAAAAGAGTCTGTATGGCTTAAGGACTGTAGGGACTCGGCGATTCGCAAGGTTGACTCGGCGGGTCATATGAAGATAGGCCTGGACCCGACGAGTTGGATGAACAACCCGGTGAGTCTAATGAAGATTGTCGTAGACTCGACGAGTTGAAGGAACAAATCGGCGAGTCGGTTAAGGTTTTCCCCAGCCGATGATGCATGTGATCTTGTCGAGTCGCAAGAGGGGAAAACTTTATTGGTGGCCTTCAAATTTCGATCAAACCTTAGGAACTCGACGAGCCACCCCGGTGACTCGGCAAGTGGGCTATATCCCGAGAAACTCGGCGAGTCACTAGATGTACTCGGCGAGTTAGGGTCAACATGGACTCTTGACTTGACCTTGACTGAAGTTGACCAGGGTTGACTTGGGGGGGGGGGGTAATGACTAGTTATGGTATGACACTTTTAGGCAGTTGAGTTGGAGCAGCACGTGGGGCATATTTGGTCGCAAAGTGTCAGTTTAGCATTCGTGTCAGGTGAGTCTTCTCACCATACCTATGGGTCTAAGGCACCAAGGTCGGCCCATTATGTGAACATGTTATGTGTGTGTCATTCTTTTATTAATTAATATGTTATGTGATATTATATTGGCATGAAAGACCCCGGGGGAGCCCGTGACATTGGATATAAGACCATGTGGGGTAGCCCATGGCATTCCTAGGTAAAGACCATGTGGGGTAGCCCATGGCATTCTTGCTGAATCGTATTACACGGTTTTTGTGGTATGTTTATAGATTTATCTATTATCAGGATATGTATATGTGATTGGGTGTAAGCATTTCTCTTACAGGCTGTTGATTTATTTCAGGTACTTCAGAGCCCAAGGGCAAGGGCAAGGTGTGATGACATGGCGTGAACTCTATCTCTCTTTTTAGTATGTTTGGGACCCTCTGATGTTTTCAAAAATAAAAACAATGATGTAATAAATGTGATTTGGAAAACAAATGTTTTGGGAATCTATGGTTGATGAGGTTGGTTTGATTAATCGAAAATGAAAAATTTCTTCGTAAAAATTGGGTCGTTACATAAACATAATGTTGGTGAGTGCACATGTTTTTATAGTTTTCAGCTTTTATTGGGTTGTATTTTGTAACACTCGATTCCTGGTATGTCTTTAATTCAAGAATTTTATGTATTTTTCTCTGAGACTCGACGAGTTGGTGGCCCACCTCGTCGAGTAGAGACGGGATCCGCGGGAAGTTTAAGTGACTTACTCGATGAGTCGGAGACTGACTCGGCGAGTAGGTGTTGTTTGAGTGAAACCCTCTATTTGAGGGTTTGCACCCTATTTAAACGTCTTATTGCAGCCTCCATTGTCCCTTATGCTCCCAGAACACCTCACATAGAAACCCTAGCCGCTTTAAGTGATCTAAGGCCATTTTTGGTGCTTTTGGGTGGTTTTTGAAGCTTGAAAAGAAGGAAGAAGCTTGGGAATTCGAGTTGGGGCTTGTAGATTAAGAAATCTTATTCCATCTTCAGCTCAATCAAGGTAAATGCCCCTGTTTTCGTCTTGCATTTGGTTGTTCATCTTTAGGGCTTAGATTTTGGGTGAATTTAGGGCTTTCTAATCCATTTTCGGATTTGTGATGTGATTCATGGGGTTCTACTTTCAGATCTGAGTCATTGGAGGGGTCTCATGGCATAAAGGTGCCAACTCTATGGCCATGAGAGCCTCATGCACATTGTAGAGCACCTTTTATGGATTTTTGAGCCAAAAACCCCATGTATGTGCACCAAGTTTGGAACTTTACGTATAAAATGGACATTAGGAGGCCATATATATGATTTTAACGTGTTAAGACCTATTTAAATCGACTGTATATTAAGGGTCAAGAAGGGACTCGACGAGTTGTTCTTGGAACTCGGCGAGTCGGTGTGTAATGACCATTAAATCCTTTATGTGGTTGGACCAGTGGTTCGGGAAGGAAGTCTCGTAAATGTTTAGACTCGTAAAGGGACCTGGGAATCATGGGACTCGACGAGTGTATGAACAGACTCGGTGAGTCCAAGGCAATCTCCCAACCTTTGAAGATGGGCTTGATGAGTTGTTCATACAACTCGGCGAGTCATAGATTGGACACGTTCTTATGATGGAGATGAACTCGCCGAATTAAAGGAAGAACTCGGCGAGTCGGATGAAGATGGTCCCGATGGTTTGAATGAAGGAAAACTCGATGAGTTCTCGCTAGAATCGACGAGTGGTGTCGGGGTTGGATCGGTTTAGTGGAGCATGGACTCGACGAGTTGGTAGACCAACTCGGTGAGTCAGGTCAACTGGATGTTGACTTTGACCAATGTTGACTTTTCCTGGTTTTGGTATTGATCTTGGTTGGGTTGTATGTTCGGTTTGATGACTTGAAGGTTGTCGTGTAGGGATTGAGGAGTCGAGGAGAGCCGACCTTCACGCCGAGGACAGTTCAGACACTACAAGACATCGAGGTGAGTTACCTTCCAGTAGAAGTGGGTCTAAGGCACCAAGGCTGACCCACTAGTAATTGTTAGTCGGGATGATTATCTTTGTGCTAATTTTCTACTCTATTATTGTTGGATATGCGAGTATGATAGATTGCTAGATATGTGAGTATGCTAGTTTGCTAGTTGCTATGTTATGTGAGATAGTATCAGTAGTAGGGGACTATTCCCCGATCAGACCGCTAGGGCCAATGGGTAGGTCGGACACCCCATATATGTATGACAACATGATTATGATATGATATTATGTGTTAGTAGTAGGGGTGAAATAGTCCCCGTGTTCGGTTGAGATAGACCGGAGGGTAGGTCCGCACCCCAGAATGGCTTGACATAGGTACGTCAGCACCCCAGAATAGCTTGACATGGGTAGGTCAGCACCCTAGGATGGCTTGACATGGGTAGGTCAGCACCCCAGAATGGCTTGACATGGGTAGGACGGGCGCCCCAGAATTGCCCGATAGTATGTATGCTATGTGTTTGTATGGTATGTGGTATGATGGGGGAACTCACTAAACTTTGTGTTTACAGTTTTAGTTTTGGTTTCAGGTACCTCTTCGTCCAAGGGGAAGTAGCCGACGGTGTAGTAGCGCATCACACACACACACATGGTTTCCGCATAGAGTTTTCTGGGAATGTACTCTGATTTATTTTACTTTTAAGGATATGATTTTCAGACACTTTGTTATGTTTCTTTCTACAATGACATGGCATGAGAAATGTTTTGGTAAACTGAGTTGTGAAATACTTAATTAAAAATGAAATTTTTGGGCTTGAATTTTGGGATGTTACATATTTTTTTAAGAATCCTTTTTCTTTTTAGAAGAACCTTTCCTAAAGTATTTTATCAACCCTAGCTTACTATCTTTTAGGATATCTAACAATCCTATCTTATTATCTTCCACGATATCTGGTGATCCTATTTTAGTATCTTATTAGGATATATTTATTAATCCTAATTTAATATATTTGTAGGATATCTAATGATCCTAACGTATTTTATCTAGGATATCTAACGATAGTTTCTTATTATCTCTAGGATATTTGATGATCCTATCTTAATATCTTAATATAATATATTTATTAATCCTAATTTACTATCTTTGTAGGATATCTAACGATCCTGACGTATTTATCTATCATTCTAAGGTGTCCCTAATGGTAGTCATACCCTAATGTGATCTAATGTATTACCATGAGCCTCATAATCGATGTTGTTTGACTAATAATTATGCCCCGTCACGACACTTCATCGGACGTCGAATTATCATGTCGGGATTGTAGCTATCAATCGCAGGTGGGGTTGTCTAACCCCATATAAATCTATACATATCTTACTAGATCTCGCAAGATTAACGATTATAAATATCAAGAAAATGCCAAATTTAATCAAGGCATTTGGATGAATTAACAGCTCACTAACGTATTGACCTTAAGTATTTATCTTTTAACTTTTAACTTTTATTTTTTATCTTTTATCTTATATCTTTTATCGTTTATGCTAATCCTTCCTAGGGGTTTCCTATAATTATCACAATATAAATATTTTATCTTATATTTGATGGTTTTAATCTTTTATCTTAATTCTTCCTAGGGATTTCCTATAATTATCAAAATATAAATCTTTTATCTTATTTGATAATTTTAATCTTTGATCTCATAATTATTTTATATATATATATATATATATATATATATATATATATACATATATATATATATATATATATATATATATATATATATATATATATATATAGACACACACACACTAATTATGGTTATTTGAAAACAGGATATTTGGGGAGAGTAACAACTAAATACATTGTATATCCTTATATTTGACCAACATAACTTCTAGGTACTACGTTATCCTAGGGAATTTGGCCGTTATAACATCTTGGTATTATCTATTCGTAGACTATCGGGCATCATATCTCTTAGGCTTATCATAGCTTAACACTAGGAATAGTATCTACAACTACATTATCCTAAGACTTTAAGATTTATAAAATGATTTGATATTTATAATGATAAATATATTTTGATAAAACCATTTGATAAGCATGTATCCCCCCACCTCGTAAAAAATTTAAAATAGTGAACATAGGGGCAGTGTACTCACTCTAGTAGCGTATTTCGAAGCATCTGAGTCGTTGCATATGAAGCTTCGCGCCATCGAGAGGGTTTCCGAACCGAATTGAGAGGTATAGAGAGAGTGTTTGGGATGAAAAAAATCAGAAAGTGAGCACCTCTATTTATAGGGGTTGCACACACGGCGCACTTCATACGCGACGTGCACTCAATTTGTGGCTCCATCCAGAGCTTGCCACATGTCACACTTCTGATGGTCCACATATGCCTAATCTTTGACGAATCTGAGTGTTAGGTGTGCGTGCCGGGCATGACACACAACTGGCGTGCACCCCTAAATCTTTTATAAAAACTCATATCTTCATTATATAAATCTTGTTTCTTACCCTCTTTATATATTTGTGTAGTTCTATTCTAGTACTACAACTTTCCTTAAGATCACGTTGTCATACTTTGACTTTCATTTTTAACTCGTATTTTATATTTTTCTAAAAATCGTATCTCCTTCATACAAACTCCGTTTTTGACCTTTTTCCTTTCAAATTCCTTATCTCACGGGTTACTACGGTTTTCCTTTTAGTGACATTAGCTGAAACTAAACGGATCTTTTTATATGTTATTTTGACGCTAATAGAATTATTAATGTGGTTGGTTCTTATCTTTATATAATCATAACTCCTCCAAGACTCTCCTCAATTCAAGTATGGATCATGTGCTTTCAGTGGTACAGTCCCAATACTACCTTCCACACCTACCCATACTCTCCTCAAGAATTACCTCGAATCATCCAGTTCACCTTCTCAAACGGGTACTCTAAGTACTTGCTAAACAACACAACTAAGCCCACCGAAGCACTTCCTAGGCCTTCCTAGGTTTCCGACCTCACCCTGCCGTCAGCTGCTGAAGAACTCCCACTAATACTAGTTGAATACCTCATGAATATAATCACATGAAACATAAATTAGATAATCCTTCGAGTAAGAGGCACCACCCTACAACGATAAGACTCAAACGAGAGCTACGCAATAGAGTAAAATCCATCACTCTTAGATTATTTAATCATTACAACATGTGACTTGACATATTCACTTAATAGTTAACTCATATCACTAAGAGATCCACAAAGTACAAAGCAAGCAGCATCCGTGCAATAACACTCCAAGCCATAGAATAACCAAAGAACATACAACTCATGCTAGGAACTTCCACCCTCATTGCTGGTTGCCTCATGCGTGCATGTTATACACAATACATGATCAAATAGAATGTCGAATAAAAGAATCTAACCTAGGACCACAACCAAACGAGGAACAGGAAATAAGACCAAATCAATCATTCGTAGGCTATGTTATCATAATGGTATACAATTTTTAAAGCATACCCTTAGCAATTATTGATTCCAGTGCATATTCCCATTCATGGCATCCAATGCTTCCTAGGCTACAAGGCATCACATATCAGGCCATTCTATCATGCAATTCCTGAAAGTATCCCTAGCCTTATCCTAGCATGCAAACATTCACATCATATAACATATTAACATGTATGGATATCTTGGGAAGCACTTACTTGATCTTGGCCAATTGCACACATCACACCCCTTTCTTCTTTACAAAAATCTTTTTAGAATTTTTTTTTTGTTTTAAAAGATTATCAATTCCTCGGTTTGACTTCAGTCACACTCGAGAGTGTGCCCGAATCTCTCAAACCAAGGCTCTGATACCAACTTGTAACATCCCAAAAATCAAGACCAAAAATTTTGATTTTTATATTAATAAAACCATTATCCAAAACAATATCATAAAACCATGGGGAAATAAGAGTATGTCAATGCACATCCAAATACATCAGATTCATGTAAAATGTAGAACAATGTGGTGTGTGTAATGCAGTCATCTCGAGCTCTTCCCTTTCGAACCAAAAGTACCTGAAACATAAACTGAAAACCATAAGCACAAAGCTTAGTGACTTCCCCAAAATACCACATACCATCCATATCAAACATATAATGGTCCCGCCCATCATCGGGCTCCCCCAGCGTCAGGCCTCACCCGACATCGAGCCCTACTCGGTAAACATATATGTCAGTCATTAGGCCCCACTTGGTATACATATAAACATATAAACATATAATCATACAAACACATGCAATAATCACAAAGATAAACAACATACAAGATAGTCATCGGGATCTACCCGATATACATAAACACATAACGCATGCAAGAGTCACACAAACAACTACCATCCTAACATATCAAATCCTGGGCCGGCATTGATGCCTTTGACCCGCTAAACACAGTGAGGAAACTCACCTCAAGCTGCAGAATCTCTTAGATAGAAATCTCGGTTGCTACTTCGGAAAATCCCCCCGTTAACATTATCAATAATATCCAATCAATAGTTAGATCTCGACCCATAATCAGGAATCTAAATTACTAACTTATCGTCCAGGGTAAAAGACCATTTTACGCTTTTCTTACTTGGCCCATAACTACGGCCCAACCCATTTGCTCAAAGGCTCAAATTCATTAAATGGCATCATAAGGCCCAATAAGGCCCAACTTCCAAATTCGGCCCAAAAATCATCATGGACCTAATCCAAAGAAAGTCCATAGCCTATCCATGGCCCAAAGTTAGAAGTCCAATGGCCCAACAAAGCCCAAACCCTAAAAGCCCAAAATATGGCCCAAACCCGAGGAAGTAAACCTAAAAGTCAATATGCTGAGTACGCGGGGCGTACTTAGCTCGTATGCTTAGTGTACTCCTTCTGGGGCCAGTACACACACCGTACCAATTGGGTACACCCAGCGTACTCCCCAGATCACCAATCCACCCCATTAAGCACTTAATCAAGTAAGACCTCTTGTCAAACTCTCAGATCTCATCCTAAAGGGTGAATTAATACGTAAAGTTGGAAACTTTACACCATGCATGACTTAATGGGACCCAACACTCAAAAAGAAGCTTAATAAGGCTCTTAACACTTTCATGGACCAAGATCTTTCATAAAGTTTGCATTTTTATGAACAAGGGACCTCAATGGAGCTAAGATCTAACATGTATGGCTTCTGGAGTAAATCAAAACTCAACTTTAGATTAAAAGACCCAAAAATGAATAAATAAGGCCCAAAACTAGATATAGCATAATGAACCATCAAGTAGGGAACTTTATACCTCAAATAACTTGCAAATATGATAGAGAATCTGGATCTACAAGCTCAAGCTACCCAATGTCAATCTCCAAGAGTTCTTCTTCCTTCAAATCACAAAAATACCACCAAAACTCACTTCCAAGCTCCAAAGATCATAAAAGGCACTATGGCTTCGTTCTAAGGGTTTAGAGAAGTGGAGATCGGTCATAAGAAGATCCATGAGTGACTTAAGGTGATTTAATAGGGCGCAAATCCTAAATTTTAGGGTTTTGACCCTGCTGATCGTATGCCACGCATAACCATGCGTACACCCAACGCATGTTGAAGCCTCCGTGATCCGAATGTCGTGCCAGTACGTCCGGCGTACTCCTAGCGTAGTTGGCTAGGGTCAAGAATTTCCAATTTTCCGAAGGCCAAAACTTTTTCATTCTAAGTTTGATTTCAGAATTCTTTATATCCACGGAAAGGTAATGAGAATCTATACACTTCTATCAACTCTCCCTTGCCTTAAAACTTTTTAAACTTAAACCCAAACTTCATAAAGGTCTGGACCGATACTTTACCTATATACCCTTGGGCCGTAAAATACAAACCAAACTCTCGGGTCGTCCGATCCACATTTTCCACACTCCAAGGGGGGGGGGTATAGTTCTCTCTTTTCCAAAGGCCCTAAGCCTCATAAGAACTGATCTTTGGGTCACGGTCTCAAATTAGGAACGATTCAGAATAGGGTGTTACGGCTGTTCTGAAATCCAGCAACCCATGTCGACAGTTTCCGGCCTAGGTACATCTCCATTATGTAGTCTATCAATAGAGAAATTAATACTTTTATTTATAGGTTTGAGGACAAACCTAATTGGAGCATATGTCCTAAGCTATAGTCATAATTCCTAAAGAAATACTAATTCGCTATAGCAACTAGCTCTGATACCAATCTGTCACATCCTCCCCCGAACGATGGCGAAAAATGTTGAGTGGTGACGTTATAAAAACTACCCAAATCATAGAGCGCCAATCATTTACTTTACTAAACGAAATCTACAAGTCTTCATGTTGATAATCCTTTCCTGATTTGAACTCTTACTCTTTCCTAGGAACACATGCAATTTTTGAAAACATCAACATAATGTTGGTGAGTGCACTAGTGGCGGAACTAGCTAGTTTCCAGGGGTAGCACGGGCTACACCTCAAATTTTTCTAAGAACCATCGAAATGTTTTGATGTCGTCGATGATAATGTAAGGTGCTACGATGTGCTACTCCTTGTCTTCTTCTTCGTCTTCACAAAGTCAAAGGTAAAGGTACAAAGGACTAAAATCGATCCCTAGGTCTTATTGGTCATCTCCATCGTCTTCACAAATCGATCATATGTCTTACTCTGAAAGGGGTAGAGTCGCAGGGATTGGAATTAGAAGAAAAAGTGCTACTCCCAGGGGATGATAAAAGAAGAAGAGAGGTGGAGAGAAAGGATATAAACGAATATGCCTTTAATAGACAAAGATGAATGTAAACCTAATTTCTCCAATTTCGAATCGAATGAAACCCTAATTACTACGATTTCAAATCATAGCTGAAAAGTAAGCCTGATTTGATTTAATAGTTCTAGGTTTTTTATTTCTCACTTTGACTTACATTGCGTTCCAAAGTGTTTAGTGTAGATTTTTTTATTGAGATTAATATTTGATTAATTTAAGTAAATTATATTCGTTCATCCTTACCTGAAATCTATACTCATGAATGCGACTGATAAAGCTAATCTCATGCTTTGTGCCAAATCCATGGAGTGTATTAGTAGAATGGTTATCGGAAAAGATAAGTTTAAAGATGATGCTAAATAGGTGTACTTTCATAGCTGATAGCTAGATTATATATTACAATTTACAAATGTTTTACTTTTTGCATCTTATAGACTTATAGCTTATCACATGATTCAAGGATGCTTCTTTTCTTTTTCTGTTATTAAACTTTATTTTATACAACAAAATCATCTTGAGTTAAGTTTATAATTACCCTTCTATTTAGAAATTATGATGAGTAACAAATGGCTATTGATATTTCACCATCACAATTGGAAATAACTCAAATAAGAGAACATGGATCAAAACTAGTGTCCTTAAGGAGAAAGCTACAACATATAACATGCTATGTTGCTATACTGATGAACTAAAAGAAGGGTTATTTCCATGGATTGATCAGGTAAAATACTTTTTTCACCCTTTCTTGTTCTTTTACATATCAATTTTTTTGATTTATCTATATAAAAACTGATGTAGTTTGCTACCAGTTTAACATTGAGAATTTTGATCTTACTCGATCCAATTCAAATTTAATATCAAAGAAAGTAAAAGATTTATACCATGGTTCGCTAAAGATCATGCTCTAGGGAAATAAGATATTTCACATCATAACTTGTCTTTATATAGCAGATATAGAACAAAAATAGTTTGTCATGGGAATAAAAAATCTTTGGACCAGCTCATACTCTTTATAGAAGAAAAATTGTGCTAGTCCTGAAAAAAAATTCTGGTTCCACCCCTGGAGTGCACAGGTTTTTATAGTTTTCAGCTTTTATTGGGTTGTATTATTTTAAGAATCTTTTTTCTTTTTAGAAAAACATTTCCTAAAGTATTTTATCAACCCTAGCTTACTATCTTTTAGAATATCTAATGATCCTATTTTTTTTCTTTTAGGATATCTGACGATCCTATTTTAGTATTTTATTAGGATATATTTATTAATCTTAATTAACTATCATTGTAGGATATCTGATGATCCTAACGTATTTTAACTAGAATATCTAATGATCCTTTCTTATTATCTCTAGGATATCTGACGATCCTATATTGGTATGTTATTAGGATATATTTATTAATCCTAATTTACTATCTTTGTAAGATATCTAACGGTTTGTAAATTTCCAATTTTGGGAATTTTTTCGCTATAGTAGACTTAAGGGAGAGGGCACTCATACTTCTTTTCGAATCTAAAGGTTTAGATTGTATAGTTTAATAGAACTTAAGCATAGACATATATGAATATCATGTTGAAATGGTTCAACATAGGAAATTCAGTATATGAAAATATTATAGCAAGAAATTGAACATATATCAAATCTTTATGTGAGATATAATGAATCAAGTCTCATATGATTCAGTTATAGGATTGATTACGTATACTACAATATTCACTTATTCTAATTTTTCAAATTCTCAGAGCATTGTGAGAAAAAGGACTAGAATTTTGTATGACTAAAGTTATTAAACAACCGTCAAGAACATTCTAAGGTTATACCAAATATTGGTTGCTTGTAGACAGTTAGAAGTATGATATTAATTTGGACGGACCATAGTGACATGATTCTGGATTGAGACGATTCTTGATCAGAATCGATGGTCATATGGGAATATGGAAATGTTCCATAATGGGAGATGATTGAAAAGTCTACATGTGAGTTGGAAACTTTAATGCAAGAGAAGTGTTCAAGGAGTGTACCTTGAATTAGATCCTTCATTACCATGGAATTGTTTCTAGTAACAAAGTTTCAATAGGATATTCTATAATATTAAAGACTCAATCTTTGAGACTTTGAAATCTTGATATCACAAGAGATTAATGCATGTTAAGTTAGAATTCCATCACATCTTGGATAGTGATAAAAATTTGGAATTGTGAAAAGAGAATTATTGGAATAATGTCTAGTTGAATAGTTCGCAAAGGAAGGACCATAGAGAGGCATAGTATGCATGCTCATAACATGGCATGATTGATGTTTAATTCAAGTGGTTAGTTGATTACTCGAAAAATTATACAATGAATAAAGTCATAATTATTATGGTGATTATATCATAGAGATTATTTATATTTAATAGTTTTTATACCATAGCTAATTAGTTTATTATTGTGTTTCACTTTGCATGTTTTACTTCCTGAATGATTTGATTATTCGAAATTACATAGTCGCTCATACTTTTGGAAGTAAGTAGTGAATTAAGATTGTCATGAATTGAATTGTAGATTGTCTATGGAGATTAGACACTTGAATGGTCACTACAATATTCATGAGTACTTAGAAAATGGGGATTTTGAGTATTGGATAAACCTACGCTCAGAGAATTACTTCGTGGATTTTATCACGAGTAATTATGAGACGATAATATCTTATATTATTGAAACGGAGATATATGAGTTGTAATTCACAAGTCGGTTGTGCATTGGTGTTAGATAAACGCATCAGTAACATGATGTTATAAAACGTAGTGTTATGCATGATTTGATCAGTAAAAGATACAAGGATATAAGTCAAAGTTTATTCGTTCCTTTTTCCCTAATAGGAAAAACGATATCTTTCCGCCCCTTGATGATTTGTTATCGACGTCTGAAGTGCTTTGTCGAGCCTGGACTGAATTGTTGTATTCAATTAGTAGTCTAAATTCCATCGTCATACATTAGGAAATCAAGAAATAGAATCTTGGACTGATAGATTGATTCTAATTCATGTATCATGTCCATAAGATATCTTGAAAAACAAAGGAATGTTTGATCACTTATCCTAGGACCTATATCTTATCAGATCAGAGTCTCGAGTTGCTCTGGAAAGCACCTTTTTCTTTTTGATTTAGAAGTTATACTTGCAATTGCAGTTATAGACTTATCGAAGTGGGAGACTATTGGATTAGGTGTCTAAGCCAATAACTAAGTTGATATATACTTGAATTAAAAAGCAAAGTCCTTTTGGGTTTCCCTCGTAACCAGAAATAGCTAGAAACGATACTAGGAGATAGAGAAATATTTTATTAATATATATTAATTGGGAATCGATAATTGATATCTTAATTTGTTATATGATTAATAAATTAACAAGTGATCAATACTTAAATAATTGATTTGTTAATTTATATGGTTAATAAATTAAAAATAAATCAATTAGAATTAATTAATTATTAATCAACATTAATGTGGAATTAATTCAAGATTAATTAGAATTAATTAAAGGTGCAATTGGTGAATTCTAATTGTTCAGTAGTTGAACAAAAGAAGCAACTCTAGAATCATCCAAGGGGTGAATGAAATTAGTAGTCTTTCGAGGGTTTCTGGAAGCCTCTTGGTTGCATAAAAGGAAATGATTTGAATTAGGATTAAATCTATTATTTAATCAATTCAGATTCTTCTTTGCTTGCAAGTTACGTAAGCTGTAAATAGGACCACCAAGGCTATCAATTTTCATTCATGACATTCCTAAGAGTATTAGGAATGAAATTTCCTTCTCCTCCCTCTCTCTCCTCTTCATTATGGGGTTTCTAGGATTTTAGGTGTGAGCCATCAAAGGCACGAGATTTCTGATGCTTGCTTTCTAGAGCTTGTTGAAGAAGGATTTGATTGATTATTTACAAGAATAATCAAAAGGTATGTAAACACTAATCCCTTTGTGACTTTCGAAAATATTAAAGTATTCCTAGGGTTCTTGAAATTGTTTGTTGCAATCAATAGAGAAAACTTAGATCCAATAGGTTGCATGTGAACTTAAGGTTATGTTTTCCACCACATAATTTTATAACCTATAAAATACATCAGTTACATCCTTTACTTCCTCTCGTGTCTTATTTAACAACCACTCTGTTGATTCCATAAAAAACGACAAACTAATTTTGATTTCGAGAAACCTACTCAAAACGGAATGGAATAAAATAGGTGACGAATGCTATTAGGTACGACTTTGATATGTTTAGGATCATTTTCAGGCCTATCCCTAGGCAATCTGATTGTATGATCATCGTCGGCATTCTCACCAACAAGATGGCTCATGCTCTCTGAAAGTATGCCCTTCTCACCCTCTCGTATGTGTAATGTATGCATATATCTATATATCTTTGACCGTTTGTGCTTATGGAGCTATTTTTATTAAGATGGACAATCACAAATGAAGAAGCAATCATTATCACTCTATTCAAGACTCTTAATAGGAACAATTTTAGATGATAGATTTTAGTTGTGCTGCATGAATCCTTGTATTTTTAAATTATTATTGTTGATTTGCTCTCATAAAATTTATTTGTCCATATTTTTCAAAATCCATTTGTTATTTTGTATTTGCTTGATCATAAGTACATTTCTTTGAACCTATTGTGATCAAGATACATAAACAACAATTTATACCTTGGTCTTTATTTTGGTAGTCAAAAATTAAATTAAAATACGATGTGCAACTCTTTTTTTGTTTATTTTTAAATTTATTCATGGAGCATACATTGTTTTGAGATTTAGTTAATTTAGAAATATGATGAACCTAATGTTTGAACTAATATATGCAAGTTGGTAATTTGGTTAAAATTGAAAATTGGTCGAAAAGAAATAGTGGCTACAGTAGCTCTATTGGATGGTGTGGAAATGTGATTTATTCATTTATGATTATGATTGTATTGAAGTTTTGTATATATACTTAGTGTTTTATTTGTTTATAATTATAACTGTATTCATATATGATTACAAATGTACAAGTTTTTTATATATGTTCTACGTTATATTCATCTATGATTATGATTATAGTTGGATTTTATTTTACATCTCTACATTGTGTTTTATGCATTCATTATTTCATTAGCATGTGTATAATCTAGGTATTTATGCAATGTGTTTTATTTATTTTTTTATGATAACAAATGTGTTGATCTTTTATCTCTAAATTCTTTTTTACTCATTAAAGATTACAATAGTATTTATATATTATTTCATGGAAGTATAATCTAATTAATAAGACAATGCGTTGTATTCATTTATGTTTATCATTGTATTTAGTTTTTTTATCCCTAACTTTTGTGTTATTTATTTATGAATATTGGTATAATATAATTATTTATCTAATGCCTTCTATTCATTTATGATTACCATTGTAATGATTTTTTTATATATAAATTGTGTTTTATTCATTTAGTATTACAAACATATTTATATATGATTAGAAATGTGTTCTATTAATATATATGATTACAAATTTTCCAAATTAAATATATTTTTTTTCAATATTTTTAATATTTGATTGATAAAAACAAAAGAAAAAAATTCTTAAATTTTTTTAATATCAAATGATAATTTTAGAATTTTTCGTTAATTAAAAAAAAATAGAATCTTTATTTTATAAAAACTATCTATACTTTTAGAAACTGGAATTTACATTCAAATTCATTCATATTCATATTAAATTATATTGTAAATTTCATATTATGCCCTTAACTAATGATTGGTTCACAATCATTCTAGCGTTCTCAGTATAACCTCTCTCTCTCTCTCTCTCTATATATATATATATATATATATATATATATATATATAGAGAGAGAGAGAGAGAGTGAGAGTGAGAGTGAGAGGTAGGTTCAAATGTTTCTCACATCTGTTGTGTGCTAGAATGCACCAATAAGAATTTAGTAAACATTAAATGTATATTAAATGATATCCATACTTATAATTTTTTTTATGGAAACTAATTAAATTCGTCATTAATGTCAATAATAATATTCTTTCAAAATGAATTTGTATATAGAATAATAAGAGTGTATTATAGAACGAGAGTATATATTCTACTAGAATACACCCTCATTCTTCATATTCCATTCAACTTTATTGTATTTTAAGTGATTGAGTCATGAAAAAAATGTTATTGCTGACATAAAAATCTAGATACAAATTAATTCTGAAAGAATGTTATTGCTGACATTAATGACGAATTTAATTAGTTTCCATAAAGACAAAATTATAATTATGGATATCATTTAATATACATACAATTATGGAAATCATTTAATATCTATCTTTATTTAAATAAATAATAATTAAATTTTACTAAATTTCTATTGGTGCATTCTAGCACACAATAAATGTAAGAAACAATTTAACCTAGCCCAATATATATATATATATATATATATATATATATATATATATATATATATATAATCCCTATTTTATACTCTCTCTCTCTCTCTTTTATTTTCTTTCAACATATCTATCTGTTAATCTCTTTTGTATCTCTATCACTATTTCTCCCCTATGTATCTCCCTCTCTCTATCTCCATCTCTCTCTCTCTCTCTCACTCTCTCTCAATCTCTAGCTTCATATTTCTCTCCTTTTATGCATCTCTATCTCTTTCTCTCGCTCTCCCTATCTCTAAATCTCTATCACTTTCTCTCTCTCTCTCTCTCTCTCTATATATATATATATATATATATATATAGCTTTATCTTTATCTCTCCACATCTATAGCTCCATCTTTCTCAAATATCCAACTCCATCTCTCTCCCCCGTTTTGCACATCTATCCCTATCTCTCTTCCTATCTTTGTTGCTTTATCTCCTTAACACCTATAGTAATATAGAATCATACATATCAAACATAATCACATATTAACGTATCATTTAATACTCGATTTCATATCTCAGTTATACATGCTTAAAACTTAATGCTTTACTATACATCTCAATTATACTTGTCTATTTACTCACATAGTATTAAAAGAATATAATTTCCACTTAATCTATCTAATGACTCATATAGTATCAAAAAACTATCATTCTCAATTATCACATTAAATATTAACAATTCAAATATTATACTCAACTCTGAGTTTGCACAATAATTATCACATATCTAGATAACAATAATTTAGAAAAGGATAA
This sequence comes from Lactuca serriola, assembly GCF_051521515.1. Classification (NCBI taxonomy): domain Eukaryota; kingdom Viridiplantae; phylum Streptophyta; class Magnoliopsida; order Asterales; family Asteraceae; genus Lactuca; species Lactuca serriola. The sequence goes on from NC_136413.1 coordinate 13,638,308, forward strand.
GATTACTCACTTGGTTAGTTAGTGAAGACTAACTATTATTCTGGCCTCCACCTCAACACTAATTTACAATTCATCACTTGTACAACCCTATTTGGACAATATATCAAGTTCATTAGAACTTGTCAAATCTCATCACTATATCCACAACACTGATTAGTTACCTAATCACTAATAAGGCTTGGTAACTATTTCTCACCCAAACTCGTCACATTTTCAAATATAATTGACTAACGAGTTTACCCCACAAGTCGAAAATTAATTTGATAAATCTCTAAAAATTAGGGTACTTAACCTGAAATGACTAAATTAACATGTAACAATTCACCAGGTTCATAATAGCACAATATCACAAAATTTCGTAACATATACTCGGGTCTAACGATTCTCTATAATTATCATATATAATAATTACACAATAACGTGGTAAAAGATACCTCCACAATCTCGTAACTCAGTCCGTATATCACGTATATTGGTATAACTCCTCTGATATAATATCTTGTAAATGATTCCCAGGTAGCATTTTCGATAGCATGTGCCAAAAATCTCCCAAATGACACAAAAAAAACTCATATTTATACTAAAAAAGGTCTTACATCGTGACAATCAAAAGGGTCTAGTTTTGCCACGTGTGACACTGTCTCGCCACGTGTCTTGGCGACTCAAGCTTTTTCACATCGCGGCAAAGCATCCCTCACTTCGTGAGGATCATGTTGTCATGTCGTGACAATGTATCTTCATGTCCTGATGGTCAGGGGGTTTGACCATTGACATGACTTTCATTGACTTTCTCAAAATAGAAATGTACTTTTATCTCAACTTCAAATGGCCATAACTTTCTCATACTAACTTCGTTTTTGACAAACTTTATATCCATGAGACCATCTCAGAGTGAACTAGCATTATCTTTTACAATTTCTTGATCTAACTCTAGTCATTTTCTGATATAATACAATAAGTACAAGAACATATATATTGCATCTCCGAATCATCATCAGTTCACTGTTTTAAGTTTACTCCAAATCAAAGGTATACCAAACACATACTTTAACTCATCTTATGAGGTCTTTAGGTTATTACATGTCTCGTAATAGTTTTTGTCATGAAAACAGGTGTCACAACTCACTAGTATTCAATGACTTCAACTTTTTTTTTGTTATGAATAAGAAACCAAAAATATCGTCATATTGTTTGTATTGTTCAAATCCTCGTTCTAATGAACCAATAGCTTGATCAACTATATATATAAAATACTGAATCATAAATGACTCTTGAGGTGAAATTTCATGTACTGGTTATGATGAACCAACGTTACTCTCGTCAAAATGTTTTTTTTAATTCTTCTTTAATAATTTTTTTCAACAAACACCAGATCAATTCCAAAATCAGAAGTTATAGCTTTCGTACAATCAAAAGCCTTCTCAAACCTATTGTTTGTAGTATTTAAAAAAACTCAATAATTGTCTCCCATGCTACTTATTGTTTCATCAATACGCATAGTTTCATATTGAAGTTGTTTACTCAAGTTATTTACTTTAGCCAATATACGATACTATATAACTATACTAGTTATAAAGTCAAATCTATCAAGTTCATAATCTACTACACGATTAGCTTCACCATTTATATATATATATATATATATATATATATATATATATATATATATATCTTCATTAATAAGTTTGTACAATACATTGTGTATATAAGTAACCGACACGACTAATTTTTTTAGTGATAACACATAAAAATAACTTTTACAAAAATATCAACACCATAACTATACATTTGTACCAAAATTCGTAGTCCCCCTAAAATCAGAGGCTTCGTGCGATCGCACCGTCTGCACCCTCAGGCCGCCACTTTATAGAACTAATGTTTTTGACTTATTTTTGTGTATTTGATTAAAATGACCATTGAGTTAAGAACAACACATTTTGAACTTAATTAAATATATAATTCATATTTGTTTTCATTTGAACCAAATAATTAAAAAAAATCTCTTCATCCATGTCTAGAATAACCATTTGAATATTAAATATCGTTGATTTTTTTTTCAAATTTTAAGCTTTGTATTGTGTCTATTTACGTGGTTCAGTCAAGGTGACATACGTCCACAAACATGAAGGGAGTATTTTTATTCACATGGTTCTCAAATAGAGATTACTATTCTATCTACTCTCTAAGGATACAAAAGATACTCTTTTTATTTATTTATTTATTTTTACAAATGACTAGCAGACATCCATATTTATAGACTATGGGTCAGACCTAAAACCCTAATTGGCCAAGCTCATTAATCCATATGCTCATGAGAGATGTCAACCAATCACAATCCGCCATGCAGCCGCTTCTAGAACCTTCATCCTTGAGATACATTGCATGAGCATCATTCATAGACATCTTCAATTGATGAGCATCCTCCTTGAGCGTCTTCAGTATCTTCAACTTGTAAGCATCCATGATGCTCACGCAGGGTCCCTGATGCTAATTCTTGATCATTGATACTCACTCGTGATTGTTGATGCTCATTCGTGATCCCTGATGTTCACCCGTATGATCTTTGATGCTCATTTGCTTCCAAGTACTTCAATGATCCTAGATGCTCACTTGTGATTCCTAATGCTTAATCGTGATCTGTGATGCACACTTGTATAATCCTTAATGTTCAAGTCACATTTAATTATTATATTCACAAAAGCTATTTATACTTTAATAAAAAGATTATTGTTATAAAAGTAAAACATTTATAGTTTGATATACATTGATAAAGTTATTTTATATTTTCCTGAAATTTGCCAGTTGTAGTTTTTTGCAAACATTATCGAATCAACCGACGATGGGTTCCAACTTTTGGTTGCTAACGTAATTTTAGATTCGGACACCTAAAGAAGCTTCCGCGTTCTTTCTTCCCTTTGGCTTTTCTTAATTTCCGAAATCTCTATTTATATAATTGTTTATATTTTAAACACATTTAGTATACTTTATTTACATACATAGAGTTATACTCGATAATAAAATCAAGAATGAATGTTGTTTAAAAAAATTAGAAAACCAAGAATTTAAAAGCATATTTAATATGTTGAGTTCTTTTTTCTTTAAGGTTGCACGGTACGGGCAACAAAAAAAAAACGCCGTTGAAATGTTAAATCGTTGTGAGGCAAGGGTGTTGTTCCAACTCACAACGTTGTTGTGAGACAAAATTTAAAAAAGAAATTAGAGAAGAAACGCCCCGTTTTCCTTCGTTACGATCACAACGCGTTGCAACGTTACGCTGGGGCGGGGGCGTTGTTCCCTCGTCATAGCGCGTCCGATGTGAGACACAATAAATGTGTGTGACCGTATGATGTAGTGTTTAGTTGATATGTAGACACAATAAGTTTATGCGTCTAATGCGAAATGAGAATATGCTAGTTTGTTAACTTAACGAGACAATAGAGGTTGATGAGATCGTGTCTAATTGAAATAGAAGCCCAATAATTACATTTTAAAATCAAGCTCATTTTAATGAAAATAGTCATATGTATTTTTGTTTAAAAAGTTATATAACATCATAATTAGATTTTCAGTTTATGAGTGTCATTTACAAGCTTTGATGAATTAATTTTGATTTTCTTAAAACATAAACACTTGCAAAATATCATTTTAGGTCTACTTCTCAATTTTCAAGTAATATAGACAAAAGAACAAATAAATTATGAATGTTGATAAATCTTAAAGCTGTAAAATTTCATTAAATTTGAAGAAAAAAAAACAATAATATAATCTTTTAAAGTTCAAAATATACTTTTTGAGCTCTTTTTCTGCCTTCCTCCATCCTTTGCATCCTCAAAATCATCTTTCATAAGCAAAAACCGGAAAATTAAAAAGTGTACAAGCAAGACATTAGTGTTGTTCGAAAGGAATTGCTAAGAAATAATTTCTCATGAACTGAGATGTTTTACTGTATAAATACCTAATGGCCAATACAAATAAATACTAACTAGACAAGGGCTAACTAATATAATGTACAACACAAAGGAGTCCGCAAACATCCCCACAGTTTGATCAGTAGAAGAGTTTTGTATGTTCACTGTAAAAGCCCATACCGGATAATTTGTTCAATTTTGCCCATTAGCCACATTATACCTACTACGACAGGTCACCGGCTGAGTTGGAAGGGACGGCCATGGCTGAGAGAGAGTTGACGCCATGTCAGCACATGCATCCTTAAATGCAAACTGATATTCATGAGTATATACGGGGCTAAGTAGTTTCAAACCTTTGTCTCCCAAGTCCCATAACACGCCTTGAACCACTTAGCCAGATGGATTCTTGTGTTTTACTTTCTAACTTCATCTATTATGCCGGAACAATTAAATTATTATTATTATTATTATTTTATGGATTTATACATATAAAAAACGTAGTTGTAAACATAATTATACGTATTTATTCATTTTAAAAGTGTGTTTAAATATATATTCATACGCTTATTTTTATGTATTTATAGGTTTAAGTGTGTGTTTGTATTTATATGTATTAAAAACGTTTTTATATGTTTAAATATAAATATTTTTTTAAGTACGATTTTATTATTATTTATAAATACAATTTTATTATTATACACATTTATATGTATAAATATGTATATAAATGCGTTATTATTATTATTATTAATATATATATATATATATATATATATATATATATATATATAAATGTATTTATATATAAATAATAATAAATATGTCTTTATATATAAATACATATAAAAACACAATTACATATACATATTTATATATAAATACAAAATTTATATATTTTTAAATAAATATATGTATCATAATATTATTTATTTTGTACAAAAACATACATAAAAATGTAGAAAACATTATCTAGACATATAAAAATATTTTTTATACATATAAAAATGTATAAATACATTTTTCTATATATTTATTAAGTTTTTTTTTTTTTTTTTAATATTTGTATGTATAAAAAAATGTTTTATATAAAATAAATACATATACCCGCTACTAATTATACGCATTTATAATAATAATAAGAACAAATTACTGAAATCGTCCCTGTTGTTTGGTCAAAATTGCATGTTTGGTCCCTAACATTTGTTTTGCACTCGGACCGTCCCTAAGTTTTGATTTTGTTGCGTTTTTCATCCCTTGCAGACATGAAAAGACATTTTTACCCTTGGCAATTTCTTTTTTTTCTATTTTATTTGATATTTGTTTAATATTAACCTAATAAAGAATATTATTAAAAATAAAAATATGGGTCCTTCCATAATCTCTAATCTCTTCTCTAACATATTGCTAAACACCCTCATACCAACTTTCTCTCTCTCTCTCTCTCTCTCTCTCTCTCTCCCCCCCCCCTTCACCGGAGACCTGTAAACTTTGGTGTTTCTCTCTTCCAAGTCCTTTCTTCTTCCTTAGACATCTCTCAGCTCCGATGAACACAACCTAACGAAAATCATAATTCCCATATAACCAAATTCCGAAATCCTCAAAATTAAACATGAACTCAAGCTGAAGGATAAAGAACATACCCTCTCTGATTCACATACCCAGAAAATAGAAACCCTAAATCTAATTTCATCTCCCATAAACACAAAAAAAAATCACCCGTCCAAGAATCAAAGAAACCTATGAAGCATTTACTTCATCATCTTCGTTCAATCCAGAATCGGGAGAACCCCAAAATCAAAATCGAAGCGTCTGACTTCATCATCGTCGCTTCCACCTAAATAAAAACACCCAAAACATCAAAATCGAAGCGTGTGTGTATGTGTGTGTGAGTGAGAGAGAGAGAGAGAGAGACAGTAAAGGCGTACCAATTATGTTTGTTCTACTCTTTGATTTCGAGGTATGTTCTTTTACGTTGAAAAATCGATTCAATTTCGAGAATTTCGTGATGAATTAATGGAGCTCTTTTGATTTTCGGATCTCTGAATCCCCAAATGTTGCGGGCAGTCATTTTTTGAATTTGTTTCAATTTAAGATGTTCTTGAGCGTTGAAAAATCGATTCAATTTAAGATGTTCCTTTATGAATCGTTTCATCACAAAATACCTACAAACTCTAGGCATACCCGGTCTTTTTCCTCCTTCCATTACTGATTAGATAACCCCATGTCGATTCAAGAAAAGCCAATCGCCTTCCTTTTTTATGAGTCGTCGGTCCAAAGCTGGAAGTGGTGTCTGGTGAGAAAAGAGAAGACGAGAGGGGGGGGGGGAAGTGTGTGTGTGTGAGATAGAGAGAGAGAGAGAGAGAGAGAGAGAGGGTGTTTAGCACATTTTAGGGGAAGAGATTATGGAAGGACCTACTTTTTTATTTTTAATATTCTTTATTAGGTTAATATTGAAAAACTATCAAATAAAATAGAAATAAAAGAAATGGCCAAGGGTAATAAAGTCTTTTCATGTCTGCGAGGGATGAAAAACGCAACAAAAACAATACTTAGGGACGGTCCGAGTGCAAAACAAACGATAGGGACCAAACATGTAATTTTGACCAAACCACAAGGAGGATTTCAGTAATTTGTTCTAATAATAATAATAATAATAATAATAATAATAATAATAATAATAATAATAATAAAATTCCAGCGTTTTATACAATGTATAGGAATAAAAGGAGGATAATAACATCAATAGTTTTCTAGTCTAGTGGTAAGGCGTTTGATAACAAGAAGGAGGTGGACGGTCTTAGACCCAAGTTTGAAACTTGGCAGCCTCATTTTTGCTTCCTCATGTGCTTTTACTTTCCTAAAGGAAAACATGCTTAGTCAGCAAGAATTCGACCAGTCAGCGCCACATAGGATGGGTGACCGGTTAGGAGGTAAAAACCGAATAATGGGCAAAATTGAACATATTTTTGGAAATGGTAGGACATTAACGCGCCAAAAAACGGACTTGGGATATAACCGACAATTTTGTGTAAAATTGGGGGCTTTTATATCAATAACCCATCATTTAAGAGTTGTGATGGTATGTATTTGGTGAAGATGTCGGCATACTGAGTGGATGACGAAACATGAAAGACGCAGACAAGGCCTCGAGCAACCAAATCTCGAACATAATGAATGTCAATATTGATGTATTTCGTACAGTGGTGTTGAACATGGTTCGTGGTCATATATGTCACAACTAGAAATTTTGTGTCTTGTAATCACTACACTCAAGTAAAATGTAGAATCAAAAACTTAAGGGCATGTATGATGCTTACTCTATGACAACAAAATTTCAATCCAATACACCATACAAGTATTACAAATAGTCAACAAGCAATTGGAAACCCTAGAAGTTCTTGTTTAGGTCCAATTTGAACTAGGACTTCCTTATTGGACTCAATGGACCAATAAGCTTCCAATTTGACTATCATGAGATTAGAACCTTTAAAAGGGCTCTAATTGGACCCAATTCCATTTAATTCAATATTTTGGGCCATATTGGGCCTGGAATGAGATGAATTAAATATTATGAACCATTATGAACCATAATTAACTTAAACTAGTCCAACAAAGTATAAAAATCACACTTATATTTTATAGGGCCAACAATCATCAAACCTAACTCTAATATGGGCTTAGGGGCATTAAAGCCCAATACTCTCCTTTTTTCTTTCAAAATCTCGGCCCAAAGCCCAAATCCAAGGGTGAAGAGTTGACTTATGGAGTGCCACCTCACTTATACCTCACATGCCTCCATGCATGGACCAACATGCATCTAGAAGTGTCACTTCAACTCCCTCTCTCTTCTCCTCTTTGTTCTCGGCCGAGAGTACCACACACACACACACACACAATCATTCACCTAAACACTCTCAAGAACACACCACAAATCCCTTCACTTTCCCTTCAAAATTTCGAGATTCAAGGGCCTTGCAAGGAGGATTCTTCACAAAAATCATCATCTGGGTAAGTTGATGCTTGGATCCACACTTTAGACTCCTTCTCATATCCAAAAATCTCTTCTTAACTCATATGAAATCATAATCTTGTATCTTAGAACCCCTTAAACTCGAGATCTTCCAAGGAAAGGTTGCTTAGGCCGAAAATCATCTCATTTTCTTCCATCTCTTCTCCACAACCGAAACCACACCCAAAGGTGAGCTTCATACCCCCTATTTTTTGGTTTTTATGAGTTTTGTGGGGGAGAATACAAGCAAATGTGTAGATCTATGAGTATATGTATGCTTGGTGTGATTTCTATGCTTATATTTATGCTCTTATGTGATTGTGGTGTTAGATCTAGTCAAAAAAATACCTTAAGATCGAGATCTACATTAAGTTGCATGAAATAAGTATAAACTATGTTATTTCACACAAATCATTTCTAGAGAAATAACCAAGTTGATTATTATGAACATCTTTGGGTTTAAAACCCATTTTTGGACTCAAAATGCTAAAACTACGAAACTAAAGGGCCCAAAACGTCAAAATACAAATTCTGAGGGATGAGATGAGTCAAAAACAGTTTCAAGAATGTATTTTCCAGAAATTTACTCTTTGGAAGGATTAAAATGTGAATTTTTAAGCATAATGGGCCAAAAATGAACTTTTCGGCCCAATAAAGCCCATATTGCGAGATTTTCAAATTAGAGGGGCTGAAACTGTATTTTTCTGTAAAACAGGGGACTACTAGCGCTCCAATTCCATTTCAAAGGTTAAAAATACTTTTCATATTTAAAAGGGACCAAAGATGCAAAAAATTTCTATTTTGGGTCAAAAGTGTAAAAATTGCGAAAATAAGGGTTCCAGCCGAGAAAATTTCATTTGGAGGGACTAAAACTGTTTTTCAAATAATTTTGAGCTGAAAAATACCTTATCTACAAAGTTTTGATACTAAAGTGTCAAGAAAAATGGTTTAAGGACTAAAATAGAAATTCTTTTATACAAAGGGTCAAAAGTGTAAATTGATCCAAAAGAAAGGGGCTGCAAAAAGTAAAACTCTAATGCTTTAAACAATAAATCCGACATGATGAAATACTAGTACCTCGACTATCGGTGAAGTATAATACACCTTCAACACCAAAATTCGTTATCAAACGAATTGATTCGGTCTCGAATCAATAACGAATCCGAAATTAATAACACGGCGATACTTCAATACACACGCGGAAACCTCGGGAATTCAATACACACGCGGAAATTTCGGGAAGTCAATACACATGTGGGAATACACCAGACATCGATACACCGTCTTTGGGCCCGAAAGTTTCAAATCGTGCTTGTTGGGCCTAGCTAGCCCGATGACATGATCTTTAGGCCCGAAGGAAACTCGCTTACATGTAGTTGGGCCTTATATGACCTAATTCCATGTAAAAGGACTTTCAATGGCTTATGCGCTGTTGGGCCCCAAGGGTCCTCTGGTACTGCTAGTAAAGTCGAGAATTCACCAAATGCAAGTCGGGCTAAGGGCCCTTCTCATTCACGATAGCCTTGAACGACTTATGGAAATACCGGGGGCTTCGCACCCTCTTTTTCTCCTCGGTTGTGGGGCTATGAGAAGTCAGGGTGGTTGGATTAAGTGAATAGTACGAACGACGCCTAAGGGATCGTTTGTATAGTTGTAAACTAGTCGTTTTCATTAATGCGTGTTTATAACAATTCACAATCCATAATTAATCCAATGTCACCTGGACTCATCGAATACACACGTCGTAACGGTATAACAAAATATAAAACACTTGATTCATAGTATTAGGAAAACATCGGGTTTTCCTAGGGTTTTCAATTAAGACACCTACGAGATTATATACCGAGTTTTACAAATCGTACTTTTACATTTATAGAAACAAACAAGCATACTTACGGATCTTCACACTTTTTATACTATGCTCTTTTCAGAAAATATCGGATTTTCTGGTGATTTTCAAAACAATACAAACCACTATATTTCAAACATTACTTATGAACTCACCAACATTTCATATGTTGACCGTTTTCAAAATACTTGTATTCTCAGGTAACAGGTAAATCGAAAAGGAAATGTGTATTCAGTAACGTCTTGCGGTTGTTTTAAATAGTATCGAACAATGTACTTTTTGGGCATGTAATATTATGGACCAATGTACTGAATGTAAACGCTACCAGTTGTAACATTTCAATGCTTGGTAATGTATGATGTTATGTTTCATGTATATTCATTGTGATGGTATTCAATTGAGTCACAACAGCCCTCGGACGTTTCCGCCGTCTGGTTCGGGGGTGTGACAATGTAGACCGAGCTGGTGTTACCATAATAGATAATGGTTGCTTTGGTTGGTGGACAACGAATCTCACAAAGTAAGTTACTAACCCAACATGTCTCTGCAACAACGTTAGCAACGCCACGAAACTATGCCTCGACACTAGACCGAGAAATAATTCCCTGTTGTTTGAGGATCATGAGATGAGATTATCACCAAGGAAAACAAAATAACTAGAGGTCGAACGACGGGAGACATGACATCCGCCCCAAGCTGCATCAAAGTAGGCACGTAAGTCGGAGGTGGGTGACACATGGAGCTGGACGTGATCAAGTATCCCATGTATATAGCACAAGTTGCGCTTAAGAGCATGCAAATGAAGCTCCCGCGGGTCATGCATAAATAGACAAATCTATTGCACGACGAAGGCAATGTCCGGGCGAGTGAAGGTAAGATATTGTAAGGCCCGACAAGACTGTGATATATAGAGGAGTCAGAAACTGAGGGGGGGGGGGTGCAGTGACATCCAACTTATGAGTGGTCTCAACAGGCATACGTGTTGGATTGCAATCAAGAATATGAGCTCGCTCTAGGATCTCATATGCATATTTACGTTAGGAGAGAAAGAGAACATGAGAAGAATGAGTGGCTGAGATCCCAAGAAAGTAATTGAGAACCCCAAGGTCAGTCATGACAAACTCTCTGTTGAGCTATGTGATAATAGACTGAAGTAGAGTTTGAGATGAGGCAGTCAAGACAATATCTTCAAAATAGAGTAAGAGGTAGTCGATATCAACTCCATGGTGATAAATAAACAAGGATGAGTCTGTGAGGCTGTGATAAAACTCCATGCAAAGAGCATGTTGAGAAAACCATTGATACCAGGCCTGTGGGGCTATTTGAGGCCATATAATGAGTGTTGAAGGTGGAAAATATAGTTTGGATACTAGTGATCCCGAAATCATGGGGGACTGAGGCATGTAGACAGTCTCCTGAAGGTGACCATGGAGAAAAGCGTTCTTCACATCAAGTTGATAAATGTGCCGGTGTCTAGAGACGGATAGACTGAGGACGGTGTGAATAGTCGTCGACTTTATGACCGAACTAAAAGTTTCATCACAATTAATACCCTATTGTTGTTCGCGCCGGTTTGCCACTAAACACGCTTTATAACGGGAGATAGATCCATCAGCATTGAACTTCTGCTTAAAGAGCCACATAGAACAAACCAAATTGGCTCCAGGTGGTCATGATACAAGAACCCATGTACCATTTGCAACAAGAGCATTATATGCGTCATTCAAGGATTTATGCAAGTTTGGATCTTTCAAAGCCTGTAGGTGTGACGATGGAACGGAGGAAATAGAAGGGGTGAGTAAGTTCAGACGTTGAAACGTTGAATTGGTTTCATGATGCCACTATTGGATATTATGTGCATCTGGTGAGCAGGAGGAGGATCCTCATGAGGAGGGGAATCATGTGAGGAAGTATAGGGAGGGGGTGGGTGGACTGGCATCAGTAATGGGACCAACCTCAGAATCAGGAGAGTGAGGTAGGGAAAAACCGAGAGGAGAGGGGTATAAAATGTGTCTAATATTAGGAGATATGTCAGAATCATAGAGAAAATTATATGAAGGAGGGTTAGTGAGGGTGATTGATCCATAATGGAAGATGGACTTTTCAAAAGTGACATGAAGAGATAAAATGATCTTCTGAGTGGAGACATCAAAGTAGCATAAACCACGATGATAAGTTGGATAATTAAGGAAGACACATGTAATGAGTGGTATGAGGACGGGGGAAGCACAAACAACCAAAAACATGAAGGTGGTCATATGTAGGGTGTTGTTGAAATAGGTGATAGTAGGGAGTGACATTAGATATAGAGGTGAATGAGAGGATATTAATTAGGTGGGATGTCATGTGAAGGGCTTTAGGACAAAATTGAGGAGGTATATTGGAGTGAAAAAGGAGAGAACGCATCATATTGTTAGCGGTGCGAATCATGTGTTTGGAGCGATCGTTTTGTTAAAGGGTGTGATGAGTCTGATAATCAAGAGCGGTAAAACCATAAGGATCAAAATCAATAGAGCAATTATTATGAGTAGTAACTTTGCAAATGGAAATAAGGTTTTGGGTAAATTACACCATTGGTCCCTCGTGCATATGCCAGAAAGCATGTTTAGTCCCTATTTTAAAAAATTAACTCGGACCGTCCCTCGTATCATTAAAAGGTGCACATTACGTCCCTCGCAGACACAAAATGACTATCTTGCCCTTTTCTTTTTCTTTTTCATTTATTTTTTAATTGTTTATAACTTATCTATTATTTTTTTTATAATTATTATTTTTAGAAAAGGAAAAATCCCTTAGAAAGGAGTTCAACCCCTTTTGGCCATCAACCACCTCCAACTACTGTCACTTCCGGCTACCATCCACCTCCGGCCACCCTTGACCTCCAACCACCATCTATCGCCACCGGAAACCACCGCTTCTCTCTCTCTCTCTCTCTCTCTCTCTTTCTCTCTCTCTCTCTCTCTATTTTATCCCATCTTTAAACTCTGACACCTCCCCTCCCCATTCATTGTTGCCATTCACAGCCACCAACCTCCATCAAAAACTACCATCACGTATCCGATCATACCTACTAATCTTCACCTGATTAGAATTGTAACCCAAAAGAAAGGAAAAAAAAGGTTAAAGAGGAATCTGTTATTGAGAGATACAGGGTCGAAGGGTGGGGGACATAAAACCATACTCCTACGATCAATTAAGAGGAGGTGCAGGTGAAACCTACACTATTCATCGCCTTCTCCACCTTACACCTGAAATCATCCAACCACCACCCCAACATCGACATCGACTCCAACTGTGGAACTCGATGGTCTCCATATCTCAGCCACGATGGAGGAAGGGATCGATATATGTCGAAACACATAGAGATCGATGACATCTATCAAAACTTTGGCCGACGTTGATGGTATGGTACATGTGATAAAGCCCTAGCTGATGGAGATCGGAGATCGAAGACTGAATCGTAGGTGGCAACATCGATTTTAGACGGTTCAAAACCACTTACGCCGGAAAAGATGATGGTTAGAGTGCGATGTGTGTAAAACAGAGGTGGTTTCCATGAATGTGGTCGGAGTGTAAAACGATGGTGGTATCCACCGACGGTGGCTTAAGGATGAATGTTTTTAGGGTTTTTGAAGAGTTTGGAGAAGAGAGACAGTAAAGGGAAGGTACGGTAGGTGGAGAGATGTGGTTGGGTATGAAGTGGGACCACATCTTTTTTTTTTCTTTCTTAATTAATAATAATTGATAATAACATAAAATTAATTTGAAAAGATAAACATAAAGGGCATTATGGTCATTTCAGATATGGCAAGGACTACTATTGCAACAAAAATGTGTATTAGGGATGAAGCGTGCACATTTTAAACAAACGAGGGACTGTCCAAGTTAATTTTTGAAAATAGGGACTAAACGCGCTTTTCAGCACCTGCACGAGGGAAGATTGGTGTAATTTACCCTAAGGTTTTTAATGATGTTGGGAGTAATGAGAATATTTTGTATATGAAGGGGGCGATATGTATTTGGATTAGGAAATTAAGAATGTCCCGAGGTCACAACAGGTATTGAAGAACTGTTACCAACATAAATAGAATGGGATAATGATTATTACAAAAGATTCGATTATACCTGCATTTGCACTAACATGGTCAGCAGCTCCGGTGTCCATGACCTATCCATCATTTCCTAAGTCATTTAAAGACATTGTATTGAACATGTAAGGGATAGAGGTGGGATGATCATCACTACCAAGCCATGCCCACATGGACTAATCTACAACAAAAGATAGATTGTGGCAGTTGACTAAAGTCAACTTTGACTGTTGACTTTTAATATGGGTTGACTTTTGGTTAACTTTCTATTCTTATAAGGTAGACTTATGGTTAACCTTATTTTGATTGTTAGGAGGTGTTTAACACCTATCTTTGGTAGAGAGAGTTGTTAGTTGTGGTCGGTGTAACATTGAGTTGGGTCTTAGTCGGCTTTGTGATTCAGGTGAGTCTTCTCAGTATACTTGCCTATGTGGTAGTATATAAGTGCTAGCCAGTTGGGTCTTTGTTGTTACCTGGATATGTGTTACTATGTGTTTTGAGACTTCGGGTAGTCTCTAGGGTTGTTGATAACCCACAACGCATGTTGTTTGCCTCGTTAAGTAGTCTCCATGGTTGCTGATAACCCACCGGGCGTGTTGTTTGCCCACTGAGACTTCGGGTAGTATCTATGATTGTTGATAACCCATATTTGTTTATTTATGTTGTGTTGTATGTGGTATTTGGGGAATCACTAAGCTTTACGTTGACAATTTTTGATTAAATGTGTTTCAGGTACTTATCATGATCACGGGAAGGCGGAGGTTTGATTGTACACATTCACCTATAGTTTATGATTCTTGATATTTTGGGACACTCTGATAACTTGATGATGATTTGTATATGATACTTGTGATTTTCTTGAGATTGGGTTTTATGAATAATGTTTTTAGTTAATTTAAAATGAAATTTGGATGTTACAAAATAGTATCAGAGCCCTGGTTTAAGGGATTTGGATGAACACTTGTGGGATTCCAAATTCAAACTAAGGATATGAGAGTTTTCATAAAAAAATTCAAAAAGAAACAAAGAATTTCAAAGGATAAAAACCGAATGAAGCAGTGTGTTCAATTAGCCAAAGCTCGAGCGGTGGTTTCCCAAATTATCTCTACTTATTTATGCGTTGTATCAAGTTGTTATCTTATGAGTTGAAAGAACATCATGCTAGTAGTAGGCTAGGGATCTTCATGAATTGCATGATATATGATGAATGATAGCCTACGAGAATTTCTTGTATGTTAGATGGAGCTGACATCATTATTGTAGTTGCCTAGTGTGTGTATCATAGTTGTACATAATAAATATTTTATAGCCCAATGTTTGTTTTTGCCTTATTTCTTATTCCTTGTCTGGTTGTGGGCTTAAGGTAGAATTAAGTATTTGACTCTCTATAGAATCCAACGTTATGTATGATTAGCATGCACAAGTGGCTGCAGGGATGGTGAAAGTTCCATGAGCGAGTACAGTTTATAGTAGGCCAGCGTTAGGAATTATTAACACTCTTGGGAGAGTAGATATGTGAGGCATGTGCATCCTTGATGCTTGGTCCTAGTGGTTCGGAATTTATATGTAAGGATCTGTCTGATTTTATGGCGTCTTAGTGCCAGGCGGTTTCACTGCAAGAATACTGCTTTCTTTGTGCTTTGTAGGACTCATATTGATGTGAGTTAACTATTAAATGAATATGTTAAGTTACATGCTGCAAAGGATAAATAATTTTATAATGATTGATTCGACCCTATTGCACTGCTCTCGTTTGATTCTAACCGTTGTAGGGTTAGGTCTTTTAATCGAAAGATTATTTAAGTTTTGTTTCATGTAATTGTATCATGAAGTGGTTAGCTGACATTAATAGGGGTTTTTCAACAGCTGATGGCAGGGTGAGTTGGGGATCCCAGGAGAGTCTGGGAAGTGTTGTAGTGCGGTGGCTACACTATTTAGCGGTTACTGGGTGTATTATTATGAGTATGTGATTTAGAGGACTCGGGCTGCTTCTTGAGGAAAGTATGGATAGGTGTGAAAGATAGTATTGTGCCCGTACTAATGGAAGCACAATATCGATACTCAAATTGAGGGAAGTCACGAGAATTCTAAGGAGCTGGTTGAGGGTAAATAGCATGGTTCGATAACCATGATTCGTCGCATTGTTTCTGTATCTATCGATGTTTTGGTTATGGTTGTTCAGGCTGAGGATGGGTCTGGTGAGTGTTTGGGCCTCAGTATCTATGTGAGGTTGGGTTTGAATGGTGCAGAAGTAGGTAAGTTAGTTGATTTTGAGGTCTCGAGGGCCTTGCTCGAAGTAGTGTCAGTTGAGTTACTAAACTCAAGAAATCAATGATTGTTATGATCGGCTCGAGGATTGCAACCGGAGGCTGAGTGACTGGAAGATGGTTTGGAATGTCACTATCTACAGCAGGGGCTATGTTTTTCTAGCTTTCCGTGTTCAGAGGAGAGAGAGAGAGAACAAACATGTGATTTTCAGAGTTGGGATGTAGACTTAACATGAGGCTAGGTGGTTGCGATTTTTGGTGACAGTATAGAAATGTGGGAATGCACAAGAGGATTCTTGAGGTATGGTTGGCTTGAGATGAGATCAAGGGTCTGCTTTCTTTGGATACAGGTAGGTCAGGTGCTAGCTAATGGTTTCAGGTAATCAGGGAAGTGAATCGGGAGCGACAACTTTTATTATCTCTGATGTATCCTAACTATGAGAATGATGCCTTTTGTATTTATGAATGATTATCGCGATAAATTGATGGTTGGGGATTTGTAGGCAAGGATTGTGGTAGTCCATTTTTTAGATATGAAGTTGTTGTTATGATTAGATTGTCAGAATTGTTGCTTGTACATCTGCATGGGATTCTTGATGTTAGAGACAGTCATGATTGGGGAGTTCTCGAGGTCTCCATCTGAGATTCTGAATCTCTTTGAGTTTGCTTGGTCTTTATTTGGAAGTTCATTTTACGTTGTGTTATACATTCCAAGATTCAGTGATGCTATGTATGTGGGTGACCCGGTTTCAACGATTGGGTTGGAGTACCCCAGGCCCCTCAAGCGTCGGGTTGGAATGCCAACATACTATGGATCCAATCATCCATGGGATGGAATACCCTAGGCCCTTAACCTTCGGGTTGGAATGCCCCGGCCTGTTGGCTTACACATAAAGCAGTGAAGCCTCAGCCACTAACCAATCAAGTGCACATAATACAGATAAACATACTATTAACCATCTAGCAAACAAGCAGATATATCTTACAGATCACTACAATGTAACATCATGCATAACAGGATATCAATCCAAATGGGTCGACATTGGTTCCTTCGACTCGCAAGTACAGTGAGGAAAACTTACCTCATAAAGTCGAACCACACTGAAAACCTCTGACTGCTGGGTCACAAAAATCCCGAACTATCACACCAAAACAAACATCTAATTAACAATTGGATTACCATCCTTGACTAAGGATCCATACTTAGGGTAAATGTCCACTTTACCCTTTCCCTAATTGGGCCAAGACCCAAGTCCAATTTTTTATCCAAAAGGCCCAAATTACTTCAAGATCCATAATTGAAAATTGGGCCCAAACTCCTTATTGGGCCTTATCCTGATGTCAATTCTCCAAATAGCCCAAAACACACATACTCAGATAATCCAATGAGGGCCCCAAGCATTCAAGCCCAAAAGGTGGCCCAAAACTCGAAGCCTAAAGTCTGAAGTCCAACAGAAGACGTACGCAGGGCGTACTCCTTCGGCACGTTGGGCGTATACCGCCTCGCATTGACCACCATCGGGGTGGCTGACCGAGTACACGGAGCATACTCCTCCCTACGTGGGGCGTACCCTTGCAGATCCAAAAAGCCCATTAAGTGCTTAATGGCTTAAGCACTTAAGCCCATATTTCATATCCATGGTTCAAGTGCACCTTAGAGTCATAAAGTCTCCAACTTTATGACTTTAAACGTCCAAAAAGTCCTTAATACATGGTCTTAATCCATTAAGACCTTCCATAAGAAGCATGGAGCCAAACTAGCTAAAAGGACCTCATTTTTATGCATCAGAACCCTTCTTAGGGTCTAAAAGGACAGCCCAAAACGTCCAACACAAAGCATGCACAACAATGGGACTTTTTGGGACAAAAGAACATCATAAAGCTACCAAGATGAGATCTAAGCAAACCAAGCATAAAGGTAGGAACTTTTTACCTTCTGGAGCTTTCCAAGAAGATGATGATCCAAGATCTACAAGCTTGCTTTCCTTCCTAGACTCCTTGACGCACTTACTTCTCCTTTAAGCACACAAATAACACACTTTAAGCTCAAAACACTCTCTTATGGGGTTATGGTTTGCTAAGAACGGCTCAAGGACTTGGAGGCTGAAAGAGTGAGGCTAAATGATCCATAAAGGTGCTTAAATACTCTTCAAACCCTAAAAATTTAGGGTTTCACCCAGACATTAGTACGCTTAACGTACCCACATGTACGCCCAACATACTACTCCTGCTCCCAAAAGTACCATTTTACCACTAGGGCTACATATTTATAATCCAAGGACCCAAAATGACATATTAAAACAAAAAGAAAGATTTGAGGATACCTGAAACCCGGGATGTTACATGGTAGAGCTCAGAGCATAATGTATAATGGGAAGTCAAGGCATATAATACGTAGACATAGAATAATACGACAACTACTCTCTATGGGAGTTATCAAAATTGATTATGTAAAGTCAAAGGATAACATTGCGGATCCTCTTACAAAAGGATTGAGTATAGATTTAGCTAACACGTCATCAATAGGAATGCGACTAAATCCCTTGAATGAATAAATTCATACAAAGGAAACCTCAAACAGAAGGCTAGAAATCCCACGATCTGAGTTCAAAAAAGGAAAACCTAGTTGTGTGAGTGAGGGAGGTTAATGTGGGGGTAGGGGTTAATAAACTTCCTAGTCTATTCTTATAATTAGTGACAAGCTAGGCTAAGCATATGACTTTTAATGGTTATTTGAATCACCTATGTGGTAGCGAAGTGGGGTCACTTCGAATGTAATTATGGGGGCACAATTCCTAAGAGCTCTCGAAAAACCATGTTAGTGTTTCATGACCATAACGAACACGACTATGAGGATATGACCTTGTCAGGAAGGGTTCAAAGCGTAACACCTACATATACTATGCATGATTCAACTGTTCAAAGTTTTGTATGGAAGTTTTATGCGTAAAGATCGATCTTTATTCGTGTGCTGGATTGATGGAAAATTTAATAAAAATTATGTATTTTTATCAAACTTTGGACACACACATATATATATATATATATATATATATATATATATATATATATATATATATATATATATGGGCTAGGATTAAATGTGAATCGTAATTATTGTGTGATTGTATGACTTAATAAGAACCATTGGATTAGAATATCTGATGGCAAAATTGGTTATGGCATTATTGTAATATTTAACAAAATCTTTAACTAGTTTACACGTAAAACCATTAATGATGCATTCTTGACATTTCCCTTATATTCAAATAAGGAAAATGCTACTTATCAGGGATACGTGATTATATTTTCCCTATCAATATTGTCATAACTAAAATACCATAATCCAGCATCATTCTACAAATGTTTCTAAGAATCGTCAAGAATTATAATTGAGGATTTGATTAGAAATTTTCACACTCCAAAATTGGTGCACGGTTCCGACGACTAAATTCAAGAAATCGTTGATGTATAATAAAGAATGAAAATCCCGAGATCGAGTTCTATACGAGACAACTTTAAATTGAAGTTCAACAACATTGCATATTCATTGTAACGCCGAACGATGATGATTTCTTGAGTCTCCTTGAGGTTTATTTTTCTCTTATTCTTGCAGAATGCATTCATGTTATCATGACTCATGTATTCGACTAGGGTTTTCGTTATTTTCAATTGAAAGTTAATTTTATTGAATAAACTTCAAGGATAGGATCTCATTCTTTCATAATCTTGATTTTCAAAACCTAAAATGTGGAGAATTTGAACAACTTTATTCATTAACAATAAAGTCATCAAAAACAATTCAACTTGGCATATTCTTTAAGAATATTTTCGATTCTATAAGAGTTTGTTGGATATATTCTTTAAAACACATACTACGTAAAATCTTATTCTTTAATAGTATTGTTTAAATTTTTAGTAAGTTTGTATGGTATTGTAAATAACTGAAGTTGTATGTTTGTTGGTGATGCGTTGTTGTGGATTTTCTTTTCCTATTTGTTTGCTTAACACATCTGACAAATTAAAAAATTACCCAATTAAGCCTAGCAAAATTCTTTAAGAATAAGGTGGTTGTGATTGATGTTTAAGATTAAAGTGTATATATTCTTAAAGAATTAGGCATGTAAATGGTTAATCACATACCATGTGAAATCCCATTCTTTCATATTTTTTTTTAATTTTGAATAATTTTGTATTGAGTTGTAAAACAAATGAAGCAGTATATTAGTTGTAGATGTATTGTTGGAGTTTTTCTATAAAGAAAAAAGATGTATCAAGTGCAATTATTTAAGAATAAAGTTTTTTTTTTAATATTAACATGTACATAGTATTTAAGAATTATACAGATAGATTCTTTAAGCATATATCAAGTGAAATATATATTTTTTTTCATATGTTAGTTATTATGTTGAATAATTTAGATTTGAGATGGTATGTAGTCTATGTTTATAAAAAATGAACCATGTGAAAGCTCATTCTTTGTTTGTTTTTTAACATAACCATCTAATTTTGTATGGATTGTTAAAGAATGGATACAGATTAGTAACAAAAATAGATTTTTATTCGTAGAATTATTATTTAGCTACATTTTATAGTGAAATTAATAATATAAATTGTGTTTGAGAATATGAATTCGAAAAATGTTTTACATGTTTATTATTGTAGCTAGCTGCAACACGATACAAACAAAACCAGGAATTGTGGATGTAGAAGTTGTATAAGAACTATTAATGTTATAACTCGTTGAACAAGAAGAAAAATACAAAATAATCAAATTATTCCCTTCTTTGATGATTATGTGATTTCTTGAGCCTCCACACATATTGATAGAAAATTATAATTAGCTTAATCTGTAGGGATCTCTTTGACGCATTTGATACCTAAATAGATTATGAATTTTTGAATAACATATTTTATTTAATTAATTCATTTCCATATATATAGGCTTTTAATTTGGTTAATATTCAACAATTAAAAATTGATTTTGATTACTTCCTTATATATCACTTTTTTAAATTTGGATAATAAGTTATTTAATTGTAAACTTGCAAATTTGTTATTATCAAATGATTGGTCCAGAATTGGTCATACATTCACACAATATATGATGTTTATATATGAACCTAACCCATATATACATATATATATATATACATATATATATATATATATATATATATATATATATACATATACATATATATATATATATATATATATATATATATTATTAATCCTTAGTGGGTTATGTTCTCCCCCGTGAGAGCTTCCAAACGATATATGTTGTGTCCAAAATATAGTATGTGTGAATGTGATATCGATGCTCAAAGATGTGCATTTTGGAAATAAAGTTAGCAAGTAAAGTGGATATATGAATGAGTCTCACATAGGAAAAAGGAAAAATTTTTAATGGGTTTTTAAGCATAGTTGTGTAATGGTTTACAAGTTTTTATGTATAGTTTTACTCTAACACCTACACACTCATAATGGGGTTGCAAATTATGAATTTTATAGACAAAAATCACAAACTTTTTGTGTGAGCGCGACTTGCATACATGAATGTAGCTCCAAAATTTTGGGGTCTTGCAAGCCACGTTTGGCAGAACTTTATAGCTTTGGTCTCTATTATTATTTTTGTAACTGGTGCATTTAATGTGAGTTAATGTACAATTAATTCATTTAATTTTGAATTAATGAATACAATTACAGTTACAAAGATTAATATATAAATAGACATTTGCATCTCATTCTGACACAACCAGATACTCTCTTCTCTTTCTCTCTACATATATTTTCCAGCAAACATTTTTAGACAAGTGATCTAATCCGGCAGGACACACTGCTTCATATGTTGTACCCTGTGAACAAACAACAAATATGTTTAAGGAAAATAGTGTCAACCCTCAGTCAATCGATGTCATTCTTTACTAATAATTTATTTTGTAAATTGATTACCGAAAATTAACACAAGGTTCGGCTTACAACTTTCTCTAAATTTGTTAATTTTCATCTCTAATACCATAAAAAACAATTTTAAAACATTCATTAATTACTTTTCACCAAATGCGTTTTAATTATTTTTCCAAATTGCTTTTTGACGATAAACGATTTTGACTAAACTACAAAAAAGTCATCGTTTTCGTTGAAAGTTATGACATCCGTCTATTGGTTTGTTTTTTTTGCATGTGCCGTCAATAAATTCATAGTTTGTTAACATAATGGACCTTAGACGGTCCATTTACATTGAAGGTGTGGTCTTAACTCTTAAGTCCCTCCTAAATGATCATTCTATCCTCATTTTCTTCTTTTATTTAATCTTCAATATTCATATTTAAATACCTTAACTAATAAACAACTTAAATACCAAAAATAAATCAAAATCAAATTTATATTATAACTTAAACAACAATAATATACGTTAATAAAGAGTAAACCTTACATTAGTTTTCGTAATTTTTCAGGGTACACTTCTATGACTATATATATATATATATATATATATATATATATATATATATATATATTAAACTTGAAGGCTAAAAGACACACACTTTTACACACAATAAGATTATACAGGAAAGCACTAACATGAAGAAGGAAAAACTACTTCTGCATTAACATAAAAAAACAAATGAACATCATGACTTATGAGGCTTACACGAGAAAAGAAACTGACAACTAAAGGTAACTTCTACCAATAAATTAACTCCTGACTACGGAAAGATAAAAGCTGAAAACCGAACAGAAGGAAATAAACATAAACTTGACAAAATAACCCTGCACATGCATTTAGGTGTTGTACTTTTAACACTTCCCCTCAACACCTAATTTAACTATCCCCATAGCATCACAGAACTCAAACAACTTCTTGCTGGCCAAACCTTTTTGTCAAGGAATCTGCAACTTGCTTTGTGGTGTTAATATATTTCATATCAATTTCACCTTGTAACACCTTTTCACGAATGAAATGATAGTGTACCTCGATATGCTTGGTTCGGGCATGGAACGTGGGATTCTTAGCAAGTTATATAGAAGATATATTATCACAGAACAATGGTACACTATAGTTCACCTCCTGTTTAAGATCCTTTAGCAATTGTACCAACCATACACACTCCTGAGCTGCCATTGCAGCAACTCTATACTCTACTTCTGTTGTTGATAACAAGACTTTAGGGTGTCATTTACTACACCAAGTTACCACACTAGATCCCAACATGAACAAGTAACATGTGGTTGATATACGTGTATTGACATCACCAGCATAATTTGCATCATAGTACCCTGACATCTTGCTTTCTTCTCCTTTCTTGAAAGAAATACCCCAATTTAGTGTCATCTTGATATACCTTAGTACCCTTCGTACTGCATCCAGGTGAGGCTTTCTTGGATTTTGCATGAAGCGACTCAAAACTCCAACAACAAAGGCTATATCAGGTCTCGTTAGAGTTAAATATATAAGGCTTCCCACAATTTTTCTATACATTGAAGCATCTTCCAGTTCTCTACCTGCTGTTGCACTAAACTTGACATTTGCATCCATGGATGTTATAGCTGGCTTGCTATCTAACATCCCAAACTTATTTAACAGGTCTGTGGAATATTTCCTTTGATGCAAAACAATCACATCATGCTGGTAGCTCAACTCTAAACCTAGGAAATTATTCAACCTTCCCAAGTCTTTCATATAAAACCGAGTGTAGAGATTTTCTTTGAGCTGAGTAATCATTTCATCATAGTTTCCTGTGATTATCAGACCATCTACATATACCATAACCACAGCAACCTTGTCTCCTTTACTTTTAACAAAAAGACTTGCATCAGAAGCGGTTATAGAATATCCGTTATGTTCGAGAAATTCAACAATCTTTCCGAACCAGGCTCTCGGTGATTGTTTTAGTCCATACAAGGCTTTCTTAAGTTTGCATACATATTGTGGATGGGTTTTACTTACAAAGCCCTGAGGTTGATCCATTAGAATCACTCGATCAAGTTCTCCATATAAAAATGCATTACTCACATCCATTTTCCACATATTCCATCCTTTACTAGCAGCTAAGGCCAGTAGAACTCTCACTGTGGTTAGTTTTGCTATAGGGCTAAATGTTTCTTCGTAGTCGAGTCCGTATTCTTGAGAGAAACCTCGTGCAACAAGTCGAGCCTTCATCCTTTCTACTGAACCATCAGCTTTCCGTTTGACTTTATAAACCCACTTACAAGAGATTGGCTTTGCATTGGTTGGTTTAGGAACCAATTCCCAAGTTTGGTTTCTCATTAGAGCAGTGTACTCTTCTTCCATGGCATTGATCCACTCCTTTTTGAGGCAAGCTTGTTGGTACGAATCGGGTTCTATTGCTACATTTTCAATTACAACAACATTTGCATATCTGGGATTTGGTTTCTTTGGTCTTGATGATCTTCTCAGACTCAAGTTTTCACCACCATCTTCATTATTGATTCTTGGATGAAAACTACCAGTTTTCCATGGTCTAGAACTTTGGGATTGAGCTTCATCATCCTCCAGAATAACATCTACTTCATCAATTTTTAAGTTGACATCAGAGGATTCAAGATTATCCTTAAATAGACCTGAATTTGGAAGTACTTCACGATTTGTTGACCACCATGATGAAGCTTCATCGAATACAACATTCCTTGAAGTGTAGCACTTTCCTGTGGTTGGGTCACAACAACGCCATCATTTCCTCTCTTGATCATATCCCACAAAAATACATCGAGTTGCTTTCTTTTCCATTTTGCTACGAAGATGATTAGGCACAAAAACATAAGCAATGCAACCAAACACTTGAAAATGACTTACATTAGGCTTTATATTCCACAGCTTCTCAAACGGTGACAGGTATTTGAGCCCTTGTTGAGGTATTCTGTTGATTACATAAGCTGCAGTCTTCATAGCTTCTGCCCAGAAACACCCTTGTATGTTTTTATCATGTAACATGCTGCCACAAATCTTGGACAGATGGCGATTCTTTCTCTCTGAAATTCCGTTCTGCTGTGGCGTATTGGGACAATTCAGTTGTCGTTTAATCTTGTGTTTCTTCAAATACATTTAAAATTCATCAGCAAGATACTCTCCCCCATTATATGAGCGTAAACAACCTATACTACCTCTAGTTTCTCTCTTAGCTTCAAGTTTGAACTCCTTAAACTTCATGAACACTTCTGACTTTTCTTTCATAAAATATACCCATACATATCTTGAGAAATCGTCAATGAAAGTTACCATATACCTCATGCCTTTGATTGATGACTGTTTCACAGGTCCGAAGACATCATAATGAACAAGTTCTAAGGGAGCTTTCGACTTATACTTTGAACTTTCGAAGGGTTGTTGATGCGCTTTTCCAAATTGACACCCAACACAGATAATATCCTTTCGGATTTCTAGTTGAGGAAGTCCTTTCACCATCTGTTTCTTCATCATTAAGTCAAGTTTATCATAGCTCACGTGACTTAATCTCATGTGCTACAGGTCTGCATTTTGATTGCTTTTTGTCTTTTCTACATACGCCGTCTCAGCCGACATCACAAAGATTGAATCAGCCCGTCGTCCCTTTAGTATAGGTTTTGATCGAGTTTCGAATTCTTTGAAGATCTTCACATCATTCGGACCAAACAACACATAGTGACCAGATGAGGCCAATTGTGAAACTGAAAGAAGATTCTTCTTCATACCCGGAACGTGATAGACACTTTCTAGTCTCAATTCTTTGTTGTTATCTTCTGGACGAAACACTACATTGCCAACATGTGCAATTGAGAGTTTAGAGTTATCGGCTATCACAACCACTCGACTACCGCCATAATTGATAGAATCTTGAAGTTTCTCATGCTCCCCGGTCATATGGCTTGAACATCCAGAGTCAACAATCCATTCATCAAGACTATCTTCACTATTTTCAGCAGTTGCACTAAACGCCACTTCGTCCTTGACTTGTTCATACAAAGCTTCTGCATCCCAGGCTTCTTCTTCTTGCGATGCTGCAACATTACCCTCTTCCAACTGTTCTGATCGACAGTTGCGTGCCATATGTCCCTTGCAGCCACAATTATGACACTTGAAAGGAAATCGTTTGTTGGAGCGATGGTTCTTTTGTTTATCCTCAGATGGTTCTCTTTTTTCAAACTTACGAGTATTCTTCCCCGACTCATAGTTTCTAGTTTTATCAGAGCTCTTTTTGTAGTGTTGGCTAGACTGTGATCGATACTTTCCTTTACCCTTTTTTGCATAGAGGGCTTCTTCATCAGTCTTAATCGAGGCCCTACTCATCTGCTTCACTAAGGCTTCCTGTCCGGCTAGGAGATTCTCAAATTCAACGAGAGAAGGTTGAGTGGCCCAACCTTGAACCGCTGCTACAAAGCTTCTGAATTATGGTTTTAGACCATGAATTATAATCCTTTTCATCCTTGTTTCGCTTATCTGTGACTGAGGATCAAGCTCTGTAATTTCTCTGCATGTAGACTTTACCTTGTGAAAGTACTAGGGAATTGTCATATCCCTCTGAGACACAAATAGTAATTCATTCTCAAGAAGTTGTAACTTAGCATCATTCTTCTTAGAGAATAGGGTTTTCAACATATCCCAAGCCTCCTTTGGAGTCACTACATCCCTAATATGTTCCAAAATATCTTCTTCAACTGTTGTTTTTAAAACGAACATGGCCTTGCCTGCTTTAATCTTCAACTTGCGTAAGGTTCCATTGTTGTCTTCTTTCGTCGGTTGACTTGTCTCTGATCCATTTACAACTTCCCAGAGATCTTGCCCTTGCATGTATGACTAGATGCAGGTAGACTACGTTTTGTAATTTTGGTTGTTAAGTTTCTTCACTCCACCAGTAGTTTGAAGGTCAGCCATTGAACCAGGCTCTAATACCAGTTTGTTAAACTTGAAGGCTAAAAGACACACACACAGTAAGATTATATAGGAAAGCACTAACATGAAGAAGGAAAAATTACTTCTGCATTAACATATAAAAAACAACTGAACATCATGCCTTATGAGGCTTACACGAGAAAAGAAACTGACAACTAAAGGTAACTTCTACCAATAAAGTAACTACCCACTACGGAAAGATAAAAGCTGAAAACTGAACAGAAAGAAATAAACATAAACTTAACAAAATAACCCCTGCACATGCATTTAGGTGTTGTACTTTTAACAATATATATATATATATATATATATATATATATATATATATATATATATATAAACAAGATCGAGTAAAAGACTCTTTTTAAGGTGAAGACACGTGACGACACCTTAAAAAAATTGAAAAAAAAAATCTAAAAAAAATACAAATCATAAACTTGAGCATAGTACTACATCAGAGAGAAAAAAAAATATAAAAAAATTGGATCATTAAAATTGAAGCATGGATCATTTTTATGATCCATGTTTCAACTTTTATGATAAATGATTCAATTTTTTTCCCTCTCAAATATAGTATTATGTTCGATTTTATGATTGGTATTTTTTTATAGATTTTTTTCAATTTTTTTAAGGTGTCCTCACGAGTTTTCACTTTAAAAAAAGTCCTTACTGAAACCGAATTATATATATATATATATATATATATATATATATATATATATATATATATATATATATATATTTGAGTTTCTTTTTGAGTAGTATGCATTTCTCACAAACAATTTTTTTTCTTTCATCTAGAATTCGTTGGTGGTAATTAATTATTGAAACAATAAATTAGGCCCCATTTGATAGTTTTTTTCTGGGAAAGTGCTGTTTGGAAAAGTGTTGTATGAGAAAGTTTTCTGACTTGGAAAGAAACTATGTTGTTTGATTGTATATCTGATTGACTGTGCTAAATGATAAAAAATAACAATATTATTCTGTTGTTCTATACTGTGATGGATGAAGTTGCGGAATAATTACAAAAACATATAAATTGTCCTACAAAATCAAAAGTACATAATAATCATTTAAAAATTCAAATAGAATGTCAATAAAGTTGTTTTTAGTTCATTTTTTTTCAAGTTGATGTAAGGTTGTTTCTAGCAATTTTTTTTATAACTTAATATGTGATTCTTGACCCGATTTATTTCCGATAGTGGTGCGATAAATGAATTATTTTAAAAAGAATCAATCCAATAAAAATGAATTAAAGAAATTAATAATTCAACTAAATAATATTTATTAAGATATAAATATTATATATTTATTAATATATATAACAATCCAATAAAAGGAATCAATCCATAAAAAGGAAATAAAAACATAATTTTTAAAAATAAATTAATAATCCAATAAAATAATATTATTTAATACATAAATATTATACATTAAAAATAATATTTATTAATATATAAAAATCTAATAAAAAGTAATAATCCAATAAAAAAAGAAATTAAAAAATCTATTTAAAAGAAATGAATAATCTAAGAAATAAAGAGGCGGGGTTCAAAACACAATTCTCTTTCCAACCAATTCAGCTAGAAAGATATGATTTTGGAGCTTTCTGGGAAAGACATATATTAACGAGAAAGTCCCATTTTTTGTCTATATCATGTAACGCCCAAAATTTTCAAATAATTTTTCACAATTTAAAAACACACTTTCATTCATAATTGTTATAAAAATATCATTGTATCACAACAATCCATAACATCACATCCCAAGATCGTAGTATGTAAAAACTCCTCGTGAGTGTACTGATTAAGCCGGCGCATTCCTGCGATCCTCACTGGTACCTGAAATACATAACACAACACTATAAGCATAAATTCTTAGTGAGTTCCCCAAAATACCACACGCAACACATATTAGCCACTCGAGGCTATAACTCTGTTTGACCCTCTGGTCAATGTGTCTCAGTGGGACCCTCCAATCCCATAACTTTGTGGGCCCTCTGACCCTAACTCTGTGGACCTCCCGGTCCAAACTTTGTGAACTCTGAACATACATAGCATAAATCACATAGAAATCACATCATGCAAAAGCATACAAAATACTCTGTCACATAACTCTAATTACAACTCTAGGTAAAGTATAGTGAGAAGACTCACCTCGGGTAACTCGGTAATCTCGAACTCTAAAAAACCTGGCCTAGCCTCCGCCTAATCATATGAAAGAAATACTCTTAATCAATACATCTCTCAAGGCTAGACTATTCCCTCTATTGGTACTCTCAGAAAGGTAAAAGACCATTTTACCCATCTCATGGCTCAAACACCCTAAAGTTGACCAAACCCTAAAAGTCAACAAAAGTCAACTCTCCGGGTTACGCTGGGCGTACCCGGCGTCCTCCCAGAAACAGGGTGCGCGACCCCTTACGTCGCGCGTACTGGGATTACACCCGCGTAACTCCCAGTTTCAGACTCTAAGCTCTTGAGGCCTTAAACAGTTAAGATCCACGTCCAACTTCTAGATCTGACATTTCTAAGCCTCTTAATCCATCAAGTTGTTGACTTTAAGCCTTTGCATGGCTGGACAAGTCACTAACACCCATAACATTCCATTTCCCAAATCTAGAAGGCTCATAACTCAAGCATGACATCATAACAACGACCAAGATGAAATTTTTATGGATCTACAACACAAATATCACTGAAATGGGGCAGATTTAGGTCAATGGAGTACATTACACTCATAAAGTCTCCACCTGTGGGACTTTTAACCCTAGAAATTGTCCATGCAACATCAAACCAAATAAAGAGGAAAGTTTTGAACTTTATACCTCTAGATGAAGCTCCTTTCTCTGAAGATCTCAGATCCAAACTTGCACTTCAAGCCCTAGCCTCCACAAGCTCCTCTCCTTCTTCTTCACTAACACACCAAGACACTTTTAGCTCCAAAACACACACTCTCAAGCTAAGGACAATGGAAGGCTCTCTCTTAGGGTTTCACTCTCTGATATGGAGGCTGAGAAATGAGCCTTAGCATCCTTTAAATAGTGCACATACCAAAATTTAGGGTTTGCATATGGACCCGTTACACCCAGCGTAACCCTGGGTACGCCCAACGTACCCAGGCGAGTCCGCGTCCAAATTAAGCGTATGAGTACGCGCATCATACTCCCCAGTACGCCCAGCGTACTCATTTGCTACAAGAACTCACTCAAGGGACTAATCTTGACAACTTGACAAAATGGAAGGGTTAAATAGTTTTACCTGAATTTCGGGATGTTACATATCAAACAGTCTTTCTAGTCCATTCAGCCAAAATGATCTGTTTGGACCTGGAAAGATGTCATTCAAACGGGATCTTAGTCTTAATTGGTTTTAGTTATCATATTTCATTTTCTTGTTTAGACAAGAACTCAATGGAACGTCGGTAGGATGGTTGTTTGGGCATTGGCGGTGAGACAAAAACGTATGCATTACAGAAAAGGTGGTGATCATATACAATAACTTTTAGTCATACACAACAATTTATGTTTTATATAGTTGTATAGTACAACGATTTAATGTATAAGTTATTGTATATGGTTACAAAATGTTGTGTACAAATCACTACCCTAACAGAAATAAACAAACACAAAAGAGTTGAAACTTCATAAAGTATGCTTTTATCTTGTTTAAATTTTGGAAACATGAAATTAATAACAAATTCTTGTAGTTAATGATCTAACTAAATATGGAAAAAAAACAAAAAAAATTGGGAAACCACAACTCCTGTAATTAAAACAGAATAAGAAAATCGACTGAAATTAGTGGGAAGTTGAAACTGAAGGACGAAACAAGCATTTTTCGCAACGACGGTTGGGCAAACCGTCTTTGCAGGTATTTTAGGAGCTCCAGCCCGAAGAGAGCTTCTTGACAATTTAAAGTAGGCCTCCAAATTTCAAACGGATCAAAAGTTATGTCCGTTTTAATTTGAGTATTTTTTTATCTCGTTTGTTATTCTCTCAATTGGCCGTGAAAGCATGAGCTAATTCTTTAATCTGCTAATGTCATTCTCCCTTAATTGAGAACAACTCTAACCGGTCGACCTTGAGTTCTCATGATAAATAACTTCTTCTTGCGGTTAGTATTTATAAATATAAATTTATGTAATATCAGTTTGTTTAATTGCTAATTTTATTTAGTTTTCACTAATTGTTGCTAAATTTATACTTACTTGACTAAGGGTCACTTTGTTTGGTTTGAATATTAAATCTTTAATTTGAAATGCTTAACTTTTCTTAAAGTATAAAAAGGTATATAAAAGTATAAAAAAGGGTGGCTTTTGGTTCTTGCTAGAGTTAAATAGATTAAAGTGAATTACCAATAGTCCAACACTATTAGTGAATATGTACCCACATTTCTCTTAGAGTCAATTTATTAATTATAATGAAAGTACCAACGGTTTGTTAATATGAATTGCCAAATTTCTGATATGATTAATTTGTTTAATTCATAATAAAGATTCAATTAGAGTAAATTTATTATGTATTATTCAACTTTATGTTTGTTTGTATATATCGTCGTTTTGCTTCTTCAACTATTTTGATTAATATATTGACTATTGGATAGTTGATGTTTTTACTTAATTTATAAGTTTTAGTTTTTATGGATACAAATAACGGTCTACCTATCATTTACTTTCAGCACATGGTTTTCTAATCAACCTTAGACCGTTCTTTGAGAAAATGATTGTCATTTACCGAGCTACCCTATGGCCACAAATTCTTTTAGACCTTTATGAAAAATTAAGGTTTAGGCAAAGAAAGATAAAGTAAACCAAGAGTATGCCCCATCTAAAAATAGAAGAAGTCTACTATAAATTTTGCATCGTACTAGATTCAACTTAATAGAGGAAAAAGCTAATATAAATTTTGGAACTCAATTGAACAAGTTTGGACTTTGGAGTTGAGCTCAAGCATTTAACAAGAAACCCAAAATCCCAAATAGCGTGTGGGTAGGTCGGGCTATTTACCCATAAGGCCATAACCAATTAACCACACTCCTAATTTTAATCAACTAATGCATTCATGAAAACGTGATGCCTAAACAGAATTTTCTATTTTAACATAAAAGATTAAAAGATATACTTTTCAGAAAGCATACGTTTTGTTTAATTTGTATTAAATAGGAAGCCTCTTTTGTTCGATTCATGTTTTTAGTAATTAACCTTTTCAGGAAAATCATAATTCCATTTGATTTTTTAAGCAACCAATCAAAAAATATATATATACTTTTTTCGGTATATTGTTGTGGAAATTTAGAACTTACTTTTAGTTGGTAGCATAAAAAAAATTGAAGTGTAATTGTGTAAATTATTATTTTAAACAAAAATTAATAATTAGTTTTGTTGCTTGATAGCATAATTTTACACTTTAGAACTCTCCAAAAGGCTAACAAGCTAAAACGTGTATTTAGACGTATAAGCTAATTTTTTAAATTCATAAAAAAATACATATCTTTTTACCTATCGATTTTATATATATTTTTTTTTGAAAAATATATCATTCAATTTTATTTATCTGATATAACAATTAAATATTACGTGATAGTAACAATGTCATATATATTTGATCTCTTATAATGTGTCACAATATAAAACTCGATCACAACCATATTAATTTCTATCGAGTTTTATATTTTTATACATGTACTATCAACAACTACTATAACATAACTTAAACGATTGACTAATATACTCTTATTGGGAATTTGGATACAATCTATATCTATATCTATAGAAATAATATAAGTTTCTTTTTTTTTTTTCCAATATAATTGTTTTTCTATGTTTTGTCCAATATTTTTTATGAATTTAGTTTTTAGAGATTTATATAAACACAATGAAGAAAAAGACGTGTAGGAATTCACCACCATAGCTCCTTTGCTTTCCAGTTTCCCCCCAATATTTTAACAGAAATAACCCACTCCTCTTTCTAGTTCACGTCGCCTCTGATCCCCATTTCTCCCACAACCACAAAATGCTGCCCTACGCCTCCCTACAAGACGCCGAAACCGCCATCGGCCGATCACTTACCGCCGCCGAAACCTTCTGGTTCAATTACTCAGCCACCAAATCGGATTACTTCCTCTACTGCCACAACATTCTATTCCTCTTCCTCGTCTTCACTATAGTCCCTCTCTTCTACGTTTTCATCGAACTCCTCTTCTCTAAAAACGTTATCGCTTACAAAATTCAACCCAAAGTCAAGTTCTCTTTCGCGGATAATCTCAATTGCTACTTCGATGTAATGCGCATGTTCCTCCTCGTCGTTGGACCTCTCCAACTCGTCTCCTATCCTTCGATTAAAGTAAGTCTTTTCGATTTCGGTATATGGTTGGGAGTTCTGATTTTTGTATTTTTTTGACCTAGTTTACTGATTTGTGACTGCGGACTTACGTTGAGTTCACTTTTTATTGATCTTATTGTTTTCAAGCTGAAAATCACTTTTATTTTGTATATTGTTGGCTTCAATAAGCGACTTTACTATTCTTTTTTTATTCTTCTTAGTCACGCCGTGGACTCCTTTTCAGTTGAAATCTCAATCTCATTTTGAATACAAAGTTCATATGTTTTTTAATCTCCTTATGGTTTTTTTTGTGATTGTTACGGTAGACTACTAACTTTACTTAACTTTATCTGAATCACAGTTGGTCTATAAGTTTCAATCTTGCCATGCTTAACGTGGTTTGGTGATTTTACTTCTATTAGCAATCTGATTATGTAAATTTCGGACCAAATTTGTGGATATTGGTTGCCAATTTTACACGATTGGATTTCCATTTTCTTGGATCTTTCTTATTAATTCCATGTCATCTTTTTGTTGTTTGATTCGATCAGAACAAATGTGTAATCTCACTTCAATCTTTTATATTCTTTGTTTGATTCCATTGATCTTTTAATACAGTGTAAATCTATTTATCAAATAGCATCATTACGCCTAGGAAAACCAGATTCATTTTTACAGTCCTCATCTAATCAAGTGATATCCAGGCACTTATGACTTCACAGTTCAATCCATGTGCCAAGTCTCTCTCCCAGAATTTTATTCAAATTTATTTCTTTCTTTTTTATTATCTTTGATTGTTGGGACATTAAGGAAAAAGTTACATGATGCATTCCTACTTTTCTTTTTCCCCTTACAGATGATTGGGAATATCTTACTTTCACTTTAAAAATCTATAGGAATATTGACTAACATACTAAATTACTTTTTTTTTCAGATGATTGGTATCCGGACAAGCTTACCCCTGCCATCACTAATGGAGATCATCTCTCAGTTGTTTGTTTATTTTCTTGTTGAAGACTTCACAAATTATTGGATCCATAGATTTTTACATTGCAAATGGGGATATGAAAAAATTCATAAAGTTCACCATGAATACACTTCACCTATAGGATATGCAGCTCCATATGCACATTGGGCTGAGGTTTTGATCCTTGGGATTCCATCTTTTCTGGGACCCGCCATGGTTCCTGGCCATATGATTACATTCTGGCTGTGGATTGCTTTGAGACAGATTGAAGCCATTGAGACTCACAGTGGGTAAGTAGTAAAGTTAAAAGCTATAAGTTATATAAGTAAGCATGCTTTTGCATTAAACTCAACTTTTTGATACAAGACTTTTCTTTTTGATGAATTGATGATTAATAATGGATTAAAGTTAGGCCTGATTAAAAATAGTATGATCTTAAGTATAAAAATTGACTTTTGGCCATATGGAAAATGATCAAATTACTTTTCCCATTCTAACCCCACCCATCCTTTTCTCTACCCCACTTTTGGTGAACATCTTTTTTTTTTTTTTGTTTCTTTTGTGATGCCCTCAAAGGCCAAACATTTCATCAAAGTTATATTTACATTGAAATTTTAAGCAACAAATAGTAAATACACTTTTGCAGATATGATTTCCCCTGGACTTTCACAAAATTTATCCCTTTCTATGGTGGAGCTGATTATCATGATTATCACCATTATGTTGGTGGACAAAGTCAAAGCAATTTTGCATCTGTCTTCACTTACTGTGATTACATTTATGGAACAGACAAGGTATTATAAATTTATAAATTTATAAGTTTTCTTCTTCTCTTTTTTGTTTTAAATTACTAATCTGGTTTTTGTTTTATCCAATCAGGGCTATCGTTACCAGAAGAAAGTCTTGGAACAGGTAAAGATCATATTTCAAGAGAATGATTTTGGTTATTAAAAATACTGAAAAAAAAAAAAGAAATACAAGAATCATAATTCTGTTTTGATGTATTTCAGTTAAGAGATGGAAAAGGAAATGATGGATCAAATGCTTCAGGACAAGATATTAAATCTGAATAGCCATGGAATATGGAAAATCCCTTGTTGGTATTGATTTTCAGAATCCTTGGTAGTTTTCTATGAAAAATTTGGACATTTTCTGTTTAGGTTACTAGACTTAAACTTGTGTTAGTTTTTGAATATTTATATCAATAGTTTCATCTCATATGTGCATCTCGTTCCATTTGTACCTCTTTTTATATTAAAAGTCCATTTTGCTTTACTTAATATGATCAATCATGGCTTAGTCTAATATATGTCTCTTCATTGCTGAAAATCAATGAATGTATCTTCTAATATGTGTAGTTGATGCTTTATTTTATCAATAAGTAATGTAGATAAGCTTGTAAAGTTGCCGATTATTAAAGATGGTTGTTGTGATTCATATATGAAAATCATAAAGATGGGATGAGCCAAAGGATTGGTTCGTTTAAAGGGGATATGTAGGTTGCAATCGATAACGATGAAGAAGAACTCATAGCTATAACTTATACAAAGAAATAATATAATACCTATCTAAGAATGATAGAATTGCAAAAGAAGACCATATATTATCCAACATGTACATAATATTGTTGAATACGAAGAACATTCGTTAAAAAAAGGAGATGTGAGATTGTTTGGGACTAGTATTACCTACATTGCCACTTGCAATGATGATCATGTCATCCACATATACTATCCACATATACTGATATACAAAAAAAATGACATCGGTTTTATGTCATCCACATATACTGATATACAAAAAGAATGACATCGGTTTTAGTTGTATGAATAAACAACCTATAATCATAATGAATAGTTGAGAAGCCCAATGATAGACTAGTAATGATAAAATTTTCGAATTAAGCATGTGGTGCTTGCTTGAGTATATAGAAAACTTTCCGCGACATGTAACCATGACATATATGCGAGTAACTCTAATTGGCGGATGCATATATATATACTTCCTCAACAAGATCATCGTTAAGGAAAGCATTTTTGATATCCATATGATTAAAGATGAATCGAGGAGACATGTTTATTAATTAAGAAGAAAACAATCAAAGAATATTTTATATGAAATTTAGAGAGATAAGAGAACATTTTGTATTCCTAAAATATGATGTGACAAGATATCTCTAAGTGATTGAAGTTTTTTTTTTCTTTTTTTGAAACGGAAAATCTAAGATATTTCTAAACTACTTCTTAATCCACTTACGTCCACGATGGGACTTGAACCTTCAACCTCAAGGAGAATGTGCAACACATAATACTGTTGGGCTGGAAGCCCATTGGTTAAGTGATTGGAGATCAGATTAGTATATTTTTTGCTTGATCCTTTAGAAAACAACATAACCGACAATAAGGTTCTAGTTTGGAGCGTTTATATGTTTATAGCATGATAAAACATGCACAAACTCGAAGTAGATAATAAGCATGTAACATACCATATAGTAGCTTGTATGAATATATTTTAGAGAGTGGAAGTATGATGGTGATTGATGGTGTAGACTTTCGTGAATGTTTTGGACTATGGCGATAATGATAGTGCAAATTGTACCACAGATGTGCATGCGTTTTCTTTTAGCATGACCATTTTGTTAAGAGGTACATTGACACGAGTACTGAGGGACAATACTTTGTTGATGTGGAAATGATAGAAGAGATGAACCCTTATGTTCCATAGCATTGTCAACATGTCATACTATTATGGGTGGATCCCTAACGATTGCAACTCTTGTTTTATAGTTATAATCCTCAAGGCTATGGACATGTGTATTTGTATCAGAATCCAGAATCCAGACTAGTTAACCTTATCGGGTTGCAATATAAAATAATCTTGAAAGACTTTGAAAATTTGAATAAAGCATGTTGTTTAGTTGGTCATTTGTGAAGTTTAACCGACATTTATTAAAGGGAGACAAGTATAGACGGTCCTTTAATTATGAACGAAACAAAACGAAATTGAGACATAATTGAAATTTGAATTTGTGTTCTTATCAAGTGCAAAACTAGAAAAATAGTAATCATATATGTAATGCTCTGATACCACGTTTCGAGTTGTATAGGAATGATCAAATGATTATTCAATCAGAAAATATAAGCAATACGAGCAAAGGTTATGCTGAGTTGCAAAATGTTGATCCCGGCTAGATGTGCCTTTTTCTAGTTTTCTTAATGTGATATTGGGCCTTGGTCTTGTAAGAAGGTAATCAAATCAAATTATACTAATAAACAAGATAAAAGTAGAAAGTAGAGATGGGCTCACTTTGATTTATTAAATGTTTATGATTATTAACCATTATAATTGTCAAAAATCTAATTAAACAAAGATTTTAAACATTTGAATAAAAGTTACATAATTTTAGACAAAAGACCAAAAACAACAATTTTTTAAGCAGCACATACGTCTTTGTTTTGGCCCACGAAAAGCAAAACGTGTTTCAAGTTTATGAAAATTATTATAATCTCAATTCAAAGTTTGTATTGGTATGTTCCAAAAACAGTCGGTTACATTCAAAAAAAATTAACCATATGTATTGCATCATTTGTCCAATTTAATTGAACGAACTCGCATATATGATCGAGTTAGATAAAAAAGATGAGAGAAAAAAAAAATCAATAGAGAAGGTGTTAATAATTTGTCATTTAATTTGATTGAAAACCGAATAAATAACGTAATTTATAGATAATAGAGATGTGTCATTGGTAAAATCTATTTAGATCTTATCTATAATCTATAATTTGGAATATATTCATGAAATCCTTTCTAATAAATGAAGATTTGTAGTTACTTGTCATATTCTCATTCAATTTCCTAAATGTTATTTTGTGGTTATTTTGAATTTTTTTCCATATGTTATTTTATGAGTTTTTCTATTTTATTAAATTATACATAATATTTTATTATAATAATTGCAATAAATGTAGCAATAAATGGATATTAATTTCATAATAAACTTGACTTTTAATTTCAAAATTTCCAAAACTAAAGCTCATTAGTTTTTTATTTGTTTATTTAAATTTAAAGGATAAAAAACATTAATATTATAATAATTCACTATTTTTCTTATTTTCTTATAAATTCAAAGTTTTTAAATATTTGAACCTTTATATTTATTTTTTTTTAAATTAACCCATGTAATATATGAGTTTCACAACTAGTGTTTTATATATATATATATATATATATATATATATATATATATATATATATATATATATATATATATATATATAGAAAACCATAATTATTGGTTATCCAAGGAATCAATATTTTTTTTCAAGTTTTAGAGCTTACTGTTTATCGACAAAAAACCAAAAAGTTCTAAATTAATAACTTCACATTGTGAATGCTAAAAAATAAATTATATATTTTTCGAGTTCACCGTGTGAATTCAGATTCACACTGTGAATTTGATGATTTTTTATCGAATTTGATATTATTGGAAAAATAATAAAAAGTTATGAATTTCTATATTTTTAGTTTTTTTGAATAAAAAACAAACTCTAAATGTTGAAAAAAAGATTGGTTTCTTGGTTAATTATGGTTCTCTATTGAACCTCACCATATATATATATATATATATATATATATATATATATATATATATATATATATATATATATAATTGTCACAAATATGAAACAAAATTACATATAAGGTGTTTGTGGCTGGCAAAAAACATTACTACGAGTCTTTTTGAGGAATTTTTAACATGATTATTTTCAGACTTAAAACTCACATGATGGGTCATTTTGACTAATATGGTTGGTTCTTTTCAACTTTTAAAAGACAAACAATTGATCATTGTGGTTAGCAAAAAATGACTCTTCGTATGTGTTTTAAACTGAAAATGGTCAATCACGTTAAAAATAACGACTTGTGGTGATATTTTTTACCAACCACAATGAAAATTTGTCTAATTTTATCTAAAAATAAATATATACATGCACGGTTGCACTTACACCATTTGATGTACTACTCACTTTTAGGTGCTGTTTGTTTTTTCTGAGGCAAAATGTCTGCAGTCTGCGGACTACATCTGTAGACCTCTGCAGTAGAAGAGGTGGACCAAACGTCTGCAGTCTGAAAAAAGAAGACTTTTTGTTTTTTTAACATCTGCGGGCTACTAAAATAAACTGAAATCTAAATAAACTTATTTTTTTAAACTTTAAAGTGATTTTTTAATATTTTTATGATTTTGTTATAAATAATTAACGAATCTAGATCAACTTTTATGTATTATTGTATAAAAAATAAAATTAAAAATGGTATGAATTAACATATATATTTGATAAAAACCAACAACTTTTGTTGCAAAATTATAATTAACCATTATAATTAGTGATCAAAGAATTTGATACATAAATTGATGGAAATAAACTTCGATTTTTTCAATTAAATCCATTAAAAACGTACCATAAATATTTTCTCGAGAAATTGACGATATTGTATTAAATAATGTTTTACAAAATTTGGCAAAAAAATATAAGAATATATTATGATTTTTTTTCATTTTTATATAAACAAATTTAACGACTATTATTGTAATAAATCTTTATTTATAAATTTTTCAAAAATATCATGTTTGTATCGTCAAAAGTTTTTTTTTTTTTTTTTAAGTTTTGTAGTTTTTTTTTTCAAATTGTTATCATTAATAAAGTTAGAAAAAATATAAATTAAAAAAAAAACTTGAAAAAAATAAAGATATATATGTTTTTTTAGGCTAGAAGATGTCTGAAGATGTTAGAAGACTTTGGTCCACATCTGCGCCAAGAAGAGGGCGTGCAGACATTTTTAGGTCTGCAGTCTTCAGAAAAACAAACAGTCTGCGAAGGCTAATGTCTGCGCGTGGTCTGCGCGGTGCAGACAGAAGAGGCCTCGCAAATCTACAGACAAAAAACAAACACTGCCTTAGTCAAAATAATGATTTCTTTGATTAGAATTTCAGAATAATTCTTAATTCTTATAATTAAATTTACCAAGTAAATATCGATCCATCATAAAATAAAAACGAAGTCGATATCATCTTATAGAAAAATCAGAAAGTTTATGATAAAAATTTTGGTTCAACTATTTGATAACAGAATAAATAATTTATTTTCTATTTGACGTCAATATTGATTATTATTTGTGTATGTGTTATGTGTATGTAGGTAAAGTAAGACCACATGAAGAATAAGAGACGAAGGTATTACACAAAAACAAACAAATGAGAAAAAGGTGTGGACGGCGGCCCACCACTACCAACCCAACAGTATAGCAAAATAATAATAATAATAAAATACAGAAAATAAGTGGAATGTTTATTTATTTTATTTTTTAGTTAAATAAAACTCATTTATTCAACTAGGACTATAAACTCTTTAGTTTTATTGGGGTGATATACCAAGGTCTTGTCTGAACTTTTATCAAAACTCGCACGCATTGCATGTAATAAAAACGTCCCGATGACACATAAATACATGTTACTAGAGCCATCTCATAAAAGAAGACGAAACGCATTTAAGTGTGATAAGCTTACGACACGTATTGTTTGTCATTAAAGGATCTATTATAAATGAAGACAATATATATTTTTGCGTGTCATAAATTTAAATGTTTATTTATTTATTTATGGATTTATTAGTTTTCAAATTAAATGAGAATTAATGTCTCATAATGCAAAATAAAATACATATATAAGAAAACAATCCATTTAATACAATAACTACATAAAATTTCAGGTTTAATCGTTACATTTTGTAAAAAAAAAACATATATAATCTCAAACAATCTTATTTCTAACTTTTTCCGGTACTTCAAAATTTCTCCTAAATTTCTACTGGAGTCATATCCTATTCATCCATAATTTTCTTATGTATATCCATGGGAAATGTCGGAAATTGTTCACATAGGTCTCCATCAATCACATCCTACGTAAACAATTAAAGAGATAAAGTAATTCTAAGGTGATCATATAAATTTTATAAATGCTCAAGGAGATAAAGTAATTCTAAGTTGATAAGGAACATGTGGATATAAAGAAAATAAAAAAGGGAGTTCGTATGCAAGAGATATGATTTTTAGAATATTGGAGATTTTACATGTGTCGACCAGCCAGAAGTTTCCATGTGTCGGCATCAGAGGCGAAGGCTTGCCCGCTACACAAAGGCACGATGCACCTATGTCAGGGGCGCGATGCACCTACAAATCTGGCAGCCTATAAATAGCCTTTCAAGTCTCATTCATTCTTCACTCCAAATTATCTGCATTTATCTCTCTAATTCAGATTTTTCTAAGGGTTTACAAGATTCTGGAAAATTATACTTTAGTGAGACTCTAGAGCATCAGAGAGAACGACAAAAAGGAGTATTTTTCAGTGATAAATCTTATTATGAATCTATAAATAGGATTTATCAGTGATTCCAAGTCCTAATATTGATTGATCAATTTGCAGGAGTGATGTCTAGGCTAGATCTAGTAAGGTGTTTAAAGTGGATTTTCCAAATAGTATACTTAGTATACTAAAACGGATCCTACCTCTGATGTGATCATACCTGGTTACCCCTTAATTGATAGAACTTGAAGTATTCATTGAGATTGTTGAAGAATCTAGAAATAGTTAATATAAGCTTATAAAATATGAATGAATATTGAGACATAGTAATATTTGTATTTAGGTTATTTAAAAGAGATAAGCTGAAGTATTAGCCTAGAAGCTAGCTTGCCCACGATTCTTCCACCTCAACTAAGTGAGTTCATAGTTACTTTCATAAACATGGTTTTAATACAAGTATTCATTAAAAGTATTAAATATATGTTGAAATTTTATATGTGAATTAAATTCTTATTATCTGGAATATGTGTTAAATGTATGATGACATACATTGTGTGCGCCACTGTGACCCCTAAGTGCCCGAAAAGTAGTAGCCTTTCGAGTAGAATCTCTATCAGTGCAATTTTCGGACTTTTGTCTAAGGAATCTTTGTAAGTGAAATTACACTTTATATTATTTTAGTGTAATTTATGTTTAAATTCATAGTTGTTGTTATGAATTTATAAATAAGATTTGTTGGTAAATACAACATCATATGACTGATTGATCTACTTACGGGGATGATGTCTAGGCTAGATTTAGTGAGGTGTTTAAAGTGAGATTTCCGAACAGTGTACTCTGTAACCAAATGGACCCAACCTATGATATGATCCTACCTGGTTGTCCCTTATCAACTATAGATTAGTAGACATTGGGATTATTGAGGAATCTATACTATCACTAGTCATAAGGAATATTAGACTAAGACTTAGTGATAATTATTGTAAGGGTCTAAACGTTGATAATGAGGAGTCGAAATAGTATGAGTCTGCAAGGAGTCGAAATCCAAATGATTTCGACTCTCTATGTTTTTACAAGACACTGTTTGTATTCGAATCTAGAATGTTTAGTCCTTGTATTTTTTGCTTAGTCTGTTGTACCCTATAAATAGGGTAAGTACTAGAGTAGAGGATAACTTTTGTGTTCTTCAGATTGTAAAATACTCTCAATACTTTGTAATCTCTTCAAACTTAATACGAGCCAACCATATTATATTTACATCTTATGTTCTTAACTGTTTTTCTTGAGTCGATTGTATTTGTAATCATATCTAGCACACATCAATTATACTAGGTCACATCAAAGGAAATACTAAGTGCTAGAGCGAAGCATTGTCCGATTTTCATGCCATCAGTTTAACAAGTGAGTGCATAGTTACTTTCAACTTACACATAGATACAAGTATTCTAAATGTTGAAATTCTATGTGCACTGTTTTTGCTGTGCCTAATATATCTGTATAATATGATATGATTTTTACTTAACCTAATCATATGTCATACTTTATAATATGATTGGGTAGTAATGGGTTGTGTAAAAGAATAAATGCTAGGTTGTTATAGGGCTGTGTAGGATGATGGTTGTGATAAGTTAGTGAGAGTTATGCGAAACAAATAAGCTGTGACTTGCCGTGTTTATCCAAAAGTACTATTATACTATCATGCATGTCCAAAGTATTGTATTGTCGTGCTCACCCAAAAGTACTAATTGTACTATCGTGCCTAATCATTTAGGAAAATATAGATGACTATCATCAAAGATCCTTTAGAAAAGATCTTTCAAGATCATCTATCTAGGATTAGGAAGTGAGAATAACGGGAGTGGGGTAACTGGGTTATTTAAATGTTGAAGATTATATAATTTAAGATTATAATATTGTGGGTAGAAAACCTTATGTGCTCACTAGGTTTCCTGACCTGACCCACTCAGTTTATTTGAATCACAGGTTATTAAATAGAGATACTTGTATGATGAAGTATGTATATTTCGAGAGATTCAAGGAGATGTAGATCGTTAGTATATTGAGACTTTGTAAGTCTCTATTTATGCTTATGTTTCTTGTACCATTTATGACATCCCAGACTTTTAAAATATAAAATCTTGTAAAATGTCTTGATTTTGATATTATATCATGTCAAGGATGTTTTGGGACCAATTCCACAATAACAAAGTTTTAAATAAGCATAAACAAAAAGTTTTAAAAAGGCCAGGGATAATGAGGATGTCACAAAAATGATGAATCGGAAAGTCATCAAGGACCACTCCCTCATCCGGATGACTCAGAGATCCTAAGGAATGATAAACCTAGGAGCTATGGCAAGTATAAATCTTTCATGACTTGCAAGCCATAATCTTTTTACGAGAAGGAAGATTTGGTGGGAGTAATGGAATGGATCTTGGAAATGGAGCTAGCTTTCGTCACATGTGGTTGCACTGGCAAGATTCAAACCACCTACTATGTAAGATAATTTAAGGGTGCAGCAATCCGTTGGTGGAATACGTTAAGGAAAACGTTAAGCCCTAACAAGTCGTTGCAAATGATGTGGGAAGATTTTTTGACCCACTTCAAGAGGAAGTTTTGTTCAGCTGAAGATATGTTAGAGTAGGAAAATCAACTCCTAACATTGAAAAAGGGAAGCGACAGTTAAAGAGTACACCAATGCTTTCACGGATAAAATGGAGTTTACATTGCGTGGGTCCCCGACAAACTGGACAAGATTGATAGCTACTCCAAGGGATTTCCATTGGAGTATTATGCGCCAGTTAAGCTGACACTGACTTTTGAAGCATCTATATGGGCTGCAAAGTCTATAGAGAATATGATAAAGAAAAGGACCACTGATAGAGATGAAGTCGGTGAAAATAGGAAACTTGATGGGTTCTCATGAAATAACAAGAAGAGGAGGAGGAGGAAGAAGAAGAAGAAGAAGAAGAAGAAGATGATGAAGAAAAAGAAGAAAGAAGAAAGAAGAAGAAGAAGAAGAAGAAGAAGAAGAAGAAGAAGAAGAAGAAGAAGAAGAAGAAGAAGAAGAAGAAGTAGTAGTAGTAGAAAAAGAAGAAGAAGAAGAAGAAGAAGTTTTTAAAGTCAAGCAACAAGCCTGGAAGCAACCAAGAAAGGAAGAGGTGTGACCAGCGCAAGAAAAAACATTTTGGTGACTGTGCCGTTTCTTACAAATGCAAGAAATTGGGGCATATCTCTACAAACTGCCCAGTGAAAGGAAAAGTTTGCTTCACTTTCGGGGAAGAAGGGAACATGAAGGCACAGTGCCCAAATGCTGAGAAACCTACCCCATGG
Organism: Lactuca serriola; assembly: GCF_051521515.1. NCBI lineage: Eukaryota > Viridiplantae > Streptophyta > Magnoliopsida > Asterales > Asteraceae > Lactuca > Lactuca serriola. Next base: position 13,683,305 of record NC_136413.1, read on the forward strand.
ATCTTTCCAACAAAACCCAAGGGTAGAAGCTACCAAATGAACCTTAATGAAGCTAAGGAAGAGACTGATGTTGCTTCAGATACATTCATCGTTAATCAAATTCCTAACAATATTTTATTTGATTAGGGAGAAAATCACTCCTTTATATCGCATGAATTTGGTAAAAAAAAGTAAGTTATAACCACGTACACTAAATACCCTTATTTTAGTAGAAGTAGCTGGTAGTAGGAATGTATTTGTTAACAATAGGTTAGAGGTCGTAACCACTGACTTGAACGAAAATGAATTTTGTCGAGAGCATTTCCTTTTCGAGTTAAGAGAGTTCAATGTAATTCTAGGTATGGATTGGTTGGGAGAGAACCTCACAGAGATTTTATGCAGAAACAAGATGGTGCACATCGATCCTCCTAGGAGAGAGCCATTCGTGGTATATGGTGATAAGAGTATAATAAAGTCGAGAATCATTGCGATGATGAAGGCCAAAAAATACGTAACCAAGGGATGTACAACATTATTGGCATACATGATTGACACAAAGAAGGAAAAGAGGGCAATGACTAATATACCTGTAATCCGAGATTTCCTGAGGCATTTCCAGACAAATTACCAAGATTACCACCAGAGAGGCAGGTAGATTTCGAAATCGACTTATTATTAGGTATGATGCCGATTGCAAAATCATTGTATTGTTTAGCACCTACAGAGATGAAAGAGCTGATGACAAAACTCCAGGAGTTGTTGGGAAAAGGTTTTATAAGACCTAGTTCATCACCTTGGGGAGCTCATGTATTGTTTGTAAAGAAAAAAGACGATATGACGAGAATGTGAATTGATTACAAAGAGATAAACAAGGATATGATACCCCTACCGAGGATAGATGACTTATTCGATCAATTGCAAAGAGCAAGCATCTTCTCCAAGATTTATCTCAGGTCTGGCTATCATCCGTGAAGATAAGGGAGCAATACATTGAAAAGACAACCTTTAAAACAAGTTATGGACACTATGAGTTCCATGTTATGTTCTTTAGACTAACAAATGCTCCAACATAGTTCATGGATTTGATGCATCGAGCTTGTAAACCTTTTCTCGATAAATCAGTGATAGTGTTCATAGATGACATCTTGATCTACTCCAAGAGAAATCAAGATCATAGTAAACATCTTCGAGAAGTATTAGAAGTCCTGAAGAAGGAGAAGATGTATGCAAACTTCTCCAAGTGTGACTTTTGGATTCAGGATATACACTTCTTGGGTCACATGGTTAGCCAGAATGGAATAATAGTCGACCCATCAAAAATAGAAGCCATTATAAAATAGGAGACGCCAAAGAGTCCCACTGAAGTTTGTAGTTTTATGGGATTGGTGGGTTACTACCGAAGATTCATCCATAACTTCTCATCTATTGTGGCTTCACTGACAACCCTAACCAAAAAGGTAGTTGCCTATAGATGGAGCGAGAAGCAAGAAAAAGCTTTCGGTGAATTGAAAAAGCAGTTATGTAAAGCACCAATCCTTATCCTACAAGAAGGAACTGATGGATTTGTAGTTTTCAATGATGCTTCCGGAGTTGAATTGGGATGCATCCTTACCCAAAGAGACAAAGTGGTAGCTTATGCCTCGAGAAAATTAAAGAACCACAGGCAAAACTATCCAACATATGATCTAGAGCTTGAAACCGTGGTTTTTTCCCTAAAGATCTAGAGACATTATCCTTAAGGAACCAAATGCAAACTATTTACAAATCATAAGAGACTTCAACATCTACTTTTGTAGAAGGAATTGAATACGAGGTATGGGCGATGGTTGGAGCTGCTCAAGGACTATGATTGTGAGATACTTTACCACCTTGGTAAAGAAAACATTGTAGTCGATGCACTATGTAGGAAGGTAAATCTACAAAGGAAAAAAGCTATATCGCTAAAGATCGAGTTGATTTCAACAATTATAGAAAATATCAAGGAAGCTCGAACGAGATCTTTAGTTGAGGATGCGAAGAAATGAGAACGTCTAGGCAAGATGTCAGTGTTCGAAGAAAACAATCAAGGGTTGAAGATTTTCAAAAATCGTATTTGGGTGCCAAAGATGGGCAAAATACAAGATCTTCTTATGGAAGTGTCTCATAAAACCATGTATTATAAACACCCAGGTAGCACCAAAATGTATTTGGACTAAAAAGCCTATTACGGGTGGCCAACTATGAAAGTCGATGTAGCAACTATGTGGCACAATGTGTGACTTGTGAAAGAGTAAAAGCACAATATTAGAAGCTATATGGAGACTTGGAACCTCTACCAGCACCCATAGGTAAGTGGGATGACATTACCATGGATTTTATAACCAAGTTGCCGAGGACGAAGAAGGGCCATGACATGATTTGGGTTCTAGTAGACCGATTGACAAAGAGTGCGCATTTCGTAGCCACTCGAGAATATTGGTCAATAGAGAAGTTGGAAGAAATCTATGTAAAGCAGATTATCAAAACTCACAGAGTACCCTTATCGATTGTGTCAGACAGAGAGAGTTGATTTACTTCCAGATTTTGGAAGAGACTGCAAAAAGAAATGGGCACAAAGTTATGTTTGAGTATTGCCTATCGTCCACAAATGGAGGAACAGAGTGAAAGAACTATCCAAACCGTGGAGGATATGTTGTGGGCATGTACTTTAGAATTCACTGGTAGCTGCGATGATCACTTACCATTAGCAAAATTCACCTGCAACAATAGTTATCACTCAAGCATCAAGATACATACTTACGAAGAATTGTACAAAAGGAAGTGTCGTACACCATCTTGTTGGTTAGAAGCAGGAGAGAAACAATTTTCTAGTCATGATATGGTTCAACAGACCACTGATAAAGTGAAAATCATCCGAGAAAGAATGAGTGTTGCTCAAAGTCGTCAGAAGAGCTATGTAGATACGAAGCAATGACATGTAACGTTTGAGGTCAGTGATCGAGTGTTACTTAAAGTCTTTCCATGGAAATGACTTATAAGATTTGAAAAACGTGGGAAGTTAAGTCCTCATTTCGTTGGATTGTTCAAATTACCTCAGAAGATAGGGAAACATACTTACAAGCTTGAATTATCGCCCTAATGGGAAGGTATCCATAGTACCTTTCATGTTTGTTATTTAAGGTGTCGGATTAGGTGTCTAATCCAATAACTAATTGGTATATACTTGAATTAAAACCACAGTCCTTTTTGGTTGCCCTCAAAACTAGTAATTGGCGAGAATGACTTTTAATGAGAGAGAAGTCGATTTATTGGTTTATTATATGATTAATAAATAGCAATAAATAATTTTTCAATATATTCTAATATTAATATATTAATTAGAAATAGTATTATTTAATTAATATTTAATTAGAAATTAATTGGATTAATTTTAGGATTAATTTGATTACTTAAAAGTGCAAGTACCTAAGTTGCAATTGTTCAATAATTGAAAGAAAGAAGGATTCTCGAATATTCTAGGGTTGGCTGAAAATTTGGAGCGCCTCCTTATGGTTTATGGATTATTCTATATAGATAATATGAATAATAAGAAAAATAGATAAAGTCAAGATTTGAAATAATATTATGTTATTTTAGATTTGGGTTATCTAGAGTTTTCCTATCTGCTATAAATAGGGCCCTTAACATACAATTTTTGGCCACTCTTATTCTAAGAATGAATTTCCAAAAATCTTATCCCCTCTCCTCTCTCCTCAAGTGTTCTAACTGCTAGGGTTTGGGTACAAACCATCAAAGACATTAAATTTCTGGTGCTTGCTTTCTAAGAGATTTTAGAAGAAGGAATTGGTTGATTATTTACAATAATACTCAAAAGGTATGTAAACCATAATCTCTTTGTAAATTTGGATTATAATAGGGTTTCCTTAGGGTTATTGATGTTCATAGATTGTTACTATCAATAGAGAAAACTTAGATCCAAATAGGTTGCATGTGAACTTAAGGGTTAAGTTTTTCCGCCACATGTTTTAATTATAACCTATAAAACCTATCAGTGGTATCAGAGCCATAGTCTTCTTCTTCTTCGTTAGCAACAAAATTAAATCTTGAATTTCTTGACTCAACAATAGAAAAAACTAAATGAACAACAACAACGTTTTTTTTATAGAACGAATCAGCACAAAAAAACATAAGATAAAAAGACCAATTGAGATCGTTCCTCGCAGATTCGTGAGTTTAGCTCTGATACCAATTGTTGATTCCATTTGAATGATTGGTCGGTGCGAAATATGACTAAAAATGAAGATAATCGACATAATAAACTTAAGAACAAGATAAGTCAAATAATTTGCATAGATAGAAAGAGTACTAAATGTTACATGAAGAACAAGTGGCTAGAGAGAGAAATTCCCAGCCACAGTCTCTCTGACCTAAATGACTACATTGTTGGTGCACACAATAAAATGACCACTCCTTCTCTATTTATAGAGAGAGGTACCTTCTACACAATAAATAAAGGGCATATAATAACCTAGTTATCACTCAACATTGGAAAACATTTCCAGCTCCAACAGTTTTGTCTTTTAAACAAATGTACACAACTTATAAAAGTGTGTAGGATTTTTTATAAAATCTTTTTACACTTATATAGAAAACAAAGGGCATCATTTAATGGGGCAAAACGTGAGTTAGTTGCTTATTTTATTAATATTGTCATACCTTAGAAGCACGATGTCTTACAAGCATGGGTGTGTGTCTTAAAGTGTTAAGACACAAAAGTTATTACCTAGCCATAATTTGCTTAAAGGCTTTAATGGATGAAGACTTGCTTCTTGATTTTCATTTCGTGAACTCCTCCCGTCTCTTCTTATTTCCATCTAAATGTTAGACTTAAGAAAATAAACTTTTTTAAATTAATTAATCATAACAAAAACTATAAATATCATTAAACTGTATATCATAGTTAATTTTATTCATGCGTAACCCATAGGTAAAGGTCATTACGACAATTGAGATTATATAATTTTAACAGATGTCTACATTATCATATAGTTCGAAACAATATACCAACTTATTATAAGATTTATTATATATAATAGCTAATAAGAACGTCATTTATATATTTAAAAAACATATATTTGTAAAGATTTCAAATATATTGTTGTATTTTACGCAACGCGCAAGTATTCATCTAATTTGCACTTAAAAACTAACAAATTCTGATAATTCCACAACATCTGTAACGTCCTCAAACAAACCACCTCATAATAAGATCTCTTCATCACTTAATGGTTTATAATATCAACCCATGAAAGTCACTCACAAACAAAAGTAAGACCGGGAAAAGAAATATCCCACTACATACCAAATTTATTCCAAATATTTATTACAAGAACACATATAAAGAAAACTTGATCCATGTTCTCCACATATATACAACAAAATAAGACCTAATCGAACCTAGCTCATACCCACTCCTAGAAAGGTTTAATATAGTAGGCACCCAAATAGGAAAAGCTCTCTAGATGTAGTTTTCACTTTTTGGGGGATAAATCTATTACACCTAGTAGAAACTGTTATGTTTTTATTCGAAATTTTGGTTTCTATAACAAAACAAAAATTGACAATAGAAGCACTATAAAGTTTCAATAACTTTAAAGAATTGTATTCCCAACAAGGATCATTTTTCTTAAACATGAAATATTACGCACAACCATATGAGGATTAAGAAGTTACAACCTTTAAAGACTTTGAATTCTCTTAGGAGGTAGGAAGTTGATGAAGATGAAAAGAACCCAAAGTAGAATTCCTTTAAAGGTATTTACCAACAAGATGAAACACTAATGAAAGCTAGTTCTTTCTTACTCTATCAAATTCTTAAGCCTTTATGAACAAAACCACTTTTGTCTAAAAGGATAGTATCAAGTATCAAGCTCTTCTATTTAACAAGTCTAACATTTAGATGGAAATAAGAATAGATGGGAGGAGTTCACGAAAACGAAGATCAAGAGGCAAGTCTTTATCCATTAAAGCCTTTAAGAACATTATCGCTAGTTAATAACCTTTGTGTCTTAACGCTTTAAGACACACACCCATGCTTCTAAAGTATGAAAGTACTAATTAAATAAGAAACTAACTCATATTTTCCCCCCTTAAACAATGCCCTTGGTTTTCTGTATAAATGTAAAAAGATTTTATAAAAAATCCAACATACTTTTATAGTTTATGTACATTTGTTTAAAAGAAAATACTTTTCTAGTCCAAAAATATACATGACTTTATCTACCATATCTTATGATATAATCGATGATACTTACGAAAAATATTAATTTGATAAAATGTTAATTTTTATTTAATTTGCAAGAGTTATACAAATTTATTAATAATTAAATTCTTATAAATGTTTAACTTTGTGTCTACTTGTTATTGTTGTGATCCTATATGATCATATGTTATAGGCAACCATCATTGTAAAATGATTCTTAAGCATATAGATCTAATAGAAACATTATCAACAAGTAACGTAACATTATCAATGTGATTTCTAGTAACGCTGAATGTGAACTCACTTGAAGTATCAATAGACCACCACCACTTTTCTGACTCTAAAGAAGGAATAAAATTGTTGTAAAGTGAAAAGAATATTGTTAATATTTGATTCAAGTTCAACACAACTTTGTTTTGCTAATTGCTATATTTAATTCGAGTTCAATAGACATTTGTTTGTTTTATTTTTTTAAATACGATTTCATTGCTCTCAAAGAACAATAACCTTATAAACAATAAAGTAACAATAACCTTATAAATAATAAAGTTAGACAAAATGTCTTTAACTTTTTACAACAAATAAATATTAATGAGAAAGTTAATCTTTTTTAAAAACATATTAATCCTTTATCTCTTATAACAAAGTTACATTTTGCCACTTAAAGGGGTAAATCTTTAACAAATTAAGATTTAACTTCTAAAATTAAAAAGTTTTTCCTTCTTATTAAGCAACTATAGGACCCCTAACCTTTGTTAACTTTTTCCATTTGTTTTTTAATTTTAATTTTAAATAAGTTACTTTTATTCAAAAAAATATTTATTTATCATTTAATAGGAATTAAATTCAATTATGTAAAATGTCTTATTTTAGACATACATTATTTTCTTAACTCTCATATATTTTAAACTTTTGTGTTTTGTCCTATTTAGTTGGGTTGCAAAAATAATACATGATTTTTTTTCATGAAAACCCCTTATTTGATAAACTTTTTAAGTTGAATTATTTCTTTCCGTTTTGGCTCATAATTCTCAAATACTTGTTGATGTTTACGGTGTTTTTAATGATTTTCAACATTAAAATTAAAAGAAACATTAGATTGTTTTTAGAATCAAAGATAAAGACCATTTATTGTCTCTATTTCTTGTTAGTCAAATGTATATCAAAATCTATTTGGAGGATACTGAGAGATTGTAACAGGAGAATAATAGATGTTTAGATTGGGTTAGTGATTAAGCTATATTTTTATAATTATAATTATTTAAAATACCAAACGGTCTTTTTATGTTTTAAGATAACAATATAATTTTTATATATAATGTTCATTTTAAATATTGTTGTTGGAAATTCTTAATTTTTTTAATTTGGTTTCAGAAATTCAACTTTTTAAAATTTTATTTGATGATTTTGTTAGTTTTTTTTTATTGTAATTACTTAAAACATCAAATACTGTTTTTTGTTTTTAAATATAACATTATAATTTTTTGTATAATACTAATACTACTTTTAACTATTCTTATTGTAAGTTATTTTTAAGCTACTTATTTGAAAATTCTTAATAATTATCAAAAATAGTTTAATGGTTTTTTTTTTGTTAATTTAGGATTACAATTTAGGGTTAACATTATAATTTATAACTTTTAACTATTTATAAAATAATCTCTCGATTTTTTTCAAGTTTAACTGAAATTTTTATTTAAGTTAACCGTTTAACATTATATTAAAAATAATAATTTAAGTATTTTGCATAAACTCATAAACAATACAAAAGTTGTGACTTCTAAACTAATAAGTTAATTATAATATGTTAAAAAGTTACACTCATAATTTTATAAATAAAAGTAAAATATGATATTTTAATATTGTAGTTTCGTTAAAATTTAGTTTTTGTATTAATTTAACATTATTAACCGATGTATATTAGTTATTAAAAAAAATTAAAAAGTCATCGGAGTTTCAAATGTGTGTGGTGCAAGTAAAAATGTCTCTTCTATAGGTATACTAGGCAAATGCCCACATGTTGCGCGAAATATAACTATAAATATATGTTTTAAATATAAAAATGACATTTTGTTAAATTTAGTATAATAATTTTGTTGCTCAGTTAATATAAAAATATTGATTATTTTGATATATATATATATATATATATATATATATATATATATATATATATATATATATATATATGAAAAAAGTAGACATCTATCATTAATATATAATCTCAGTCGTCTAAATGACATATATTCATGTGGGTTACTCGTAAATAAAATTAAATACAATATCTATGGTTTAATGTTATGTATAGTTGTTGTTGTGATTAATTATTTTAAAAAAATTAGTTGCTTAACTTTTTAATATCTATCATTATAATTATTTAAAACATTAAACCTTGTTTTTGTTTGTGAAGCTAACAATATAAATTTTTATATAATGTTACTTTTAAGTTTGTTGTTGAAAATTATTTTTAAGCTACTTATTTGAAAACTCTTAATAATTATAAAACCAATTTTAGAAATATTTGTAGTTAATTTGATATTACAATTTAGGTTTTGCATTTAACAGGGAAATTTAAAACTTTTTTGATATATACAAAATAATCTTTAGATTCGTTGTTAAGTTTAATTGATTTTTTTTTCTAAGTTAACCATTTAATGTTATATTTAAATTAACTTTATACAAATTATTAAAACTTATGACTTTAAAATGTCAATGCTTTACATACAAAAACATATACAAACTAATACGTTAACTATAATATGTTAAAAGCTAGAGACATAATTTTATAAGTAAAAGTAAAAAAAAAATTTAATATTGAAGTTTAGTTAATTTAGGATTACAATCTAAGTTTTGCATTTATTTAACAATATTAACCAATTTATAATCATTATTACAAAGAAACTGAAAAGTTATGAAAGTTCCAAATACATGTGGTGAAAGGAAAATACATCTTCTATATATATATATATATATATATATATATATATATATATATATATATATATATATATATATATATAGGGTTAGGTTCATTTGAGACCACCTATATTTTGTAAGACCGTAGACGCATTTTTTTATTTTTTTTTTATTTTTTTAGTTAATTCAAGTTCCGAAAATAATATTAAAATTTTTTTTTTTGGATTTTTCCATTTATTTTGCATTTTAAAATTATTTTTTAGAATATGTACAGTGTAATATATTCTATTAGAATATTACACATATTTTTCAAAAAAAATGGAATTTGTTTTTATTTTTTTTTTAGTTAATTCAAGTTCCGAAAATAATATTTAAAAAAAGAATTTTTAGATTTTTCCATTTATTCTACATTTTAAAATTATTTTTTAGAATATGTCAGTGTAATATTCTATTAGAATATTTCATGTATTTTTCAAAAAAAATGGAATTTATTTTTATTTTTTTAGTTAATTCAAGTTCCGAAAATAATATTTAAAAAAAGAATTTTTAGATTTTTCCATTTATTGTGTATTTTAAAATTATTTTTTAGAATATGTCAGTGTAATATTCTATTAGAATATTTCACGTATTTTTCAAAAAAAACGGAATTTTTTTTATTTTTTACGTATTTGTTTTTATTTTTTTAGTTAATTCAAGTTCTGAAAATAATATTTAAAAAAAGAATTTTTGGATTTTTCCATTTATTTTGCATTTTAAAATTATTTTTAGATTTGGTATCACGGTTTCACAAAATTAGAATGGTCTCAAATGAACCTGAACCTATATATATATATATATATATATATATATATATATATATATATATATATATATATATATATATATATATATATATGGGTAAAGTGAATATACCTAACAACCTTATATAAGCTTAGGTACCTAACCTCATCAAACTACGTCATTTTGCATTAAATTTTCATTGCAATCATCCAAGGTTCTTAAACTTCATCCCTAAACTTGATTTACTTCAAAAGAGTTTGGAAATTCATCATTATATATCTCCTACATCCTTCCATTTGTAGCGGTATGATATGAAGCCCATCAAGTGGTATTCGATAGAAAGACGTGATGTAAAAGAAAGATATTGGTGAAAGTCCAAAGATTTTTGAAGTAATCAAGTTATGGGGTTGAAGTTTAAGAACCTTAGACAATTACAATGTAAATATGATACAAACCGATGTAGTATTATGGAGTTAGACAATTACAATCTAACGGAGATCACATTATAACTGAAATTATTTTTCGAAACATAAATTAGAGTTCGAGAGCTCTTTCTTTTGTTTGATTCTAAAACATTATAATAGAATTAATCATTATTTTTCACCCGTTACAATCTTTGAGTATCCTGCATGTATATTTTTTTATATGAATTTTACTAATAAGAATTGGAGACAATAATTAGTCTTTCTCCTTGATTCCAAAAACAATTTAATACATATTTTTCATATTTTAATTTTAAAAATCATTAGGAACATTGTAAACATCAACAACATAAACAAGAACATAAGAATTATGAGTCAAAATAGAAAATTTGATTTAAACGAAAAAGTTTGTAAAATAAATGTTTTTTGTAACATCCCAAAAATACAAAGTAAAATTTTTTCTTTAAGTCAACCCAAAACATCAATTCATTCATTCATTCCAAAACCCAATCAAAGTCTTTAAATGTATCAAATCGTTATCAGAGTACAAAACAAGTCATAGAATGCGGAACACTGGTGGATGTCGTGCAATCATGCTGAGCCATTTCCTTTCAAACCGAAAGTACCTGAAAACATTAAACCACAAAACCGTAAACACAAAGCTTAGTGACTTCCTAAAACTACCACATGCCATACTAATCAGTGGGCCCACCCCTAGGGTATATTCTGATCCTACATACAACAATAGGCCCAACCCTAAGGTATATTTCAACCCAAACATTCAATAATGGACCCAACCTTAGGGTGTATTTTAACCCGATCATACAATAATCGGCCTAACCCTAGGCTATATCTCAACGCTATCATAGAATAATGGGCCCAACCATAGGGTGTATTTCAACCCAATCATACATGCAAGAGTCACTGAGTCAGCTAGCATTCTACATAACACAATTCGGTGGGTCGACATTGGTGCCTTCGAACCAGAAGCATAGTGAGAAGACTCGCCTCTCAGACGATAATCAATTGCTACTGCTCTTATTGCCGAAAATACGGATACTATACGCCACCTATATAGTCATACAAGGTAAACCCTTAGCCCTTCGTCTGAAACTAAGAGTTTGACCAAAAGTCAACTCAAGTCAAAATTCAACAGTCAAAGTTGACTTTAGTCGATCGCCATGCCGTGGCAATCCATGACCATGTCGTGGCCCATAAACAACAACCCCGACGGGGATTTCCCAGATGTCACGTCGTGGCGACCTAAGGCCAAACCGTAGGCGATAGGTTCTTAACAACATAATGGGTTAAGCTATTTTTTTCGATTCCAAGAGCTCCAAAGCTCATATCTGGTACTTCCTATGGTCTAGATGGATAAATTTTCCAACTTTATTCCTTAAGACTCTCTAAGAGGTCAAGACCTCAAACCGTAGGTCTAATAAAGGCAAAACACAACATGGACTTAATCATTAAGCACTAAATTTTGAAAGTTCCTTGTCTATCAGCTCCAGAAGAGTTCATGACACCAAAACTAAGATAAAAACTTATGCTTTACAGACATGCATGTCTAATGCATGTGTAACATCCCAAAATTATAAGTTATTTTTTTTTTAAAAAAAAAGATCAATCAAACCAACCATTCATTCCATTAGAAATCATCAGAGTACAAAAACATGTCATATGATTATCAAAGTACAAAACAAGTCAAATCATGCGGAATATTGGTAGATGCGGTACAATCATGTCGAGCTCTTCCCCTTAGAACCGAAAGTACTTGAAACTGTAAACATAAAATCGTAAGCAAAAATCTTACTGAGTTTCCCAAAATACCACATACCATACATACATATCAACTTGAAGCTGTATGGGTCTATTTCACCCCACGGGTCTATTTCATCCCCGAGTATATTTCAACTCAATCGATATTTTTCAACCAAACGGGTCTATTTCACGCCTGGGTCTATTTCACCCCCGAGTCTATTTCACCCCACATACATATTACATATTGGCATATTATCAAGAGTCACAAAGCCAACAAGTACATAATAAATGGGTCTATTTATCCTTAAGTTTTCTTTCACCCCGCATACATAAGCATACAATCACATCAACAAGAGTCACAAAGACTGCTAGCATGATACACACATAATTCAGTGGGTCGGCATTGGTGCCTTCGACCTACAAGTAAAGTGAAGAGAATCGTCTCAATCGGTCAACGAACAGATCTCACACACGAGCCTCTAATATTGAAGTCTCTCCCACAAAAATATCCAAAACCAAACCATAATTAGCAATTAGGATAAATCTCTAATCTAGCTAGTCCAAATACCAAAATAAATCCTCATTTGGGAAAAAGACCATTTTTCCCTTCAAAGTCCTCAACCCCTCACAATTGACCAAACGCCAAACTGGTCAAAAAGTCAGCCGTCAACCTTTTCTTGACTTATGCATGACATACATGTCACTCTACGCAGGGCCTAGAGTCTTATCTAGAAAATGGGCCAAAATCGGGCTACGATAGGCGTAGCCCGCATTACCCCTGCATACAGAGCTGTTAAGCCATTTTCACTTCAAGCTCTTAATCCGTAAAGATAAATCATCCAGTGCTTAAATCTGGTCCCAATAAATTTCTAGAGTGATAAAGTTGATAACTTTATGCCTTTTCATGGCTACATGGAGCTCAAAATCAAACCCTAGCTTCCTAACCTCTTCTAATATCAAAAATCTCTTGCACGGATGAAACATAGCAACCAAAATCCCATTTTTATGTCTGAACGACCTTAGAAACAATAGAAAATAGCAATGCTAAGGTCTGGAGTAGCTCCTACTCACAAGACTCAAGATTATGGGACAAAAAGAACATGAAAATCAAGAATCTAATGAGATTTAAGACATGGACCAGCAAGATTCAAGTTTTATACCTTCTGGAGTTGAAAAATGCAGTGTAGGTTTTAGATCCTCAAGCATGGACTTCTCCTTCAAAATGCACAAAAAACACACAAAAGGTTCAAGATTTTCTCTAAGAGATTAGGGTTTCAAGTTAGATGCTCAAGAGGGTAGAGGGTGATGATAAGAAGAGCCTCAAGGGGTTATTGTCCTTAAATAGTCTCCAAGACCCCAAAATTCGGGTTTAATGAGTTACCCCCTGCATAACTGACTATCTACACCCTACGTAACTTGGGTTACGTTTCGTATATCTCAATAAACCCATGTGTCCATTTAATAAGTTATGCCCTGCATAACTAACTATCTACGCCCTGAGTAATGGGTGCTACAACTCTCCGCCACTTGAATCAGACTTCATCCTCAAAGTCTGCAGCTGAAAATAACTCAGGGTAATCCTCTCTCATCTCCTCATTGGGTTCCCATGTCCGCTCGGAACCCTTCTATTGTTGTCATTGCACCTTCACCAGCTCCACTAACTTGTTGTGCAAGGCCTTGACATTATTTTCAATAATCACCATTAGTCTCTCCACATAGTTCAGGCACTTGTCCACTTGAATATCATCCAACAGAACCACTGAGGAATCACTGGCCAGGCACCTCCCCAGCTGAGTGACATGGAACGTATTGTGGATCTGGCTCAGATCGGCTGGTAAATACAACCGATATGTAAACTTGCCTACCCGGGCAAGGATCCTGAAAGGAACAATGAATATAGGGGACCACTTGTCCCGCTTCCTGAACCAAATGATACCTTTCCAAGGCGACACCTTTGGGAGCACAAAATATATGACCTAAAACTCAAGTTCCAACCGGCGTCTATCTGCATAGTTCTTCTGACGGCTTTGTGCAGTATGGAGTCTCCCACGCACCTGTTGAATCAGATCGGTGGTCTTGAGTACCACGTCGGTACTTTTTCATGACTCATTGTCCAACCTCGCCCTAACATATCGAGGTCCGACACTTCCTCCCGTAAAGCATCTCAAAAGGAGGTCGGTTGATGATGGCATGATAACTGTTATTGTAGGAGAAATCAACCAACAAAAGATACATATCCAAGCTCCCACCAAAATGTATCACGCATGCCCAAAGCATATCCTCCAACGTCTAGATACTCCTCTTGCTTTGAACGACGTTCTATGGGTGGAAATTCATGCTATAGTGCAGTCGAGTACCCAAATCCTCGTGGAATTTCTTTCGGAATCTAGAAGTTAATCGAACAACCCAATTTGAAACCACTGATATAGGAACTCCATGACGTGCCCCAACCTATTAGATATAAACATCTGCCAATTTCTCCGCATAGATGCTCTCCCGAATGGGAATAAAATACATACTCTTGACCAATCGATCCACAATGACCCTAATCGAATCCACCCCCGCGTGTTCCATGGTAACTTCGTGATGAAGTCCATCATGATCTCTTCCCATTTCCAAACGGGAGTACCCAACGACTCTATCTTTTCGTGAGGTCGCTGATGCTCGGCCTTGACTTTCCTCCAAGTCAAGCACCTCTCCACATACCAAGCCACATCCAACTTCATGCAGGGCCACCAATAATCAGCTCTGAGGTCTCTATACATCTTTTTCACATCCGAATGAATAGAAAACCTCGATGTGTGTGCCTCCACCATGAGTATCTGTCATGAACCGCCCCAATATGGAACCTAAACCTTCTGATGCAAGGTCAACAATCCCCTACTACCATAATCAAAGGAGGACACCTGACCCACAATGTGCTCACACTTGTGTTACTCCTCTTTCATAGCCTCGAAATGAGCCTCACATATCCTATCTAGCAATGGGGTAACCACAGTCATCCTCAAACATAAATCTTGAATAGGCGCGCTAGTCACATTGCGACTCAGCGTATCGGCCACTAAGTTGGCCTTCCCAGGGTGGTTTAAAATCTCACAGTTGTAATCCTTCACTACATCAAGCCACCTACGTTGCCTCATATTCAGTTTTGG
This sequence comes from Lactuca serriola, assembly GCF_051521515.1. Lineage (NCBI taxonomy): Eukaryota > Viridiplantae > Streptophyta > Magnoliopsida > Asterales > Asteraceae > Lactuca > Lactuca serriola. The sequence continues at coordinate 13,698,556 of NC_136413.1, forward strand.
CTGGTTTATCAAGTACCTCAAGCTCTTTTGATCCGTATAAGTGGTGAAACATACCATGTAAAGATAATGTCGCTAAACTTGAGGGCGAATACCACAACCCCGACTCTAGATCATGTGTGTGATAGTTCACTTCATGACGCTTCAACTGCCCCAACGCATAAGTGATCACATGACCCATCTGCATAAGCACTACACCTATCCATGTGATTGATGCATCACAATAAATAACAAAGTCATCAACACCCTTGTGTAAGGTCAGAATCGGAGCCTCAAACAATTTTTTTCTCAGAGTCTCAAATTTCGCCTACTGTTTAGGCCCCAACGGAAGGTAACTATCTTCTTCGTCATCCTATTCAATGGAACTGTGGTCCTGGAGAAATTATCAATAAACCTCCATTAATACCCCGCTAGGCCAAGGAAACTTCGAATCTTGGTTGAGACCTCGGAACCTCTCACTGCATCACGACCTCAATCTCAGCCGGATTAACCAATATACCTTTCTGATTGACGAGGTGCCCTAATAACTGCACTTCGCCCCAACCAGAGCTCACATTTGGAGAATTAGACATAAAGCCTCTCCCTCCTCAAAGTCTCCAGAACCTCTCATAAGTGATCCCCATGCTACTCCTTGGTCTTAGAATAGAGCAAAATATCGTTAATGAATATGATTACCGAACGATCCAACATCGGCCTACAAACTATGTTCATAAGGTCCATGAACACTACTGGTGAATTGGTAAGCCCAAAAGGAATCACCATGAACTCGTAATGACCATACTAAGTTCTGAAAGTTGTCTTCTGAACACAAATCAATCTTGGAAAACCAAGATGCACCCAGTAGTTGGTCAAACAAATCATCAATCCTCGAGAATGGATAATGGTTCTTCATCGTTACTTGTTTAGCTCCCGATAGTCGATGAACATCTTATGAGAACCATCCTTCTTCTTCACAAACAGAATAGGTGCTCCCGAGGGTGAGCTACTCGACCTGATAAACCCCTTATCTAACAACTCCTATAGTTGTGTGGACAACTCATGTATCTCAGGCGGTGCTAACCAATAGGGTGCCTTGGCTATCGGAGCCGCACCTGGTACCAAATCAATCTGAAACTCGACTTGCCACTTCAGAGGCAATCTAGGAAGATCCTCAGGAAATAGATCAGGATACTCCTGGAATCATCAACCGCCTTCTTTCCCTCCTTTATAGTATCCAACACATAGGCCACGTAACCAAAACCACCCTGCTGAAGATACCTCCAAGCTCTCGCAACTAAACAGAGGGTTGGTACACGCTGAGCACCCTCGCCATGAATAATTATTTCTCCTCCGCTTGAGGTTTGAACCCGTACTAAATAATGCTCATAGTCAATCATTTCCCCATGAGGGATCAACCAATCCATCCCCATGATGACTTTGCTCTTGTGTAAAGAAATAGAAACCAAATTGATCAGATACCTCTCCTGAAATAGATCAAGAGTATAATCCCAATGAACCCTCGATACTCTCACTAGATGAATGACGACGATCTCCACGTCTAATGGATAATCAAGCTCCTAGGAGCGTCACCAAACCTCTTGCTGAGAGGAAGAGATACAAATTATTGGGTGGCGCACGAATCAAAAAGAACCAAAACCAAAACACTATTCACTAAGAACGTCTTTAAACAACCATATACACATTAAGCATAAACTATAAAACAATAAATAAGATATGGAGGAGATACATATCAATAACCACATCTAGAGATAGACAAGCCTCCTCGACTGTCAGTTGGAAAGATCGATTCCTCACAATTGGCACCTCCAGCTAGCCCTGAAGACCGTCAGTGATCCTCAATGTCGTCGGAAATGGTGCTGCAATCGCTCCTGCTGATAAACTCAGAAAATCAACCTTCTTGTCGACCCTCTTATTGCAATGGAAGCAAATCATACTCAAAACTTGTATGGAGGTAGTACAATCCCTAATGTAGTGGCCAGTCTTACCGCACTTATAGCAGCCCGAATCATCCACCCTACAAAACCCATCGTACATCTTGTTGCATTTTATGTAGCTACCTCGGCCCTGCTAGCCCCTTGATCGATGATCATAAGTCTTGGGTATCTTCATAGTACCCCCAACTATCTAAACCTGCTTTGTCTTCCTCTTCCCGAGGTACTCCAAGTCAATCTCCCATTCCTGGGCTTCGACTATCATATCCTCTAATGTCTAACAAGTTAAAAAGCTAACAAACTCCTTGATATCTGCTCTCAGCATGTCGTGGTACCACGTCTTCTTCATCTCCTCGCCTGCGTTATACTGTGGTGCCAATAAGGATCTCTCTCAAAATTTGGCGGTGATCTTTACCACAGTCTCAGTCGTCTGGTGCAGGTCCTGGAACTCCCTTGCCAGTTGTTGCAACTCGACAGTCGGTGTAAACTCCGCTCAAAGTCGTGTTAAAAAGTCAGGCCAGTTCATGGCCTCAACAGCTGGTGTTCCGAGAGCATATCCAACCTCCTCCCACCAATCTCGGGCTCGCTCCTTCAAACATCCTTCAGTGAACCTCACCTTTGACCCCACGAGGCATAAGATCATCATCTGGGCACACTCCATGTATGCTATTCACCGCCTGGTGACAATGTGGTCTTTCACCCCGAAGAACTCCAGTGCCCCACATCCTTGGAAATCCTGAACGTAAGGATACAAGCTCTGTATTACCCAACAGACATCTCGACCTGAAAGTCCTGAAAGCGCTTCGCCATTATCTTGATGTTCCCCTCCTTGATCTTCCTAAACATCATCGGGGTTGCATCAAGGGTACCTCGCATAATCTCCGATGTGATGAACTCGTACAATCCCTCATCAACTGGTTCGGTACCCGTGCCCAAACCAGAACCAGATCCTCAACCTCCTACTCCAGCGTGTGTCATCACCATATTGAAACACAATATACAGACAATCAATTTACACATGAAGAGTTTCACACTCCAGAAGTTCCTCAGAATCATCATGAGTTTCCTTGAATAGAGTATAGATCATGTGATTTTGGTAGTATGGGCCCAATACTACCTTCCACACCTATCTATAGCTTTTTCAAGGATCACCTTAAATCCACTAAGTCACTTCTCTACTATCAAGGTACTTTACTTGAACTACAAAGAACCTTATGCATTGAAACATCTACTAGGCTTTCCTAGGGTTCCCTTCCCACCACTGTCCACAATCAGCTGTAGAAGAGACTCCTTCTAATACCTTCTAACTACTTCGCGAATACAATTACATGTCACCGACACTAGATAATTCTTCCGCTGCCAGGCGTCACCCTACAACGGTTGGATTCAAACAAGAGTTGTGTAATTGGGTTGAAACTTACCTTCTAAAATTATCTACTCCACACAACATGTAACTTGACGTATTCACTTAGTAGTTACCTGACATCATTACGGGTCCCAAAAAGCACAAAGCAAGCAGCATTCGAGCATCGAGTAGTCCAATCTAGTGCATCATCTAATCAGACGATTTTGTCCAACATCAAAATCCATACTAGCAAGCAGTTTTACAAGCTCAACCAACAGGCATATAAAGACATCTCTCCTAGAATTCTATCATGCAATCCTATGTAGATCCTTAGCCCTAATCTAGCATGCAATTCTCATATACTCATACCAAATCAATAACATAACACATGTATGGGTATTTTAGGAAATACATATTTGAGCTCGGCCGATTGCATGCATCACACCTCTTTTCTTTGTGGAAATATTTTTAGAAAAGTTGTTTTCTTTCAAAAAATTTACCAATTCCTCAGTTTGAGTTCAAACACACCCAAGAGTGTGCCCGAATCCCTCAAACCAAGGCTCTAATATAAACTTGTAGCTTCCCAAAAATCATAAGTGAATTTTTTTTCTTTAAATCAATCAAAACAACCATTTATTCAATTAGAAATCCCATCAGAGTATAAAAACATGTCATATAATCATCATAGTACAAAACAAGTCAAATCATGTTGAATACTGGTCGATGCAAGTCAATTATGTTGAGCTCTTCCCCCATGGAACCAGAAGTACCTGAAACTGTAAACATAATATAGTAAGCACAAAGATTAGTGAGTTTCCCAAAATATCCCATACCATACATACATATCAGCTCGAAGTTGTACAGGTCTATTTCACCCCTGGGTCTCTTTCACCCAAAATCTATCCCAACTCAATCAATCTTTTTCAACCAAACGGGTCTATTTCACTCTCGGTCTATTTCACTCCCGAGTCTATTTCAAGTCAATCGATGTTTTTAAACCGAACGAGTCTATTTCACCCCACATACATATAACCTAAAGGTATATCAGTAAGAGTCACAAAGCCAACAAGTACATAATAAATACGTCTATTTCACCCCACATACATAAGCATACAATCATATCAGCAATAGTCACAAAGACTGCTAGCATCCTACACACATAATCTAGTAGGCCGACATTGGTGCCTTCGACCTATGAGTATAGTGAAGAGACTCACCTCAATCCGTCAACGAATAGATCTCAGACATGAGCCTCTAGTGTTGAAGTCTCTCCCACTAAACATATCCAAAACCAAACCCTAATTAGCAATTAGCATAAATCCCCAATCTACCAAGTCCAAATACCAAAATAAATCCTCATTTAGGCAAAAAGACCATTTTGCCCTTCTAAGCTCTCAACCCCTCACAGTTGACTAAAAGTCAAAGTGGTCAAAAACTCAACGGTTAACCTTTCATTGACTTACGCGCGACATACATCTCACTCTACGCATGGTGTAGTGTCTTATCCAGAAAACGGGCCAAAATCCGGTTACGTTGGGCATAGCCTAGATTACCCCCTGCATATAGATTTATTAAGCCATTTTCATTTCAAGCTCTTAATCCATAAAGATAAATCATAAAATGCTCAAATTTGGTCCGAATAAATGTCTAGAGTGATAAAGTTGATATCTTTATGCATTTGTAAGGGTACATGAAGCTCAAATATAAACCCTAACTTCCTAACTCTTCTAATCTCCAAACTCTCTTGCATGGATGAAAGGTAGTAACCATAATCCCATTTTATGTCCTAACAACCTTAGAAACAATAGAAAATAGCAACCCTAAGGTCTGGAGTAGCTCCTACTCATAAGACTCAATATTATGGGACAAAAAGAGCATGTAAATCAAGAATCTAATGAGATCTAACACATGGACCACCAAGATTAAAGCTTTATACCTTCTGGATTTGGGAAATACAATGTAGGTTCTGGATCCACAAGCTTGGGCTTCAATAATCAACAAGCTTGGACTTCTCCTTCTTCAAAATGCACCAAAAACATAAAAAGGTTCAAGATTTGATCTAAGGGATTAGGGTTTCGAGTTAGATGCTCAAGAGGGTGGATACTTATGATAAGAAGAGCCTCAATGGGTTAATGTCCTTGAATAGGGTCCAAGACCCCGAAACTAGGGTTTGCACCTTGCACAATTATGCCATGCATAGCTTTAGTTACGCTCTGCGTAACTTGGGTTACACCCCGCGTAGGGAAATAAACCCTCGTTTCCATTTAATGAGTTACATTCTGCGTAACAAGCTATTTACACCCCGCATAGTGCCAAAATTCTCAAAAAAATATTAATCTTAAAAAACATGAAGGAATGTACCTGTGAAACGGGTGTTACAACATGTCTTGAACTTATATTAAGTCAAAATAAGGGTTATGACCAAAAATCTCATGCATGGTTCAAAGATCCAACCACACTCCAGATATAAACCCCCAACCACTCCAAATGACCAAGAGATTCATAAAGTTCCAACCTTTATGGGATCTTACCACCCCAAGTAACAAGGACAATAAGAATATGGGCCCGAACTAAATATCTAACAACTTAACAACATAAATGTGGAGTCTTCCACACTTACAGAGGTCAAGGAGTGTGCTAAGATGAGAAAAGGAAACTTGTGTTGGATTAGTGTCTAAGCCCGTAACTATATTTGGTAACTAATTGACCTGGTTGTGCATGGTCCATTTGGGTTGCCTTCACCATAGCAACTTGATAGGGTGACTTACGGAAAGAGAAAGAAGATATTATGGTTTATTAATATATTATAAGAATAATATATTAAAGTAGAAATCATATTATTTGATTAATATTAGTCATAGATTAATTAGGAATTAATTTGGTGACTAAAAGAGATTAATTGAATAAAGGGGACCTAAACTGTCAAATGTGTGATAGTTGTATTTTGGGTTGGGAAACCTAATAGACAAAGGGATGAACTAAATTATGATGGGAGCCCATCATATTTTCGTCCATGCCTTATTCCAGAAGGTTCCATGGGCTGCTTAATGTTTAAGCTGTCCATTAGCGTTTTGACTGAAACCCTAGCTGCTCACAGTATAAATAGAACCCCTGGGGTACAGAAATCGGCCACTTGCTTTCCTAGGACCCTAGAGCCGATTTTTGTGTGCCTCATCCCTCTCTCATATACTACCCTCTTGCTAGTTGGTGTTTGTAAGCCATTAGAGGAGTTACACTTGTGACTCTAAGCTCAAGCAAGAAGAAAGATCAAGAGTTCCATAAGAGGTAATAATCTAGATCTCATTATTTACATTATTTTTGTAATATGTATGCTAGATTTAGGGTTTCAAATCTAGGATGAATTGAATGTACAATAGAGAAACCTAGATCCAAGTAATTAGGGTTTTCATGTGCACATAGGAATGTTCTTATGGCTCAAACCCATCAGTGGTATCAGAGCCTTGATTGGTTTCTATTGTATGTGATGCAATGCTTGTTTATCTGCTGAAAATCGAGTTTTTGGCCTCTACCCGACCCGACTTGACGAGTCAGTATCTGGACTCGGTGAGTCAGCCCAACTCGGCGAGTCCAGGTAGTGACTCTGCGAGTCCGGGAGTCAGGCATAAGATATTTCGGGATTTATTGCGGTTTTGATGAAGAATAATTGCTAAAATCGTTTTCTAATAATAAAATCCGAATTTTATTGTTTCTATGTAATTATCCTTACCAAAACAAAAGATAATTTCTAATTATTTGAATAATAATTTCCTTATAAGATAAAAGTTGATTATCTAAATTATTCGTAAATTATATTGTAAATAAATTGGATTAGGTCAAATTCAGATAATCATTAAATTAATTGTTTAATTTAAAATTATTTGCTATTTGCTATTTGAACCTTTGTGTTTTGAAAAGTTCAAAACTTGTCCTCAAGTTTTGAAATTTAATTTTTGTGATTAAAATGTTTAATTTGAACTATTTAAATTTCAAACCCTAAAATTTTACAAGTTAAAAATTCGACCTTATACTTTATAATATTATAATATTAATATGTATATATGTATAACCTAAAATGCTAGTCTTACCGTTAGTAGACCTCAATCACGAAGACGATCTATAAGGGGGTATAAGGTTATGGCCTATAAAATGGTCATTTAATGGGTGTCCACTCTCACCCACTGCTTCCTTGACTGGTGGAGGGTCGTTAGTCGAACGGGTAGGATAGGGCAACCCTTTCTCATTAATAAGTGTAATGATTTTTTAAAGTAATTAAACGTTTTTACAAGATTCCCAATCTTAGTTACTTTAGGCAAAGTGAATTGATGGAATTCCATGAAATTACACTTTGTACCCTTGTTAAGACGTTAGTGGAGCGTGTGTGGTTAACCGACACACTAATTGGGTCTAAGAAAATGTGGCAAAGGGTGACTCATTGTTTGTCATAGTTCGATGGAACATGTGTGGTTAACCGGCACATCGAATAGGTGACTGTAACAATGAGGGCACCATGTACATTTGCATGGTTATTCACACCTGCTTTATAATCCTCAGCATCCCCGTCACAAACTTAAGGGGCATATCGAGATTTAAACATGCCATTGAAAAGTTCAATGAATCTCAAATTGATCTAGGAGTTTTCAATACATTTAAAACCTATTCTTCTTTTCGTTTTTCATGGTGGAGAATTAGTGAATCGTCATTCACATACCTTCAAGTTATTTGCATCTTAGATTACGACATCCCTCTTCTAATATGTAAATAATGTTGTTGGATCCTAGCCCTACTTTCTCATTTGAGTGTTTAATTAGGGATTCATTACTAATCAAACTTTTTTCTTTTAATTTTTAGATGTCAAACATGAACAACAACAACGCTTCTGGATCGAGTTCATCCGACTCTTTCTCACTCATGAACTTGTGCGGGAGGGTGATATTCGACGGAAACAATTTCAACGATTGGATCCGTAACATTAGAATGGTCACCCGTTATGAGGACAAAGAGTATGTCCTAGATAAGGAGTTGAAGGAGATTGATATGAACACTGCTACTCCGGAAGAAATTGTTGCCTTTGAGGCCCACGAGCGTGATGCCACGAAAGTCCATTGCATCATGCTAGAGACAATGACTTCTGAACTCCAAAAGTCCTATGAGGACATGTACCCCTATGAGATGCATGAAGACTTGTTGGACCAGTACCACCAAAGTGCGAGGCAAGAGAGGTATGAGATCATCACTTCGATGATCAGTACCCGAATGGGTAGTGGAGAGTCCTTTACCGCTCATCTGCAAAAAATGCAGAGATATGTTGATCGTCTTCTAAAGTTGAATGTTAACTTTGATGGGTTTTGGTCCTAAGAACATCGTATGTGCTCATACAAACCCTAATGCTTGGATCTAGGTTTCTCTATTGTACATGCTTTGAATCCAAGACTATAAACCCTAATTCTAGCATATGGAAATCGATATTAACATATAAATGGGTTTATGATATTACCTTGATTGTTATGTAGCAATAACAATCCCAATTCCTCCTTGAATTGACTTTGGAAGGCTTAGAGTCACAAGTGTCACTCCTCTAATGGCTTACAAACACCATAAGCAAGTGGAGAAGGTATAAAGAGAGAGGAGAGAGGTAGAAATTCGTCCTTAGATGCTCTAGGGATCAAGTGCACGAAATCCTAAGGCCTTAGGGGTCTTTATATAGGGTTGGGATTAGGGTTTCAGTCCTTATCCTTATCTAGTTACTTGTCCATCAAGCAACCATAAGATGAGGCTTGAAAATCCCTATCTCTTGGACCTTGGACGATTTTAAGGATATCCTTATCCTTGAATTCGTCCATCCTTTAACAAGGATAACCATTGCCCTATTTTGCAACTATCACATAATTACAATTCAGCCCCTCTAGTTTAATTAATTACACTTGATCACAAAATTAATTCTTAATTAATTATTGACCAATATTAATTAAACAAGTATGATTTCTCCTTTAATATATTATTCTTATAACATATTAATAAATCATAATAACCTCTCTCTTTATTTATTTCTCCAATCAAGTTGCTTTGGTGAAGGCAACCCAAAAGGACCATGCACCATCGGGTCAAGTACATACCAAAATAGTTATGGACTTAGACACTAATCCAACAGTCTCCCACTTGGATAAGTCTAACAACTATTCTGCGTATGACTTCAGATCCTGATCTGCAATCGTAGCTTTCCAAAGCCGTTGTCAACTCTGATCATATCAGATACGCGTGTCCTTAGATAAGGGATCATATATTCCTCCATTCTAGATATCATATGAGATATGATTTCAAATCATTCTCTTTGTACTATATCTCGATTCCCGATTTATGACGACTGACTAATTGAACAAATCAAATTAGCCCTAGCCCGGCCGAGCATTTACGTTTGTCATCACTAAATCATCGAGGGGCCCAAAGATATCGCTTTTATCCTACTTTGAATAAAAGGAACGGATAAACTTTGATTCAATGCTCGCTTGCACTGACTCACCGAATCACACACAATAATATGTTTTATAACACCAATTTACTAGTGCGTTTACATATTATCAATGTGCAACCGATTTGCAAGATACAACTCACACATCTCGGTTTCAAGAATATAAGATGTTATCGTCTCACCAATCACTCGTGATACAATTCATGGAGTGATCCAAGTGAGCGTGGGTTTAATCCAATGCTCAAATTCATATTCATAAGCACTCATGAACGTTGCAGCAAACATTTGCTTATGTCTAATACTCTTTTAGACAATCCACACACCAATTCACGACAGTCTTCATTCATATCTACTTCCAACATATGAACGACTGTGGCCCGTTTGAATAATTCGATTATTATTAATAAATTCAATTATTCTGGAAGTCAAAACATGCAAATGTGAAACACAAGAATAATACTAATCCCATATGGCCTCAAACCTTTGAGTATAAATAAAACTCCTTTTATTTATCACCATATCGATTACTCATTATTTGTCGTTTCGGGTAATCAACTTCTTACTTGAATTATTACACTTGTCCCATGCTCTTAGCATGCACACAATGTTTACCTATGGTTCTTACCTTTTTGAAATAGATCAAATTGAACACATTTCCAATCATTCTCATTTCACAACTCCAAATCCTTTTTTCATAAGTGTGAGAATGTCAAATTCTTGTTACTTATAAAATATGCTAGATTCTAACATTCTATGCAATGATCCTTTTGTAATGTCACTGCACCAAAGTCACAAAGACTATTGCCAATGATATTACAAAGTCCTCTATCGGACATTGTTACAAGACAATTCCTTAGATATGATGTCTCTCACTCAAAGTACATTCCTTTGAACATCCTATTGCATAAAAGTTTCTAATCTAGTCATAGATATTTCAATATTCAATTCCCAAAATGGACACGTTTCCATAATTTACATATGACAACTCATTCTTAATAGAATCTTATCTATTCGTAATGATGTCGATATGGTCCATCCCATATGGAAACATTTCCATATTTTCCAATACTATACTTCCAACTACTCACAAGCGACCAATCTTCGTCGAACTTTGGATTGTCCTTTAATAGTTGTTTAATTATTTAGTCAAAACCGATTCTAGTCCCTTTTCCCTCTAAATGCGCTAGACATTTGGAAAACTTTAGAATGGTCAAACATTAAAGCATTTGCAATCGATCCTATACTCGAAGCGTATGGGACACAGCGCACAATGTTTTATCTGCTATGTTCTCAAAATTCGAATTGTGAAGAGGAATGTCGTAATCATAATCGAAATTTTGAGAACACACTATGTACCTTTGACTAAATTTATTAACATTTCTCAACCTAAGCCTTTAGATTTGAAATGAAGCATAATATTCTCTCCCTTAATTATAGCAAAACAACTATTCCATCCTTGCAACTTTGCAAAGAATGACTCTTGTTTTCTATAATTAATATTGCCAACTTACAATACTTTCCATAATAATCATACAATCATAACTTTTATGCTCCCACTATCATGATGATTACTATTAAAACATAACACTTATGCTCCCACTAGCTTCGACATGTATTCATAAATATCTTAACTTTCAGAAAAACAATACCTATTGAATTTCTTAAGTCCATGTTTCTAATACTTAATGCTTTGATAATCTTTTATCAAGGCCTCTGAAACTTATACACCTTTGCCTTAGACAGTTCATATGTGTGTGTAAACAATTGCCAAACCTCACAATTCAAATTATGGAAAGAGATACCGTAATCATAATTGAATTCGAGAATGCAATTTTACAATCACTATCTTCTTAAAATCTTTCTTAGTGAAAGCATTTCCTCACAATCAGTTTCATGAAGGAGGAAATCTTATGACACTTAGATTTAAACGGTGTATTTGTTCCTATCTATGCGAATTTGTCAAAACCAAAGTTTACGACAAATTCAAACTCATATGGATCGAACTTTCTTGATCTCGATTTCTTGCCTTTATGGTAACACAGCTGCCCACTATGTTTTCCAAGTAGCTAAGCAGCTCACCCTTTCCTATTAATGTACCTTTCATTGATTAAGGTGCTTTGTCTTTTATGCGTTCAAAATGAGAACTCATAGAACTCACATGCATAATTAACTCGGTTGGATTGGCACAGAAACATAATAACATCAACACGATAGGTTGTTAACCTTAACTCGTGTGCTAGTGATGATCGATAAGGTTTATTTGATTTGTTCTTGAAACTTTTCAAGACCATTAAGACTCCCACTGAGTCCTTGACATATAAGATTCTTTTGTCAATAAACATTTCTTGACAAACAAATATTCAAGAGTTAGTGTAGTTTTTTTATCATAACATTTCATAAAATGGTCCTAGTTGGTCTTTGTCTTATCCAAGACATCACAACTTTCCACAATTGATGAATGTTATAAACCTTCTTAATGCTTGTCACTCATTGTCACAATCTTAACTCTAAGACTTGTTTTGGAACAAAGTATGATTGACTTTTTGATTTAACCATTTCTTCAATTCTTGATTCCTCTTCTTAAACATACAATTGTACTAGGACTCACTTAGAGGATCAATTGAGATATGGTTCTTAATCATTAAGACCTATCATAAAGCATAAAAGGTACTCTCCCTTCTTCTTAGAATGGAGAAACTTTTATCTTTCTGCCTACTTGATTCTTCTTATTCGTTCTACTATTGATTTAAACCTTTTCAATCAATTCAGAATTACACTTAATCTTATAAGTATAATCATATTTACTAAACCTTTAGTAAATCATGACGAATATCATTGTTACTTTTATGGTGGACTTGATTAGCACGCAACTTTGTGTGCTCGATCTCCTAGTCCTTCACTTGACACTTTGTCAATGAATTAGTCTTATTTACAAATATGAAATTTCTTATTCATCGTGCAACCAAGTTGCATGATTCCAAGTTTCCGTCCAATTGAAACTTGGGCGATGAGAAACTCTCCCTATTTGGTAAATTCTCGACATTTCCATAAACAACATAATTAAGAATCAACTCCATTATTGCTAATAGAAACATTCAAACATCAAATTTTCATATACGCCATTGCAAGGATAAGGAATAATATAAAATCAAAATTTATTTTATTGCGGAAAAATTTGTCCTTACAATGCAATTCATTGAAAAACTATGCTAATACATCTTTCTTAGCAATCTGATTCTAACTCTAAGTAGTAGCTCAAGAATCTAATCTTCGAGAAATGCGATCGAAATCCATTCCTTCACGGTTAGATTCTGCTCACTTCTTCCCTTAAGCTTCCTTTCTTTTCTTCGATCCTACAAAACATCAATTGCAATCTTATCACATTATGTATTAAGAATCTAGAATGGAAGCTTAAATGAGTTAGTTAATGTATTTTACCTATATTAGAGCCATACGTTTTGACTCTCCCATCTCTTAGATCTCTTAGGTAAATAGGGCAGCTTCGTCTCTAATGCCCTTTCTTTTGGCAATAAAAGCAAATTGACTCTTTTGGAACATGACATGGAACTTCTTCAGACATTTCCTTTCTCTTGTGATCAAACTTTTCGATCATAGCATGTCTTTCGTTGCCATTGTCTATATCCATAGAGGTCTCGAAGGCAGATTCACCAATCAACTTTGCTTTTTCTATTGCGCCAAATCATTGCTGATTCAGCAGCAATAAGCATATAGGTGAGATCTATAAGGGTCATGTCGTAGTTCATCATATAGTACTCTCTTACGAACTCATTATATGAGTTAGGAAGTGACCGAAGAACCCAATCAACAGCCATTTCCTCACAGACAACGGATCCCAACATTCTTAACCTATCAATGTGTGACTTCATCCCTAGGACGTGAGCACATACCGGCTTTCCTTCTTTATGTTTACTTGCCAAAAGGGCTTGAGTGATCTTGAACTTTTCAAACCTTTGAACTTGTGGGTTAGGGAGAATTATTGAAGGAGGAGGAGGAAGTGAAGCGTGATCTCTTGTTCCTCGATCGAATCGTGGAACATCATCTTCATGTGGAATGCTTGTTCCACGGGATTTGAGAAGACCATAGTTGTCAAACTTTGACATCTACAAAACGGGAGAAAACGAATTCAAGTTAGTTGATTGATTGAGTCCTTAGTAAATCACCCAAATGAGATACTAAGGCTAGGACCCAACACAATATTCTATAACTCGGGAGAGGGATGCCGTAACCCTAATTGCAGAATATTTGAAGGTAAGTGAATGACGATTCACTAATTTCCACCACGAAAAACGAAAAGAAATTTAAGTTTTAAATCTATGAAAACTCCTAGATCCTTTGAGACACATTGAACTTTCAATGGCATGTTTAAATCTCGATATGCCCCTCTTGTTTGTGACTGGGATGCCGAGGATCACAAAGCGGGTGTGAATAACCATGCAAACTACATGGTGCCCTCACATGTTATAGTCACCTATTCGATGTGCCGGTAAACCACACACGTTCCACCGAACTATGACAAACATTGAGTCACCCTTTGTTACCTTTGCTTAGAAGCATTTAGTGTGCCGGTAAACCACACACGCTCCACTAACGTCTTCGCAAGGGCACAAAGTGTAATTTCATGGAATTGCATCAATTCACTTTTGCCTAAGTAACTAAGATTGGGAATTTTATGAAAACATTTAGTTACTTTTATACTTCATTATACTTATAATGGAAGGTTTCGTCCTATCCTACCCGTTCGGCTAACGACCCTCCACTAGTCAAGAGTGCGGTGGGTAAGAGTGGATACCCATTCAAACGCCATTTTATAGGCAATTTCCTTAAACACCCCTTATAGACCAGCTTCGTGAATGAGGCCTACTAACGGTAAGACTGACTTTTACTCATACATATATATAATGTTAGACTTTTAATGTTATATATAGTATAGGGTGTATTTTATACTTTTAAAATATTAGGTGGTCTAATTTAACAATTATACTTTTAATTCAATTAAATTTTAAACCAAAACTATTATGGATTTATTAAACCTCTTTTAATTATACACCTTAATTAATTAATAAAACCATAAGGGTGTGATTTGAACTTTTTCAAAACAATACTAGAGTTTTAGAATTTAACATTCCTAATTAAACTTTTAATCAACTTTTAAATTCCAAAACTTGAGGGCAAGTTTTGAAACATTTCAACACATTAGGGTTTAGAATTTAAACATATATCAAAATTAAACCATTTAATCAAAATTTAAATTCCAAAACTTGAGGGCAAGTTTTGAAACATTTCAAAACATTAGGGTTTTAACTATTTAAATTTCAAAACAACAAAACTTTTGGGTTCAAATTTAAACTATAAAACCTAAAGGGGAAAATATGAAACATTTCATAACAACAAGGATAAAATAACAAATAATCTAAATTAACAATTAATCATATAATTATCCATATTTGATTTATTTAATGATTTCTTGCAAAACAAACTATCAATTTAGTCAAAATAATTAAACAATTATCACATAAGGAAACAATTATCTTATTAATTGATAAATATCTTCAATTAGATCAAAAATATAGTCATATATATAAAAAAAACGGATTTATATTGATCTAATATGATAAGGTAACTATCCATAAGCAAAAACAGCAAGAAATCGCGAAGATATCCCCATCTGACGAGTTGACTCGTCGAGTCAAGCTTGGACTCGTCGAGTCTGCATGGACTCGGCGAGTTCAGCTATGGACTCGACGAGTCCAGCCTCCAGAACATCAAAAATCGAATTTTTTGAACATGTAATGCATCAATACAATTGAAACCAGTCTAGTCTCTGATACCACTGATGGGTTTTGGTCCTAAGAACATCTTATGTGCTCATACAAACCCTAATGCTTGGATCTAGGTTTCTCTATACATGCTTTGAATCCAAGACTATAAACCCTAATTCTAGAATATGGGAATCGATATTAACATATAAATGGGTTTATGATATTACCTTGATTGTTATGTAGCAATAACAATCCCAATTCCTCCTTGAATTGACTTTGGAAGGCTTAGAGTCACAAGTGTCACTCCTCTAATGGCTTACAAACACCATAAGCAAGTGGAGAAGGTATAAAGAGAGAGGAGAGAGGTAGAAATTCGTCCTTAGATGCTCTAGGGATCAAGTGCACGAAATCCTAAGGCCTTAGGGGTCTTTATATAGGGTTGGGATTAGGGTTTCAGTCCTTATCCTTATCTAGTTACTTGCCCATCAAGCAACCATAAGATAAGGCTTGAAAATCCCTATCTCTTGGACCTTGGACGATTTTAAGGATATCCTTATCCTTGAATTCGTCCATCCTTTAACAAGGATAACCATTGCCCTATTTTGCAACTATCACATAATTACAATTCAGCCCCTCTAGTTTAATTAATTACACTTGATCACAAAATTAATTCTTAATTAATTATTGACCAATATTAATTAAACAAGTATGATTTCTCCTTTAATATATTATTCTTATAACATATTAATAAATCATAATAACCTCTCTCTTTATTTATTTCTCCAATCAAGTTGCTTTGGTGAAGGCAACCCAAAAGGACCATGCACCATCGGGTCAAGTACATACCAAAATAGTTATGGACTTAGACACTAATCCAACAAACTTTGATGAAGAGATGGAGATTGACATCATCCTTCACTCCCTGCCTCCCTGCTACAACCAGTTCCGCATGACCTACCATATGAATAAGGAAGATGTTACATTGAGCAAGCTTCAAGGCTTGCTTAGGACTGCTGAGAGCAATCTCAAGGATAAGTCTGTTGCATCAACTCCCGCTCCAACCGCTGCCCCTGTTTTGGAAATTGGGCAAGGGAAGGGTAAGAAGAGGAAGGCTACCTCAAAGAGCAACCACAATGGTAAATCCTAAGATGGTACATCTTCTAGTGGAACCAAATTTGGTTCTGCTAAACCCAACTCTAACCCAAAAGAGGCAGAGTACCACTACTGCCACAAAATAGGGCATTGGAAGAGAAGTTGCCCAGAATATCTGCAGGCCATCAACGATGGAAAGATCAAGCCATCCTACGCATGTATTTACACAATTAAATCTAATGATTCATCACATTCCATTTCTTGGGTACTTGACACAGGATGTGGTTTTCACATTTGTTCTGATTTGCAGGGCCTAAGAAGCGATAGGGATGTGTAGCATGGGAAGATAAATTTGATCATGGGGAACAGAAGATCGTCACCTGTCACCAAGATCGGAATTTACTATTTAATGCTCAGTAGTGGATTACGATTAGATTTAGACAATTGTTGCTATTCGCCAGATATGGCAAGAAACATAAATTTCATTTCATGGTTTATATAGACAAGGTTTTAGATATTTATTTGATAATGAAAAAGGTTCTATTAATGCTTATCTTAATGGTGTATTTATTTTGAAGCATTGCCTTGTAATGGAATATATGAAACCGTGATGGTTGTAGATAACTTAGGAAATGATGTGTTATGTGTGGATTTATCCAATGGTTTGGATAAAGCTTTCTTGTGGCATTGTCGTCTTGGACATGTCAACAACAAACTCATAGCCCAACTCCAAAAGGATGGAGTGTTGGAGTCATTCAACCTTAGGGACGATGACGTGTGTGAGTCTTGTTTACTTGGAAAAATGACCAAGTCACCCTTCACTGGTACTTGTTAGAGGGGTGAGGGTTTATTGGATCTCATACACACCAATATGTGTGGGACCTTTTGATCAACCACAAGGGATGCGAGCCGCTTCTACGTGATTTTTACCGATGATTATAGTAGATATGGGTATATCTACTTAATCAAGCACAAGTTAGAAACCTTTGAAAAGTTCAAAGAGTTTAAACAAGAAGTGGAGAATCAATTGGGCAGGAAAATCATGACGCTTCGATCAAATTGAGGAGGAGAGTACCTAAGTCTTGAATTCCACGACTATCTTAAGGAATGCGGAATCGTTTCGCAATTGACGCCACCTAGGACACCGCAGTTGAACGGTGTGGCTGAGAGGCGTAATCGAACCTTGTTATACATGGTTCGTTCCATGATGAGTCGTGCTTCACTACATATCTCATTTTGGGGGTATGCCTTAGAGACTACCGCCCATATCCTTAACTTAGTCCCTATGAAGAAGGTTGCCAAAACACCTCACGAGATGTGGATAGGGAATACTCCCTCGTTGGCACATATCAAGGTTTGGGGTTGCGAGGCTTTCGTAAGACGAGAGACTCACGACAAACTCGAACCTCGTAGTGAGCGGTGTATTTTCATCAGCTACCCGCATAAATCCTTTGGATATCTCTTCTATAGACCGAGTGACAATTTTGTCTTCGTTGCGAGGAGAGGGGTTTTCCGAGAGCGAGAAATCATAAGCCAGTGGGACAGTGGGAGGCAAATCTATCTTGAAGAGATTCAAGAGTCGGGCGATGAAGGAACCTCTAATGCTGGCGCTCAACCCGAGGAGGAAACTCCGGTTGAACCGATTGACGAGTCCTTACCTCTTAGACGTTCTGAAAGAGTTAGAGTTCAACCCCAGTTATATGGTTTTCATATTACTACAGAAGGGGACACGTATATTAGTGATAGTACACTAATAAATCTGGACGAACCAAACAGCTATAAGGAAGCCATGGCAGGCCCGAAGTCTGGGAAGTGGAAAAAGGCGATGGACAACGAGATTCAGTCCATGTACAACAACCAAGTTTGGAATTTGGTTGACCATGTGCCCGGACGTAAGACGGTCGGGTGCAAGTGGATCTTCAAGAAGAAAACTGACATGGATGGGAAAGTGCACACATATAAGGCACAATTGGTCGCGAAGGGTTTCACTCAAACTCCCGGTTGCCAAGATAAAATCTATTAGGGTGATGTTGGCCATTGCTTCATTTCATGATTATGAAATATGGCAGATGGATCTCAAAACCGCTTTCCTTAATGGGAAGTTGGTTGAGGATGTTTACATGGCTCAGCCAGAGGGTTTTGTTAATGCGTAGCATCCCAATAGAGTGTGCAAGCTTGAGAAGTCCATTTATGGACTTAAGCAAGCGTCTCGCAGATGGAATCTTTGCTTCGACGAGAAAGTCAAAGAGTTTGCACAGTTATGCCATACATAGCTTCAGTTACGCTCCACATAACTTGGGTTACACCCCGCGTAGGGCAATAAACCCCCGTTTCCATTTAATGAGTTACGTTCTGCATAACAAGCTATTTACGCCCCGCGTAGTGCCAAAATTCTCAAAAAAATATTAATCCTAAAAACATGATGGAATGTACATGTGAAACGGGTGTTACAACATGTCTTGAACTTATATTAGGTCAAAATAAGGGATATGACCAAAAATCTCATGCATGGTTCAAAGATCCAACCACACTTTAGATACAAACCCCTAACTACTCCAAAATGACCTAGAGATTCATAAAGTTCCAACCTTTATGGGATCTTACCACCCCAAGTAACAAGAACAATAAGAATATGGGACCGAACTAAATATCTAGCAACTTAACAACATAAATGTGGAGTCTCCCACACTTACAGAGGTCCAAGAGTGTGCTTAGATGAGAAATGGAAACTTGTGTCAGATTAGTGTCTAAGCCCGTAACTATATTTGGTAACTAATTGAGCCGGTTGTGCATGGTCCATATGGGTTGCCTTCACCATAGCAACTTGATAGGGTAACTTAGAGAGAGAGAGAGAGAGAGAGAGAAGATATTAAGGTTTATTAATATATTATAAGAATAATATATTAAAGGGGAAATCATATTATTTGATTAATATTAGCCATAGATTAATTAGGAATTTATTTGGTGACTAAAAGAGATTAATTGGATAAAGGTGACCTAAACTGTCAAATGTGTGATAGTTGTATTTTGGGCTGGGAAACCTAATGGACAAAGGGATGAACGAAATTATGATGGGAGCCTATCATATTTTCGTCCGTGCCTTATTCCAGAAGGTTCCATGGGCTGCTTAATGTTTAAGCTATCCATTAGGGTTTTGACTGAAACCCTAGCTGCTCACAGTATAAATAGAACCCCTAGGTACAGAAATCGGCCACTTGCTTTCCTAGAACCCTAGAGCCGATTTTTGTGTGCCTCTTCCCTATCTCATATACTACCCTCTTACTAGTTGGTGTTTGTAAGCCATTAGAGGAGTTACACTTGTGACTCTAAGCTCAAGGAAGAAGAAATATCAAGAGTTCCATAAGAGGTAATCATCTAGATCTCATTAGTTAAATTAGTTTTTTAATATGTATGCTAGATCTAGGGTTTCAAATCGTGGATGAATTGCATGTACAATAGAGAAACCTAGATCCAAGTAATTAGGGTTTGAATGTACACATAGGAATGTTCTTATAGCTCAAACCCGTCAACTTGCTTGTTGGATATTTGCTCACTTCTTCTCTTTTCTTCCTTCAAGATCTTCAAAGGCACCAAAATAAGCTTAAACAATGGAGGAAAGATATTAGGTCTTCTTCAGGGATTAGGAGAGTGATGGAAGCTGAGGGGGAGCAAACACTAGTCTCCTTATTCCTTTAAATAGGGAGGAAAACTCAGAACTTAAGGTTTAAGTCACCAGCAACGGCCACGCCGTGGTGGGTCTAAAGAAGTCCACGATCAAGAATGTCCCGCCACATCGTGGCCATCCATGACCACGTCGTGGCACCAAAAACAAACAAACTATGAATAAATCAAATGTACCTCGATATTCCCAAAAACAAACAAACTATGAATAAATCAAATGTACCTCGATATTCGAACGTTACAATTTTTTCAAGGAAAAGAAGTCATGAATTACCGCTACACCCCAGCTAAATGAGCTAAAACGAAAAAGTTTAAAAATGTGAGAATTTTTTTAAGAACTTTTAGGTTTAAAAAAATATATCTTTTACATATATAACTTGAGTTCGTATTAAATGAAAAAACACTTTTATAAATAGAAATTAATTTGTTTAAAAGAAATTAGAAAAAAAAATAGAAAAGTTAAAAGGGTTAAAGGGTGCTATAATTGCTTAATAAGAAGGCAAAACTTTTAATTTTAGAAGTTAAAGCCTAATTTGATGAAACATTTACCCCTTTTTTTTATAGCAACATCTAATTTTGTCTACGAGATAAGTGGTCCATAAAAAATCAAATAAGATTAACTTTCTGATTAAAAAACCTTTTCCCCGTCTTTAGTATAAGATTATTTTTCTTTCTTAGCTTTAATAAAATTTGAAGATAACAAACCATATATCACGTACTCGAATTAAATGCCAAGATGGTCACTATTATTTGTTTATGATTGCCCAAAAAGCTTTTAATTTGAAATTTTCATCATTTAGATATGGTTTGGTTGTGATTTTAATCCCTAAAATTAACATATGATAGTTTTAGTGTGTTAAGCATGGTAAAATGAGCTTTAAATTTGTATTTTTATCAACTGTTGATATTAATAACATTAATTAATATTTTTTTATTAAACCATTAACCTAAGATAAAGCCTTAAATATCCCTACCAAGGACCAACACCATTTTCCATGTTTGTGTACTCATCTAAAAACATCGTTCACCGCCAACCGATTTATGTCAAGTTTGGTGTTGGAGTCGGCCTCTCACCAACGATAATAGTTTCTTAGGAAAACTACACCCTTTTTGCGTTATGTACCATGATTGAGGGATATAGTATCGTACATGGATAATAAGTAGTAGGAAGGGGGGAGAAGCACATCCCAACACGGCTGGTCGTGGTGGTGTGATTGCTTGCTACCGGTGGAGGCAAGGGCCAATACACAAAGTCATTCCATCTTTAATTTGGTTGGTAATACACAATACAATTAAGTTTAGGGGATTCAAATGAAGAATTTCTCATAATCATAATAGTCATTATCATTCT
This sequence comes from Lactuca serriola, assembly GCF_051521515.1. NCBI lineage: Eukaryota > Viridiplantae > Streptophyta > Magnoliopsida > Asterales > Asteraceae > Lactuca > Lactuca serriola. The sequence goes on from NC_136413.1 coordinate 13,720,199, forward strand.
AATTTCTCACATAACTTCACATATGAATTAGGAGTTTTTGGTTGTTGGATAAATTATTTTGATTACCATACAATTATGTAGGATCAAAGACAAGTTGGTGTGATGCATTAGGATATAATAATCATTGACAAAGAGTTAGAAAAGTATTTTATGTGACAGTCATTGAAATAAATCACTTTATTTGCTAAAATAGTCACTACTATCAAAAAGTATGAGGTAAAAATGAGAAAAACCATCAAAGTTAGAAATTTTGCATGATTAGGTGTTTAACGATTATCCTTACCGAGCAATATGGCCGCTACAGATTCAGACACTCAAAGTCACTAATATCTCAAGTAGACACTTATTTATGTCGAAAAAATGGTCGTTTCCAGACCAAACACCCAAGGTCGTCAAGAAATGCCAGGCCAGAAGATCAACTCACTAAGTAAATTAGAACGGATTTATGTCAAGTTTGGTGTTGGAGTCAGCCTCTCACCAATGATAATAGTTTCTTAGGAAAACTACACCCTTTGTGTGTTATGTACCATGATTGAGGGATATAGTATCGTAGATGGATAATAAGTAGTAAGAAGGGGGAAGAAGCACATCCCAACACGGCTGGTCGTGGTGGTGTGATTGCTTGCTACCAGTGAAGGCAAGGGCCAATAAAAAGAAGTCATTCCATCTTTAATTTGGTTGGTAATACACAATACAATTAAGTTTAGGGGATTCAAATGAAGAATTTCTCATGATCATAATAGTCATTATCATTCTAATTTCTCACATAACTTCATATATGAATTAGGAATTTTTGGTTGTTGGATAAATTATGGAACTATAACTGACTTTGGAATTCCAAGAAGGTTAGAGATTGCTAGAGGTTCACTTTTCAGGTTCTAACTATCTCCCTCTAAGTGAACTTAGCAATGAAGTCACTTCATTTTGCTTCTTCCTTGATGAATGTGTAAGCTCTAAACATCCAATCTCTGACTTCAACATACCATTGCAACTGACTTACAAAATTTTCCTTGACATGTTCAGGAGCTTCGGACCTGGATGCTCGACTGATAAATTTCTTGAGAGCTTTTTTCGGAACTAGATGTTTGTCAAGGACTCTGAAAAATCCCTTTTTGTTGGTCTTCTTTGTTTTGTACACAAACCCTAGAACTGGATCATGAATAGGTCCTTCAGCTAGCAGTTCAGCTTTTAGGAGGACATATTCAATCTTGGTAAGAAAGTCTTCGGTTCCGAACACGTTTGCTAGCTCATAGTCACATCGACAAAATTCCGCGACATAGTCCTTGAGAAATCTTAAGGCTGCATGGTAAGCACCCATGCTGATATCATCTTTTTGAAGACTTCGGAGATGAACAACAATGGTCAGGACATCGTTGGGATTGATTAAGGGGAAGTCAGCATCATTGATGGTTCGGTATGCAGGCTTTGTTCTGGATGATGTGATATTGGAACAATATGTAGATATCTTGGTTATTCTATACCTTGTCCACACTTCCTTTTGAGGTTATGCGTTCTTAGAATAGAAAGTTTTTAACCTTTCACACTCTGTCCTGATGATCGTCTCTGGATCGTCATTTGGGTGGAGGGGAGCAAACTTAATATATAATTTGTTGTATGGAGATAGAGAGAGGCGGATCAATTTGTCCTGAATCATTTGTTGGAATATCATAGTACATGAAAGGTACTATATCTGAATCACGAAGGATTCCTTCACGACATAGAGGAGAGATACCACACATCGGATCAGGTTTATCTTTGAGAGCTTGGATCCGGATGCTGTCCTCTAAAGCTTTGTTGATTTCCTCTAGAGACCATCCAAAATTTTGCTTTGGAGATGGTCCAGAATGAAAAGCTTGATGACTTTCCGTGACAGGCTTTTTGCCCTTATCTTTGTTGAGAACTGAAATAACATGCTGCATGTTCTCATCTATGATAAATTTTGCAGGAGAGGATTGCAGTGGTTCCTCCGGAATATCATCTGCAATCCAAGGCGGGGAACCTTAATCTATGGGAGCAATCCTTGGAGCACGAATTGGAGGCAACATGGAAGGAGTGGCGTGGAAAGCATCAACAGTTAACTTTATTTTAGCTTTGGCCATTTGGATACTTCTTTGAAGCACATCCGAAAGAGTAGATGGCCATGAAACTGCAGACTAGATCCTCTACTCTTCCTTAGTAAGCACATTTGCAAGAAATTTCTTTGGAGTTGGGATTCCCACAACAACATTGGTAACATACTCAACTTCATCTTCATCATCATTTCCTAGAAGTCCAGAAAGAACTTGGACTTCATCATCAGAATTTTCATCTTCATCTTGGTGCTGATAATCCGAGGCAGTCTTCCATGGTTGACTTGGGCCTTCTCCTCCTCTTGAATTAGTGAAAGTTGATCTGGTGCAAGGACAAGGGATTCCTTCATATCACGGAATTTGTCGAACACCTTTTGGAAGCTAGTATTGAGCTGAAGGGTGAGAGCATCATATGCTTCCGCTGTTTGAGCTTGAGACTTGAGATGATCAAACAGTTGGTTAAGAATCAAAAGAATCTCATCGAATTTGTGATTGGGGACATCAACAATATTCCAAAAGGCTCTTAGCAGCTTGAGGACTTGCTGCATGATGAGGTTCATCTCATCCTTCTTTCGGATCTCCTTTTCCAACCGTTGGATCTGCTTCTCATGACGAATTTGTGTTTGCTTGATGAGTTCATTGGAGGCATTCAACATTTTGTCATGAACCTTCAACATCTTGGTGATAGTGTCAAGATAATGATTGACACTTTCGTCATACTTCTTCTTAACTTCCTCAATAGTGTGTTTGAGGCGTCAGGAGATAAGTTGATCTAGTTGAGCTTCTCTTTCTTCAGTGGAGGGTCCGGACTAGGTTGCTAAGGAATGAAGAATGGCATCAAGTTTCGAGTCCAGTCCAAAAACCTTTTTGTCTATTTTGAAGTTGAGTCCGGAAACTGAAGTTTCAAGTTTGTCCACCTTTTTCATGGTGTATGACACATTGGTGTGGATGTCAAGTAGAGCGAATGGATCTATATAGTCTCCTGCGGAGGATCCAATGTCAAAGTTGGAGTGTTGAGGCTTGTGTTGGTGAGGTTCAGGGTTGACTGAAGGACTAGGCTTATTGGTAGCAGCATCATCATGAAGCTTTTGAGTGGATTCAGAATCATTGGTGGATGAGGAGGAGACGAAGTCAAAAGCAGACTTGGATGAGGATGGCTTGGAGTGAAGATGAACAGAGGAAAGCACAATAGTCTCAACAACATGAGCACCATTATCGGTCAAGATCACTTCTTCGAAAAGTTCATCATCCGAAGTGGAATGAATTGAAACATGGGTTGGAGACTTAGGAGTTTCTCCAGAAGTGAACTCAAGATCAATTACTTCGTCTGATGGAGCAACATAGGGTAGATTGCACTGGATGGCTCTCTTCTTCATTGCGATCAAGGTGGAATCCACTTGTTATCTAGTAAGCTCTGGATGTCGTGAGTGAGCCCTGCCAACATAGTATTCCCACAATGGATCGTTACCACCTAGTCGTCGTGTACCCTTACCGGGTGGCAGACCAGTTGAGGCATCTGAGGTTGGAGGGATTGCTCTAGCCTCGGATTGCTTGGGGTCCGGAACAGGTGTTTCAGAGCGTGCATGTGATGAAGAAGGTGGGATATCAAATGTGACCCGTGGGTACGTTCCAGGGGGCAAGGAAAATTGTTCAACACATACAACACCTTTTTGGTAAGGTGAGGGTGGATTATGTGCGGACTCCCCGTGGGTATATGCATGTGGTTTTGAAACATCGAGGGGTTACTCGGATGAGTGGTTTGGTGGGGTTTTCGGACGGCCAGAGTCATCCTGAATGTCATGAGATCTTTCTTGTTCAGAGGAAGAAATGACTTTGGTTCTTTTTTTAGGCTTTGGTTTGGAGGGTGAAGTCTTCCTTTTGGTAGACTTTTTGATCTTGCCTCCGGACACAATGGGATTGGCCTCTTCTGGAATAGGCTCAACAGAGACTGGGGAAGGTTGTGTTGGGTCGAACACAGCCGAAGTCTCTAGGCGGTGTTTCAAGTGAATTGATTTGAAAGGAATTAAGGCCAACATGTGTTCCGGAAGGCGTCTAACAGGATGAAAGGATGATTGGTCCGGAATTCTATAGTGCTAAGCAATTGTAAAGGTTAGATATACCTCTTTCGGAATGGTGCAAATCGGAATAGGTTCGGATCTCTCCTTGTAGAGCTACTAAATTGTCAGGGCCCAAAACCTAGGGCTTGAGATTTCATTGCTCTTCCTTTTGATTGTGAACTTTCGGAAATCCTGCCATAATACTTCCGGATGATCGACTGCATTGTTGCGTCCAGACTAGATGTTGGAATTCTTCAAGGTTTTCATTGACACCGATAGCCCTGAGGAATGTGGATTTGTGAATGGGCACAATTCTATCGCATGTAATCTTTGTTTCGAGAATGCCATTATCAATCTTGATTCTAGTGAAGGCTATGTGCAAAAGATGGAGTATTAGAGGAAGTTCTGGGATTTTGGTGAGTGGGATGGATATGAGATGATGAGCAATGAACTCGATCATCATTCTAATGGGTTCATCAAAATCCATGGGATTCATCGAGAAAAGTTGGGTTGTGTCTCATAGGAATGGTTCAGAGGAGTGTGAGGATGATGATTCTTTGGAGGATTTCTTCTTGGTGACTGATTTCTTGGGTGTTGAAGAAGTTTGAGCAAGTTTTTGGAAAGAAGATTGAGACACCATTGATGAAGGATGATGATAGCTTGAAGAACACGAAGAACACAATAGGTTTGGGGAACTTTTGAGAATTTGAGCGCGTAAAGAGGTAAATGAGGGTTTTGGGGTGTTTATATAGGTAAGTGAAATGGGTCGGGTAGGAAATGTAATGATGAGGATCCGAATTCAAACTGGGTCACATTTAATGTTTTATCTGTATTAGGGTGAATTGACTTTGGATATGAAAGGTTGGGATGGATGGTAGCTAAAAAAGGAAACTCTAAAAAACGATGTGATGGTTGCTTTTGGAACGTGCAATAGTGGTGCGAGTTTCAAGGAGGACACGATACGGATCCTCAAAAGTTACTGTTATGAAAAATGTTTCATCTTATAAACCCTTGGACTTCCGGATAATTGATTATGAACAGTGAGTGAACTAGATGGTAATGGTGTGTATTCCGGATCTTTTTTATTTTGAAGAAAGGGTCCGAAATATGAACAATCCGAAGTGAAACTTTGAGGTTTCCGGAGCCAACAAACTTTGATTTTAGGAATAGAACACTTTACAACACTTTCAGAGAAAAATAATTTTCAAGAATTCCGGAGAGGGTTTTGAGACATCATTCCGGACTGAAAATTTTGAAAAAGTGAGTTTCAAAACAAAAAAAAAGTATTTTCAGAGTAGAGATTTTGAAAAATCTAGAGTGAGTTTGAAAAGGCGTCTGGAGTGCAAAAGTTCAAGTCAAATTTGAAATTCTTCCGGAGCCAAAAAAAACTTTAATGTTTCGAAGCAAAAGAAGAAATTTACTACCATTCTGGATTTGAATTCTAGGATGATTTTATGAGGTGAGTTCCAAGACATGATTGTGACTAATGTAACTATATTGATCTTTGAACTTCAAAAAACTTGGGAGCTGTATGACTAAAACTCAAGTGGTGGTTAGAAATAAAGACAAGTAAAATGGTCCTATATATTCCGAGAGATAATAGTTCCGAGATGAAAAGTAGATTTGAGTTTGGAACCAATTTTCTATCTGATGTTTTCATTAGAGAGAGCAAGTCTCTTGAAAGAACTAAGGATCAGGCATCATCATACCCATTTTGTTCATAAAACCATTGAACTTGCTTTCGTAATGTCTTTTTACAGGCATCAACAATTTCATCGTCAGATGGAACAAAAATAAGTTCAATATTGCCATGTAAAACATGATCTATTATAAAATTGTATCATATATTGATGTGCTTCGTCAATGAGTGCTGAATTGGATTGTGAGAGATTGCAATTGCACTTTGAGAATCACAATAGATTGGAATGCGTTGAAAGCGGTAACCATAATCCAAGAGTTGAGATTTCATCCAGAGAACTTGAGAGGTACAGCTAGCGGTATCAATGCATTCTGCTTTGGCTGTAGAGAGAGCAATGCAGTTTTCCTTCTTGGATGAACAACTAACCAATCGGCCACCTAAAAATTGACAACCACTAGATGTGCTTTTTCTGTCCAATTGAAGACCGCCATAGTTTGAATCTGAATATGCTTGAAGAAGAAAACTCTCATTTGCTGGGTACCAAATTTTGAGATTCTTTGTGCCTTTGAGGTATCTAAAAATTTGCTTAACAGCCAAAAGATGAGACATTTTTGGATTGACTTGAAATCTGGCATACAAACATGTTGAAAACATGATGTCCGGATGACTCGCTATAAGATAGAGTAGGGATCCAATCATTCCTATGTACTTCTTTTCATCAACTGCAGAACCTAAGGGGTCAGAAAAGATTTTGTGTCCGAAACCCATTGGTACCTTAGCTGAGGCACATGTGTCCATTGAGTACTTTTTGAGGAGTTCTGAAATGTACTTCTCTTGGTGAATGAAGATTCCTCTATTGGTTTGTTTGGCTTGGAGACCAAGAAAGAAGCTTCATTCCCGATTCATACTCATTTGAAACCTACTGGCCATTAACTTAGCCAAGTCAGCAACCATTGAAGAATCGGTGGATCCGAAAATGATATCGTCGACATAAATTTGGACCAGCATGAGATGTTTTCCATTTTATCTACGGAACATAGTGGGATCTATAATTCCTCTTTGAAAACTTGAACGCTTGAGAAAGTCAGTGAGGGTATCGTACCATGCGTGAGGAGCTTGCTTTAGGCCATATACAACTTTCCAGAGTTTGTAGTGGTGGTTAGGATATGATAGATTTACAAAACCGGGAGGCTGTTGAAGATATACTTCAGTATCAAGTTCACCATTTAGAAAAGCGCTTTTAACATCCATTTGGTAAAGCTTGAAGCCTTTATGAGAAGCATAAACAAGAAAGATTCTGATAGCTTCAAGACGTGCAACATGAGCAAATGTCTCATCGTAGTCAAGCCCTTCAATATGTGTAAATCCTTTAGCTACCAATCTTGCTTTATTTCAAATGATAACTCCTGCATCATCTAACTTATTTCGAAACACCCATCTAGTACCATCAATGGGATGATTTTGAGGAGGAGGGACGAGAGTCCAAACTTCATTTCTATCAACTTCTGCCAGTTCTTCTTGCATGGTTGCAATTTAATCAGCATGTTCGAGTGCTTCTTAGATGGATTTGGGTTCAACCATTGAAATAAATGTCGAGAAATGACATTCATTTTGGATACTTGAGGCAGAGCGAGTTTGTACACCAGCGTTTGGGTCTCCTATCACTTGGTTCGAAGGATGATCCTTCGTCCAAACATATAACCTTGGAAGTTCTTGTGCAACAGATGATCCAATATCAACAATGGGGTTGTGTTGCTCCGCCTGAATGGTCTGAACGTTTGGATCATGCTCCCCCTGAACTTCTGAACCGAATAGGTTTGCATCATCTTCAGGTGGAAATTCAAAGAAGTTTACATCATCATCGATGTTGATAGGATTGGAATCATCAAACTCAGTAGTTGCATCTTGAAATTCATCCATATTTGATTCGAGGGAAGAGTGACCATTCTCCCCCTCAACCCGAGAAGGTTGAAATGGTTCAGAATCAAATGGAGGAAGACTAGGAGTAGGACCGGAGAGATTTTAGGAGACCGTAGCTTCAGATGTAATTGGTCTAGATTGAGATTCCGAATCAAAAGTTGTTTTTGAGGGTCTGAAGAGGGTTTCAAAATCAACTTCAAAGATTGTTTGTTGGTTCGGACATTCTGGCGCAGGAGCATCGGACTCCATGATGTGACTTGTAACATGAGTTGGGCCAGAATTCCGAATGAAATTGTCAATAAAGGTCACATCGAAGCTTTCTTCTATAACTCGATTACGACAATTAAGTACTCGATATGCCTTTGATTTAGTATAATAAACAAGAAAAAATGTTTCATCAGCTTTGGGTTGAAATTCTGTAAGCTGATCATGATTGTTTTTGTTGAAGCATCGACATCCAAAGACATGAAGAAAAGAGATGCTAGGCTTTCAACCATTCATGGTTTCATACGGTTTCATGTTGAGGCATCGATTGATGATGCTTCTATTTTGAGTAAAACATGTCGTAGAGACAGCTTCAGCCCAAAGATAGAGTGGAAGATCTCCAAAATTGAGCATAGATCGGGCAGCTTCAACAAGCGTTCTATTGCGTCTTTCAACAATACCATTCTGTTGCGGAGTGTAAGGAGCATAGAAGTTGTGATCAATTCCTTTCTCAGCGAGGAAGTTCTCAATGGTTCCATTGGTGAATTCCGAACCATTATCACTTCGGACTCTTCTAACCGGAAGCTTGATGAGGACTTCAATTCCTTTGATGAAGTTGATGAGTTCAGAGGCTGTTTCGGACTTTAGCCTAAGGAAAAAGACCCAAGTGAATCTTGTAAAGTCATCAACAATCACAAAGATGTATTTCTTGTGATGAAGACTCTCCACAGTTGAGGGTCCACATAAATCAATGTGAAGAAGTTCCAATGGTTCTGAGATTGATTTTTCAATGATGACAAGATGACCCTTCTTCGACAGCTTACCGCACTCACATGCAACACACAAGTGATCATTTTCGAACTTGAGGAGCGGTAGTACTCTCACCATTTCACCAGACACAAGATCATTCATGTAGCGAAAGTTTAGATGGGTAAGCCTTCGATTTGGAAAGAAGGCACAGTTGAGGTTTGCCAATGATCATGTTGATGTCGAGCGGGTACATGTTTTTGTTGCGATTTGATTTAATAAAGCATTCTTTTCTGTCTTCCGTCATTACATAGCTATGTTTCTTGCAAAACTCAACACGTCGATTTGAATCAGTAAGTTGAGCTACCCTTATCAGGTTGTGCTTTAGGTCAGCTACATAGGCTACATTTGAAATAGAGAAGTTTCCATTGGTGAGGATTCCATAACCACGAATTTGAGAGTTGGAGTTGTTGCCATATGTCACGTAACCAACATTTGGAGAAAGTTTGAGATCTCGCAGAAAGTCTTTCTGCCCCGTTATGTGCATGGATCAAGCATTATCAATATACCCTATTGTCTCTTCCTCCGAAGCACAAATTTCCTGCAAAAATTAGTGAGATGTGGAGTTTATAGGCTCCAAGTTAGGTTTAGGGACAAAGGAACGAGTCTTGGGTTTTGGTAGTGACTTTTGAGCAACAGACGGTTTGGAAGTTTTTTTCCTAGATTCCTTAGGAAACAAGCAGAAATTCATGGTCCTTTCATCTATCCAATAATCATACTTAATAACATGAGATTTCGGAACAACTTTCTTCATACTTTGAAATTCCGGAGGAGAGGTAAGTACTGTATCTTTCGGAATTATCACATCTTTGTGTGTTTTGATGTTCCAAACAAGTTTTTTTTTTGAAGATTTTGGAAAATTGTTTTCTTAACACTTTTGGATTTGATTGATGGCATATTTTGTTTTGTAGATTGAGGTTTAAAAATTGTACCATCAGCTTTGGCAATGAAAACAGGTGAAACAGTCCGAAGTGAGTTCTTCTGGACAGATTTGGTGGTTACACTCGACCTTTTTGGAATGAGACTGACTACTTTCTTTTGTTCTACAGGACTGGGAGGATTTGGAGGCCTCTTGAGAATCTTAGTGGGAGTGAAAGATTTTTGATTGGGAGTTGAAGAATAAAAATTCAGAGATACACTTTTTTTGGAGCTCTCTAGGAATCTGGAATTTTGTCTCGACTTAACTTCCTTTTTGAGAGCATTTTTAGCTTCTTGTTTAGGACTAATGACATCTTTTCGATTCAAGGAGGGTTTCTTTCTTTGGTCAGAAGTTGACTTGGAAGTCTGACCATTTGAAGGATTGCCAAACTTGGGCTTGATGGGCACCAAGGTTGTTTCAGAGGTTACTAAGGAGTTTGATTCACAAGAATCAGAGGAGGCATAACTTATAGTTTCAAAGTTATCATCTAAGGATGCCCATGCAAACTCAGAAGTAACAGCTTCAGTTGTCACTGGAGGAATTTCCTCAACAACACAGTTGTTAGGAGGATTGTGTTTTGGAACATGATCTACACAAGTTGAAGCACTATGGTGGAATTCTGTGGTACGATTCAAGTCCATGTTTGTCAGAGGTGGATGTAGCGTGGAATCATGACTTTTGAAAACTATAGGCTTAAACTCAGGAACCAAAGAAGCAAAGTGATCGAAAGTCTCAGGAAGTGGAGATAAGGGAGAAACAAGAGTATCCAAATGTTTATGGTTCAGAACATCTCCCATAAAAGTCAAGTTTTGTAACTCCTTCAAGGGACTAACTATAGGTTTCGGAAATACGCTTCCAAGACCAGGAGCTTTGGACCAAGGATGACGAAAGTTATGTGTCATCCTTTGATTTTCTTCGAGCAAGTCAATAGAATTATGCAAAGCATCAATTTTGGCATTAAGACGTTTGTTATCTGAAATCAAAACATTTCTTTCAGAATAAGTGATTTCATATTTGTCTTTAAGAATGATACATTCATATTCTGACATTACAACTTCTCGCTCTAAAGACTTTATTTTTAATTTCTTATCCTCGAAACGTAACCTAAGATGACTCAATTCACAATCCTTCCTCTCACTGGCTTCTATGGCTGACTCATAGGCTCTATAGATGGTGTTCATATTTGTTTGGATCTGGGACATATAAGATTCACAAAGAGTCATATCAAAATTATTATCAGTAATCATAGATGTTACCTGCTGAACGATGCTTCGACCTGGTGGATTGTTGGTGGCCATGTAGCAGTAGTTTGGTTCAACAATGTTCTGTTCATCTTCATCTTATGACCCTGAGGACCAATATCCTTCGTTACACTCAACGGTTTGTCTCGCCATCAAACACATGTTTCTTCCAGTAGTCCTATCATCATCATCTCCGGATGACCAATACCCTTCCACATTTCTAGACACCCTTGTGACAAATGCTTTTTCACTTTCATCCATCTCTTGTACTTTTCGAGCATAGTAAGCAGAATCCTTGATTTTTGGTTTTTGTGGAATGTCAGCCAGAAAATCTTTTGGAAAGTGGTTTTCATGTCCACACTTATGACACACAATTTTTGGTTTGTCTGATTTCGGAATCTACTGAGGTTCCGAAGTGGAATTGGGTTTAGAGATGTTTGGTATGTAGGATGGAGGGTTTTCTGGAGTGGTTTGTTGTTGTGGAGCAGAGTAAGGTTGAGGATTGTTTTGTAGGCTAGAGTAAGGTTGAGGATTGTTTTGATGAGGAGCATGAACGTGATTGTGATAAGGTTTATGAGATGGGTTGAATGGACGCTTGTATTTCATGGAGAGTAGTGCGAATTCCTACTGAAAACGAGGTTTAGATTCCATGTTTCGGAATCAAAGGTATTTTCAATGTGATAGCCTTGAGTGGATAGAATAGGTAGGGAGGTTTGAACAGGTGGAATAGCGGATTTTAGAGGGTCCGAGATGGAAGGGTTTGGAATAGATGGTTCAAAGGAACTGACAAGAGCAAGAGGACCTCCAGAGAGTTCTCTTAATGTCTGAGCAATGTTTGATTCATGACCTTGTAGTTCATCAAATAGAGGATAAAGCTTCAACTTCTTCAGAGATCCATTGCTTTGAAGACAAGACTTCACGTTTCCCATCCTTTACCAAGGCTATTTATGAACTTAAGATTGTACTCCAAAGGAGTTCAGATAATCCCATGAGCAGTTATATTGTTGACTACAATTCGATATCGTTTGGAGGCTGAGGCAACTGACTCACCAGGTGTTGATGTAAAGGTGTCAAACTCGTTTACAACAGATTTTAAATGCTTGTCTTTCATGTTTTCAGAACCTTCGATCAAGTCTTGAAGAGTATCCCAAATCTCTTTGGCATATTTACACAGCTTGATGTGTTCAAAGAGAGACGGTGGAACACCAAACACTATTTCAGAGAATACCACTTAATCAACATGTAGTTTCTCAATATCGTCAGCAGTGAGAGGAGCTGGGCGTTGTTCATCTTGACCCATAAGTTGAGCAGTGGTATCTCTAACTGTTGTTCTAACTGGAACATGCGGACCTGCTTTGACAGATCTCCAGATAGCTTCACCTTTCTCTTTAGCCAGTAAAAATCTTTCCATTATGACTTACCAATGATCATATTCTTCAACAACTAGCAGTGGGGCACGAGTAGGGCAACCCACGCTATTTTCAATTTGCAATGAATACATTTGTTGAGGATTAGAAGCAGCCATTGAAGTTAAGATATCTTTAAGCCAAAGTGGTATATAGAAGAACTTTTATCCCGAACACATAAATTGTTGAAATACCTAGGTGATTTCAAACCAACTATAATCAGATCTTATGGATTCAAAGGACAACCACTCAAGCTCTGATACCAATTGTGAGAACTCTGATGCGTAGGGACAAGGTTTGAGAACTCAAACCTTGAGTTAATACTTAAGATTAATGTCTGCTTGCTAAGGAATGTTCCAGTCAAGTCGGAGTTAATGCAATCAACAATGTATTCAAGATATTAATTAATAGTGAAGATAATGATCAAGGTAAAGACAATAAATGAAGAACATGAAGAATTTTTTAGAGAATAAGTGAAGTAAATTGAAATATTGCTAGATATGTATGAATGATCCGTCACTTGATTTTGTATTGGAAGCTCCTTTAAATAGGAGAACATATTACATCGTACAAACCACTTAACATACACATGATCGGATAAAGTAGGTGCTCCTGACACTCTGATCTATCCAAATTGACAATAAGACTAAGTCCTATAAAATGTTAAATCAAGTTAAAGACAAATACAATAGATGTTCATGGATAAAACACTGATTCGGATAAACTAACATTCCGGACACATTATTCATTATGGAATGCCTTCAACTGATCTTCTCATCTGCAACATAACTTCAAGTCCGGACACAAGACTGATTCTGGAGCATCTTTCATTTCAGAACTATAACTGACTTCGGAATTCCAAGAAGTTTAGAGATTGATAGAGGTTCACTTTTCAGGTTCTAACAGATCCTTGAGGTCCTTTTGTAGTTTCTTAATCCAGATCTAAATTATTATCGATTTTTGATTCCATGCATAAGGTTTTGACCTCATTTTCACCATTTTTTGATCCACCTAGAGTTCAAGACATGCATTAGACATGCATATCCATAAATCAAGGATTTTTATGAGTTTTTTGGGTGTAAGAAAGCTTTCTGGAAGAGATGAGTGTGTGGCTTAACGGATTAAGGGCTTAAGCCATTATGCTGTCTAGGAACAGTTTACACGACGTGGTGATATGCTCACTATGTCGTGGCATATGGGGTTTCTCGCGATAGTTTTTTCTCGAGACTGCCACATCATGGCAAATGTTTGGCCAGATATGGTGGCCAATAAAGTTGACTTTTGATTGTTGACTTTGAACAATGACCGTTAACGTTTTGACCAAGTTTGACTTTTTGTTAACTTAAGGGTTTAGGGCTATAAATTGAGGATGTACCTCTAATTGTTGTATAAGTGGCTTGTAGCACCAATCCTTGTTTCATGTGAGTTTTGTTGATAGTCTACTAGCCTGCTATGTAAATTTTATCACTATACTTTGCACTAAAGTATGTATCAGTTGTGTAGAATGTTGATATGCTGTAGTGGTTTGTTAGATTGGTTGATTTGTTATGATTACATGTGTTTGTTGGTTATTTCTTGTTTGCTTGTTTTCACATATCAACATATTAAGGTTGGGTTGAGGTGGTCCTGCTTTGAGTTGTATGACAAGAGACTCAGGCGGTCCAGTTGATATTGTAGGCCCAAGGAGAGAGGTACAACCTAATGTTGTATGACATCCCCAATTTCACGGCCAAAAAAGACTGTTTTGTTTATGCTTTATTTAAAAATCAGAGTATCCTTTTGAAGAATAATATTTGGGAATTTGTTCCCAAAATATGATAAAGATATTATAAAAGCATTTCTGAAGAAATGTATTTTAATTATATTAAAATGTTGAGATGTCATCGCTAATACAGTACATAAGCATAAACAGAAATAACATAAGCCTTACAAACATCTATTATTCTACTGGCCTATAATCCATAAATCTTTCATCTAATCATCACACCTGTGCTCTTGTGTCACTACTTGTAATAGAAGAAACTGAGTGGGTCAGGCTTGGGGGCTTGGTGAGCACATAGGGTTTTCAAACCACAATAATCAAATTCTTTATTTTCATCAAATCATTCAACCCGATTACCCGTTCTCGTTATCCTCACTCTTTGTCCCTTAAGCATTTAATTCAAGGGACATATCCTAAGGATTATCTTTGGAATAGAAAATAATTCTTAGGGGATTCCTTAGCAATATATATCGGTAAGGCAACCGGGGGGGATGGAGTACACCTGGTGAACAATTAGTTCAAAACCACCTACAAGATGCGAGCTTGCCAGCATTCCACTGGACTATTTAGAATAGTCCAAAGTCATCATCTATACTCCGCTAGATGACTGGATCATCTTTAAATTCAATTCCTCTCATCATTTATTTCATCTTTCATCTCTCATCACCCACATCATCTTTTATCTACCCATCTTTACCCAACATATTTATAGGTAAAAGAATACATATATATAGTTTAAATCAAGTAAAACATGTATAAATCGTTCATCTAGCATAGATATTAGGAACATAGATAAAGACACATATAACATGTAATTTATCTGAAATACTTCATATCTATGTGTAAGATGAAAGTAACTATGCACTCACTTGTTAAAGTGATGACCCGAAATTCGGATAGCACTTCGCTTTTAGCAACTGTCTTTTCCTTTGACGTAACCTAGTATCATTATCAATAAGTCTTAGTCAAATATTTATTGTGAATAATTATTAGTCTAGATTCATCATTAATTCAAAGTCTACTAATCTATAGCTGATAAGGGACAACCATGTAAGATCATACTGGACGTAGGGTCCGTTTGGCATACATAGTATAATGTTGGAAATCCCACTTTAAACACCTCCTTAAATCTTAGCATTGTCATCATCCCCGTAAGTAGATTAATTTGTATAGCGACTTAGAATCACTGATAAATCTTGTTTATAGGTTTATAATAATGATAATAAATTTAAACATAAGTTACACTTAAAGCATAACATGTGTAGTTCAACTTACAGAGTTTCTAGCGAAAACTTAGAACTTCGTGGTCAAAAAATTTTCGTTGTATCTTTCTTCTAAAATGATTCTTGTAGCGCTTCAACGCTCACCTTTTATACTAAAACTATAGAAAGAGAAGTCGAATCATGAGGGACCAAAATGTTCGAGAATAAGAAGAGAAAGACTCTTGAATCAAGATAATGATGCAAGAGATGTGAGAGCTTAGAGCCTCATTTTATAGTAATTGAATTTTCAAAAACTACCATTTATAGTTACCTAAACGACCCTATAGTTATTTAAACGACCAAACGCCCCTTTATAATACTATATTAAATGGATTTAACGATATTTGTACTAAACTAATGTTCAAAGTATTCAATATTAGTCTTATAATGACCACATCGTCAATACCTTTCTAATGATATATAATATGTGTGTGTGTGTATATATATGATTTATACTTTATTTTACTACGTAAATATGCTATTATAAATTGTAAATTGTTAATACGAACTCCGTTTTTGACGTTATTTATATTTGCGCATAGCTATCGACGAGATCTACAACTTTCATTTAGATTCTGTCGGCTAATTTTGAATTTATTTTTAAAGTTATATTTTAACAGACTTAGATTGTTAAAGTCTATTAAAAATTTTAAATTTTGTCATCCGACGTCCGTTTTTCGACTGTATCTTTATCGTTGAACTCATATTAACGAGATCTTTAATTAACATTTGGAATGTTTCGGCTAAAAATCGGCCGATCTAAAATTTGATTTCTGAGTTGTATACTACTATGCTGAATCTTAGAAAAATCATAACTTCCTCTAACAAAGTCAGATTTAGACGTTCTTTATATGAACGCTCTCGGGTTGATGACTACCATGACTTTCATTTAGATCACTAATGCTAAAAAGTATATTATCAAAAATTTACTTTTTACGTTACATAGAGTCGTGCTGGTTTAGTCGTGAAACTTCAAAAAGTCATAACTTCTTCGTTATAAGTCGGATTTCAGTGTATCTCTGGAATCCTTGTTACATATATTATAAATTTTTTTAATATTATTTTTTCTTAAATAACATTATATCAAAAATTCATTTTTAACGCTTATTATCTCTAAATTGGCTAACCCGAATCTGCGAGTGTTACATGTTGTAAGCTCAGGAGAGCGGTCTAGGTGTATTGTAGGCCTTGGGAGGTGGTCCAGTCAGACTATAGGCTCATGTGTGCATGCATTATATGTGTATTGTTGTGTAAAATATTTTGGGGAACTCATTAAGTTTTGACTTACACTTGTGGACATAGTTTTGATTGCTTTTGAAAATCAAAAATTTACTATGGTATTTGGGACGATACAATATATATATATATATATATATATATATATATATATATATATATATATATATATGAGGGTTCAATTGAGAAAAAAAAAGGTTGAGAATGGAGGAATCATTTTCAGCCACTCATTTATTTTTGCCGCAAAAGCCTCCGTCGTACCAGCGGAAATGGGAAAGGAATAAACATGTGTTTTCCAACAAAACATGTTTCCTTAAACTATGCTAATCATTACCTTAATATATACAAAAACATAGTTTTTTCGTTTTTAAGAAGCTATTTTTATCGAAAAATGATTTTAGATATACCAAAATTCATGATTTTTTATTCTCTACAAATAGACATCCATATTGATATAGTTTTAAGATAAAATAAAAAATTTATTTTTTTATCTTTTCAGCTATCGTTATTCATAAGTGAATAAAAATGCATCAGATTTTTGCTACAGTACATTCGTTATTCGCTTATGATGTTGATGATGGTTTAATTGAAGAAATCTGGATGATTGTTGAAGGTTGGAGAAGAAATTTGGATAATGAACGATGAATGAGTTTGAACTGTAATCTAATTCTCTACAGATACGTCTTTGAGATTGAAGGTTGTTATCATATTTACAAGTTTGTCACCGTGTCTTTTTACGCTTAGATTAAATAAGTGGCTGAGAATGATTCCCCCGTTCTTAATCTTTTTTATTTTCTCAATTGAACCCACTTCTTTCTCTCTCTCTCTCTCTCTCTATATATATATATATATATATATATATATATATATATATATATATATATATATATATATATATATATATATATATATTACACGGGGATAATACTTTATCATACTTCATGAGTAGTGAATAGTAAAAGAAGTCCACAAAATAAAAAAATAACAAAATTGTTTCTTGGAGAAATTACCTCTACTCTACATAAACATGCAATTTGTGTTGTATTACACCTTGTCGCACTTCATAAATCAAAATGAATGACTGAGAATGATTCCCCCGTTTTTAACATTTTTATTTTTTCAACTGAACCCATTTATATATATATATATATATATATATATATATATATATATATATATATATATATATATATATTACACGGGGATAATACTTTATCATATTTCATGAGTAGTGAATAGTAAAAGAAGTCCACAAAATAAAAAAATAACAAAATTGTTTCTTGGAGAAATTACCTCTACATAAACATGCAATTTGTGTTGTATTACACCTTGTCGCACTTCATAAATCAAAATGAAACCAATAATACTTCATCATACTTCAGACAAATAGAAGGTCTACATCACCAAACTACTAAGATCTTAACTCCTCATAATACGATTAATAGGAAATCAAACACCAAGTAATAAACCAAAAATGGCAAAGAGGAAGCACATGATTACAATATGATAAAACTGGTAATATCACAAACAATTGATGATGATAGCAAGAAAACACAAATAAATGATTTAATAATGGAGCATAGTCCGTGTATTATCCTTTTAGAGTCATTTTGTTTTAGAAAAAACTAACCTTATATCTCAAAAAAATTCATTCTAAAATGTAACTTCATCACTTTTTCAATTTCCGTATTAGACATCACTTAAAAGATTCTGATAGCACATGTCATATTCGTTTCACACAAGGATAAACCAGTCATTTTTCTTCTTATAAACAATGGTAAGCCGTATAAAAGAGAAAAGGAAAACAATTTTTTTCCTTGTAAATTATGTATGCTCATCCTCCTTAATAAATGAAGGTTTTTTTTGCCACATGTCAATCTCTTATGAGTTTTGATACTTGTCATTTTATGATATTTTTGAATAAATGTTTTTTCCATTTGTCATTTTCTCATTTTTTTTATCTTTCTTAATTAACACATCATATTTACACCTTAATTAATAATTGCCTTAATTGAAAATAACCAATAAATTACAATATTACAATTCATATAGTATTTAATATATTTCCTTTTAAATTCAAATTTTAAATTTCAAATTTAAATAAATTTTTGTTTAAACCTTCATATTTATTTATTTTTTGTTTTATCCAACCCGTATAACATACGGGTCTCACAACTAGTTGTTTTAATACATTTACGAACTTCTCCTCCTGGGAAGTAGAATGAAGCCACCAAAAATTCCAAAGAATCACTATTTTTAGCACTTTAGAGAGTTTAAAATTCTTAAGACATTTTAGTTGGTAATTATCGAGTATAACATCATTTACCAAAAGTAGTTATATATAAGATTTCGAAATCTCAAGTTATGTTTATAAAAATAGTTTGACCAAGGTTTATGAATGCTCCCTTTAATCGAAAAAATCATATGATATATTATCAAAAAGTCCTTTAAATATAAATTCAATGTATCTATGTAATGATCATACAGATCTCCGATGGCTGCAACTCCACCCAAATTTATATATCCATGCTTCCTTTAATTGTCACAAACTTGGATTTTTTTTCAAAATACACTCAGTGCCGTCATCGTAAGCCATAAAAAATCCTTAAGATTTACCTGGATAAAAGATGTAATTGCAATAAATATCATATATTAATACAATAAACATAACGATCTTCATCAAAGAGGATATTTTAAAAGGATTCCATAATGAATCGATTTCACTATTCCATGTTTTACAATAAACTATTATATTCTTGCACAAAAAAAGAAGACTAAATTACAATATCCCCTGAAGTTTGTGAAAGAGTAACTAGTGTTAAGTGATGCAGCACACACTTTGCTCCTGGTCTATCCGGCAAACCAAATACCTGGATGTGGTTTTTTGGTGTCATGAAAGGTACACCTTCTACTCTGTCCGGTGGCGAATCTAGGATTCACATTCACGTGTGTCCCGTTTAAATGATATCATAAAATAAACATATCATAATTTTTTGGTTATCGGGTCGGTTTGTCGTTAATATCATCTTAGCCAATTATTTATTAACTTTATCAAACAAAGGTCAAAATAATTTAAAATACTAATAATTTTTTTACAATTGTTCACAACATGTTGTCAAATTTAAAAAAAAAATCTGTAACTAACACATCTTTATCAATATACGACACTAGACAATCATATATAAATCAAATATCGTATGTTTCGATAATGTGTGTTGTTAATTACCGTTTCAATGTTAATTATCATAATCACGAGATAAAGTGTCTATTTTGCCTTTTTTTTAAATAAAGTGGTAGCATTATACCTAAACTAATTTATAATCAAAATAAATCATAAAAAAAACAAATAAATCCAATACTATATTTATAG
The DNA here is from genome assembly GCF_051521515.1 of Lactuca serriola. Classification (NCBI taxonomy): domain Eukaryota; kingdom Viridiplantae; phylum Streptophyta; class Magnoliopsida; order Asterales; family Asteraceae; genus Lactuca; species Lactuca serriola. Next base: position 13,740,091 of record NC_136413.1, read on the forward strand.
AGCTATATATCTATAATATAAATAAAGCGTCAGAACAAATAATATATACTAGTATAACAAATGAAATTGGAAAGTAAATTAATTGATAGTTATAAGTGTTTAAACAAATAACAAGACATTATTTCTGGCATAATGATACAAAAGTAAGGCTAGTTTTCTTTTTAAAGGTTTAGACTATAACTTTTCTAGGTTTTAGGTACCCTATGACTTTTCATCTGATTGCTTTACACCATAAACTATACGACCATCACTATGCAAATGCAATTTAACCTTAACTCTAAAGGGAGAAAGACTTACCCAAATATAAACTGAATGAGGAGGAAGCAGCGTAGGTTGCCGGTTGCAATGACAACGACGGCGAACGGTGGTACAATCCATTCAGATGATTGCAGAGATGATATCTGATGTGAGTGGCGATGAGGAGTTGGGAAATGACCAGTGCTCCAAAATATTCACCCAAAGAACTGTTGAAGACAACTTGCAATCGTCAGAGGTCCGAGACGCCCGAAGTTGTGATCGTCTGCGACACCAAAGAATCAACGGCGGCAGAAGGAAGCATTTCCAATTTGGAAGACGAAGAGCTTGGAAGACGAAGGCACTGAAAAATCGTAATTTTTTTTTAGGTTTTTCGTTTTTCCACTTTACAAGTTTTCTAGTATTTCTACCTTTACAATTTAAAGATGACTTAGTTTGAAATATTCATTCTTGTTATATTTTCGAAAAATATATTGTTTACTTAACCAGCTCCTAAAATTTTGCTCTTGAATTGTTTTTTATTAATATTAAAGGTTAATAACAGATTATGGTTGACAAATCTGAAATATCAAAATATTGTTTTATTTTTCATTTTTGTTACCATACCAAAGGGTGTCCTCTTTCTTTTACCAACAATGTCCTTTAGAGTTTATGATATAACTTATAAATAAAACTCTAAATTTAGGGGTGTCCATAGACACCCTCTATATGTCATTGTAGATTTGTCTCTGATTTTGTCCAATCTAAGAGTATATATACATTGAATTTAAACAAACTTATTGAAATAATTATTCTTAAAATAAGATTTTTTTTCTATAAAAATAAAGTTAGAGACATAAAGTATCACAGAAATGACCTTCTCAAAAAGAGATATGGTATATTTTTCTTTTTAATTTTTTTTAAATACATATATAAATGTTATTTCGTTCATTAAAATAAATAAAATAGTTAACCTATATCATATACACTAATAAAAATATTTCATCCAATAATCAAACAAAATAGAAGAAACGTTTTTTAATAAAATAAAGGTGCTATTAGCATGTAATAGTTATGGATTGTTAAAAAAAAATACTAATATTGATAATTAACCTATAATTCTTACTCCTCTACTGTTTATCAGCAGTTATATAATGATAGTTGAAACGTTAATTCTATCATAAAGACTTTTTAATAGTCGTTTGATCAATAATTATATGGTATACTTGATTATAATACAAAACACATTTAAACTATGAACCAAAAGAAACATACTTTTTATGAATAATTCTAAAACAAATAAATAAATATAATATAATGTAATGGAAAATTATGGAGTATTTAAGTTTAGAGATACCCCACAGGCAACAGTACCCATTCTTTATTAAAAATGTGTCCTAACACCCCCTATTTGACATCTCCTCATTCGCCCACATACCACCTCTCACTCCCCCAAATTTTAACATCCATTTCAGCTGAAAACGACCCACCTGTAGACCGTCGGAGCTACACCTCCGCCACCAACGACCACCTCCAGTTCTTGCCCTTCATGAGAAAAATGGTATGGGGAACAAAAGGTTCGATCTTTCAAGCATATCCCTCCTTACAAGATTCAGTTTCTACAAAGACCCACATAAAATAAGTCATCTTTTAGAAGATATTTGAAGGTTTTGCTGTGATGATGGCGGCGGAGACTACTATAGCCACCACCCAACCACCACCGGAGTTAACCGATGAGATGACGGTCAAGAAGGTTCATAAAAGGTATGAAGGATTAATGATGGTACGGACAAAAGCAATTAAGGGTAAAGGAGCTTGGTATTGGGCTCATCTGGAGCCTGTATTGGTTCATAATCCTGATTCGGGTTTACCGAAAGCCGTCAAGCTCCGGTGCTCCTTATGCGCCGCCGTGTTCTCCGCCTCAAATCCATCAAGAACGGCGTCGGAGCATCTCAAGAGAGGAACTTGTCGGAATTATAACCCTGATACTAATCCAAGACCGATTTCATCCATCTCACCTATCGGAATCGTCAGTTTGTCTTCCCCAACTTCGTCGTCTTCGCCTCATCTACAGCAAAACCACCGCAAACGTAACTCTTCCGGCAAGCGTAGTGGCCACGATGACGGTAGCAATGGTGCTAACACCAGCTCCGCCACCCCTTCTCCAACTTACTCGGCTGCTCCTGTTGCGATGATTGAACCGGCTCGATTTCCTGGCGACGTATCCTATCAGAACCGGAATGGTTCCGTACCAGCATTGCCGACGGCGACTGTGGGGAATGCAAGCGGCGGTGGATTGTATTCTCAGCAGCAGCATGTGATGTTATCAGGCGGGAAGGAGGATCTGGATGCTCTGGCGATGTTTGAAGATAGTGTGAAAAGGCTCAAGAGCCCGAAATCATTACCATATCAAACTTTAACAAAGTCCCAAATCGATTCATCACTCGAATTATTAGCAGATTGGGTGTATGAAAATTGTGGGTCAGTTCCATTTTCAAGTTTGGAGCACCCAAAATTCAATAGTTTCTTGAACCAAATCGGATTACCAGCGGTGACCCGGAGTGACTTCGCCGGAGAACGACTCGATTCCAAGTACAAAGAGGCAAAACGAGAATCCGAAGCTCGAATTCGGGAAGCCATGTTCTTCCAAATCTCATCAGATGGGTGGAAATCAAATAGTAATAATCATCATCCAGGTGAATTCGCAAATTTGGTGAATTTATCTGTTAATTTGCCAAATGGGACTGGTGTTTTTAGACGAGCTGTTTTCACAAGTGGTTACGTTTTCCCAAAGTATGCTGAAGATGTTTTAATGGAAACAATTGGTGAAATTTGTGGCAACAATTCGCAACAATGTGTAGGGATTGTTTCTGATAAATTCAAGTCTACAGCTTTAAGAAATCTCGAAAACCAACATCATTGGATGATCAATCTCTGTTGCCAATTTCAAGGAGTTTATGGTTTGATTAAAGATCTTAGCAAAGAACTCCCATTGTTCAATATTGTCACCGATAATTGTTTCAAAATAGCAAACTTCATGAACACCAATTCTAAAGTCAAGAACTCTTTCCTCAAGTATCAGTTACAAGAATACAGTCGTGCATGGTTGTTGCGAGTACCCATTTGTGGAAGTGACGTAAGATATGCGTTTGCATTCGAGCCTGTGTTTAATATGATTGAAGATATATTAATCTCAGCAAGAGCATTACAATTGGTTTTGCTTGATGAAGGGTATAAGATAGTTTCAATGGAGGATCAAGTTGGTAGGGAGGTCGAAGAAATGATGAGGGATTCTCAATTTTGGAAAGAATTAGAGGCAGTTCATTCATTAGTGAAATTAATCAAAGCAATGGCTGAAGAAATCGAGAAAGAAAAGCCACGAATTGGGCAGTGTTTGCCACTCTGGGAAGAGCTTAGATCGAAAATCAAGAACTGGTGTGTGGAGTTTCAGATCAATGAAGCGCATGTAGACAAGGTGTTCGATAAAAGGTTTAAGAGAAACTATCACCCTGCTTGGGCAGCTGCATTCATACTTGATCCGTTTTATCTGATAAGAGACACAAGTGGGAAATACTTGCCTCCTTTTAAATACTTAACTTCTGAACAAGAAAAGGATGTTGATAAGCTTATAACAAGACTTGTTTCAAGAGAAGAAGCTCATATTGCTTTAATGGAGCTTATGAAATGGAGAACAGAAGGGCTTGATCCTGTATATGCACAAGCAGTGCAGTTGAAACAAAGAGACCCAATTACGGGTAAAATGAGAATAGCTAATCCACAAAGTAGCAGGTTAATTTGGGAAACTTATTTAACTGGATTCAAATCTTTAAGAAAAGTTGCAGTGAGGTTGATCTTTTTACATGCCACCTCATGTGGGTTCAAATGGAATTGGTCATTTTCAAAGAAGACTCAATCAAGAAACTCCATTGAAAAAGCTCAGAAGTTGATTTTTATTGCTGCTAATTCAAAGATTGAGAAAAGGGGTTTTTCTAATGATGATGATGATGTTGATGATGATGATGATAAAGATTCAGAGTTCTTTGAGGTGGCAAATGGTGATGATGATGTGCTCAATCAAGTTTTGTTTGATGCATCTTCATTATAAAAATGCAATCTTTTCTTGCTTCTGATGGTTGTTTTCTTGATTTTTCTACCTTTGTTTGTTATAGAAAAAAGGGTAATTTTTTGGGTTGTTTATTTAGTTCTGAGGTTAAAATGGGTATTTTGTTGAAAGATTGTTGCTTGATGAATAGAAAAGAAACAAGATCAAGTCAAGAAGTGTAGTGATGTTCTTAACAATATTGATAATTGGAGAAGAGATTTCCCAAATTCTCCCTCATCGTTTGAGCTATTTACCAGATTGATTTAATTTTGAAACTATAAACATTTTGTAAATTTCACTCTTATGCACATTGTTTAGTCTCCTCTGTTAACAAGGGTGTCATTGTTTGGGTTATTTCTATTGAAAGATAAGTGATGGTGCCATTTTTTCACACGTGGAGAGCATCCCCAATACAAGGTTGTTTTTTTTTTTATCCCCTTAATTATATTTTAGTTCATTGCACCATCCTCATCCCATAACATTATTTTTTGCATCAACATTTTATAAAATGGACATTTTCTGAGTATATGATTGATATTTATGTATATATAGTGTACAAATATGAGAAAGTAGACATAGACCCCCGAACTCTATGCATATAAATTTATAGATACAAAATTGACACACATAGGCATGGTTGGCACCTACGTCTCTCACCATGTGGTTTATACATGGGCTTGGCCCCTGGTGAAAAACTAATATGTCTCTCTTTAAGGGACATGATATCTATTTGACCTTACGACTATCTTGGACAAAGTATAATTGTTATTTAGGGTTCTTAGAGTAAAATGTAAGGTATTTAGTTTGTTCATACTTAGAGTTTTGATCTTAAACCCGAGGACACTACCTTAGCACCGTAATCGTACTCATGCGTAGATGGGAACTAGACCGATTCTGCCTTTCATAGAGTTTGTCCTTACATCGAAATGAGTGCACATCAATGTTAATGTTTACATTAATATACTTGGGTCATTCTATATTGCTCATATGGTCCTTTAGTTGATCTAATACTGATTAACTATTTTAATGTTGTTATTTTATAATTATACATTTTGTGATTGTCATTAACGTGAAAACCAACAATTTTATCAGAGCCTGCCTCCCAACTGTATAATAATTGCATATTAATTTGGAAAATATCTCATGTCGAAGGATATAGATTCAATTCATTTTCAAAATACATCTAATGACGTCGATCCACGAAATGACATTTTGAGGTTGTGTAAACCCAACATTCACTATCTTTAAATACATATGAAGTTGACTCTTTGTAAGATGGGTATTCATCCTTATGAATATTATCAATATTGACATCAATTTTCATTCATGACCACTCGCAATTCATAACAAATAATCATTCATAGATTAAACATATTAATAATATCGTTGATGAAAGTATCGTATCAAGAATATATTAATTCATAATTTAAACATCATTAATTGCTTGATGTTTAAATATCTAAATATTGAAATATTAACAATGTAAACGAGCTACTAGCATAACAAAGTCTAAGAAATGTAATATTAGGGGAATATTAGTAGGGTCATGGTGGAGAACTGGATTCCTTATGGATCTTGTAAGGTCACTTTCTGAACTTATGTTTTCACCTTATGTCCGGGTTATAAAAAATTCAGTCTACGATAATCCAAAATGACACTCACGAATCTGGGCACAGAAATGTAAGTCAAATTGCTAGAGAGTTCTGAGTTTGTTCTAAAAGGAAGGAGGGTTAAGAAAGGTTTTTCTCTTAACGACTCAATAGAGGGGTTGCATTTATACTTTGACATATTAAGATTTCCATCTTCTAAATTAATTAAACAAATCACAAACTAATGACATAATCAATAGTTTCCAAAACTGTCGAGATTTGTCAATCTTACTATAACTACCTACTAGAATTCAGATTTTCCAGTATTAAACTAATTTAAATTTCCAGACCTTTTAAAGAGCTGGCCCTCGACCCTGCCCACTGATCGGTCATTGGGGTTACCGCCAGGGGCTCTACCCATTGGACCCTGCTAGGGACATTGCCCCTATGACCCTACAAGGGGCATGGCCCCCTTGACCCCCATAATTCTATCGCACTGACTTATAATTTGATCTTATATATACATGCACTCCGCATTCACCAAATATATAATATAAAGTACAAATGATAAGCCCCTTAGCTCACAAATTAGTTCCAATTACACAAAACGTTTGATGACACTAAAATCACCAACAATCCCCCCCCCCCCCCCCCCCAATTTTAGTGTAACTCATGAACTACCATAAATTATCCAAACAACCCGAATCGATACATAAATGAAAATGTCGAAATAATTGAATTACCATTTTAGTATCAAACAATTCAAATACTCGAGAATCAAGGTGTTCTAAGAATTGAACCCTTCAACCCAACTGAATACCTGAAAGTAACATATATATATATATATATATATATATATATATATATATATATATATATATATATATAATAGTTTATTGAACTTTCTAGCAAAATACAACTTGATGCTATTATAAAGCCGTGTCCTAATCCTCTTATGACTGTATCAAGGCCAAGTCCCCAACCTCTTGAAATGCGCCTGCACCTCACAATCACGTAGGTAATTCCTTTAGTTCATGTATCCACACATACATTTTATCAAAGGAATTATTAAGAAGGTAAACTTCAACCTGGTCAACTTGCAGAACCGAATACATACCTGGGATGTATACTTTATGTGTTCCAATCTATAATTGTAAGCTTTGCACTTGAGTTTAACTTTTAATTTCATATTAGAATGGAATTAGGTATACCACCATTATAGAATTAAATGGAATTTAATCCCATCCCAATAAAAAACTTGTGCAATAAGTCTCTTATCAGACCTTTAGTCAACTGATCTACCAAATTTTGTTGCGATTTCACAAACTCTACCGAAATCACACCATTCATGATTAGTTCTCTAATCATAATATATCTAACACCTAAGTGTCTAGACTTGCCATTGTAAACCTAGCTATATTCCTTACCCAAGGCGCCTGCATTATCACAAAGGATATAGATGGGTGTTATCGGCTTTGACCACATAAAAATCTCATATAATAAATTCCTTAGCCATTTTGCTTCTTTACCAACAATAGCTAACACAACAAACTTAGATTCCATTGCTGAGTTTGTTGTAACATCCCAAAATATAACATTTCGATGATGTGATACTTCTAATTTTAACCATATAATGTAATTATGTTGCATTTTGATCCCTAAGTTCAAGAAAGAGTGCAAAAAGGGCCCTAGTGGCATTTTCATGAATTAGCATTGGGGGAGTACGCCATGTGTATACACTAAGCGTACTAGGGCACACACTAGTACGTTGGGTGTACATCTCGTATGCGGGGCATACTTGCAACCCTAATTCACCTTGTGAAGCTATTCCAAGCTTAAGAGAGTGTGTGTTTGTGCCTTGAAGAAGAGGGAAGGAAGTAGAGCTCATATTGGAGGAGCAAAGCACTTTGGATCTGGGATTTCTACCTTATTTGCAACCTTTTGAAGGTATAAAGCTTGTAACTTTATCCCTCCATCATATCGATCTAGAAATGGATGTTTTAATGATGATTTTTGGTCCCAAAATGTTAAATCTTGAGCATGGCATGTTCTTGACCCATCAAGTTGTCCTTTCCGACCTTGGGAGGGGTCTTAAGTCATAAAAATGGAGTCCCAATGGTTAGTTTTGTCCCATGCATATTATAAAGAGTCTTTAAGCATTAAGATGTTGGGTTTTTATGGATTAAGCACTTATTGAGCATGCTAGGTAATAAAGTGTTGTATTAGTGTCTAAGTCCATAACTATTTTGGTATGTACTTGACCTGATGGTGCATGGTCCTTTTGGGTTGCCTTCACCAAAGCAACTTGATAGGATGAATTATGGAGATAGAGGATTAATTATGATTTATTAATATATTATGAGAATAATATATTAAAGGAGAAATCATATTGTTTAATTAGTATTAGTCAAGAATTAATAAGAATTAACTTTATGGCTAAAAGACATTAATTAAATAAAGGGGACTAGAACTGTCAATTGTGTGATAGTTGAATATTGGACTAATGGACTCCATAGAGGATGGAATGGACGAATTCTATGGGGAAACCCATTAGAAATCGTCCAAGGCCTCTAAGGAGGGAGTCCATGGGTTGCTTAGGGCTTAAGCAATCAAATTAGGGTTTCCTTGTTAGATAACCCTAATAGCCTCACTATTTAAGGAACCCTAGGGCACCAAAAACGTGGCCAACTGATTCATTAGGGTTTCTACACGTTTTTGGGTGCCTCCTCTCTTCTCATTCTTCATCCTCTTGCTCTTGGTGTTTGTGAGCCATTAGAGGAGTGACACTTGTGACTCTAAGCTTTCTAAAGTCATTACAAGGAGGATTTGAGATTGTTATTGCAACATAACAATCAAGGTAAGATCTAAACCCTATTATTATGTTAATATGATTAATAGTATGCTAGATCTAGGGTTTAAAGTCTTGGATGAATTGCATGTACAATAGAGAAACCTAGATCCAAGCATTAGGGTTAGCATGAGCACATAGGATGTTCCTATGGCTAAAACCCATCAGTGGTATCAGAGCCTTGATTAAAAGTTTAATTTAGAAATGTTAAATTCTAAAACCCTAGTATTGTTTTGAAAAGTTCAAATCACACCCTTATGATTTTATTAATTAATTAAAGTGTATAATTAAGAGAGATTTAATAAATCCATAAAAGTTTTGGTTTACAATTTAATTAAATTAAAAGTATAATTATTTAATTTGACCACCTAGTATTTTAAAAGTGTAAAATACACCCTATACTATATATAACATTAAAAGTCTAATATATATGTATGAGTAAAAGTCAGTCTTACCGTTAGTTGGCCTCATTCACGAAGCTGGTCTATAAGGGGTGTTTAAGGAAATTGCCTATAAAATGGCGATTGAATGGGTATCCACTCTTACCTACCGCACTCTTGACTAGTGAAGGGTCATTAGCCGAACGGGTAGGATAGGACATAAACCTTCCATAATAAGTATAATGAAGTACAAAAGTAACTAAATGCTTTCATAAAATTCTCAATCTTAGTTACTTTAGGCAAAAGTGAATTGATGCAATTCCATGAAATTACACTTTGTGCCCTTGCGAAGACGTTAGTGGAGTGTGTGTGGTTAACCCGCACACTAAATGGCTCTAAGCAAAGGTAGCAAAGGGTGACTCAATGTTTGTCATAGTTCGGTGGAGCGTGTGTGGTTAACCGGCACATCGAATAGATGACTGTAACATGTGGGGGCACCATGTAAGTTTGCATGGTTATTCACACCCGCTTTGTGATCCTCGGTATCCCAGTCACAAACTAGAGGGGAATATCGAGATTTAAACATGCCATTGAAAAGTTCAATGAATCTCAAAAGATCTAGGAATTTTCAATAGATTTAAAACGTAAATTTCTTTTTCGTATTTCATGGTGGAAATTAGTGAATCGTCATTCACTTACCTTCAAATATTCTGCAACTAGATTACGACATCCCTTTTCTAGGTTGTAGAGTATTATGTTGGGTCCTAGCCTTAATATCTCATTTGGGTGATTTATTAAGGACTCAATCAATCAACTAACTTGAATTTAATTTTTCTCCCGTTTTGTAGATGTCACAGTATGACAATTATGGTCTTCCCAAATCCCGTGGAACAAGCTTTTCACATGAAGATGATATTCCACGACTCGATCGAGGAACACGAGATCATGCTTCACTTCCTCCACCTTCTTCTATTATTCTCCGTAACCCACAAGTTCAAAAGATTGAAAAGTTCAAACTCACTCAAGCCCTTTTGGCAAGTAAACATGAAGAAGGAAAGTCAGTGTGTGTACACATCCTAGAGATGAAGTCACACATTGATAGATTAAGAATGTTGGGATCTGTTGTCTGTGAGAAGCTGGCTGTTGACTGGGTTCTTCAGTCACTTCCTGACTCATATAGTGAGTTCGTAAGAGAGTACTATATGATGAACCACGACGTAACCCTCATCAATCTCACCTATATGCTTATTGTTGCTGAATCAACAATGATTTGGCGCACTGGAAAAGCAAAGTTGATTGGTGGATCTTCCTTCCAGACCTCTATGGATATAGGCAATGGCAACGAAAGGCATGCCATGATCGAAAAGTTTGATCATAAGAGAAAGGAAAAGTCAGAAGTAGTTTTGTGTACTGTTCCAAAAGAGTCAATTTGCTTTTATTGCCAAGAGAAGGGGCATTGGAGACGAAGCTGCCCTATTTACCTAGGAGATCTAAGAGATGGGAGAGTTAAAACGTATGGCTTTGCTTTAGGTAAAATCCATTAACTAACTCTTTTAAGTTCCTATTCTAGATTCTTAATACATGGTGTGATAAGATTACATTTTATGTTTTGTAGGATCATAGAAAAGAGAGGAAGCTTATGGGAAGAAGTGAGCGGAATCTAATCGTGGAGAAATGGTTTTCGATCGCATTGTTTGAAGATTAGATTTTGAGCTACTACTTGGAGTTAGAATAGATTGCTAAGAAATATGTATTAACATAGTTTTCAATTGAATTGCATTGTAAGGACAAAATTTTCCTGCAATAAAATAAAATTTGATTTTATATTATTTATTTATCCTTGCAATGGCATGTATGAAAAATTGATGTTTGAATGTTTCTATTATTAGCAATAATGGATTTGATTCTTAATTATGTTATTTGTGGAAATGTCGAGAATTTACCAAATAGGGAGAGTTTCTCATCGCCCAAGTTTCAAGTGAATAGAAACTTGGAATCATGCAACGAGGATTGTATGATGAATGAAAACGTTCACATTTAGGAAATTTAGATAAATTCTTTGACAAAGTGTCAAGTTAAGGACTAGGAGATCAAGTACACAAGGTTATGTGTTCATCAAGTCCACCACAAGAGTAACAAAGATATTCGTCATGATTTTCTAAAGGTTTAGCAAATATGATTATACGTATAAATATTAAGTGTAATTCTGAATTGATTGAAAGAGTTTAAATCAATAGCAGAACGAATAAGAAGAATCAAGTAAGCAGAAAGATAAAATTTTCTCTATTCTAAGAAGAAGGGAGAGTACCTTTTATTATGTTTTATGATAGGTCTTAATGATTAAGTACCATATCTCAATTGATCCTCTAAGTAAGTCTTAGTGCAATTATATGTCTAAGAAGAGGAATCAAGAATTGATGAAATGGTTAAATCAAAAAGTCAATCATACTTCGTTCCAAAACAAGTTTTAGAGTTAAGATTGTGACATTGAGTGACAAGTATTAAGAAGGTTTATAAAATTCATCAAATGTGGAAAGTTGTGATGTCTTGGATAAGACAAAGACCAACTAGGACCGATTTTGTGAAGTGTTTTGTCTTGATAAAAGCTACACTAACTCTTGAATATTTGTTTGTCAAGAAATGTTTATTGACAAGAGAATCTTATATGTCAAGGAGTCAGAGAGAGTCTTAATGGTCTCGAAAAGTTTCAAGAACTAATCAAGAATAAACCTTATTGATCATCACTAGCACACTAGTTGAGGTTTACAACCTATCGTGTTGACACTATCTTGTTTCTATGCGGTTCCAATTGAGTTAATTATGCATGTGAGTTCTATGAGTTCTCATTTGAACGCATAAAAGGAAAGCACTTTGATCAATGAAAAGTACATTGATAGGAAAGGGTGAGCTGCTTAACTACTTTGAGGACATGGTGGGCAGTCGTGTTACCATAAGGCAAGAAATCAAGATTGAGAAGGTTCGGTCCATATGAGTTTGGGTTTGTCGCAAAATTTGGTTTTGAAAAATTCGCATGGATAGGAACACATACACCATTAAAATCTAAGTTTCATAAGATTCCCTCCTTCATGAAAATGATTGTGAGGAAATGCTTTCACTAAGAGAGATTTTAAGAAGATATTGGTTGTGAAAATTGTATTCTCGAATTCGATTATGGTTACGGTATCCCTTTTCCATGATTCGATTTGTGAGATTTGGAAATTAGTCTGAATTATTTAGACACACATATGAGCTATCTAAGACAAAAGTGTATAAGGTATTAGAAATATACAAATTCAATAGGTATTGTTTTTCTGGAAGTTAAGCTGGTTTCTAGATACATGTCAAAGCTGGTGGGAGCATAAGTGTTATGCTTATATGATAATAATCATCATGATAGTGGGAGCATAAATGTTGTGCTTGTATGATTATTAAGGAAAGTATTGCAAGTTAGCAATATTAATTATAGAAAACAAGAGTTATACTTTGCAAAGTCATAAGGGTTGAATAGTTGTGTTGCTATAATTAAGGGAGAAAATATTATGCTTCATTTCAAATCTAAAGGCTTAGGTTGTGGAATGTTAATAAATTTAGTCAAGGATACATAGTGTGGTCTCAAATTTCGATTATGATTATGACATAGTTCGAATTGTGAGAACGTGGCACATAAAATATTATGGCAGAAGATTGATAAAGTATCAAATCTTTATGTAAGACATTATGCATCGTGTCTCATACGCTTCGGGTAAAAGATAGATTGCAGATGCTATAATATTTGACCATTCTTAAATTTTCCAAATGTCCGGCGCATTAAGAGGGAAAAAGGACGAGAATCGGTTCTTGACTAATATAATTAAACAACTATCAAAGGATGATCCAAAGTTCGCTGAGGATTGGTCGCTTGTGAGTAGTTGGAAGTATGGTATTGGATGGACCATATCGAAATTATTATAAATAGATAAGATTCTATTAAGAATGAGTTGTCGTATGGAAAAATATGGAAATGTTTCCATATTGGGAGTTGGATATTAAGAATCTATGTCTAGATTAGAAACTTTTATGCAATAAGGATGTTCAAAGGAATGTACTTTGAGTGAGAGACATCATATCTATAGAATTGCTTCTGATAGAGATTGGCCAAGTCTTGATGATTTTGAGCTATGACTTTACGAAAGAATCATTGCATAAAATGTTAGAATTTAGCATAAGTAACAAGAATTTGATATTCTTATACTTATGATAAAGATTGGGAGTTGTGAAATGAGTATGATTGGAAATGTGTTCATTTGATCTATTTCACAAAGTAAGGACCGTAGGTAAACATTGTGTGCATGCTGAGAGCATGGGACAAGTGTAGTAATAATTCAAATAAGAAGTTGATTATCCGAAACAACAAATAATTAGTAATCAATATGGTGATTAAATAAAATGTTTTATTTATACCCAGAGTTTGGGGCCATATGGGATTAGTATTATTCTTGTGTTTCACTTTGCATGTTTTGACTTCCTGAATAATTAAATTGGTTCAGAACAATCAAATTATTCGAACGAACCACAATCGTTCATATGTTGGAAGTAGGTATGAATGAAGACTGTCGTGAATTGGTGTGTGGATTGTCTAAAGTGTATTAGACATAAGCAAATGTTTGTTGCAAGGTTCATGAGTGCTTATGAATATGAGTTTGAGCATTGGATTAAACCCACGCTCACTTGGATCACTTCATGGATTTTATCACGAGTGATTGGTGAGACGATAATATCTTTTATTCTTGAAACCAAGATGTGTGAGTTGTATCTTGCGATTCGGTTACGCATTGATAATATGTAAACGCACCAGTAACTTGGTGTTATAAAACATATTGTTGTGTGTGATTCGGTGAGTGAGTGCAAGCAAGCATTGAATCAAAGTTTATCCGTTCCTTTTATCCAAAGTAGGATGAAAGCGATATCTGTGGGCCCTTCGATGATTTAGTGATGACACTAAGTGCTTGGCAAAGCCGGGACTAATTTGATGAGTTCAATTGTAGTCTGTTGTCAGTCGTCATAAATCGGAAATCGAGAAACAACACATAGACAGTGAGAATGATTTAAATCCATGTCTCAGTCTATACGATATCTAGAATGGAGGAATATATGATCCCTTATCTAAAGGACGTGTATCTGATAAGATCAGAGTTGACAATGGCTTTTGAAAGCTACGATTGCAGATCAGGATCTGAAGTCATACGCAGAATAGTGATTAGACTTATCCAAGTAGGAGACTGTTGGATTAGTGTCTAAGTCCATAACTATTTTGGTATGTACTTGACCCGATGGTGCGTGGTCCTTTTGGGTTGCCTTCACCAAAGCAACTTGATAGGATGAATTATGGAGATAGAGGATTAATTATGATTTATTTATATATTATGAGAATAATATACTAAAGGAGAAATCATATTGTTTTATTAATATTAGTCAAGAATTAATAAGAATTAACTTTATGGCTAAAAGACATTAATTAAATAAAGGGGACTAGAACTGTCAATTGTGTGATAGTTGAATATTGGACTAATGGACTCCATAGAGGATGGAATGGACGAATTCTATGGGGAAACCCATTAGAAATCGTCCAAGGCCTCTAAGGAGGGAGTCTATGGGTTGCTTAGGGCTTAAGCAATCAAATTAGGGTTTCCTTGTTAGATAACCCTAATAGCCTCACTATTTAAGGAACCCTAGGGCACCAAAAACATGGCCAACTGATTCCTTAGGGTTTCTACACGTTTTTGGGTGCCTCCTCTCTTCTCATTCTTCATCCTCTTGCTCTTGGTGTTTGTGAGCCATTAGAGGAGTGACACTTGTGACTCTAAGCTTTCTAAAGTCATTACAAGGAGGATTTGAGATTGTTATTGCAACAAAACAATCAAGGTAAGATCTAAACCCTATTCTTATGTTAATATGATTAATAGTATGCTAGATCTAGGGTTTAAAGTCTTGGATGAATTGCATGTACAATAGAGAAACCTAGATCCAAGCATTAGGGTTTACATGAGCACATAGGATATTCTTATGGCTAAAACCCATCATAAAGTTGCAAACTTTATGATTCCTAGTGATATTTTGACCTTGGATCTGTAATTGGATGTCTTAAGTCGTTATATCAAGCACTTTATGGGAAGAAAATGAAGTTTGGAGCTACGCCCCGCGTACCTAGGTGTACGCCCAACGTACGCAGTCAACAACCTCGATCTGGTCAACAGAGGAGTATGCTCCGCATACGCTCACAGTGTCGACTCGACTGAGTTGCCTCGGTTGGGTTGACTCGGTTGACTTATGGATTGTTGACCAGTTTGACCTTGGACTTTGACTTTTGTTGACCATGTTGACTTTTGACCAAGTTTAACTTTAGGTAAAACTTGAGGGTTTGGATTGTTGATTAAGATTTTATATGGTTCTGATGTTAGTGGATCTGCGGGAGCGAGCAGTATAGTAGGGATCAGATCATGGTATTCTTGGGTTTCTTCATTTCAGGTGAGTTTCGCCTAATTATACTATGGGTCGAAGGAACCAATATCGGCCCATTAGTTTTTGGTTATCCATTAGTAGAGGAATGCCATAGGGATTGTATATAGTCACGTAGGATAGACCGAGGACTTTTGATCTAGGCTCTCTTACTTGTTCCTTATTTGGTTGTGGTTCTAGGATAGGGTCATCTGTCCGGGTGGCTATCTCACCTCTGATTATATACAGTTTGACATTTCTTAGATTGTTGCTACTTAGTATGACATGGGGCTATAGTGATCGGTTAGATCTGTCTTCTGGTGTCGAGTATGTTGTTATGCTGTAGGGATCGGTTAGATCTATATTCTGTTATCAAGTATGTTGATAGGCTGTAGTGATTGGTTAGATCTATCTTCTGGTGTCGAGTATGTTGTTATGCTATAGTGATCTGTTAGATCTGTATTCTGGTGTCGAGTATGCGGTTATGCTGTAGTGATCTGCTAGATTTGTATTATGGTATTGAGTATATTGTTATGATGTAGTGATCTGTTAGATCGGTACCTAGTGTGTATAATGTTGTTATGTTATATTGCGTTGTTGGATCGGTATGCTATCTGTACTTGTTGGTTATCATCTGATGGATTGCCCTAGGGACTTCTGTGGTTATGTAGGTTAGTCTGAGAACTTTTGGTCTAGGCTTTCTTGTTTGTTCCTTGTTGGTTGTGGCTCTAGAGTAGGATCATCTGTTCGGGTGGCTATCTCACCTTTGGCTACTTATGGTTACGTATTTCATGGAGGTTAGCTGGTAGTGGGACTGGGTACTGTGAGAGGACTAGTAGGTGGGAGTTAGTTGTATGATTGTTGTTTGCATGTTTTATGTGACTGCTTGATCCTTGTTTGTTTATATGTCGACATATGGTGGTGGTGGGTTGAGGCTGTCCTGCTTTGTGTTGTAGGCCAACATACCCTGTGCGGGCTGGTTGTAAACTGAAGGCACGGAGGCTCTGTAGGAGCGTTTAGGTTAAGGCGGTAGGCCAACAAACCCTGGTATTCCGTTCTGGATAGACTGAAGGCTGGAGAGCGACAGCTCTACATGCTTGTATGTTTATCGTATGGGGTATTTTAAGGGAAACTCACTAAGCTTTATGCTTACCTAGACCTGGCAAAATCTGGCACGACACGACAACCCGACACCAAGTTAACGGGTTAAGGTCAGAGATTTTGACCCGTTTATGTACACGGGTTGACACGACACGACACAATAATTAAACGGGTAGGGTTAGGGTCAAGACTTTCAACTCGAAGATGACCCGTTTACTTATATATATATATATATATATATATATATATATATATATATATAGGCTTAGGTTATTTTGTTTTTACTAAGTATTGTGTGCCAGAATGCACAAATCTGGTCCTACGGATGAAATTAATCAATGGACATGATTTGAGAGTGTATGATATTACAATGGGGTAACATGTATCATATAATCACACAATTTTTAGCAAAAGGGTATTTTGGACAATTAACTACATTTATAAAAGGAAATTTTCGGATTTTTAGGGATGATTAATTTTCCTAATTTAAAAAAATCTGAATTTTTTAATTAATTAAATTTCAATTTTTATCGATTTTATTCTATCAGAATATTTTTTGTTAGAATGATACTCTTTCAGAATTTTATTCTAATAGAATATTATTGAAGAAAAAAACAGATTCTTGAATAAGATGTTGAAAAATAACAAACATTCTAATATATTTTTATACATCCGAACTTAAATACAAATTCATACATATTCTTACAAACTAAAAGTCTTATACATTTTAATATAGTTATAAATATTCTAAAAGAATATCAACAAAAATGAATAACATTCTTAAAAAATAACAACATTCTACTAGAATACTCTCATTCTCTATGTTTTCTTCTTGAATTCTTTAATTCTGAAAGAATATTGCTGTTTTTGGATGTTGAATCCCGAAATTCTGAAACAATATTGTTGTTTTTCTTCATCTTTGAGAATGCAGTATCACATATCTTTTTTTCATAAGTTACCTCATCATTTCTGCATCATCCTAACATACATTAAATTCCAACAGAATATCTGAATCATGAATATTTGAAAGAAACACATGATCTGCTTACATCACCACAAAAAATACACACCGACTTTTAGTTTTTGTTTTCTTCTTATTATCTACAAAACTCAGAAGTTTTTAGTTTTTTTATATAATTTACTCAATTCAAATGGTTTAGAAAAACAAAACAACTAAAGCCAGTATAAGCAAAACAAGATTCTAACATAAATTGACTTTTATATTCAAAATCACTACAATAAAACATAGAAGAACAAGTATAAAAACAATTCCAAACCAATTACTGAATTAGACTTTTATAATCAAAGTATCTATTCAAAAGTCAAAGAGAAGAATTGATATTTCTCACTATCTGGTTCTTTAAGAATGGGATAAACAATTAATGTATAAAAATTCCACTGATTTAGAAATGATCGTGTGTCTCTACGGATTTAGATTGGGGAATAATTTCTTGGATAGGAGGTTGATTATCAATAAGAGAAATCAAGATCAAGCTGCAGATAAAAAGAAAAACAAACCTGATGAACGACTCCCCTCGAGGATCGTCCAACTTCTTAACCACATTGCTTCACTCTTCCTGCTATTGTAATTCATATAGTTATCAATCATTAGTCTTAGTTGTCATTCTGTATTCTCTCAGGCATAAACACAAACACATAGAGTGCACTTCAGTATGTGTTATTTATATCCATTATTTTAATAAAACCAAAACACAAATACAAATTAGAGTAGTATATGTCATCGTATATGCATTAACTAAGAACCAAAGACAAAAAATATAGATTAAAAAGAATGACATAAACGTTAAATCAAACCTGTGGTCTTGTTGTTCAATAGTTGTCTTATGGTTCAGTATTGTCGGCTCAAAAACTCAAAATCAGATATGAAAAGAAAGACATAATCTTATTCTGACGACTTTAATCGAACATCTTTCAGGCATTCTATTTCAATCAATCTATTTTTTGCCACCATCTGTAAGCATGGAGGCATCAGGTGGATGGAAGGCGACGAACATGAAGATGGGGAAGAAGAGTAATCGAATAGAGGATCTAGAAGTTGCTGTCATGATGGCGGATAAAAGGCCGACGGTGGTGCTCGGATGTATGAATCGATTTCTGGTGGAAATTAAGGTACAAAGGTATCAATGATTTGAGGAAGCCGTCGATGGTTAGGGATGTTGGCTTTGTAGGGTAAACTAATTAAGGAGAAATTAATTGACTTAATTTTTACCATAATTAGATATAGTAAGTTTACCATTATACCCTTTTTTAATTTATTTAATGATTTATTATTCCTGAATTCTCATTGGTTCATTTAGGCACACATTATTTTCTAGAAACATTTGAACCTAGCTCTCTCTCTCTCTCTCTCTCTCTATATATATATATATATATATATATATATGGAAAATATTTATAAAAATATACAAATGTATAATATGAAAAATATTTATAAAAATATGAAATATATATATATATATATATATATCATATTTTTATAAATATTTTCCATCTTATACATTTGTAGTGGCCCAAATTCAAGAACTAAAAGTAAAATTCAAAATTTCAAAGTGACTTAATTTTACTCCTCCTCACTATCTATCTCATTTGCTTCCTAACTCTAACTCTTTCCATTTTGCTTTCTAAACTTACTACTACCTTTGTACCATATTTATTGTCCAATTTTGACTTTTGAACTCTTTATTATTCAAATTTGACCTTAAATATTTTTGTTTTTGATGTATAACACTTAATGCAAAATATATGAATGGATTGTGTTTTAAATGTCAAGTGACTTAATTTTACTCCTCACTACCAATCTCATTTGCTTCCTAACTCTAACTCTTTCCATTTTGCTTACTTACTACTATAATTTTTTTTTACGTTCCACCTCCCAACTCTAGCATTTCACTTTTTCATTTTTTTCCTCCATGACTTTTACTTTTCAACCTTTAAAATGTTTCAACCCGGTATAACGCAACATATTTATAAGGCTTAAACCTTAACCGAAACCCGACACGAAAATAAACTGGTTGATATGACACGACACGATAATTAAACGGGTCGGGTTAGGGTCAAGCACTCTCAACCCGTTTAATGTCTTGACACGACACGAACCCGACACAACACGACACGTTTTCCAGGTCTATGCTTACCCAGTTGTTTATGGTTTCAGGTATCATCGGTGATTGCGGGACTGTATACACTCATCAGCAACATCGCATATTTCGCATTTTCTATGATACTTTGATTTTTAATAAATGTAATCTGGAATAAATGGTTTTTCTTAAATAATGGATCAATAAATTAGAAAGTTTTACCTTAATAAAAATGGAAATTTTGTTTGTGAATATGGGACGTTACAAAAAAATTAGAGGATAAAAATTCAATTTTTAATAATAAAAATCAACCATTCATTTCATTGTTTCCAAAAGACCATCATAGCAGAAAATGTATATCCTCAAAACCACAAAAACAAATTAGAGTAATCATGCAGAAAATCATCAGTGGATGTGATGCGATCAGCCCAATATCTTCCCCTTGGAATCGAAAGTACCTAAAAAACATTTAAACATAAACTGTAAGCACAAAACTTAGTGAGTTTCCCTAAATACCACATACCATACATACAATTGGCCCCGCCTAGTACAAATCTGTCAGTAACATACGATGGGCCCCGCTTGGCATCGGGCCCCGCCCGATATACATACAAACATATACAGTACATGCAAGAGTCACACAGACAACTAGAATCCTATAAACATAAATCAACAGGTCGTCATCAGGGTATTCGACTCGCAAATATTGTGAGGAGACTCACCTCAATCTGATGAAAAACAAATCACACAATCGAATTACTTCTACCACGACTCCTCACATTGAATATATCAAAGATCGATCCTAATTAATAACTAGGGTAATATACTAATATCCCATAATTAATGATCCAAATCGTATTCTATCATACTAAGGGTAAAAGTCCATTTTACTATTCTCACACTTAACCCAACTAACCATGACCCAAAACCCATAATGACCCAAGGCCCAAAATATTCCAAATGAGCTTCTGGGAGTATGTCATGCATACCCCTCCTCTACACCACGCGTAGAGGTACCAGCCAGAAAACAGGGCAGCCATACGCTACGCGTTGCGTACTCCCACCCTATGATAGGCGTACTCACCGAGTCTCCAAAAATCATATTAAGCGCTTATTTCCTTAAGACCACTCATCCAAAACTCAGATCTAACCCTAATGGACGTCCCAAAATCATAAAGTTCCTGAATTTATGGTTTTGCATGAATTAATGAAGCCCAAAACCAAACTCTAACTTCTTAACCTCACAAAATGGTCAACAACTCATGCATGGTTGAAATATACCTAACAAGATTCAATTGTTATGCAATAAGGACCTCAGAAACATCAAGAAATGCTAACTTAAGCTTTTAGAGTAACTTTTACTCATAAGAGCCAACCCTTGGGACCAAAATATGCCAAAACCTAAGCTAATCTAGATCTATGCAAGAGAATCATAAAGGTTGAGGCTTTATACCTTCTAGAAGATGATGAACAAGAGTAGAGTCTGAATTTATAAGCTATGGACTCCAAGGACACCTTCCAAGTTCTCCTTCTTCACTATAACATACCAAAAATCACACAAAAGCTTGAGATTCTCACAAAATGGAGTTAGGGTTTCATGGGGGATGAAAGAGAAGGTGGTGGCTGATAGTAAGAAGGGTTTCCAAGAGATTAAGGTCCTTAAATATGGTCCAAGAGCCTAAAATTAGGGTGTGCATTCAGCACGAGTACGCCATGCGTACTCTAGGTACGCCTAAAGTACTCAAGGAAAAACCGTGTCTAAGTTAATGAGTTACACCCCGCGTAACGACCCATCTTGCAACAAAATTAATATATATATATATATATATATATATATATATATATATATATATATATATATATATATATATAACCTTAAAAGAAATTACCTAGGATTTGTAATGTATGTTTGCTTCTTGGAAGCCAAGGAAATAACACCTCCCCTAAGCAAGAAAACCCAACCAGTAGTTGAGGAATGGTCATCTATGTTGGTTATCCAACTTGCATCCGAATGACCTTCTAAGATTGAAGGAATTCCTAAGTAATTGAAACCATAGTCCGTGGTTCCTTTGAGATACTTAAACACTTTATTAACTACTTGCCAATGTTGAGCACTAGGATTACTAGTATGCCTGCTTAATTTTCCCACAACAAAAGCAATATCAGGCCTGGTACTTGTCATTGTACACATCAAACTAACAATAGCCTTAGAATATTCTAATTGTGAAGTAGGAATCTCATTGTTAGGCATTAATTTCACACTTAAATCCGTAGGATTTCTCACAAGAGAACTGATGGAGAATAATGCCCATAGCCATAACAACCTGGTAATATTACTACAAATAGTAGTGTCCTTTTGGGTTACATGCAAGAACAAATAAAGTAGAAATGAAAAGATATTTATATGGGGAACTTATTTTGTTAATTAATTAATAGTAAATAAGGTAATTAGTAATATTCCAGAATGATTTAAATTCTAAAGATTATTATTATTATATTTGGTAATTATCTTTAGAGTTTCAAATCACCTCCTAATATAAAGAGGGCTCCAAATCCGGTTTTGGTGTGTGAGAAAAATACCTCTCTACTACAAAAGTTCAGAACCCTTGAGAAACCCCGATAAAACCTAAAAGTCTCGATACCATGTCAGGGCACCTCTTCTGCCACATCGTGGTGATGATCAGATTCATTGATTTGAGTTAGTTTCATGTTGATTCTCGATGGTACTTTCAGATCTACTGCTTATTTGTGTCTTGGATGCGATTACAAGAGAGGAAATCTACGTTGGGTTCTCAAGTCTGATCAATTGGCTCTTCAAAAAAAAAATACAAAAGAAATCAAATGTATAATTCATTCTTTTGTTCTCATTAAGTTGGATAGATAGTTTGAGTTTAATTCGTTTTTTTCGAGTCTATAGATCATTATTTATTATTGCTTCTGTTGTCTTGATTTGCTCTATGACTAGGCTCGAACCCCTTCAGTGGTATCAGAGCGTATTGTTAACTCAATTCTATTACATTTAGACTTTGTCTTGACAAGTATGTTAGGGTTTGTATGTATAGGTTTTATGTTTTAAATCATTTTAAAGGTCTAGAGACTTGTTTTGGTTAAAACTGAATATGTTTATACTTGAAAAAAGGTTTTTTTGTAGATCTGATTCTTCGCCATGTCTTGCCTGGTCCTCCACCATGTTGTGGGCTCGGTCGATGTTGAACTTGGATTGTGACTACTTTCATTGCCACCTCGTGGTCTCTTCTTGGCCAATTCGTGGTTCGCTGCCAAGAACTTAAAATAATAATTTAATAAATCACGTTTTTTCTGTGTGCCACGACGTGACAGTTCCTTCCCCACATCGTGGAACCTAAAGTTCCAAAAAAATTTATAATTCGTTCCTTATTTTTGTTGCTCATTCCATTTGATTTTAAACACATACAAACTAGCATTTATACTAAAAGATAAAGTCACTTTAATTATAAGATTAACTAAAAAACAAAAGATTAGGACCGTCTTAAAATTTAATTGTTGACTAGTAGTCAATGGAATTAAAAAAGAACATATAAATTCAAAAGTGTGTGTGTCTATATATATATATATATATATATATATGTGTGTGTGTGTGTGTGTGTGTATGGTAAAATTGTATTTATATGTATCACATCAAACTACAAAACATTGCGTCTGCATGTGTTTCTTAAATGTGCATTGTTAGTCTTACATATATATTAGGAAACCATGTGGACACAATGTTTGTAGTTTGATGTGATACATATAAATACTTTATTTGTCAACAGGATTACTAAGGCTCTAGGAAACCCTAGAAACCCTAATTTGAATATAATACTAGTATCTCAAATTAGGTAATTATCAATATTCCCAATTATCCATAAAGATTAATCCAGAACTCTAAAAAGGCTCCACATTTTTGGCATTCTAGAATCATTCTCTTGTTTAACTATTAAACAATTACAGTTTAGGTCCTTGCACTTTTAATTAATCCAATTAATTCCAATTAGTTTCTGATTAATTATTAATTAAATAATACTATTTATAATTAATATATTAATAAAGTATTTATTGCTATTATTAATCTTATAATAGAACAATACATCAACATCTATCTACAAAATTCATTTTGTTAATTACGAGTTTAAGGGGTAGCCCCCCAAAAGGACTTTGCTTTTAATTCAATTATATATCAATTTAGTTATTGGCTTACACACCTAATCCAAGATGAATATCATGTTGCTTCGCATGGTCGATTCACCATTTGGATTCATGATCCTTGGCTAATCCAATCATGAATGTTAAATGTGCATAACAAGAGATCAACATGCTATTGACATGGTGTCAATAAAGCTCGAAAGATCTAAGAATCTTATAAAGATTAAGATTGAAAAGTGTTTGTCTACCTAAATAGCTTTTTGGTGTGATTTTAGGCCAATCCACTTCACATCAAGGAGCGAAATATGGATCCTAGCCTTGTTTGAAATAATTTAGTAATCTTCGAAAAATCATATCTTTCGCATATAAGCTCTATTTTCGACGTTCTTTATATCCATGTGTTCCTATCAACGAGTACTACAACTTTCCTTTAGACTTCATTGACTAATTCTCATTCCATTTTAAATTACAGTCTACGAAGATTACATTGTAAAAGATCGTATGAAATTCATAACTTATTCAAATGAACTCCATTCTCGACGTTTTGTATATCGATGGTTTCGTATTTACAAGTACTTCAACTCCCATTTACATTGTTTTGGCTAACAGTCAACTGTTTTTCATTTCAATTTATGTGTCGCACACTGTTGTACTATGTTGTACCGAAACTTCGAAAAATCATAATTTCCTCATACGAAGTCAGATGTAAATGTTCTTTATATGCACACTTCGTAATTTTGATTACTACGACTTTCATTTAGATTAATTAGGGTAATAAGAAACCTATCTCTGATTCATATTTTACTACACACTTAGTCGTATAGGGTTGAACGTGAAATTTTTAAAGATCAAAATACAAATTCAAATTTGAGTGTTCTTTATACCCACAAAATCGTCATCTCGACTACAACTTTCATCAAGACTATTTATCCTAAATAGTCTTTTAATTTTAAACGTTTATTTATCGTAATTTGTTAAGTTTATAACAATGTTTTATACAAATATTATAAGCTCATAATATTTGCCCATAAAACATGTACACACTATATAAATATCATTTGTACAACTCGTATTGTGTACGAAAGATTCTTATTTATTTACGATTATCCCATTCGATGATTTAATTATTCGATAAAATGAATATTTATAACTTATAATTGATATAATTCTTAAAATGTATAGTCTTAATTCACGGGCGTTACATTTTAATTGTGTTTTGGCTACAAAATCTAGAGAATCTGGTGGTGACAAATGTGATTGTGAAGGTTGGTTAGGTGACGGTTTTCGTAGTGAAGGTTATTGTTGTTTTTGGAAAGATTGTTGGTATATGAAAGCAGATTGCAAGTTTTGTGGATATGATTGTTGATAGGATGGGAAAATTGGTATGATTGTTGAAAAAGTTGAGTTTGTGGGATAGGATAACCATCTTGGATCAAGTTCATAAAATCACCTTGAGCTGATTTCATATTTGGGTATTGGCGTTAAGTTGTATCTAAACCAAAAACATTATCGAGATTGCAATTTTGATTACTTGGTGAGGTATTTTGATTGTGATCCATGGTATTTGGATTTTGACAAGATAATTGTGTATATGTAAATAGAGGAAGATAATAATAATGTGAAAAATATGATTGTATGGGGTTGTATTTATAGTTGAAATGTATTAAAATTTTAAAAAAAATTAATTTGAGTCGTTGAACGACTAGTCAACGAGTCAAACACACCTTCTCTCCCCATTGGTTGTTGTGATTTGTTGCGCACACCACAAAACATCTTGAACTAAACGGCCGTGATCGTGAGTCATGACCACAACCGTCATCCACCGAGGTGGTGTTTATGGACCATGGGTGTTGCCACATAAACCACGTACTCGTCCATAATGTTGGTGATTTTGTATCATCAATGTGTATTTAAGTGTAATAGATTGACTTGTTGACCAAAAATCAATCTTGATGAATATTAGGCTAGACGGAGTGGGTGCGGGAAAGGGGTGAGGGAAGCTTCCCTCACTCCTACACACCACTCCGTGGGTGAGGGAAAGAAACGCGGGAAAAAAGGTGGGGGGAGGGGGTGCCGCACTCTCTCTCCCCACGCTATTGGTCAGCTTTTTTTTTTTTCTTTTTATCTTTTTTAATATTTATAAAATTATACACCTATTATAAAAATATAAAAAAATATATCAAAATTCATGGTTTTTAATTCCCTACAAAATGAGTATAATATATGTATAAAATATATTAAAAAAAAGTGAGGGAATGACTTCCCACCAATTCCTTGGCTTTTAGATGAGGGAAAGGAAAGTGAGGGAAATGGGGCTATGGCCCACTAAAAGTGAGGGAAGAGTCCCTCTCACACCCTCCAGTCTTAAACAACTAAGGAATGTGCGAAATGCACACTTGTTTAAGTTCATTCAAGATTTAAAGTAGACTGTTATTTAGGGGCAAACGAACGGGGGTCCAAGGGCAGCGCCCCTGGGAGCAGGGTCCAAGGGGCGGCAGCCCCTGGCGGGGTCCAAGGAGCAGAGCCTTATATAAATAATTTTTGAATTTTATAAATGCATCAGAAATCTGAATTTTTGGAAATAAACCCGGTTTTTGACTTTGTTTTGACCCTTATATAAATAACCCGGATTAGTGACATGTTTCAGACATCAAACTGTTTTTTGTGACAGTTTTCAGACATACAACTGTTTGGTGATAGTTTTCTGATGAAAATGTTACTTAAGTAATTTTTGGTCTTCATTTGATGGTACACACGAAATTCATAACACCCAGATTCTATGTTCTTGCTTTCATTTCTGAGTTTTATCTGATTAAACATTGAGAGTACCACCTAAATACTTTAATCTAAAAGTGTATACACAATTCTCACAATTTTCAAGTCTATTATTATCCCAAATTTCTAGCACATAGTACGTACTCGGAATGGCATAACCAACTTATGGCTTTTTACTAACAAATTTATCAGCTATTTAATGATTGTGCTTTCAACATGACTATATAAGTCTATAAAACTTTAATTGTTTAAAAACGTATACTATATATGTATATGGTGAAATTAAAAAAAGTAAGTGTGATGATTACAAAATTTAATTTCATCATGTCTTTGTTACTTTTTTAAAGCCACGTAAAGATAGAATAGATACAATTATACAAAAAAAAATGTACCTGACAAATGGGAAAGCTAATAATTAAATTTTCCTGCACTACTTTGACCTAAATTTGAAATACGGTGCATACAGTCATACACATACATATGCTAAGCTTTTGTTACATATTCATATATATAAAAGTATATGGGAAATAAGTAAATCTAAACGTTATAAATTTGTTTTCAAAGAAAATAACTTCATTCCGGAGTATTGTCCATATTCCGGATTTTTTATTTTTTGTGATTTTTAAAGAATTTTTTTTGGGATTCTGAATGCTACATTTTGAAATATTTAATGTCACCGTTTTTTAATAAAATGTCTAATTTTATCCACTAATATCATATATAGTTCACATTACTATATTTGTTTAATTTTTTGTTAAATTTAAGTAAAAATGATTTTCCTTCTCAATATTCCAGAATTTTCCTTGGATTTTGGACATGTTCTTGAAATTCCGGATTTCTTTTTTGAAATCTGAAATTTTAGTCCGGAATCCGGAATGTCGTTTTGAATCAGTTAAAAAATATTTTTTTTTTTGGTTCGGAATACGCATTTCAGACCAAATGGTTACTGCTGCTATTTTTTTTTTGTTATTTTCTTCAAACCCCATTATTTATCATGCAAAATGTTAAAAATCAAATTAGTTTTCCATCTTTTAACTTTATATTAATTATCAAATTTAATATTCTTGTGAATAAATCATAGCTTTTAGGTATAAAAACTACATTTCAAATTTGAATGATTATGAAGAAAAAGTTGAAGGGCCAATAAGTAATTATTACAAAACCATATATGTTTCCAAAAAGCATATATACTGATACTTGATCATAGCAATTCACAAGAGAATCACTGACAAACGGATGAATGTATGTTATATCATAATTAAAGCAAATTTTTATGATAATCATTAAGTTACATATACTATTTCAATCACACAATCTTCAAAACGTGGGGTTTGATCTCATAATTTGTTTTTATATAGAATTGTCTAAAAAATAGAATAATTACACCAATGGTCATTATCTTATACCAAAGTTGTATCTTTTTCAATCTTGTTAATTAAGTTCGGTATTTATTGTAGATTTTGTCCCACTTGAACAAAAGAATATCACACACACACACACACACATATATATATATATATATATATATATATATATATATATATATATATTCTAAAGACATTTGTGATGGATGTGTGATATACCGACACTCTCTCTAAGAGAAGGAGACTCCATGAGGATGAAAAACTGACGTGTCAAGTCACACGGGTGCATATGATACCATGTGGAGCCGCATATTAACTCTCTAAAAAGGGCGCTATGGAGATATAGAAGGAGGATCAATGTGAGATACATCAATACTCACCCTCACAGAAGGAGGCTCGATGGGGATAAACATGGATGCTACACATCAAACTATGAGGGTGTTACACGTCAGCTTTGATATCATGCAAGATATATGTAGAGTCTAAAATTGTCTTTCCAAAAGAACTCTTAAGAATAAAATGAGACATAACACAAAGTAGTGATAGTTTATGGAAAGAGAGAATACTTCAACAAATATAGTCACTTATTTTTTGAAACATCTATGATAAAAATTCTCTTAATGATAAAGTGGTTCCTAGAGTTCCTAACATTTAGTAGTCTCTACTTGAACTTATATATACAATGGCGAACCTAGGGGGTTCCTTAGGGGTCACGGGCCACTAGTCGATTTTAGCTTCGAAGTGTAAAAATATGTAAAAAAATATTGTTTCATTTTTTATATTAAGATGCAACCACTAAAAACTGTGTAACTATTAGTATATGTTCAGTGATTTTTTTTTTCGCGCCACCACCATTGTAAATTACTACGTTCGCTACTATATATATATATATATATATATATATATATATATATATATATATATATATATATATATATATATAAAAGCACAAAGAACTAAATCTTTGTATCAAAGAATAATGAAGACTATCAAATCAACATGGTTTAAAATAATTGTTTATCTATTATCATATTAATGTGATATATTATTAGTATGTACTATGGAGTATGTACCAACCGGTACACAACTAACTTTCACAAAAATATCTCAAATCTTAAAACCAATAGTTTTTTCCATGTTGAAATGGGTCTTAGGTGTGTTTGGAAAAAGTAGTTGTTAACTGATAGCTGGTAGTGGATAGTTGGTAGTTGGAGTTGTGACTTTTATTTGTTATATGAGTGTTTGACAAAAGTAGCTAAAAGTTTTTGAAATATGTAAAATTACACAACATGATAATTGTTTAAAAAATAAATATATAAATATATAAATATATTTTTAAGGGCAATATTGGAAATTGATTTAAAAAGCTCAGTAGCGTTTGGTTAAACGGTCCATGAATTAGCTTCTAGATTTGGAGCGTTATGTTTAAACTAAAAGTTAAACGCTCGTATTGTTAAACGAAGTTTTTTGTTTCAATATGAGTGTTTTTTCAAAAGCTAGAAGCTTCTAAAAACTCCCAAACATTATGTGCAAACACGCCCTATCAATTACTTAGGTTTTCTAGTTTTCAAAATCCGTAACGCCCTTCGCGTGGTCCTATTTGAATTAGCCTTAAATAAAATCTTTCAAAATAATTTCAGAGTTTTAGTTTGCGAAAAAAGGATTTTCAGAGTTTAATTCAAATACTTTATAGAGTTCAAATGCGAATAATGGTCCCAATTAAAAATATCCAAAACATTTAGTGGTTTAATATAACAATGTATGCGAGAGTGCTACAAAAAATATCAAAATAAAGGTTTGAGAGAATATTACAACAAAATGTCTTCTAAATATCTAAATCTTATTAGTCTCCAAAGCTTCTAACAATATCTACTAAACTACAACAATTTATCAACAAGTAGGTTAGGATATGGGGAGCCTAGTGAGTACGGTTTCATGGTTAGACATTATGGACAGTGTATTCATGAAAATTATGGTTCATACACCAATATACAAACCTGTACTATCTCAAGGCAACAAAATCAACATCAAAAGTCAACTTGGGGGTAAATATTATATTAGTCAAAGTACATTGTCATTTATGACAAATACCATAAAAACTTCTCAAATGAATAAACAGTATGAGGTAGATGTACCTTAAGTAAAAGCTTCTCAATAATCAAAATCAAAACAAGATGATATAGATCCAACTAATACTCATACGAGTTACAAAACTTTCGGAGACGATAGCCCGATATATATATATATATATATATATATATATATATATATATATATTCAAGAAGAAACAATCCGAATGGATAGTGTAATGCATGTAACTATACCAACCCATTTAAATATCAATGTCCAACTCACAAAAATCTATGGATGCGAAGAACTCATAACAGACAACCAACTTTTGTACTCACGTCTAACAACAAAATAATGATGGTTGGGTGTGAAGAATACACGACAGACGAAATTGTCAATCTACCCTGACACCCACAAGCAAGGCTCTATGGGCCATCCAACCTAGGCCACAAGAGGGTAGCGAGCCTCTACTCGTACAGGTGAGGATTATCAAGAAATCTACTCACATAAAAACAACAAACAACAACAAATGTCCATTTGGGTACCCGGGACCCCAAAGTCACACCCATCCTAGCATGATATGCTTGCATGCAACAAGTAGGGTGTGTGCCAAAATCTTTTTTCTCATTCTAGCTACTTTAGGAAAAATGTGAAATTATATGCTAATCCATGAAAATGCACATCGTTTCTTTATGAGTTGTTAGTGGAGCGAGTGTGGTTAACCGAAACACTTATCTAGGACTATAAAGATGAAATTATGAAACAAATTGTGTTTATGATTGTTGATGGAGCATGTGTGGTTAATCGACACGTCAATGGGATATTATAAATCAATCGAGAGTGTTTGAGCATGTTTGCATGGTTATTCACATTTTAATTGTGATCATCAGCATCCCAGTCACAATTAGTAAGAGCATAATTACGTTTAACATGTCATTAATAAGATTCAACGAATCCCAAAGATCTAGGAGTTTCATGTAATTGAAATTAGTGAAATATTCTACCTACCTAAAATAGTTTCGAATTTGATTACGGCATCCCTCTTCAAAGTTCGAATCGAAAATACGGATCATAGCCTTAACTTAAATTTTGGGTTAATACTTAAGGATTAAAATTAACTAACTTGAATTCTCTTTTCTCCCAAATTTAGATGACAAATCAAGAAAATGATGGTCTTCCTCATTCTTATGGAAATGATTTTCCTCAACCTTCTAGAGATGGTCTTCCACTTTCAATTCAAGGTGAAAATGTCTTCCCTTCTTTAGGAAATGGTGGAACTAGACATCGTCACCATTGAAATTGTCCTCCTCCTCCTCCTATAACTCTCCCAACATCACATATTCGTCAAGTTGAAATATATGAAACTACTCAAGCCTTAGTGGCATGTAAACACAAAGATGAAAATTTTGTGTGTGATCACGTTCTGAAAATGAATTCGTACATTGATAA
The DNA here is from genome assembly GCF_051521515.1 of Lactuca serriola. Lineage (NCBI taxonomy): Eukaryota > Viridiplantae > Streptophyta > Magnoliopsida > Asterales > Asteraceae > Lactuca > Lactuca serriola. The sequence goes on from NC_136413.1 coordinate 13,771,736, forward strand.
GTTGGAAAGGATGGGTGTTGTATACCCAAAGGAGCAAACCATTAATTTGATTTCTCATTCGCTTCCTAAGTCATATGGCCAGTACGTTGAGAACTATCATATGAGGAATCTCGACGTGACCCTAATTGATCTGACCAATATGTTGATGGTTAATGAAGCAGAAATGCTTAAGAACATAACTAAAGTAAAAATGCTTATAGGGTCTAATTCCAAGAATTCCATGGATATTTACGGAGAAAATGTTGATGATCTAGAAAAGGTTTCACTTCCCAATCGAAAGGGATTGGCCAAGATCAAACCGTTTGATCGTATGGTAAATTGAAAGGCTCGTACTGAGATCATTCCACATGTTGACCCGAATGAGTCCATTTCTTTCTACTGCCAGTTGAAGGGACATTGGAAGCGAAGTTGTCTATAATACCTGAAATATCTTAAAGATGGTTAAGTCAAGTCATGTAATTCTACTTTAGGTACATCCATTATCTAATTCCATAAGTTCCTATTATTAGACTCTTACTACATGATGTGATGATCACATTTTGATGGTTTTCATGATCTAAATCTTAAAGCGTCTACATTTTTATAAAAATCATTTTAATCATCAAAGAGGATAAAATCTCAAAAGTTAAAGGAGTTTCTTTAAAAAGGAAAATTCCTTTGACTTCATGCTTACAATAAACGCACCAAAACCACTTCATGAGGGAATAAGGATGTTATATGAAACTAGAGCTTGGATCATAACTAAATTCCAAGTTCCACATCCTTAGAAATTTCACAAAGATTCAAACACCAATTAATAGAACTAGATGAGCATAATGCTTCCCAATTCTCAAAGAATGTTGAATACCAAAACTAGACAAAAGGATACAATTCAACATGAGAATTCAATCTTGGAACATAGTTCCATAATCAACAAAGTTAAAATCCCCAAATTAAAGTAAAGTTTTATTCAACATTTCATAATCTCTCCATGAGACAATGATTGCCAATGGATCATAGATTATAATGGAAATACATAATCTAAGTATAATATCAAACTTAAATAATTGTTGGAAACCATAAATCTTGATCTTGAACAGTTAGAGTTTGAAAATACCCGATTCATCACATAGAAGCTAAAGTTGAATCAAACTCTATAAATCTCACCATTAGCTATGAATTAACAATTGGGTCATGGATTTGAAGGAACATAAACAATTTTATCACAAATCCAAGTTCATTTCATTGCTTGGAGTCAATTGTTTGAATTAATGAATCCTAGAAAAGAAAATACCCAAATTACTACCATTAGAACTAGAGTTTGATTCAAACATCATGGCATCTCACCATAGATCGAAAGGTTGACAAATAGATCATCGATTGAAGGAAATGTATCATCTAACCGTATATTCAAGCTCATAGCATTGCTTGAATCTTCAACTTCGGATTTGAAGATCTAGGGTTTTAGAAACCCACCAAATCACATCCAAAATCACAAATCTCTATACTATTTGTTATTTGGAGTTTGTAGATAGATCAAGGAGTTAAACCACATCAACAATCTCACAATAATCACTCAATTTAAGCATAAACTCATATTTCACTGTTGATGGTTAAGAAAACTCAACAAAACAACTCCAATCTCACAAATCTCACAACCATTATTGGTTGGAGATTAGATATGGATTAATGAAGAAGCAACATTAATCTCATATAAACATCACCAATAGAGTAAGAAATTTGGATTTTGAAACCCCACAAAACCCTAAATCGAATTTAGGGTAAGAAAAGAACTACCTTAGATGCAAGATTCTTGAAAGAACCTATTCTAGTATATTGGGGGAAGAAAGTGTTGGATTAAGGTGTCCAAGCCAGTAAGTAAATTGGTATAAACTTGTAATTTGAAGCAAATTCCTCTTTGGGTTGCCCTCATAACTAGAACTTGATTAGAATGACATTTATAGAGAGAGAATGAGTTATTAGATTATTATATGATTAATAAACTAATTGGAAATTATGATGAAATGATTTGTTAATATATTATATGATTAATATATTAATTGTAAATAGATTGTTGATTTGTTAATTTATTATGTGATAATGTGATTAATAAATTAATATGAAACTAGTTGTTAAAGTAATTGATTTGTTAACTTATGTGATTAATAAATTAATGACAAATCAGTTAGAATTAATTAATTTTTAATCATAATTAATCTGGAATTAATTTAGGATTAATCGGAATTAATTAAAGGCGCATTGGGTGAATTGTAATTGTTCAATAGTTGAACAAAAGAGTCAATTCTAGAACCATCCAAGGGTGGACGGTTTTGGGAGCCCTTCTAGGGTTTCCAAAAGCCTCCTGGATATTGATAAGGAAATGGTTTCAATTGGAATTAAATCCAATATTTAATTATTCAAATCTTGCTTTGTCCCTAAGTTACCTAAACTATAAATAGAACCCTTGGGCATCAATTTTTGTGACTACTCTTTCTTAGAATCTTATGAACGAAAATTTACACTCTCCTCCTCTCTCCTCAGTTGTCTTCTAGTTCTAGGGTTTGGGTGTGAGCCATTAGAGGCATCATCCTTTTGGTGCTAGTTTTTCAAGCTATTCAAAGTAAAGATTATATTAACTTGTTTACTATAACAAGTTTGAGGTATATATATTTAGTTTCTGATTTTTGAAATTACTAGGATGCATATTAGGTTTTTTTTATTCAAAGTATGTTGCCTTAATGTGAAGACATAGATCATTTTAGGTTGCATGTGCTCTTTTTAATTGTTAAGTCATTTTCTTCATTGATCATTTTGTTTGAACCTAATAAATATATCAGTTGTATCAGAGTTAATTGGTGTTTCTAACATTGAAAGCACATTAGTTGAATCGATAATTTTTTTTTATCAGACTAAGATCACGACGTGAACACAGCTCAAATCCAGATTTTCAACATTTTCTGCGTAATTTGATTTATGTCGTTTTATTTGGTAATTATCTATTTTGTTTTCTGTCAAAATCCGATTTTTCTTGCCTAAGATGCTTAAAATAAAAACCCTAATTATTAGGAGATAATCTTAGACAATATAATAATTAATTATGAGATTAATTAATAGTATCTTAATGGATCTAAATGATTAATTTAATTATAATACTCATTAAAGTACAATTATAAATCCATAAATGGTTTAAATGATTAATTAATGAATTGATTTAAAATAATTAATTTTTAAAGTTTAAATGTTTAATTATATAATCAATTAATTCAGATAATTAATCTTAAACCTAGTATTTTAAAAGTTTTAAAACATACCCTTATATATGTATTACTAGGCGAATCCCCGCGCGTTGCGCTAGAATACAGTTATATATTTAAAATAATAACTTTTACCAAATTAACATAAAAACACTAAAACATCTATTATAACATTTATATTAACTCTTCATTTCTAAATCACAAATTTATTCAAATACATTAATGTTTTTAATGAGCAAAACTTTACAACCTTATAAAAAATGGAAAATAAAAAGTTATTAGTGATTACTAATTAATAATCATAAGTTAAAAACTCTTGAGTTGTAACTAATAAATATACATAAATTAGAAAAACTCTTGAGTTGTAGTGTGAGTTTCAAATGAATGCGGTACTTGGAAATGTGTATTTATTATTATTATTATTATTATTATTGTTATTATTATTATTATTACTATTACTACTACTATTATTATTATTATTATTATTATTATTATTATTATTATTATTATAAATAATTGGTTTTGATGCATCATTTTAATTCCTTCAATTATTAAACATAAAGATATTTTATTATATATTTATAACATACATAGATGCATATATATGTTAAACAAATCACATATAATATATATTTTCGTAAATGTCATATGTAATTATTGTCGTAGTAATATGGATAAATTACTTTCATATAAAGAACATATCATGATAAGTCAATCATAATTACATATCAATGTTAAAACTTATGTTATCTTTTAAACATTGTTTTGTAAATATGTTGTTTAGGATAACCTAACAAAAAAAACAATAGAAAATAAACATAATCAAAATAAAAAAAACTACAATCAAATAAATAAAAACTTTGGGTGGCTGAATATATAAATAAAAATGTTATATAAATATGCATTTAAATCAAAATAAAAAATTAACATTAGTCTACTTTGCTCAAACAAAAAAACCTATATCCGTTTTTTGAATCTTCTTTCTTCATTTAACACCATTCAACCATACAAACTTGATGTCAGTTCTTCACTAACCTGCAATCAAAATGTTTTTCTTGAAAAAGAAGAATCAAAAAGATATTTCATGCCAAACATTGATGTTTGGAGAGTTACATTCAAGATTGAGTAATACACACAAATCACATATATAAAGATTAAATGAGAAACTGAATATAAAGAAAGAATAGAAAAACTTTACTTGTTTGGGTTGAAAGAAAAATCATATTACAATTATCATCGATGCAACATAACCCATTTCTTCAAATCATCATATTTGGATCGTGAATGCTTCAACTATATGAAAACTTTTGAATCACAATATCTTCAACCAAATGACGACTTTTTGTAAGAAAAATGTACTAATATAACTACATATATAATAAGAGAATGCAACAAATTATTAGAAATTTATAAATATTATAAATGTTATTAATTAAGGAATATAAAAAGTTATGTAGGTTTCAAATCAATATGGTTTGAGAAAACAAAATATCTCTAAGCATATGATTTTGAATGGTTTGGTTTAAGAAAACAAAATATCTCTAAACATACGATTTTGAATGGTCTAATTTATACTACTGGGAAAAGAATATAACGCGATCAAACTATAAGTAAAAATGATACATCCATACACAATCTTGACGAATTAGTATAACAAACTTACAAATTAAAAGCTCTAATATAATAGCATATCTTCAAAAGTGGTCATAAGACCTCAACCCAACACAAAAACCTTTAAGTTTATCTTCTTTTTGAAATTTGTATATGATTTGTATGCATGTCTTCCCAAAAGATTGATCTTTTTATAGTAAACTTTTCACTAAATGCTAATTAAACATAATATAAGTTATAAAACTTTTGAGTGTTAAATCATAATTAAGAAAACTTTTGAGTTGCATTAGTTAAAAAAGGGGGTGTTAAATGAATGTGGTTTGAGGAAGTTAAAAAATGGAGTTTCAAATGCATGAGATTCAAGAAAAAATGCTAGCTTTATAAGTATGTATGATAAGATCAATTACTATATATATAAGAAAATTCAGTTGAATCGATAGTAAGCCTCATTCATGAAGTCATGCTATAAAGAGGGTATAAGAAAACGACTATAAAATGACTGTTGAATGGGTGTCATTTTCACCCACCGCTCTCATGTATGCTGGAGGGTCATTAGTTGAACGAATTTGATAGGACATAATAAGATAAAAAAAAAAAGTATAATCTATATGGTACTAGAACCTTCTTATAAAATCTCACTCTAGCTACTTTAGGAAAATGTGAAATTGTATGCTAACCCATAAAAATGCACATCATTTCTTTATGAGTCTAATGGAGAGAGTGTGGTTAACCGACACACTTATCTGGGACTATAAAGATGAAATTATGAAACAAATCGTGTTTATGATTGTTGATGGAGTGTGTGTGGTTAATCGACACATCAATGGGAGATTATAAATCGATCGAGGGTGTTTGAACTTGTTTGCATGCTTATTAACATCTTAACTGTGATCAGCGACATCCAGTCACTATTAGTAAGAGCACAATTGAGATTAAACATCCCATTGATAAGATTCAATGAATCCCAAAGATCTAAGAGTTTCATGTGATTGGAATTAGTGAAATGTTCTACCTACCTAAAATAGATTCGAATTTGATTACAGCATCCCTCTTCAAAGTTCGAATCGAAAATATGGATCCTAGACTTAATTTAAATTTTGGGTTGATAATTAAGAATTAAAATCAACTAGCTTGAATTCCCTCTTCTCCCAAATTGTAGATGTCAAATCAAGACAATGATGGCCTTACTCGTTCTTTTGGAAATGGTTTTCCTCAACCTTCTGGAGAGGGTCTTCCACTTTCAAGTCAAGGTGAAAATGTCTTCCCTTCCTTAGGAAGTGGTGGAACTGGACATCGTCTCCATTCAAATCTTCGACCTCCTCCTCGTGTGACTCTCCCAACGTCACATTTTCATCAAGTTGAAAGATATGAAACTACTCAAGCCTTATTGGCATGTAAACACAATGTGACATCCCCAAATTCACGGTCATTTTAAAAATTTTATTTACGCTTATTTAAAAATCAGAGTTACCATTTTAAGGAATAATATTGCGAAATTTGTTTCTAAGAAACATGATAAATATATTATCAAAGCATTTCCCAAGAAATTTATCTTGTTTATATTAAAACTTTGGGACAGACCTTACATTCATTTACACTAATGATTTACGTCTCCTTTAATCTCTCAGTGTAATGTGTCTCCGTATCGATACATGTGATACAAATAAACTGAGTGGGTTAGGTTGGAAAACTTGGTGAGTATATAGAGATTTCAATCCCACAAGGTTATATCATATATATATATATATATATATATATATATATATATATATATATATGTGGGGGGGGTGGGTGGGTGTGTGTGTGTGCTTTAGAACTCATAATATATATAATTTCACCTCATATAAGCAATTTTATCTCACCCCGTCGATCCTCACAATAACACGATCTATACTCTCGGATCTAAATTTAACATCTTTACCTAATCCATACTCATGGATCAGGTATGTATAATCTATGCTCTCGGATCAATAACTGTGCCCATTCCATAGGATTTACCTAATCCATACTCACAGATCAGGTATGTCTAATCCATGCTCTCGGATCAATGACAAATAACTATGCCCATTATATACTCTCAAACTAAGGACACTTAACTATGTCTAATCCATGCTCCTAGATTAATGACAAATAACTATGTCCTATCCATACTCTCGGACTAAGGACAAATGACTATGTCTAATCCATGATCTCGGATCAATGACAAATCTTAAAGTTCAACCCTCTGTGTTATTGCGACTAATTATTAACTAGTATCCTTATTACTATATTTTAGTCTAATATATATATTGCGACTAATTATTAACTACGGGCAATATTGTTTTATAAGTGTTAAACAATAGTTTTCAACTACTATGTACAGACAGGGGTCAAACATGAAACACCAAAGGGCAGGACCATTTTGGCATTTAAGTTGTTCTGAAATCCAACAACCCTATGCGGCCATTCAAACCAGAATCCCCGTACCGCGAGCAGTTAAAAGGTATTATAATAACATTTTTTATAATTTATACTTAGCACATATATTTCTTATAGGTTCATAATAATGATAATGAAATTAAATATAAGTTATACTTAAGGTAGGGTAAGCATAAGTCACTTACAAGGGGGTTTAGCTAGGTGTCGAGCTCTGTGCGAGCAGAACTTCTAAGTCGGAATCTCTTCTTCTCGTAGCCTTTTGGTGCTCCGGGACTCGCCTCTAACACTAGGGAAGTGCTAGGGAATGGGAGGGATTAAGAAGGATGTTAGAGAGAGAAATAATGGGAAAAGTGTGAGAGAAATGGAAGAACTTCGCATCTATTTATAGGCTACAACTTCGGATTACACTGGGCGTAACCTTGGAGTACGTTGTGCATACTGTGACATCCCCATTTTCTCGGCCAGAAAAGACCGATTTTGTTTATGCTTTATAAAAATCAGAGTACCTCTTGTAATAAAAATGTTTGCGGAATTTGTTCACAGTAAAACATGATAAATACGTTATCAAAATATTTCCGAATAAAAGTATTTTTATTCATTTTAAAACATTTAGGATGTCATCGTCAATACAGAAACATAAGCATAAACAGAACTTACATTCATTATCACTAGTGATTTATATCTCCTTATTCTCTCAATGAAATGTGACTTCATATCAACACATGTGATATAAATAAACTGAGTGGGTCAGGTTGGGAAACCTGGTGAGTACATAGGGATTTCAATCTCACAATGTTATATCATATATATAATTTAGAACTCACAAAATATACAATTTCACCATCTATGTATATGCAACTCTTATCCCACCCCGTCGATCCTCACAACGAGACTATCCATACTCTCAAACCCAAGATTAACCGTTTTATCTAATCCATACTCCCGGATCAGAAATGAACGGCTTTACCTAATCCATACTCTCAGATTAATGACGAATGGTTATGCCTAATCCATACTCTCGGATTAGGGATGAATGACTAATCCATACTCTCGGATTAATGACGAATGATTATGCCTAATCCATACTCTCGGACTAGGGACGAATGACTATGTCTTAATTCATACTCTCGGACTAAGGACAACTGGCTATGTCTTAATCCATACCCCTGAATTAATGACAGTTGACTATGTCCAATCCATACTCTCGGACTAGGGACAATGACTGTGTCTAATCCATGCTCCCGGATAAATGACATATACTAAAGTTCTATTCTCTGAGTATAACTCACTTGTCCTCGTAAGAAAATACTACCCAATATTCCTCATAATTAATTTAGGTCTACTCTTTATCCTAAATCGTCATATATAATCAGGTATGTTCTTTAACACGTATTTCAGGCAACATCAATTAACTCGCACATAAACATATAATTAATACTTCAATCAATACTTGTATTAAAATCATGTTCAGGAAAGGGACTATGCACTCACCTGATACGGTGGTGATTCCGAACTCAGACAGCGCTTCGCTTCTTAAAAAAATAATTTCCTTCGACAAAACCTAGTATTATTACCACTAGAGTTTAGTCTATTATTCGCCGAGACAAATTAATACTCTAGCTATTATTACTATTATATAAGTGTTAATCAATACTTATATAACCCATAATAATAGCCAAAGTACTTATTATAAGTTCCTAATAATGTTACTATAATTAAATAAAAGCTATTTAAAAAATAGCGTAGGCGTAGCTCACTTACAGCGGGTTTTATGGAAAACCGGGTTTCGCTGGAGCAGCGTTTCTGAGCCGAAAGCTTTTCTTCTCGGATTCGTCGGGCGCTCCGGGGCTTACTTATCGTGCTAGGGAGGTTACCTAGACTTGGGAGGGGTTTAGGGAGGCTAGAGAGAAGTTAGAGAGAGAAAGAAAGGCTTATGGTGTGAAGAAAATATGAGGAGTTCACCCTTTATTTATAGGAGTTTTATAGTAAAGTAGTCTCTAAGCTTCCTCCGTATCTTCCGCGTACGAGCTCTGTTTTCTACGTTATTTATATCCACGCGTTGGTATTTACGAGTACTACAACTTTCATTTAGACCCCGTCGGCTAATTCTTATTGTATCTCAGATTTACAAAACTGTATTCGAATTCGCCGCGCTAGAAAAGTAGAGACTAAGCTTCGTCCATATCTTTCGCATACGAGCTTCGTTTTCGACGTTATTTATATCCACGTGTTGGTATTTATGAGTACTACAACTTTCATTTAGACACTTTTGGCTAATTCTCATTCTATCTTGGATTTACAAAACTGTTTCAAATTCGTCGCGTTCGAAGAGTAGAGACTAAGCTTCGTCCATATCTTTCACATACGAGCTCCGTTTCCGACTGTCTTTTTATCGTTTAACTCCTATAAACAATATCTTCATTTCTCTTTTAGATTATTTTGGCTGAAAATTGACCGATCTAAAATCCGAATTTTCGGGTTATGACTGTTATGCTAAATGTTAGAAAAATCATAACTTCCTCATACGAAGTCAGATTTGGGCGTTCTTTTAATGGATGTTCTCGGTTTAACGTATACTACAACTTTGGTTTAGATCACTAAGGTTAAAAAGTCCTCTATCGTAAATTCACTATTTACGTCTCACGGCGTCGTGCCGGTTTTGCCGAAAAACTTCGACGGACCATAACTTCTTTGTTATAACTCGGATTTCGGCGTTCTTTATATGTGCGGAACCCTTGAGATATATTCTACAACTTGGTTAAGATTAATCCTTCTAAATAATCTTCCATTAAAAACTCATTTTTGACACTCATTGTCTATAAATTTGCTAGCCCAAATCTGCGGGCGTTACACGTACTCAATATGTTGCGCGTATGAGGCTCTCGCTGCACGTACAAGGGCCATGTGTCACCATCCGAAGCGAAGCTGTGGAGAGAAAGCGAGGGTACGGATTTTGCCACGTGTCAGCCTCGCATCGACCATAATTTAATAAAGTTCTAAATTCCGTAACTTTTGCATATGAGCTCCGTTTTTGACGTTCTTTATATCCACGCGTAGGTAGGAACGTGATCTACAACTTTTATTGAGACTCCATCGACTAATTTGACTTTATTTTTTAAAGTTATATTTTAACAGGCTTCGACATATAAAGTTCGTTCAAAATTTATAACTTTGTCATCCGACGTCTGTTTTTGTCTGTCTTTATATCGTTGAGTTCCTATTAACGAGATCTTTGATTCTCATTTAGATTGTGTCAGCTAAAAATTGTACGATCTAAAATTCGATTTTTGGCCTATGCACTGCTATGCTAAATCTTAGAAAAATTATAACTTCCTAATACGAAGTCAGATTTGGACGTTCTTTTATGTACGTTCTCGGTTTAACATATATTACGAATTTAGTTTAGATCCCTAAGGCTAAAAAGTAATTTATCAAAAATTCACTTTTTACGTTACGCGGTGTCGTGCTAATTTAGCCGTAAAACTTTAACGAGTCATAACTTCTTCGTTATAACTCGTATTTCAGCGTTCTTTATGTACGAAACCCTTGTGACCTATACTATACTTTGGTTAAGTTTATTTATTCTAAATAGAGTTTTATCTGTTGGATTAATGTCTAAGTCCATAACTATAATTGGTAAGACTTGACCCGACCCGGCATGGTCCATTTGGGTTGCATGGCATCATGCACTTGGATAGACTATAATGAGAGAAATAACACTTAAGGTTGATTAATATATTATAAGTTCTAATATATTAATATGATTATTTAATTAGTATTGATCAAGAATTAATCTAGAATTAATTAAGTGATCAAAAGAAGACTAATTAAATACATTGGTTGATTGTGTAAATCATCCATACTTGTATAGTGGGCTAATGCTCCATGGATAATCAAGTTGGGCTAAAACCCATAGGATGGTCCATGGATGCTCCATGGTGTATTTGAACCCATGGATCCAAGGAAATGGAAGGCCATGACAATTAGGGTTTACCCTAATTGTAACAACTATATAAGATCATATTCTTTGGGAAAAATCGGCCACTAAAAAAAGAATAAGAAAGGGCTAGCTGATTTTAGGAGTGTTCAAGTTTCTCTCAGGTTATTCCAAGTGTATTTGGTGTTTTGTGAACCATTTGAGGTGTCACACTTGAGGCACTAGGCACTCAAGCTTCATGAAGACATACTACATCAAAGAGGTATGTATTCTATCTTGTTATATTCATTATTTTGTATGCTAGATTAGGATAATACCTTGGATGTTCATAATTGCATGTATAATAGAGAAAACATAGATCCAAGGTATTTAGGGTTGCATGTACACATAGGAGTGTTAGAATGCTCAAAACCCAACAGTGGTATCAGAGTCTAGGCTTGTTTTCTTGTTATACTTGCAAAAGTAGCTGGAAAAAACGAGTTTTGATGCTGTCTGCACAGCAGACTCGCCGAGTCCAAGGCAAAATGCATCCAACTCGCCGAGTTGGTTCGTGCACTTGACGAGTTGGACCCCCTGACAGCATATATTCGATCGTTTTGGCTGGAATTGGACTAGGAACATTACCCTAAGATGTTTTTGGACTTATAAACTTGTTTTTGATGTGGTAATGTTCATGTTAATCCAATTTCTAAGATAATTGTCATAATTTCAAGATTTGTATTAGTTTGTATGTTCATGCTAATTTCTTGAAGATTGATGATTTGAATTATCTTGTTCTTAGATTAATAGAAAAGTTGTGTGAAATAGTTGATTTCAATCCATTTTAATGTAAGAGTTGATTCCAAAGTGTGTTTTGTAACTTTTCCTCAAGTTATATGAAAAGTCACATTTAAAATCATAAAACTCATAAAAGTTGGCAATGGTTACAAAATGAAGAGTCTAGTTCTAATTAAATGGTTTTATGACTCCATAACTTGTCCTCAAGTTATGGAGGTTCAAGAGTCTCTTCATTAAATAATAAATAAAAAAATGTAACCTTAAATAGTTCCATAAGTTACAATAAAAAAAAGTTATTTTTTTTAATTAGTTTAAAGTCTTCCATAACTTGTCCTCAAGTTATGGAACTTGAAGAGTTTTAATTAAAACTACTTTAAACTCATAAGTTATGGAATTAATTAGTTTTGAATAGTTTCAAAACTTTCCCTCAAGTTTTGGAATTTGTAAAGTTTTCCCATGAATACTTTAATTCCAAGTTAAGCCCTTCGAATTTTAAAAGTTAAAATTCAACCCTTATACTTTATAATATTATAAGTTAATAATATTTACATATATGTATAAGAGTAAAGTTAGTCTTACCGTTAGTAGGTCTCATTCACGAAGCTGGTCTATAAGGGGGTATAAGGTTACTGCCTATAAAATGGCAGTTTAATGGGTGTCCACTCTCACCCACCGCTTCCTTGACCGGTGGAGGGTCGTTAGCCGAACGGGTAGGACAAGGACTAGAATTCTCCCTTCATTAAAAGTATTAATGATAAATACTAAGTAACTAAACCATTTATAAATACCCAATCTTAGTTAACTAGGAAAATGTGAATAAGGTGCTAATCCATGAAATTACACTTTACACTTTGTTTAAGTCGGTTAGTGGAGCGTGTGTGGTTAACCAGCACACTAACTCGTATTTAACAAGGTAGGCAAAGGGTAAATTAATGTTTATCATAGTATCGATGGAGCGTGTGTGGTTAACCGGCACATCGATTGAGGGGTAAATATTAAGGGTACCAAGTATATTTGCATGGTTATTGACACCTTTTTTTTGTGATCCTCGACATCCCAGTCACAAAACCTGAAGGGCACACTCGAGATTACAACATGCCATTGAACAGTTCAATGAATCTCAAAAGATGTAGGAGTTTCAAATCTAATTAAAAACCTAATAATTATTTCGTTTTTCATGGTGGAAATTGGTAAATCATCACTCACCTACCTTCAAATATTTTATAGCTTGGATTACGGCATCCCTCTTCTGAGTTATAAAATATTATGTTGGGTCCTAACCTTAATATTTCATATTGGGTGTTATATTAAGGACTTTAGATCAATTATCTTGAATATCTCCCAAAAGATGTCTAGTTCAGACATCTATGATCTTCCCAAATCTCTTGAAACTTCACTTTCTCCATCTCCTCCAATTATTCTCCCTAACCCACAAGTTCAAGGTCACTCAATCCCTATTGGCAAGTCAAGGTCTAGGTGTGATCACATCTTGGAGATGAAGTCACATATTAACAAGCCGGGAGAGTTGGGTGTCAAAGTCTTGAGAAAGTTGGTGGCTCAACTACTTTCTAAGTCACATAGTGAGGTCCTTTGGGACTTCTATGAAACAGACTATGACAAGACCCTTAATGATCTTATCTATTTTCTAAGATCAACTCCTAAAACTTTATGGACATTGACAATGATGACATTGGATATCCAGTAAAGCTCTCTCTTCCCAGTGGAAAGGGATCGGCCATAGTCAACTTGATTGACCAAATGGTAAAGAGAGAGGCTAAGTATATGATAGTCCTACATACCATTATCAAGGGTCCATAGGTATCTATTGCCAAAGGAAGGGGCATTGGTTGCGAAGCTGCCAAATTTACCTAAGGATGTTAAAGTCAATAAGTTTGACTCTACTTCAGGTAAAGTCCACTATATAACTCTGCTAAGTTTCTATTTTGAGTTTCTTGATAAATGATCTGAATAGGTCACATGTTGATGTTTTAAGAATCAAAAAAAAGTGAAGAAACTTAAAGAAATAATATGATGAATCTGATCGCGTAGATGGATTTCTATCACATAGTTTGAAGATCGGATTCTTGACCTACTTCATAGGAGTTATGATATATTGCTTAGGAATAGATAACAACAAAGTTTTCATGTGCTTTTGCACTGTAAGGATAGTTTTTCCGCAAAGTTTTAAAATAAAGGGAAAAATTTTGATTTTATTTATTTTAAAATATCCTTACAATGGCATTTGTGAAAATTTTTGTTGCTTATAAGATTCCATTAAGAGCAAGAGTGGAAATATGAATTTGATTCTGTCATTTGTGGTAGTGTCTAAATTTACCAAATAAGGAAAGATTTTCATCACCCAAGTTTCAGTTGGATAGAAACTTGGAATCAAGCAAGTTGTATAGCATGATGAATGTGAACTTTCAAGCATTTGAAAATTAAGACTAACTAATTGTTCACATGGATGTATGAGTCAAGCGAAGGACTAAGGGATCAAGTACACTTTCTTGTGCACTTATCAAAGTCCACCACAAAAGATGGATAAGACTATTCGTTATGATTTACTAAGGTTTAGTAAATATAATTATACTTATAAGCTTAAGTATAATTCTGAAACATTGGAAATTTTCAATGTATGACAGAGCGAATAAGAAGAATCAAATTAGGCAAAAGGATAAAAGTTTCTCAAATTTGAAAAGACGGGAGAGGAAGTTAGTAATCATGTATATATGATCATCTTAATGATTAAGAGACCTTATCGCAATTCATTCTCTAAGTGCATTCTGATAGCTAAGAAGAGGAGCTATGAATTGTTGAAGTGGTTAAATCAAGAAGATGAGTCATATTTCATTCCATAACAATTCTTAGAGTCATACTCCAAAATTGTAACTTGAGTGACATGTCTTAAAGAAGGTTTAAAAAAAACACTTGTCAAATGTAAGAGTAAAAGTTTTCTACTATTGTACATTTGAAATTGGTAAGTTGTGATGTTTTGGATAAAACAAAGACCAACTAAGGCTAATTGTGTTAAGTGTCTGTCTTGATTAGAATCCACACTATCTTTTGAATATTTGGCAAGATAGTCTTATATGTCAAGAGGACAGTGGGAGTCTTAAAGATCCTGAAAAGAAATTCAAGATCTAATCAAGAATAAAAACCTGTAGTTTAACACTAACACACGACGTGACATTTATAACCTATCGTGTTGACATTTCTGTGCCCATTCCAGTTAATTTGGCTATACATTTGAGTTCTACATGCTCTCAATTGTTTGCATAGCTACTTGGAAGCAATGGCAGGCCCTTGAGCTGCCAGGTGGCAAGAAATAAAGATTGCACAAGTTCAATCCATATGCGTTAGGATTTGTCACTAACCTAGTCTTGTAATTATGGTTTTGACAAATTCACATGGATAGGAACACTTACACCATAAAATCTAAGTGTCATAAGGTTTCTCTTCGATTCATGAAAATGATGGTAAGGAAACACTTTCACTAAGTAGATAACAATCTTTGCATTCTCAAAGTCGTTAGTAGAGCACACTAACATGGACTTATGAGAAATAGCAAAGGTCTAAACAATTGAGACTATGATTACGACATCCCTTTTCGTAGTTCTGAAATTGTTTAGACACACATGTGAGCTATCTAAGAAAAGGTGTGTGATTTTGATAAAGTTTTATCAAAGCAATCTAGTATCAGAAACCTGAACTTTGGTAAGAAAGTCAATAAAGTATTGATTTCTAGAAGTCCAGCTGATTTCTAAGTACATGTCAAAGCTAGTGGGAGTATAAGTGTATTTTAATAATCATCATGTTAGTGGGAGCATGATAATTATGATAAAGGTTGCAAGTTAGCAATGTTGATTATAGAAAACAAAAGTTTCAATTCTGAGGTTGCAGTGGTTGAAAAAGTTGTTTTGCTATAATTAAGGGAGAGGAAATTATACTTCATTTCAATTCTAAAAGCTTAGATTGAGATTTTAATCAAATTTAGTCAAGAATATATATGAATTTCATGTTGGAATGGCTCAACATAAGGAAATTCTATATATGGGTTCATTATTTGCGTTCTAAAATTCGATTATGATTACGACATCCCTTTTCATAATCTGAATTATGAGAACTTGGCAAATAGAAATGAAAATATTATAGCAAAAGACAGGTTTAGTCTTTATGTGAGACATCATGAATCGTGTCCCATATGCTTCGGATATAGGATCGATTACATGTGCTATATTCATCTTGTCTAAAATTCTCCAGATGCCTGGGGCATTAAGGAGGGAAAAGGTCTAGAATTGGATATGACTAAAACAATTAAGCAATTGTCGAGGACAATCTAAGGTTTACCAAAGATTGGTTGCTCAGGGACAGTTGGAAGTATAGTGTTAATTGTTGGAAGGACCATATTGACATGTTCTGGAAAAGAGACAACTCTTGTTCAGAAGTAGTAGTCAAAATAGGAATATGGAGTTGTCTCTATAGGTGGAAGTTATATGTGTAAGATTAGAAAACTTAATGCAAGAAGGATATTCAAAGCAATGTGCTTTGAGACTTCGTCTCCATGGAATTGATCTCCATTGGAATAACCTGTAATGAATGTTGACAAGTATTTGTGACTTTGTACATATTCATTACAAGAGGGTCTATGCATATAAGTTTAAAATCTAAACAGATTTTGGTAAATGTTAGGAATTTGGAATTTTTACATTTTCTGATAAGGATTTGGGAGTGTGAAATTAGAATCATTGAAATTATGTTCAATTGGTTTATTTCACAAAGTAAGGATCATAGACAAACATAGAGTGCATACTTAGTGTATGGCAAAGCTATCGTTTAGAAAAACATAGTATACATGCTTAGAGCATGAGACAACTAGTGTTTTTTAAATTCAAGAATAAAGTTGATAAAACCGAAACAATGAATTATGAGTAATCAGTATGGTGATAAATAAAAAGTGTTTTATTTATATTCATAGTTTTGATACCATATTAGATTCATTTATTCTTGTGTTTCATTTTGCATGTTTTGACTTCCAGAATAAACTAGGTTATTCTTCCTGAATGACTAAGTTATTCAAACCATCCACAGTCGGTCATATGTTTGAAGTAGATATGAATCAAGACTGTCATGGGTTGGCTTGTAGAGGTCCAAGTTGGTGGACAAAGTTGTACTACAACACTTATGAGTGATCATAAGTTATGAGTACTGGATTCAACCCGCGCTCATTTGAATCACTTCATGGATTTTATCATGAGTGATCATGAGACGATAATATCTTATATTCTTCAAACCTAGAGATATGAGTTGTTACTATGAGTTGATAGTACATTGACTACACGAAAACGCATTGGTAACTCGATGTTATAAAACGTGTCTTTGTGTATGATTCAACAAGTAATAGAACAAGCCATATGAGTCGAAGTTTATCCATTCCTTTTACCTTCGGGATAAAAGCGATATCTATGGGCCCCTCGATGATTTAATGATGACACATGTGAGTGCTTGGCCAAGCCAGGACTGATTTGATTTGTTCAATCAGTCAGTCATCATGAATCGGAAATCGGGAAACAACAAATGGACAGAGAGAATGATTGATAATCCATGTCTCAGTCCATATGATATCCATAATGGAGGAATATATGATCACTTATCTAATGGACAAGTCATTGACAAAGGTCAGAGTTCATCGGCAAGGTCAGAGTTCGACGGAAGCTTTTGAGAGCTACGATTGCCAGTCGGTTCTTGAAGTCATACTTGCAATAATAGTTTTAGACTTATCCAAGTGGGAGACTGTTGGATTAATGTCTAAGTCCATAACTATAATTGGTAAGACTTGACCCGACCCGACATGGTCCATTTGGGTTGCATGGCATCATGCACTTGGATAGACTATAATGAGAGAAATAACACTTAAGGTTGATTAATATATTATAAGTTCTAATATATTAATAAGATTATTTAATTAGTATTGATCAAGAATTAATCTAGAATTAATTAAGTGATCAAAAGAAGACTAATTAAATATATGGGTTGATTGTGTAAATCATCCATACTTGTATAGTGGGCTAATGCTCCATGGATAATCAAGTTGGGCTAAAACCCATAGGATGGTCCATGGATGCTCCATGGTGTATTTGAACCCATGGATCCAAGGAAATGGAAGGCCATGACAATTAGGGTTTACCCTAATTGTAAAAACTATATAAGATCATATTCTTTGGGAAAAATTGGCCACTAAAAAAAAGAATAAGAAAGGTCTACCCGATTTTAGGAGTGTTCAAGTTTCTCTCAAATTATTCCAAGTGTATTTGGTGTTCTGTGAACCATTTGAGGTGTCACACTTGAGGCACTAGGCACTCAAGCTTCATAAAGACATACTACATCAAAGAGATACGTATTCTATCTTGTTATATTCATTATTTTGTATGCTAGATTAGGATAATACCTTGGATGTTCATAATTGCATGTATAATAGAGAAAACATAGATCCAAGGTATTTAGGGTTGCATGTACACTTAGGAGTGTTAGAATGCTCAAAACCCAACACTATCAACAAGTCATTTTTGACGCTCATTGTCTCTAAATTGACTAGCCCGAATCTGCTGGCGTTATACATAAAGATGAAAATTTCATAAAAATGAAGTTGTACATTAACAAGTTGGAAAGGATGGGTGTAGTATTCCCAAAGGAGCAAGCCATTGATTTGGTTATTCTTTCTCTTCCTAAGTCATATGGTCATTTTCTTGAGAACTTTCATATGAGGAATCTCGATGTGACCTTAATTGATCTGACCTATATATTGATGGTTGTTGAAGCATAAATGCTTAAGAACACAACTAAAGCATAAATGCTTATAGGGTCTAATTCCAAGAATTCCATGGATATTGATGGAGAAAATGTTGATGATCTACAAAAGGTTTCTCTTCCCAATCAAAAGGGATCGGCCAAGATTAAACGGGTCGGCATTGTGGCCGTAGACCCGTTCCTACTGGAAGGAAAACTCACCTGAACTGCTGAACTCTGCTGATAATCCTCTGGCTGCTAATCGACTATTCTCTGAAGCGCTGCTCTCCTAGCTCACCGAGCTACCAAAACCAAATAGAACTTAGCCTAAACTGTCCTCCATAGGTCAACTAAGTCAACTATGTTCAAGGCACTGGTCAAAGTCAACCTTCCAGTTGACTCGACTCGCCGAGTTGTTCTACCAACTCGCTGAGTCGATGCTCCTCAAATCCTAAACAACCCCGAATCCACTCGTCGAGTCTAGCGAGAACTCGACGAGTTCTCCTTCATCTAACACTTCAGGGCTATCTTCAATCGAATTGTCGAGTTGTTCTACAACTCGCCAAGTCCATCTTCATTAGCTAAGGAGATATCCTTGGACTTTCCGAGTTCCTCCTTGAACTCGTTGAGTACCATGATCGTCATGTCCCTTACGGGTACAGACTGCCTGAGTCCTTCTCTAAGCCCACTCACTGATCCGACTCATAAACAAAAGGGTTTGGGTTTTGCGACCCGACTTGCCGAGTCCTCCTTGTGACAACTCTATTATGTCGATTTCAATCTATTCCAACACTTCCAACTCATAGATATGGACTCCTTGTGCTAGCATTACACGTAAAGTTGCTAACTTTAGGTGCATGCAAGGTATTATGAGGCTAGAACACCCTATTCTAAACTACAATGGAGGTCTAAGTCATGAAAGGAAGCCATAGCTGAGTAAAGCTTCTCACTCAGAGCTTCTATAGCTCAGAAATGCTCAGATCTAATCTATATTCGTCCTCAAAGGCTCAATACTCAGGTTGGCCTTAGAAATGGTCCCAAACGTGACAAGATACTAGCAAAGAAGGGGATCTAGATGATTAATAGCCAAGGTATGAGCTTCATACCTTCAAATGATCTGAGATGACACCCAAACTCTGGATCTATACTCCTTTCATTGATCCTTTCTACTTCAACCTTCAAGATGCACTCAAAAGGGACCTTAATCTTCTCACATAAGCTCAAGAATGAAGTTGGGTGGCTAAGGTTTAGTCTTTGGACAATGGAGGCTGCAAATGAAACCCTAGAAATGAGAATGAGATGCTTAAATAGGGTGTTAACTCCCGAAATTAGGGTTTCCCAACCCAGACCAGACTCGTCGAGTCGGTCTCCCCGACTCGCCGAGTCGGTCACTTAATCCGCGACACGGGTCACGCTCCGACTCGTCGAGTTCCTCCTTGGACTCGACGAGTTGACTCCTTTGACTTAGGGCTTTTCTTTCCTATCCTGGTCTTCCTGATTCTGGGTGTTACACTCCAGAACCTTCCTACCATAAGGATTGATGGTTTTGAGGGGATATTATAGGGTTTCTAGAATATCTCATGTGGATAAATAAGGAATGAGATAAATACCATATTTGAGATATTTAATATTCAAATCAGGGTTATCTAGGGTTTCCTATGCCACTATATAAAGACCCTTAGGCCTCTTATTTTTCGCCACTCCTTCTCCTAAAGAGATAGCTGAAAATCCTACTCTCCTCTCTCTTCTACCTTAAGTCTCCTTCTTGCTAGCTTGGGTGTGAACCATCAGAGGCACGACATTTGTGGTGCTAACTTCCAGAAGACCTACAAGTGAAGGATTCTTGTTATTTACTATAATAACAATACGGTATGTAATCCTAAACCCTTCTTTGGTATTTTCGAAAATAACCTAGGGTTTCTCGGATTTATTATTTGATGTTCTTAGTTATAGGTTCAATAATTAAAACATAGATCCTTTACGTTGCATGTCAACTTAAGGGTTTTTAAGTTTATTTGTTTTACCTAAATCCTATCAGTGGTATCATAGGCAGGTTTGTTTTCAATTGAATAACTATAGAAGTAGAATTATATCAATTAGGGTTTATAGAAATTAAACCCTAAAAGCCAAGAATTTCGATTAGGGTTAGGTTTTTTGAAACCTAGCCCCTTCCCTCTATTTTGAAATTTTTAGGGTTAAGGTTTTAGAAATCATAGCCTCCTCCCCAAGTTTTCAAAAATGGCAAGGTTAGTTAGGGTTTCTTAATTTTGGTATTATTATTTTACTTTCCTAAAAAGAAATAATTAAAATTGGATAACTTGTATACCCTAATTTTCGAAAATAAGAGGGTTAGGATTTTGAGTAAATTATTTGATTAATTTGATTAGTTAATCCTTATTTGATTTAATATATTTAATTAATAGACAAATATTAAATCAATTTTTTAGTTTATTTTAAATTTAAATTAATTGATCATTAATTTTCAGAATTTAAAATTAAATAAACCTAGTATTTTGAAAAGTTTAAAATAAACCTTATATATTATTATTAATAGTTAATATTCTATATGTATAAGTATCAGTCAGTCAAATCGCTAGTATGCCTCATTAAGGAAGCTAGTCTATAAGGGGGTATAAGGAATTCGCCTATAAAATGGTAGTTGAATGAGTGTCCACTCTTACCCACCGCTTCATTGATTAGTGGAGGATCGTTAGCAGAACGGATTTGATAGGACAACCAAATCTCATTAAAAGTATAATGTTATTAGAAGTACTAGAATCTTTTATTTAAAATCCCAAATCTATTTACTTTAGGAAAAATGTGAATTAGTATGCTAACCCATGAAATTGCACATTACACTCTAGTAAGTTGTTAGTGGAGCGTGTGTGGTTAACCAACACACTAATAGGGACTAATAAAGAGTTGTAATTGGTATCTCATAAATTATCATTGTTGACGGAGTGTGTGTGGTGTACCAACATATCAATTGGGATGATAAATGACAATGAGGTTACCAAGCACATTTGCATGGTTATTCACATTTTTTTTGTGATCCTTGATATCCTAGTCAATGATAGAAGAGCATAATCTAAGATTAAACATGTCATTGAATAGTTTCAATGAATCTCAAAAGACATAGGAATTTCACTTATTTCTTTTCTTTTCTGGTGGAATTGGTAAATCGTCATTTACCTACTTTTGTAAAAATTACAATTAGATTACTGCATCCCTTTTCTAAGTTGTGAATTATATAGTTGGTTCCTAACCTTAATATTTTATTTTGGGTTACTATATTAAGGATTATTCTTATCTAACTAAAACTACCTTCCTTTCATAGATGTCTACTCCAACTGATGTTTCTGCTTCCTCCTCCTCCAAATAGTGAATTGACCATGCGAAGCTACATGATATTCGGCTCAAGTAACGCTTGAGAATCGGGATTACCATATACCTTACTTCAATAATATTCTTATTTGACATGTCGGTGAACCACCACGCATAACGCCAAGAAGAATATACAAGGCGTAGTTTCCATGGGAAGCATAAGATTCACATTATTACTATAAAATGAGGTTTTGGTTTATTACTTTACTAAGTTAATAATTTTAACTATTCACAATTTTCCTATCAAACCCTTTTGTTAACTCTACTTCATAACGCAAGAAGACGGTGAGGTTGGCTGTAACATCTCAAAAATCACAATAATTTTAAACTTTTAAAATCAACCCAATTTCACAAAATGTTTACAAATCAATGTTTCCAAATTGTTTATAAACATCAGAGTATCCCAAAATCATAAAGCCATAACAGAGGATGTGTACGGTAACACATTCACCTTCCCGCAACCCTCAGAAAATCGTAAGCCAACGCTTAGTGAGTTCCCCCAAAGTACTACCACATACACATAACAAACAACAACATGCATACAGAGCCTTTATCCTGACTGGACCGCCGCTCCGACCTACAGACTATTTGGGCCGCTCACAAAACCTTCAACATTGACTGGACCGCCTCACTTGGCCTTCAACCTATCTGGACCGTTCTCTGGGCCTTTGGTCTGACTAGACCACCTGATAGGCTTTCAGTCTATCCAAGCCGCCCTGCGTCTCTTGGCCTTCAGTCTACACTAGTCTGTCTTAACCTAACCACACATAACATGTCTACATATACATAACAAATAAACATATAATCAATCAGCAGACAGCAAGCACATCTAACAAATCACTACAGCATAGCAACATCCTATATACTAGGATACAGATCCAACTGATTACTATAGCATAACAACATACGGTAAATCAGGATATCAATCCAATGGGCCAGCCTTGGTGCCTTCAAACCATAAGTATAGTGAGGAAAACTCACCTCACAATCTGAACAATAGCTGATGAGGTCCTGAATCCAAATTCTCAACTCCAACCGTCACCTATCCACCCAATGACAAATTTTCAATCACAATCCCAAAATACCCCTCGATCAACATTGGTCAAAATCAACAAGTCAACCGAGTTAGCATTTCTGTCGGTTGACACTTATATCGTGACAACGTACTTGGTACGATTCTAACTCGACTCGGTCCAACCGAGTCAATTCAGCTAAATGATTGACATGAGTTGTCACCATGATGTGAACACTCTTACTCACGTCGTGGGCTTCAATAATCTTAACAGAAGACGGGGCTCCTCGAATCTCATGTCGTGAGATCTATCTGTGGCTAAAGGTTACCATTTTAAGTCCTTAATCCAATAAGTCCTTGAACCCATTTCATCCAGAAGATAGAGGGGACTCCTAAGGTCCATAAAAATGTTTCCTTTATGGTTATTCATGCACCATGCATGATTTAACCTCTTTCTAGGTCAAAAGTGAATAAATGAGCTTCAATCTTTCATGCATGCCTCAAATCCATACCGTCTTTCAGATCTGAACAATATTAGGATCTAGGTACACCTAGAATCCATAAAGTTGCTAACTTTATGGATCTACTTCACTCATACATGCAATAACATAAATAAGATGGACAAAACTCTATATCTATCCATAATAAACAATAAAGTTGGAGCCTTTGATATTTACAAAGGTCCAAGGGCTGGAAAAGATGGCGATGATGATAATACTTTTCCCATTCCACAGCTAGAGTACTTCCTTCTTCTTCTTCTTCTTCTTCAAGATACAAATGCGCCAAAATAACAAAGAATCTTAAGGAGGAATGAAGTTAGGGTTTTTGGAGGCTTAGAGAGTGAGGGAGGCTGAGGGTGGGCAACCCTTGCCCCCTCATTTCCTTAAATACCAAAAAATTGGGGTTTTGGTCATCAGACCGCTCTCACGTCATGAGCATTGGACTGCTCACGTTGTGAGCTTCAAAATGGTGCACGACCCAACTACACTCCTCACGACGTGACAAGCAATCCTCACGTCATGATTAGGCCCAAAAAGAAATTTTAAATTTTAATTAATATGTACACCTGACCCGAATGTTACACTGGCGAGCAATAAATGCCTCTTAAAAGCTGACCTCATTAGGAATTAAAGAGACATAGCTTAAACCTCCCTTGTAGCAAATAATGTAGATGAACCTAGTTGTGGTAAGACTAATAATGAAAATTAAGAAACATGCGACAACGTAATGTATATTTTAGTGTTATACATATAAATACTATTTTACTATATATATATATATATATATATATATATATATATATATATATACACACACGTTTGTAGATTATATGACTTTTAATACTATTGACTAAGAAGTCAACAATTAAATTATATGAGTTCTAATCTTTTGTCTTTTAATTAATTTGATAATTAAATTAAATGTGACTTTATCTTTTAGTATAAAGGTTAGTTTGTATGTGATTAAAATTGAAAAAGAATGAGCAACCAAAAAAAATAAAAACAAATTTAGAAGAATCTGGAACTTCAGGTTTCACGATGTGGGGAAAGATCTGCCACGTTGTAACACACTAAAAACACACAATTTTATTAAATTTGTTATTTTTAGTTCTCAGAAGCTAGCCACAAAGTGGCCAAGAAGAGACCACGATGTGTCGGCAAAGTCAGTAGCGGTCCATGTAGATGTCACGACATGGTGGAGGACCAGTCACGTCGTGACGAAGAGGCAGATCGATTTTATAGCAAAAACATATTAATCAAGGCAAATTTCTCAACTTTTAAAATGATTTAAAACATAAACCACCCTACGCATACAAACCCTAACATACTCAAAGGACAAAGTCTAAGTGCAATAAACTTATGTTAACCATGTGCTCGGATACCACTAATGGGTTTCGAGCCTCATTAGATCAAACAAAATGGCAGTAGAAACAATAAAAAAATATGATCTAACACTCGAAACAAATGAATCTAAACTCAACTAATCTATGCAACTTATTTGGAACTCAATTGAACGAAAAAATATACATTTGACTTCATCATAGAATCCTTCTTTTGACTAGCCATTTGATTGGACTAGAGAACCCAAAATAGAGTTTATCTCTTGTAATCACACCCACCATGCAAAACTCTAGCAGATCTGAACAAACCAACACGAAGCAACAGAAAACTAACTGAAAAACGATGATATTGTTCATCATCACAACATGACAGAAGAGGTGTCACGTCTTGAGATCGAGGCTTCTGGTTTTCTATGGTTTTTCTAAGGGTTCCTGCTTTTGGAGTAAGAATGATAAGTTTTCATCCATTTAAAACTAGGATTTGACCCATTTATTTATAGGGAGGTGGTTTTAAGCCCTAAAGATAATTACCAAATATAATAGTGATTATCTATGGTATTCAAATCATTTTGGAATATTTCATATTCCTTTATTTACTATTAATTAACTAAACTATTAATTAATTAACAAAATAAGTCCGTCAAATAAATATCTTTTTAGTTCTGCTTTATTTTGTTCTTGTATGTAACCCAAAAGGACATTGCTATTTATATTAATATTATTGCACTTGTTATGACTATGGGCACTATTCTCCAATATATTGATCTATAGTTGATAAGGAATAACCAAGTAATATCATATCAGAGGTAGGGTTCGTTTGGTATACAAAGTATACTGTTTGGAAATCTCACTCCAAATACCTCACTAAATCTAGCTTAGACACTACCCCCGTAATTAGATCAATCAGTATTTTGACATGAAATCACTGATAAATTTATTTATAGGTTCATAATAATGATTAGAAACATAAATATAAGTTACACTTAAAGCATAATAAGTGCAACTTAACTTACAGAGTTTCCTGACAGAAGTCCGGAAAGTTCGCAGGCAGCACTCCGACCTGAAAGCTTCTATTTGTCGGGATCTATGATGCCCAGGGCTTCGCTAAAAACTCTTAATAACTAGAGAAACTCGAGATTTATAGAAGAAATCGAGAGAGAATTTGGATTTGGGTGAGTGAAATGGAGTAAGGAATGGCTCTTTTTATAGGCCTGATTTCGTGCAAAGCGCACTACGCCTAGACAGAAGGTGTGTCGCTCCCTGGCTTATTCGGCAAGGCCTCCACCAAAAATGTGACATGTGGCATGATTCTAATGGAGTCACGTCGTGCTATCGGGCAAAATATCTCGATTTTCAAAAAATTACATCTCTCTTATACGAGCTTCGTTTTCAATCTTCTTTATATCGATACGTAGGTATTCCTGAGTACTACAACTTTCAATTAGACTTTGTCGACTAATTTTTTGCTACATTTTAAATTTAACAGTCTATGAAGATTACCCTTCAAAAGACCGTGCAAAATTCATAAGTTCTTTATACGAACTCCATTCTTGGCTGTCTTTATATCGACAGATTCCTATTCGCGATATCTTCAGCTCTCGTTTACATTGTTTTGGCTAACAATCAATCGATTTTAGTTTAGATTTTTGTGTCCACACTGTAGCGCTGAAACTTTAAAAAATCATAACTTGCTCATATGAAGTCATATTTGGGCGATCTCTATATGCACGTTTTCGCTTTTATGATTATTACGAATTTCATTTAGACTACTTAGGCTAATAAGCAACTTATCTCCATTTCACTTTTTACGACGCACTTTGTTGCATGGGCTAAACGCGAAACTTCAAGGGATCGTAACTTCTTCATACGAAGTTAGATTCAAACGTTCCTTATATCCACGTGATTGTTATCACGACTACTACAACTTTCATCAAGATTATTTATCTTAAATAATCTTTATTTTTAAACATTATTTGATGTAATTTATTAAATTTTATAATAACGTTTTATACAAATATTATAAGCCCAATATTTGTCCATAAACATGTACACAATATATAAATATTAATTATATATTTCGCATTGCGTATGAAAGATTATTAATTATTTACGATCTCTCCTATTCGAGGATTTTAATTATAAATAATTACTATATTTTATATTTTAATGTCTAGCGCGAACTTGCTAGAGTTACATTAGCTTACTATCTAGTTGTATATTTCAAACGACTCAATGCAACTTCATTCCTAGTTGAACCTTAGACATTAAATTGACTTCGTTATAAAAGGGGGTATTAGTGAAAAACGTAATTTTTACAAAAGTCGCTAAGTTTTCACGAAAATTTGATTTTAACACTATATTATTTTTCCACTCAATTTACCAATTTAGTATAATTCTAACCACTAGACAAGTCAACTAGGTTATCTACTGACGTAACATGATAACATGACATGCTGACATGTTAAAATTGAAAAAAAATTGAACAAAAAACATTTATTTTTCACTTTTTTCAATTTTGACACTACGCTTTTATTTTATTTTTTCAATTTTGACATTCTATTTTTTTCTTCCAAATCAAACATCATTTTTTTTCTATTTTATTCAATGTTTACCATCATTATTACGTCATCAAAACTAAACAAAATTTGAAAAAAAAGAGATTTGATTTGGAACAAAAAAAATAAAATGTCAACATTGAAAAAATTGGAAAAAAATAATATTCGATTTGGAACAAAAAAAAAAGAGTGTCAAAATTGAAAAGTAAAATGAAAAACTAAGTGTTTTTTGTAACATGTTTTTTTCCAGTTTTAACAAATCAACATATCATGTCATAGAAAATGACATGTCATCACACAATCTGATTGACCGGTCAAGTCGTCTTAATTATAACAAACTAACAAATACATGTCAAATTTGAGACAAAAAATAACGCAATGTCAAAATCAAAATTTAGTGTAAATTTAATGACTTTTGTAAAATTTACGTTATTGAATATGCTTCAAATCTAAAAGTGTACTTCTATGGTTGTGTTTATGATTAATAAAATCTCAAAAAAAAATCATATTAGGATAACTTAGTATTTTTAACAAGATAAATGTTGTCAATATTATCATGCAACGGTTGAAAAATGAAACAAAATTTTGTAAGGCCCAATCACATATAATTATTTACGTGAAAGTCTGAAGGAATATTGTAACAACCCGAAATTTCTATCTTGTACAGCCATTCAATTCAATCAATGTCAGACTCGTTTTTGCTATCTTTTAGCATTGTCTAGAGTCTGTTTGAGTGTTCTAAGCCTAGTAGATTCGAGGATTGGGTGTTACGAAGTATCCGCGAGAGTTCAGTGTGCAACATTCAAGCCGGAAACTCCATCATGGGGAGTTTACGACCGTAAACAAGAGTTTACGGCCGTAAACATCTCCTTGGCCGTGAACTTCTCCCCTCATATATGATATTCCTTCATTTTTTCACCTTTTTCTCACCCTTCCATCTCAAGACCTCGATTTCCTCTCAAGTATCATCAAGAACTTTCACCTTGATCTTCAAAAATGTAAGCCATTCTTCCATTTGATTAGTTGTTATCCTTCTTAATCTAGTATCACCCTGTGATTTCATCCATGAAATT
The DNA here is from genome assembly GCF_051521515.1 of Lactuca serriola. NCBI lineage: Eukaryota > Viridiplantae > Streptophyta > Magnoliopsida > Asterales > Asteraceae > Lactuca > Lactuca serriola. The sequence continues at coordinate 13,800,359 of NC_136413.1, forward strand.
CATCTTTTGGGTAAATCTTCAAGTATTCAACACTTTCACCAAGAACACCTACTTGTTCTTGGGCCGTGAACTCCTTAGAAGCCTTCAAAAGTGTGAGTATCTCTTCTATCTTCAAGATAGGCTTGATAAGCACATGATTCCTAGCCTTAAATCATCATATAATGCATGAACATCAAGAGTTTACGACCGTAAACCCTTGCATGGTCGTAAACCCTTGTTTTGGTGCATATATTGGCCACAAACTCATCTTAAGTCCAAAGATAGGGCCATGAACACTTAGTGAATGGTATTTAGGGTCCTAAACACCTCTTAAAGTCTAGCTCTATGGTCGTAAACTCCCCTTGGCCGTAAACTCCATTTGATTCAATTATGTGATTAAAACACTTCAATCCATGTGTTTCCTAGTCCTTAAAGTGGTTCCTTGCATGATTAGTTGTATATACACTAATTATATACATATATGTATCATTATATGCTTAATAGGATCCATTTGTGCTCGAGGATTCACTTGACACTTAGCATCCTATATCGATCTTACATACGTATCACCCACTACAGGTAAGTTTATACCCCTTAACTTATCTTATAAATGATTTTAAATGCTTTTAGGGGGGGGAATACAAGTAGGACTATTATAGTTATTATATCATCAATCACATGTGATTAATAACTATCAAACAAGTGGATTTCCTTATACATCAAACTATTTTACCAAAACAAACCATTTCAAACCATTTTTATAGCTGACACCAAGTCATCAATAGCCATTCAAATGGTTAAAACTCTTTTATATGTTAAACTCTTTATCAAACTCTTTTAAACTTATATATTGTCAAAATCATGTCTATATAGATATAGTTATATAAGTAAGGTTGAAAGGGCTTAGGACTAATAACTCACTTTATTTCCTGCTCCTTGTTTGGTTGTAGACTTAGGGTATCCGGCTATTTGTCCGAGTGTCGTTTAAATCTTAGTTATATATTATGTATATATGTATAGATATAAAATCTTTTACATCAGTTCAACACCTTTGGGTAGCAAAGGTGTACAAACATACTCAGTCATTCAAACAACATTACTAGTAACTATAATAGGTATAGTTTAAAGAATTACTACTCACTATTTCTATTACAATGAAACATACAAGAGTCAGTTCATTCATGAGTCAATACAAACTTACTATTATGAGAAATAGAAAGAACATACTATGATGAGAAACTAAGAGAACATACACTATGCTATACAAAGAGAACATATTATACACTAGCTCAGAGAGAACATTTAATACACTAGAACATACTATACAAACTCAAGAATACTATAACATTAATGTGAGCCACTATTTCATGGCATGACAATCTACTGTTGTGTCACGTTTTTCAACCAAAGTCTCCTGGAGGGAGAGCGTGAATTTATGTATAGATCTATACGGGATTGACCATCCTACACCTTATTGCTAGCTACAGTGGGACCTGCACGTATACGGGTGACGAATGTCATACCATATCGACGTCTTTGATCGTCGTGTTTTACTATTCAATCGAGTATGGTTACAACCTCATCACATTTTACCTTAATTAAACAAACTGTTTTAAGGTAGTTAGTACTTTGGTAGTTACTTATATACAAAACTACAATACATCTTTATTTTCCCATTGAATTCACTTTGTGATCTTCTCACATAAACGGAAATGTAAACTATATTTTGGTAATGATAGTCATACTTGGGACAAACACTTACTTTTAAAAACAAACTATATACAGAACATTCAGGTATTGGTAGAAGGCTACATTTAAAGTAGAAGATATAGGATTTTCTAGGAGATACATCAATTACATCAAACTCTTACAGACATTTACAAACACTTTCATACAATCAATGATACTAAAATACTTATGAACTCACCAGATTTAATGTTGATCTACTCTTTCAAAATAACTTGTATTCTCAGGTCACCAGTAGACAGGTACCGATGACCAGGTTTTGAGAAGATGGAGCTTTCAAGACTCGTCTTTATTTTGATTATTCATTTTTGGTGGCTTATACCTATACACAGAACATACTTGTGTTAAATTATATTATTAATGCAATGGATGATGTTGTTGCTTGTTTACTATTATGCATTGTTGTGATACTGTACATGAAGTCCTCCGCCCCATAACGTTTCTGTCGTTCCGGTTTTGGGGTGTGACAAATATAAAGCGTTAAAAAATGTTATATCTTAGAACATCCATAATGCAAGTATTATAAGAGTTAAATATGATGATGATTACGATTGAATATCAGTTGAATGAAGTGTGAGTGGTCATATGAATTGAAGTTGTGTAATGCCTTGTTTCAAATCGTTCTCGTTTTAGGCATGGTGATCAGGGATTGGGTATTATCAGGCTTCGAATCCTTGAGGAATTGAGTTTTGTACTCAGTTGAAGTTGGATAATGTAATTTGGATGCTCGAGTATTCAGTTTGAGTTTTTGAGCCAAAGGGCATTTCAGTAATTTGTCAGCTCGGGCTTTTATGGAAAGTGGATGTTCGTTCGGGATACCTTATGGCAAGTATGAGTTGATAATAGTGTGGAGCTTCTTGATACCTTTTCATGGATATATAGATGGTCGAAATCATATTTGTATCGAGAAAGTTATGGTCTTCAGAAGAATTAGGGTTTGGGAAAAACCTTAGTACACGGGGCGTACTGATGCAAATCTAGATACAGAAGACGTAGTGAGGAGTACGTGTGGCGTAGTGCAAAGATGGGTCGTGGTGCGAGACCTCGTACTGGACGTATGAGGAAGTACATTAAGCGTACGAGGGGCAGATGGAAACCCTAACTTTTAGGGATGTACCCTATATAAGCTTAATGTTAGCCTCTTTCCTTCATTCCTAAGTCAGCCCCCACCTTTTGAAAACCCTAAATCGACCTTGTAGCCTCTTGGAGGTGTTCTTGAGCTATTGGGAGGCTTTAATGCTTATTTTTGCCCTTGGGAAGGAAAGAAGAGAAGTTGGAAGTTGTTTGGCTTGGTGGGAAAGCTTTGGATCCAAAATCATCACCTTACGGGGAAGCTTTTTGTGGTAACAAGTTTGCATCTTGGCTTATGTGTGATTAGATCTCTTCATGGCTAGCTTATTATGATTTTGGTCTTCTTTTTGAGATTATGGATGAGTTAGGTTGTTTAAGGGTTCATCCTTTCGGATCTGAGTTTGTTTTGGTATCCTTGAGTATAAAGGTGCAAGATTTATAGGTATTATGGAGTCATGCATGCATTAAGTCAACCAATAAGTCCCTTTTTAAGCTTAATAGCTTAATCTAGTCATGTATAAATGCAAAGTTGGCAACTTTACGTGGTATTCCAGCTCAAGGAGGTCAGATATGTGGTTTGGAAAGCTTTGTCTTAATGGAATAAGTGAAAATCATGTTAAGGTTGAATAAGGTGAGTACACTGGGCGTACAAGCAGGTACACGCAACGTACAAGCCTGTACGCCCTGCATACTCGGTCGGAGTGGGTCTTATGTATTTGGGCTATCTTTTGGGTCTGGTTACTTGTGGCTTTGTTGGGCCATCTAAGAATGTGTGTTTTGGATTAGGGATAAGTAGTGGGCTTTAAGGTAAGGCCCAAGTAAGGTTTGGCCCCAATTTGGAAAATTGAGCCATAAGTGGGCTTTGGATGATTATTGGTTTGTGGGCCTTTATGATTGAGAGTTTGGGCTTTGGTCTTGGACCAAACTAGGTGAGGGGTAAATGTTAATTGGGTGTTAATTGTTTGATAGCGCGGGGATTTTTAGCGGATTATCATTCAGAGAGTTATTTGTGGGTTCAACTATCGAGGTGAGTCTTCTCACTATATACATGGGTCGAAGGCACCAATGTTGGCCTATTACGTGTTATGTGATATGCTAGTTGTCTCTGTGATACTTGCATGGAAGACCCTGGGGGTAGTCCATGACACTTGGATATCAGACCATGGGGGAGTCCATGACATTCCAGGTAAAGACCATGGGGGAGCCCATGTCATTCCAAATAAAGACCATGGGGAGCCCATGAAAACAATATGTATGTTGCATGATAATTTGTGGTTGTATGTGGCATGGTATTTTGGGGAACTCACTAAGCTTTGTGCTTATGGTTTTCAGTTTATGTTTCAGGTACTCCGGTTTTCAAATGAAAGAACTTGGGATGATTGCAGAGCACACACTACATGTTTCCGCTTTTTGTGAAATTACTCTGATTTGTCGATGTTTTGCTAAAACTTAGTTACTCTGGTTTTATGGGAAATATATGTATTAACGATTCATTAATCTAAAAAAAAATTATGTTATGTTTTCGGGACGTTACAAGTTGAATGATCATTAAATGGTTCGGTAGAAAAAATAAAATGATAATTATGATTGAATAAGTGTTAAATGAGTTGTGAGTGTTATTGTATAGATATTTAATGGTGATACGCTAATCCATTGAACTCTATACACTAATGGATTACGGATGTCTTTATATAAGAGACAATTCTTTCTGTTTTATTGGAAGTTTTATACACTATTCTAAAATTTTGATTTAAAATTAATATTTACCAAAAGTAAAAAGAAGAGTGTTGATGCGAGACATATTTGACTAATCTTGGTGTCAAAGAATTGTGTAATTAGGACCAATAAATGATAAGACATTAAGACTAGACCGAACTAATTATTTTATGCATATCCACTTTATGTTGTACTTCTCCCATGTGTCGTCAATTATAACATGATCTTTAATGCTAGCGGCACACGTCAACTCCTTAAATGAAATCTTTAAAACAAATAAATTCATAACATTATAAACGCATATAATAAATAAGAATAATATCTGTGGAATAAACCGTTGTATCAAATTATTTTTGTATATATGTGTAGTTCCCATTCAAAAAAATGTGCATTTAAATTTTAAGGATGTAATTAATCTAGATCTGACCGAATGGACTTGGACCGATCCGTAAAACACGGAAACCAGAATTTGATTATTTGTGGAACCGGGGAATGAGGCCAGTTCCAATTCGATTACATGTAAACCGGGTTTAGAACCGGATTTAGGGCTTGCAACCGGACTGGAACCGGATTTGAATTTTGGAACCATGAAATTGAAATTTAAGGTTTGAAAGCGGATTTGATGTCTTTATGTATTGAATTGTTAACGTAACTTTGGTTAAACACAATTGATATGTTTTGGTTCTTTATATTCCAAAGCCTTGGTATGTGTTTAACAATTGGTATATTTTTGACAATACTGACATGTATGTGCATTTCTATTTCAACAATTATGTGCATTCCTATTCCAAAACATTGAATTACATTATGAAAAATCAACTTGATACACCTCGTCTAAGCGTCTGCAAGTCGGTCAATATACACCCAAATAAGACCGTCTCAACCATGTAAAATTTTAAGCTAAGGACCCCCAATTCTAAAGAGCTCATATTGTCTATATTTAACCCAATATATCTCAAATCCCAATTACTGAATTACTCTATTAGTAATTGTTATAATCCCATAGGCCCCAATCCACAATTTCAATTGACTATCACAATGAGCGAGAGAGTGAAACGCATGCGGTAGGAGACACGAGTGCAACGATCTTGATTATTAAAAATTGAAGTGACTATCTTCTCTTCTTTCTCATTTCTCGATTGCTCAAATCCTCAACTGTAACGGTATGTGTTTCCAATTTTTCATTATCCGTTACTTTATTAGGGTTAGCCGATTAAGATTGAAGGATGAGGGTTTATAACATTAAGTATAATAAAGACGAAAGGGTCGCATATTTTTGGTTCGCTTAGAGCCGTCAAACTGGTTGGGTCGCCCCTGCACCCAAATAAGGTGTTTTTAGAGTCTAAAAATAAACCAAAACATTGAACTACATTCTAAAGAAAAAAAATTAAGTTGTACGAACTTATAACTAAATGATTATCACAATTTAAAGTGAAGTAGATATCAAAAAGGAACTAACAACAAATCAACTTTAATACTCCTTGTTTTTTTGACAAACTTCTCTTAGCTTGTTTCTTTTTAGTTTAGGTTGCAAGGTATGGTTAACGTCGTTAGGGCAGTTCACTATTTGGATAAAACCGAATTGTCCAATTGGACAGTTTGGATTGGACTATTTGGTTCGGATATTCGGATTTTTGGATTGGTTTTCAACAAAACCGAATTATTATTTTGGATTTCGGATTGGTTTTGGTTTATAAAATAAGAAACGAATAGTCCAAAAAAACCGAATAAACATTTATTATTTATTTATTTATTATATATATCTATAGTTATCTATTGATTTTGTAATTTATTTTTTCATATAGGTTCAAAACATTTCACCCAATAAAAAAACATCAATATGTATTATATCTCAAAAGTTTTCTATCTATAAAATATTTAACTCTTATATATCTGCTTTGTAGTTGTTTGTACGTAAATTTCAATTCACAACTAAATAATTTTTTTTGTTTCTTGTGTAAAATTGGGTAATATTATAATTATATGTTGTTTTAAAATGTTTCGCTTTTTGAAAACCGAATTATAAAAACCGATCCAATTGAATTGTAATTGGATCGGATCGGATCGGATTTGAATTTAGTTTGGACTATTCGGATCCATGTTTCGAAAACTGAAATCAATTTGGATTCACTTGATTGGATCAGATCAAACTGATCCATCCAAACGAACACCCCTAAACGTCGTTCAAAGGGCCACATCAACATAAATCTTTGTCTTCTCCGTAACGCCATTAATGAGGACGGTGTTTATATGAAGAATGTCGTTAAGAAAGAAGAAAGGCAAGAGGGGAGAAAAATAGAGAGGAAAAAAATGGTGTCGAGGTATGTTATGCCGGCAACAGGAAGCAACAAGAAACAAAGGGAGCGGTATTGGTGGTGTTTTTTTGGAAATGGAAACTTTTATAAAAATAACCCCACGACTAGCAAGAAACTAGCAAGGGAGCAAACCAACGAAAGAAACTAGCAAGGGAGCAAACCAACGAAAGAGAACATTGTTCAAACTTAAAGCAAATACAAATGATACAACAAATAAAAATAAAGACATCACCCAAACGGATATGATGACCACTCTTCCCAAGTGCACATTACTTGTTTACCCCTGCATTTTAACCAAAAATACACCACTGGTTTTACGGCTTCAACACCAGTTGCGTGTTTTGAGAATACTCCTTTAAACACACGATCATTCATGAGTTTCCATAAGTTCCAGATAAGTCTGTGACATATGGTGATGAATCTCTTTCTCATCTTCAAATTCCGACCCCATCCGTTTTCATATTCCAACAGTTCACCCACAGAGGTGAATGAGTTATGTTGCACACCACACCAAGAAAAGATTTTATCAGTGATAGAATGAGAAAATAGGCATAGAAGTAGTATGTGATCTACACGCTCAGATTCGTTGATGCACATAAAATGAGTGGGTCAGATTTGGGGAAATATGGTGAGATACGTAGGGTTTTCAAGCCCATAACATTTTAATGATAAAATAATTTCATTCCTGCAAAACACATATAAGATAATATAGATACATATAATCTGATCTAAGACCAACTACCCAACCCAACCAATCCTCATAGATCCTAGTTCGACAATCATCTAGATGAATCACCTTACATGATGAATTCTCTGGGTATTTTTTGACTACATAACTAGGGGAGTCCTTGGTAGTGTAAGTCATATGTAAGGCAACCGATGTTCAAAGATTTGATGAATATGGTGTCCCATTTTATCTACGTCCATGGTTTATAAGTCCTTGTTAGCAACGTAATTCACTAGACCGCCTAGAATAGTCAAGTGTTGTCATATACTCTAGTCGATGACCCAGACATATCTACCGGTTATCTGATTTGGACCCACCATTTTTGGCCATCCAAGAAAGAGGAGGAATACGAAACTCCGCTATCAGATCTCATACCCTACCCTAGCATAAGACATATCCAATGTCCAACTTATTGGGAACTAAACACCTTTTACAAGTCTAATATAACTAATCCAAACTTATACTAAAGGCAATCTATGTCCATTGCAGTTCCTAATAGGCAGTACTATCTTACTTATATTATTAGCACAGAATACAAATAATACATTTGACACACGATACATACTTTTATTAAATTTATGTACTTAATAGTAACTAAACACTCACTTGACAGTTGTAGGTGACTCAAAGTTAGGGCAGTGCTTCGCCTTAATACTTTTCTAAAAGACCTAGAGGTACATAACACTAAGTCTGAGTCTCGTCTCATGATTCATGAAATTATTATTCTAATGGTTTAGATTCCTCAATGATCCTAATATATATTGAAAGTTCTATTAAATAAAGACTAGCTAGACAAGAAAGTTGGGAGGTAGAATCATTTCTATATATAGCCCTTCTGAAATCCAACAACCAAGTCAGCATGATCATTCTAGACACCTCTCCCGTAAGTAGATCAATCAATATTATAACTTGGAATTACTGATAAATCTTATTTATAGGTTCATAATAACGACTTATGACTATAAATATAAGTTACACTAAAAGCAAAAGAGTGTAGCTCAACTTACAAAGGTTTTAGTGAAAATCGGGAAATTACATGGGCAGGTCTCCAGCCTGATAGCTACTAGTTGTCGGGCTCTCAGGGACTTCAGAGCTTTTCCAAAACACTCTAATTAGTAAAAATATTTGTACAATTACAAAGAGATTCGATAAAGATTGATTTGGAGATGTGTAGGGAAGGAATGAACTCTTGGCAACTATTTATAGGCGTTTTTGGTCACATACACGCCACACAAGGTATTGTGTATGTCGTGCACATCAGCCTTGTCGGCTCCTACTACCTCCTGCCACATGTCATCGCTTGATTCATCCACCCATGCTTCTTCTAGAAGGTGTCATGTGTCACCACATGGTGGTGCCACATGTCATAAACTTGTGGAGCCGCATCGTCATCTTTCTTGGAGGAGCGGGCGGTTGTTTTGCCATGTGGCGCACTCCGGTGTTGGCACGTCATTAGCACATGTAGTTTCTTGAAATATTTGGACGACCATAACTTTTGCATACGTGCTCCATTTTATTCATATCCTCGGAATCCTCTCGACAATCTCTACAACTTTTATTAAGGTCTCAACGTCAAATTCTTGCTCTAACAAAGATTCATATTTAGACCGGTTTAGACTGATAAAGTCTATGCAAAATTCATAACTTCTTCGTATGAACTCCATTCTTGATTGTCTTTTCATCGACAGATTCATATTTACGAAATCTTCGATTCTCGTTTAGATTGTTTTGGCTAACAGTCAACCGATTAGAATTTCAATTTCCGTGTCCGCACTTGTATGCTGAAACTTCGAAAAATCATAACTTCCTCTCACGAAGTCAGATTTGGACGTTATGTAATGCCCCATTTATTTAAATAAATTAAAAAAATGTAATTACTGGATTAATTTGTGAAGAATGTTAGAAGTTGGGGGTTAAAAGTGTAATTTCCAGATTTGTTTTGTAAGTGTTTGTGAAGACAGGGACTAAATGGTAATTTATGGGACTTCTATTGAAAAGATTTGAAGGCTAAAGGGTTTATTGGTAATTTAGGGATTTAATTTGAAAATAAATAATAGAACCAGGGGTCAAAGGGTAAATAATGGATTGAATCTGAAAACATATCATGGGGAAGGACCATAATTGTAATTATGGAAAAGAAGTGTTAGGAGCGGGTATATAAGTTGTACCATTGCTGGTTGCCACAAACCCTAACCCTAAAGAAGTGTTAGCCGTCACCCTCTCCATCTTCAACTACCGGCCACCGTAGTCTAACCGAGTCCGGCAAGCATGTCGTTTCCCAGCCGTCATCGCCATCTGATTTCGTTTCTCCGATCTGTCACATTCTGGGCGACCACCACCAGACATCTCGTCCATTCTCCGACCACCTAGTACCGTCAAGCAGCCTCCAGGCGCTGCTGTTTCATCGGCCGCCATCAGCAACCTGCGCCGCCGAACCTTCTTGCCGCCATGTTGATGTCAATGTGGTCAATCTCGATGAAAGGACGAAGCCACCGCTCCTTTCGCTCACAGTTCCACTACCCATCACGTTCCTTCGCCGGTGAAGTCTTATTCGCACCTTCCCTATCGTGACGCTGCTACTCTGCCGCCGTTCTCCGGGCATGTTCGTGTGGGAGAATGTTTCTCGGCTGGGAACCAATAGAACCGCCGCCACCACCATGAGGTGGTGGCTGTTATGGCAAGATATTGATATCGCCGCCGTGCACCACCGGAAGGGGTGACTGGATGCTTGAAAAATGAAGCATGGGTGGGTGTGGTTGTATTTCCGTTAGCAGCAGGTGTGTTTGGGTGCTTTGTTTAGTAGGAGTTCACGGAAAAGCCACCGCCACCACCGTGAGGTGGTGGCTGCCGCCAAGCACCACCGCCGGCCACCATGGTGTGGTTGTGTGTGTGTGTTAGTTAATGCGTGTTAGTTAGTGTGTGTGTGTGTGGTTATGTTTGGATTAAACATTGTAATTGTAATTAGCTTTGGTTAATAATACCACCGTAAGGTGGTGGCTGCCGCCGTGAGCCGCCATCGACCACCACTACCCGAGGTGGTAGTGGGTGGTGCCCCGTTAGCAAACCCAAATGGGCTTAGATATTGGTTTTGGGCCTATTGGGCCATGTTTGGGTGGAAAACCCTAGTTATGAGTATTGGGCCTTAGACTTATTGGGCCCACTTGTGGGCCATTGGGATTGGATTGTGAATTAAGCCCAAATTATTCCATGCCATTTATCTAGTAGAGTAAAGGAATTAATGGATCAAGTCCTTAATGGGCTAATTGAGAAAATCCTAATATTTGAGAATTTATCAAGACACACACGAGAATTATTTAATAAGTGAAATATTAAATAATAATCATTAGTATAAATTAATCTAAGCAATAATGGACTTCATGGATTATGTCCTTAATGGATTAAGTCCTTAGTGGGTTAAGCCCTTAATGGGTTAAGTGAGAAACACTTAACCCTAATTATCATTTTATGTGAAACCCTAATTTCACTTGAGCTTTGCGTTGGGCCATCCAAGAATAATCAAATGGATTAGAGTAATTAGTTAGGCTCTAGGGGAAAGGCCATATGAAGGATTGGGCCCAATTTGAAAAATTGGGCCATAAATGGGCCATAGTTTGGGCCTAGAGGTTTGTATGATATTGGGCTCTTAGAATGGGACATGTTAGACTGGACTGGACAATTGGGCCTTAAGGGAAGCCCATGTAGAGATTTTGGGCCCAATTTGGAAAATTAGGCCATATGTTGGGCTTTGATCCTTAGTTGACTTTGGGCCTATGGATTGGACCTTAGGCTTGGGTAAGCCAAGCTTGGGATAATGTAGTAATTATCCAAAGTATGTAATTATAGTTATGTAGTGCAACCCAATTATTAATTGGGTGTTATTTTGATGTTGACAGATCGGGAATCTGTCATCTAGCAGTTGGGGTCGAGTCTGCGGGACTTCAGCAGTGTGGGATTGAGTCTGCGGGACTTCCGCAGTGTGAGGTGAGTTTCCTTCCAGTAGGAACGGGTCTGCGGCCACAATGTCGACCCGTTTAGTTAGCAATAGTTACGGACTACGGTCCGATGCAGTAGTTCAGTATGCATGGTGTCTTTGTGATACAGACATGGTATGAGTTATATATTCCGAACTATGGTCCGATGCAGTATGCAGTATATGTGTTCATATTATATGCTATGATTATGTTATGCTATGTTTAGTTAGTTCCGGACCTCGGTCCGATGCAGTAGTTAGAGTGCTTGATGTCCTTGTGATTCAAGCATGTTTTGTGTTATGTGTTTCGAACTATGGTCTGATGCAGTATGCAGTGTATGTGTTCATGTTAGTTGATATGTTTATGCTATGTTCAGTCAGTTTCCGGACGTCGGTCCGATGCAGGGGACGGGGTCCCATTTAGTTCCGGACTTCGGTCTGATGCAGTTAGTTCCGGACTTCGGTCCGATGCAGGGGACGGGGTCCCAGTCAGTTCTGGACTTCGGTCTGATGCAGTGGGCAAGGCCCAATATGTGTTTATATGTTATTGTATGGTATGTGGTAGTTTGGGGGAGCTCACTAAGATTCATTCTTACAGTTTCAGTTTTGGTTTCAGGTAGTCAATTTTCAAAAGAGGAGCTCGGGAAGATTGCAGTGCACGCACCATTTATTCAGCCTGGGATGTTTATACTCTCATATACTTGACAATTGTTATAATATTTTGAGATACATTGCTTCTGATTTTTATATGAGGTTTATCGACTATGGTTTTTATTATTACATTAAACGAAAATTTCAGACTGTGTTTTTGGGACGTTACACGTTATTTATATGTATGCTCTCGGTTTAACAACTACTATAATGTTCGTTTAGATAACTTAGGGTAGAAAGTAATTTATCAAATATTCTCTTTTTACGATACGCAGAGTCGTGCCAGTTTAATTGTAAAATTCCGAAGAAGCATAACTTCTTCATACGAAGTCAGATTTCAGTGTTCTTTATATGTACAGAATATTTGTCACATATATTGTAACTTGGTTAAGATTATCTATCCTAAAAAATCTTTTATTTTCGACGCGTATTTTAATTTAATTTATTTTATTATTAAACACTTATATAATTTGCATAAAATATTATATAAAACACATAAGCACATAAGTTTATGAATACTTATTTCTTATTCATTAATATAAATATTACAATAGTTGACCAAAGTGATTATAGACTATGACTAATATAGCAGGAAACGCGAACGTTACATGGTCGAAGTAGTTGAATAGGAGGATTACGATGACTATAGTCATTGGTAAACCTACTAAAGACGAAAATGATTTGTTTGATATTATGGATGACTAGTTACGGAGGGACAATTTCGTTTTTTGTAGGCTGGTCCGACCTATTGCTCTTTCCTTATGTCTATTTCGTTGTAATGGGTTAGTTCACGAGTATAACCTTTGTAACTTCATGGTATACCCATGGATTGGCCAGTTCATATTTAGAAGGCTGTAATTTCTTAACTTTCACAATTTCTACTCCTACAAATAATTTAGCACATTCTTTATTATTACTATGGGGTCCTGAAGTACAAAGAGATTTTACTCATTGGTGTCAATTGTGTGAGATCCGAAATTACTCTAATTTTTTGTCGTGTCCTATAGAACCAAACGCCAAAAAATATTAATTACTAGAAACTTCATTTTACAACAGCTTATACACATTTAATATATAATTCTTCAATCTAAATCTAAATTTTACTATTTTTAAATCTAAATATAAATATTTGGTTAACATATAGACACTTGAACTAGGGATGAGCATTTAGAACGAACCTAACCAGACTGGTTTGTAAGAAATCAGTGGACCATAGACCGGACTTGTTGAGGCTTATCGGGTCCTAGTCTAGGTTTTTCGGTTCTTGTACCCGTTGAACCTATACAATTTTAAATACATATGGTACAACTCATTAAAGCCCTACCAAAGTTAATTTATCTATTACTTTAAAAGGAATACCCTGTTGTCGCGACCTAATTAAGAGACTGATTTTGTCAATTCCCCTCTCAATGGTGTTGTATATTCCATAGTTATAGGATATATAGTTTCCTTCTTTTTCATAGTTTCCTTATCTCTAGTATTGTAAATCTGTATATTTAAGTTCTTGATCAATTGGTGAAATAAGTATGAAAAACATTCATGCACTTTTGAGACCCTTGTTCTACATGGTATCAGAGCAGGGCCTTGTATAAACTATCGAAATATACTTCCTTGAATAGAATCATCATGGGACACAAAGATCCTCGTGTCATTGTACACAACATACAAGACGCCCCTTTTCCCAGTAGAATCATCCTAGATGATTCGAATTACCCATTGTGGTCCCAACTAATGGAGATGCGCATCAGAGCAAGAAATAAGTCCAAATTCCTCATTGGAAAGACCCCGAAACCCTCATGCGAAAAGTTGTTGGAAAACTGGTTAATCGACAACAACCATGTCAAAAGCTGGTTGATCGATTTGATGAGCCCCCTGTTGATTTGACGATTTATCCGGCTTCAAACAACGAAGGAAATATGGGAAGCAATAGTGAAAACCTTCTATAATGGCACCGACGAAACTCAATTGTTTGAACTAAACACAAAATCCTTCACAACTCGCCAAAATGGCAAACCTTTGCCTGCCTACTACAACATGCTTGTCAGCATATTTCAATAAATTGATACCCGAATCATAAAACAAAAAGAGAGTGTTCCACAAGTTGTGTCCCTGCACAAAACCCTTGCCCGCCTTCGGGTCCACATTTTTCTCGTAGGCCTCAATCCATAATTCAACCATGCCCGAAGTGAAATTTTGAGAAAAGATCCATCAGTCGACCTCGAATATTGCTATGCATATGTTCGAAAGGATCAAAACTAGAGAAATACAACGGAGGAACCGAAGATAGAGACTTATGGAATGGTTCATCTGGCGACCCTTAACCGTTTTTAGAAAGGTAAGAATAAAAATAAAGGGAGCTCACTTGTGTGTACCCACTGTGGAGAAGAGGGGCATTCAAAGCAGTGATGCTATGAGATAATTGGGTATCCGGAGTGGTGGGACTTCTCAAAAAGGCCTCGGAAGAAGATAGGCCAAGCAATAGCCGCCATCTCCACAAAATATGAATCAGCTCCCATTGCTGCACATGTTGAAAAAGTGAACAAATCTGGTATGTCTGAAACTAATCATACTATAGATGGTAGATGGATTATTGACACATGAGCGACTGATCTTATGACAAATGATCCATGTAAACTCGTATCTATTTGTAATCCTAAACAATCTAAAGTCCTCACCGCCAATGGAGGATATGTATGTGTTACTTGTGAAGGACCAATACACATATTAGAATCCATGAATCGTGATAACGTTCTTGTTATTCCTTCGTTATCTTCTAATATGTTTTCCATATCACAAAGTACAAAAAATCTGAATTGTTTCGCAACCTTATGGCCTGATGAATGTATGTTCCAGGATATCAAGACTTAGAGGATTCTTAGTTATGATACTAGAAGGGGAAAGTTGTATTATCTCGAAGATCAAAAGCACGGTGAAGCTCTTAACACAGGGATAACTCAAGAAAATAAAACGATGACATGGCTGTGGCATTATAGATTAGGACATTTATCTTTTAATTACCTTCAAAATTAAAACCAAGCTTGTTTACTAGGAAAAATGATGATTTCAAATGTGGTATTTGTGAAATGGCAAAAAGTCATAAAATTTCATATTCTCCAAGTAATAATAAAAGTGTGATTCCTTTTATGACTATTCACTCTGATGTGTAGGGCCCAACTCAAATCTCTACACATAATGGTGTTCGGTATTTTGTAACCTTTATTGATGAATGTACCCTTATAATATGGATTACTCTTCTCAAGCATAAGGGATAAGTATGCACTGTATTCCAAGAACTATACTAAACAATTAAAGCTCAATACAAGTGTGATATCCAGGTTCTTCAGTTTGATAATGGAATTGAGTATGTTCATCAGGAGAAAGAAAAATTCTACAGAGACAATTCAATAAGGCACCAAACGTCGTGTGTTGGAACTCCCTAACAAAACGGATTAGCAGAGAGGATAAATAGACAAATTATGGAGATTGTTTATGCATCATTGTTTGACATGAAAGTCCCACGCATATACTGGGGAGAGGCGGTTCGATCCACGACTTACCTCGTGAACAGAATCCCATCCAAAGTAATTGAATTTAAAACACCTATATGAAAGCTTCATGAACTCGTTCCCACCATACATCAACCTGGAGCCAAGGGTGTTTCGTTGCACATCATACGTATATCAAAATCTCGAAAAACTTGACCCTCAAGCTGTCAAGTGTGTCTTTCTTGGGTACGCAGATTTCAAAAAAGGTTACTGGTGCTACGACCCCACAGAAAAAAAGATGTACATTACCAGAGATGTGTTCCATGAGAATATTCCTTTTTTTTTAAACGAATGCTCTCTTCAGGGGGAGAAAAATTAATTTTTGAGGAAGAGAACACACGTCAATACAATGAAAAAGAGATCAACAAGACGAAAACCTAAACTTTCTATTGAATGAATACGACAATGATTAAACTGTAGAAGAAGGAATAAATGATAATGGAGAAGATGGGATAGATATGGAAGCTATAGTTCAAGAACAAGATGATACGACTTCCCCAACTGTCACCATCACCGAAAACATACCTAAATCTGATGAGGTTGATTCTTTTTTGTAGGATACCATGAACTCTCTTGATGCTCATAACGTCTCTCCTAAACCAACTTCCAGGTACCCTGTAAGGCAAAATCGTGGTGCCCTGAAAAGCAATACCATCCCAGTCTGAAAGCAAAGGAAAAATACCCAATAAGCAATTACGTATCATCTTACCGACTTGCTAAATCTCAAGCCCTTCTGATTGAACAATTGTCATCCGTGTCCATTCCGAATAACGTCCAAGAGGCACTTACGGACCAGAAATGGATGAAAGCTATGAATAATGAAATGAAGGCCTTATAGAAGAATCGTACTTAGGAATTGGTGACTCTTCCTCCAGGAAAGAAACTTGTGGGATGCAGGTGGATACAGACGGTTAAACTTAACTTGGATGGGAACTTCGACAAGTATAATGTGAGACTTGTAACTAAAGGATACACACACAAATATGGAATCGATTATGGAGATACGTTTACTCCAATAGCAAAAATAAATACCATTTGTATCCTTCTGTCTATAGCAGCAAATCAACACTAGCCTTTAAGACAGTTTGATGTAAAAAATGCCTTCCTAAACGACCATCTTGAAGAAGAGGTATACATGGAACCTCCTCCCGGGTTAAATGTTAAAGACAAAGTGTGTAAACTAAAAAGAGCATTATATGGGTTGAAACAAGCTCCTCGAGCATGGTTTGGAAGGTTTTCGAATTTCATGAAGAATATTAGATACGTACAAAGTGATGCCGATCACACCCTCTTTGTTAAGAGACAAAAGAAGAACATAACAACATTGATTGTATACGTAGATGATATGGTCATCACATGTAATGATCAAAAAGAAATAACGAATATTCATAAAGTTCTAGCAACCGAATTCGAACTAAAGGATCTTGGGGAATTGAAATACTTCTTGGGTATAGAACTTGCAAGATCAAAACGAGGCATATCCATGTGTCAACGAAAGTACGTGTTGGACCTACTGGCAAAAACATGTATGTTTGACTGCCAGCCAACCGATACGCCAATTGAAGTCAATCAAGGGTTAATGATTCATTCGGATCAAGTACCAACAAATAAAGAAAGATATCAACGACTTTTTGGGAAGTTGATTTACTTGTGTCACACGAGACTCGACATAACATACGTTATTAGTGTGATGAGTCAGTTATGCATGCTCCGAGTGCAAACCATATGGAAGCAGTGTACCGAATCTTGAGATACCTGAAGTCCTCTCTCGTAAAAGGACTGTACTTCGCAAAGAATCAAAGTAGAGGGTTGAGCGGATATACGGATGCAGATTGGGCTGGAGATGGAACAGATGGAAAGTCAACATCGGGATATTTCACATTTGTTGGGGGTAATCTAGTCACATGGAGAAGTAAAAAGCAGAAGGTCATTTCTAGATCAAGTGCAAAATCTAAACTTCAAGGAATGGTTTACGGTGTCTATGAATTGTTGTGGATTAAGCGAATTTTACGAGACTTGGGGATCACTCTCACTAATCCAATGAATTTAAGTTGTGATAATCAAGTTGATGTGAATATAGCAAATAACTCGGTTTAACACGATAGAACGAAGCATGTAGATGTTGATCGCCATTTCATTAAGGACCATCTAGAAAAAGGTATTGTCGAACTTTCATTGATGCCTTCAAAAGATCAACTGGTGGACATCCTGACAAAGGTGCATGTGGGAAGATTTGTCATAGCTCTCTTAACAAGTTGGGAATGATAGATATCCATTCTCCACTTAGAGGGGGAGTGTAGTCGAGAGCTAATTAAGGGATTGATTTTGTCAATTCCCTTCTTAATGGTGTTGTATATTCCATAGTTATAGGATATATAGTTTCCTGTTTTTTCATAATTTCCTTTTCTTTAGTATTGTAAATCTATGTATTTAAGTTCTTGATCAATTGGTGAAATAAATATGAAAAACATTCTTTTACCTTTGAGATCCTTATTCTACATACTCGTTGGACCCGATTTTAAACCCGAACTGATTTTACATGATTCAAAAAAACTGAAAACCAAACATATTCTAGAAAATTGTTTCAGGTCTAAATCTGATCCAAAAATCCATACGGAACCCTAACTTGAACACTCAGTTTCTCCCTATTCTAATAAAAGACTAATTTATTCTTCTATTGATATGTGTTATAGTATTACAATTCTTCATTAATATTATATGTCATCTATCATGCTACTTGTCAACCTATTGACCATACATTTCAAATTTCAAATTTCAAAATTTAAAATTTCCACTCTAATTACATTAAATTAATAATTGATTTTTTATTTTAAATTTCAAATTTTAAATTTTCTCCCTCTAATTATATTAAATTAATAATATATTAAAAAATAAAATTAAATTAATATAAATTATAAGGTGATATAACTTCACGTATTTATTTAAATCAACGGTTTTAATTTTATATAATTAAAAAATATTTATTAAAAAATAATTTATTTAAAATAATTAAATAATAATTTTGATTTATTAATACAACTTCTTACACATTTATTCTTTTAACACATTCGGCGAAAATACGTTTGGCAGTAGAAGCTTTCATGAAAGAGGTAGTGTGCGCCTGCGGTCGCATCTAATTTAATTTATTTTCGTTGATGACGTGTACTACATATATGCCAATCAAAGTTGACGACGTGTCAACTTCCAAACCACAACCACACTTCAGTTTCCCTCCATTTTCATCTTTTTAACACAACTCCCCGGCGACCGCCATGCGTCTCTCCCTTCCTAGTCCTGACGGCATCTTCTTCGATGGGCACTGCCGCCGCTGCTTCCTCTCTAATCGAATCCACCGCCGTCCAATTAGGCAGAATTAGGGTTCTTAAGGAGGGAATCCACCAACATCTTCAACCGTCATCTTCGTCATCTAATGTCGGTCCTGTTGTATACTGGATGTTTAGAGATCAGCGATTGAGAGACAACTGGGCGTTGATTCACGCCGTTGATCAGGCCAACAGACGCAATGTCCCTGTTGCGGTTGCATTTAATCTGTTCGATCAGTTCTTAGGCGCAAAAGCTCGTCAATTAGGGTTTATGCTACGAGGATTACAACAACTTCATAACGAAATCGAACAAACTCTTCAAATACCTTTCTTCTTATTCCAGGTAAGTTACAATTCACGATTTCATTTTTGATATCGCTTCCGTTACTGAATCGAGAGACGATGTAGGGAGAAGCAGTAGAGACGATTCCAAGCTTTCTAGAAGAATGTGGAGCATCGCTTTTGGTTACAGATTTTTCACCTCTGAGACAAGTTCGTCGCTGGAAAGAAGAAATTAGCAAGAGAGTATCTGATTCTGTATCGATTCATGAAGTTGATGCACACAACATAGTACCTCTATGGATAGCATCAAAAAAGTTAGAGTACGGCGCTAGAACCATTAGACGAAAGATCAACAACTTGCTTCCTGACTATCTGATCGATTTTCCAGAATTAAAGCCTCAGAATACAATCTGGGGTTCTTCTGGAAACAGATCCATCGATTGGGAGACACTTATTGCAGATGTAGTAAAGAAAGGAGATGAAGTTCCTGAGATAGATTGGTGCAAACCAGGAGAAGCTTCTGCGTTAAAGACATTGATGGGGAACGAAAAAGGTTTCTTAACAAGTAGATTGAAGAACTACTCTACAGATCGAAACAATCCATTGAAACCCGAAGGACTTTCTGGTCTTTCTCCTTACCTTCATTTTGGTCAGATTTCAGCTCAGCGTTGTGCTCTTGAGGCACGTAAAGTACGCAAAGTTAATCCACAGGTAATTTGGAGTTTCTTTTCACATAATCTGAACTCTGAAGTCAGATTTCATCATTTCTTTTGATATTTTGAAGGCAGTTGATGCGTTCTTGGAGGAATTGATCGTGCGAAGGGAGTTATCAGATAACTTTTGTTATTATCAGCCTCAATACGACTCTTTACAGGGTGCATGGGATTGGGCTCGTAACTCACTCATGGAGCATGCTTTAGACAAACGTGAACATTTGTACACGTAAGTAACTGCATTGACTTTTTTTGGTTCTTTTAATCTCTTTGATTGATATGACTCAAATATGATATGCAGGAAGGAGGAGCTAGAGAAAGCACAAACTGCAGATCCAGTAAACTACTACTACTACTACACTTTCTTGATTGATCTTATGAACATTTTAAAACTGTTTTTTAGCAAGTTTGTATATTTCTTTATCCATGGCCTTCTTGTTTTTCAGCTTTGGAATGCTTCTCAGTTGGAGATGGTTCATTATGGGAAGATGCATGGTTTTATGAGGTAAATATGATTATTTTAAAAATGGAAAAATAGAGAATCAAGAAAAATCTTCTTTATGAAATCTAACAAATAACTTGATAACAGAATGTATTGGGCAAAGAAGATACTTGAATGGACTAGTAGCCCACAAGAAGCCCTAGAAATATCGATTTATTTGAATGACAAGGTACTTGATAGTGTTTAATACAATTAATAGCAACTACTTCCATTTATTTATTTAATCGAAGTAGAATTCTATAAATTGTGTCTTCAATCTTCACAGTATCATATTGACGGGAGAGATCCAAATGGATATGTTGGTTGTATGTGGTCAATTTGTGGGGTACACGACCAGGTTTATATTTTGTTACATTTTCTTTATTATAATTATTTTCATAAAATCTAGAATTTATGTAAATTTATAATATATTTTTATTTTAGGGTTGGCAAGAGCGACCTGTTTTTGGGAAGATAAGATACATGAACTATGCGGGTTGCAAGAGGAAATTCAACGTTGATGGATACATTGCATATGTGAGGAGATTAGTAGGAAATATCAAGAAACGAAAAGGAGAAAATTTGTTAAATAACAAAGCAAAACAACTCGTGAGTTGATTCTAATGTTTAATATGAGTCGACTTAAATTACTGTAAGATTCAGTTTGGTTTTTATGCCGATGAATACAAGAGTTTTTTAAAGAATGGTGAAATTAAAATAATGGAAAAAATAATCGAAAGTGAAGACGACCTGTTTGTTTATTTATACAGTCTTTAAATTTCAAGATTCATCTATGGCGATCTCCTCCTCGGTTGGAGGTGGATCTGGAGTCAGCGCTTTCACTTTCTGCAAAATCAAAATCAAAAATAGATTCTTGAACAATGAATAGGAATTTAAATTTAAAAAGGTAATGACTTTTCTGAGCATTGGAAGATAAGTTTTTTTTTTTTTTTTTTTTAATATAAATAATTGGATATATAGTCATTTTATTTGGAGCAATAACCAAAATCATTAGGAAACTACATATTAATGACCAAAATTGCAAGATTAAATTGTTTGGAACAAAAATTGCAAAGATAAGATAAAGTTAAGAACAAAAATGTAATTATTTAAAGTTAGTCTAAAAGAAAAGACGAGAAGTTAATAACCGACCTCGATAAATTGTGCGGGATCATCGAGACTAGATGAACCTAGAATTATTTCTCTACTCAATTTTGTCGTTAACTTGTGAATAACCCGCATCTGAAAGAATAAAATAACTTAATGATTTCAATTATATAAGTTATTATTTTTTAACAAAATAAATAAATAAATAAAATTCATACCTCTGACCTAGTTGCCCCTCCAACGATAAAAACAAAAATCCGTTTACCCCTTCTCTTAATAAACTCGCTAGCTGAGCGTCTCAGAATCGAATCACTGTTTTTCATTTACTTTTTACTTTTAGTAACCACGATTTTGAAAGAATTAAAAGTTAAATAATATGGAAAGAAAAAAAATGTTAGACCTTGAATAGTCATCATCAGAATTACGTGGCCTAGCCCATGTTGCTCGCCTTGATCTCATGGAGTGAGCAGCTGGAGCATCCAGTACTCTTGCTGACACAGAATGTGATGCCCCGTGAAAAGTTGGACTCGGGTCATTCATACATGGGTATTCATTCACGGGTAGCTCATTTTTGCTAAGCTTCTCTATCAGTTCCTGTAAAACATTATTATATAGTAACAATCTACTTTTAATAATAATAAATAATTTTTAAAAAATACATTGCTATTTATCTGTACCTCAATAATAGGATAAAACCGTGATAACTGCCAAGCCGCTTCTTCACCAGGACGATCTTTTCTAAGACCATGCCTCTTCTGAAGAGAAAGAGATTGACTGGTCAAACATGAAAGTAGAGAATGCTATGATTATAATCAACAAATATAATCACACCTTGTTATCAAATTTTAGTGGGAAGCCACTGTTTGAGGTGTTCATACTATCTGGTGCTGACTCCAGAAATCTCATATTGTAAATTGCCTTCATATCTTCAGGAAGCAAATCTGCTAACTGAACAACATAACATAATTAAAAAATGATGTTATTGGGTATATTTTACAAACTACAATGCCTTGATAATAAAAATACAATGTTGTAATAGAAAAAAAAGATCATCACCTCCAATATCTTTGCAAGTTTATCAGTCTCAAATTTCTCGGGATGAGTTGCTACATATATCATTAATAATCGGATCTTTTGTTCATCTGTTGCATCCTGCATGAAGCAACAGCATACAAAATTACTATTATGGACATGTCATGTAAATGCATACAACAAATTATTAATTCCTGCTGTTTGCTCACTTGTTCTTTGAGAAACTTGATGATATCTTTTGTTCCTGCATCTCCAAAGACAAGGTCTTGCTCTAATTGCCCCACTTCTCTAAGCCCCATCTCCCTGATAATACCATTAATCTTTCCAGCAAGCTGTTTCAGTCAAACTAATATCAGACATGGGTGACCATTATATCAACATAAGCCTGGATTTTTTTTTAAACAAACAAATACCCTAAAGACTTACATCAACATGGAGAGATAGTTTGTCCATTTGTTCATTATATTGTGGCAATGCTTGAACCATCTTTTGCAAGTCACGAGTAGACATCTCACCACCATCTCTACTACAAAAACAATTATGAATGTTTGTTGAATTACAAGGCTAAAATAGTTATTTAGTCTCATTCAGACACTTTATTCGTTCTAGAAAGAAAAGAAAAAACAGACCTTATGTATACAACAACAATTTACATGGTCATTTAGTCTCATAATATTCATGTTACATTTGATGAATATTACGAATGTTTGTTGAATTGTAAGGGTAAAATGGTCATTTGGTCTCATTCAGACATTTTATTCATTCTAGAAAAAACAAACAAACAGACCTGCCATGCATTTGAGCAGCTTTATTTCTGGACACAAAATTTGTCATCTTGTCATGCAAGCGTTCACTAGCCTGACAATGAACCATTGATCAAAAGCTATATAATTATATATTTTATTAAAAAACAAAATTAAAAAAAAAATCTAGAAAAGACATACATCTGCTATATGGGAATGTCGGAGCTCCAGCCATACTGGATCATGATCCTCTAAAAGGACCTCTTTCCTTTCATAACCATCACCTATTTTGCTTGGAACCTAAGCAGTATAATTACTTGACGTATAATACAAAATAATATAAAAAAATTCACTAACAAGATTTATAATAATAATTAATGTACACTACACTAACCACGTGAACATATTTATTTCCATCCATTTCAAGTAAATCATGGCACATTGCATCATATGTCCATTCATGAATAACAGGTGCAATCTACAAGTTCAAAAAAAACATAGTTAGTTCCTAACTCTATACTAAAAAACTAAATTAAAGATGACAGGTGGCAGAAAATGGAAAAAGGAAAAAACCTGATCTATGGATCTATCTAGAATGAGCAAATCGCATGTTTCAATTTGTGGGAAGTGGTTGAGAGTTTTATATTTCATAAGATTATTCCAAACAGCAGCAGCTAGTTTTGTAGGGATTAGATCACAAAATGTTGTCATTGTTGTGGGGTCAAGTGATTTGGCGGCTCTGTAACGCACAAATGGGAACTCCTAAACAAATATGAGTAAATTGTAAGAAATAGCAACGTACTCATGTTACAAATATAGACAATGTACTTTATTTTTTTACTCATACTTACATTTATTTACCCATAATAACAACATGCTCACATTTTTCATCAATAATAGTAATATGTAACTCACAATAACAATGTACTTACATTTTCTTTACATATAATACAAAATATAACTACATTGCTATTATGGGTTAAACTAAGCTGTTATATGAAAATAAATATAAATACATTGCTATTTTTACCTTTATATTTGATAAATAGATAGGTAAAAAAAATAAACTTCTATAAAATCATACCAACATTGAAGCAAATACAGTTGCAATACGATTGGCCATGGCAGTTAGACATTCATCTCCCTTTCGGGAAAATTCTTCATCTCCATAAAGTTCTTCCAATGCATTCCCATGATCAGTGATAAAACACTGTTATGGTATAATTTTAACTTAAATAAATCTTATTATTAAAAAAGTAAATAAATTTATGTAAATAAGATTATATACCTGGCTATCAATGGCAAAGTACTCCAAGTTCATCTGCAGATTCCCTCAAATGTTAATATAATGAAAGAAATTATTTATATTACACAGAAAAAAGGGATAATGAAAATGTTTTAACCAAACCTCTTTCATGCCACGTAAGCGAGACTTTATAGTTGGCTCCTTTTTTATGTCAGCAACCAATTCTTTTGAAACAGATGAACTGAAGAAGACATAAGCTCTAAAAGGAGAAATAAAGCAAGTTGTTAATAGTTTTGGATACAAGATAAATAACATGAATGAAAAGATATACGATCTTTCACATACTCTTTATATAGAGGCGCTTTTCCAGCCATGTCAGCCAATAGGAAGTCAACACTGTATGTATTTTAACAGAAGCATAAAAGAACACAATTAAGATATTATCAGTTGTTGATTTTATAAAAGAGATCAAATAATTTACTTTTCTTTTGTTGGTTGGATGTAGTATACTGCATCCATGGAGGGGAGTGGTTGTCTTCTCTTGTGAATTTGTTCCACCACTGTAAGAAAAAAAAATAAACATGTTATTCAGCTCTATAAAATACAAATATGTCAAGTGACTTCACAAGATATATTCCAATGTCATTCTTAACTCAAAATTACCAATATGAATAAAACATGTTGACCATTATATAAGATTAAGAAAAAAGGAATTCACATTTTGTTATACTGGCCTTTGTGTCTTACATGAAACTCCTTCATCTGTGATATCTGCCATTTTGCATGAACATGACATGATTTTAACAGTAATTCTGTCCATGATGAGTACCTAAAAACATTGAGTGTAAGATAGTAACAAATAGAAAAAGAATTAACAACAGCATTACTATAAGTTTCCTATACCTTCCAGTTTGATGATTTTGAGTCTGGTCTTTTTGCAGATCTAATCATTTCATACAATAATCCTGTACAATGCATGAAAGTAATGATTGAATTAACATAATATCAGAAGCATATGTGCAAATAACCACGACAAAAGCAACTGATTTAAATTGATTCGGACATCAATTTCGTAAACAGATCCCTTAATTTTTTACGTTTGAAGTAGAGAGTCTAAATTATGTTTGAGAATTGTGATTAAACTGAAAACCACAGCTCTATAAACGTAATTTTTTCAAATTCAAACAAATATCAAACACTAGAGCATTCAAGGCCACTTAAATAATCTGATGACGACCATAATTAAACTAAAAATGCACACATGCATACACACATATTACATACATGGATACAGATTTATATACAACAGAAAAACAGAGAGTGAAATTGCAAAGAAAAACTCACGATCACGACTAATTTGTCTGAAATGTTTGTCCCCGTTGCCTTGGGACGACGTATCCGAATCAAACATCGACATAATTGATAGGAAATGCAAACTACTTGGATTGATCGATGAGAAACCTCGAAATTCAAAAGAAAAAAGAGATCGTATTAAACAGTTGTTTGATGTTTTTGAAGAATAAGGAAGAGAGTAAATTACACGAATGATCCCTATGGTTTGGGGTAATTTGCAGGTTTGGTCCCTAACTTATTTTTTTAACTCGGAAAGTCCCTACTATATGTTTTTGTTACGCCATTGGTCCCTATTATTTGTTTTTGTTACACGTTTGGTCCCTATCTTACCTAAAAATACTATTATTTAAATAGAGAAAAATGGTGGGGTAAGTAAGGTAAGGTGAGGGATATGAGGTTGGTGGTGTGTTTATTTAAATAAATTAAAAAATCAAGGGCAAAATAAGTTTTTTAGGTAAAACAGGGACCAAGCACATAAGAAAAACAAACAGTAAGAACCTTCCGAGTTAAAAAAATAAGTTAGGGATCAAACGTGCAAATTACCCTAAACCATAGGGACCATTCGTGTAATTTACTCTAAGGAAGATGGAGATTAATTAAAAGGGTGGAAAATGGAAATGGCTGACCGATGGGTAACCCGAACGTTACCCGAAATTTCATAAACGTTTTTCGTTTTGAATAACGGTCATGCCGGGTCAGACCGGTTCTTTCGAAAGTTCTTTGATAAGACAAATAACATGTTTATGAATTATCGGAATTTTACGATTTTTATTTCAATATTTTTCTGATTTTTTAAAGAAAGTATTTGTTTTAATTTCCATTAGGATAAATATTATTAGTCAATCGGAGAAAAAAATATAAAAAGATAGAAGGGAAAATTATGTTAATGGTTTCGACTGTCATTGGTGATATATGTTAGATATTTTGATTGAAACTGAATAACAAATAGTATTTATTTTAATATAACAAATATATGAGTGATGTTTTTATATAGAGCTAAAACATTGAATTTCACAATACAACATTTTAAGCAAACGATAACATGTAGCTGACATTTTTAATATAACGATAACATGTAGCTGACATTTTTAATATAAAAATATATTTTACATTTATTTCTGGAACAAAAGAAAATAAAAGAATTTTGTAGGAGTAAATGTCATCAAAGGGGAAAAGTCATTTACGCGTGAACATATGGTTTTGAGTCGGCTACGGATAAACCCCTGTAAGTAGTCAAACCAATCTTTTAAAAATCGGTTTTTTAGTTAAATCGGTATGGTAATAATTACCGATTATCGGTTCAACCGGATGTTCAACCGATTTCTGTAACTTTTATTTTTTTCCTATTTTTCTATATATATGTAGACATCTACAAATTTAAACATTAAAAATGCATATAAATAGAAGTTGAAGATCAATCAAAATACATAAGAGTAAGTTCTATATCAATCCACATACATCAAAAAATAAAATAAAATATAATATAAAAACAAAATATAGTTTTAGATGAATACAAACGCATTAAATTTTTTTATATACGATGTGTTTTTACTCAAAGAAATATAAATAGATGTGAAAAAAACTAAAGTTTTGTATAAAAATGATTCATTTGTATAACCGGTTCAACCGGATTTTTGTAAAAACCGGTCGGTTCATCCCGGTTTAGAAATAGACATAAAACCGGTGCTAGTTTAACCGCTTATTTCTCCGGTTCTCGGTCACCTATTCTCGTATGTTAATCGATGTTGTATAAATATATCATTGAGATGTTAACCACAATGTATGATGATATTTCATATGAGTAACATTCAAAACACAACTTAGGTTGGATGGTGTAGCCTTGGTACCAGCTCGACAAACACTGTCTTGTGTTTCATCATGGCATTGGCAACGACATGTATATTCCGAGTCTTTCTCTTCATTTTGGTTTTGGGCCAACTTTCAACGGTTAAATTTTAGAAAAAGTCAACTTTTTTTCAACATTATACACTATAAATACGTACTAAACCAAAACACCAATTTACACCACACTAACTTCTTTAATTTTAAATAAAATGTCTTCTTGATCATCATCTCCCTCTTTAGGAACTTTTGATTTTGTGCTACAAACGAAGGTCAACATGCTATACGTGTATGATTTTAGAAGACGAAAAAAATGGGATACACATGTGAGTTTGATGATTATGGAATCATTATGGACACACAACCGGTAGAAATTAGTGATGATGAGTTCACGGCAAAATGAACTATAATAAATGATATAGAAATCCACCGGTGATCTTTGCCGGAATTTAAGTGTTAAGTTTTTGATTTTTTGAGTTGTTATGCTTTGATTTCTTGTTATGCAATTTTTACTTTGATTTAACAGAAAATTTAATTTTTTTAAAAAATCTTAAAGAAAATGCCATAATAAGCCATCCTACCTTAATGGCAAGTTAAACATGATGCGTGTTGCGAAATACATGTGGCACTTGGAGACGGTAGTGTCTAAAATGTGACATCAGTCCCTTCAATATTAATAGAAATAAAAATTGTAAGTTACTTTCAAAATACAACCTAATAGAAAAAAAAAACATAAAGTCAATCATCAATCATAAATTAATTTAATTCATTTGAATGAGTGATAAATAAAAAGAGAGATTTAAAGGTTTTCATTATGAGCTTATTCATGTATTCATATTATACATATACAAAATATAAACCTTTGGACGAGGAAACTAAATCAAATCATATAATTCTAAATCTCATACCTAAGTCAACTCATATAACAAAACTCTCAATGATTGCTACAATCTAGTTCATATATAGTTAGCACATAACACATATAGGGTATCAAATTTGCACATATACATAAGTGTTCTAGAATGATATCACGATTCACGATCTTTTAGCCTGTAATTCTACAAAACTTTTGGGGATCCTAAGTCCATACAAGTCAATCCATTAATAGATGCATGAAAATAAACGGGTTGACACGACACGCTAATTAAACGAGTCAGATTATGATCAAGCTCTCTCAATTTGTTTATTATTATGACACGACACGAAGCAAAAGGAAAATAGAGGTTCTTAAAAGAAGAAAAAATTATCAAGACATAAACTAGTTACCGAATTTTCTTCTCGATTCCATTCACTTCCTTTCACTTCTCTCTTTAAGTGAAACTTGATAGGCTTGACAAATGTGTTGTGGTGTGTCATAATAATAAACACATTGAGATAGCTTGATTGACTCATTTAATTAATGTGTCGTACCAACCTGTTTATTTTCGTGTTAGATATCAGGTTAAGGGTATACCTTGAAATATGTCATGTCATGTAAAGTTGAAACATTAACTATATTGAAAGGGTAGAATCTAGGTAGACGGAATGGAAACAATAATAGTTTGGATGTGAATAGGTAAATTCATAATAAGTTTAGATGAAAAATAGAAAAAGTTGAAGTTGGGGAGACGAAGGACGGGATGATGAAGAAGAAAGATTAGTGGAGAGGAGTGTGTAGT
Source organism: Lactuca serriola (assembly GCF_051521515.1). NCBI lineage: Eukaryota > Viridiplantae > Streptophyta > Magnoliopsida > Asterales > Asteraceae > Lactuca > Lactuca serriola. The sequence goes on from NC_136413.1 coordinate 13,829,859, forward strand.
TTGAAAGAAAACAGAAAAATTGAAAATGAAACATTGACGGCTAGGTCCTTTCCATGTTACAAAATGAGTTAATCCAAAATAATTTTGGTTTTAATTACTTTTAGTTTCAACCCTAATTTTACATGTGTAATTTTCATATAATATCGTATCAACCCGATTGAAATATCTCCTATTAAAATTAAAATACGTTTATTTCGTATCGAAATCATATCATATTAACATCTCCTGATGATCTCTAAAATACAACACCTATGGCCGATGTCGGTAATATAATTCTAGAAACCTCTTTTAAGTTGTAAGTTGTAACATCATATTCTTGGTTGTCGCACGCACCTATCGAGCGCAGATTAATCAAGTCTGAAACCCCAAAACTAAACTCCGAATTCTGGTGTTCCTCATTAGAATCGTTCAATTCTGCGAAAGGTATCTCTCTAGGGTTTAAATTTATGATATACGACGATGTTTCCACTTTCCTGTATGTCTTTATGTCGGTTCTAGTTCGACTGGGTTTTGATTTTCTATTTATTACGGCCAGTTGCACGATTTCATTCCCGTTTGGATTCTTATGCTTATTACTGTTTTTTACGTAAAAAATCATGTTGGTGATCTTCGTGTTTATGACTTCATATCGATCCATTATAGGAAACAAAGGCTTAGTTTTAGTTTTTGTTAATCAGAAATCGGTAACTGTTCTTTCTTAATCAGTAAATCCGCTTGTTTGCTTTGCTTAATTGGCAGATCTTCTGATTAGAATAAGAAACAATTCATGTTGCTAAATACTAATGGTAGGTGAATGGTTATGCTAGTACTTCAATTTCATTTTTTGGTGTTCATATTGTTTACTTGTTTGAATTGTTCACAGAATAGTTTGAAGAAGATGCAAGGTGGAAGAGGAAGAGGAAGAGGAAGTGGAAGAGGTAATCCTTTCTTTGGTTTTGGTGATCCTTTTTCTGGTTTTGGGGGTATGCCTAGCTTATTTGGAGGAAGAGACCCATTTGATGATCCTTTCTTCACACAACCATTTGGTGGAATCTTCTCGGGGAGTCCTTTCATGGACATGAATCCATTTGGATCAAGCTTATTTGGTCCAAGAGCAAGCCCTTTCATCAATCAACAACCACCTAGAATTCATGAAATCCGACCTTCACTCCCAAACAACTCAAGGGGACCAATTATTGAAGAACTGAACTCTGATGATGAAAATGAGCAACCTGATGATGAACACAATAAGAAAGAGAATCCTGGAACACATTTTAGGTCTGAGATACAACCTTACATTGAGCATCCAGATGATGAATTTGAAGGTGGACAAAGAAGGGGGACACAATTTGGGAATGATTTCAGTATTATGAATAATAACACACACAATCATCCACAAACACATAGTTTCACCTTTCAGAGCTCTACTGTCACGTATGGTGGTTCTAATGGAGCTTACCATACTTCCTCTACAACCAGAAGGAGTGGCAGTGATGGAGTAAGTAACACCAACACAAACACGTTCTTGAATTTTTTTTTTTTTTTTTTGATGGTGTGACATGTGGGATTTCAGCTGAGATTTGAAGAATATAAAGAAGCTGATTCAGTCACAGGAGAGGCAGCTCATAGGCTTTCTAGGGGTATTCATGACAAGGTAATTTTGATTTCAAAGTACAATGAATTCTTTTGTGTATTTTGATGAGCAAAATTTTTATGATGGGTAGGGCCATACGCTAGCAAGGAATCTGAAATCAGATGGTAAGGTGGATACAATGCAGGTTTTGCACAACATCAATGAAGGTACATATATCATATATGATATATATCGATTTTGTATATTAGCAATGTAAATCTAACAAGGGTAAAAATGTCTTTTTCTTTGGGCATGTGTTGGTAGATGAGGTTGATGGGTTTGAAGAGGCTTGGAAAGGAAAAGCTAGGAAGCATTTACCTGGCTGGATTGGTGGACCGAGTATTAATGAAGGTAACTGAATATGTAATGTAATATTTTTTTTTCAAGATGAGTTTATTTCCAGTTTTGTAAAAGATGGAGTATCATATAAACGTGAGTGGTGTTTGACTAATTGACTTTTAGGGTTGGGTGAGGGAAGCAGAAGCAGAAGGGCACTGCCTTCAACTGAGGGCACAAGGGGACATGAAGTAAGCTCCTCTGTAGTGGGTGTCAGAAGGAAACCAGATGCTGCTGAACATGCACAGACTTCAAAGATCAGAAGACATTGAGACCACTGTAACAGTTGAGCTCAACTGTTACACTAGTTTCCAAGACTGAGTTTATTAAGAGAGCCAATATTTGTATTTTATGTGTATTATATTATGGCATGAATGTTTGTGGCTTTTCATCTGTTAGGCTCAAAAACGTTGAATGAAAATATGCTAAAAAGTTCACAAATAATTTTGTAGAAATTTAGCAAAATATGTTTTTTTAGTTTTGCATATTGAGAAAGGGAAGTTTGATTTTTTTTAATAACTTACAAGAAAATTCACAATACTCCTCCCAACAAAAGTTGTATGAGCAATGGCAGGTTAGAATGTGTAACATGGATATTATTAACTAGGTGTGAAACCCGTGTATTATACGAGTTGATTTAAAAAAATATTAAATATTAAAATGTAAACAAAAAATATTTTTTAATATATAACTTTAAAATAAGAAAAGAGAAAATTTATTTATTGCAATTTAATATCATATATATAATATTTAATATTTTACATATAATATTTATTTCAAGAAAGATTAACATGTGGCAAATTTTTTTTTTTCATTTATTAAGAAGGATTTTCTTGTTAGTTTTTAGAAATATCGGTATATATATTGTTACTTAATAAAAAGATATTTGGCTTCTAAGTTCCAACAGTAGGAAAAGAAACATGCCATACGGGTGTAAAGAAAAAGTTGTAATAAGCTAGTAAATATTGCATGCAACGCAAACATTGAAAACGTATATTAGCAATAAAACACGACATACATACTAGCAACCGACTACCTTAGTGGCCTATATAGGGTAAGGCATTCAATGTTCAAGTTTTTAGCGTCTAGAGTTGATCAGAAGAAGGGGTGTATGTGATATACTTCAGTGTCTAAGCATATCCCAAAGGGCGAGTCTTCCCTTACCATTGCAAAAGCAGAGAGTGCAATGGGCGACCGGGAACTTGTTTATATTATATGCATAACACCAATATAAGCAAAATGTATAGGTAGGGCATTGGGACCATAAAATATGGAGTATTCTCATGCTACTGCACCATTTTGATTCTAAGCCTCCACGACCTCTTATTTGGGGTCACATCCTAGTAAAAACCAACTTCTTCGAGTCTAACCGCACAATATCTCCTTTCTTCCTTCTTAAGTGTTCTTTTGTAATCACAATATCAAAATTGACCGTTTCCGTCTTCCTAACCCTAGTTGTGTTTTCTCAAATGGACATGTTCGAACCACTATAATTTTTAGGTGATCAGTGTCACTTCCAATGATTGTCATGTTTGATATCATTTGCAACAAAGTTCTACCACCAGCAACGGCGGACCTAGAACAAAATGTAACGGGTAGCATGTCGGAAAAACTGCACTATGCCAAAAACAATTTCAAAGAATTTCCATTGCGCCAAAAAAGTTAACGGGAAACAAAGGCTACCTTGGGCTTACAATAAGGTTCGCCACTAACCACTAGTTGATGAAACATCCTTATTTTCATGACCACCATATGCATCTAGTGTTCTTTCTTGATTGCGCAACATTTGGATCTATATAACAAAGATGTCTATCCGTATCTACTTCTACTACTTCACCATTTTGCTCACTGATTCTGAAGTTAAATAATAAACACCTTGTCTAAAATATGTTTGTCATGACCTTTTCCTTCCAATGACCTCTTCCATGTACCAACCTAATATTTAACTTAGTCTTAGACTATGTCACCAATACAATGTTGTGGGCAAAAAACATACACCAAGGTATCATCCCAAGATCTTAGGAGAGATCTCATCCATAATCAAAGAAAATATGTAATGACTAAGAGTTGATTTTTGATGAAACACGATTTCCACTAGGCACAAATATGTGTGACTAACAACTCAACAAACACAAGTCGGTCCCCAATCGTTTTCTTATGAATGATATTATAGTCCTTCCCCATGTCGATGGACATCATGTTGAGATCCTCACTTCTTTCTCTATATTTCTCCATTTGGTGTATGAGGAAGTGGATTGTCTCTACGGTCAACCTCCAGTCCATGAAATGTTAGAAATTTATGGTTTGTGGTGGAGATCTGGATACCAACTTGGATCGTGAGAACACTTTCTGAGCTGATATTTCTACCTTATGCCTGGGTTGCAAAAAATTCAACCTAGGATAATCCAAGTGGACACTTACGATACTAGGCATAGAAATCGTAAGTCAAATTGCTAGAAAGATTCTATGAAAGTTTTGTAACACCCCGAGTTCAGAAGTGCAAGTTCAGGGTTCTTAGTGTAAATAAGGAAGGTCGAATCGGCGAGTCGATGGATGAACTCGGCGAGTCGAGTCGCGGTTCTGGTCACGTGTTAAGTGACTGACTCGGCGAGTTGGTGCTGGGATGAGAAAAACCCTAATCTGGGGGTTGTGCCCTATATAAGAACATAACATCCTTTCTTCAGCCTCCTTACCATCCTTGAGAGCCTACAAACCCTAGAAATCGAGTGGATCACCATTGATAGAGAGATTGAAGCTCTGGAAGGGGGATCTTGAAAGAGAACTTGAAGAGCAAGGGGATTTCAGCAAGGGGGGGACTTAGATTCGAGATCTAATCCAGTGGAAGCTTGTATTGGAGGTAATAATTTGTTCTTGAAGCTTTTGTGCACCTAGATCTATCATTTGTGGGATTTTGGGGCATAAATAAGGTCCATCTCGAGTTTCGAGTTAGATCTGAGGATGCTACCTCAGATCTAGGCTGGTAATGATCCAAGAAGCCATAAAGTTTATGCCCATGAGTTTTTGGTGAAGTTCCTTTGTCCCAAACCCTAGCCCTAGATTGTTTTAGGCTTAGATCTCTTGGGATTCACGTAAAGGTTGCCACTATACGTGATGGAGGGTCTAAAGAGGAGTAGATCTATGGATTGGAACCCCTGCATGGCTCGGAAAGCCACTGCATGGGTTAAGAACTGGATATACTCGGCGAGTCGCATGGGTGGACTCGACGAGTTGGATGAAGATAGGCAGAAACTCGACGAGTTGGAAGAACAACTCGACGAGTCTGTTGAAGATTGCCTTGGACTCAGCGAGTCTGTTCTTGGACTCGACGAGTCTGGTCGTGGAGTCCTACCTTTTTCTGGTTGAGCTGTGAATCGGTGAGTCGAAGGATGACTCTGTGAGTTGAGCATGAAGGGACTCAGAGTTTGTTGGACTCGGCGAGTCTTGGGGCGACTCGGCGAGTCGATTCGTGGATTGGGAGTTTCTGAGTATAGGGACTCGGCGAGTCAACGGGGTGACTCGGCGAGTAGAGTCACACAGGAAGGTTGACTTTGACTGAGGACTTTGACCTTGGCAAAGGGTTGACCAGTTGACTTCCAGGGGTATTTTGGTAATTGTTGGCATTTAATGAGTTCAATGATTTGGTGTTGACCAGTGGAGAGTTCGTATCCGTGATTGGAGCAGCGTGATCTTATTTCTTCAGCCGATAGTTGCAGGTGAGTTATCCTCACTATATCAACAGGGTCTAAGGCACCAAGGTCGGCCCTTTATCGGATTGAAATCCGGGTATCTGTTTGATATGTTATTGCTTGCTATGTCTGTATCCTGGTTATTAGGATGGTGTATGTTAGAGACCTGGTTAAGGTTGGTATCCTGGTATATAGGATGGTGCTATGTTAGTGACCATTTAGGTCGGTGTCCTGGTTAGGATGTTGTTATGATATGTGATCTGCTAGATCGGTTTGATTAGATGTGAATTGTTGGACTGGGGTTGGGTTGAGGCAGGTCCTGCTTTGTGTTGTAGGCCAACATACCTAGGGCGGACCGGTTAGACCGAAGGCCCGACGAGCGGTCCGGATAGGTTGAAGGCCCTAAGAGGGCGGACCAGACGTACCGAGGCTCGGAGAGTGGACCAAATACATTGAAGGCCCGGTGCGGGCGAACCAGTCAAACTGTATACTCAGAGAGTGGACCAGGTGGACTGAAGGCCCGGTGCAGGCGGAACAGTCACACTGTAGACTCAGAGGGAGAGTGGACCAGGTGGACTGAAGTCCCGGTGCGGGCGGACTAGTCACACTATAGACTCGGAGAGAGAGTGGACCGGGTGGACTAAAGGCTTGGTGCAGGCGGACCAGTCACACTGTAGACTCGATATGCATGGATGTTCTGTTTATGATATGATATGTGTATGGTATTGTGGTTGGTATTTTGGGGGTAACTCACTAAGCTTTCGGGCTTACAGTTTCAGTGTATTGTTTCAAGTATTTCAGGAGACCGTGGCAAGGCGAATGCGTGATCGTACTGCTCCTCAGTTTTATGTTGATGTTTCTGGGATACTCTGATAATAAATGAATTGAAAACTTTTTTGTAATAATTTAATGAATATGGGTTGTTTTTGAAAAGTTTAAATTGGTTGTAAATTTTCACGGTGTTACAAGTTTGAAGATAACGAGAGCAAAATTCCGTGTGTTTCTTCTGAGAAGGAAGAACCGTTTCTATAATAAACGAAATTAGGGTTTCATTAGGGTTGGGCCGTCATGAGTTGCTTTGGAAGCAAGTCAGGGTAATCCGGATTTTAATGAGGATTTAGGGTTACCAAAACTAACGAGTTTCGTTAGTTTCACCATAATCACCAAGCCACGGCCCGTGGACCCTGCTAGGGCGCTGCCCCTAGACCCTGCCAAAAGGGCGCTACCCCTTTGGAAACCCGGACCCAGGGGCGTTGCCCCCGGACCCCCGACTTGTCGTCGAACCGACTTTTTATTTGATCTTATATATACGTGCAGTCCGCACAAACCTGGACATATATTAGTATACAAATTATGAAGCCCCTTGGTTCACATGTTAATCTCAATTACATAAAATGATACGGTGACACTAAAATCACCAACATAAAATATGAATTTTTGATTTCCTGAAAGTGTTGTTTCATTTGTTTTAACCTACCTTTGATGAGTCTTTTACATAACTCCATGGTATATGACCAAGTAGTTTGATACGTCTATGGTTGCTACAACTTTGGACATAACATTTTTTAGATATCGGTATCATAGTACCAGATTTGTACTCATCGGATATCTTGAGCAGCTTTGAGATAATGTTAACAATATACGTCACTATACTTTCTCATTTTCTCCTCCTAAGGCCTTAGCATAGCCACAAACAGATAAGACTTTGATATGGGCCAATGGCTTTGTCCCTCCATTCTCCTTTAACGTCCTTTCACTTCATCACTTACAAACTATATGTGGGCACTCACTCTTTAAAAAAAAACTATATGTGGGCACTCTCTTTATACGATTTCGTTTAATGTTCATCATATTTTTATTTCTGCGGAGTAACCTTGTTAAATAAAGAATGAAAACAAGTAAATCATCACTATGGTTGTGATATATAAGAAAAATAAAAATGAAAGTAACAATGTGATTTTGTATTAAAATTTTCATTAGATGATATACAAATTATACAATGTGATTTTCTTTTTATAGAACCAAAAAAAAAAAAAAGGAAAAGCATTCCGTGAAGCGGTATCGGTGGTGAATTTAGGAACATGAACGTTTAGCTTCCTCAGGAGCGCTCGATGGCGGCAATCAGGACCATCGCCACAAGTTTCTTCCAGTCTTCATCGTTCTCAACCTTCGTTCGCACCTGTAGCACACATGGTCCGCGCATCCGTCCTCCCATCTGCTTTATTACCCGTCCAATCAGCTACGCTCCAATCCGATGTGCTGCAGCATCAGATTCCGGCGGCGGTGGCCATAAGAAGGCTTCGGCGCGGATGTCTCAGGTTCATCAACTCTTGCACGAAGCTGAGGAGAGAGCTTCCGGCCACAATGAACCTATTCCAACGATTACTTTAGGTATAACTTAACAATAACATCAAAACCTCAAAATTTCAGTTAACACTTGAATAAATGATTTTCTTTCTTCTCCGTTTGTGTCGTCAATTCAATTGAATGTATCGATATATCCGCAGGATGAGTATGTTGCAATTTCGCATTGCCTTATCATTGAATTTTGAGATTTGAATAATCCCAATGATGTTTTGAGTTATCTGATGCTCGCTCCATTTAAACCCTATACGTAACTTCATTACTTTCAACTCTGTGATCTAGATCATGTCAGTGTAAGCTTTGCTAGGAGTGGTGGGCCTGGAGGTCAAAATGTTAACAAAGGTGTACTATCTTCCAAATCTTTCAAATCAATTGCATTTACCTTTGAATGCCAACATTGTTGTTTTATATAATCTTCTCACTTGCAGTGAACACCAAGGTTGATATGAGGTTTAGCATTAAAGATGCATATTGGTTAAGTGAGAGAGTGAGAGATAAGATCTTGCAAATGGTTACTTTGCTACTACTTTTAATCTCTCTCTTTTATTTTATTTTTTTTACACTTTGGTTATGATGTCTTAAAAGGAAACATGTTCTTTAATCAGGAAAAGAATCGAATCAACAAAGATGGGGAGCTTGTGATTTCTTCAACAAAAACCAGAACACAAAAGTTAAATTCTGTCCACTACACTTTCAATATGTTCTTAATGTGTTCATAAACCTAACATTATTACATACTTAAAAAGTTAAAACAAATTGCTTTTTCAGGGGTAATATCCAGGATGCATTGGAGAAACTTCAGGTATTAAATATCAATACGCTTTAAAATCTTTCTTTAAATATAAATTCTCTGTTTAACAAAAATGAATACAATAGGAAATCATTAATGCTGCATCTTACGTCCCACCACCCCCATCACAAGAACAAGTAAAGAAAATTAACAAAATGTAAGTCTTTTATTTTTCTTGTATTATATTTTACAAAGAGCTTCAAGTTCTTACCTTTTTCTTTTTCTTTTTTTCTTATAGAGCTGCTATATCAGAGGCAAAAAGGTTGCAGAGTAAGAAGGTCCTTTCACAAAAGAAAGCATTTAGAAGAAGCAAAGACAGTTATGACTAAAAATTATTATGTAAGATTACTACTCCCATAAATTACGATTTTAAGTATCTAAAGATTGTTGAAAAGAATACAAAAAAAAAAAACTTTACATTGAAAGCGTATTTGATAATCGAACACTTTCAGTGTGAGGAATTAGGCGAACTGGTAGACCATTACTTGGGGTAGGAGATGAATGGAAGATTATCTTTTCATTTGGCATGAGTTTTTCTAACCTAAATCTTGTCACAACATTATGCATAAACACAAGTACTTCTAATCGAGCATACTCTTTACCCGGGCACATCCGTGGGCCCCCTCCAAAAGGCACAAACGTGTACGGAGCGGGCCCACTTCCTTCAAATCTTGACGGGTCAAATCTTTCAGGATCAGGGAAATACTTTGGATTTTTGTGTGTTGTATGCACCATCCAAAATGTCTGAAAAAGGTTCCAAAAAATTATTGATCTTAGAGTAAGAATATGGAGAATAAGGTGTAAACAGAGGGAGAAAAAATGAAAGTTGGATGCTATAATAAATAAGTCAATGAAAGTACATTGCTATTTCTTGCATTTAACTGGTAAAAATAAGGTGAATGTTATATTTACCTTCCATCCCTTTGGAATAGTGTAACCCGCATAGGTAAAATCAGTGACAACCTCTCTAAAAGAGCCTTGAGCAGGTGGTATAAGCCTAAGTGCTTCTCGTGCCATATTCCATGAATACTTCATCTTTTCTATATCTTCCCAACTTAACAACTCACCCGGAGCTTTCGATTTCACAATCGACATTTGTTCTACATTTCAAAGTATAATTTTGTAACATGAAAAAAGTGCAAGTAGAACGTTATAATAAACAAATCAATGAAAGTGGTTTTTGCAAATTTCACAGAAGAGTTATAAAGCATCACATCAGCCTAATCCACATTGGAATTGAAACTCTTGTACTTTTGAGACTAAAACTACTTTTTTGAAGTTGATGATTACCTTTGAAAACTTTCTCATAGACTTCGGGAATTTCTGCAAGATACTTCAAGACGAAAGTAACCATGCTACTCGTGGTCTCATAGCTCGCTACTAACAAACCAATAATACTATTTGAAATCTCCATATCGGTCATAAACTCGCCATTTTCATCCTTCATAACTAACATTTGAGATAACAAATCTCCCCTCAAATTTATATCTTCATTTTTCTTTATTTTCTTCTTTCTTTCCGCAATAATATTCATAAGCTCATCGCGTACCAACTTCCCGCCTTTAATCGCCCCGTTATACGCAGTCCCGGGGAAATTTATAGGCATCGAAAACATCCCATTTGTGATAAGGGTAAACTGGTCCGCCAACTTCTCAACGTGCTTTTCATCCTCTATGCTCATGAAAAGCTTACACGCTAATGCGAACGTATACTTTTTAGACAAAGGGAAGATACTAACTTCCCTGTATGGCGCCCAGTCATTTTCCAGGTGACTGCGTGCCATACAGTCCATTTCAGATATGTACCGTTTTAAAGCTTCGGGCTTTAAGATATCACGGATAAAGTTACGTTGTAGTGATGTCACCTCCTTCACTGGATTATTAACAAACTCCGGGAAGAGTAATGCCTTGTTCATGGATTCCGGCCACCATGATGTGAGGAGCTTGGTCTCGTTTGTGAAGAGGAATTTATGGCCGTGGGCCCCGCAAAACACCGCCATTTTTTCTCCTAATAGAGATGTTTGAAAGACGTCTTGTGAGTACTTTTTCATTCTTTGTGAAACGTATGTTTGAGCACCCAACATTGCAAAATCCATGTTTTCACCGATGAATGGCCATCCACTTGACCCGGGTAGATTTGTTTCTTGTTTTTTTGTGGTTTTTTGATGGATTTGAAGAAAAAGAAAGATGGAAATTGGAAGAATTAAAAGGGGAAGTAGATATGTTGTCAAGGTTTCCATTATTTATTTTTCTTGTGATGATCACCAAGAAGAAGATGAACATGTGAATGTTAGTTTCGTTGTGAAGCTGTTTTATTCACAAATTAGCACATTATAAGACAAGAAGAAGAATATTAATTGTAATTAATCAAATAATTTCTATATTTCAGCAACTTGTATGTTGACAAAATTTGGCATTCCCATCAAAGTTCTGATATTAAAAGTTAAGGGAGAAAGACAAAATAATACATTGAATGATAAAGGTATAAAATAAAAACTGAAATTCGTTTTTCTCATCGTGGCTATGCAGGATGCTTCAACTGAAAATACAACTCTTCATGCATCGTGAATATGTTTCTATAGATGTACACTACAGTGGATATGAAAGAGGGGAATTGTTACGCATATGTATATTTAGTAAAGCCTAAAGCTGGTATTCGAATTCTGTATACAAGCAATAAAGCGTTATGCATGTATGCATATAATAAAGCTTAAAGTAGGTGTACAAGCAATAATGCAAGCAGATGTAAAAGCAAGAAAGAGTTCAACCTGTATACATTAAATAAAGCATAAAACATGTATACGGACATTAAACATAAAAAAATTATATAAGCAAAAAAAAAAAAAAAAACGTTTAGTAGGTATACATACAAATTACAAAAGAACATAAAACATATATACATGCAATAAAACATAAGCCATTTATACCTATGATAAAGCATACAACATTTCTAGTGGCCGGATTTGTATTAAAACCAAAATTACGTCTCTTATTTTGAAAAAAGCATCATGTATTCCATATTTAGGTTAGGGAGATCTCGGGTTGCCGGGTTGGATACCCACCATTGTTAATATCGATGACACTAAATTGGACAGCATTGTAATGAGAATCAACTAATCAAAGAGAGAATGATGGGTATGGTGAAAACAGGCCGATTCCACTTTCTCAAAGATTAATGAAATATTACTTGTAATGAATTGGGTAGAGTTACGGGTTATGAAATGATTTAATTGTTTTGATAAACAAAAGTGGTGAAAATAAAGGTGTTAAATGAATATAATGTCAATTAAGAAGAAAAGGAGCTCAGTTATATCTTTGACAAAAATAAGTTAGTTTATTGTTATTTTATGTTTGATAAGACCATAAAAGTAGTTTATCATGACTTATAAGCTAACTTTTTTATAAATTAGTTTTAAATAACTTATTGATAAGCTAAAAGCTAGCTTTTAAGCTATGCCAAACAGAGCCTTACATTTAATTTTTGTATGGTTTTACATACTACAACTCCACCAATAATATTTAATTGGTTAATTTACTCTAATGTAATTCCTATAAATTTAAAACATATTCAACCATCTACTCATTTGATCAGAGAAGTGTAATAGCAATTAGCTAGTTAAACAAATATTATGTTAATTATAAAGTTGGCATTGGTTTGTTTTGTTACATTTTAACACAAGTAGTTAAGTACGAACGTGTTTTCAGTAAAAAATATATATAATATTGCACTTGATGTATAATTCTGCAATATTATGTTGTTGGAAATGCCGAACATGGTTGGAAAACACTTTACAAATTAGTCAACATTTTCCAGTTACAATAAGAAATGATATTTTTTTAATTAATAATAATGATTTAGTTATTTATAACATCATTCGCTTATCATGATTCTTTACCATACAATTTCATCACAAATTATGTATTGACCTTTTATACCCAATCCACCGAAAGTTTATTTTGGGGCCTATACTAAGAGATCGGATTCCAGTGAAAAAAACCGATCTAAACATGCTTTGCTAAATGACGAAAATGCCAAACATAATCTAAACATGTGTTAGTGTGTGTGCGTGTATGTGTTTAGATATCAAGAATGAACACCAGCCTACTTATTACCCTATAACATTCTGCAAGACAAGTCAAAACATTTAATTTATAACATAATGTTGGAACTTTGATTTTTAGGAACAAAATACACTCAACTTGAATTTAACAAAAAAAATGTTGTATAAAAAACTAGGACCAAACAATATTTTACAAACAAAAAAGTCGCCATTTACACAAACAAATGAATCTTAGAATAATCCTGATCACTCATGTACAATGTTAACAAACTAACAGGAATCCGACAATAAACAACCAAACACCCAACCATCAATTGCTTCAAGTAAGCTTCAAGTATGACCGGTGGTAGAGAGCCGCCACTCATGGCGGCAGTGGTGCCGCCAACCACCTGAATGTCTACATCACCGGAATCACTACTTTCCGGACCAATTACAGGCTGAGCAACGTCACCAGAAGGTCCATCAGGGCTCGGCCCCTCCTCTTCTCCATCGTCTTTTGGTCCACCAGAGCCACCACCACCATCACCGCCACCATTGCCGCCGCCCTTTGGGACTCCGGGAACCAGGTCTTCACGGGCTTCTACACCAACGCGTCTCAGGTGTAACTGTCACCATGTTGATTAAAACTTATAAAAGAATAAAAATTATGATGTAATTATATATATATAAAAAAAAAAAAGTTGTGGAAATATATATTTTTAAATTTTTTTTACATTAAGATGGAGATTAACTTCATCTGGGCGTGAAAGAAATGGAAAATCACCGCCACTTTTGATCAATGCTCTTCTTGCTTCCGGAAACCTTTCGCTTACTTCATCTTTAAGTTCCCGTGGAGTTGCCCCTTTATCATTCGTCTTTAAAAATAAAATTAAAACACACATCCCATTTAAATCATTAATAATATAAACACCTAAACGCAACAAACACCAACTTACTTACTTTTATTTATTTCAAAAATAAAATGTTTTTTTGGTAATTTGGCAATTTTTAATTTTATGCTATATTAAACAAATAAATGAAAGTAGGTTGCTGTTTGTAATATGATTATGAGTTATGGAAGCTTACATCCATAATAGTGATTAAAGAATTGGAAAGCAGAAGAGGTCCCACTGATGCAGCATCACTTGTTAAAGTCAATCTGGAAGCTAAATCCTCCCTTGTCAAGGTCTCAACCTGCAAGTTTTATATTTTTAACATATTTATTATGAGATAAATATAATTACTTTAAACTTTTATAAAATTACTAGGAAATAATTCAAATTTTAGATTTAAAACTCACCTGTGCAACAACAAAGTCCACAGAATCAGCAATAAATGGTTCATGTGGACCATTCGGGATTCCTGTTAGGACATACCGTTTCAACAGGAAAGATGGGGTCCAACTTACACTGTTACACAAGGGTAAAATAGTCATTTACTCACGGTTCATTCAGTACAAAAAGAGAAAGTGCTTTTTTTTATGATACGTACACAGGAGACCAAGGCATTGCAGCTGAGAAATATTTTGTATCCAAAAATGCATTTGAAAGGACCAAAGACTTTACTCTTCTTGGCCTATGTTGAGCAAAAAGTAGTGCTAAAAATCCACCAAGTGATGTTCCATAAAGATGTATCTGTTAAAAAATAAAAAAGATTCATTAGATAAATAAATAACAATAACATCAAAAAAGGAATCAGATAATCTTACATGGTGGACATCAATAACATCCAAAAACTTCTCAAATGCTTGAACCCATTCTTGATTGTTCCATACACGAGGAATATCAACAGAAATCACTCGATAACCCTGAAAAAGAAACAAACTTTGTTATGAAAAAGAATCCTTCAACTTGGTTTTAAAGTTGTTGTTACCTTCATGGAGAGTGCCATGATTTGTTTGTAGTAAACATCTGCTGTTCCAGCAGTTCCAGGAAGACATATCAATGGAGGCACTACTTTAGGGCCAAAGTCATAATATCTCCATTGCTTTGTACCAATCTGTAAAATTTATGTCCATATATGTTATTCTTACATCAATTTGGATGTAAAACCTAATATCAACATTTTCTCTGTTTATAGAACTTGCTATAAAGTTTAATGCTTGCAAGTAATATAACAATCGGAAGGTGCAAATTAGCCAATTTAATCTCAAAAGTTGAAGTATAGCTCCAGTCCAGTTTAATGTGAATTTTAATAATTTTAGGTTCATTGGGACTAAACATCGAACGATTGATGCTGAATCGAAACTTTAAATAGGGTTTTGACATAATGAAAGTAACAATCGATAACAACTAAACCAGTGACTTATCGAATTGGGTAAGTCAGTAGATGTATAATCAAGTGAAAGATCGACGGAATCTATGACTAGAAAAACTTACAGGGATCTTGTGGAGAGGAACTTGGGACTTGAAGTAGATGTAATCACCGGGCGCTGAAAACCCACCTTTCATTGCTGAAATTGACGATGATCGTGAAGAGGGTGACTAAATTTGGTGGCCATTAACAGAGAGATTCATGTTATTAATTGTTGATCGTAGGTGGGTTGGGGTTTTGGTCATCGTTTTTCTTGGCAGAATCTTTTTGTGTACATGATTGAGCACGGAAAAGCTGAACCACGTGATCGGGTACCCGAAGATTAATGTACAGACTATAGAGCAGGCTGACAGATAAGCAGAGCGTTAAACCTAATTGCATCACACCATTCTATTATATAATTTTCTTCATCCAAACTCAATTCCTCTTTTACGAATATACGTATTTCCTTTGTTTTTAGATACCTTGTTTTAGTTTCAATTTAGAGCTTATATTTTAGGGTTAATGACTTTTAAAAACATCCGACTTATATGTTCTTATCAATTTATCTCAACCAATTTATATAGTTTTATTTCAAATGGTTATTGACTTATAAAGTACTAGGTGTGACACCCAAATGTTATACAGGTTTGATAAAATACAAAATTAAATATACAAGTTTAAATAAAATTTTATTTAAATATGAAATTTTAGATTTGAAATTTGAATTTAAAAGGAATTAAATACTATATGAATACTAATATTATAATTTATTGGTTATTTTCAATTAAGTCAATTATTAATTGTGGTGTAAATATGATGAGTTAATTAAGAAAATAGAAAATAATGAAAAAAACAATTATTCAAAAATACCAAAAAATGACATGTGTCCAAGTTAATAAGAGAGTGACATGTGACAAAATTATTTTTATTTTTTAGGGAGGATTTAACGATATATTTAATTAATTTTTATTTTATTTTTTATTTTTAATTTGACTATTAATTTTTTATTCTTTTTATATTTAGTCACTTATGTTTTTATACAATATGAGTACTAAATTTTGATGATTATATATGAATAAAAAGGTTTAATGATCGTATGTATACGAAAATACAAGGTTTTACAATCATATGTCTATAAGGAAAAAGTAAAAACAAATAACTAAATATGTAAAGAAAAATATGCAACTAAATATGTACACGAGATAAAGTTTATTACCCTTATAAGTTATTAACTATATTTAAAGTTTTCAAGGATTTAAGTAACAAGTTAAAGGTTGCTATGATTTAGTATAAGTCAGGTGGTATGAAAATGCACAATTCGATAAGACGAACTAGATCTTGAAAATGATGAATGACATGCATCAACTAAGTAGCAGCCCTTTAAAGGGTCAAGAGGGAGAGTCGGTGACACCTCTAAGTAGCAAACTTATGTAGAAAGATAAAGGTATGAACTTTTTAAACTGGTTGGAACCGTTAGTGGTTTTCAGTCTGGTTCCCCAATTCATCATTTTTGATTTTCAGTTCTAGTTTCGGTACCGATCACCATTTTAGATAGCACGCTTTCTAGTAGAACCGAACTGGAGCCGATTAATGTTATTCGGTCTAGTTATCGGTTTCTCATTCACTCCTTAATCAGTTTTTGGTTCTTTCGATACCAGACTAATTTACATCCCTAGAAAGATATAGGTCGACTTATCACTGCAAAGAGCTAGTTTAGAGAGAATGCTTAAGCTAACCTCGATTTGTTTGGGCAGACTCGACATGGGGATAATGCTTCTCAAATCAAGCTTATTTGTCAGCTTAGGGCTAACTTATGTCAATTTGTTAGCTTTTAAGTTTGGAATTGGCTTGTCAGAGGGTGTTTGGATAAATTAACTTATAGCTTATTAGCTTATAACGGTGTGAGAAAGCAGCTTTCGTAAAAGTGTTTGGATTAGAAATAAGCTATAAGCTTTAAGAGGGGGGTAGCTTTTCAAAAGTAGCTTATTTAGCTTCTTCTCACCACAATAAGCCAATTTTTAATGTTTCTTATCCAAACACTTAAACTTAGCTTATAACGGTGGAGATAAGCAATAAGATATAAACTCTATCTTTTTTCCCTATCCAAACACCATTGTTCAATATGAAATTGACTTGTCATCTGCAGCTAACTTGTTGGCTTGACCTCATAAAATAAACTTTGAAAAATTGCCATTTATTTCATCACTATCCAATTTTCGGACATTATCATTACGTTTTGAAACTCTACAAATTCTAAACAATCTAAACTTGGTATTTTGTTTTTTTTTTATGAGATTTTAAACATCTACTATAAGATTATTCTAAAATATTATTTGTAAAACCGAAACATAAAAAGAAAATAAACTTCAAGAAAAGATCTACTATAAGATTATTCTAAAATATTATTTGTAAAACCGAAACATAAAAAGAAAATAAACTTCAAGAAAATGAATACACGCTCCTCCAATTGTCCAAGTAATTTTGATCAATAACAAACTCATGAATACCCTAGTTCCTAACATTTATACATTTATAGATTGATAAAATGTCTCCAAACATATTAAAACAGGGATATACAAGGAAAATTAAAACAGAAGGCATTTGGTATTTCTAGTATGTGAGAGATGAAACTGAAAGAAGAATGAAAGTAGAGGGACCAAAAGTATAAATAAAGGGGAAATTGACAAATTGGGTTGGATTTTGGCTATTACTTCCAAAGTCGACCTGCCTTGGACGAAGGTGGTAGACAGGATGGTAGCCGGCTCAGGCCTCGACCTTGGGCCTATAAACGTATTATTATTTGAATATTTTAAAATACTTATGTTAAGTTTTATAAACGTATTATTATTTAAATGTGTTGATTTTAAAGTTTTGAAAGTTAAAGTAATTTATATTTTACACGAGACTAATTTATTTAAGCTAAAAATGTGTCTTTTTTACTTATCTTAGAGGTTGTTTGATAATCTCAACACAAAACCACCAAGAAGTGACATAAAAATCACCTCTGACCTCTGAATGAATCAAAAGCCAACCACTGAACAGTAAAACAATCTTACCATCTTATAACTGTTAAAAGGTGGAAATCATTCGCTTCAACATCAATGAGATTCACCAAACAATTTACCTAAAGAAAATCCATCCAAAACCACAATGGAATGAATGGATTGGAATCCCAACAACTTTCATAAATAAAAAAACAAAGAACAAGACTCGCATGGCTCCTCTTTCTAGTTTCTATGATGATTACAGCAATCACAAGACACATTATTTTATACATTTAAAGTATAGTATTCAACTATTATTCGTATATCTAAATAACTTCTCATTATCGTATAATCATCAATCTAAAACTAATACATCAATCCATAGTCTTCCACTGCCAAGTTATTTCGAGGGAAACTAGAAAGATGCAAAAGAACACAGTCATGTTAATGTTTAATCTCGAACCTACAAACCATTTACTAGTTTTAAAAAGTAGCATTGATCATAAAGATTATTACTGAAAAAAGGTTTATATATATAAACCTGGTTTTCTTCACTTCACCAAGAACTCTTCTTCTTAGCATCATAATAATCAAGATACCATTTAACAAATTTCTTCAATCCCATCTCCAAATCCATGGTGCGTTTATACCCAAGCTCCATACGTGCCAAACTTATATTGGCATGCGTTATTGGCACATCCCCATTTCTAGGCATCAACACCACCTTCTTCTTAGCTTTCACCTTCAACAACTTCTCCAAAATGCTTACTAACTTATGAACTGAAACAGGGGAAGTATTCCCCAAATTAATGATCCTAAATTGAGCTTCACCTTTCTTCTTCCCTCCATTTCCAGTGCTCTTTTTTGCTGTATCTATTGCTGATAAACAACCCTTTACAATGTCATCAATGTAGGTGAAATCCCTAGCGATAGTTCCATGATTAGGCCCTTCAAAGATAGAAATCTGCTTTCGATTCAAGATATCTTTGGTGAAAAAGAAATATGACATGTCAGGTCTGCCCCAAGGTCCATAAACAGTGAAAAATCGCAAACCAGTAATTGATAGACCGTAGATATGATTGTAAGCATGAGCGATTTCCTCACCGGCTTTCTTTGTGGCGGCGTAAAGGCTCGCCGGTTGATCGGTTCGGTCTTTTTCCGAGAAGGGTACTTTTGAATTGAGGCCGTAAACCGAACTGGAAGATGCCCAGACAATTGCCGGTTGCGCGATCGACGATTTCACAACTTCTAGGAGGTTAACGAAGCCATCTATGTTGGATCTGATGTATGAATTGGGATTTACCATTGCGTACCTGACGCCGGCCTGTGCAGCGAGGTGGAGGACGTGAGTGAAGTGCACTAAATCGAAGAGTTTCCGGAGCAAAACTCCGTCGTTGATGTCACCTTCAACGACGAACACACCGGCGCGGTCCAGGAGTTTCGATTTCCGTGATTTTTTTAGTGTGATGTCGTAGTAATGATTGAAGTTATCGAGTCCAACCACACCGTCTCCACGCCGTTTAAGAGCCACCGAAGCATGAGCGCCGATGAAACCGGCGACGCCTGTAACAAGGACTGTATGACCAGTGCCGGAACGGGGTTTAGCAGATAGCTTGATTCGGCTCTCCCATTCTGATCCTCCGTAGGATGTGGTTGTACGGAGGCCACGGCGAGGGGCGGGGGTAGCAGGAGGGGATAAGAAGAAGAAAAAAACGATTAATGAGAGAAAAATGGTCGACCAAATTGTAAGTTTGGGGAGAGAAGTTTGGTAACGGAGACGATGGTGGATGTAGTAAAGAGATGATTTGTCCGGTTTGA
Organism: Lactuca serriola; assembly: GCF_051521515.1. Lineage (NCBI taxonomy): Eukaryota > Viridiplantae > Streptophyta > Magnoliopsida > Asterales > Asteraceae > Lactuca > Lactuca serriola. Next base: position 13,849,783 of record NC_136413.1, read on the forward strand.
ATTTTCCGGCCGACGGGATGTTATCGACGTGAGAGAGAATGGGCTTCAGTTGGGTCATTTTTTCACGATTTTTTGTAGAAAAAACCAAACACAGAAATTGAATGTCAAAATAGTTGTAGGGTTTTACACAGAATCTGGAGAATTGATTAAAATTAGGGTTCTTGTACGCGGGAAGCGATGTGATCTGTTCCTTTGCTCACAGAGGGCGAATGTTGCATGTTGAGGAAGAGAATTAAAATGGAAGGGCTTTATTTCATAACATATGTATCAACACCCTTCCCAGCAAAAATCTAAACTAAATGAATTAAATGAAAAATAGTTTATTTTTTTATTTTTTTTTTACAAAATTACATGATTGAAAGACTTTTTTTTATCTTTGTTATTTTGTTTTAATTTTGACAATAATGTACATTTTATTAAATTAAAAATGGCCCCACCTCCAACATCAACACCGTCATCACCATCCTTCCACACAACCGTCACCGCCATCACCACCACAATCATCCCCTATTAGAATGAGTGTTAATGATTCAAACTCAAAACACACGACACACATTCAAACCCGTAACAAAAATCAAATCCAGAAAACACATAAAACCAAATATGAAAACTTCGAAATCCCTTTGAAAATGCTCCAAATCTATAAAAACCTAGAAACCACTTCAAAACCAACTCAAAAAACTCGAGATGTCTGAAACCAACAAACCCTTCATCTAAAAAAATCTAGAAAAAACCCTTCTAAACCGATACATACACCTGGTTTGTTCATAGTTTTTGTTCTTCAAGACACACATATCTAATTGGTCTAAAAATCGAACGAAAACGCTTACCATGTGTTTGATTATGGGATATATGTGGTGGTAGTGCTTCTGTGAAAACCCTAAATTGAACAAAAACCCTTGAGATGTGGAGATGACGCTCCTGATTGAGATATGTTACGAGGGAGGAGGTTGTGGAGGGGTGACGTTGTGTAGGTAGCGTTATGGATGGGGTAAATGAGAAGGGAAGAGTGATGGTAGCGCAACAACGATGGCTAGAATAAGCTCGATGGTGGTGGTTGACACCATATGTGGCTCTTGAGAGAAAAGGAAAGTAAGTTGGTGGGTAGAGAGTTAAGGTTGGGTTTCTTGATTTCTAAAAGATCAACAAAAAGGGTGATTGAAAGCAGATTAAAGAAGATCGATAAACTTTTGGAAGCTAGGCTCGGTTCATAGAGTTATAAATGGAAAGGAAAAAAGCTTTTGATAAGGTGTATGTAATGGACAAGATTAAATGTAGTGATTTGGCTTAAAAATGTAAAATTAAATGGCACATGGAAGGAGATGAACATATAAAGTTTTTTCATTGAATTTTGAAGAATAAGAGGCGACACAAGACTATAAAAGGAATACATATTGATGATGAATGGATGAGGCAACCAAATAGGGTTAAGTTTGATTTTTTTCAATATTACAAAAGGAAGTTTGAAAACTTTAGTGGGGTTTGGTTGACTACTTGAAGTTAGCGGTTTCAAAGCGTGGATCCGAATCAATCTTAGGTATTAGATGTTCTCCCATCGATTGAGGAGCTGAGGGATGCGGTATGGGCTTGTGGTGGTGGCAATGCGCCAGGACTGAATGGTTTTACTTTTGTTTTTGTCAAAAGGTATTGGGATTTGATTTGTCGCAATATATATATATATATATATATATATATATATATATATATATATATATACCTTTGTGGTGGAGTTTTTTCAATCTATCTTTATTCCATCGGGATGTAATTCTTCATTTATTAATTTAGTTCATAAGGTGTTAAACCCAAACCCTTTTGTTATTAAAAATTATAGACCAATTACGCTTAGGCATCCAATGTAAGATTATCACAGAACTTTTAGCTCTTCGGTTAGCAAAGGTTATTGATATAGCGGTGAGTTGAGAGCAGTCTTCTTTCATTAAAGGTAGATAATTTTAGACGGGTCGGTAATTGTAAATGAAGTGGTAGACTGGTGCAAGGTGAAGAAGAAAAATCTTATGATTTTCAAAGTGGATTACAAGAAAGCTTACGATTCATTTTCATGGGATTTTCTTTTTTCTATAATGTCTGTAACACCAGATTCCTGGTACGATTTTATTTAAGTATTTTTCTTAATTTTGCCATGAACTCGGCGAGTCTGCGTCCCGACTCGCCGAGTATCAGCGAGGCGGACACGGGGTTTAAACGGGGAACTCGGCGAGTCGATGCATGGACTCGGCGAGTCCACCCGTCTGGATGAAACTTTATTTTAAGACATTGCACCCTATTTTACCCACTCAAAAACACCCATTTCGTCCCATTTACTCCCAGAGAGCAGTAGAGAACGACCCTAGCCCCTTTTTGTGTTCTTGAGTGATTTTGATCTTCCAAAGAAGGTTTTGGAGTTTAGAAGAAGAGGGAGGAAGTGGAGTCTTCCAGAAGTGAAAGTAGACCCGAAATCTACTCTGTGGCCTAGGAACTGAGACCCATGAGTTGGATCCGTTGCATGTCTCAGGGTTGGCCAGAATGGGTGAAGAGTCGAAGGGGACTCGGCGAGTTCCATGAAGATGGCCTTGAACTCGACGAGTTGTTCTTCAAACTCGGCGAGTCCCTTGAATATAGCCTTGAACTCGACGAGTTGTTCTTCCAACTCGGCGAGTCGTATAAACTTTCCCCGATTTCAGTAGGGTTTAAGTGCAGAAGGTCCAACCCTTCGTAACCGCACGCATAATTAGCAATTTAACGTGTAGCTATAGTCCCAGAATCTCCAAACCTCCAAGGTTGATGTTCTAAGGGAAGATTGGAGCGACTTGTGAGATCTGTTCGTCGGACTCGGCGAGTCTCCCGTGGACTCCGCGAGTCCAGTCGCGAGTTTGTTAGTTGTCCCCGTTTAGCGAGTCAGGCTGACTCAGTGAATGGGAACAGGGACCTGATGAGTCAGAGTCGGACTAGACGTAGAAGGACTCGGCGAGTCCAGTCAATCAGAGAGTTGACTTTGACCAGTCATTTGACCTAAGGGGTATTTATGAGTACCTAATCCATGTTTATGGATTTATAGCCGGAGGGATTACCGGTGCGGCAGCCAGGCGTAGGTTGAGCAAGTTTTCAGCAGCTACTCTCGAGGTGAGTTTTCCTTCCAGTAGGGACGGGTCTAAGGCACCAAGGCCGGCCTGTATAGACGATATGCTAGTATCAGAGTGTGGGCAGAGCCCGCATCTCATAGTCGAGTTTGATTGTGATACCTGCTAGTATGATAGAATTGTTTATACTTGTTGTCTGTGTGATACTTGTATGATTATGGTTCAGTAAGGGGGTGTGGGCGAGGCCCGTATCTCTCAGATAGCGGAGTGTGGGCGAGGCCCGTATCTCTCAGATAACGGAGTGTGGGCGAGGCCCGTATCTCCCAGATAACGGAGTGTGGCGAGGCCCGTTTCCCCATGGGTGTGGGCGAGGCCCGTATCCCCTAGCTGTTCATTATATGATTGTATGGTATGTGGCATTATGGGGGAAACTCACTAAGCTTTGTGCTTACAATTTACAGTTTTGTTTTCAGGTACCTCTTCATCGAAGGGGAAGGAGCTGGCGCGGTAGCGGCACATCATACACGTACTCTGTTTTTCCGCATCATGATCTATTCTGGGATTTTGTACTCTAACATTATGGTTGTTTTTGTGTGTTGGATTTCAGACACGAAATATGTTTATGAAATGTTATGATCAGGCGATGTTTATTTACTAATGTTTTTCAAAAGCACTGATTTAAAAATGAAAAATTTTGGCATGTATTTTTGGGACGTTACAAGTTGGTATCAGAGCCCTGGTTTGAGGGATTCGGACACACCTTCGGGGGTGTCTGAACTCAAATAGAGGGATTAAAAGATTTTAAAGAAGAAAATATTTTCTAAAAAGCTAAGTAAAGAGTTTTAAGAAGGAACGAAGTGTGTGATGTGCGCGACTGGCCGAGCTCAAGTAAGTATTCCCCAAAGTACCCATACAAGCTTATGTTATGTTTATCAGTTTCAGTAGAATAGCATGCTAGAATAGGACTAAGGATCTAGGAGTGATGCTTTATGTGCCTACTTTATGTGCTTCAGTGTATGAGAAACTGCATGCTAGAATTGAGTGGACAACAGTAGGATACCCTGTTTAGGTTATGCCTGATAGTATGAGTTTAGCATTGTATGCTAGTTCAGCTTTTCTCTATGAGGATAGATTTGCTTGAGATTGTTCCCTTTTGTCTGAATGCTACTTGCTTTGTGCTTCGTGGGGCTCTGAGTGATGGGAGTTAGACATTAGGTGAATACGTCACGTCACATGTGATCAGGGTTGAATAATCTTAGAGTGCTGGATTTGGCCCTATTGTGCAGCTCTTGTCTGAGTCTAACCGTTGTAGAGCCGAGTCTGTTACTCGAAGGATTATCTGAGCCTCACCACATGTGATGGTATTCAGGTAATGACTGATTGGCATTACAAGGAGGCCTTCAGCAGCTGAGGACCGGGTAGGGTGGAGTTAGAGATTTTCCTGGGGCAAGCCTAGGATGAGTATAGCAGTGATCAGCGGTAGTGAAAGGGACATGGTGGAGTCAATGCAGTCCTTGGAGAAGGTACGGATAGATGTGGAAGGTAGTATGGGCCCATACTACTAAAAGCAGAGGATCCGTACCCGAACCGAGGAAGGCCAATATAAGACCAGGGAACTTGTAGTAGGTGTGATCCCTCCAGAGATATCAGTATCGCTAACAGTTATTATTTATGTATTTCAGAATGGTGGTACTACGCTTGAGGCCAGCAGTTGGCAGCACAGGAGAGGGATCGGGTTTGGGATTAGGTTCCGAGCTAGTAGATGAGGGGCTACGCGAGTTCATCACGTCAGAGATCACCAGAGGCATCCTTGAGTCGACCCCCATTATCTTCGGGTCGATCAAGGAAGGGATATTGGAGCTGATGGTGGATCGCCTCCGGGCATTTAGGAGCGACATGGCATCTGGCCATTCGGGATCTTGCACACTGTGCTTTAAGGACTTTAGGGGCAGTGGTGCGCCAGATTTTTATGGGGTGAAGGACCCCATAGCTTCCAGGCGATGGATTGCAGACATTGAGTCTACACAGTTGACTAGCTTCTGCCCCGAGGGGTCGAAGGTGAGGTATGCAGCAGGATGTTTGAGAGATCGAGCTAGGGATTGGTGGGAGTCCGTTGGTGACTCGTTTATGAGCCTCAGCTGTTGAGGCTATGACCTGGTCGGACTTCGTGACCAGGTTCAGGGCAGAGTTGCGCCGGCTATCGAGCTTCAGCAGCTGGGCAGGGAGTTCTTAGACATGAGAAAGACGACGGAGACTGTGGCGGAGATCACCGCCAAGTTCCGGGAGAGGGCATTTTTGGTGCCCCAGTATATGGGTGATGAGGACATGAGGAGGACCCGCTATCATGACATGCTCCGAGCTAATATTCGGGAGAATGTCAGTTTTTCAGCTTGCCCCACCCTGGACTCTATGATTGCCAGGGCAAGGGAGAGGCAGATAGACCCGGAGCACATCCGGAAGAGGAAGGCATAGGAGGGACAGGCAGGAGGGGCTTCGGGAAAGAAGCCCAGGGGATTAGATGGTAGGCCGAAAGGCCAAAGAGGACCAGGCCGCTGCGGGAAATGCGGCAGGTCACACGAGGGAGCATGTAGATTGGGATCGTCGGGTTGCTACAAGTGCGGCAAGACGGGACACTTTAGCAGGGATTGTACCGCCTTTGCACCTGTGATTCAGACATCGGAGATACTGTGTTTCCACTGCAACCAGAGGGCCACAAGAAGGCCAATTGCCCCTAGTTGACAACATCAAAGCCGGTTAAGGCGCCGACTCTAGCTACCCTGAGGATTATAGATGGCCGGCAGGGCAAGGCAGAGGCTCCAGTGGTGAGGAGCCGGGCGTTTCAGCTGACGAAAGAGGAGGCACGCGCCGCACCCGATGTGGTGACGGTGACGGGTACGATTCTTTCCCTCTATCTTATTTTTATGATGTTATAATATTGATATGTGCTCTGTATATATGCATTATGATCGTTCCATGTGAACGGTATTCCTGTTCAGGTGTTGTTTGACTCGGGTGCCACACGGTCATTTGTTTCCCTTGCGCTTAGCAAGAGGTTTACTGAGTTTTCGGGCATGTTGGATTGTCCTTTAGAGGTGGAGGTCGCCGATGACCGATCAGTGCGAGCATCAACAGTGTTCAGAGATTGTGTTCTAAGGTTGTTTGAGGAGCGTTACTTGGTGGATTTGGTTCCCATTCCATTGCGTGGGAACAAAGTGATTATAGGCATGGATTGGTTGAGCCCTAATGGGGCGGTGATAGATTACGCACATCAGCTGGTGCGGATCAGGACCCCGAGTGGGGGAGAGTTGGTGATCCACGGCGAGAGGCCACAACGTAGACTCACAGTATGTTCGGCAGCAAGGGCTAGGCGCTACCTTCAGCAGGGTTGCGCGGGTTATGTCGCGTACGTTATGGATACCCGGGAGGCGGGTAAGGCGACGGTGAGCGAGGTTCCAGTGGTGCGAGACTACGTTGATGTGTTCCCGAAGGAGCTCCCTGGAATACCTCCAGAGCGTCAAGTAGAGTTCAAGATTGACCTAGTTCCTGGTGCGGCTCCGATAGCCAAGGCACCCTATCTGTTGGCTCCTCCCGAGATGCAGGAGTTGTCTACGCAACTGCAGGAGCTGCTAGACAAGGGATTTATTCAACCGAGCAGTTCACCCTGGGGAGCCCCGATCCTATTTGTGAAAAAGAAGGACGGGTCGCATCGGATGTGTATAGATTACCGGGAGCTGAATAAGGTAACAGTGAAGAACCGTTACCCACTCCCGAGGATTGGCAACCTCTTTGATCAGTTGCAGGGAGCATCTTGGTTCTCCAAGATCGATTTGCGTTCAGGTTATCATCAGATGAGGGTCAGAGAGGAGGATGTGTTTCGGACGTGTTATGGCCATTATGAGTTCGTGGTGATGCCGTTCGGGCTCACCAATGCTCCTGCCGCGTTCATGGACCTCATGAACCACGTGTGCCGACCGATGTTGGACCGGTCTGTGATAGTTTTCATTGATGACATCTTGGTTTATTCCAAGATGCAAGAGGAGCATGAGGAGCACCTGAGGGAGGTTCTGGAGACCCTGAGGAAGTAGGGCTTGTACACCAAGTTCTCCAAATGTGAGTTTTGGTTGCACGAGGTGCAGTTTCTTGGGCACCTCATCAACCAGAACGGGATTTCAGTAGACCCGGCCAAGGTGGAGGCCGTGATGAGATGGGAGGTTCCGAAGTCTCCATCCGAGATTCGGAGTTTCCTAGGATTAGCAGGCTACTATCGGAAATTCATCTAGGATTTCTCCAAGATCGTCGTACCCCTGACACGGTTGACTAAGAAAGCCATGGTCTTTCGGTGGGGGCCTGAGCAGCAGGCGGCGTTTGAGACATTGAGATAGAGATTATGCGAAGCACCAGTCTTAGCCCTGCCAGATGGCGTAGATGATTTCGTTGTTTATTGTGACGCGTCTATTTCGGGTTTGGGCGCGGTATTGATGCAGAGGGGACATGTCATTGCTTACGTGTCGAGGCAGCTGAAGCCTCACGAGGCGAACTACACGACGCATGATTTGGAGCTGGGGGCGGTGGTCTTCTCCCTCAAGATTTGGCGGCATTACCTCTATGGGGTTCGATGTACCATTTACACGGACCACAAGAGTTTGAGTTACCTCATGGATCAGCCGAATCTGAACATGAGGCAGCGTCGGTGGTTGGACGTGGTGAAGGATTATGATTGCGAGATCCTTTATCACCCGGGGAAGGCCAACGTGGTGGCCGATGCGCTTAGCCGTAAGGCGGCACCGATCAGGGATGTGTGTATGAGGATGACGGTGGTGACTCCACTGTTAGAGCAGATTCGAGAAGCTCAGCAGGAGGCTATGAAAGAGGAGCATCGGAAGAGTGAGCGGATAGTGGGTCAAGTCACCTCCTTCGATTATGATAGCCGAGGGTTATTGACACTACACCGTAGGGTGTGGGTGCCGTATCACAGAGGCGTGCACCAGATCTTGATGGAGGAGGCACACAAATCCCGATTCTCTATTCATCTAGGGGCGACGAAGATGTATCGGGATCTTCGTCTAGACTATTGGTGGCCCTGCATGAAGCGGGATGTGGCGTGGTACGTCGAGCGGTATTTGACCTGTAGGAAGGTCAAGGCCGAGCATCAGAGATCGCACGGCAAGATGCAGTCGTTGGATATCCCATTGTGAAAATGGGAAGATATTACGATGGATTTTATCACCAAGCTTCCCAGGACCGTACGGGGAGTGGATTTAATCTAGGTCATCGTCGATCGATTAACCAAGAGCGCCCACTTTATTCCGATTCAGGAGAGCATCTCAGCCGAGAAATTGGCCGATATTTACATCAGAGAGGTAGTGGCTCGGCACAGAGTACCAGTTTCAGTAATTTCGGATAGGGATGTGCGGTTCACTTCCGGGTTCTAGAAGAAGTTTCATGACGAGCTGGGTACTCGTCTGCATTTTAGTGCCGCCTTTCACCCACAGACGGACGGCCAGAGCGAGCGGACCATCCAGACTCTGGAGGACATGCTGCAGGCGTGTGTTTTAGACTTCGGAGGTAGCTGGGATACCTACCTTCCGTTGGCAGAATTCTCGTATAATAATAGCTATCATGCGAGTATCGACCGTCCTCCCTTCGAGATGTTGTATAGGAAGAAGTGCAGGACCCCGATATGATGGGGCGAGGTTGGCCAGAGAGTCATGGGGAGCACCGAAGTAGTGCTCAAGACAACAGAGAAGATTCAGCAGGTCCGGAGCAGGCTTCAGACTGCTCAGAGTCGGCAGAAGAGTTATGCCGATAGGCGCCGATCAGACCTGGAGTTCCAGGTCGGGGATATGGTTCTCCTGAAAGTGACGTCGTGGAAGGGCGTTATTTGATTCAGGAGACGGGGCAAGTTGGGTCGTAGGTATATTAGACCATTTAGGATTGCGGCTCGAGTAGGCAAGGTGGCATACCGGCTGGATATGCCAGCCGAACTCAGTCAGATCCACAACACTTTCCACGTCTCCCAGCTGCGGAAGTGCCTGGTGGACGACTCAGCAGTGGTGCCTTTGGAGGACATCCAGGTTGATGACAGCCTGAATTTAATCGAGCGGCCTGTGTCCATCCTAGACCGGAAATCGAAGGAACTGAGGAACAAGAGGGTGGAGTTGGTGAAGGTGCAATGGCAGCACCGGAAGGGCTCGGAATGGACTTGGGAGCCCGTGAATGAGATGATGGAGCATTACCCAGAGCTGTTCCGGGAAGGAGCGACAGACTTCGAGGACGAAGTCTAAAATAAGTGGGGGAGATTTGTAACACCGGATTCCTGGTACGATTTTATTTAAGTATTTTTCTTAATTTTGCCATGAACTCGGCGAGTCTGCGTCCCGACTCGTCGAGTATCAGTGAGGCGGACACGGGGTTTAAACGGGGAACTCGGAGAGTCGATGCATGGACTCGGCGAGTCCACCCGTCTGGATGAAACTCTATTTTAAGACATTGCACCCTATTTTACCCACTCAAAAACACCCATTTACTCCCAGAGAGCAGTAGATAAACTAGATCCAAAAGCTATTAGGGTTTGCATGTACACCATAGGAATGATGTATAGTCTAAATCTACTCTGTGGAAGGCATCAAATCAGGTAATACCCCCCCCCCCCACTTTGCTCATTAGCTCTTAGGTTCCTTTTGTCTCCAATGGGTGGTCTTCAAGCCTTAAAACCCCCAGATTTCATGTGTATATGTGATAACCAGACCCTAGGAACTGAGACCCATGAGTTGGATCCGTTGCATGTCTCAGGGTTGGCCAGAATGGGTGAAGAGTTGAAGGGGGCTCAGCGAGTGCCAAAGTGCACTCGGCGAGTTCCATGAAGATGGCCTTGAACTCGACGAGTTGTTCTTCAAACTCGGCGAGTCCCTTGAATATAGCCTTGAACTCGATGATTTGTTCTTCCAACTCGGCGAGTCGTATAAACTTTCCCCGATTTCAGTAGGGTTTAAGTGCAGAAGGTCCAACCCTTCGTAACCGCACGCGGAATTAGCAATTTAACGTGTAGCTATAGTCCCAGAATCTCCAAACCTCCAAGGTTGATGTTCTAAGGGAAGATTGGAGCGACTTGTGAGATCTGTTCATCGGACTCGGCGAGTCCAGTCGCGAGTTTGTTAGTTGTCCCCGTTTAGCGAGTCAGGCTGACTCAGTGAGTGGGAACAGGGACCTGATGAGTGAGAGTCGGACTAGACGTAGAAGGACTCAACGAGTCGCTTTATGGACTCGGCGAGTCCAGTCAATCAGAGAGTTGACTTTGACCATTCATTTGACCTAAGGGGTATTTATGAGTACCTAATCCATGTTAACGGATTTATAGCCGGAGGGATTACCGGTGCGGCAGCCAGGCGTAGGTTGAGCAAGTTTTCAGCAGCTACTCTCGAGGTGAGTTTTCCTTCCAGTAGGGACGGGTCTAAGGCACCAAGGCCGGCCCGTATAAACGATATGCTAGTATCGGAGTGTGGGCAGAGCCCGCATCTCATAATTGAGTTTGATTGTGATACCTGCTAGTATGATAGAATTGTTTATACTCGTTGTCTGTGTGATACTTGTATGATTATGGTTCAGTAAGGGGGTGTGGGCGAGGCCCGTATCTCTCAGATAGCGGAGTGTGGGCGAGGCCAATATCTCCCAGATAGCGGAGTGTGGGCGAGGCGCGTATCTCTTAGATAGCGGAGTGTGGGCGAGGCCCGTATCTCCCAGATAATGGAGTGTGGGCGAGGCCCGTATCCCCATGGGTGTGAGCGAGGCCCGTATCCCCTAGCTGTTCATTATATGATTGTATGGTATGTGGCATTATGGGGGAAACTCACTAAGCTTTGTGCTTACAATTTACAGTTTTGTTTTCAGGTACCTCTTCATCGAAGGGGAAGGAGCTGACGTGGTAGCGGCACATCATACACGCACTCCGTTTTTCCGCATCATGATCTATTCTGGGATTTTGTACTCTGACATTATGGTTGTTTTTGTGTGTTGGATTTCAGACACGAAATGTGTTTATGAACTGTTATGATCAGACGATGTTTATTTACTAATGTTTTTCAAAAGCACTTATTTAAAAATGAAAAATTTTGGCATGTATTTTTGGGACGTTACAATGTCATTCATGGGGTTTTTTTCTGGTAAACGATGCACTTTAATTAGAGCATATCTATCTAATTTTCGCTCCTCAATGTTAATCAATGGATGTCCTTCTGATGAATTTTCTGTAAAGCGTAAAGCGTGGATTGAGACAAGGAGACCCTTTTTTCCCCTTTCTTATTCATATTGGCAATGGAAGGGTTACATGTGGCAATGGAAAATATGGTACAAGTAGGCTTGTATAGAAGTATTTCTCTTGTAGGTAGTCATTTACATCTTTCTCATATTCTTTATGCCGATGACACAATATTTTTGGTGAATGGAATCAGGAAAATATCTTTAATTTGATTGGAATTCTCCATTGTATTTTTTATGGTTTTTGGCCTTCAAGTGAACTTACAAAAATCGAATCTTTTCGGTGTTAATATTCCTTTCCGTCTGTGGAACAATTTGCGGGTCTAACCAGCATAAAGGTTGCCAAGTTACCTTTTATGTATTAAAGATTATCGATTGGGGCTAGGATGTCTCGATTTTTGGGATGAAATTTGGTTATTGAAAGATTTAAGGTAAGGCTTTCATCTTGGAAAATTAAGTTACTTTCCATGGGGGGTTGACCTATGCTCCTAAAGTCGATGTTGGGTTATCTAGGTATTTACTGTATGTCAATGTTTCACGTGCTTGGTGTAGTCATTAAATATCTAGAGAATAAGAGGGCGGGTTTATTTATTTATTTATTTATTTTTGGGATGAGGAGTAAGGTGATAAAAAGATTCAATGGATAAAATGAGATGTTGTTTTGGCTAATCAAATGACAGGTGGGTTGGATATTGGGTCTTTGAATGGTTTTAACAAGACACTTTTGTTTAAATGGAAATGACATTTTCTCAATAATAATAATAATAATGAATTGTGGTGTAAGATTCTAAAATGTTTGCATAGCCGCGAGGGTAGATTGAGGCTGAATCGGGTTGGATCCATTTCGACTTAGGGGGTGTGGTGAAAGATTATTGTTACAATTTATCAATTGGATGAATCTGTTATTATTGTTAATAATGTTATTAACAGGGTAGATGGTGACGAATCTTCTACGTTGTTTTGGCAAGATCAATCGATTGGAGACAACACTTTAATGAGACAATTTCCATGTATATCTTGGAAATGAAAAATATTGTACTATATGTAAGAGATGGAAAAGAGTTCAGTGGGAGTGGGAATGGAGTGAGATTGGACTAGGCCGATTCTTGTAGGAAATCTTGTAACTCGTGTTCAATAGTTGCAAAATTTACTTACTGGCTATCATATTTCCAATTCCAACGACATGTGGTTTTGGAATTTGGGTGTCGGCCATAAGTTTACGGTTTCAAAAGTTTGAAGGTGTATAGATGATTATATCCTCCCAGATGGTACGATTCCTACAAGGCAGAATGAGTTCATTCCAAGTAAAGTGAACTTTTATAATTGACGGCTTCGGAAAAAAAGACTTCCTTCTAAGTTAAACTTGGGTTTGAATGTTGTGGATATTTCGACTATTGTTTGTGGCGTTTGTAATTCAGATATTGAGGATAATACATGTATATTTCTCCCATGCCAAGTGACGTCAGACCTCTGGAGGTTCATTGGAAAATGGTGCAACATTACCATCCCGACCTATTGGATATGCTCCAAAATATTCCAAAATTGGTGCCCAATCAATTGACATCTATCATGTACAACTAGTTGTGTTGTTTTCTTGCCAATCAAGTATAAGAATTAGATTAAGACTCTTCTAGTTATTCTTATATATAGGATATTAGATCATATTTTCTGATCATCCTTTTGTTCCCATTTTTACACCAACAACCATTGTAACCCTTAAAATTATTGAGATTAATATAGTGTTCTTTCAAAGTGGTTTTTTCCCCGATTTTTGGGTTTTTCCACTATAAATCTGGTGTTACTTTCATTGGATGTTTACGTTCTTACTCTAACAAGTAGTATCAAAGTGTGGTCGAAGATTAGAGGCATATATGTGTTGCTTGATGGAATAGACATACCAACTGCTTGATTGATGCTTCTTTTATTGGAGACTCTTCTTCCGTCGTTTTTTTTGTTACGATCGAGCACCAACAAACTTAATCGATCGTTCTTGGATTAATAATTCTTGCCTAGGTCATTTTCTTTCCAACCCCACGTATAAGTTTTCTTTTTTCCTTTGAACGATTGCATAGTTATTATTATTATTATAAAACCCTCGTTTTAATTCTTCCTTAAGCACATATAAGCTACTATCTTTAGAGTTTCTTTTAAGCCCATATATCATTAAAAATCATGTTTTTATAAAGCCCCATATAAAATCATTCCTTCCTATATTTTAGAAATTTTAATCCAACCTATTTATCGATTTTATTAAATCCAAATATTAACCACTTTAAGTGTTTTTTATTAAGCCTTTAAAACAAATCGATTACTCTATGGCTGCTGTCAAATACGATCTTCCACTTTTAGATCGTGACACTCTTTTTTCACTTTGGCAAGTGAAGATGCGAGATTTTTTTGGCTCAAGTGGATTACGACGATGCATTAGATTCACTTGGAAGTAAACCTCAAGCTACTTGGAATCCCGATGAGATAAAGAAGGATCGTAAAGCCCTGGTACAAATCCGGTTACATCTCCACAATAAAATTCTCCAAGAAGTACTCAATGAAAAAAATTGCGGTTGTCGATTGGTTAAAGCTCGAGTCAATACGCATGTCAAAAGATCTCACGAGTAAGATGCATTTAAAGCAAAATCTTTTTCTACATAAGCTTCAAGAGGGAGGTAATTTACTTAACCACATCTTTGATTTTAAAGAGATCGTATCCGATTTAGCGACTTTAGAAATTAAGTATGACGAAGTAGACCTTGGTTTGATTCTTTTATTCTCTCTTCCGAGCTCCTACTCAAGCATAAGAGGTACAATTCTTTATAGTCGCGACATCTTTACTTTACATGAAGTTTATGAAGCTTTGTACTCAGAAGAAAAGATGAAAGAGATGGTATCTTCAAACGGGGCAAGTAGTTCACAAGCCGAAGGGTTATCGGTTCGAGGTCGTTTCAAAGATAGGGGTTTTCATGTAAAGAAAGAGCGTTCCAAATCTAGAGGCAAAGGCAAAGAAAAAAATTGCAGACATTTCACCAAGATGGTCATGATATTTCATATGGTTAGAAGTTGAAAAATAAAGAAAATAGAAACGGGGAAATGAAAGATGAAGACAAATCGGCTAATTGTGCTCGTGACAACAACAAATTCGACGATGAAGTTCTTACGATTATAGTCGGGGTTGATGATATTCATAGCGAATGGATTCTTGACTCGGCCTGCATATATCACATGTGCCCAAATAAAGATTGGTTTTCCACCTTTGAACCAATTCTCAATGTTGGGTCCGTTCTTGGATTTGACAATTCACAATGCAAAATTGAAGGAATCAGTTATGTTCGTATCAAGATGTTTGATGGTACTATTCGTACATTGACCAATGTTCATTACATCCTGAAGATGAAAAGAAACCTTATATCACTTAGTGTCTTCAACAACCAAGGTTTCAAATTTACATGTGGAGATAGTATGCTAAAGATCTCAAAAGGTTCTATAGTGTTTATTAAAGCTAATTTGCAAAAATCAAATGAATCGTACTATGTTCGGGGTACAAATATATCTGCTTCTGCTAGTACCGTATCTCCTAATAATCATCTACCTGATCTCATGAAAAATCATCACCAAAGGATCTACAAATTCCAAAATCGATCACAAACACAATTCTTCAGTTAATCCCGAAATTGCTTCCAATTTTAGTCCAGTTTTGTCTACCACATCTTCAGAAACCAATGTAGTTAAAATATGGCATTGTCGATTAGGCCATATGAGTGAACTTGGATTGTTCAAACTAAATAAATGAGGTCTAATTGATGGTTTCAACAAACATAAGATGTAATTTTGTGAACATTGCGTTTTCGGTAAATCTAAGCGGGTAAAGTTCAATACTGGCAAACACACCACCAATGGCATTTTAGATTACATACATTCTGATTTTTAGGGTCCTTCCCAACACAAATCTCTTGGTGGTGCAAGTTATATGTTGACGATAATCGATAACTACTCCCAAAAGGTATGGTCTTATTTTCTTAAAAACAAGTCTAACGCATTTTCTACCTTTAAAGAATGGAAGATTATGATTGAAAATCAACCTGGGAAGAAAATTAAAAAGTTAAGGACTAATAATGGGATGGAATTTTTGTTCAAAAGAGTTTGAATCATTTTGCAGATCTGAAGGTATTGTTTGTCACTACACTGTTCCTCATACGCCACAACAATACAATGTAGCCGAACAGATGAATCACACCATTATTAGCAAGGATAGATTTATGCTATCCCAGGCATCTTTACATCATTGACTTTGGGATGAAGCAGCCTCCACGACATGTTATTTTATCAATTGTTTACCCTTAATTCCATTGGACAAGAAGACTCCGATTGATGTTTGGTCTGGTTCGCCCGTAGAGTACTCAGAGTTGCGGATTTTTGGGTGTGTTGAATATGCTCATGTTGTGAATGGTAACTGATAAGCTAAATCCTAGAGATATTAAATGCGTTTTATTGGTTACAAATCAAGGGTGAGAGGATACAAGCTTTGGAATCCCGAGACAAGCAAAGTAATTATAAGCCGAAATGTCGTTTTTAACGAATCTGTGATGTATTACTCATCCAACAGTCACGTCAATTCTCAATATGGTTCTTTGCCAAATATTTTAGACTCATACCGGGATTTTTCTAATCATATTGATTTCCATGAGAGTGATTAAATTCAGGTGGGGCACACTCGCTTTTGAAAATACCGAAAATCAAGACAATTCGCTCAACCCGGGTAACAATATTTGATCGACTACTTTAAGCTGTTTCCCCCTATCTCATTCTATTACAACCAATAGACCTAGGAGGGTTATTAGACCTCCTAGTAGGTTCACTAACGTTGCTAATTAGGTAGCTTATGCTTTCTTAGTTTCTGAAGAAATTGAAAATTATCAAGAGCCATCATCGTATACCGAAGCAATTTCTACTTCTGATTCTGACAAGTGGATGAATGTAATGCAAGAATAAATGAAATCTCTAGAGAAGAATCAGACTTGGGAACCTGTCAAATTACCCAAGAAAAAGAAGCCAATTAGGTGTAAATGGGTGTACAAGAAAAAGGAAGATTTAAGATTCAAAGCCTGACTCATTGCAAAAGGGTATAGCCAAATACCCGATATAGATTTTACGGGTGTGTTTTCTCATGTTGTCAAGCATAGTTCCATTCGTACTGTTAGGCATGTCAAAACCAACAAATAAAGGGGTACGATATACTCCAAAATAACACTACTATATTGCACTAAAAGGTAGTACAAGGCAAGTAGGGTCGATCCACAGAGACACGAGACAATTGGTCTATACCTCTTTGCACAAGGTAATATGGTCACCAATAGTAAAGAGAGGGAGGTTTAGAACGCAATGATTAAACAAACAATTAAAATCATAAGTAATCAACTAAATGAGTGAATTAAATTCAGAATTTCTAAGAAATCCAACTCTATGTATGACAACTTAGCAATGTGATTCCAAGACAACATGATATTTGCTCAATTCTATCTAAGTTGGTACTTGAAAGTGTTAACAAGCTCTAACACTTCCCATTCACCACATTAATTAACCAAAACAAGCTCTTTGATTAACCCTAACCTTACTAACCTAACCTAAACACGTTCTTAGAATTAGATTGAAAGATTGCATTAAACTTTATTTGAATGTTCCCAACAACACGCAATACTCCTCACAAGCTCGGGAGTGTAAGAGTGTGTGAATAAGATTTACACTAAATTCATTCAATGAAAATCGGTTTAGTGCTTGTTACTTGTTTATTTCACTAAATAATTACGGATTTTGTAAAAGAGATAATTTGAATGACCTAACCCTAATTCAAATGGCTAATAAGAATCACAATTAGAATCAAACAGTCGATTGAAGCAAAATCAAATTCACTAGATAGAAATTAAAAGCAAACATCAAGTCATATGTTTGAAATCACAACCAAGAAGTCAAGACATGAAGTTAGAGAAACTATGGCTTTAAAAACTTGATTTGGAGCTTCAAAAAACTTGATTTGAAGATCGCTTTCTTACATGGTGACTTGGAAGAAAACATTTACATGAAGCAACCTGGACGGTTTGCTATTCCCGAGAAAGAAGATTTGGTGTGTCGATTAAAGAAATCACTTTATGTCTTAAAGCAATTACCCCGACAATGGTGTAAGAAGTTTGATAACTTCATGATATCTCAAAACTTTAAAAGATCAGATTATGATTCATGTATTTACCTAAAATTCAAAAAGGGCAACCTATCTACTTATTACTCTATGTTGATGATATGCTTATAGCTGCAAAAGACAAGTCTGCCTTCACCAAACTGAAAAACCGACTTAGTCGGGAGTTCGAGATGAAAGATTTGGGTGATTAAAAGAAAATACTTGGCATGGAAATTTCAAGGGATTGATCCATATGCAAGTTATACTTAAGACAAAACACCTACATCAACAAAGTTCTACACCGATTCAACATGCAAAATGTCAAACCGGTAAGTACACCGCTTGCCGATCATTTTAGGATTTCTTTTAGACTTTCCCCACAAATAAATGATGAAATTGATCAGATGTCAAAGGTTCCTTATTCAAGTTTAGTTGGATCGTTAATGTATGTTATGGTTTGTTTCTGTCCCGACTTATCACATGCTTTGAGTGTTGTAAGTCGTTTTATGGCTAATCCGGGAAAGCAACATTGGAAAGCCATTCAATGGATCTTCCGTTACCTTAAAGTTAATTCTAATGCTTGTTTGGAGTTTGGGAAATCAACAATTGGGTTATGTAGATACGTTTATTCAGATTATACAGGCAGTCTCGACAAAAGAAGATCCCTCACGGGTTATGTTTTTACTATCGGTGATTGTGTCGGGAGTTGGAAAGATACACTTCAATCTACTGTTGCTTTTTCTACTACAGAAGTTAAGTACATGGCTATTTTGGAAGCATATAAAGAGGCTACTTGGCTTAGAGGGTTGTACGGTGAGCTATGTGGTGATTTCTCATGCACTACAATTTATTACGACAATCAAAGTGTGATATGCCTCATGAAGGATTCGATGTTCCACGAGCGAACGAAGCACATTGAAATACGACACCATCACATCAGAGATGTCATAGCCCAAGGCGATATCATGGTGATAAAGATTAACACCAAGCACAACCCGACCCGACTGACATGATGACGAAGCCGGTTCAAACCGCCAAATTTGAACTTTGTTCAAATTTGGTTGGTGTTTCAATTTAAATCGTTAATGACTTTTGAAAACTATATGTTTTTCGTTTCTCTTGATGGTTGAAGGTTACGTTGCTAAAGATCGGTTCGTCGCAATGTGGAGTTTGGCAGATATGCTCCAACTATTCCAAAATTGGTACCTAAGAAATTGACATCTGTCATATACAACTAGTCGTGTTATTTTTCTTGCCAATAATGTATAAGAGTTAGATTAAGACTCTTCTAGTTATTATTATATATAAGATATTATATCATATTTTCTTATCATCCTTCTGTTCCCCTTTTTACCAACAACCATTTTAACCCTTAAAATTATTGAGATTAATATAGTGTTCTTTCAAAGTGGTGTTTTCCCCGATTTTGGGGTTTTTCCACTATAAATCAGATGTTACTTTCATTGGTTGATTACATTCTTACTCTAACACGATCTTTATTGATCTCGATGATGTTTTTGTTTGGCTTGATTTAGTACATATTTCCAACATTAATTGAAAGGGTTTAGATTCTATAGTTATGATTATGAGGTGACTTCTTTGGAACTATCGAAATACCATTCTTTTCAGTAAATAGACTATTACAAAAAAAAATGGTTGATAGATTGATCTACTATTTATATGCTTTTTTTGTGAATTGAAATATGAGGTTTATTATTAGTCGTGTTTCGTGGATGTTAAATTCAATTTTTGTTGATATATTGATTACTATTCAACTTTGACTTCTTTGGAACTTTCGAAATACCATTTTTTTTCGGTAAAGAGACTATTACAAAGAATTTTTTGGTTGATAGATTGATCTAATAAAATCATTCAGTTGTTACAAAAAAGATTATTTTAAATTTAAACAAAAGAAAAAAAAAATATAATAAGAGGTAAAATATTAATTTCATACCAGTTATAAAAAATATAACCATAGGCAAGGACTAATTACGCAAAAAAAAAAAAAAAAATGAAACCACATGTATCACGTAAGAGATAATTGTCTTGAATCCGTTCCTTTTGCATACCACGTGGACCAATCATGTAATTTGTCTAATGTTTTTTTGATGATATATTATTTTTGTTGGGGACATTATCTTTTAAAACAAATATTTACTTACAAAAATATGGGAATATGATATATATATATATATATATATATATATATATATATATATTTAAGTTAGGGATAATGACTTGAAAGGTAACAAACATTCGACTTTGTTAATATTTAGTCACTAAACTTTTTTCATTATCTATTTGCCACTGAACTATTGAAAATGTTTACATTTTACCATTATAACCGGTAACAACCGGTCATAAGAGTAAAATGTGAACAGTTTCAATAATTCAGTGACAAATAAATAATGAAAAAAATTTTAGTGACTAAATGTGAACAAAGTCGAAAGTTTGTTTCCCTCTAAAAAAAATCAATCACTAAATGTGAACAAACTTCCTCTTGTATTATGTTTTATTAAATTATTTATTTTTGTTAAATTCTAGCAACATTTGTTGATGAAGAAACCTATGAAATAAAAAACAAAACCCCAAAAATATATTAAAAAAACGAAAACCGAAACCGAAATAAAAAATCAATGGTTTTGTATTTACCAAAATAAAAAAGCAAAATTTCCAATCTGATTTTGTTTTAACAAAAAAGTGAACCATTTTCACCCATAGTTATTAAGAAATTGTATACCATTTTCACACAAAATTCATATCTATAATATTAGGATAATTACATATAATATTGCGTAGTTTTATAACATAAAACTTATACATATAATTTGGTTTCAATTTTCGTTTTTTATACCTTTTTCGGGGTTTTGTTTTTTTTTTCCATAGATTTTCTTAATCAACAAATGTTTTTAAAATTTAGCAAAAATACATAATTTGCTAAACCATAATACAAGAAGAAAGTTTGTTTATATTTAGTTATTGAATTTTTTTTAAAGGGAAACGAACTTTCAACTTTGTTCACATTTAGTTACTAAACTTTTTTTCATTATCTATTTGTCACTGAACTATCGAAAATTGTTCATATTTTACCCTTATGACTGGTAACAAAATGTGAACAGTTTCTATAGTTCAGTGGCAAATAGAGAATAAAAAAAATTTAGTGACTAAATGTGGACAAAGTCGAAAGTTTGTTACCTTTTTAAGTCATTATCCCTTTAAGTTATTGTGAGTATTGATATCTTTTTAGATCATCTCTTGATCTTGCTTATAGAGATTTTATGCTAATATATATATATATATATATATATATATATATATATATATATATATATATATATATATATATATATATATATATAATAAAGTAATTTACAGACATGGCATGTTGTACAGTGCCCATTATATATGCGATATAAGAATATATAATACTAGAGAGGGTTCATTAAGCTATTATTCATTTGTTTAATCAAACATGGCTTTAAAGAATGCTTTGATTCAATAATGCAACCTCTTCCTTCCATCTTCTAAATCTCCTTCCTTAATCACTACCAAAACTGTCAACATCGTTTCTCACCTATGTGGAATCGGTGCCATCCACACCCCTTCATATTGGCCAACACCATATTCTTCCTCAACATGAACGCTTGTTTATGGTTCATTAGCATTCTCCAATCTAGCAATTGTGTAAAATCTCTAATATGTCTTTGATTTCATTACATCTATTACTACCATTCTTCAATCACACAATTAATGTATTCATGTAGACATTTCATCGAACAGTTTGTAGTCGTTGTCATTTAGTATGTGATTTTTAATGATTGGATCTATACTAGTTGCAAATTGTAATGGAGTCCGAGAAAGGAATAGAGAATTAGAAGTTCACTATCACCTTCATTAGGATTGATTGCATCTCTAATGGCTTTGGCAATCACAGGAGCAATTATTTGTATCTCTCTTCTCCAGTTTTTGTCTTGCTCTGTATAGCGCCATAATCGTCAACTAGGATTGATTCCATTGGCTTTTAATGCTCATGGTAAAGATGATAAATAATGCTCCTATGATATCTCCGGATTATTTTTAATACTTATAGTTATTTCCGCCAAATTAAATAAATATAAACATAAATCAAAATCAAATTTCTATCTAAAAAGAGTGTTTTTTTGTGCCATTTACCCAAATATTTAATAAGTTCAACAAACATGAACAAATAGACAAATAGACTTGAAGCCTAAATTGAATAATTTATGAAATAAAAGTGTTTCTTATATGAATAAAATGAACATAATTCATTCTAAGAAACCAAGTACAAAGAACAAAACCATTAAACGATTAAGTTTGAAAAACTTGAATTCATGAGACCAATTAACAGAAACATTGATAGCAACTAATGAAACTTGCTACAAACCATTAAATGGTTAACACATTAGTTCCATTTACCATGTCTTTTTCTCTTATTTGGTTTCGACAACAATTGATGTTTTTTTTTATTTGATTTACAAAAAACTCAACAGCTCGATTGATTAAAACCCAACCTTACTTCAAAAATATAAAACGTTTTTTAAGATCATATCGACATAGTATAATATTTGACTATCAAACTTTTTGAACTTAAATCCTTTTAAAAGCCCTTAAATACTATAATCCAAGTTCCACATTATAACATTTTTAGCGTAACGAAATAATGTATGTATCAAAACCAAATCACTTTTCAAATTTAATTACTTCGCAAGTACTTTGCATCAGTTTTATTAATAAATCGTAATGTAAAGCCATAAGGCACCAGTGGTCTAGTGGTAGAATAGTACCCTGCCACGGTACAGACCCGGGTTCGATTCCCGGCTGGTGCATTCTTTTTTAAACAAAGCTTTTCGAAGCCACTTGAAGACAACCTTGTTGCGCATATGAGCTTTTCCTTCTTTTGGTTGCTTTTGTAAATGTTTACAAAAAATATATATATTAAAACTCACTACGTAAATTACTTTATTTTTTTGAAGTTACTTATATAATATTTGGATAATTTTGTATTTATTAAATGTTATCATTACAATATTGTACTACGTGTCAACATATATAAAAACGAGCATTTTCCTACAAGTTTATATTAAAAATTTGGAAGTAGCATATCATTAAGTTGTAAATGTAAAGTGTAAGCTATCTTTGAATCACCAGAAATTTGAGAGACAAACTCTAGTGTGAGATTGAAAGAAATTTAGACATGAAAGTTACATAAGATTGATGGTGAAATGCTAAGTACTAAGTATTATTTTTGTTAGCGAGTATAATACTTTATATTTTTATGAATTATAATTATACTCGTGACTATTCATTATTTAATGTGTTTTTTTTTATCAATATCATTTTTTATTTGCAAAATCCCAATTGATGGTTGCAGAACCATTTTTGAGTTTCATTGACAGCGACAGAAATATGCCACCAGAAAACCTTGTCATTAAATGTTAGTGACGGACAGCTTGTAGCAAATACTTTGGAATCTGGTGGCTTTTGTTGCAGTTCCGTCTCTAATCTATTGCTGATTTTGATGTCGTTTTCTCTGAAAACTAGGGCTGGTTCCCGACAAACAAGAAACAATTGGAATCTCTTTAATTTATTCACAAAATTCTGAATCCAAAATAAACTGTCGCTCCAAACCAGAATCAAGAGAATTAAAAGCCAAAACAGATTCCCAATGTAGGAACTAAATAAGGAAACGATATACTCGAAAATAATAGATAAAGGCATAAAGCTAAAAAAAATTAAACTAGGATTGAGATTCCAGAAATAAGCCATCTTCAAACGGGTCGTTTATCGGGACAAGCCGGGTCCATCTGCATCAGATTTATTTCTGAATGGACAATTTTTATGTTTTTAATCATATCATAGTTGCTAATATAATTAATAGCGGTAATTGATTAGGTATCCAATAGGTTGCTATTCCATAACCATAATTCAAAAATGAAATTCAAATTTTTTCCCCAAAATCAAAACAAAACATTAACATTCGACTACCAAAATAAAGTTCAATATCAAAGTATTGAAAGTTTGAAACCAAATCACAAAAAAATTAAAAGTGTCATAGTCTAACTAGATGGTAGGTTATTTCCTTGGTTGAGCTTTATGATTTCGTTATACATTTTGGCGATTTCTTGTTTTTTGGCATCAATTTCATCATACAACTTGACAATTTCTTGTTTTTTGGTATCTGCTTTAAGCTCTTCCTTAATCTCCTTACGGATACGATCTACAATAACCAAGTTTACACCTAATTAAACATCAAGCCATAACATTCAATTAAAAACAATGTACTTTCAACTTGAATTCCGAAAACCAAGGGTGTTTATAGTTTAAATCAAGATGTAACAAAGTGAGAAAGACATGTATAGTAGATAAATGGTGAAGAAGTAAAAACAAACCTCTATGTTGTCTAGGGTTGTACTTGGGGGTGCTTGACAAGACACCAAAAACCTGTGTTGATCAGTTACAGACCGGTTAGTTATTAACAAATTAACAAAACTACATGTTTTGTTTCACTGCCGGGGAAAAATATAATACAATATAATTTCATGTTTTCTGGTAATGGTACCTTTCATCCTGTGGTTTCATTGTCGGGAAAAGGATAACTTCCTGTTTTATTTACCCAAACAGTTTAAAAACCAAAACACTAACGAAAAAAAAAACACAAACCTTGATGTTCAATGAATCGGTCAACAACATAGTAAGGCGGTCAACGCCCAAACCCCAACCGCCAGTTGGCGGCAACCCATATTCAAGAGCCGTACAAAACGCCTCATCCAAAGCCATCGCTTCCTCATCCCCCGATTGTCGATCCTAATATTTTTTGAAACAATGAGTAAATAAATCAATATATTCACAACATTTTTATCTTCCTCGGCATATTTAAAAAAAAAAAGAAAAACACCTTTAATTGATCTGCAAATCGTTGACGTTGTACGACTGGATCATTCAATTCGGTGTACGCATTCGCAAGCTAACAAAATAAAAACAAAAGATTAAAAAGAATTATTATTATAAAAAAATACTAATAATAATTAGAGTAGTGTATGTTGATACCTCGTGCTTGTTGATGAACAATTCGAAACGTTCAGTCAAGCCTGGTTTGGATCTGTGCCATTTGGCCAAAGGACTCATGATTTCCGGATGATCCATTATGAAACAAGGATCAACACATGTCTCCTCCAAAAAGTGTCCCACAAGCTGATAAAACACGATACCACAAATTCAAGTTACAATAATTACCAATAAATAACAATGTATATATGAATGAATTGGTTTGGATGTTATTTAAAGATGGATGATGCATGCATGGGGGATTAATATTACTTTGTCTAGTAGACGTGCGGTTGTTTGGGGTGGAGGACATTTGATTTCAAATTTTGCGCATGCATCCGCAAGATATTTATTGGCTTCATCACTTGCTAGGTCTTTGGGTATGTTAAGATTAGCCATTTTTTCTAACTCTCCAATCATATCAATCCTTCTGAAAAAATTTCAACTATCTTCATGTTACAAAAAGCAGAGTAAAATTAATAAATAAAAAACATTTGTTAGTTCTTGCATCTTAACCTAAAATCAATAATTATAAGCTAGTAAGAGAATGACCTGAAAGGAGGGGTAAAGTCGATTTCAATGGGATCTTCACCATGCCTAATTCATCAATCATTATATTTTAGCATAAATTGTGCATGTTAATCAATATGAAACCTTAATTCAATAATCAAAACTGAAATTATAAGTTTACGGAATAAATAAATAAATCATCAATGTAATTATCTACTCTAATTATAATAAAAATATAGAGCTTAAATAATTACCACTTAACAATTGTTCAGTTATCTCCATCAAGTCGTAATAGTCAGCATAAGCCATATAAAATTCACAAGTAGTAAACTCAGGATTATGTGTCAAATCAATCCCTTCATTCCTAAACTGTTTTCCAATCTCATATACACGATCATGTCCACCAACAACAAGCTTTTTTAGATAAAGTTCAGGGGAAATTCTCATAAACAGTCTCATATCCAAATCATTGTGATGTGTCACAAATGGTCGGGCAGCTGCCCCACCAGCAACCATGTTCAACATCGGAGTTTCAACCTTCAAATTTCAATAACAACAAATACAATTAATTAATTCATTCTCCCATAAACAAAAATAAAAAATAAAAAAGTATATGCCTAACTAATGGCTTTACTTTACCTCCATGAAATCAAGATTCTTAAGAAAACTTCTCATGTATTCCACGATTTTTGCACGGGTATCGAATATAAATCTCACTTCTGAATTTACCATTGGATCCAAAGGGCGTTGCCGATATCGTGTTTCCTAGAATAAAAAAATAATTAAATTTAAAAGGTGGAGAAATGAAAATCCATATTCACATCATGCGATGGTATTGAATATTGATATTGAATATATACCTGATCTTTTAATACATATGCATCAGGATTTCTGCCGCTCCCTGGAGTCCAAGCATGAGTTTTCTGCAACAATTACACATTACTAAACAGGGGTAAATTCGTAAATACATTGATATTAACAAAATTTACCTTCACGTTGCCTTTTTGCCTTGGCATCATATGAAGACAAGGAGTTCAGACGTGGAATGTTTTTGGGAAAATACTCAGCTCTCCCCTGTTGCTTTTTCCTGTTATAAAGAAAAATTTTAGAAGAAAAAAAAAACTAAAAGATGATCGTGAAATAATCAAATTTTCAAAAGGAAACAAAATTTACAAACCTGGAAACCCAACAATACCAACTACGTCTCCACATTTCACACCAGAATGAAACTTGGAAAATTCAGCTTCATCCAAATCAGATCTCCTTCAAAAACAAAGATAGATTTTAGAATTAATTAAAACGAAAAAAACAAAAGTAATCTGGCATTTTGAGGGAAATATTAAATTTAATTTGTGTCACCTTGCATCAGCTATAACTTGCACTTTTGTATCTTTGATGCCATGAAGATCATAAAAGAAGAGCTTTGCTGCAGAAGCCCGTTTGCTCATAATTCGCCCTGGAAAGAGGTCAATAATTATCAGCATCAAGATAAATTAAGAAGAAAATTAATTAAGTCTATATGTATATATTTTTATGTTTATATTCAATGGGACCCACACCCACCTGATAAAGACACTTGAACATCCTCCACATACTCTCCACTGTTTAAGCTTTCATATTTGTTTATGAATTCAAGAATGGAGATGGAGACATGGAATTTGTGAGGGTAGGGGTTCAATCCTGCTGCCAGGCGATTTTCAAGAAATTGCTGCAACAATGATAATCAAGTATTATATATAGGGAAAATTAATTATAAGCCCAACGAAGTTTTCAAACCGTTCAAAAAACCCAAATTATGTTTTGTCTATTCAATAAAATCCAACGAACTTAACATTTTGTCTTAAAAAAGCCCAACTAACTTACACTTCTCATTTAGAGTCAACCGGCTAATAAAAGTCAACGAATGACATGGCTTATGACGTGTAATTAAATATCGGAAAATGACTTTTAAGACCAACGAAAGTTCAAAACCGTTCAAAAAACCTCAATCATGTTTTGTTTGTTGAGAAAAACCCAATGAACTTACACTTTGTTCAATTCTCATTAGAGGCAACCAGATTCATTAGGTATACAACTAGTTGTCAAATCATTAGCTATACAACTAGTTGGCAAATGACATGACATTATATTTAATGGCATGGAATAAACAGATTAGAATTGCCCTTTATATATTGATTTAGGGCTTGAAGAAGAGAAAAACGAACGATGCCTGTGTTCGATCTCTTGTAATAGCTACGTCTTCTTTTTCCTCTTAATTCTTTTTCCTCTCAATCGTTGATGTCCAACTCAAGATCTACAAAGAAGATATATGATGATGCAAACTCTTGTGGATGTAGACGTCCTTCTCGGATTTAGACATCTAGAATGGAGGATTTTCCAGAGAAAATGTTTATGGCTTTTTCGAACAGATGGGTAAGTGTAATTGAAAGCTTTATCGTGTCAATTTTAAAAAGTTTTTCTTTTTGAAAGAAACCAAACAAATAGATAAAATATGGACATGATAAAGCTTTCAATTACACTTACCCATCTGGATGATCATCCGTTCAAGATGTCCAAATCCAAGAAGGCGTCCACATCCACAAGGGTTTTTATCATCAAATATCTTCTTTGTAGATCTTGAGTTGTACATCAACGATTGAGAGGAAAAATAAGAAGTAACTATTACAAGAGATCAAACGCAGATGCCGTTCGTTTTTCTCTTCTCCAAGCCCTAAATCGAT
Source organism: Lactuca serriola (assembly GCF_051521515.1). Lineage (NCBI taxonomy): Eukaryota > Viridiplantae > Streptophyta > Magnoliopsida > Asterales > Asteraceae > Lactuca > Lactuca serriola. The sequence goes on from NC_136413.1 coordinate 13,877,571, forward strand.
ATATAAAGGGTAATTCTAATCTGTTTATTTCTATGTCATTAAAGATAATGTCATGTCATTTGCCAACTAATTGTATACCTAATGAATCTGGTTGCTTCTAACGAGAATTGAACAAAAACGTAAATTCATTGGGTTTTTTTCAACAAACAAAACATGATTGGAGTTTTTTGAACAGTTTTGAAACTTCATTGGTTTTAAAAACCATTTTACGATATTTAATTACACGTTATAAGTCATATCATTCGTTCACTTTTATTAGCCGATTGACCTTAAATGAGAAGTGAACGAAAGTTTAAGTTAGTTGGACTTTTTTTAGACAAAAGATTAAGCTCTTTGGGTTTTCTTGAACAAAAAAACATAATTGGGTTTTTTGAACGGTTTGAAAACTTAATTAGACCTATAAGAATCAATTAACTATACTGATCCAAGTCTTCATCATCTGCAGTAGACTGCTTCTGGACTTGTGATTTTGGCATGGCAGCAGCCTGTAAATTAAAACCACCACAATGACATGAGATGATCGTTAGGTTTAAATTTAAAATTAAAACAAGCGTAACCTTAATTCACCTTTTTCTCCTTCTCATGTTCCTTAAGACGCCTCTTTTCCTCCTTCTCTTTGTTCTTCAGCTCCTTCTTTGGAGCACTTGGTCAAAATCAAACACAAAATATTAAACCCTATAATCTCTGATCATGCAAGCGCATGTTATAATAGTAAATGGTTGCTGCTAGAGGGAATGAAAACTCACTTCTTGCTTAAAACCTCCGACTCAGATTTGTTGATTGAGACGTTATCAGCAAACTTAGCATCCAAGTCCGCCATTGTAGGTGAAGATTGTGTGGAAGAAGACCCTGTAATTAATTAATGGCGTTTGAGTTTTTTGGAAGTGATCGATCGAGATCTTAACTCTTTTTAAGAATTTATCAAATACAGCCGTTTACAAGAGGAACACCGATAGGCGGGGGACTTACGTTTTCAGAAGTGTCGAAGGCGGTATACTCACCGCCGATGAAGACGATCGATAGTTGATGAATACAATATATGATATATATACCTGATTAATATTGCTTTCTCTCCAAGTTACTAATACTTTCTCTGCAAATCACACGTTTCCAAAAAAAAAAAAAAAAGATCCAAAGAAACGTAATCTTTTTCTCATTTATTTCCATATTCTTTCGATTAACTTTTATTTAATAACAACTACTAATTATAATTTATAAGATTTTGTAACATTATCGGTTTATATTATTACTAGGTTATATTATGACGGTTATAAAAATAAACAACTTTTTATAGTATTAAATCGTTAAATATTTCAATCAGGGCCGACTTAATGCATAGTAAATCAAAGATAGGGCTTAGGGCCCCCAATCAAGAGGGCCCCACAAAGCAAGGACTCCATGTATTTTATCCCTAATCGGCTAAGGCCTAAGGCTCTAAACGTCTAAAAAACGACGTTTCTTCTTCCATAGTTCCACTGCACACGATTTCTGTGTTTGCGCCCTCAATCCCTCATCGCCTGACGCCTGATCTGCTGATCTACTAATCTTCTTGTTCTGACTTCTGACTTCTGAGTTCTGATTCATAGCACAAGTTGTGCCACACAACTGCATACACTTACAGCTTCTTCCTTCTCCACTGCATACGGTTTCAGGTTTCTTCCTTCTCCATTGAAGCATGGCAGCTTGCATTCTCCCATCTCCATAAACGGTAATAAACTAGTAAACTACTTGTCTACTTCTTCCAAGTTCCATCTCTTCTAATCTTGTTAACTTGTTTTCATGTCATTTGATATTGATTGTATTGTAGACTGTAGAGTGTATACTTGTAGTCTTGTAGTCAAATGCCATGAAATTGTGTTCAAAATTCACTGGTTAGGACTTAGGGTGTAGCACCTGGTTCCTGGTACGTAAAATTTATCTAAGTATTTTGCATTTTAGCCTTGGACTCGGCGAGTTGTAGGCCCGACTCGCCGAGTAGAGCTGGGATATTGAGCACGTTTAAGCTGGCGACTCGGCGAGTCCCCGTTGTCTGATGAAACCTTAATTTTAAGGGTTTGCACCCGATTTAAAACAACCTTATGCGCCCCAAGCTCGCCCCCCTTCACCCTCAGATCTCCCTATATCGTTCTAACCTTGTTCCTTGTGAGATTGAAGTGCTTTGGTGTGATTTCTTGAAGATTTGAGAGAAAAAGGAGGGTAGATCAAGAGGAGAAGAAGGAGGCCAGACATCTTGGTGTTATTTCAGAGATTTCCTTGAGGTATAACTCAGTTTCCCTCTGTTTTCATGCTAATAGTCCCTTAGAGCTCCATTAAAGTCCTTCTTGAGCCATTTCCAAGCTTGGGTATAAATTAGGGTTTGTGATAAGTTGATTAACCTTTAGATCTAGGCATGATTGAGCTCCAGGAGCTCAGACCCATTGCCTATGAAGCTATATTGCATGAAAGCCCTAGATCTGCTCTTTTAGTGTATTTTGAGCCCTAAAACCTTCATTGGTGTTTATCTACACGTAAAGTTGGAAACTTTACGTGTTAATCAAGCCCTAAGAACCCAAATCTATGTATGGCATGAGCTGGATTCAAGCAAAATCGAGTATATAGTATTTGCATGTGGTAGACTCGGCGAGTCGTTCATCGGACTCGGCGAGTCGAGTCACGAGTCCCCGAGTTTTCCCCCTTTTTGTGTTTGTTGGGTGTAGTCGTGAGTCATGGGGGGTGACTCAGTGAGTTGGAAGCCAGACCCACTCATGGAGGAACTCGGCGAGTCAATGCCTTGACTCAGCGAGTCCAAGGCAATCTTCTTGCCTCAAGAACAGACTCGGCGAGTTGTTCATAGAACTCGGCGAGTCTCAGCATAGAATGTTCTTCGGATGAAGATGAACTCGACTAGTTGTTCATACAACTCGGCGAGTCTCAGCATAGAATGTTCTTCGGATGAAGATGAACTCGACGAGTTGTTCATACAACTCGGCGAGTAGGATGAAGGACTATTGGACATCAGTTTAGAAGGAAAACTCGTCGAGTCAATGCCTAACTCGACGAGTAGAGACAGGATTATGGTCAATCGAATGGATAGGGACTCGGCGAGTTGGGTCAACTGGAAGTTGACTTTGACTTTGACTCTTGGCTTGGTTAGGGGTAAATGGTCATTTTACCCTGAGGTCGGTTAGCAGAATTTGATTAAGTGTTTTGTGGGAATTATAGCCGGAGGATTTCCGGGGCAGAAGCAGCAGAAGACAGTCAGTTCCCACGCAGATCAGCAGCTACTTTGAGGTGAGTTACCTTCCAGTAGCGGTGGGTCTACGGCCATAATGCCGGACCACCAGTAGGAGTTGTATGATAGATGATTGTCTCTGTGATATTCATCTAGTGTTGCTACTACTTGTGATATGTTATGTGCTAGTATGATATGATGCTATGTGCTAGTGACAATAGGGGGAGATAGTCCCCAGATTACCAGTCGGTAGGGCCGAAGGGGCGGTCATTCCCAGCCATGCTAGATAGATTATGTGATATGTGTGGTAGTAGTAGGGGGTGAAATAGTCCCCAGCACCCGGTCGAGAGGACCGAAGGGGAGACCAGCACCCAAATATGCTAGTCAGTATCCGGTCGAGAGGACCGAAGGGGAGGCCAGCACCCAGATATGCTAGTCAGTATCCGGTCGAGAGGACCGAAGGGGTAGGTCGGGCACCCAGATATGTCTGACAATATGTGTATGCTATGTGGTTATAGTATGTGGTACAGTGGGGGGACTCACTAAGCTTCGTGCTTACAATTTTCAGTTTTGGTTTCAGGTACCCCTCCTTCGAAGGGGAAGGAGCTGGCACGGTAGCGGCACATCACACACATGCTTTGTATTCCGCACTATGAGATCTTCCTGGGGATTTGTACTCTGACATTATTATGTTTTATAAATGGTTTCCAAACACGCGACATCTTTTATGAAATGATATGATCGGTGAATGTTTTATTTCTAATGTTTTGCTAAGTATATGTTTTAAAAATGAAATTTTTGGCTCGTATTTTTGGGACGTTACAAGTTGGTATCAGAGCCCTGGTTTGAGCGGTGTTTGACCTGCAGGAAGGTCAAGGCCGAGCATCAGAGACCGCACGACAAGATGCAGCCGTTGGATATCCCGTTGTGGAAATGGGAAGATATTACGATGGATTTTATCACAAAGCTTCCCCGGACTGCGCGAGGAGTAGATTCAATTTGGGTCATCGTGGACCGATTGACCAAGAGCGCCCATTTTATTCCGATCCAGGAGAGTATCTCGGCCGAAAAGTTGGCCGATATCTATATCAGGGAGATAGTGGCGCGGCACGGGGTGCCAGTGTCAGTGATATCAAATTGAGATGTGCGGTTCACTTCCAGGTTTTGGAAGAAGTTTCATGATGAGTTGGGAACTCGTCTGCATTTTAGCACCGCCTTTCATCCGCAGACGGATGGTCAGAGCGAGCGGACCATTCAAACTTTGGAGGATATGTTGCGGGCATACGTGCTAGACTTCGGGGGTAGCTGGGATACGTACCTTCCCTTGGTTGAGTTCTCGTACAACAACAGCTACCACGCGAGTATCGACCGCCCTCCATTCGAGATGTTGTAGGGACGAAGGTACAAGACCCCGATATGTTGGGGTGAAGTTGGCCAGAGAGTCATGGGGAGCACAGAGGTGGTGCTCAAGACGACCAAGAGAATCCAGGAGGTTCGAAGCAGGCTTCAGACTGCGCAGAGTCGGCAGAAAAGTTATGCCGACAAGCGCCGATCAGACCTGGAGTTCCAAGTTGGGGATATTGTTCTCCTGAAGGTGTCGCCTTGGAAGGGCGTCTGTAACCCCCCAATTCATGTATGTTATTTAAATAATTATTTTTCAAGTTTTCAGAAGGAACTCGACGAGTCAGTAGCCAGACTCGTCGAGTTGAGTCGGGACTTTGAGCATGTGTATGTTGGCAACTCGACGAGTCCATATTCCGGACTCGGCGAGTCCGCCAGTCTGGATGAAACCCTAATTTCAAGGGTTTGCACCCTATTTAAACAACTTTTGGGGCCTCAAGACAACCCCCATCACCCCTCAGAGCACCATACTCGAAACCCTAGAACCCTCTTAGCATTTTTGTGTGATTTAGTGCGTTTCTTTGAAGATTCTGAGAGAAGAAGGAAGGTAGATCAAGAGGAGAAGAAAGGGATCTAGGATCTTTGTGGTATTTCAGAGAATAGTGAGGTATAACTCGTCCCTTTTCTGTTTTCATGCGTTAATTCCCTTTGGAAAGCCATTAAAGCTATTCTTAAACCATTTCTTGGCTTGGTAATAGTATAGAGGACTCATTGTGATGAATAGCCTTTGAATCTAGCTAGGTTTGAGTTCCAGAAGCTTAGATCTAGTACCTTTATGGAGCCATTTTGCATGAAAGCTCTAGATCTACTTTTATAGTGTGCTTTGAACCCTAAAACCTTCATTTGATGTTATTTACACGTAAAGTTGGAAACTTTACGTGTTAATCAATCCCCAATAACCCAGATCTATGAATGGAATGGACTGGTTTCAAGCAGAATCGAGTATATAGTGTTTGCATGCATACGACTCGGCGAGTCGTTCTTCAGACTCGGCGAGTCGAGTCGCGAGTTCCCTGTTTTCCCCCGTTTCGAGTTATGCCGAGTGGAACCAGTGAGTGAGAGAAGGAATCGGTGAGCTAGAGGGTTAAACTCATTCGTGGAAGAACTCGGTGAGTCAATGCCCTGACTCGACGAGTACAAGGCAATCTTCATGCCTCAAGAACAGACTCGACGAGTTGTTCATACAACTCGGCGAGTCACAACTAGTGTGTTCATCTGATGAAGTAGAACTCGACGAGTTGTTCATACAACTCGGCGAGTTGGATGCAAATTGTCGGTGTGTTAGTAACAAAGAGGAACTCGCCGAGTTTGTGTCAAAACTCGATGAGTAGTAGCGAGTAGAAGCATAAAGTGAGAGTAAGGACTCGACGAGTTGGTGACCCAACTCGACGAGTTAGGTCAACTGAATGTTGACTTTAACCGTTAGGTTGACTTTGACCAGGGGTAAGAGAGTCATTTCACCCTCTGTATTATTATCAATATTTGATTGATGGTACTTATGGAAATTATAGCCGGGGTGAAACCGGAGCCGCAACAGACAGATTCCGGAGCAGTTCTTTCAGCACCTAGGCTACGAGGTGAGTTTCCTTCCAGTAGGAACGGGTCTACGGCCCAATCAACTAGTAGTAGTTTCCTGACTTCGGTCCGATGTAGCAGATAGTGTGTTTGATGCCTTCGTGGCTCAGACGGAATTTATGTGTTAAGTGTTCCGGGCTACGGCTTGATGCAGTATGTAATATATGTGTTTATTTTAGATGATGTGTGTTATGCTAGTTGATATGTGTTCCGGACTTTGGTCCGATGCAGTCAGTTCCGGACTTCGGTCCGATGCAGCTAATTCCGGACACCGGTCCGATGCAGGGGACAAGGTCCCAGTTAGTTCCGGACTTTGGTCTGATGCAGTTTCCGGGCTTCAGTCTGATGCAAAGGGCAAGGCCCTGAGTAGTTCCGGACTTCGGTCCGATGCAGTGGGCAAGGCCCAGTATGTGTTATATGCTAGTGTATGGTATGTGGTAGTTTGGGGGAGCTCACTAAACTTTGTGCTTACAGTTTCAGTTTTGGTTTCAGGTACTTCCGCAAGTAAAGGGAAGAGCTCGGGATGATGGCATTGCACACACCACAGCTTCAGTCTTATTCCTGGGAGTTTGTTGATTCATAGTTTGATTTGATACAAATGTTCATGACATTTTATTATGAGTTGAGATATTTGACACATGGTTTTATGATGTGACGATAAGTACATGATTTTTATTATTATTAAAACAAAAATTTTTGTGTCGTATTTTTGGTTGTTACAGCGTCATTCGATTCAGGAAGCGGGGCAAGTTGGGCCCGAGATACATTGGACCGTTCAAGGTTGTAGCCCGGGTGGGCAAAGTGGCATACAGGCTGGACCTGCCAGCCGAACTCAGTCAGATCCACAACACCTTCCATGTCTCCCAACTGCGGAAGTGCCTAGCGGATGATTCAATGGTGGTTCCGTTAGAAGATATTCAGGTTGATGACAGCCTAAATTACATTGAGCGCCCAGTCGCAATCCTCGACCGGAAGTCGAAGGACATGAGGAACAAGAGGGTGGAATTAGTGAAGGTGCAATGGCAGCATCAAAAGGGTTCGGAGTGGACTTAGGAGCCGGTGGAAGAAATGATGGAGCATTACCCTGAGTTGTTCCAGGATCGAGCAGCAAACTTCGAGGATGAAGTCTAAAATAAGTGGGGGGGGGGATTTGTAGCACTGGGTTCCTGGTACGTAAAATTTATCTAAGTATTTTGCATTTTAGCCTTGGACTCGGCGAGTTGTAGGCCCGACTCGCCGAGTAGAGCCGGGATATTGAGCACGTTTAAGCTGGCGACTTGGCGAGTCCATATTCTGGACTAGGCGAGTCCCCGCTGTCTGATGAAACCCTAATTTCAAGGGTTTGCACCCTATTTAAACCAACCTTATGCGCCCCAAGCTCCCCCCTTCACCCTCAGATCTCCCTATATCGTTCTAACCTCGTTCCTTGTGAGATTGAAGTGCTTTGGTGTGATTTCTTGAAGATTTGAGAGAAAAAGGAGAGTAGATCAAGAGGAGAAGAAGGAGGCCAGACATCTTGGTGTTATTTCAGAGATTTCCTTGAGGTATAACTCAGTTTCCCTCTGTCTTCATGCTAATAGTCCCTTAGAGCTCCATTAAAGTCCTTCTTGAGCCATTTCCAAGCTTGGGTATGAGTTAGGGTTTGTGATAAGTTGATTAACCTTTAGATCTAGGCATGATTGAGCTCCAGGAGCTTGGACCCACTGCCTTTATGAAGCCATATTGCATGAAAGCCCTAGATCTACTCTTTTAGTGCATTTTGAGCCCTAAAACCTTCATTGGTGTTTATCTACACATAAAGTTGGAAACTTTACGTGTTAATCAAGCCCTAAGAACCCAGATCTATGTATGGCATGAGCTGGATTCAAGCAAAATCGACTATATAGTATTTTCATGTGATAGACTCGGCGAGTCGTTCATCGGACTCGGCGAATCGAGTCGCGAGTCCCCGAGTTTTCCCTTTTTTCGTGTTTGCTAGGTGGAGTTGTGAGTCATGGGGGGTGACTCAGTGAGTCGGAAGCCAAACCCACTCATGGAGGAACTCGGCGAGTCCAAGGAAATCTTCTTGCCTCAAGAACAGACTCGGCGAGTTGTTCATACAACTCGGCGAGTCTCAGCACTCAGCATAGAATGTTCTTCGGATGAAGATGAACTCGACGAGTTGTTCATACAACTCGGCGAGTCTCAGCATAGAATGTTCTTCGGATGAAGATGAACTCGACGAGTTGTTCATACAACTCGGCGAGTAGGATGAAGGACTATTGGACATCAGTTTAGAAGGAAAACTCATCGAGTCAATGCCTAACTCGACGAGTAGAGACAGGATTATGGTCAATCGAATGGATAGGGACTCGGCGAGTTGGCAAGCCAACTCGGCGAGTCGGGTCAACTGGAAGTTGACTTTGACTTTGACTCTTAGCTTGGTTAGGGGTAAATGGTCATTTTACCCTAAGGTCGGTTAGCAGAATTTGATTAAGTGTTTTGTGGGAATTATAGCCGGAGGATTTCCGGGGCAGAAGCAGCAGAAGACAGTCAGTTCCCACGCAGATCAGCAGCTACTTTGAGGTGAGTTACCTTCCAGTAGCGGTGGGTCTACGGCCATAATGCCGGCCCACCAGTAGGAGTTGTATGATAGATGATTGTCTCTGTGATATTCAACTAGTGTTGCTACTACTTGTGATATGTTATGTGCTAGTATGATATGATGCTATGTGCTAGTGACAATAGGGGGAGATAGTCCCCAGATTACCGGTCGATAAGGCCAAAGGGGCGGTCATGCCCAGCCATGCTAGATAGATTATGTGATATGTGTGGTAGTAGTAGGGGTGAAATAGTCCCCATCACCCGGTCGAGAGGACCGAAGGGGAGACCAGCACCCAGATATGCTAGTCAGTATCCAGTCGAGAGGACCGAAGGGGAGGCCAGCACCCAGATATGCTAGTCAGTATCCGGTCGAGAGGACCGAAGGGGTAGGTCGGGCACCCAGATATGTCTGACAATATGTGTATGCTAGGTGGTTATATAGTATGTGGTACGGTGGGGGAACTCACTAAGCTTCGTGCTTACAGTTTTCAATTTTGGTTTCAGGTACCCCTTCTTCGAAGGGGAAGGAGCTGGCACGGTAGCGGCACATCACACACATGCTTTGTATTCCGCACTATGAGATCTTCCTGGGGATTTGTACTCTGACATCATTATGTTTTATAAATGGTTTCCAGACACACGACATCTTTTATGAAATGATGTGATCGGTGAATGTTTTATTTCTAATGTTTTCCTAAGTATATGTTTTAAAAATGAAATTTTTGGCTCGTATTTTTGGGACGTTACATAGGGTTAATGGATATGTTGATAACTAAAGCTAATACTTGATCCCTTTTATATATATATATATATATATATATATATATATATATATATATATATATATATATATATATATATATAAAATCTGGTTAGGGTTAATAGTTATTACTTAATGAAAGGATACATGTGGAATGTAATTAAATTAATAAATGAGGTTTAATTTTAAAAATTTGTTTATACAATATAATATATTATAAAGCATTAGGGTAAATGTACACAATAACAAGATAATTTAAGAATTTGTTTATTATGACAACGTATTTTTACATCAAATAACCACCTTAATTAGGTGAAGTATTTACGCCATTTAAAGCAAGAAAATACATTACCTTATATTTACATTAATAATATTTTTAGATTTAACTATAATTCGATGATCAAACTGTTATGAAAATTTGATCATAGGGTTAATGAAACCAAAAAATATATATTCCATTTACATTAATAATATTTTTACATCAAGTAACTACATCTATGAAGTTTTTCTAAATTAAAACTTTAAAAAAATTATTTAAGATCTACAATGTCACAAGAAAGATTAAATGGATTAACTATTTTGTCAATTGAAAAACATTTAGTAAAAGAAATTGATTATGAAAATTTCATTAAAAAATTTGCATCTAAAAAGGCTATAAAAATTAACTTTATATCATAAAATATATTCACAAAAAACATATACATAAAACAAAAAAAAAATTAACTCCGCCAATTGTAAACTTTTTAGTTTATTATTTCCAGTCTCAAGCCCAGATAAAGGAGGAGAGTTTATAACTAAGTATAGTAATGTCAAAGGGCCCCAAAATTTTGGTTCGCTTAGAGCCCCCAAATTGGTTGATCCGACTCTGATTTCAATCGTCATGAAGTGGTGGTGGAGATTAACTCTTTGGGCCAATGCTATAACCTGCATGCATAATCTAAAAAACAAACCTCATCTATGTTATGCCAATAAATATATAACAGGTGCTTGGAAAAATATTGCAAGTATTAGCAAACATCTCCATAAGAAAGACATACCAGTTGTTTCGGAGATATCCAAAGAATTAACCCCCACCGGTGTTACATGGAGGTGTCCTCTCAAGGATGACGGGAATTATTCGGTGAACGCCCTCTGGAAAAAATTGGAGTTCAACCCTAGTATAAACATTGGACAATTCATGTGGCTGAAGGTGGTCCCAATTAAAGTTAATTACTTCATATGGAGGGCTAAATCGGGCAAAATACCTGCTACTGCCGTACTTTTGTCTAGAGGGGTAGTTTTGGAAAGTCCAACTTGCAAACAATGTGAGGAAGTCACTGAATGTTCAGACCATGCTTTGATCGGATGCAAATATGCGAAAATGGTCAAAGAAGGGGTCTTTCAATGGTGTGGTATCCCCACGAATGAATTCAACACAGTAAACAATATGATCACGTTCGCAAAGTTACGTTTCGAATGCCCGAAAAAGGAGATTGTTTATGGGAATTTGGTACGACATGCTTTGGAGTATATGGAATGCAAGGAATGAAAAAGTTTTCAACAACAACCGGCGATCTCCTTCTAATCAAGTAGACATTGTCAAATCTATTACTTATTTGTGGATTAAAAATAGGGGTAAAAAGGCTAACTTTGAATGGTTAGCTTGGTGTAGGCGTCCACTTTGCTGCTTGTAAACTATTGTCTACTTCTTATACTCCCCATCTTCCTCCTCTAGTCACTTGCTAGAGGTTGGTTATATATATATATATATATATATATATATATATATATATATATATATATATATATATATATATACTAGGCGAATGCCCGCGCATTGCGTGAGATATAAAAAAATATTTTATATTAAAAATAAATAAATCATTGTTATTAACAATTAAATAATAATTTCATAAAAAATATAAAAAATGATTTTTAGTATTGTTATTATGTTGAACTATATTATAAGAGACAAGGTTGGACTTGAAGTTGTTTTGCATATACAAAGTTATATGATTAAAATAGAAAAAAATTAATTTTTAAAAATAAATAAATCGTTATTGTTATCTATTAAATTAAAACTTTTATATTAAATATTATCATTATGTAGAAAATACGATAATAGAGATATCTTTTTACCTATCTTAAATTTTATCATTGTGTACAACATATGATAATAGAGAAAACTTTTTATTTTAAATAGTAAAAAAAATGTTTTCTATCATAAATATTACCATAATTATGTAGAACATATGATAATAGTGACGTCTTTTATAAGGTTAAAACTTTAAATTGTATTACATACAGGGTTGTAAAACTTGGATAACACAACCAAATACTCGACATGTTACTTAAACTCGGCCTCCAATGGAAGCGAGTTTGCCTAACTCAGCCAGAAGACACTCGGATCCTTATTAAACTCGATCCAAATCTAAAAGATACGGTCCAAAATCATTTTCGAAATTCTAAAATTTAATTGGTCACTTGTCGACAAAGACAATCTCACCAAAGAATACACTCAAGGTCCTACAAAGTTATATGCAAGGAAGATCTCATGGCTTAGTCCCTTTAAAATATTTCACAATCTTTCCTGTTTATATAGGAGAATACATTCTCTTGTTTACTCTCACGATCAATGTGGGATGAAAACATTTTAATTAAACTCATTTCTTTATTTGCCAATAATTTCATTTTGTTAAATAAAATATTAAATAATAAAAATAAAACTTTATCCAGAAAATTTATTGGTCAATAGTTCCATTTTTCAGTAATCTCGTAAGTTGCTATAAAAAATCAAGTTTTTATTGAATAACTTTTTGTTAAATCCTAAAATCATAAATTCAGTTAGGTACTTAATATAGAAAGTTTGTTTATATGTATTTTCATGATTAAAAATGTCAATATAAAATGAATTCATTTATAAAATATAATCGAGTATATATTTCATGTTTTTGAATCAAAGTGATTTTTTCAAACAATTATAATTTTATGTTTAGGTAGATTTTTTTTATATTTATATAACATTATGTAACTTATAATATTATTATAAACAATTTGAATAATCATGGGAATTTCAAATGTATATGGTGAAAGGAAAATGCTTCATTTATCGGTCCAAATTGATCAAACTCGGACCGATTCAGCTTAATATACCAAAGTACATAAAATTTTTTCTATATAAACCCAGTTTGAATATATTTTGTGTTTTTGAATCAAATTTATTTTTCAAACAATTATAATTTTATGTTTAGGTAACTTATTTATAATATTATTAGGAACAATTTGAAAAATCATGGGAGTTTCAAATGTATGTGCTGAAAGGAAAATGCTTCCTTTATCGGTTCAAATTGATCAAACTCAGACCGATTCAACTCAATATACCAAACTACATAACAGTTTTTCAGCTGAAACTTTGTTTGAACCTAAAAAAATCTTGTTCAAAACCATTTTCGGGATTCTAAAACTTAAATGGATAGTTGCCAATAAAGACAATCTCACCAAAGAATACCCTCAACATCCTAAAAAGGTAGGCATAAGGAAGTTCTCATGGTTTGGTCCTGTGACAACCCGAAATTTCCATTGTGAACAAACCATATCAAGTCAACAGAAGTTAGAACAGTTACAGTGAAATTCCAAACTTTTGGGTATAAGTTTGAATATTTCCGGATTTACATTTAAGGAGATATCAGGAGAGTGGATGCACTAGGGTTTTGTGCAACACTGTTATTCCAAAACTCTATGATATTAGAGTTCATTTCGGGAATAAAATATTTTCTGCCAAAAATCCGAGGACTATATATAGAAATCTGAACCATATTCATTCATTAGTTACATTTCCAACTAGAGAAAAGCCGAATTCTCTCTCACGGATCTTCGGGTTTTCAACCCAAATCATGAGTACTTCCATCTAGTTGTATTACATAGCTTAGATTGTGCTTAATAACATCAAAATCGGATCAAAACCCCAAGATTTGAGAGTTTACCGCTCAAGAACACTTGGAGAGTAAACTCTTTTATAAGGGCCAAATGGTGCCTAGTCCTTCCTTAATCCATGAAACCAGTTTGGACTTGTACACTAATGAGTTTAGGGATAGAAAACAACCTCAAAACACCAAGGAAATGGTGTTCACGGCCCAAGATCTTCTTGGACCGTGAACACTAAATTTAGGGCCAAAAGTGTGCCTAATGTCCCTCCAAACTTTGGAACTGAACCTAAAGACTAACCATGGCTTGTTTAGACATCCAAAACATTAAGAATCAAGGGTTGAAAGTGAGTTCACGGCCAAGGATGTTTTTGGGCCGTGAACTCCATTTTAGGTTGCCAAAATGCCCTAAATGCCTTCATTAAGACAAGAGACAAACATAGCACTTTACCTTGATGTGTCTAGGACCCAAAACAATGAAAATACCAACATCCATGAGTGTTTACGGCCGCAAACACATGACCAAATGGTCCATGGGCCGTAAACTCAAGTTAGGGGTGTTTTGATGCCACAAACACTTCCTAAGGCTTAGGCTTGAAATTAGGATGCTTCCTTATGACCTTTAGGACCCTCATAAACATAAATGGCCATGAGTTTATGGCAGTAAACTCATTAGGCCCGTGAACTCCTTAAAACTCCAAAGAAAGTGAGTTTTCTTCATCATAGGTTAGAGCTAATGTCCCTAAATCATACCCTAGCCTTCAAACTTGCATTCCCACATGAGTATCCATGAGTTTACGGCCGTAAACTCCCTTGGGCCGTGAACTCATGGTAGTAAACTCATGTGAGTGCCTTTATACCTTCCTATGTTGAATCACATGTGATTCCAACACTTGGTCAAGGTGTTTCCTAGTCGCGGAAGGTGTTTCCTTTCATATAGATGTTATAAACACTATATTCATGTCAATATGTGTCCTTATATGTCATTTAGGACTTATTGTGTCTCGGGACTTCATTCGTGGAACTTCTCATCCCTACATGCATACCCGTTAGAATCACCCACAACAGGTGAGTTCATACCCCTTAATCAATGTTTAAATGATTTTAAATGCTTTAAATGGGTGGGGGGAATACAAGTAGAAAACAGCATGTTCTTAAATCAATCATAGATATTTATAACTGTGTTTTCATCCAGTAGATTTCACATACTTCAAAATGTGATGCATGAAATGGTTTTCTATCTTAAAAATACCTTGGTAGCAAAAGTATTACATTTGAAATATTTATTAAAATGAAATCAAGTCATTGTTAATTATTGTTCAAAACTCATAGATATCTTACAAAACCATTTTTACCTTCTTGAACAAAACTATATATATACACTTATGTTCTTATATCTATGTATTGATGTTATAGTTTTCATCCTTCATTCAGTTTCCCTCACCCTTGTATAGCAATGGTCTATAAACTTGTTTGGACAATCAATTACCTTCCAGTTAACTATTATAGGGATAGTTAGGAGATACATAACATCATTCCTATTACAAGGAATCACACAAGAGTCAGTTCATTCATGAGTCTATACCAGTACATTACATGATACATGAGTACGTTTACATAGATACGCTTACATGAGTACGTTTATATATGCTTACATGATACATGACTACGTTTACATATGCTTACTTGATACATGAATACGTTTACATGAAGACGCTTACATGAGTACCATTACATAGATACATTTTCCCGTATACACTTACATGGATACTTGTACCTAGAATTATGAGGATGATTTATTAGTACCTTCTGTGTAAATTGTCCTGCCTATCCCGGTTCAACGGGATATCTAGACGGGACTAACCATTCCGAAGCCCAGCTGTTAGCACCAGTGGTCGATGAACATCTACAGATGCCTACGGTTATTACTTATATTAGAATACAGTTACGGGACTAACCATTCCTCGGGCCTACTATTCGCTATAGAGGTTGATGAACATCTACGGATGCCTACGGTTAATACTTATATTAGGAAATCGATTATGGGACTAACCCTTCCTCCCACCTGCTGTAGCTACAGAGGAAAATTGAACAATCTACGGATGTTCAAAGGTTATACATTTCGCAAATCGCGATG
Source organism: Lactuca serriola (assembly GCF_051521515.1). Taxonomy (NCBI): domain Eukaryota; kingdom Viridiplantae; phylum Streptophyta; class Magnoliopsida; order Asterales; family Asteraceae; genus Lactuca; species Lactuca serriola. Next base: position 13,893,140 of record NC_136413.1, read on the forward strand.
GCGTGTTAATCCTAATACAAAAGGATAACACTTACATGATTATATTTTTCCTATTTACTTTATTTTGTGATACGTTCACATAAACGATGAGTTAGACTAAGTACTGTTTGTAATAGTCAAAAAGAAGGAAAAGCTATCATTATCATAACAAAACATTCGGGTCTTGGTAGAAGACTACATTGTCATAACAAAACATTCGGGTCTTGGTAGAAGACTATTATATTCTTTTCCTATTTACTTTATTTTGTGATACATTCACATAAACGATGAGTTAGACTAAGTACTGTTTGTAATAGTCAAAAAGAAGGAAAAGCTATCGTTATCATAACAAAACATTCGGGTCTTGGTAGAAGACTACATTGTCATAACAAAACATTCGGGTCTTGGTAGAAGACTACATTTCATACTAGTAGGAAATATGTGATTTTCTAGGGTTTTTCATACTTATATCAACTGTTTCATTTAAAGATTTACATGGCATTCATAACAGCTTTCCAAAACAAGACAATGACACTTAAATACTTATGAATTCACCAGCTTTAGGCTGATACTCGCTTTCAAAATAACTTGTATTCTCAAGTCACCAGTTAGACAGGTACGATGGCCAGGCCTTGAGAAGACGGAGCACAGACATGACTCGTCTTATTTTGATGATTCATTTTATTGTTTTACATTACGAAAGAACACACATGTATTAAAACCTTACTTTTAATGCAATGGATGATGTTGTTGCTTGTTTACTACTTTACACTGTTATGATACTTCACATGACGTCCTCCACCCCGGAACGTTTCCGCCGTTCTTGGTTTTGGGGTGTGACAGGTCCCTTTAAAACATTTCACAACCTTTCCTATTTATAGAAGAGGGAACGTTTTCTTGTTTACTCTCACCATCGATGTGGGATGAAGACATTGTAATAAAACACGCTTTCTTGTTAATAAAACATTATTCAACTTATTTAGTAAAACACTCTTTCTCTTGTTTACCCTTTCTTTATTATTCAATAGTTCCATTATTCTATAATCTCGTAAGTTGCTATCCAAAAAAGTAAGTTCTTATTGAATAACTTTTTGTTCAATTCTAAAATCATAAATTCAGTTAGGTACTTAATATAAAAAGCTTGTTCATATGTATTTTCAAGATTCAAAAGTTCATTATAAAAAGAACTCATTTATAAAATATAATCTGCGTATATATTTCGTGATTTTGATCAAATCGAATTTTCAAACAATTATAATTTTATTTTTAGGTAGATGTTTTTTTATATTTATATAACATTATGTAACTTTTTTAAAATATCATTGGAAACAATTTGAAAAATCATGGGAGTTTCAAATGTATGTAGTGAAAGGAAAATCCTTCTTTTATGGTCCAAATAGATCAAACTCGGACCGATTCAACTAAATATACCAAACTACATATTTTTTTTTTCTAGTGAAACCCGGTTTGTATATATTTCGTGCTTTTGAATCAAAGTGATTTTTCAAACAGTTATAATTTTAGGTTTAGGTAGATGCTTTTTTATATTTATATAAAATTATGTAACTTATTTATAATATTATTAGAAATAATTTGAAAAATCATGGGAGTTTCAAATGTTTGTTGTGAAAGGAAAATGATTCCTTTATCAGTCCAAATTGATCCAGCTCCAGTTCAACTCAATATACCCAACTACATAATTTTTTTTTCTAACTGAAACACAGTTTAAACCTGAACAAATTCGATTTAAAACCATTTTTGGAATTCTAAAAGTTAACTGGACACTTGACAATATAGACAATCTCACCAAATAATACCTTCAAAATCCTACAAAGGTAGGCATGAGGAAGTTCTCATGGTTTAGTCCCTTTGAAACATTTCACAACCTTTCCTATTTATAGAAGAGGAAACATTCTCTTGTTTACTCTCACCATCGATGTGGGATGAAGACATTTTAATAAAACACCCTTTCTTGTTTATAGAACATTATTTAACTTATTTAAAATATTATTGTACAGAATTTGAAAAGTCATGGGAGTTTTAAATGAATATGGTGAAAGGAAGTTAAAAAATGCGGAACAAAGAATTCTCCAAGGAGAAGGGTATTTTCGTAATTTCACTCCTCTTCTCTTTGACAAAAATGGTCCCCCTGGTCCCCCGATTCCTCTTCAATTTCGAATGTCTCTCCGTATCAGTATTGTATTCTGATTTTCCGGCGAGAAGGACTTCAAACCTGACGACAACGACATCAAACGACGTCATTTTCCGGAGAAATCGATTTAAACCAGCAAAATCTGGCACCGATGGATACGGCTCCCGGGTATTTCTCACATCCCCCGCTTTGGATTTATGTCGTTATGTATATATTTAAAATTCAAATGTTACGAAAATCCAATTGATAACCGTGAATATGTACAGATTTAGTTTTGGTAGAATTTAGGATTAAAAGGTAACAAGTTTTTTTTTGGGGAAGATCCATTTTGCAGAGGGGTAGTTCTGTAACGTCCCAAAAATACGAGCCAAAAATTTCATTTTTTTTAAAACATATACTTAGCAAACATTAGAATTAAAACGTTCACCAATCATATCATTTCATAAAAGTTATCGCATGTCTTGAAAAACATTTTATAAAACATAATAATGTCAGAGTACAAATTTCCAGGAGGATCTCATAGTGCGGAATACAAGGCATGTGTGTGATGGGCCGCAACCGTGCCAGCTCCTTCCCCTTCGAAGAAGAGGTACCTGAAACCAAAACTGAAACTGTAAGCACGAAGCATAGTGAGTTCCCCCACTGTACCACATACCATATAATCACAAAACATACATATACTGTCGGGCATATCTGGGTGCCCGACCTACCCCTTCGGTCCTCTCGACGGGATACTGCCTAGCATATCTGGGTGCTGGCCTCCCCTTCGGTCCTCACGACCGGATATTGACTAGCATATCTGGGTGCTAGTCTCCCCTTCGGCCCTTACGACCGGATATTGCCTAGCATATCTGGGTGCTGGCCTCCCTACTGCTACCACATAACACATATCACATAGCATCATATCATACTAGCACATAAACATAACACAGGTAGTAGCAACCCCAGATGAATATCATAGAGACAATCATCTATCATATAACTCCTACTGGTGGGCTGGTATTGTGGCCGTAGACCCACCGCTACTGGAAGGTAACTCACCTCGAAAGTAGCTGCTGATGTCTGTTTGCTAAGCGCCTGACTGCTGAATCGGAAATCCTCCGGCTATAAATCATAAACATAGATTAGCCTCTCATACATACCCTTAGGTCAAATGACTGCCCCACCCTTAGTCCAAGGTCAACTCCTTGGTCAAGGTCAACTTCCAGTTGACTGGACTCGCCGAGTGATGGCACCGACTCGTCAAGTCCTTCTCCCACTAACCCGGTCCCACTCTACAAGTCCCTTCTTCCCACTCACTAAGTCTTCCTTAACTCACTACTCGGGACGATAGGACCGGCTCGCGATCCGACTCGCCGAGTCCAGGAACAACTCGCCAAGTCCATGCGAGCAGACTTCCCACTCGCTTCCAGATCTTCATCCGAACATCCTTCATGAGAATTTGGGTTTCTGGGACTATCGGAACACGTTAGATTGCTAATTCTACATGCAAACACGAAGGGTTGGACTTCTGACACTTAAACCCTTCGTTCACAGTAACAGTTCATACAACTCGCCGAGTTTGAAGAACAACTCGTCGAATACCATGAAATCTTCATAGGACTCGCCGAGTTGTTCATCCAACTCGCCAAGTCTAAGGCCATCTTCATAGAACTCGCCGAGTTCCACTTTGGGACTCGCCGAGTCCCTTGACCAATTTCCCATATGAGCCAAATCTGAGACATGCAACTCTTCAAAACCACAGATCTATGTTCCTAGGGCATGCTTAACACGTAAAGTTGCAAACTTTACGTGCATGCATGGCCCTATAAGCTCAAAAATGCAATTCCAAGCTCTTTAAGAGGTCATGCACTCCATGGGGTCCTCAATCACTTCAACTACAGCAACTTTATGCTTCTAACACGTCCATAAGGTCTAGATCTGAAGTCCTTTCGGATCATTAAGCACAAACACATGGAGTTTGGTGTTTTAGGGCTTGAAAACCACCAAATTGGGACAAAATGGGATCTAATGAACTAAAGATCAAGGTAGAGGCTTTACTACCTGAATGGAAGCTTCTCCCAATGTAGAATTCAGATCTACTCCCTCTCTTGCACTCTTCAATCTTTTCTTTTCTTCTTCTAAGCTCCAATTCCCTTTACCAAGCAAGAACTCACTCACAAGCACAATATGGGGGACTAGGGACTCTCACTACAGCTCTCTAGAAGTGTTAAGGACAAGGGGCTGAGTTAATGTGCTTAAATAGGGTGACAATACTCGGGTTAGGGTTTTTGCCCAAACAGGGCCTACTTGCCGAGTCGGGAGACCGACGCGTCGAGTCCAAGGCTCGGACCCCGCATCTCATCCCGCTCCTACTCGGCGAGTCGATCCTTCAACTCGCCGAGTCCAAGGCAAAAATGCAAGAATTAAGAATTTTAAACTACAAGAAATACGTACCGGGAACCAGGTGCTACAAATCTCCCCCACTTATTTTAGACTTCGTCCTCGAAGTCTACTGCTCGATCCTGAACTAGCTCGGGGTAGTGCTCCATCATCTCTTCCACCGGTTCCCAAGTCCACTCTGATCCCTTCCGATGCTGCCATTGCACCTTTACGAGTTCCACCCTCTTGTTCCCCAGATCCTTCGACTTCCGGTCGAGGATTGCGACTGGGCGCTCAATGTAATTCAGGCTGTCATCAACCTATATATCCTCTAGCGGCACAACCGTTGAATCATCCACTAGGCACTTCCGTAGCTGGGAGACATGGAAGGTGTTGTGGATCTGACTGAGCTCGGCTGACAGATCCAACCTATATGCCACCTTGCCCACCCGGGCTACAACCCTGAACTGACCAATGAATCTTGGGCCCAACTTGCCTCGCTTCCTGAATCGAATGATGCCTTTCCAAGGCTACACTTTCAGGAGAACCATATCCCCGACCTGGAACTCCAGGTCTGATCGACGCTTGTCGGCGTAACTTTTTTGTCGACTCTGCGCAGTCTGAAGCCTGCTTCGAACCTGCTGGATTCTCTCGGTTGTCTTGAGCACCACCTCGGTGCTTCCCATGACCCTCTGGCCAACTTCACCCCAACATATCAGGGTCCTGCACCTCCGTCCATACAACATCTCGAATGGGGGACGGTCAATACTCGCGTGGTAGCTGTTGTTGTATGAGAACTCAGCCAAGGGAAGATAGGTATCCTAACTACCACCGAAGTCTAGCATGCATGCCCGCAACATATCCTCCAACGTCTGGATGGTCCAATCACTCTGACCATCTGTCTGCGGGTGAAAGGCGGTGCTAAAATGCAGACGAGTGCCCAACTCATCATGAAACTTCTTCCAAAACCTGGAAGTGAACCGCACATCTCGATCTGATATAACTGACACTGGCACCCCATGCTGCGCCACTATCTCCCTGATATAGATATCGGCCAACTTTTCTGCCGAGATACTCTCCTGAATCGGAATAAAATGAGCGCTCTTGGTCAACCGATCCACGATGACCCAAATCGAATCTACTCCTCGCGCCGTCCGGGGAAGCTTTGTGATAAAATCCATCGTAATATCCTCCTATTTCCACAACAGGATATCCAACGGCTACATCTTGCCATGCGGTCTCTGATGCTCGGCCTTGACCTTCCTGCAGGTCAAACACTGCTTGACATACCACGCCACACCCCACTTCATGCAGGGCCACCAATAGTCTAGACGAAGATCCTGATACATCTTCGTCGCCCCTGGATGAATAGAGAATCGGGATTTGTGCACCTCCTCCATCAAGATCTGGCGCACGCCTCCGTGATACGGCACCCACACCCTACGGTGTAGTGTCAATAACCCTCGGCTATCATAATCGAAGGAGGTGACTTGACCCACTATTCGCTCACTCTTCTGATGTTCCTCCTTCATAGCCTCCTGCTGAGCTTCCCGAATCTGCTCTAACAGTGGAATCACCACCATTATCCTCATACACATATCCCTGATCGGTGCCTCCTTACGGCTAAGCGCATCGGCCACCACGTTGGCATTCCCCGGGTGATAAAGGATCTCGCAATCATAATCCTTCATCACGTCCAACCACCGACGCTGCCTCATGTTCAGATTCGGCTGATCCATGAGGTACCTCAAACTCTTGTGGTCCGTGTAAATGGTACATCAAACCCCATAGAGGTAATGCCGCCAAAATCTTGAGGGCGAAGACCACTGCCCCCAACTCTAAATCATGCATTGGGTAGTTCGCCTCGTGAGGCTTCAGTTGCCTTGAGGCATAAGCAATGTCATGTCCCCTCTGCATCAATACTGCACCTAATCCCGAGATAGACGAATCAGAGTATACCACAAAATCCTCTACACTCTCAGGCAGTGCTAAGATTGGGGCCTCGCACAATCTCTACCTCAGAATCTCGAACGCGGCCTGCTGCTCAGGGCCCCATCGAAAGACCACGGCTTTCCTAGTCAACCGTGTCAGGGGTACGACTATCTTGGAGAAATCCTGAATGAATCTTCGATAGTAGCCTTCTAATCCCAGGAAACTCCGAATCTCGGATGGAGACTTCGGAACCTCCCACCTCATCACGGCCTCCACCTTGGCCGGGTCTACTGAAATCCCGTTCTGGTTGACGAGGTGCCCAAGAAACTGCACCTCGCGCAACCAAAACTCACATTTGGAGAGCTTGGCATACAAGCTCTCCCTCCTCAAGGTCTCCAAAACCTCTCTCAGATGCTCCTCGTGCTCCTCCTGCGTCTTGGAATAAACCAAGATGTCATCAATGAAAACTATCACAGACCGATCCAGCATCGGTCTACACACGCGGTTCATGAGGTCCATGAACGCGACAGGAGCATTGGTGAGCCCAAACGGCATCACTACGAACTTATAATGCCCATAACGCGTCCGAAACGCCGTCTTCTGCACATCCTCCTCTCTGACCCTCATCTGATGATAACTTGAATGCAAATCGATCTTGGAGAACCAAGATGCTCCCTGTAACTGATCAAAGAGGTCATCAATCCTCGGGAGCGGGTAACGGTTCTTCACCGTTACCTTATTCAGCTCCCAGTAATCTATACACATCCGATACGACCCGTCCTTCTTCTTCACAAATAGGATCGGGGCTCCCCAAGGTGAACTGCTCGGTCGAATGAATCCTTTGTCTAACAACTCCTGCAACTGTGTAGACAACTCATGCATCTCAGGAGGAGCCAACCGATACGGTGCCTTGGCTATCGGAGCCGCACCAGGAACTAGGTCGATTCTGAACTCTAACTGTCGCTCCGGAGGTAATCCAGGAAGTTCCTCCAGGAACACATCAGTGTAGTCTCGCACCACTGGAACCTCGCTCACCGTCGTCTTACCTGCCTCCCGGTTATCCAGAACATACGCGACATATCCCGCGCAACCCTGCTGAAGGTAGCGTCTGGCCCTCGCTGATGAACATACCGTGGGTCCGCGTAGTGGCCTCTCGCCATGGATCACCAACTCTCCCCCACTTGGGGTCCTGATCTGCACTAGTTGCTGAGTGCAATCTATCACCGCCCCATTAGGGATTAACCAATCCATGCCTATAATCACTTTGTTCCCACGCAACGGAATGGGAACCAAATCCACCAAGTAGCGCTCCTCAAACAACCTTAGAACACAATCTCTGAACACTGCTGATGCTCGCACTGACCGGTCATCGGCAGTCTCTACCTCTAAAGGGCAATCCTACATGCCCGAAGACTCGGTAAACTTCTTGCTAAGCGCGAGAGAGACAAATGATCGGGTGGAACCCGAGTCGAACAACACCTGGACTGGGATACCATTCACATGGAACGATCCTAACGCATATATATATGGCACATATCAATATCATAACATCATAAAAATAAAAAATAGAGGAAAAGAATCATACCCGTCACCACATCGGGTGCGGCGCGAGCCTCCTCGGTAGTCAGCTGAAATGCCCGAATCCTCACCACTGGAGCCTCTGCCTTGCCCTGCCGGCCATCAGTGATCCGCAGGGTCGCTGGAGCTGGCGCCTTTACTGGCGCTGATGCTGTCAACTGGGGGCAATTGGCCTTCTTATGGCCCCTCTGGTTGCAGTGGAAACATAGAAACTCAGACGTCTGTATCACAGGTGCAGGGGCGGTATAATCCCGACTGAAGTGCCCTGACTTGCCGCACTTGTAGCATCCTGACGATCCCATCTTGCACGCTCCCTCGTGCGCCCTGCCGCATTTCTTGCAGCGGCCCCGCCCCTGTTGGCCTTTCGGCCCCGCATCCGATCCCTTGGGCTTCTTCCCCGAAGCCCCCATAACATGCCCCTCTTCCGCCTTCCTCTTCCGGATGTGCTCCAGATCTATGTCCCTCTCCCTTGCCCTAGCAATCATAGAGTCCAGGGTAGGGCAAGCTGAAAAACTGACATGCTCCCGAATATCAGCTCGTAGCATGTCATGATAGCGGGTCCTCCTCATATCCTCATCACCCGCGTACTGGGGCACCAACAACACCCTCTCCCGGAACTTGGCGGTGATATCCGCCATAGTCTCCGTCGTCTGTCTCATATCCAAGAACTCCCTGGCCAGCTGCTGAAGCTCGACAGCCGGCACGAACTCTGCCCTAAACCTGGTCGCGGTCCAACCAAGTCATAGCCTCGACAGCCGAGGCTCCCAACGAGTCACCCACGGACTCCCACCAATCCCTAGCTCGATCTCGTAAACACCCTGCCGTGAACCTCACTTTCGACCCCTCAGGGCAGAAGCTAATCATTCTGTGCAGACTCAATGTCTGCAATCCATCGTCTGGCAGCTATTGGGTCCTTCGCCCCGTGAAAATCCGACGCACCACTGCCCCGGAAGTCCTTGAAGGACAATGTGCGAGATCCCGACTGGACAGATGCCATGTCTCTCCTGAATGCCCTGAGGCGATCCTCCATCAACTCCAATATCCCTTCCTTGATCGACCCAAAGATAATGGGGGTCGACTCAAGGATGCCTCTGGTGATCTCTGACGCGATGAACTCGCGTAGTCCCTCATCTACTGGCTCGGAACCTGATCCTGAACCCGATCCCTCTCCTGTACTGCCAACTGCTGGCCTCGAGCGTAGTACCACCATTCTGAAATACATAAATAATAATTTTTAGTGATACTGATACCTCTGGAGGGATCACACCTACTACAAGTTCCCTGGTCTTATCTTGGCCTTCCTCGGTTCGGATACGGATCCTCTGCTTTCAGTAGTACTAGCCCATACTACCTTCCACATCTATCCGTACCTTTTCCAAGGATTGCCTTGACTCCACTAGGTCCCTTTCACTACTACTAATCACTGATATACTCATCCTAGGCTTGCCCTAGGAAAATCTCTAACTCCACCCTACCCGGTCCTCAGCTGCCGAAGGCCTCCGTGTAATGTCAATTAGTCATTACCTGAATACCATCACATGTGGTGATGCTCAGATAATCCTTCGAGTAACAGACTCGACCCTACAACGGTTAGACTCAGACAAGAGCTGCGCAATAGGGCCAAATCCAGCACTCTAAGATTATTCAACCCTGATCACATGTGACGTGACGTATTCACCTAATGCCTAACTCCCATCATTCAGAGTCCCACGAAGCACAAATCAAGCAGCATTCAGACAAAAAGGAACAATCTCAAGCAAATCCGTCCTCATAGAGAAAAGCTGAACTAGCATACAATGCTAAACTCATACTATTAGGCATAACCCTAACAGGCTATCCTACTGTTGTCTACTCAATTCTAGCATGAAATTTTCATACACTGAAGCACATAAAGCAGGCACATATGGCATCACTCCTAGATCCTTAGTCCTATTCTAGCATGTTGTTCTACTGAAACTGATAAACATAACATAAGCTGGTATGGGTACTTTGGGGAATACTTACTTGAGCTAGGCCGGTCTCTCACATCACACACTTCGTTCCTTCTTAAAACTCTTTACTTAGCTTTTTTGAAAATATTTTCTTCTTTAAAATATTTTAATCCCTCGATTTGAGTTCAGACACCCCGAAGGTGTGTCCGAATCCCTCAAACCAGGGCTCTGATACCAACTTGTAACGTCCTAAAAATACGAGCCAAAAATTTCATTTTTTTTAAAACATATACTTAGCATACATTAGAATTAAAACGTTCACCAATCATATCATTTCATAAAAGTTATCGCATGTCTTGAAAAACATTTTATAAAACATAATAATGTCAGAGTACAAATTCCCAGGAGGATCTCATAGTGCGAAATACAAGGCATGCGTGTGATGGGCCGCTACCGTGCCAGCTCCTTCCCCTTCGAAGAAGAGGTACCTGAAACCAAAACTGAAACTGTAAGCACGAAGCTTAGTGAGTTCCCCCACTGTACCACATACCATATAATCACAAAACACACATATACTGTCGGGCATATCTGGGTGCCCGACCTATCCCTTCGTTCCTCTCAACCGGATACTGCCTAGCATATCTGGGTGCTGGCCTCCCCTTCGGTCCTCACGACCGGATATTGACTAGCATATCTGGGTGCTAGTCTCCCCTTTGGCCCTTACGACCGGATACTGCTTAGCATATCTGGGTGCTGGCCTCCCCTTCAGTCCTTACGACCGAATACTAGGGACTATTCCACCCCCTACTGCTACCACGTAACACATATCACATAGCATCATATCATACTAGCACATAAACATAACACAGGTAGTAGCAACCCTAGATGAATATCACAGAGACAATCATCTATCATACAACTCCTACTGGTGGGCCGACATTGTGGCCGTAGACCCACCGCTACTGCATGGTAACTCACCTCGAAAGTAGCTGCTGATGTCTGTTTGCTAAGCGCCTGACTGCTGAATCGGAAATCCTCCGGCTATAAATCATAAACATAGATTAGCCTCTCATACATACCCTTAGGTCAGATGACTGACCCACCCTTGGTCCAAGGTCAACTTCCAGTTGACTTGACTCGCCGAGTCATGGCACCGACTGACCGAGTCCTTCTCCCACTAACCCGGTCCCACTCTACAAGTCCCTTCTTCCCACTCACCGAGTCGTCCTTAACTCACTACTCAGGACGATAGGACCGACTCACGATTCCAAGCTCTTTAAGAGGTCATGCACTCCATGGGGTCCTCAATCACTTCAACTACAACAACTTTATGCTTCTAACATGTCCATAAGGTCTAGATCTGAAGTCCTTTCGGATCATTAAGCACAAACACATGGAGTTTGGTGTTTTAGGGCTTGAAAACCACCAAATTGGGACAAAATGGGATCTAATGAACTAAAGATCAAGGTAGAGGCTTTACTACCCGAATGGAAGCTCTAATCCCTCTCTTGCACTCTTCAATCTCTTCTTTTCTTCTTCTAAGCTCCAATTCCCTTCACCAAGCAAGAACTCACTCACAAGCACAATATGGGGGACTAGGGACTCTCACTACAACTCTCTGGAAGTGTTAAGGACAAGGGGCCGAGTTAATGTGCTTAAATAGGGTGACAATACTCGGGTTAGGGTTTTTTCCCAAACAGGGCTTACTCGCCGAGTCGAAAGACCGACTCGCCGAGTCCAAGGCTCGGACCCCGCATCTCATCTCGCTCCTACTCGGCGAGTCGGTGGACCGACTCGCCGAGTCCAAGGCAAAAATTCAAGAATTAAGAATGTAACATCCCGAAATATCAAGAGTAGAGTTGAAGGGCTAAAAGAGTAAATTGGGAAAGAGTGACTCGACGAGTCAATGGATGGACTCGGTGAGTAGAGTCGCGATTTAGTCGCGTGTTAGGTAGCCGACTCGGCGAGTCAATGAGATGGACTTGGCGAGTAGGCGCTGAGTGGAGAAAACCCTAATTCTCGGGGTTGAGCCCTATATAAAGAACATTATGTTTCCTTCCCAGCCTCTTTAATACCCCTTGAGTCCCAGAAAACCTAATTTCGTGGAGGAACCCCATTGTTGAGCAAATTGGAGCTTGGAGAGGTGGTTGTTGAAGAGATCTTAGAGAAAAAGAGGCTTGGAGCAAGGGGCTTTGCTTGGAATTGAGTTTCATCGCAGTTGGGGCGTTCTTCTGAGGTAATATCTCGTTTTTGAGCTTCTATTTCCTAGATGCATCATTTTGGGGGTATTAGAGATCATATCTTTGGATGTATTGGAGTTTAGAGGTTAGATCTGAGGTTGCTACCTCAGATCTGGAATGGAGAAGGGTTGGAATGCATGAAAGTCCCCGTTTGTGAGTGGTTGATGGAGCTATTTTGTCCCAAACCTTAGCCCTAATGTGAAATTGCATAGATCTCTTTGGATTCACGTAAAGTTTGCCACTTTACGTGATGGATGAGTTGTAGGAGGCTAGATCTATCAATTGCATGGCCTGGAATGCTTCTGTATGGGTTCAGACCGGTGATACTCGGCGAGTCACATGGGTGGACTCGACGAGTTGGATGAAGATGGCCTGTAACTCGGCGAGTTGTATGAACAACTCGGCGAGTAGGTTGAAGATAGCCTTAGACTCGGCGAGTCTGTTGTTGGACTCGGCGAGTCTTTTCGAAGAGTCCCAATATTTTCTGGTTGAGTCGAGAATCGGCGAGTCAAGGGATGACTCGGTGAGTTGTGTGCGAGTGGACTCAGAGTTGTGGAACTCGGCGAGTCTCGGGGTGACTCGGCGAGTTGAGTCGCGGCATGGGGAAGTTCTGAGCATGGGGACTCGACGAGTCGACGGGTTGACTTGGCAAGCAGGGTCAACCAGGAGGGTTGACTTTGACTAAGGACTTTGACCATGAGTTGACCGTTGACTTTTAGGGCTTGGTCAGCGATGTGGCCTTTGGGCCAAGAGAGGGGTAAAATAGTCTTTTACCCTTAAGAGGGTGCTAAGAGAGGGTTGATTCTAGTCTCGAGAGTTATATTCATGAGAGTATATGCCTTATGTATTAGGCGGTGGCGAGTTCGAGATTCAAGTGTGGGGATATCTGCTTTCTGCTTGCCAAGTGAGTCTTCTCACTATACTTTACCTTGAGTAGGTAACCAGAGTTATGTGACAGAGTATTTGTATGCTATGTATGATATGTGTTGTACTGCATTATTTCTATGTGATTTATGTTGTGCATGTTTCCAGAGTTGGACCGGAGGGTTCCTAGAGTTAGAACCGGAAGGTTCACAGAGTTAGAACCAGAGGGTTCACAGAGCAGGGTCCACGGACCCATAGAGTTATAGCCTCGAGTGGCTAATATGTGTTATGTGTGGTATTTTGGGGAACTCACTAAGCTTCGTGCTTACAGTGTTTTGTTTTATGTTGTGTTGCAGGTTTCTTTCTGGATCACGGGACGGCACCGGCTTGATTGTACACACCAGAGAAAGAGTCATGTTTTGAGGATCCTGGTTTTCTACACAAGTGAAAATGGAGTCATGTTTTGTAATTCGATTATGAATGAGAATTTAAACAAGTGTTTCTAAGAATTAAACGATTATTTTAAAATGAAAATTTTGTTTGAAATTTTCGGTGTTACAAAGAATTTTAAATTACAAGAAATACATACCGGGAACCAAGTGCTACAAGGTCACTCTGCAGAGAGATCTCCACGGATTGATGAGTTGCTTCCGCGGAATGAATAAAAAAGCGAAAAAGGTGTCTCCGCAGAGGTGTAGGTCACTTCGCAGAGGGGTCTCTGCGGAATGACCTCTAGCCTCCACGGAATGACCTTAAATGCCTTCCCCCCCCTCTTTTTCTGCCATTTGATATCAACTATTTTTCTATAAAAAGTACATTGCTATTTATTTCATAAACCGAATTAGAAAAGTAATTTTGAAACCTTGTTTTTTATTTTCAATTACTAACATTTTATATGAAATTAAATGTATATGGTATGTAGCACGATGATCTCAATCAAAAAAACAGATTTAACATCAAAAGGTGTGATGCGTACGATCATTGAAGACTATTTAACACAATCGCAACGAGTATTATTTGAAGCTTCAGCATTTGGAAGACTCTTAGGAATGCATGTCCCCCATGGTGACCTCTTACTTGTGCATTTGATGATGTTGCATGAAGTAAGGTCTCAACAAGTGTTTGAAATGGGGAGGTTTCTTTTTGAGATACAGGGGATGTAGTTGGATTTTGGTGAAACTAAATATATTTTGATTTGTAGTTTAGGAGTTGGTCCTTATGTGGATTTACTCCATGATGAAAAAGTCCGGTCAAATTCAAATCTTCGTGCTCGGTTATTCCCAAACATTTCTGATGTACATTTGCGGCTGAAAGATTTAGAAGAATACATTATGTCTCTGAATTATTTGTCACTTCAGGATGAAGATGTTGTAATGCTTATCCAACTTGTTTTTATGTTGAAAGGTCTCCACGGACGGGACGTTAAAACGGGCATTCCCGAGGCAGTATACAAGCTTGCTAATAATATAGATGATTGGAACATGTATTACATTTAAAGATTATGTATAAATACAATAATACCTAATTGTAATAAATAAATTGAAATTGCAAGTTTGCATTGGGTACATATTTTTGGACCTATACTTCGAGGTTGATGCGTTGAATGTTTGAGAAAATAGAAAATTTTAGAATATTCAAGCAGGCCAATCCTGAATCCAAGAAAGTACACAAGTATACCGTTGCCAGTTTTATGCTTCCGTTTAAGGTTAGTTTCGAATGCATTTAAATAGTTATCATACTTTCGTGTTTGATACGATAATGACATTGTACTTCGGTTTGTAGTATATAATACCGTGTACTTTCATTTTTATACTATAATAGCATGATACTTACCTTTTTTCCATAGATATGGATTTTGGAGACGTTCCTAAAGGCAGCCCAATATTATATACGGATGCCGACATAATTGTTACAGATGAGGTCGTGGAGAAGTAAAACACTGTTATCTTGGGTTCAATATCGTTGAATAATCAATGTGTCTGTGGTATGCCTTTTATATTATATTAAGGATTATATATAATTAGAAATTCCAATGTTTTTTCATGTTAAACTAAGAATATGATTTTTGCAGCCTAACGACCAACATATTTCTGTCGTGGCAAACGCAACAAAGCTTATGTTTCCATTTTATATTCGCTACGTCAATTGGACTCTTACCCATGAAGAGTCTCCCCCACGACAACATAGTCCACCTATTGTTGCCTCACCTCCTCAAAGAAAGAAGAACAATTCGGAAACATATTCGAATGCATCTTCCACAAATGCTTCTTCCTCGCAACATCCTGAAATAGAAAGAACTTATATGTTAAGCGACACATCAACAAGGTCAGTAAAGATATATATATTATATTATACATCTTCTAAAAACGAATGTGAGTTAACCATTTTCTCCCTTACATTTTTCTTATAGTTCATTTCACCCCTATCATTTTCACTCTTTGTTTATAATTGCCCCTTCTCTTTTATTTAATCACCAACACCTACAATTTTTAACTTTTTGCAATTTAAGTCTTACTAAGTTTGCTATTATCCTTATACTTTGTAAAATGTCATTTTCAACCCTTTATTTTTTAAAATGTTATATTCACGTCTGTGCTTAAACTTTAAAAAATATCAATTTCACCCATTCTATTTTCTTAACTTTTGTTTTATCCATCGTAATATATACAATCTGATTTACCTACGATTACCACTCCTCTAATTTTCTAACCTTTCGTATACATCGGTTTAAATTAGAGGTGGTCAACGTTTCAACGTAAATTTAGAACTTTAATTCGTTAGTTTAAAAAATTATTTGTTTTTTTATATATATGTTTTGGTATAAATTCGAGTTCGTCTACATTTCTTTGTAATTTTTTTACGCTCCAATGCTTATTTTTATGTATGTTTCCTATGTATGAGTCGGGTCACATGCAATACGTTTTCTAATTATTTGAATCTTACTTACTTATATTCATATACGTTTTGCATATAATACAGTTTTGGTTATCTCTGTTTGGCATGACTTTGACCATTCACTGTTGTGGTTTTTCAACTTAAGTCTTCCTAAGTTTTTGTTCAAAATATAACAACTTACTTTCTTGTGCTTCTCGAATACAAAGTAAAATCCTAGTTGGAAACTAAAACGTGTGGTTGGTTGTGCAAAACAATTAAAAATAATTAAAAAATAACAAAATCCCATCAACGGGTGTGGTCCACCAAACATATAGTTGGGCTTTTTCACTTCTCAAATTTTCTTTTAATTTAGGTTTTTAATATATTTACATTATCAATAACTAAATGATATATTTGTAAGTTAAATAAATAAAATATATTAAAATATGCAGAAAATAATTACCTACAAAACCATATCACTATTGATATTTTTTCTAATATATTTTTTATATAAAATATTGGATTGAGTTTGTTAGATAAAGTTGTTAATAGTGTAAAAATTTAAGATTAGTTGGTTATATATATATATATATATATATATATATATATATATATATATATATATATATATATATATATGTAAAAAGACAAGAGAAAATAATTTTTTAATAAATAGTTGGGTTGGATTTGATTATTAATGAAGATGTATTGTTGGTATTTTTTAAAAATTCGAAAAATTATGATTATATAATAATATGAAAGTTACATTTTTTTAATTTTTTTTTTTTTTTTTTGTGAATAACTAGAAATAAAACTTTAAAAGCTTTGTATTTTGATAATTAAGACGTTAAAAGGAGAAAAAAGCGTAAACGTCTTTTTCTAACAGTGATTAAGCCCCACATTCACAAGGTTAAGCTGAGTTGACCACTTTGGCACACTTTCCCCATCTTTGACCTCTTTCTTCCCCCAAAAAAAACCACTTTCTTTCGCTCCCAAACATTATCCTTTAATAAAGAGACAATACAATTCAATGTCCAGAAAGTACAATCCTATATTGCTATGTTTATGATTTAATAAAGATCATTATTTCTCATGCCAAATAATAATGGATAGAATTATTTCTTTTCTGGATAATCAATAAGATAACCTTTTACAGTAGAATTTAAAATTCAATTTACCTATTTATACGGAACAGATAAATTTTGTGACATCGTTTTCTTAAATCTGTTTACTAAATAAATTTTTTATTAGCTTAACATATTTTTTTAACTACATGTTTTGTAAAACATTAAAAAAAATATTGTACTCACTTCTAATATAAAATCCGAGATATTTATTATATAAAAAAGAATATATTAGATTTTTCATTCAAAGAAAAAGATTATAATTTTTGTTTTAATTAATTCAAATAATAATATTTTTTAAGGTAAGTTTTGATCCGAAGAAAAAAAAGATACCTTGACTATCAAAATAAGTATTTAAATTTATAAAAAAGTCCAAAACAACAACAATAAGCTTTTACAACGAGGCAGCAATAAATAACCAGATATTTAATTTAAAATAAAAAGATATCGCAACAAATATTCTACCAATCTGTTTGATAAGAATCTAAAAAATGCATTAAAATATGTTTTATAAAGAAAATATAATATTTCTTTATTAGTCGTTAAAAGTTTAAAACGAATCATGGCAAATTGATAAAAGCTCGAGGAAGAATCATCACATGCAGAATAGATCTTAAAACCAAAACATTTATTATTATATGTTATAATAAAAGAATAATGCGACTTTCTTGTTGTTGTATTTACTTTTACCTTTCTATAAATCATTAATTTGATTTAATAATTTCGATTCCATTTACAGTTTTTATTTATTTCTTATCAAGAAGCAATCTTGAATATTTATTTATTTCTTATCATGAAGCAATCTTGAATATTTATCCAAATGACAAATTCATTTTATTAATTATATATCAAAAACATGTTTTTTTTAAAAAAAGAAAATGATGTGAATTAACAAACAATAAATTTGATAAGAATAATAAATATAATAATATTAATAAATAATAAGTTATTATACGATGTTACAGAAGCTTTACAGGACTCCATTAATGTCTAATTTACTACTGTGGGGGCATTCCATTGACTACATAATTTACCAACTATGGCCTCTCTCTACTCGATTGATTATTGCAAACTCATTTCAATTCTTCCTCGTTTTTATCACAATCAACATCAAAACCTGAAAAATCCATACGATTTTCCCGCTTTTTGACTATGATCATTTATCTCATTTGCTTTTGTTGTCGTTGATTTCCACCGTCTCCTTACATTCCGCCGCATCGGACGACGAACTGTTTGCGCTTTTAACGTACGCCGCCGCCGGATCGCTGCCTGATCTTGATAAACTTGATGAACAATCCGACCCTGAATCTGTAATTTTTTCAACGAATTTTGATAACTTTGAGATGTTTGGAGTATTATTGAAGTATATCAATTGTTGAAAAATCGTGATTAAAATGAAATTTGATTGATTTTGTTACCTCTGGACGCTTTGAATGATCTCTTGCAGTGTAAAATGGCGCTCTGTATCCCATCCTGTTGTTGTAGTAACGAATCGTCGCGACGTTTTGACGATACTGTTCCTGGAGGTGCGGCGGCGACCACCGCCGTAGAAGCGGACCGGCTCTTTCCTAAATGCTTGCAAACAACGCGAAGTCCGGCCGGTAAGTTGCCTTGTTTCAGTCCTTTGGTGTTGCTCATCAGAAGCGGTGGTTCCGAAACTTCTGGAATCGATTCCTTTTCTCTCTTAGGAGACTGTTTTTGTTCTTCCGACGCCGGCGATGCTACCATACTCGACTTGGTTGCCCGTGGTAAGTTTAGTTGGCCGGAAAACTTCAACTTCTCGCCGTATTTTTTCGAAACACGAACGTATAGAGGCTTCACTTTTCTCAGATACTTCTGCATCGATTCCTTTGAAAATTTCTTCTCCTCAGAAACCACGTCGTCGTTTTGTCGCTTTTTTGGAGCCTTTGAACTGTTATGTCTCTTGAACAATGACACAATCGGAACTTCTTCCACTTTAAATTTCACCGTCATCGACTTGCCGGAAACTTCATCTTCTCCGGTTTGATCTGTTGTCTGTTTTTCTTCCTTGGAATTCGAACAACCAGATGCGTTCGCCTCCGAACTTTCACTCCATTTCACATTCGATTTCTTAAACTTCAACATCATAACTCGAAGCTTCGTCGCCGATTTCATCAACGAAACACGAAGCTGCGGTGGCTTTAAATTAGTCTCCGTCGTCTGGTCAACAGGAACGAAACCGCCGTTGAAAAACAACTCATCGGAGGGGGAAACCGAAACATTCGCATCATTCGTACTATCGCCACTGGAACCAGACAAAAGCGTGAACTTCAACTCCCTCTCATCTGATTCCTCTTCATCTTCTTCATCCTCCTCTTCCTCGCCATAATCGACATCGTTTCCAGTGCCACCGTCTTTCGTATCCTCATCATCTCCTCCTTCCACCGGTAAACTGAACTCCAAGTCAAAAAACGGTCCGTGATCATTCTCGTCGTCTTCGTCGTCTCCCGTGTCGGAGGTTTGGGTGCTGACTGCTGTAACAATGGTGGTGGCGGTGGGTGAAGCAGCGGAAGTTTTTACGTTAGCATTGGCGCTTCCATCACCGCCATTACTCCTCCAGTACCTTAGCAAGCTGAAAGCTTCCATAGTTGGGAGAGCCAGAATACAAAGTGATGATGGTAAAAAGAAGGAAGTTAAAAAGGAGGAAGAAGAAGGAG
Organism: Lactuca serriola; assembly: GCF_051521515.1. Taxonomy (NCBI): domain Eukaryota; kingdom Viridiplantae; phylum Streptophyta; class Magnoliopsida; order Asterales; family Asteraceae; genus Lactuca; species Lactuca serriola. The sequence goes on from NC_136413.1 coordinate 13,912,853, forward strand.
AGAGATGGTGGGTTTAAGGTGTTTGTTTAATGGCGATGAAGTACAGAATCAGAGAGTAAGTAAAGCTTTTTCTCTTTTTACTCTTGAGAGAGAAGAGCATATACTGTATTAACTTTTTAACAGTTCATTTGGAAATTTATCCGATGAATATTAAAAATATATTTAATATATATATAATTTATTAAATGCACAGGATGAAATATGTAAAATGGTACTTGCTAGGGTTTGTCTGGTTGTTTCGTATATGTGGTTGAAGAAACAGAGTAGTCATGTGAGTGCTGTAGTATATGTAAGCGTGTGTGTCAGAGGAATATGGAATTAACACTTTTACCCCTTATGTTTCAATCCACTTCATAACTCCTACTTTCCAAAAATCAACATGGAAAATGGTCTATTTATCAAAGATTGAAACTTAGTGACAATTATATATGGATAAACTCAAGTTTAGAGTGTTTATACTTATATCAAGTAAACATCACTAGACAAATTTTGGAGCGTTTTATAGGCCCAAATTTTGGGGTGTTTTATACTTGAACTCATGATATCAATAGACCAAAAATCTTTTAATGTCGATTTTCTTTGAAATTTACTCATCAAGTTAGCTCCTTTTGGCAATTTACTTATTTATAGTTCACTTTGAAAACAAAATATTGAACTTATTTTGACATTTTTACCTTTTTTTATTGTTAATCAACTATAATCAAGTTACTAAAATGCCCCATACAAAGTGCGGAAATGAAAATCGTACTTTATGGGTAGAAAGGTACTTATACAACAATGAGATCATAGGGTGGTAAGAACTTGGAACATAAATTATAGTAGTTTGAACCTTAGAACAATCATTTGGAGGTTGGTACACTTCGTTTGCAACAAGACTTTGAAGATAAAATTTTTATGGAGTTTGGCTTATTTAAGTTTTAATAAAGAGTATTGATGATTTTCAAGAATTTTTTATTCTTATGAAATCATATTTGTATTAACGTTATTTAATATAGATTTATTTTAATAAAATATATTTCTAATTGCTTTTTTATTTATTTTTACCATTCAATATTTCCGTTAATACTTAATTTTTGAGAAAAGTAATTTAAACAACAAAAATTCTGCATATATTTTTAAATATTAATGTATTTTTAAAATAATCCTTCATATTCATTTCATATACTCTAATAATAAAGCTGTTGAGAGAAGAGGAATCTTTTATTCTCCTTTTCAAATGATAGCGTATGATTGTCAAATGTACTTTTTTTTTAACCATGTAAATTGCATATGTAACAGCAAATATTTATAATAACTTATTACATAATATTTTGGTATGTATTTAATACCTATAAATTATGAGTAATACAGATATTAAAACTTCACTAACTAACCAACAAAAACACTTAGGAGATATGAAATGAGGGGAATTTTTTTTAAAGAAAAGTATTTGAGATATTTAATATTAATCCCACAAATTTTGCTAATCAAGTGAAGTATGATTTTGTAAATCATGCCTAAACAAGAGAAAGACAAAGTTAGTCAATGGGTCTAGCGGGTTGTATTGTTGTAGTTAGTACTTAGTAGGGATATAGGGATGTCCCCAAAGTTGAGCACAATCACCCTCTTTTTCTAGCACAACTTTTTTTTTTTTTTTTTTTTTTTGGTTTAAATTTATTTAGATTAGAGAGAGTAATTATGAGATTTTTTTATGCATCACTTAAATATAATATGGTTTGTTAATCACAACCCTCTATGTCTATCTATCTATATGTTTGGTGCACTAGGGTCAGCATTCAGCGCATACCAAACATTTGGCGCACCCATTTCTTCTATTCTAAACTAGGTTACAACCCGTGGAAACCACGGGTAAAAATAAAATAAAATTTTACATTTTGTTATAATATCTTGTGTACTACATGGTTCTACAAATTAAAAAGAAAATTAAATAAAAAATGAGTTACATAAAAATTTCTAATTTGATATTTTTGAATTTTATCTTACTAAATGAGCAAAAACAAAATGGATTCTATCAATCGAAAAGCCTATTTTCCTTCGATTAAACCAACGTTTACTTTCATAAAGATCATTTGCACCTTTAGTGATTTGTGGTTAATAACTTCCTTGTTAGGAAAAAAGTATATGAAACAAAAATATAATATTCATTGCATTTAGCCCGATTTTATTAGGATTAGATGCCAGAAATAGCAATGAACTCTCCACATGGAACCAAATTGTAGGTACCAGAAAAACTTGAGATCAATGTAAACAAAACAAATGCCAAGTGGAGAAGTTGTTACATTGATTTCAAAAGGTTTTATGGACAATTGATGCCTAATAAACCACCGACATCGTCGCTTCGTCCTCCGCCACCGTCGTCGCTTGCCCATCGCCGCTGGTTCGTTCATCCACCATCGTCACTATTCTTCCCATGAGTGGTTTGCGATTTTCGATTCTTTTTTTTACTGATTAGCATATGGTTGTTCACCCTGAGTCTCATTCTTGTCCTTTTCTGCTATACATGAGTACTGAGTAATGTATGTTTTTCTGATGAGTTTTAAAACCCAATTCAGTTTTCAGAATCAATTTTATGAATCGTCGATCATGATTTTGATTAATGTCAAACTCTTATGACCGATAATTCCTTTTAATCTTTTTAATCAATGGTGAACAAATCCATGTGCGTGAAACAAATACAAACATGGTGAAACAATTCATTTTAGATGATTGCCCTCTTTTATTAAAAAATTGGGTTTGTCTTTTGACCAAACCGAATTCTTATGACTAATATTTAATACCCCAATATATTTGCTCCAAAGACTTGCATTATTTATGTAGAGTGACATAATGTCTATACTACAGATGATGCATTTAATAAATTGTGATTGATTTTTTAAATTATCTTTGATCAAAACCATTGAAAGCTACTGAGTTTCTGTGTGATTATCTAACAAATGAAATTGATATGTTTGTTTTTGTATTTTTTTATGTCTATGCGTGAGAAAAGAAATTAGGCATAAAAATATGTTATTTTAGCCGGAAGTGGTAAAATATAAAGTTTGGTAAATAAAGGAAACAGTAGAATTAAAATTGTGCAAAAAAAATGTGATATATGGCAAGCTGAAATATATCTATTTAGTGGGAGGGGTAATATGTAAAGTTTGAACTAATATTAGTTTCCAAAATTTAGGCGACATTACTGCACAGTCACTTTACATTAAATTAAAAGAGGGGCATTCTTGGTATTTCAGTTTGTGTGAAAGGGGGTTAAAAATTTGACACGTAGGACATGAAGGTTTCGATTATTAGATAGGAAGATATCCAGTAAAATTTAGAAAATGTGTTACGTATTTGGTATATTTGTAAAAGTTTTGTTTTGAAACCGCTGAATTTTACTTAAGAATCTAGTAAAATATAAAATTTACAAGTGAAGAAGCAATAATAGTAAGGATAGGACTTTAAATCCAACCGCTCCAATTCACTTTAATTTTAACACGTCTATAAAAAAAATAAAAAATAAATAAAAATAAATAAATAAATAAATAAAGATTAGAAAACTATAAATCGAACAAAATTGTTTTCTTTGGCTTACTCGCTCTAAAAGTCATATTGTTTATGAACTTTCAATGTACTTAACATGTCGTAAGAATGACTATGTCTAAACCTTTTTTCTGGCTAATACTTGTTTCCCATTGAAGAAGGTCCAAATAATATCACATGCCATGTATATCAAGATTCCACCACTTTGAAATTAACTTCCAAATTTAGACCATTATCGGGCATAGGAAAAAAAATGATCTAATAATTTCAAAGTGTGTATCACAACTACTAAGAAAGGAGAGTCCACCTCAATCCTCCACTTATCAAGATTTACCTTTGTTATTAATTTACTAGGTGTGAAACCCGTGTATTACACGGGTTGATTTAAAAAAAAAATTAAACATTAAAGTGTAAACGAAAAATATTTTTTAATGTATAACTTTAAATTAAGGAAGATACATATTTATTGCAATTTAATATATCATATATATCATATTTAATACTTTACATATATAAGTATATGACTTTAATTTTAAAAATTGGAAAAAACCAAAAATTGACAAGTGGATAATATTTATTTCAAAAATACCACAAAATGACAAGTGTCAAAATTAATGAGAAATTGACATGTGGCAAAAAAAAAACTTTCATTTATTAAGGAGGATTCATTGTCAACTTCCACATGGACAAGTTAACCTTAATGTGGGCCCAATTATTCAATTTAGCTATGAGTCCTTCCTAAATTAACATTTATTTATCAATTCTTTCCTACTCGATGATATATAAGACGCACAAGAAGCATCTAAGTCGCATCGTCATCGGTGACTTCTATCATATATATGATTACTCTTTGCAACATTGTCTTCATGTTAGCTGATCGAGTTTCTCCGCTACTCTAGGTTCACGCCTCAAGCATGTCGAAAATAAACATAGAAGAATCTTTACACTACAAAGACGAGAAAACAATAAGTTCTTCCCTTTTCCTCTCCAAATCGCCAAAACAATCTCGTCTCGTTCTTGCTATGATGTGGCCCATATTGAAACCCTAAGGGTTTCATGACAACTGGATATGCTTAAACTTTGGTAGATTGACAATTGAAGTAGATTAGGAACAAAATTGGCCAAACTGCACTTAAGTCTCTCCTTCATTTATACCACCACACCCATAATTACCATGTTTGATTCAATTACCGCGATCATTTGAAAAGCAAACACTAAAACTTGACTTACTCCATGTTTTGAAAATTTTAGCTAGCTCATTATAATTTTGCATTTGGTAAAATAGCTTATTAGATAGTTTGTCAAACATAATCTAAAATTAAAATCTTAAAATATAAAAAATAAATAGATATTAAAATTATTGTAATTAACAATTATTTTTTTTAAAAATTATAATGTCTAATTAGGATATAAATGAATGATAATAGTCAACAAATTAATATATTTTTTAATTTAGATGACAATGAAGTAAAACTATATAATCAAATTAAAATTACATGTATCAATGATACATTTCGATACATTTCTAAAGGTTAATGTCACTGATAATAAGTAAGAAACTATTTTATTTTCACAAAACATGATTTATTATAAAAATGCTATAGAAGGCAGTTGTAACTTTGTGTTCATAAATCATCACTATTTTTATGATTTTAATGTTATTTTGTGAATAAAAACAATAGTTTATTATCTATTTATATAGTTTTTTTTGGATTAACAATAATTTATGAAAAAGTAAACAATTTGTTACCTTTCACTTGTCTCGTGTTACGTCAACACGTTATAATTTTCTTATCTATCTTTCACTCATTTTTTAACCTATGTTATAAACATTCTTTTACCTTTCACTAATGTATTTACTTTTAATACAACGACTACTACACCATATACATGTCTTTAATGTAGATTATCTAAAAAAAAAAAATGATATGTTAGTCGGCAGAGGGAGGAGAGAGGCTATGTGGCCAAGTCCATGGTAAGAAAGTAATCATGGTGGCGTCGGGGGCTCATGGCCCGAAGCCACCAAAGCATCTTGATCCATGTAAAGAGTTTAATAAAATATAGCATTCTATAACAGTATTATTAAGCTTGAAAATTAATAAAAGAAAATAAAAATTAATATACATAGAGTTTTTCGACTTATATACAAATCTAATTATAACGTAATTAAATCGGTTTGAAAAAAATATCATTATTATAAATTACAATTTAATTTAATAAAAGTATTTTGTTTTTTGTATTTCCCATGTTTTTGTCAATATTTTCTTGTGGATAATCACGTTTGTTACTCTATGAATCGTGTGAAAATCATTTTAATATGAGTTATGCAGTTTTAATGTGTAATCTTAAAATTTTGAATTCATAATAAGTTTTATCGTAAGTATGTTGAAGTTGAATGATTGATATGATAATTAAACATTAGATAAAACTGTAAAATTGATCCATATGGTTAGTTAAAACTGTAGATAGGGGGTGTTTGGATAGGGCAAAAATAGGTTGTTTATTGCTTATTGTTTAATCTTACCGCAATAAGCAATTTTAAGTGTTTGAATAGGAGTCCTTAAAAATCAACTTATTGCGATAGGAATAAGCTAAATAAGTTTATTTTAATAAACAAGGGGGGATGTTTATTGCTTATTGGTCATTGTACTCATATAAATTGTTTTGTTTGTCAAACACTTAAGATGTTTATTGCTTATTGCTTATTCTCACTGCAATAAGTTAATCCAAACACACTTTAAAAAATTGTTTATTCCCACAACAATAAGCAAATAAACAATAAACTAATAAGGTAAAAACTATTTATCCAAACACCCCCATAGAGTCTAGAAAATTTTCAACTTAAAAGTCTAAAATTAGAAAATTTTCATGGTTTAGTCCCTAGACTACTTGAAATGACTATTTGCCCTTTTAATTTTTTAATATTTTTTATATCTAGTTTAATGTGTTACATCCTGATTTTTGACATAATTTTTTTTTTCATTTTTAAAGCATAGGTTTAACATCCAGTTTTCATACAAGATCATTTAGATATATTTATTAAATATAAAAGAGAGTTTTAGTGGAAGCCTTAAAACATTACTGATTTCTTTAATATGAGTACAGTAATGCTGGAACTTTTCCTGATCAGAAGAACAACATGAAAAATAGTTATTCAATAATTAGCCCTGCGTAACCTTGTTGTGGGCTTTTTGGGCTAAAACCCACATTGGGCCTTAAGTGTTGGGCCTGGATTTTTGGGCCTATTGTGCTGGAGATTTTGACCAGAGGAATATTATGTAAGAGTTGAGACTTGGGAGAGCCCATTTAGTATTGGGCCTTGGTGGGCCCAATGAGCTTGAGTTAAGTGTAGGTCGAGTAGTGAGCTATATTTAGACCTAATGAGTGAGGTTTGGTCTTAGATCTTAATTGGGTAATTTTGGGTTTTGGTTCAATGTTAGAGGTTGGTGTGCAACAACAACATCTATAGGAGTTGTTCATCATCCGAGGTGGGTCTTCTCACTATACTTACCTAGAGTGGTAACCTTTGTATGACCGGAGGGTCTTATGTGCTTATATTGAGTATTGTGATATTCTGCATTATGTCTTTGTGATTTATGTTGTGTATTATTCTGAGCTTACTGAGTTAGGACTGGAGGGTCCATCCGAGTTGTGGGACCGAAGGGTTCCACAAAGACACATTAACCGAAGGGTCTTATCTGAGTATAGCCATGAGAGGCTAATGAGATATGTGTGGTGTTTTAGGGAACTCGCTAAGCTTTGTGCTTACCATGTTATGTAAAATGTGTTTCAGGTACTTCTCAGGATCGCGAGAAGGCGTCGGCTTGATTGTACACACGAGATGGAGTTATATTTGAGGATCCTGGATTTTTATAATCGATATGTCTTAAATAATTTGATACTGTGGGATTTTTGTGAAATGTGTTAATGAGAATTATGTGATTTTAAAATGAAAATTTTGTTTGAAAATTTCCGGTGTTACAATAGGACACTTTTGGGATAAAAATCAAATTTGAGTATATGTTATGGGTAATGTAACACTGGTGGGAGGTGGTTAAACCGGTGGTGGTTAATGACAGTGGGATGTGATTAAGGGCGGTGATTTCTTCCCAATCTCTCATCTTCCAGTAAACCTAACCCCATCGTTGCCATTTTTCAACTCTGACGGAACCCACTACCATCTACCGGTAAACATAACAGCATTGCTATCATCCCTTTTTTTCTTCTTCCCTCTCAACATCCAAACTCTGACTCTCGACTTTCTAGGTGGGTTTCATAGCAGTAACTGAGTTTAGGGGTTTGATTTGGTTAAGGATTTTTGTTTTTTAAGATTTAATTTTGGTTTTGATTTTTAGATAATTTTGGTTTTGATTTTTAGAAGGGTTGGTTGATTTTCAGGTTTGAGGTTTGATTACAGTTTAAGGTTTGATTCGGGTGGTGTTACAGGTTGTGGATCTATTTTCCGATTGCCGGTGTCGGTTGTCGGTGGCTGATGGTGGCCATTGGTCGGAGTGGTTAGAGTGGGAGGTGGAGTGGGAGTGCAAGGGGTCCCACCTATCAATAAATCAATTAATTTGTTTTCTTTAAATAAAAAATAAAAAATGAACTGAAAAAATAACAAGGGTATTATAGTCATTTCTTATCGGACAGGGACTTACACCGTAATAAAATCAAAATCTAAGGACGGTTCAAGTGCAAAAAAAAAAGATAAGGACCAAACACGTAATTTTTGACAAACCATAGGGACGATTTCAGTAATTTATTCAATGATAAAATATCATTCTTGAAAGACATATATTAGGTGTAAATATATAACCTATCCTAAGATCATCTACACAATCCCAACCGATCCTCACGGATCCTAATTTGACATTAATCTGGAAGAATCACCTTACCGGATGAACTGTCTAAACAACTGTTTGACTACACCTGCTAGGGGAGTCATTGGCTAGTGTAAGTCATATAAAGCAACCAATGTTCATAGATTTTGATGAATATGGCTTTCCATTTCATCTACTTCCATGGGTTATAAAGGAATGCTAGCAATGTAATTCACAAGACGCCGAGAACAGCTAAGTGTTGGTCATCTACTTTGGTCGATGACCCAGACATACCGTCTGGTTGTCGAGACCCACCATTTTCTGGTCATCCCAAGACAGGGAAGATTACACTCTGATCTGGTCCCAAACTTTAACCCAACTATGAGACCTAATCGATGTCAAGCCTATTCGACACTAAGCAATCCTTTATAAGTCTTATTCCTAATCTAAGGAAAGACCTACATCTAAAGGAAATTGATTTCTACAACAATTCCTAATCCAAATGTTATTATCTTATTTTTACAAATAGCACGGAACATAGATAATACAAGCAAAATTTATTATATGAATATTTTTAAGTTAAGATTATGTTCTTGATAATAACTACGCACTCACTTGACAAAGTGTCTGGTGATTGGTGAATTGGGCAGAGCTTCGCCTTACACCTTCCTCGAAAGACCTAGATGTACATAACGCTACGTCTTAGTCGAGTTTCATACTACGTGGAATTTATCTTAAGAGTTTAGATTCCTCAACTATTCCAAAGTCTACTTCAAGATCAAACAAGTAAGTGTCAGTCAGGCAGGACAGCCAGGAGGCAAGATCATTTCGACATATAGTCTTTTGGAAATCCAATAAACAAGTTGACGTAGTCGATCAATGTGACATCCCCAATTTCACGGCCAGAAAAAACCGATTTGTTTATGCTTTGTTTTATAAAATCAGAGTAAATTCTTTTGATTTAAAAGAGTTGCTGAATTTGTTCCCAAAACAAAATATGATAAAATTTATCAAAACGTTTCTCAAAGAGAACGTATTTTCATTAAATAATAAAACCTCAGGATGTCATGTTCCGATACAGACCAAAAGCATAAACAGTATAAAATAGACCTTACAACAGTTATTTATAACTACTGATCTATATTCCAAAATCTCTCGTCAAGTCCACCAACTTATACTCTTGTGTCATTACATGTAATGCAAAGAAAACTAAGTGGGTCAGGCTTGGGAGCCTGGTGAGCATATAGGGTTTTCAACCCACAATATTATATCTTATATATATATATATATATATATATATATATATATATATATATATATATATATATTCAATCATCAAACGATCATTCCAATTACCCATCCCCATTATCGTCCTTACTCTTAACGGTCTACCCTAAGAGTCATATATTCGTTCATTCCATAATAGGCACTAAGACAATAGCTGCCAAGGTTCTTTCGTAAAGCACTAATTCCATAGCTGCTATGGTTCATTCATCGGGTACTAAATCCATAGCTACCAGTGTAGGTAATAAGTCCATAGCTACCAACGTTTATCTAACAGGTACTAAGTCCATAGCTATCATCGTCTATCTAACAGTACTAAATCCATAGCTACCAACGTTCGTCTATACGGTACTAATTCCATAGCTACCGAGGCTTATCTTTACAGTACTAAATCCATAGCTACCGAGGTTTATCTTTCGTCTCATCCTCAAACTCATCCTTCATCACACACCAACTATTTCGTCTACCCATGTTCTACCCAACATATTTGTAGAGATAAATACATATACAGTTTAACTCATTTAAAACCTATATAAAACTTCAATTCTATGCCCATATCAAATAGACAAATAATATATAAACACATAGCACGTATTTCATAGAAAATACTTCGTATTTATGTGTTAGAAGAAAGTAACTACACACTCACCCAAACATATACTTAATACATTCAAACAATACTTGTATTATACTTGTGTTTATGAAAGGGACTATACACCCACACATATAAACAACTTTATATTATACACATAACACATATTTCATAACAAATACTTAATATTTATGTGTTAGAAGAAAGTGACCACACACTCACTCGATCAGAAGATGATCGGACAGCACTACGGCTCTTCAAGTAGATATTCTTCGGTGAAACCGGGATCACTTCACACACCGGGTTTCTCGCGGACAGAGCTTCGGCTCGAAAACTCTTTTATTCTCGGGATCTTTGGGCTTCGGTACTTGCTTCGGGTCTCGGGGTTGATACCAGGGCTTTGGGGGTATTTCTTTGCACGTAAGTCAATGCAATACAGGTGAGAGATGAGAGAATGAGCAACCAAACTCGGCTGGCCCTTCAAATCTATTTATAGGGCAAAATCTGCCCTTGCCACGTCGTGACACCTTTTTCCACGTCGTGGCTTAGTCGTCGTGACATCTTTTTCCACGCCGTGGGCTTGGTCATCACTGCATGCGTCATCGCAAGTTGCATCTGGGGGACTCCCGGAGGTGTCAGAAGACTGGCCACGTCGTGGCACTGCTTGCCATGTCGTGGTATCTGACAGTTTTGGGGTTTCGCGCCCCGAACTTCAGAAATTCATAACTTTTGCATACGAACTCTGTTTTCGACGTTCTTTATATCGACGCGAAGGTGATATTATGCTCTACAACTCTCATTTAGACTCCATTGGCTAACTTTGACTTTATTTTTAATATATTATAATTATATTACTTATATATTATTTTTAGTAGGTCGGGACAGGAAAACTCCGTTATAAACGCATAACTCCTTCGTCTGACGTCCGTTTTCGTCCGTCTTTCTGTCGTTGCACTACTATCGATGAGATATTCAATTCTCATTTAGATTGTTTTGGATAAATATCACTCTAACGTAAATTCACTATTTACGTCGCGCTGTGTCGTGCCGGTTCTGTCGCGAAACTTCGACAGGTCATAACTTCTTCGTTATAACTGTACGGAATCCTTGTATCATATACTATAACTTAGTTAAGATTAATCCTTCTAAATAATCTTCCATCAAAAAGTCATTTTTGATGCTTACCGTCTCTAAATTGACTAGTCCGGATCTACGGGCGTTACAATCAATCAACATAACAACTTGGAATCATTGATAAATCTTAATTATAAGATCCTATTAACGACTTACAACTATAATTATAAATTACACAGGGGTAGAGTAATTGTAGCTCACTAACATAGTATAATAGATGAGAATCAGGATCTAAACGGGTAGAATATTGTCTTAGGTCCTTCCTACATGAATATTATGGCAATATGAGCACCCGAGGGTGTCGTAGGGCTTCACCGCAGGCTAGAATGAAGAAAAATGGGCTAACTATCAAAATTTTCAAAGAAATATCCACTGGAAGGTGTGGGGAGGAGTGAAAGAATGAGTTGGTATTTATTGGTGAGTTTGGAGTCTTGAACGTCGTGCAACAGGAGGTGCGCCATGTATAAGGGTGACGTCGATCCACTAGGCTGCTGACACGTGGTACGATCTGGGTGGGGCGACATGGCTAACTTCGCACGCAAGTTACGCGCGACGCATGTGTGCTTGTGACGTTTTCAAGATTTTCAAAATTGCATAACTCCCTCATACAAGATATGTTTTTGATGTTCTTTATACCCACGGAAAGCCCTCGACGAGATCTACAACTTTCCTTTAGACTCTGTCGGCTAATTTTGACTTTATTTTATTTATACAGGCTTAGCCTATAAATGTCCGTATAAAATGCATAACTCTCACATCCGGCATCCGTTTTCGATGGTTTATATATCATTGGAATCCTAACAACGAGATCTTCAACTCCCTTTTAGATTGTTTTGGCTAACAATCTATCAATCTAAAATTCGATATCTGAAACGACCCAAAAATACGACCCAAAAATTTCGTTTTTCAACATAACCAAAAACCATAATCTGAGTGTCATATCATAAACCATACATGATGTATCTCAAATTAATAATAAAACACTATGCGAAAAACTGTATCATATCCATGTTATATAAAGATCAAGAACCAATCAACTCCCAGGATAAAAGCTGAAGTTGTGGTGTGTGCGATGCCATCATCCCGAGCTCCTCTCTCTACACGCGGAAGTACCTGAAACAAAACTGAAACTGTAAGCACGAAGCTTAGTGAGCTCCCCCAAACTACCACATACCATACAATACATATAAATCACATACTGGGCCTTGCCCACTGCATCAGACCGAGGTCTGGAACTAGCTGCATCGGACCGAAGTCCGGAACTGACCGGGACCTTGTCCCCTGCATCGGACCAGAGTCCGGAACTGACTGCATCGGACCGGAGTCCGGAACTAACTGCATCGGACCGAAGTCCGAAACTGACTGCATCGGACCGAAGTCCGGAACTAACTGCATCGGACCGAAGTCCGGAACACATAACACAAATATGCTTGAATCACAAAGACGTCAAGCCAGCTAGCTACTACATCAAACTAAAGACCGGACTACTGATAATTACACGGGCCGGCATTGTGGCCGTAGACCCGATCCTACTGAAGGGAGACTCACCTCGTGAACTGGCTGCTGAGTGAATAGCTCTGAGGGCTAACTGCTGCTGCTCCGGTATCTCCCCGGCTACAAGACCATAAACATACTCAATCAAATACTAAACACTGCACTGGGTAAAATGACTCTTTTACCCCAGGTCAAAGTCAACTCTCAGACAAAGTCAACTCTCGGTCAAAGTCAACCCATAGTTGACCTGACTCGCCGAGTTGGGCCGCCAACTCGCCGAGTCCCTATTCTCACTCCTCGACTTAACTCGCTGCTACTCGTCGAGTATGGCATCGACTCGACGAGTACTCTCCCGATCCAAGAACTCAGACAATCTTCATCCGACTCGCCGAGTCCTATGAACAACTCGACGAGTTGTTCTTGAGCTTAAGAAGATTGCCTTGGACTCGTCGAGTTGTATGAACAACTCGCCGAGTCCCTCCATCACTGAGTCTACTCTCAACTCGCTGAGTCCACTCTCTAACTCACTGGATCCACTCGACACTGATAAAAATGAAGGAATCGGGGACTCGCGACCCAACTCGCCGAGTCGTTCTTCCCGACTCGCCGAGTTGCCGCCATGCAACTGATTTTTACTCGATTTTGCTTGAATCCAACACATACAATTGATAGATCTGAGTCCAACAAGCTGATTTACCTCGTAAAGTTTCCAACTTTATGTTTACAACCTCATGAGTAAGGGAAATAAGGCTAAAAGATGCACAAAATGGGTAGATCTATGATTAATATGCAAAGTAACTCCAAAAAGACAGTAGATCTGGGCTCTACAACACCCCATCATTCAGATCTAAAGATATCTCGACTTATTAAGGCATTCATGCACACATAAGGCTTGGAACAAGCATCAACTAGCTCTTAGGAGAGCCCTAATGGAAGTTTAAAGCATATAACAAGAGGGAACTCCGAAAATACCTCAAATAACTCAGATTTGCCCTTGGATTTTTGCACTCCAACTCTTCTCCTTGCTTCTTTCTTCTTCTCCTTCTTCACACCTTTACAAAATGGCACCAAAAACACTTATAAGCTCTCAAGGGAGGATTAGGGTTTTCTCACTGCGTTCACAAGGTGAGGGAGGCGAGAATGGGGTTATAAGGTGGTTTAAATAGTGGGCAACCCGGGGATTTAGGGTTTCACCCAGACGGATGGACTCGCCGAGTCCAGGATATGGACTCGCCGAGTCCCCGGCTCACGCGTGCTCGCAGCCGCGACTCTACTCGGCGAGTCAGGCTATGAACTCGCCGAGTTCCTCTTGCAAAACTTACAACAATTACCAATGAATTAACATACCGGGAACGGGTCGTTACAATTCTCCCCCACTTGTCTCAGACTTCGTCCTCGAAGTCTGCTACGGCTGGATCTGCAAATAAATCTGGGTAGTGCTCTCTCATCTCCTCCTCAGCCTCCCACGTCCACTCAGACCCCTTCCGGTGCTGCCACTGCACCTTTACTAACTGAATTTCCTTGTTCCTCAAGGTCTTGGTCTTCCGGTCCAGAATTGCGACCGGTCTCTCAATATAATTCAGGCTGCTATCAACCTGAATATCCTCTAGGGGAACGACTGCTGACTCATCCACCAGACACTTTCTCAACTGAGACACATGGAAAGTGTTGTGGATCTGACTAAGCTCCTCAGGAAGATCTAACCGATAAGCAACCCGACCCACCCGGGCCAAAACCCTGAAAGGACCAATAAATCTGGGGCCCAACTTGCCCCTCTTCCGGAACCTGATGACACCCTTCCAAGGTGAGACTTTCAGAAGGACCATATCCCCCACCTGGAACTCCAAGTCCGAACGCCTCCTATCGGCGTAGCTCTTCTGCCGACTCTGAGCAGTCTGTAGTCTACTACGGACCTGCTGGATCAACTCAGTCGTCTTGAGCACCACCTCTGTGCTCCTAATGACTCCCTGACCGACCTCGCCCCAACAAATCGGGGTCCTACACTTCCTCCCATACAGCATCTCAAAGGGAGGTCGATCAATGCTCGCATGATAACTGTTGTTATACGAGAATTCCGCTAACGGAAGATACGTATCCCAACTGCCACCGAAATCTAGGACACATGCCCTAAGCATGTCCTCGAGAGTCTGAATCGTCCTCTCGCTCTGCCCGTCTGTCTGAGGGTGGAAAGCGGTGCTGAAATGGAGACGAGTACCCATCTCGTCGTGGAACCGCTTCCAAAATCTGGATGTGAAACGGACATCTCGATCAGACACCACTGATACCAGCACTCCATGACGTGCCACAATCTCACGCACATAGATATCGGCTAACTTCTCCGCCGATATACACTCCTGGATCGGGATAAAATGGGCACTCTTCGTCAACCGATCCACTACTACCCATATCGAGTCCACTCCACGTGCGGTCCGGGGAAGCTTGGTGACAAAATCCATGGTAATGTCCTCCCATTTCCACACGGGAATGTCTAACGGCTGCATCCTGCCGTGAGGTCTCTGGTGCTCCGCCTTGACCTTCCGGTAGGTCAGGCATCTCTCGACGTACCAGGCGACGTCCCGCTTCATGCAGGGCCACCAATAATCAGGTCGAAGATCTCGATACATCTTTGTCGCTCCTGGGTGGATAGAAAATCGAGACTTATGAGCCTCGTCCATCAATACCTGCCGTACCCCACCCCAGTACGGTACCCATACCCTACCATGAAGCGTCAACAAACCCCGACTGTCGTAATCAAATGAAGCTATTCGGCCTACTATCCTCTCACACTTCTGCCTCTCCTCCTTGAGGCCCTCCATCTGAGCCTCCTTGATCCGCTCCAACAGTGGAGTGATCACTGTCATCCTCATACACAGATCCCTGATAGGGGCCGCCGACACCTTGCGGCTTAGGGCGTCGGCCACCACGTTGGCCTTCCCTGGATGATAAAGGATCTCACAGTCATAGTCCTTCAGCACGTCCAACCACCTCCTCTGCCTCATGTTCAAACTCGGCTGATCCATAAGATATCTCAAACTCTTGTGATCCGTGTATATAGTACAACGGACCCCATAAAGGTAATGCCTCCAAATCTTGAGGGCAAACACAACTGCCCCCAGCTCCAAATCATGGGTAGGATAATTAGCCTCGTGAGGCTTCAACTGTCTCGAGGCATAAGCTATCACATGGCCTCGCTGCATCAGAACTGCTCCCAAACCTGTGATCGAGGCATCACAATAGACTACAAAGTCCTCTACTCCCTCTGGCAAGGTAAGGATCGGAGCCTCGCACAATCTCTGCCTGAGGGTCTCGAATGCTGTCTGCTGCTCCGGACCCCAACGAAATACCACTGACTTCTTGGTCAGTCGGGTGAGCGGCACTGCTATCTTGGAGAAATCCTGAATAAATCTCCGATAATACCCTGCCAATCCTAGGAAGCTCCGAATCTCAGATGGAGACTTCGGGACCCCCCACTGCATCACGGCCTCTATCTTGGCCGGATCTACCAGAATACCCTTCTGGTTGACGAGGTGACCAAGGAACAGCACCTCGCGCAACCAGAACTCACATTTGGAGAACTTTGCGAAAAGTCTCTCCATCCTCAAAACCTCCAGCACCTCCCGCAGGTGCTCCTCGTGCTGCTCCTGCGTCTTGGAATATACCAAGATGTCATCTATGAACACTATCACTGACCGATCCAGCATCGGTCTACACACGCGGTTCATGAGATCCATGAACGCGGCTGGAGCATTGGTGAGCCCAAATGGCATCACCACAAACTCGTAATGACCATACCTGAACCTGAAAGCAGTCTTCTGTACATCCTCATCTCTAACCCGCATCTGATGATATCCGGAGCGTAGATCGATCTTGGAGAACCAAGACGCTCCCTGAAGCTGATCAAACAAATCATCTATCCTCGGGAGTGGGTAACGGTTCTTCACCGTTACCTTATTCAACTCCCGATAATCAATACACATACGATGCGACCCATCCTTCTTTCTCACAAACAGGATCGGCGCTCCCCAAGGCGAACTGCTCGGCCGAATGAAACCCTTGTCTAACAGCTCCTGCAGCTGTGTAGACAACTCCTGCATCTCAGGGGGAGCTAGTCGATACGGTGCCTTGGCTATCGGAGCCGTACCAGGAATGAGGTCGATCCTGAACTCAACCTGTCTCTCAGGAGGTATCCCCGGCAAATTCTCGGGAAACACGTCCGGGTAGTCTCGAACAATAGGAACATCATCCACTGTCGACTTGCCCTTCTCTCGGGCATCCAAAACGTAAGCTACAAAACCGGCGCAACCCTGCTGAACATAGCGCCTCGCCCTTGCGGCGGAACAAAAGGTCGGTCCTCGTTGTGGCCTCTCGCCCTGAATCACCAACTCTCCCCCACTGGGAGTGCGAACCCTCACTAGCTGAAGCTCACAATCAATCACCGCCCCATTGGGGCTTAGCCAATCCATACCCACAATAACCTTATTCCCTCGCAGGGGAATAGGTACCAGATCCACTGAAAACTGCTCATCAAATAACTGAAGAGAACACCCTCTGTGCACTCTGCCGACCCTCACGGTCCTATCATCCGCTATCTCAACCTCTAATGGACAATCCAGCTCCCCTGGAGCTCTACTGAACCTCTTGCTAAGCGCAAGAGATACGAATGATCAGGTAGCCCCCGAATCGAATAATACCAAAGCAGAAATGCCGTTCACAGAGAACGACCCTGAATAAAACATACAATCATAAGCAACATTTAATCAATAATAATAAAGAGATAAAAGGGAAGATACATACCCGTCACCACATCAGGAGTCGCTTGCACCTCCTCTGCTGTCATCTGAAACGCCCTACTCTTCGCCACTGGCGCATCAGCTCGGCCCTGCCGTCCATCTGTAATCCTCAAGGTAGCAGGGGCAGGTGCAGCCACCTTCCCCGCTGAAGCTAAACTCGGACACTGGGACTTTTTATGTCCCCTCTGATTGCACTGAAAGCAAATCAGATCTGATGCTGCGACAGCAGTAGCAGGGGCCGTACAATCCCTACTCAAATGCCCAATCCGACCGCACTTGTAGCAGCCGGAACTCCCTGCCTTGCACGCTCCCTCGTGCAATCTCCCACACTTGCCACATCGACCGTGGCTCTGCTGACTCCTAGATCTGTGATCCGAAACCTTGGGCTTTTTGCCCGAACCGCCTGAACCCGAAACCGCCTCCGGTTTCCTCTTCTTCTCCATCTCAAGGTCAATCTCCCTCTCCCGAGCTCTAGCAATCATATCTTCCAGCGTTTTACAGCTGGACCGGCTCACAAACTGGCGGATATCGCTCCGCAACATCTCATGATAACGGGCCTTCTTCATTTCCTCATCAGCTACATACTGAGGAACGAGAAGAGCCCTCTCCCTGAACTTGGCGGTGATCTCCGCCACTGTCTCTGTAGTCTGGGTGAGGTCCTGAAACTCCCTAGCTAGCTGTTGCACCTCAATGACCGGTGCAAACTCCGCCCTGAACCTGGTAGAGAAATCAGCCCAGGTCATGGCGTCCAATGCTGCATCATCCCCAATGGCATGCCTGACCTCCTCCCACCAATCTCGTGCCCTGTCCTTCAGAAGACAGGACGCCAATCTGACCTTGTCCCCCTCGGGACATCTGCTAGTACGGAAAGCGTTGGCCACATCCGCCAACCATCTGGTGCTCGCTATGGGGTCTCGCGCCCCATGATAGTCCGGAGCTCCACATGCCCTGAACTCCCTGAAAGTAAGGGTGCACGTCCCCATCATGGCCGCCACCTCGGCACGGAAGGTGCCCAATCTCTCATCCATCAGCTCTAGAATCCCCTCCTTGATCGAACCGAAGATCACAGGAGTCTGCTCTATAATGATGAGCGTAATCTCCGAAGAAAGGAACTCTCGGGTCTGCTCATCCATGCGCTCATCCCCCGAACCTGAACCTGATCCCTCCCCGGCACCTCCGCTGCCGGCTGCTGGTCTCGAACGCAGAACCACCATTCTGAAACACATCACAACTACATCAGAAAACAGAAATATCTTGAGGGATCATTGATACTACAACTAGCTTCCTGGTCTTGTCTCAGCCTTTCTTGATTCGAGTACGGATCCTCTGCTTCCAGTAGTACGGGCCCATACTACCTTCCACATCTATCCGTACTTTCTTCAAGAATTGCCCTGACTCCACCAAGTCACTTCTACTACTACTGATCTCTGCTACTCTCATCCTAGGCTTGCCCCAGGGAAACCTCAGACTCAACTCAACTAGTCCTCAGCTGCTGCAGGTCTCCTTATAATGCTAATTAACCATCACCTGAACACCATCACATGTGACGAAGATCAGATAATCCTTCAAGTAAAAGACCCGTCCCTATAACGGTTGGACTCAAACAAGAGCTGCGCAATAGGGCCAGTTCCAGCACTCTGGGATTATTTAACCCTGATCACATGTGGTGTAACGTGTTCACCTAATGGCTAACTTCCATCACTCAGAACTCCCACAAAGCACGAAGCAAGCAGCATTCGGAATAAGGGAACATACTCAGGCAAAACTATTCTCAAAACGAGAAACTGATCTAGCATGCAGTGCTAAGCTCATACTATCAGGCATAACCTAAACAGGCTATCCTACTGCTGTCTACTCAATACTAGCATGCAATACTCATAAAGATGTAACACATAAAGCAGGCACATAAGGCATCCTCCTAGATCCTTAGTCTTATACTAGCATGCTGTTCTACTGAAGCTGAAACTGAACAAATACTTGTATGGGTAATTTGGGAGTACTTACTTGAGCTCGGCTGATCGCATGCACCACACCCTTATCTTGTTTAAAAAATCTCTTTCTTCCTAAGTGCTTTCAAAATTCTTTTAGAAAACATTTTCCTTTTAAAAAAAATCTTTTTATTTCCCCCTTAGTTTGAGTTCAGATACACCCGGAAGTGTATCTGAATCCCTCAAACCAGGGCTCTGATACCAACTTGAAACGACCCAAAAATACGACCCAAAAATTTCGTTTTTCAACATAACCAAAAACCATAATCTGAGTGTCATATCATAAACCATACATGATGTATCTCAAATTAATAATAAAACACTATGCGAAAAACTGTATCATATCCATGTTATATAAAAATCAAGAACCAATCAACTCCCAGGATAAAAGCTGAAGCTGTGGTGTGTGCGATGCCATCATCCCGAGCTCCTCTCTCTACACGCGGAAGTACCTGAAACAAAACTGAAACTGTAAGCACGAAGCTTAGTGAGCTCCCCCAAACTACCACATACCATACAATACATATAAATCACATACTGGGCCTTGCCCACTGCATCAGACCGAGGTCTGGAACTAGCTGCATCGGACTGAAGTCCGGAACTGACCGGGACCTTGTCCCCTGCATCGGACCAGAGTCCGGAACTGACTGCATCGGACCGGAGTCCGGAACTGACTGCATCGGACCGAAGTCCGGAACTGACTGCATCGGACCGAAGTCCGGAACTAACTGCATCGGACCGAAGTCCGGAACACATAACACAAATATGCTTGAATCACAAAGACGTCAAGCCAGCTAGCTACTACATTAAACTAAAGACCGGACTACTGATAATTACACGGGCCGGCATTGTGGCCGTAGACCCGATCCTACTGAAGGGAGACTCACCTCGTGAACTGGCTGCTGAGTGAATAGCTCTGAGGGCTAACTGCTGCTGCTCCGGTATCTCCCCGGCTACAAGACCATAAACATACTCAATCAAATACTAAACACTGCACTGGGTAAAATGACTCTTTTACCCCAGGTCAAAGTCAACTCTCAGACAAAGTCAACTCTCGGTCAAAGTCACCCCATAGTTGACCTGACTCGCCGAGTTGGGCCGCCAACTCGCCGAGTCCCTATTCTCACTCCTCGACTTAACTCGCTGCTACTCGTCGAGTATGGCATCGACTCGATGAGTACTCTCCCGATCCAAGAACTCAGACAATCTTCATCCGACTCGCCGAGTCCTATGAACAACTCGACGAGTTGTTCTTGAGCTTAAGAAGATTGCCTTGGACTCGCCGAGTTGTATGAACAACTCGCCGAGTCCCTCCATCACTGAGTCTACTCTCAACTCGCTGAGTCCACTCTCTAACTCACTGGATCCACTCGACACTGATAAAAATGAAGGAATCGGGGACTCGCGACCCAACTCGCCGAGTCGTTCTTCCCGACTCGCCGAGTTGCCGCCATGCAACTGATTTTTACTCGATTTTGCTTGAATCCAACACATACAATTGATAGATCTGAGTCCAATAAGCTGATTTACCTCGTAAAGTTTCCAACTTTATGTGTACAACCTCATGAGTAAGGGAAATAAGGCTAAAAGATGCACAAAATGGGTAGATCTATGATTAATATGCAAAGTAACTCCAAAAAGACAGTAGATCTGGGCTCTACAACACCCCATCATTCAGATCTAAAGATATCTCGACTTATTAAGGCATTCATGCACACATAAGGCTTGGAACAAGCATCAACTAGCTCTTAGGAGAGCCCTAATGGAAGTTTAAAGCATATAACAAGAGGGAACTCCGAAAATACCTTAAATAACTCAGATTTGCCCTTGGATTTTTGCACTCCAACTCTTCTCCTTGCTTCTTTCTTCTTCTCCTTCTTCACACCTTTACAAAATGGCACCAAAAACACTTATAAGCTCTCAAGGGAGGATTAGGGTTTTCTCACTGCGTTCACAAGGTGAGGGAGGCGAGAATGGGGTTATAAGGTGGTTTAAATAGTGGGCAACCTGGGGATTTAGGGTTTCACCCAGACGGATGGACTCGCCGAGTCCAGGATATGGACTCGCCGAGTCCCCGGCTCACGCGTGCTCGCAGCCGCGACCCTACTCGGCGAGTCAGGCTATGAACTCGCCGAGTTCCTCTTGCAAAACTTACAACAATTACCAATGAATTAACATACCGGGAACGGGTCGTTACAATATCGGTGCACACATTGTTGCACCGGATTTTAGAAAAATCATAACTTGCTCTAGTGAAGTCAGTTTTAGACGATACCTATACGCACGAATTCGCTTTTACAACATCTATGAATTCCGTTTAGACTTCCTAAGCTAAAAAGCAATCTAACCCAGATTCACTTTTTACACTATCTGTAGCCGTGTCGGTTTTATCGCAAGACTTTGGCGCTTCCTCACTTCTTCATTCTAAGTCGGATTGAGGCGTTCTAGATATGTACGGATGCTAATTAGGAATACTATAACTAGGTTGAGATTATTTCCCTAAGTGATCTTTTATTTTTGACGTGTATTTTAAATCTTATTTATTTTGTTATATAATATATCTTAATATCATATAAAACACATAAGCACAAAATATATATATACTCCTATCTTATTCGTTCACAAAATCACTACATGACTTGACCACAAAGGTTACATGTTTGATTTCTAAGCCTAGCTGGAAACGCGGGCATTACAATCGTTTAGGTTTCATAACCAATATTTGTGTCTTGGTGGTTGAAAATTCATCATCCAAACCAAGCAATAGCTCATAGAGCCTTTTTTTTCTTTCAAATCTACAATTTTTTTCACAATTATACAAGATCAACCATCAAATGAGTATCTCGAGTTTTGCAAAACCAATTATAGTTAGTCCCACAAAACATAAAGTTTTGTGTAGTATGACAAGACAAAGGCTCTGTATTATCGTGTGGCTGCCAATCTTTGCTTCAGTTCGTATGTCCTCAGGGCACTTTGTTTTATGAATCTTTCTTTTAGGTAGTTCCACATTTCTTATGTTATACTACATCTTTGATGTTATTTCATATCTCCTTCTCTATAGTCATGTTTAGCCAACCTTTAATCATTGCATCACATCTCAACCACCCTATGTATTCCACATTTGTCTGGTTCGTCCTCTTAATGTTCCCATTAATGAAACTCGTTTTGTTTTTGGCAAGAATGAAGTTGATTATTTCTTGAGACCAGTCAATGTAATTTCCATCGGTGACGGCTTCGCTAACGTGCATTTGTCTAGGGTAGCCAAAGGAATGGATATAATATGGTGTATCATGATTAGAGGTGACTCCAACTTTCTTGTTGTTTTCGTTGGTTTTGTCAGACACAGTAAAGTTGACGGAAGAAAGTGACGAGTTGAGTTTTTTTTTTTTTTTTTGTGGGGGGGGGGGGGGTAGGGTTTCTTTATTTTGGTCTGCTCTGATACCATCAATGAATATGGTAATCAGATATGTATCTTTCTTATTCATCTAGTGTACACAAAATACAAACTATAAATAGCCAAAGAAATACAACAAAAACGAGAAAATCTATTTACCATATACGCACAAGTCCCTTCCTAGTCTATTTTCGAAAAAAGGAGAAAACATATATTTTCTCCATTCCAAATATGGGAAATCCCTACGTAATCTCGTTATGAAAATTATGCGTAAGCATTATCTTAAGCTAAGAATGCCACGACCCTATTATAATCCCATTCAAAAATGGTACTAAGAAGCATGATCACAAAACCCATTCCACGACTAGGTAATATATTCTTGATACAAAGGCTACTGAGTGTAATACATGTCACAATCTTATCTCTACGATAACCATAAAACAAGAACATATAAAACAACCAATAACGGATAACGTTTGATATATGGCTTAAGTAATGTGATAATTCTCTTCTATGATGGAAATGAGGAATCAAGGCGGGAACTCGACAACAACTTATAGATCCAAGACGCTCGTCTAGATCCACACATAAAGGCCTAATGGCCACTTCTATGTTGCATCAATGATGTTGGCATGTGCTAGATTCAAGGTATAGATGTCAAAACATGGTTTATCACTAGTATTGGAAAAGGCATACATATAAAATTTTTCATTCATTCACCACCTTTTTCATCCTTAATATGATCAGTCAGATATACCGTCACAATTTCCATAACTGCCCGTGTGTATACTTATCATCACAACAATTCAAAATATCATGCAATATCAATATATCTCTGTTAGGTATTCAAAATATCATGCAATATCAATATATCTCTGTTAGGTGCATTTTGTGCACTTATTTTGCACATCTAGTTCTATCACTTCATTGCATTTTACTTCATAATTCTTGCATTTGGTTAACTATTTGGGCACTTGCATATTTTATTCGTAATGAATGGTACTCACTATTTTTGGTTTATTTTGTAGGCATTATGGAGCAATGGAGGTGGCATGGAGTTGGGAGCTTGGAGCATTGGAGCATGAAGAGAAGATGGACTCGTCGTGTAGCGGAAGAGAACTTGAAGACACAACTCGAGTCGTTGCATTTCATCCTAGAATAGGACCACGTTTGAAGCATGGCCTGTGTCACACCGACGCGGGTCGTGTTTGTCCTTTTCATCTTATATTTGAGCAACATGACTCGGAGTGAAGTTAGACCGAAGACAAAGCAAAGTTTGAAGACTTATTGGAGTTTTTGCAAAAAGCATGGCCATGCTAAAAAATGGATGGCCTTAAGTTAGGCACGTGAACCGTTACTAAAAATTTGGTTTATGTTTTATTGGCCGCTTATATAAATTGAATTTTGTGTAGTTAATTAACTTTTTGGGCACCTAACCGTTCTATAAAGTTGATAATTGGTAACAAACAATAGCTTTCTTATTATAGAACATATATCACATGTTTTCACACTTTCGAACGTATAAGAAGATATGAACATTGTTGGGAAGCTTGTATAAAACAATTTGATGCAATTTTTCAGTACAATCTAAGAGTGTGTTTAGGTTGAATTAGTAAAGCTAGGTTTAGTCAAAGAGCATGTTTTGGTTAGATAATTTGGCAAACGAGACATATTAGAGCATGCTAATATCTTTCAGTACCAAATTAGAATAATAATCATGAATTACATCAAGTCATAATCAAGTTAAATGACAACATTGAGAACTAGAACTAGAACCATTTCAACAACTTGTTTACAAATTTATTTCATTTTCTGTATGTTTTCAAAGTAGATTTTTATTTTTATTATTTAAATTTTTGCAAACAAAATCCCATTCGTGACCAAAATACCTTGTGCAAAGAGGTATAGACTTTTATCTTGTGTCTCTATGGTACGACCATGTTTGTCTTGCACTATTTTTAATGCATTAAAAGAGTATATTTGGAGTCTATTATACCTCTATTATTTGGTGAGTTTGATACACCTTACAATCTCATCACCAATTTGTGATTCTGTCAACCCCGTATGTAGACTTATCATCACCAACATGATGATCGTTGTGTGGAGGAACATGCTTAAAACCATCTAATTTTGTTGTTTCGTACACAATATCAAGAGGCACCGTAGAATGGAAGAAGTTACATACGTGCTTGTTTCCAACAGCTAACAAATTTTCATACAATCGGTTTTCACCATCAAATCGATTTACAAGGAAATATTTCCACCTTTGACGATATGATCAACATCAAACAATGTTATCATATTTGGTAACAAACAACGAACAACATCTATAAAGTGTTTGAGATCATTGTTGTCATCTAGCTCGATAAGATTATACATTCAAACATATTAAATGAATATAATTATATGCTAAACGTATCTTACTCACCACCAAATTAACCAACCCATAAAAGTTTATATCTAGAGCAAATCCATATAATAATGTATTAATTAACACGCCCCACGCTCTATAAAGCCATTGATTATCACGTACAAAGTACTCTAAAATCCTCATTAAATTTGAACCAAAAAAGCGTGACAACTTGAAACTAATGAAACTTTTGATTAGATCTACAAAACTACTCAAACATATAACAAAAATTTAAGATTTTTCATGATAAAGAGAAATTTTCCAAGGTTGCAAAAGTCCTTCTCTCGAATGATAAGTATTTGTGAGATTTGCTTTGAAAAGATTAATAGCAATTAGTAAAGCTGCTCTGCTACATATTTGGTATCTCACAACTACATCCATATACAAAGTCGATGGTCATTTTATTACAAAACTTCAAAAGATTGACAATATGTTAAAATTTGAAAATATGAAAATGGCAAATAGAATAAAATAATCTAAAGATGGAATAGATTAAGATTCAATTACAAAGAAAAAAAACAAGAAAATTGTGAGAACTAACAATTACAATCAGTTATAATAATTAAAAACTGCAGTAATTATAAATTAACAAAACATGAAAAAAAACCCATACTTTTTATACAACTAAAAATTAAGTAAATAAAATAATATCCAACAATGATATCATTTTATCAGTGTTTACAAAAATACAAATTTACTTAAAATAACAGATGTCTTTGTTATATATTTTTCCAAAATTTACCTAAATATACTGAAATAATAAACAAATATTACAACTGTACAAACAATTCATACTGTACTAAAAAAAATACAAAAACTGATTTGGTAAAAAAAAAATGATTTTTCAGAAACAATCACAGTTTGGTACATTATAATTTATAAATATCTATAACAAACCCCATTTACTTGCTTCTGGGAAAACAAATAAATAACCCTCATAATAAAAACTCAAAAGGCTGCTATCGTTAAATATTTAATCAACCAGCTTTAAAATAATGAAAAAACAATTTGTGAAAATAAATGAAAAAACAAACTCTGAAAATTATCATTTTCGACGTCTAGCGGTGACCATTTCTGGGCTGCCTTTTCTCATCATGGCTGCAAATTCATCATAATTTATCCGCCCATCCTGCAATAAAAATAAATAAATAAATAATTTTTTTTTTTCAAAAGTAGATTGCTATTTTTTTTTTGAGAGAGAGAGAGAGAGAGCATAATACATTATCTGTGTCAACTTCAGCAATAATTTCCTTTATTGTTTTCTCATCTCCCATATTGTACTTCTTCAAAGCATGCTCCAATTCTTCCACTGTTATATATCTAAATAATAATAAAAAAAAAAACCAACAGATTAATATATAAAAAAAATCAAAAATAGTTTGCATAGAAAATACATATATACTCACCCACTCTTATCCTTATCAAAGTACTCAAAAGCTTTATACAAATGATCTTCCCTTTCCACACGATTCAAATGCATTGTTGCAGAAATAAACTCAATATAATCAATCGTCCCATTTCCATCCACATCAGCCTAATAATAATGTAATAATCAATACATATACAAAGTATGTATAATGTATAATGTATTAAGGGTATTTTAGGAAAATTACCGCTTCCATTAACTGCCTGACTTCTGATTCAGAAAGCTTGGTGCCAAGTTTAGGAAGACCTGCTTTGAGTTCTTCAAAAGTGATTGTGCCACTGTTATCAGTGTCCATGGATTTGAACATCTCCTTCAATCCAATAATCTCTTCTTCTGAAAGATTTTCTGCAATTACTTTCAGAGCTACTTTTTTTAATTTGTTCATGGCACGGAATTGTTTCATTCTTGTAAGGACAGCAATGTCAATTGGCTTATCTGATGCATCACCATCTTCTCTCATCCATGGGTGATCTATTTATAACATTTTACATTCCAAATTTATATCAAACTTATTGATTTCAGACAAAAGTACAAAACCATGCATATTGTAAACTTACTTAGGACTTCAACTGCTGTAAGTCTTTCTTTAGGATCAGATTTTAGCATCTTTTTCACAAGATCTTTTGCACTACTTGATATGCTTGGCCATGGATCAGATACAAAATCAAGATTCCCACGTAGAACAGCATCAAAGATGCTTTGCTCAGTTTCTGTAAAAGATATGAATTGTTGATACATGTATTCTATGATGATAATAACTTCATTGAAATTATGTATATATATACCTCCCCAAAATGGTGGGACACCACTAAGTAAAATATAAAGAATTACACCAGCACTCCAGATATCTGCCTCAGCACCATAATGTCTACGCAGGACTTCAGGAGCCACATAATATGCACTTCCAACAAGGTCTCTGAATACATCTCCTGCAACATATCATCTTAACATGATAAAACGCAAGAAACACAGCAGGATATATCATCTTTTGTAAAACAAATAAACTGCATATGGTAGTATGTGGTTGTGCAAACTTGGTGTAGAAACCTAACCAAGGTACATCGAGAAAGAAAGAAGTTCTATATGATCATTATACTCGAATACATCGTCCGGATGGAAGTGTCCATTTTGAAACCCTAATTAGAGGTTATGTGTTCGAATCTGGTGGAAAATGGAAACTGTTTGATTGGTTATCCCCTTTTTGGATGTTGGATTGTGATAGAACATGTATTTGGGGAAAAACATCTTAAATGATTTAAATGGAATACCTGGTTTGAAAAACACCGAGAGACCAAAGTCAGTAGCTTTCAATGGCGAGTCTTCATCGGTACTCAAGAACAAAAAGTTCTCAGGTTTTAAGTCTCTATGGAACACTCCCATCGTATGACAATCATGCACCACCGTCACCATCTGCCGACAGAGCCCAGCTGCAGCACGCTCCGAATAATGTCCCTTCGCTATAATCCGATCAAATAGCTCCCCGCCGGCGCACAACTCCATGATTAGGTTAACAGAGTGCCGATCCTCGTAGGCGCCATGGAGTTCGACAATGTTACGGTGTCCGGTGAGGTGATGCATGATCTGAACCTCTCTCCGGACATCGTCGATGTCGTCCTTGTTGATCAGCTTCCGCATCGCGATCGACTTGCAAGCGAACTGTTGGTGCGTGGTTTTATGAGTGACAAGATACGTCACGCCAAATTGGCCGCGGCCTAGCTCTTTACCGATTGTGTAGGTTGCGCGAACATCTTCCATTGGCCGCCCGAGGACACGGCCGACGGAGGCCGGCAGCGGTTGGCGAGGAGGTGCCGGATCCGATGCAGGAAGGATTGTGAGTCCCTTGGGTGGAGATTGTTTCTGAGATGGTGGGGCAGTTGAGTTGGACGTGGTGGTGGTGGTGGCGCCGCCGTTGCCGGCAGCCGGGACGCCGTTGCAATTACCCATTATGCGGTGGGAGTAAATATCGTCAAGATTGAAGTCAAAGCATGTGTTGAGGCATGTGGAGAGATATGTGGAGGGTGTCTAAAATAAGTTGCAGATGCTAAAATTACCAATATACCCTTACAGATGTAATGCTTTAAAGAGTGAGACAAAGGACAGGTGAGTCTATGTAAGGTTATGTTTTAAATACAAAAACAGCATAATCCACTATTTTAATACATGAATTTTGTGAAACAATAATATTATATTTTCAGAAAATTGAAGGTTTTTTTTTTTTTTTTTTTTTTATCGTCCGTAATAAATAAAAATATTTTTAACACATGTCACATTTTCATGCCACATGTAATTTTATGGTTATTTTAAATTAATTTTTATTTCACATGTTATTTGTCATTTTATGGTTTTTTTTCATTTTATTAAATTGTAGATAGTATTTATATTCAATAATAAATGCATATTAATTTTATTAATGAATTTTCCTTCTAATTTCAAAATTATCAAATTAAAGATTCATTAATTTTCTTTATTTATTTATCTAAATTATTCGTTTAAATTTAAAAGAGAAAAAAACACTTTAATTTTTATAATTCAATATTTTTCACTTTTCTTATAAATTCATAAATGTTTAGAATTTTATATTTAGTTTTTTAAAAATAAACTCATGTAATACATGAGTCTCACACCTAAATTATTCTTAAATTATTTTTGATTCCACATGTATTGAGACTTAAACCCTCGATTTTAAAGAGAAAGCATCACCAGCTACTATTGGACTAAAAACTATTTGGTTTCTGAAAATTGAGTAACTCATATAAATGTATTTTTTGAAAAAAATAAATCAATATTTTTTTATTTTTGTAAAATCACCGGTCTGGAAATAGGTATTATGTATTCAGGAACCTACTCTGGAATATCGGAGAAGGATTATGCAACAATTAATTTCTTTAATGTTTTTTTATTGTTTTATATTTATGGTTTTATATGTTTTGCATGTTAATTTTTTTTATTTATGGTTTTATATAGTATTTAACTAGACTCTATCTTTGATTTATTGTTTTATATTTATGGTCGTATGTATTACAAAAAAATAATAGTGTTTGAAATCTTTAAATCTACAAAAAATAATAATTATATAAAGTTAAATATGTTTTAAATAATACTACAAAGTTCAAATGGACCCTATCTTATCATCTTACCCCAAAAAATTCCATCAAACCCTTGCGATATTATATGGCCTAGGTTTCGGTTGACTCCTCTATCTTTAATGATTTATCCACGATCAACAACCATGTGAACTAACACAAAAACACCCACAATCCTTTTAACCCATAAAACGACATGTAACACCCGTAGATGCAGGCTAGACAATTAAGAAATAATAACGTGATAAAACGACATTTGATAGAAGGTTATTCCGAATAAATAATATTAGCCAAAGTTTTAGTATGCACAAGGTTCTAAAAAGCTCGTCATGGCTCCATGACTTGTATATGCCGTCAAACTTTACCAAAATGTTGTTTTAACTCATATATGTTTATAAAAATGAATAATAATTGAAAATACATATAAAAATATTAATTATATATAAAATTGTCGCCTTAAGTCACGCCTTACAAACGACGGGCTCGCCAACGCTTGGAAAAGCTTGAGGCTTGACATTATCGTCAAGTCATGTCTTACGTTATATAGAACCTTAGCATGCATAACAAAGATTTCGTAAATATAAGGAACTCTGAAATCTGACTTCGTGTGAAGAAGTTATGCTTCTTCGAAGTTTCGCGTTTAAACCGACATGGATATGTGTATCGTAAAAGTGAATTTTTGATAGATTGCTTATTAACCTAGGTAATCTAAATAAAAGTCATAGTAGTCGTAAAACCGAGAGCGCGCATATAGAGAACGTCCAAATCTAACTTCATATGAGGAAGTTATGATTTTTCGAACTTTCAGCGCAGCAGAAATCGAAATCCAAATCGGTTTGATGTTAAGACAAATTTACCTAAGAATGTTAAAGTCAATAAGTTTGACTCTACTTCAGGTAAATTTCACTATCTAACTCTGCTAAGTTTCAATTCTGAGATTCTTGATACATGATGTGACTGGGTCACATATTGATATTTTAAGAATCAAATAAAAGTAAAGAAACTTAAAGAAAGAATATGTTGAATCTGATCGCGTAGATGGATTTCTATCGCATAGTTTGAAGATTGGATTCTTGAGCTACGTCTTAGGAGTTATGAGATATTGCTTAGGAATAGATAACAACAAGTTTTCATATTGATTGTAAGGATAAGTTCTTCCGCAAAGTTTTTAAAATAAAAGGAAAATTTCTGATTTTATTTATTTTAAAATATCCTTACAATGGCATTTGTGGAAAAAAGTGTTGTTTATATGATTCCATTGATAGCAATAGTGGGAATATGAATTTGATTCTTTCATTTGTGGTAGTGTCTAAATTTACCAAATAAGGAAAGATACTCATCACCCAAGTTTCAGTTGGATAGAAACTTGGAATCATGCAAGTTGTATAACATGATGAATGAGAACTTTCAAGCATTTGAAAATTAAGACTAACTACTTGTTCACATGGATGTGTGAGTCAAGTGAAGGACTAAGGGATCAAGTACACTTTCTTGTGCACTTATTAAAGTCCACCACAAAAGATGGATAAGACTATTCGTCATGATTTACTAAGGTTTAGTAAATATGATTATACTTACAAGCTTAAGTATAATTCTGAAACATTGGAAAATTTTCAATGTATGACATAGCGAATAAGAAGAATCAAATTAGGCAGAAGGATAAAAGTTTCTCAAATCTGAAAAGATTGGAGAGTACTTTAGTATTAGTTTTTGTGATCATCTTAATGATTAAGAAACCATATCAAAATTAGTTCTCTAAGGAAATCTTAGTGCATTCGTATGACTAAGAAGATGAACTTGAATTGTTGAAATGGTTAAATCAAGAAGAAGAGTCATACTTCGTTCCAATACAAGTCTTAGAGTCATACTCCAAGATTGTAACTTGAGTGACATGTCTTAGAGAAGGTTTAAAACACATGTCAAATGTAAGAGTAAAAGTTTTCTACTCTTGTACATTTGAAATTGGTAAGTTGTGATGTTTTGGATAAAACAAAGACCAACTAAGGCCAATTGTGTGACGTGTTTGTCTTTATTAGAATGCACACTATCTCCTGAATATTTGACAAGAAAGTCTTATATGTCAAGAGGACAGTGGGAGTCTTAAAGGTCTTGAAAGTCTCAAGAACTAATCAAGAATAAAACCTGAAGTTCTTCACTAACACACAACTTGAGGTTTATAACCTATTGTGTTGACATATTTTGTGCCCATTCCAATTAAAGTTGGCTTTGCATATGAGTTCTTAGAGTTCTCAATTGGTTGCACAACAACTTGGAAGCAATGGAAGGCCCTTGAGCTGCCAAGTGGCAAGAAATTAAGATTGAGTTCAGTCCATATGACTTTTGATTTTTCATTATCCTTGTCTTGTGACTATGGTTTTGACAATTCACATGGATAAGAACACATACACCATTAAATCTAAGTGTCATAAGGTTTCTCTCCGACTCATGAAAATGATGGTGAGGAAACACTTTCACTAAGTAGATTTTAGTTGGATAGCAATTGTGATATTTGCATTCTCAAAGTCATTAGTGGAGCGTGTGTGGTTTACCGGCACACTAACATGGACTTGTGAGAAGTGGCAAAGGTCTAAACAATTGAGACTATGATTACGACATCCCTTTTCATAGTTCTAAAATTGTTTAGACACACCTGTGAGCTATCTAAAAGAGGTGTATGATTTTGATAAAGTTTTATCAAAACAATCTAGTATTAGAAATCTGAACTTTAGTAAGAAAGTCAGCTAATTTCTGAGTACATGTCAAAGCTAGTGGGAGCATAAATGTTATGCTAATAATCATCATGTTAGTAGGAGCATGATAATTATGATAAAGGTTGCAAGTTAGCAATGTTAATTATAGAAAACAAAAAAAAAGTTTAAATTGGGAAATAGTTGTTTTGCTATAATTAAGGGAGAGGAAATTATACTTCATCTCAATTCTGTAAGCTTAGATCGTGAGGTTTTAATCGTATTTAGTCAAGGATATACTCAACATAAGGGAATTCTATATATGGGTCCATTATTTGTGTTCTCAAATTCGAATATGATTACAACATCCCTTTTCATAATCTGAATTATGAGATCTTGGCAAACTGAAATGGAAATATTATAGCAAAAAACTAGTTTAGTCTTTATGTGAGACATCATGAATCGTGTCCCATATGCTTCAGATATAGGATCGATTACATGTGCTATATTCATCCTTTCTAAAATTTTCCAAATGCCTGGGGCATTAAGAAGGGAAAAGGTCTAGAATTAGATATGACTAAAAGGATTAAACAATTGTCGAGGACAATATAAGGTTTACCAAAGATTGGTTGCTCAAGGACAGTTGGAAGTATAGTGATAATTCTGGAAGGACCATATTGACATAATCTGTAAGGAGGCAACTCTTGTTCAGTAGTGATAGTTAAAATGGAATCTGGAAATGTTTCAAAGTTAGAAATTATTCAATCTGTGTAAGATTAGGAAACTTAATACAAGAAGGATGTTTTTCAAGGAGCTGATCTCCTTTGGAATGCTCTGTAATGGTTGTTGTCAAGTCTTTCTGACTTTGTGCATAATCATTACAAGAGGATCAATGCATATAAGTTTAGAATCTAACAGATTTCAGTAAATGGAATGAATTTGGAATTCTTGCATTTGCAGTAAGGATTTGGGACTGTGAAAAAAGGATCATTGGAGTTATGTTCAATTGATCTATTTCACAAAGTAAAGATCATAGACAAACATAGTATGCATACTTGGTGTATGGTATGACTAGTGTTTAGAAAACATAGTGTACATGCTTGGAGCATGGGACAACTATTGTTCTAAATTCAAGAATAAAGTTGATAGCTGAAACAGTATACAATGAATAATGTGTAATCATATGGTGATAAATAAAAGGTGTTTTATTTATGTTCATAGGTTTTGATACCATATTGGATTCAATTATTCTTGTGTTTCATTTTGCATGTTTTGACTTCCAGAATAAACTAGGTTATTCTTCCGGAATGACTATGTTATTCAAACCATCCACAGTCGGTCATATGTTGGAAGTAGATATGAATCAAGACTGTCATGGGTTGGCTTGTAGAGGTCTAAGATGTTGGACAAAGGGCTACAACACTCATGAGTGCTCATAAGTTCTGAGTATTGGATTCAACCCGCGCTCATTGGAATCACTTCATGGATTTTATCACGAGTGATCATGATACGATAATATCTTATATTCTTCAAACCTAGAGATGTGAGTTGTTACTATGAGTTGGTTGTACATTGATTGCACGAAAACGCATTCGGTAACTCGGTGTTATAAAACGTGTCTTTGTGTATGATTCAACAAGTAGTAGAACAAGACATACGAGTCGAAGTTTATCCATTCCTTTTACCTTCGGGATAAAAGCGATATATGTGGGCCCCTTGATGATTTGATGATGACAAATGGGAGTGCTCGGTCGGGCCAGGACTGATTTGATTTGTTCAATTAGTCAGTCGTCATAAATCGGAAATCGGGAAACAACCAATGGACAGAGAGAATGATTATAATCCATGTCTCAGTCCATATGATATCTAGAATGGAGGAATATATGATCCCTTATCTAATGGACAAGTCATTGACAAAGGTCATAGTTCATCTACAAGGTTAGAGTTCGACAAAAGCTTTTGAGAGCTACGATTGCCAGTCGGTTCTTGAAGTCATATGCAATAATAGTTTTAGACTTATCCAAGTGGGAGACTGTTGGATTAATTTCTACGTCCATAACTATAATTGGTAAGACTTGACACGACCCGACATGGTCCATTTGGGTTGCATGGCATCATGTACTTGGATAGACTAAATCAGAGAAATAAGACACTTATGGTTATTAATATATTATAAGTTCTAGTATATTAATAATAAGAATAATAATATTTAATTAGTATTGATCAAGAATTAATTTAGAATTAATTATGTGATCAAAAGAAGACTAATTAAATATATGGGTTGATTGTGCAAATCATCCATAACTTATATAGTGGGCCAAAGCTCTATGGATAATCAAGTTGGGTTAAACCCATAGGATGCTCCATGGAGGTTACATAACCCATGGGTCATGGAAATGAAAGGTCATGACAATTAGGGTTTACATGGTGTAACCCTAATTGTAACACACTATATAAGCATCATATTATTCACCAAAATCAGAAACTAGTGTGTGTAAAAGAAGGGCTAGCCGATTTCATGAGTTATGGATTTCTCTCAAGTCATTCCAAGTGTATTTGGTGTTGTGTGAACCATTTGAGGTGTCACACTTGAGGCACTAGGCACTCAAGCTTCATGAAGACTTTCTACATCAAAGAGGTATGTATTCTATCTTGTTATATTCATTGTCTTGTATGCTAGATTAGGATAATACCTTGGAAAGTTCATATTTGTATGTATAATAGAGAAAACATAGATCCAAGGTATTTAGGGTTTTATGTACACTTAGGAGTGTTAGAATGCTCAAAACCCAACAGTAACAGCACGTGATATTAAGAGCCATAGAAAGGTACATAATTTCCTCTATTGAGATCAAATCTATAACGGATCTTATCATTTCACGTCACTAAAAGGACGACTTCGCAATATAGCAACAACTTCACAAAAGAAAATGAAAAAATAAATCCAGCATATAACAAACTTACAGTAAGCAGAAACCATAGACAAAAATTTGGGGTAATACACCCGATCAACCAACAGATCATTGTGCTGCCTCACTTTGTCAACCACTTCCTGAGCTGCAACCTTCCTCAAATTTCTCTTGATAATAAAGAACAAGATGTTAACAGATAGCATAACTGATGTAACTTGAGCAGTTCATGAAATAGGAACCAAACACAGACCTCTACTCTTAGTATTTAGCTTTGTATCTCCTTTATCAAAGTCTTAGAATTTAATTCAAATTTTCAATGAATTTTTCAGCCTAATTATAATAAATAAAACAAAATTTATTCTAAACTCTAATTGGTTGGTGAATTTTAAAAAGTATCAAAGAGAAAGACATGGATTTTTCATTTGATTGGCACAATAACCACCATATTGCTGAGTGACTTCATATCTTGATACCTTAGTTGATCAAGCAACAAACCTAAGTTCCTACTTGCTTCAATTGATAAATTACTAACATTAAGTATGGGATCCCCTCTATGAAGCCAGGTTATGTTAAATTCATCCGACATCTCTACAGCACACTCTTTTGTAACTGCATCATTCAACCTCACTGTAATAAAAGGACAAATCGGTCATTTTTTTTGCTTTTTCCATAATAAATAGTATAAAAAAATATTTAAACTCATCATTACCTTGTGGTTGTTCCATTTTCACTGCGTCTAATTTATCTTGTAGTTCCTGAAACATTCCATACAATCTTTCTCAGCTTATTCTTTTACAATAAGAAGGGTATTTTCGTCTTTTTAACAGCAAAATGGTGAAAACATGTATACCTTGATTCTTCCTTCTTGAAAAAGGGTTGGAGTAGTTAATAATGCAGAGTATCTGCAATGATCAAGATGAGTATCTAGACATTTTTATATAAAAAAAAAGATAATACAAATAAACGTGTCACTATGTGAGTGGCATTATTTTATGGATCTTAAAACATAAAGTTAGTCATATTGGTAAGAAATCAGGAAATAGGAAAACAAATTGTTGCAATTTCCTTTTATAAGGATTATTTAAGAAGAGTCTACAAACGTATGACATCCTGGGAATGCAATTGAATAATCTCACCTATATTCAAAAATCTAACAAAAACGGTCTGGATCGTTTGGTAAATATAAATAAAAATATGAAATAATGGACTTTTCATTAACAACCAACACCATTGCAATACTCAGGGAGTTTTCCATGAACTGAAGTTGGTGAAACCAAAAGAGGTGCTCCTCATATGCCTATGCTTCATTTTATTTGTTCAATTTAATTAATTAAGTAATAGAAAGGAACTTATCTGTGTTATAACTTCACAGGTCATTAGATCAAACAGACGTAATTATCAAGAATAATGAGGACACTCTGCCTTCTGCTTTTTATAATGTAGCATAGAACCATCATGAATGAATGATTGCTTATTGGGCAGACCTTCTAAAGATCTCCAATGGATTTTTTTGATTTGGGATTGGCTGCAAGATTCAACACCATGATGTGAGAATTGAGAAAGCAGTTTGTATTGTAGAGGAAGGGGTACACTTACCTGCATATCCAGCTAGCAAATATCCTATAATAACCTCTATGGTTTAAATAAAAAGAGTAATTGAGAAAACGTTAATAATAACCGAATCGGCTGCCCAACACAATCAAATACAATGTCACCACAAGTTGTACAGACAAGGACAACCACCAAATTAGATATCAACCTGCCAAAAAGTGACATTAATAGACATTAACTATATCATTTTTAGTTCATGAATAAACTTACAAAAAAATATGATAAAAGAGGCTGTGATTATAACTAGAAGCAACTTTCAAGTCAACAAATCATTATAAATAACAAAATCCCATAATTAATTTATCAAGAATCTTTTGACTTTTTTCTTTTAATAGATGATGAGTCAACTGACTTAGACAATATATTCAAAAAAACCATGCCATGACATTCAAAATTGATAAAAGCTCATGACATTTATATTATATTTTGAAAAAAAAATGGTTTACCAAGGGAAGAGTGTGAATGAGTTTAGTGACAGGTCGCAAGATTCCAAGAGGGTCAACTGCTAAATCTTGATGCATTGGATCAACTTTTCCAATTGTAAGAAGTGCATGAGGGACACTGAAATTCAGTTTATAATAAATAATTCAATAAATATTATGTAACATAATAAAGCTTTTACTTTTATAAAAGTTATGGCATAAAAATACACAACATACCTTCCTGGAACAAAATTGAAGTCGCCACAAACTAACATTGGAATATCTGCACTTGCAACTATCTTTTCCAATCCTTTTAACAGTGTGTAAACCTTCAATTTTCACAATTATATAGTTTTTAAGTTTTTAAACAAGAAGAAAAAGTGTATATATAGAAACAACAGGAGATACTTATCTTCATTGATGTCATTTCTCTTCGACAAAATCTACACTAAAAGAAATTTGCCCATGTAAGTTAATATCAAAATTCCTATGAGGGCAAAATGGTCATAATAATTCAGAACAATCCTGAGATACTTATCTTCTTTGATGTCACAGTAGATACTTATCTTCTATTTCTTTCCTAATTTGGTGCTTTGTTTACCATTGTCTCCAACCTCACCTGTTTCTTTTCTTTCCTATTACTGGATAGATAAAATTTCACAAATCTCTATATACAAGATGTAAAAAAGTCAAGTTAGACAAACCTTGAGAGTACTTCAAAAATTCTAAAGCAAGAATCAGTTACAACTAAAAAAACGTGAAATTGAAGAGCAGAAGTGTAGAAATAGAATAGAAATTGATGATGAAATTGAAGAGTAGAAGTGTACACCTTGATTTCAGATTAAGTTTCCCTTAGAGAGATGCAACTATGACCATGTGGATCCATACATATCAGCAAAACCCTTTGGTCTTCTCTCTTTAGATCGTATAACTCCAGATTTGGGGTCCAGTAAACCATGAATTAGACTATATCACTCGTAGATAAACCACCAGACCAGACGACTACTACCACCCTACACCACGTGACTGATAAGTGAGACACGAAATAGGAGGATTCGGAAATAAAAAATCGGCCGATAAAGACTTAGAGCTATGTACTCGACTGATAAGTGAGAAATTATGTATACGTGAAGACACAGGTGAGGGGTGGAGAAGGTGGCAAGTCAGAAATTAGGGCTTTTGGAGAGATGTTTTTAATCACATCCTGGGAGTCGTCTACAGAGTTAGAATTATGTTTCAACCCATTGAGAAGGAAGTGCATATCTAAGGGCTGACCCGCTAAGAGCTGTCATCTTCCTTCCCCAAAGCCATCATCGTGGCGTCTTCCTTCTTCGGAGCCACGATCGCCGCCCTTTTCCTTCCTTTAAGCCACCATCTGGAACCTTTGAGAGAGAGCAATGTAGAACTGGAGATAGATTTGTGAAAAAAAGCCCTAGTCTCGATTTTGTGTTGAGAGAAAAATAATACTCCTAGGTCAAATGAAGGGAAACAAAGACGGCGGGTTTTCTAATTTTTTTAGATTTCCTTTTCCCGCTGCTAGCTGGTTGCTAAAGAGGAGCCGCACGTTTGTAAATTATAAAGCGACATTTATAGATGACGAACGTTTAAAATAAGCGCCCTCCATGTTTTATTTTATTTTTTGTGAGACACTAAATTTAGGGCACGCAAAAATGCGTGACCTAAATCCTTTAAATTTAGGGAGAGCTGACATTATTCTTAAGACACACGCTTTTGCGCATCGTAAATTTGTGCGTGTCATGGTTTGCGCGTCATTAAAGGGCTATTTTCTAGTAGTGTTATGTGATAGATGAAATATTATAAGATGATTTTTATATGATTTATATTGTATATGTATTTTCATGATTATAATACATTGGGTAGTTAAGTGTAATGAGAGATGAAAATGATAAGATGACATAGTATGATGAGAGATAAGATGCCATGGTATGATGAGTGATGAAAATTAAGATAGTGCGTCACAACTTTATCGGTATATTGTACTAATGAAGTAGGAACTGGTAATATTGTACTAACGATGTAGGAGTTGGTACTATTGTACCAACAATGTAGGAACTGATACTATTGTACTAACGATGCGAGGATTGTTCTGTTGTACTAACGATGAAGGAACCGGTACTATTGTACTAATGATGTAGGAACCGATACTATTGTACAAACGATGTAGGAACCGATACTATTATACTAACGATGTAGGAACCGGTACTATTGTACTAACGATGTAGAAATTGATACTATTGTACTAATGATGTAGGAACTCAAAATTTTGTAATAATGATGTAGTAATCTAACAGAATATAGATGAAAACCACGATATTTACAACAATAGTCCTTACGATAGGTCTTTATAGATGAATAAAGAAGATAACGGGAATGGGTAATCAGGTTAAATGTTTGATATGAAATAGATAATTAAACAAATTAACTATATTATTGTGGGTTGAAATCCATATTTTAACATCCCAAAATTATAATAAAATTTTTCATTTTTCATTAAAGAGAAATCATTGTTTTCCAATCATCCCATAACATAAAAATCCAAGATCAAATACAAATATCCCAAAATCAATGTTTCATAACATCTCCACAACATGTCACTTAATAATGTGTACAATCACGTCTTTGCTTTCCCCCGATCATCTAAAGTACATGAAACATAAAACTTAACCGATAAGCCAAAACTTAGTGAGTTCCCCCAAAATACCACCACACAACATATAACAACATGCATATTGGGTTCATAGTCATCAGGCTGGATTACCCCTTAGCCCACAGCATGAATCTGGTTTTCCTTTCTGGTCCATAGCTCATTTATGGCTTGTTCCCGACAGCATAAGTCTGGTATGATTTTTCGGCCCTTAGCTTATGTTTGGCATGCTCCCGAACCCACAACATAAGTCTGGTTTGCCTTACCGGCCAACAAATTATGAGTGGTTTGCTCCCAGGTTTGATGGCTTCCGCATAGAGCAGTATTGCCTCAACCCAACCACACTATGTCGACATATGTAACAGATAATCATATAACCAACAAACAGATAGTCATACATAAATAGCATAGCAACATCCTATATACCAGGATACATAACCTAGTGGTTCGACATTGGTGCCTTCAAGTACAGTGATGAAAACTCACCTTACAGTCTGAGAAGTAACAAAGAAGAACGTTGCTCCAAAAATCAACTCTACATGCCACCTATACATCAAACAGTGACCTAAATTCAAACTACTACTCAAAATACCCAAAATGCCCCTAAGTCAAACTTGGTCATAATTATGGTCAAAGGTCAAAAGTCAAAAAGTCAACAAGTTAACTCAGACTGAGTACGCTCGGTGTACTCAGCCATTACGCCCCGCGTAGTGCATTCTCTTGGCTAGATTATGGGGTCTTGACCTGGTACATGCAACATACCCTCAAGTACGCACAACGTACTCGCCTGTCACCACTTCCTTTCTATTAAGTGCTTAATCTATTAAGATACCGCATCTAAAACTCAGATCTAGTTCCAAACACTACAAGAAAAAGGCCCTTTAACGACACGCAAACCATGACACTCATTAATTTATGTTACACAAAAGAGAGTGACATTAAAAAGTGACATCTCTTCAAAAAATTTAAGGATTTAGGTCACGCATTATTGCGCACCCTTAAATTAGTATCATAAGAAAAAAAATTAAAAACACGGAGGGCGCTGTATCTTAAATGCACGCCCTGTATAAGTGTCGCTTTATAATTGTAATGAAACGCGCGTTAAGGAAGTAGACAGGGGGAAACGAAATCCCCAAAATTTTGAAAACCCGCCTTCTACCTTGTTTCTATCTTTCATCTTCCCAATCGACTCTCCCCTCTCCCTCCTTCTCTCTCCTCTCCGATCCACTTATCCGCTACTCCTGATCTCCTTCTTATCGGTCTCATACAACATCTCGTTCCTCACCTTTTCCGTTGACCACTGGTACTTCCCCAGCGGCCAAGCTTCCACCCTATTATTTTCATCTTCAAATCGATTGTCGTATCTCATTTCTGCTTATCATGTACCTTCGACCCTCTTCTCTCCATCTTTGATTATCACAACAATTGTCTCTTTATAGCAAAACGGAGTTCCATCAGATAAGCGCCTCAATTTTCCATCTTTTTATTGGCAACTCAGGCTTAAAATTTTCTTTCTCACCGTCTCACCTCAATGAAGATCGATTTCATGCCTTAAATCTTGCAGACAGTTGCTCCGGTGAAGTTAACTACAGACGGAGGTTGATTGGGGAGGAATAAAGGTGGGAGGCTAAGTCGACCGCTTGATCCCTTTAAACCACCCCCGTCTGATCATCTTCAGATTTTCATTATAAAAATCAGCGATGGGAATTTTTAGGGTTTTTAAGCAGAGTGACAATTACGATTTTGAATCATTGAAGCTTTTTTTATTTTATTTTAGTGAGGGCACGTTAAAATTAGGAGAGAGTTCGAGAGTGGGTTTCGATTTACCCACCATCAGATAACCACCTCCACTTTCAACACCAGAACAGCGCCATCATCTTCTAAGGATTTGGAATTTTGGTTGTTTTCGCTGAATCAAGCTTCAACTTTTTTTGTTCCATAAATCAAGGTATGGTTCCCAATCCTGAAGAGGTACCTATATTTTCTTCAATGGATATCAATCACAAAACGAAACCCTATCTAATTTTCTTAATTCGACAACTTTTGTGAAAGGAATTATGACTTTGATGTTCTCCATTATGAATTTAAGGTCTATGCATCTTAGGAAAGTTTAATTATTGATTGAGTATGTAACTTTAATTCGTATTTTGTAGAAAATAGGTGTTGTGTTCCCCTTCACCACAGAGGAAGATATGGATAACTTGTGGCTATTGGAATTAATTTTTTTTTTCTAAATAGTTGTTTTGAAAACTAGCTGCGATGTTAATTTTTACATCCAGGGAAAAATTTTATGACTTTCTTTTATCATTTTCTGGTAATTATTTTCACATTTCAGGCGGTAAGTGATTTGAGCATGACCAAGTGGAGGGTTTTCCTTGGGATACCTGTTTGTTTATGGGAAGTCAACTTCTTAAGCTCTCTGTTTTTTCTTCAGGTATTGTTATCCTTTCTCTAAACCCATATAGACATGTGTTATTTAAGGTTTATTGGGAAAAAACACATTATCTGTTGATGTTCTTTCCATTGTGATAATTCCTTTAGGGTCTAGTGGGTTTAACAATCATCTAGATAAAGTTAACCCAGTTTTTTCAGTGAACTATTTATTGTCGGCATTCAACCACACCACCACTGTTGCTGTTTGGATAACGCCTTCTATCATGTTCACCAGGTTCAAATACTAAGGTCTGTCACCTGTTGTAGTTTCACATTTTTGTTACGTCCTCACTTTACACAAAAATTGTCATATTTTCTCATTTATTTGTTAATCCACTTCAGTAATGTCCTATATATATATATATATATATATATATATATATATATATATATATTGCACACCAACTGTTCGGTAAAATGCTTAAAACAAAATTTTTAATTTTTATTCAATATATGTGACAAAGAATATTCATTTTCTGATTATCGACTTACTTCCTCATGTTATTTGGTCCTTTTTATTCAATATTTTTTTTATTCAGTATCCTTTTTATTGTTTCATTTCTTGATTTACTTATTTGATTGCAGGTCCTGTTATTACAACTTCAGGTTCTAATGGTGCTAGTGAACAAAAGCTCAAAAGAAGCATTTTGATTCTCAAACCACTTTTATCCCATTATAGAAGA
The DNA here is from genome assembly GCF_051521515.1 of Lactuca serriola. Classification (NCBI taxonomy): domain Eukaryota; kingdom Viridiplantae; phylum Streptophyta; class Magnoliopsida; order Asterales; family Asteraceae; genus Lactuca; species Lactuca serriola. The sequence continues at coordinate 13,956,200 of NC_136413.1, forward strand.
TATTGGTCAGCAGCTCTAAGGAGATCCTGGGCTATTCTCAAATCCACCTCCACTGATCCATTCTCAAAAGTAGCAATAATGGTATTTGATTTAACTTTTTGATTTTGATTTATCATATGAATAAAGGTACACTAACAAGGGCAACTTTTGTTTTCATCATAGGTTTCTGGATGTTGGATCTTGCTAATAACACCGTTCATGTAACAATTTATAAAAAGATCATTTTAAAAAAAAAAACTTGTGTTTTAAACCATTATTTAAATTCAAGTAACAATTTTAATAATTTCAGGGCCCCGCTCGTGCTCTCCTGGCTGATTTAGCAGGTATGTGCCAAGTTTTCTGAATTCCTCAATCTTAATTTAGATCAAAACCCTAAACCCAAATCTGTTAATAGTTTCACCTTATGATGTTTATGTTATGTCTCTAGCAATGCTAATTATAATATTTATTCATTTATTTGATAGGCCCTGATTTTTTACAAATTTGCCCTTACTTGTTAAATATAATGTTTGTAACAGGGAGTCCTAGACCTGGATGAGGCGATTTCTCCAAAGTGTGGACTTCTTTTTCCTTGTTGGACTGTAATAGTTCAGGTAAATGATAAATAATTAATAAGTATTTAAAATATTTTCTTTTTTGTGGTTTTTTATTTTGATAATTTTGGGATCTGATTATAAAATTGTTACAGGGTGGATACAAAGTTTTGTAGCAGATTACTGGATACGCATATCATCGTTAGTAGATTACATACTAATTATTAAAGAGGTGTGATTACTGATTAATAAATAAATATTTCCAGGAGTTGGTGCTGCAATTGCATGGATGCTGATGGGTGCATTGATCTTGGTGGCCTTTTAAGGGTTACAACAGGTTATGGAATAAAAGGTATGCTACTTTTTGTTATGGTACTTGTAGTTGTTTAATGGCTTTTGTTATATTAAAACTTAGGGGTTGTTTCTTTTTGACTTAATATGGACAAAATGGCCTCATGTGTTAAGCCAAGTTAATGTATTAAGACACCAACCCCTTTAACCTTCTTTTTTCCACCCTCACGTGTGAAATTTGTTTTTTCGTATGTAAGGGTAAAATAGAAAAGAAATAGACTTTATGTATCCAAACATACATCATCATCCATTCAGTCTGATGATTTTTCTTATAGTTATTTAGATTCCAATGTTGTTTTTATGATTTGAAAAGTCAATTGTCATCAGTATTGCTCTCTGTTGGATCGGATGGACAACCAGATATCATCAAGGAGTGGCAGATTGAGGAAAGGCAGCTGAGATTTGCATCAATGGTCTGAAACAGTTGATCTAATATCTCCAAAATTTCATTAACAACAAATTATAATTAAAAATAATATATGTGGCCCCTGAGCTTTCGACTTTGATCTTTGCTTGTGGTTCTTACTGTTCCAAGTAAATGAGTATCTTTGGCCCCTGAAACCGGTTTTTTTTCTTAGTGTAAATTACATTTTTGGTCCTTGAGCTTTCGATTTTGGTCTTTGCTTGTGGTTCTTACTGTTCCAAGTAAATGAATATCTTTGGCCCCTGCGAGCAGCTGAATTTTGTATCTTTGGTCTTAGAAAGTCATTTTACTTGAAACAGGTATGGACCAAAATTCTAATAGAACTTTTTGGGAATTTAAAAAAAATCAGCTACATGCTGAGACAAAAAAATGCAATTTACTCTTTTAGTTAATAAATTCCAAGCAAGCATACACTTGTTGATGTAATAATTGTTGTTGCATTTGTAATTTTGCATTGCAGGTATATTTGGGTGAGGAGTATGTGAACAACCCTACACTTTCTGATGTAAGTTTCATGATTGAAGGTACACATATGATATATGATATGTTTTTTAAAAAGGTAAAAATTAAGTAACGGATGTGGCTGGCAGTTTATTTATTTGGTATGATATCAGGCAAAAGGTTTTATGCTCACAGAATCTGCCTGCTTGCTTCTTCTGATGCGTTTCGGGCAATGTTTGATGGTGGTTATAGGGTTAGTATCAAACTAGAAACATATAGTATCATATGTGTTTATGAATGATGATGATGAATGTGGTGGTTTGGTTGCATTCTAGGAGAGAGATGCAAAAGATATTGGGAGACATTTGAGAAAATGATGAGGTGAATTTACACTAGATCAGTAGAGGTGGATTTGAGAATAGCCCATGATCTCCTTAGAGCTGTCGACCAATATCTTCTAGATGGTGTTAGTGAACAAAAACTTTTTAGGACCAAAATTTCAAAAATAAACTATACTCAAGAGACCTAAAATGTAATTCACTATAATTTCAAAGATATTAGAATTAGTTTTAAGTATGATTTTCGTTAATCAGGTGATAGATTTTCAAGACGTTTCATTGCAGCCATTGTCAACCAATAAAATTCCTTGTGATGGAGCAAAACCCGGTGCAATATCTGCACCTGATAATCTTTTAGCATTAGCTTCAAAGGTATTACTATTTGTAATTTTGACCAACATAGCAAGAAAACATTTTTGGGACCAAAATTGCAAAAAATCAGAAAATGTAATTTAATCTTAAGATTTGTTATTATTATGATTTGATTTGATAGGTAAGATCATGGATGGAAAAAGTACATCCAGGTACTAGTAAGTGTGTAATGTCTTATGTAATCGGAGTTCACAGCCTTAAGGCAATCAACCTTAAGACATACGATTGAGAATGAATGGATTATTTGATGAAGAAAAACGTGCCATTCAATTCACCTGGAACTTCATTGCTTTGTACAAAATCGGACCTGCAGGTGGTGGTGGTATCAGGTCTATCTGAATAATTGATTTTCATAAAAATAAAATAGAAAATCACCATGTGTGTACTTGGGGATATAAAAGGAAATAAATAAACGAGGGCACATTTGTAAAAAGTTAATACTTATATTAATACTCTCTCTTGTCTCTGCTAGGCTTACAATCTTGTATTTTGAAATGCAGCAAGGGACACAAGAAAGAGATCATTCTTCAGAAAGGATTGGTATGTTCACACGAAAGGTATGGAATTGTAGAAGGGTGAATCTGAGGGTGCATAGTGTAGTGAAGAAAGCACATCTTGGCCTTGTTACAGCCCTAGCCTTCTCACAGGATTCAAGGTTCCCTCTCTTTTTTTCTTTATAAATTCTTTAATTCAGACTTCATACCTTTGACCTTTCCATACCCGTATTTTTTTATATAAGAAAGCTTGTTGTTTTTTTTTGTAATACAGAGACCTGGTGTTTGCATCTCTTGATTCAAGTGCAAGGGTCACACAAATCAAAGAAACAAAAAACAATGGTATATCACTTTTTCTCTCCTCACTCACATCATCATATAAACACGTGTACTTTCTATTGGATTTTTGTAGCTTGCTTCAAGTGTTACAGAAGAGAAAACAAACAGTGATAAGAACATCTCAACCATGTTTGATGTGTTGAGAAGGAACAGAACTGTAAAGCTTGAAAGTTTAGTCCTGAAATGTAAACCCTGATAACTTCCCAGTTCATACTTATATATATTTTCTATGTACCATTTCTTGTCGTTTTCCTCCTTGACCAGGTAATATCATCAATTTTTTTCTTTCAACTTAGTATTTCTTACTGGTTATGAACAAGCCTCTCATCTCACATTTGAGTTTATAGGAATCAACAATCACTGTGAAACTTCTAGTCTTTAGATTTCTTAGTGGTTGTGAACATTTGTTTCTTCCCTTTCTACCCTTCACTTGCAGGTTGATGATTTGTCAAGAATGTTCAGACTATTTTCCAAAAATACCCCATGGATTGGATCCTGTCTCTAGTATGTTTAAATAGGTTTGTGATTTAGGAGTTGGATTCTATTTTTTTTTAAAGTAGAATGTAGTTATTTGTATTTGTTGTCATCTGTTTTTATCTTTTTGACGCAATGTAGCATGTTGCTGCTGAAGGCACAACCTTGGTCAAACAGGCAGAAGATGCTGCAAGTAATAAGAAGGCAAAAAAGAGATTGCAGGTTGATCCTGCTACATGGCCAATAATGATCTTTAGGGTCTGCTAGAAGGATTGGAGATTGCAGTTAAGCTACTATCTAAGACTTCACGCCAAGGACTTGATGAATTTAAGCTAGCAATGTTTTACTTAATTTGGACATGAACCCTAAGATATCATATTTTGGCATGGCTAGAAGCTTTGGAGGAAACGAGACTCAAGCAAAAGTAAACACACAGAGAGTTGATGGCACATAGTAAGCTAGATAATGCAATTGTATATAAATGAGTTCATTTTTTTTAATAACATTTACTCACTATTGGAATAATTATTTGTATTTGACATATTAGTGAAATGAATTATATTTGTTATTTATGGTATTTTATTTTGTATTATGAGATTTTTAATGTATTATTCAATTTGAAAATTAGTAAATCTATAAATAATTTTTTAAAAATATTTAAAATCATGATACGCAAAATGTGTGTCATCTTCATTTATGACATGGCCTTTCTTGATAGGGGCTTTCTTGATACGCATTGCGTGTCATTAACACGCGCGTCGTAAGGTTATGACACGCGAATGCGTGTCGTGTTCCTTTATGACAGGGCCTTCCTTGATACGTATTGCGTGTCGTAAACGCGCGTCGTAAATGAGCGTCGTAAATGCGCGTCGTCTCTCTTTATGACAGGGCCTTCCTTGACGCGCATTTGCGCGTCTTCTGAGCCTTTTACGACGCGCAATGAGCGTCGTAAAAGGCTGTTTTTTTAGTAGTGAAATAATGTTCTACGTCATAAAGTTTCCAACTTTATGACTTCGCGTGCCTATAAGGTGTCAAAATATTAAACCCTAACATCTCACAATATTTTAATACACAATACATGTATGGATGAAAATTGAGGGTTAAGATCCTATTTTTATAACTCTAAACACACTAAAACGTTCAAAAGGACAAATAATTTGGTCTTGAGTAGTCCATACTAACTTAGACCAAGAATATGGGACTAAAAGCAAATAACTTCAAAAACTAGCAAGATCTAGAGAGATAATCATCAAGTTCAGAACTTTATACTTTCTGGGGGTTGCTCAAGAAGTGTAAAACACATATTTACAAAGCTTGGAGCTTCTTGCTTGATTTCCAATGGCTTCATTCCTTCAAAGGTGGACACCAAACACCAAAATGAGCTCAAAACACCATAAATGAAGATTAGGGTTTGTTAGGGATGAAAAGAGGGATGAAGGCTGATAAATGAAGGGGTCTCAGTGAGATAATGATGCTTAAATATGGTCCAAACCCTAAAAATTAAGGTTTGGGCTTTTGCCACATACGCCCATCGTACGTAAGTGTACGCCCAACGTACTTAACAAAATGTGCAGTTTCATTTAAGTGCCAAAGGGACCAATTTTTCAACATATTTTACATATAAGGGTAGAAATGGAAAATACCTGGATCAAGGATGTTACAAATCTCCCCCACTTAAATCAGACTTCGTCCTCGAAGTCAAGTGCTACGAATAACTCAGGGTAGTGCTCTCGCATCTCTGCCTCGGGTTCCCAAGTCCATTCGGAACCCTTACGATGTTTCCATTGGACCTTGACCAACGATACCACCTTGTTACGCAAGACCTTCGTCTTCCTACCTAGAACCGCCACTGGTCACTCAACATAATTTAGACGATCATCTACCTGAATATCATCTAGAGGAACAACTACTGAATCTTCAGCCACATACAGCTGGAATTGAGAAACATGGAAGGGGTTATGAATCTGACTAAGTTGCTTAGGCAAATCCAACCGATTGGCTACCCTGCCTACCCAGGCTAATATGCGAAACAACCCAATATAACGGGGTCCCAACTTGCCTCTCTTTCTGAAGCGTATTACACCCTTCTAGGATGATACATTCAGTAGAACCATGTCGCCGACCTAGAACTCCAACTCCGGTCGATGCCAGTTAGCATAACTTTTCTGCCGACTTTGAGTTGTTTGTAACATCTACTTGATCTGGTGAATAAGCTTCGTCGTGTGAAGAAGCACCTCAGTCTTTCCCATGACACTATGACCGATCTCTCCCCAATAGAATGGGGTACGACACTTCCTGCCATAGAGAAGCTCAAACAATGTTGCACCGATACTAGAATGATAATTTTTGTTGTAAGACAACTCAGCCAAAGGAAGATAGGTATATCAAATCCCATCGAAACCGATCACACATGCTCTCAACATATTCTCAAGCATTTGGATGGTCCTCTCGCTCTGGTTGTCTGTATGCGGATGATAAGCAGTGCTAAAATGCAACCTCGTACCCAGTTCCTCGTGGAACTTCTGCCAAAGTCGATATGTGAACCAAACATCTCGATCCAATATAATAGAAATAGGAACACCATGTTGGGCGATGATCTTGCGCACATGAACATCAGCCAATTTTTCGGCTATGGAGCTCTCCCGAATAGCTAAAAAGTGGACACTCTTGGTCAGACGGTCCACTATAACCCATATCGCATCAAATCCATTAGCCATCTAAGGTAGCTTAGTGATGAAATCCATGGTGATCTATTCCCATTTCCACATGGGAACCTCCAAAGGCTGAAGCTTGCCATGTGGCCTCTGATGCTCGATCTTGACCATCCGATAGGTCAAGCACCTCTCAACATATCAGGATATATCTTTCTTCATATACGACCACCAATAACTAAGTCTTAAATCCTGGTATATCTTGGTGGATCCATGATGTATCGAAAATATGGACTTATGAGCCTCTTCCATCACATTTGCCTGATCCCACCGAAATCTGGTACCCAAATCCGACCACACTAGGTCAATTATCCAAGACCATCTATAGAAAACCTGTCAATATCACCCTAATTCGCTCCTGTTTCCAATTCTCCTTCTTGAATCCCTCAGCCTGAGCCTCTCTAATCAAATCCAGTAGTGGCCAATCAATAAAAATCCTCATACATAAGCTCCTAGCAGAAGAACTAGCCGGATTGTGGCTCAATGCATCAGCAACCATATTCGTTTTCCCTGGGTGATAAAGAATCTGACAATCATAGTCCTTGACCACGTCAATCCATCTATGATGCCTCATATTCATATTTGGCTGATCCATGAGATACCTCAAACTTTTAGGGTCAGTGTAAATGGTACACCGAACCCCACATCGGTAATGCCGCCAAATCTTGAGGCCAACACCACCGCCCCCAGCTCCGAATCATGCTTCAAATACTGAACCTCATGCAGCTTCAAATGCCTAGAAGTATATGCAATAACCCTCCCTCGCTGCATAAGCACTGCCCCCAAATTGGTGATAGAAGTATCACAATACACAACAAAATCCTCAACGTCCACAGGGAAGGTCAACACCGGGGCCTCACATAATTTATGGCTTAGTGTCTCGAATGCAGCATGATGCTCTAGGCCCCAATGAAAATCCACTCCCTTCCTCGTCATACGAGTGAGGGGTACAACAACCTTGGAGAATTCCAAAATAAATCTCTGATAATACCCTGTTAAACTTAGAAAACTACTGATCTCTGAGGGAGACTTTGGGACCTCCCACAGCATAACAACCTCAATTTTGGCCAGGTCGACCAAAATCTCATTCTGGTTAATGAGATGTCCCAAGAACTGGACCTCCCGTAACCAAAACTCATACATCGAGAACTTGGAATACAACCTTTCCTGCCTCAAACTCCCACAAGCTCTTGAAAGTGATCCTCATGTTGCTCCCTGGTCTTGGAATAGACCAAGATATCATCGATGAAAACAATAACTGATTAATTGAGCATCGGTCTACACACTCGATTCATCAAATCCATAAATATCGCATGCGCATTGGTGAGCCCAAACAACATCACCAAGAACTCGTAATGACCATAACAAGTCTGAAACGATGTCTTCTCTACGTCCTCCTCTCTAACCCTCATCTAATGATACCTTAACCTCAAATCGATCTTGGAGAACCAAGATGCTCGCTACAACTGATCGAAGAGGTCATCAGTCCGCGGAAGTGGGTAAAGGTTCTTCACCGTTAACTTGTTCAACTCCCGATAATCAATACACATGTGGTGAGACTTATCCTTCTTCTTTACAAAAAAAAAATTAGTGTTCCCTAAGGTGAACTGCTCGGTCTGATAAACTGCTTGCCCAATATCTCCTAAAGCTAAGAGGATAAATCCTGCATCTCTGGTGGTGCTAATCGGTATGTCACCTTTGCAATCGGGGCCGCACTGGGGACCAAATCGATCATGAACTCAACCTGCCTCTCAAGAGGTACATCGGGTAATTCCTCCGAAAACACATATAGGAACTCTCTGATTACGACACATCAGAAACTGAGACCTCCTTCCCAACCCGAGTGTCAACCAGATACGTGATGTAACCCATACACCCATGCTGCAAATACTGTCAAGCCCTATAAGCAGAACAAAAGGTCGATATAGCTCTGGTACCCTCGCCATAAATAACTAGTTCTCCCCCACTTGGGGTTCGAACTACCACCCGTTGACCGAAACAGTCAATCATTGCACCAAACCTGCTCATCCAGTCCATCCCTACTATCACGTACACATCCCCCATAACGATAGGGATCAAATCGATCGGTAAGACACTCTGAAAATCTCCAAAACGCAATCCCGAAAAACGCTCGAAGCGGAAACCCCATGCTCGTTAGCGATGGAAACTCACAACAGGCAATCCAAATCTCCAAGAGACATGCCAAAACTCTTATTGAAAGACTAAGACACAAAGGACCGACTCGCACCCGATTCAAAATGCACAAGAGCAGGTATGGAGTTCACTAAGAAGGTATGTAACGTCCCAAAACTCAAAACCAAAAATCGTTTTTATATTAATCAAACCATCAACCAAACATATTTGTCAAAAACTATAAAGTAATCATAGTGGGAGCCATTGATTAAGATTTGGTGGGGAGATAGGTTGATATGTAGTGTGAGGGGTAAGTTTAGGAAAAGCAAATTCAGTTTCAACAAACACCACATGTCGTGAGGTGTATATTTTAGAGGAGATTGGATCATAGGCGTAATAAGCACTTTGGGTGGGAGAATAACCCACGAATATACATGGGGTGGATCTAGGGTGAAGTTTGTTTGGGGAATATGGTCTTAGCCACGGATAGCAAAGATATCCAAAACTTCTGAGTTTGGAGTAATTTGGAGATTTGTTGAATAAACAGTGAAAGGAGATAGATTGTGTAAGGTGGAGGTGGGTAGGGGATTTATTAAGCAGGCAACAGTGGTGAAGGCGAAAGGCCAGAAGGAAACCGGGATGTGCGCATGAGAGAGTAAGGCAAGACCTGTTTCTACTATATGTTTGTGTCTTCGTTCAACATATCCATTATGTTCCGGGGTGTAAGGTAGTGAGGTGAGATGAAATATACCAGAGGATGAGAGATGAGATTGAAGTTTAAGGTATTCACCTCCATTATCAGAGAACAACTGTTTTATTTTGGTATTGAAGAAGTTTTCAACTACAAGCTGAAATCTAGTGAATATGCTGAGGGATTCTAATTTCTTTTTCATTGGATACAGCCAGATGTACTTAGTGAAGTGATTAACAAAAATTATGTAATATTTGTAGTGATCAATAGATTCAACAGGTGAGCACCAGACATCAGAAAAAATAAGTTCAAGTGGAGCATTTGATGTATGAGATGTTTGATGAAAAGGCAAACAATGACTTTTATTGATTTGACAAGAGTTACAATTTTCATTGAAGCTAGAACTAAAAGAAAGAGAAGCTGCTAATTGCTGAAAAACTTTATTTTGGGGATGCCCCAGTCGATGATGCCATGTAGATGAGTTGGTGCGCTGCATGGAAAATATCTGAGGTAAGATGGAAGGGCGTAGCTCATACATTCCCTTTGTGTATGTTCCCTTGAAGAGGGGGATTTTGGATGTTAGATCCTTTATAACAAAAACAAAAGAGTAAAATTCGATTAGAAAGTGATTATCAAGACATAGCTTGGAAATAGAAATTATGTTGCGTGAGAGGGCATGAACATATAAAACATGTTTGAGAGGAGTGTGTGGAGTTTGAATAATCACAGAGCCAATGCGATAAATTTGTAAACACGAACCATCACCGATGACCAGTTCTTCGGTTCCATCATATGGGGCGTGAATGGACAGATTCTTGAGATCAATTGTAGCTGAAAACTGGCGCCACTGTCAAACAGTCAGTTGGATGTATTTGATGAAGTTGTTTGTTTTGGTGTCATGAGATGAGCATGTGCGTTTTTTGCCTACACATTCCTGGGATAAGAAGGCACAAAAACAATTGGAAAAAGCTTCTTAAAAGTGAAACAATTGTTAAGAGAATGTCCTTTATTGTGACACCATTGACATTTTCCCAGAAAGGGACAGTTTCTAGTAGCTTGTGAGGATTGGTTTGATGGTGTAGGCAAGAGACCGGTCGCAGTATTGTCTTGACGAGTGGGCCATGATTTGCGGGGTTGATGATTTGCATAGAAAGTTGTAACTGGTTGGTGGAGATTTGGTGATGAGATTTGTTGTGCAAGAGTTAATTCATGATTGATGAGTTTCTCATGTAACTCATTGAAAGAAATGGGTGAGTCTCTTGCGTGAACAACATCCAGAATAGGTTTATATGTGGATTGGTCTAGCACATTTAGAGCAACATCAATCACATCTTATTGATCAAGTTTTTTGCCTCATCAACTACAGTCTTGATGATCTGCATGTATTCAGTGACAATTTGGGTAGAAGTTTTGGTTATTTGTTTTAGGCGATGTTGAAGTTGCTTAATGTGACCTCGTGAAGGGGAAACATAAGTTCCGGCTAGGGTTTGCCATGCTTCTCGAGATGATGAAGCATTTGTCACAAGAGGGACAATTTGGGGAGATAGACTGCCAACGAGTGCTCCAAAAAGTAGTTTGTCTTGGCGGAACCATTTAGGGTAGTCGGCATGAGGTGTAATTGTTCCATCGACGACTGTGATTGGCGATGTAGGAAGATGGGTTCCATCAATGAATCAGTACAGATCGAGGCCATGAAGGAGGGCTTCGATATGTGTTTTCCATCCAAGGTAATTTGTAGAGGTTAGCTTCAGGGTGGAAGGAAAGTGAACAATGGTGAGATCGTCCTTGGAAGTGGTGTTAACGATCAGAGAGGAGCTTGAGTTTTCTGCAGTATTGCCCATGATTATGCGTCTGAGAAAGAAAGAAGGAGAGAAATTTGAGAAGTATTCAAAGTCGTAGCTCTGATACCATATAAAGAGTGAAATATATTTGGTAAGGTTATCTGTATTGACTTGATTATTGATTTACATAACATGTATACATGAGTATATATAATTGAATGTACAGCTATACTAGGAGATAAATACGGAAGACTAAAACAATATTGACTAAGTAAAATACACGTGAATAAAATGGGAAGAGATAAGAATGAATCTGATCAGGTTATATCTTAATAGCCTCGTGGTGTTAGCTTGGGAATCACTCACCAAAAGGGAGTAATCCGGGTTCAATCCCGGTTTGGTTTCTATTGAGAGATAGCCACCGGCCTCCTAAGCGGATGCTTTAAACGGTCAACATATACTGCTTGACCAGCGGTCAAAGAACCGGAAGATGATTATCGGCAATGGCTCGGATAGGGTCATCCTTTATCAAAAAAAAAAAAAAAAAAGAAAAAGTACATGCACACTTTTTGAAAACAAGTTGCATGCTTTGGGCATGCATATTGCATACGGGCTTTGAACAATTGCGTAACAAGCATCATTCATGTAAATGATATTGCGCATGGAAAACAACTTTATCACAATATACATCTTCATCTTCATAGCAAATATCTCAGTTATCAAGAATCACATATAAAGCAAAACGGATGTATTAAGAGTATACCTCAAGTGTTTATATATGCCATTGGTATAATTTGCTATACTTTAAATATTACAATACAAAAGTTCATGTATACACGTGATCATATAAAACACAAAACTTGTATATAGAAACACTTTGTACTAAATAAATAAATAAATAAATAATAAGCTGTTTAAGTGTGTGAAAATATTTTAATTTACAAAAGATTTTCATTTTAGAGAACGATTTGGTTCATAAAATATTTTTGAAAAGTATAGACTATGTATAAAGACTGAATCTCGAATTCCAGTAAAATTTGAAACCAAACACTTTCCGTTGAAATCTTTGAAGGTCTTACACAAAAAATGATAATTATAAAAACAAATTGCGTTTGCCGGGAGTCGAACCCGGGTCTATTGCTTGGAAGGCAATTATCCTAACCGTTGGACTACAAACGCTTCATATCTTTATTTACAGCGTTCGTGGATATTAACAAAGCAAAATCTTTGGGGTCGTTATATATTGTTGAAAATAACAAAAGTTTTGACCAGTAGTTTTACTACTTTAACTTTCTAATGTTTTGAATCTCATATTTTTCCCGTTTTATTCTCAAATTTTTTTTATGCAATTTTCAGTTTGATGATACAAAAGATTAAAAGTATAATTATGCCTTGTATCTAATTTTATAGGAATCAACACAATTAATTAAAACATGTACAAAGTGAAAAGCAAAAACATAAAAAAATAGGAACATATGGAAAATAATCTTCTCGCTTTTAATAATGATTTATGAAAACATAAGCTTAGGCATATAATTAAATCCTAAAGTTATTCTCATGCGATAACATTCCATATAAATTACATGCATCAAACGTACGTGGTATAAATTGTGGGTTTACATGATTATCTTTTTTTTTTTTTTCTTATGCACGTGTAGCATACATCAATATTCCATGTGAAGTGTCAGAATTAGTACGATCAATTTCAATGAATCTGATCGAGCTAACAATGTACTAATGTATGCCCCCATTTATCAACATAACCAACCATGGATTGTAGCATCCGAGTTTTAAAAATAGTTTTTACAAGTTTACCTATCAAAAAGATGAATTCCGAATAACATGAATCATATTTCAATTTTAAGCTGAATCATCAATGATTATTTATATACTATATTTAATGTATACTATACAAACGTCTAATGTGCACAACTATAAAAGTGTAATCTCCTACATTGGATATTGCTAGTTAATGAGGGCTTTTAAGCCTGGGCATTCCAGCGAGAGTTTAATCAATAATTTTTGTTGAATATACAGTGTAATACTTCCAGTACTTCTAGGGGAGGATCAAATGAATATTCTTCGGGATTCAATTTTGAAAAGATGAATTTTCTTTACTTAATATATTTGACCAAACTCGCTTCTAATATGCTCCAAGTAACCTAATAATTTTATTCAAAAGGGATCGATAAGAAGTTAACAGAAAAAAGAGGAAATAAAAAAGCATAAATAATCCTCTCCATACTAGCAAAATCAAGCAAGTCGTTAAAAAATGACAGCCTAATGGATTCTTGAGTTTCATGAAACAACATAAAAGCATCTTCTTATTTTCTCGCTTCACTCCCAATATATATCACATCATCTTGTAATAATAGCATTGTATTTTTAGTTAAAATCTCTTACTTTCATTGATTTATTATACCACCGTACTTTTGTTTATTTATTTATTATTACACCTTATTTTTATTTTTATTTTTCTAATAAAAAATAGTAACTTGACTTTTTTTCTTATTAACACATACTTTGGAAATTGTACCCAAATATAACATTGTATTTATCATTTTATTTTTCTTATTAGGAAAATATACTTTGCAAAAAATACTCATTTATAGCAGTAATAAGTGTTTTATAATTGGATGACAAGTTGTAATTTGGTATATTTTTTAAAGTATTTTGTTTTACTCGGAAGAGATGAAGTAGAAGGCTATAAATAACAAATAAATAAAAGTGTCCTGGTATTCTCAAAAATACATTAAATAAAAGTGTCCTGGTATTCTCAAAAATACATTGGAAAAGCAATATAACTTTTTTATATAACATTCTACATTTATTTCATTCTACATTTATTTCTTTCTACTGAAGTGTAAACATTTTTATTATTAACATTTATTTTGAAGAATCTATCCAATTATTGTAACACCCGTTTTCCGAAGAATATTGCACAATACTTAAGAAATCAAAATAAGGTTTTTGGAGGAAATGCTCTGCCACGACGTGGAGCATGGTGCCCACGATGTGGCATGAAATTTAATGAAACACGTGTTTTGGGGAATGCCACGACGTGGCATAAGGGGTCGCACAGTGGCAGCTACTGCAACTCTAATCTAGGATTTTTAGGGTTTCCCTCATATATAATAACCTTATCTCTCCTTCTAGGTTATCTTATTCAGCCTCCACCTCCCCATCTCGAAACCCTAGCCTCCATACATGCCTGAGAGTCCATTTTATCAATTTTGAGCCTTGTTCTTGGGTTTTTGGTAGAGTTTTGGAAGAAGGAAGTCCATAAGGAAGCAAGGGAACAAGAAGCAAGTGTGGATCCAACACCCTCTTCAATTTTTTGAGTTGTTGAAGGTATAAAGTTCATAACTTGACACATTTTCTTTTATATTCAAGTTCTAGGTAATTTTTGGGTGGTTTTATGCCTTTTTGGGATGTTCTTGGAGTTTGAAGAACTCCAGAACATGTAGTGGCTTTACTAGGTCCTTGGACTTCTGTTGGTTGAGAATAAGGATCATGCTTGGTGTATTTTGTGACCATGTGCAAGTTATAACCTCATTAAGGACCTAATGGACATTAAATGCTAGATATAGCCTTGAAATGGAGTCAAAATGGATAAAGTTGAAAACTTTATCCATTAAGTTAGTGTGGGAAAGTAGATCTGGAAGTATGAGCTTAGCTCTGAAAGGATTAAGCTCTTTGTAACACCCGGATTTCCATGTATGAGATTTTGTTCCTTTATTTTTGGGTTTTGTGGGGGAACTCGGCGAGTTGGCGTATAGACTTGCCGAGTAGGGTCGCGGATTCGTATGTGAGTTCACAGCTGGACTCGATGAGTTCATGAGTGGACTCGGCGAGTCCACGCTGTTTAATGAAACCCTAATTTCCAGGGTTTGAGACCTATTTAAAGGCCCTTATGGCCGTCCATTGCGGCTACCACACCCCAGAGAGAGTCCTAGATCGCTTGTGAGGTGGAGAGAGGCCATTGTTGATCATTTGTTGGTGAAATTTGAAGGAGAAGGTGACCAAGGCAAAAGAAGGCTGAAGGAAGTGCAAATCTAGTGTCTTCAGAGATCAAAGGCTTCATATTAAGGTATTCCTTCGGACCTTCTCCAGTTTTGGGTGTTGATTCATAGAGTTAGGGTTTTTAAACCCTTTAGAAGAAGAATGTGTAGAGTATTTAGTCCCCTCTCGAGTTTATGATTTAGATCTGGACTCAAAGAGGTCCAAAGACTTTATCCCATGGAGCTTTATGAGTCATTTTGGGATTATTGGACTTAGGTTGCCATTTTTGGGACTAAATCACCATTAGATGCCATTATGTTGATATGTAAGCATTAAGTCTTGAGCTTTACGTGACTTTCGTGCTTGGGAAGGCTAGATCTGTGGATTAGGGGCACAGATCTGACCCCAGGAGGTCAATAGAGATGGTGCAAGGCATGAACTCGCCGAGTTGTTCTTGAGACTCGGCGAGTAGGGTTAGGGTTTCACGTGAATAGCTCTGTGAGTAGACTTGCCGAGTTAGGGGATAACTCAGTGAGTCAGAAAGGGATTAGAGGATTGGGGTTCAAGGCGGTACTCGCCGAGTTGTTCTTGAGACTCGGCGAGTTGAGTCGGGGTGGCCCCGCGATTCATGCCAGGTGTGACTCGTCGAGTAAAGAGAAGGACTCGACGTGCCAAGATAGGGACTAAGAGGGTCAGTGGACACGTGTAGACTCGCCGAGTCGCCCAAGTGCACTCGACGAGTCGGGTCAAAGTTTGACAGTTGACTTTTGTTGACTTTAGGGTTTGGTCAACAGTAAGGCCTTTGAGCCAGGAGAGGGGTAAAATGGTCTTTTACCCTTCTGAGGATGTTAAGAAAGGTTGGAGTATAGTTATATTTATGGGAGTATTTGCTTTATGTGATTAGGCGGAGGCTAGATCACGTTTCTACCGAGACAGAAACTTACCGAGATATCAGAGGTGAGTCTTCTCACTATACTATACATGGAAAGGTACCTATGTGTGACCGAAAGGTCTTGTATGTTATGAGATGCATGTTTTGTATGATATGCGTGATGGGTTTTGGTCATAAGAACATCCTATGTGCTCATACAAACCCTAATGCTTGGATCTAGGTTTCTCTATTGTACATGCAAGTTATCCAAGACTATAAACCCTACATGCAAGTTAACCAATATAACATATAATTAGGGTTTAGATCATACCTTGATTGTTATGTAGCAATAACAATCCCAAATCCTTCTTGTATTGACTTTAGAAAGCTTAGAGTCACAAATGTCACTCCTCTAATGGTTCACAAACACCAAGAGCAAGAGGATGAGGAGGAGAGAGGATGGAGGCTGCCCAAAACCATGTGAAACCCTAGAAGAATGCTTGTCCACGTTTTTGGGTCATAAGGGATGTATATATAGTTAGGCTATTAGGGTTATCTAACAAGGAAACCCTAATTTGGATGCTTAAGCCCTAAGCTACCCATGGATCCCTTCCCTTAAGGCCTTGGACGATTTCTTGTGGGCTTCCCCATAGAATTCGTCTACTCCTTAATATAAGGCAATACATAGCCCAAATTGCAATTATCTTATAATTACAATTCCAGTCCCTTAAGTTTAATTAATCTCTTTTAGTCACAAAACTAATTACCAATTAATTCTTGACTAATATTAATTAACCAATATGATTTCTCCTTTAATATATTATTCTCATAATATATAAATCATATTTAATCCTTTCTCTCCATAATTCATCCTATCAAGTTGCTTTGGTGAAGGCAACCCAAAAGGACCATGCACCATCGGGTCAAGTACATACCAAAATAGTTATGGACTTAAACACTAATCCAACAGTCTCCCACTTGGATAAGTCTAATAACTATTATGCGTATGACTTCAGATCCTGATCTGCAATCGTAGCTTTCCAAAGCCGCTGTCAACTTTGATCCTATCAGATACGCGTGTCCTTTAGATAAGGGATCATATATTCCTCCATTCTAGATATTGTATGAGACATGATTTCAAATCATTCTCTTTGTACTATTTCTCGACTTCCGATTTATGACGACTGACTAATTGAACAAATCAAATTAGGCCTAGCTCGGCCGAGCATTTACGTTTGTCATCACTAAATCATCGAGGGGCCCAAAGATATCGCTTTTATCCTACTTTGGATAAAAGGAACGGATAAACTTTGATTCAATGCTCGCTTGCACTCACTCACCGAATCACACACAACAATATGTTTTATAACACCAAGTTACTGGTGCGTTTACATATTATCAATGTGCAACCGATTTGCAAGATACAACTCACACATCTCGGTTTCAAGATTATAAGATGTTATCATCTCACCAATCACTCGTGATAACAATCCATGAAGTGATCCAAGTGAGCGTGGGTTTAATCCAATGCTTAAATCATATTCATAAGCACTCATGAACGTTGCAGCAAACATTTGCTTATGTCTAATGCTCTTTAGACAATCCACACACCAATTCACGACAATCTTTATTCATACCTACTTCCAACATATGAACGACTGTGGCCCGTTCGAATAATTTGACTGTTCTAAACCAATTAAATTATTCAGGAAGTCAAAACATGCAAAGTGAAACACAAGAATCATACTAATCCCATATGGCCTCAACCCTTTGAGCATAAATAAAACACCTTTTATTTATCACCATATCGATTACTCATTATTTGTCGTTTCGGTTAATCAACTTATTACTTGAATTAATACACTTGTCCCATGCTCCTAGCATGCACACAATGTTTATCTATGGTTCTTACTTTGTGAAATAGATTAAATTGAACACATTTCCAATCATTCTCATTTCACAATTCCTAATCCTTTTTCATAAGTGTAAGAATATCAAATTCTTGCTACTTATTGAATATGCTAGATTCTAACATTTTATGCAATGATCATTTCGTAATGTCACTGCACCAAAGTCAAAATGACTATTGCCAATGATATTACAAAATCCTCTATAGGAGATTGTTACAATACAATTCCTTAGATATGATGTCTCTCACTAAAAGAACATTCCTTTGAACATCCTTTTGCATAAAAGTTTGTAATCTACACATAGATTTTCAATATTCAATTCCCAATATGGACACGTTTCCATATTTTCCATATGACAACCCATTCTTAATAGAATCTTATCTATTCATAATAATTTCGATATGGTCCATCCAATATCATACTTCCAACTACTCACAAGCGACCAATCCTCGGCGAGCTTTGGATTGTCCTATGATAGTTGTTTAATTATCTTATTCAAAAACGATTCTTGTCCTTTTTCCCTCTAAATGCGCTAGACATTTGGAAAATTTTAGAATGGTCAAATATTATAGCCTATGCAATCGATCCTATACCCGAAGCGTATGGGACAGAATGCATAATGTCTTACATAAAGATTTGATACTTTATCAATCTTCTGCCATAATGTTTTATTTGCTATGTTCTCAAAATTCGAATTGTGAAGAGGAATGCCGTAATGATAAGCGAAATTTTAAGAACACACTATGTACCTTTGACTAAGTTATTAACATTCCACAACCTAAGCCTTTAGATTTGAAACGAAGCATAATATTCTCTCCCTTAATTATAGCAAAACAACTTTACAACCCTTACAACTTTGCAAGGTATAACTCTTGTTTTCTATAATTAATATTGCCAACTTGCAATACGTGCCTTAATAATCATACAATCATAACATTTATGATCCCACTATCATGATGATCATTATAAACATAACACTTATGCTCCCACTAGCTGTGACATGTATTCAGAAACAGTTTAACTTTCAGAAAAACAATGCTTATTGAATTTCTTAAGTTCATGTTTCTAATACTTAGTGCTTTGAAAATCTTTTATCAAGGCTTCTTGAACTTATACACCTTTGCCTTAGATAGTTCATATGTGTGTCTAAACAATTGTCAAACCTCACAATTCAAATTATGGAAAGGGATACCGTAACCATAATCGAATTTGAGAATGCAATTTTACAATCACTATCTTCTTAAAATCTTTCTTAGTGAAAGTATTTCCTCACAGTCATTTTCATGAAGGAAGGAATCTTATGACACTTAGATTTTAATGGTGTATGCGTTCCTATCCATGTGAATTTTTCAAAACCAAAGTTCACGACAAATTCAAACTCATATGGACCGAACTTTCTTGATCTTGATTTCTTGCCTTATGGTAGCACAACTGCCCACCATGTCTTCCAAGTAGTCAAGCAGCTCACCCTTTCCTATCAATGTACTTTTCATTGATCAAGGTCCTTGCCTTTTATGCATTCAAATGAGAACTCATGGAACTCACATGCATAATTAACTCAATTGGAGTGGCCCAGAAACAAAATAGAGTCAACACGATAGGTTGCAAACCTCAACTCGTGTGCTAGTGTTGATGATAAGGTTTATTTTTGATTTGTTTTTGAAACTTTTCAAGACCATTAAGACTCCTACTGACTCCTTGACATATAAGATTCTCTTGTCAATAAACATTTCTTGACAAACAAATATTCAAGAGTTAGTGTAGTTTTTTATCAAAACACTTCATAAATGGGTCCTAGTTGGTCTTTGTCTTATCAAAGACATCACAACTTTCCACATTTGATGAATGTTATAAACTTTCTTAATACTTATCACTCATTGTTACAATCTTAACTCTAAGACTCGTTTTGGAATGAAGTATGATTGACTTCTTGATTTAACCATTTCTTCAATTCTTGATTCCTCTTCTTGGACATACAATTGTACTAATATCCACTTAGAGGATCAATTGAGATTTGGTTCTTAATCATTAAGTCCTTTCATAAAGCATAAAAGGTACTCTCCCTTCTTCTTAGAATGGAGAAACTTTTATCTTTCTGCCTACTTGATTCTTCTTATTCGTTCTGCTATTGATTTAAACTTTTTCAATCAATTCATAAGTACACTTAATCTTATGAGTATAATCATATTTTCTAAACTTTTAGTAAAACATGACGAATATCTTTGTTACTCTTATGGTGGACTTGATCAACATGCAACTTTGTGTGCTTGATCTCCTAGTCCTTCATTTTACACTTTGTCTATGACTTAGTCTAATTTCCAAATATGAAATTTCTCATTCATCATGCAACCAAGTTGCGCGATTCCAAATTTCTGTCCAATTGAAACTTGGGCGATGAGAAACTCTCCCTATTTGGTAAATTCTCGACATTTCCATAATAAACATAAATAAGAATCATATCCATTCGTTGTAGAAATATGCAAACATCGATTTTCATAACGATTTCATTGCAAGGAAATAAACAAATAAATAAGTCAAACCAAAATTTATTTTTATTTATAAAAGCAGCGGAAAACATTTGTCCTTACAATGCAAAATCCATTGAAAACTATGTAGTCAAATATTCCTAACAATTCTATCATAAATATCTCAACTCAAAATCTAATCTTCAAGTCCATGCGATCGAGATCCATTTCTTTGTGATTAGACTCATCTTGCTCTTCCATCAAGCTTCCTCTCTTTTTCACTTGATCCTGCAAAACATTCAAATGCAATCTTATCACATCATGTATTAAGAATCAACGAATAGGAACTTAATGGAGTTAGATAGTGGATTTTACTTGAAGCACAACCATGCTCTTTGACTCTCCCATCTTCTGGAATCTTCAGGCTCCTTGGGCAGACTTGTATCCAACGCCCTTTCTTTTGGCAGCAAACGCAGGTCGGTTCTCCTAGAACGTCCTCGGAAGCATGGTCGGTTGACTTTCCTAACAAATATGCTCCATTGCTTCGCCAAATCATTTCTGATTCAGCAGCAATGAGCATGTAAGTTAGGTCAATGAGGTTGTCGTCATGATCTATCATATAATACTTTCTTTTGAACTCATTATATGATTCAGGAAGTGACTGCAAAACCCAATTCACAGCCAACTCATCCGGGAATGACACACCCAACATTATCAACCTATCAATGTGTGATTTCATTCCTAGAACGTGGGCACACACGGGTTTACCATCTTCATGTTTCATTTCCAATAGGGCTTTAGTGATATTGAACCTTTCAATTCTTCGATCTTGTGGGTTAGGGAGAACAATTGGAGGAGGTGGAGGAAGTGAAGCATGATTTCTTGTTCCTCGATCGAATCTTGGAATACCATCTTCATGTGGAATGCTTGTTCCACGGGATTTGGGAAGACCATAGTTGTCGAACTTTGACATCTACAAAACGGGAGAAAGCGAATTCAAGTTAGTTGATTGATTGAGTCCTTAGTAAATCACCCAAATCAGATACTAAGGCTAGGACCCAACACAATATTCTACAACTCGGGAGAGGGATGCCGTAACCCAAATTGCAGAACATTTGAAGGTAAGTGAATGACGATTCACTAATTTCCACCATGAAAAACGAAAACGAAATTTAAGTTTTAAATCTATGAAAACTCCTAGATCCTATGAGATTCATTGAACATTTCAATGACATGTTTAAATCTCGATATGCCCCTCTTGTTTGTGACTGAGATGCCGAGGATCACAAAGCGGGTGTGAATAACCATGCAAACTACATGGTGCCCCCACATGTTACAGTCACCTATTCGATGTGCCGATAAACCACACACGCTCCACCGAACTATGACAAACATTGAGTCACCCTTTGCTACCTTTTCTTAGAACCATTTAGTGTGCCGGTAAACCACACACGCTCCACTAACGTCTTCGCAAGGGCACAAAGTGTAATATCATGGAATTGCATCAATTCACTTTTGCCTAAGTAACTAAGATTGAGAATTTGAAAACATTTAGTTACTTTTGTACTTCAATATACTTATAATGGAAGGTTTCGTCCTATCCTACCCGTTCGGCTAACGACCCTCCACTAGTCAAGAGTGCGGTGGGTAAGAGTGGATACCCATTCAATCGCCATTTTATAGGCAATTTCCTTAAACACCCCTTATAGACCAGCTTCGTGAATGAGGCCTACTAACGGTAAGACTGACTTTTACTCATACATATATATATATATATATATATATATATATATATATATATATATATATATATAATGTTATACTTTTAATGTTATATATAGTATAGGGTGTATTTTACACTTTTAAAATACTATATGGTCAAATTTAATAATTATACTTTTAATTCAATTAAATTGTAAACCAAAGCTTTTATGGATTTATTAAACCTCTTATAATTATACACCTTAATTAATTAATAAAACCATAATGGTGTGATTTGAATCTTTTTCAAAACAATACTAGGGTTTTAGAATTTAACATTCCTAATTAAACTTTTAATCAACTTTTAAATTCCAAAACTTGAGGGCAAGTTTTGAAACATTTCAAAATATTAGGGTTTAGAATTTAAATATACATCAAAATTAAACTATTAATCAAAATTTAAATTCCAAAACTTGAGGGAAAGTTTTGAACCATTTCAAAACATTAGGGTTTCAACTATTTAAATTTCAAAACTAAAACTTTTGAGTTCAAATTTAAACTATAAAACCTAAAGGGGAAAATATGAAACTTTTCATAATACAAGGATCAAATAACAAATAATCTAAATTAACAATTAATCACATAATTATCCATGGTTGATTTATTTAATGATTTCTTGCAAAACAATTTACCAATTTAATCAAAATAATTAATCAATTATCACATAAGGAAACAAATATTTTATTAATTGATAAATATCTTCAATTAGATCAAGAATATAGTCATATATATCAAAAAATCGGATTTATATTGATCTAATATGATAAGGCAAGTATCCTCAAGCAAAAACAACAAGAAATCCCGGTTTTCCCTCATTCTGACCAGCCGACTCGTCGAGTCAGGCATGGACTCGTCGAGTCAGCATGGACTCGGCGAGTTCATCTAGAGACTCGGCGAGTTCAGCAAGCAGAACCACAAAAAACGAATTTTTTCAACATACAAGGCATCAATACAATAGAAACCAATCAAGGCTCTGATACCACTGATGGGTTTTGGTCATAAGAACATCCTATGTGCTCATACAAACCCTAATGCTTGGATCTAGGTTTCTCTATTGTACATGCAAGTTATCCAAGACTATAAACCCTAGATCTAGAATATGATAACCAATATAACATATAATTAGGATTTAGATCATACCTTGATTGTTATGTAGCAATAACAATCCCAAATCCTTCTTGTATTGACTTTAGAAAGCTTAGAGTCACAAATGTCACTCCTCTAATGGTTCACAAACACCAAGAGCAAGAGGATGAGGAGGAGAGAGGATGGAGGCTGCCCAAAACCATGTGAAACCCTAGAAGAATGCTTGTCCACGTTTTTGGGTCATAAGGGATGTATATATAGTTAGGCTATTAGGGTTATCTAACAAGGAAACCCTAATTTGGATGCTTAAGCCCTAAGCTACCCATGGATCCCTTTCCTTAAGGCTTTGGACGATTTCTTATGGGCTTCCCCATAGAATTCGTCCACTCCTTAATATAAGGCAATCCATAGCCCAAATTGCAATTATCTTATAATTACAATTCCAGTCCCTTAAGTTTAATTAATCTCTTTTAGTCACAAAACTAATTAACAATTAATTCTTGACTAATATTAATTAACCAATATGATTTCTCCTTTAATATATTATTCTCATAATATATTAATAAATCATATTTAATCCTTTCTCTCCATAATTCATCCTATCAAGTTGCTTTGGTGAAGGCAACCCAAAAGGACCATGCACCATCGGGTCAAGTACATACCAAAATAGTTATGGACTTAGACACTAATCCAACAATGCGTTGCATGTTCTGTATGCGTTATGTATGTGATATATATGCTATGTATGATATGGGCCGGAAGGCATTATGACGTGGACCGGAAGGTCAGGTAGACATGGACCAGAAGGTCGATACGAGTAGGACTGGAAGGTCTACTGGGACTGGGACGGAAGTCCGCTGATACATATGGACCGAAAGGTCGTGTAGAGTATGGCCTAGAAAGGCGTATGTGTGTAAGAGTATTTTGGGGAACTCACTAAGCATTTATGCTTACATTTGTTGTGTTATGTGTTTCAGGTACTAGCGAGGACCGTGGAAAGGCGCCGGCGTGACTCGTACACACTAGAGAGAGGATTTGATTTTTGTGATCTTGGGAAACGATATGCTTTGATAACTAATGTTGGATATTTTATAAAATATTTTATGTGAAAATGGTTGAGACAAAAATGAAATTTTTGCTTTGAAATTTATGTTGTTACACTCTTAATGAGAGAAATGACATTTTTATAGTAGCCACGATGTGGCAAAGATAGCCACGACATGGCGAAGTAAAAAATCACTGTTTTGGCATGGTCATGACGTGGCCAAGGAGGGCCACGACGTGGCGATGCCCTACATGGAAACTGTTTGATCTTGTGACCCCCACGAAGTGGCCAACAAAGGCCACGATGTGGCGTTGACTTTGATCAAGTTTGACCATTGACTTTTTGATCAGTTTTACGTTGGGTCAAACTTGACGGTTTTGGGCTATGAATTAAGATTCTTCCATGTTTGATGGTGAAGGCTCGCAGGAGCAAGCAACACAGAAAATGAAGTGCGTCATAGTGTTTGAGGTTCTTCATGTCATGTGAGTCTTCCTCAATGCACCCGTGGGTCGAAGGCAACAATGCTAGCTCACTAGTTTTGGTTATCATTTATTAGAAGGATGCCCTAGGGGCTATATTTAGACACATTGGATAGAATGAGGACTCTTGATCTAGGATTTCTTTCATGTTCCTTGTTTGGTTGTGGCTCTAGAGTATGATCATCTGTGCGGGTGTCTATCTCACCTCTGGGTACCTATGGTTATGTATTACTTGTACATTTGGTTACATATCCTTATGTATAGGATGTTGCTATGCTGCAGTAATCAGCTAGATTTATGCATATCCTGGCATGATAGGATGCAACAGTAGTGGTATGCTCGTTAGAGTACCAGTAGGTGGTTTATTGGCTAGTGGAGTGCCCTAGGGGATGTATGTAGTCATGTAGGATATCCTGTGAACTATTGATCTAGGATTTCTTACATGTTCCTTGTTTGGTTGTAGCGCTAGAGTAGGCTCATCTGTTTAGTTGGCAATCTTACCTCTAGTTACTTATGGTTACGCATTCCATGGAGGCTAGCTGGTAGCAGAGAAGTATGCTATGAGGGGTTCAGTAGGAGGTAGTAATTTGTATGATTGGTTATTGCATGTATTATGTGCCTACTTGATCCTTGCTTGTTTATATGTCGACATATAGTGGTGGATGAGATTGATGCAGTCATGATGTGTGTTGTAGGCCAAGATAGTAGGTGCGGGCCGACTGTAAGCTGTAGGCATAGAGGCTCGGGAAGAGCGGTTGGGTTGAGGTGGAAAACCAAAAAACCCGGGGTATTCCAGTATGGAGACTATAGGTTTGGGGTATTCCAGTCCGATAATTGAGGACCCGATATGCATGCTTGTATATGTTCTGTTGTGTATGGTATTTTAGGGAAAATCACTAAGCTTTGTGCTTACCCAATTGTTATTGTTTTCAGGTGTCATCGATTATTGTGGGAAGGTGAAGGCATGATTGTACATATACATCAATATTAATGATGATTTCCTAAGTTAGGTTGGATTCTAAGATTGAGGTCCGTTGGTCGCGGTGGTTGGCGATGACATGTCAGTGCTGGTGTGTGCAAGTGGTTTGATAGGGCACGATTATCTTACAATGTGAGCAAGGGTTGTATCCTTGGGAAACAGGAAGGTCAGGTGCCATATTTGTATGTGGGTTGCATGTAGGGGTATATGTTGGGATCATAAATTGGTTGATGCCTATGCTTTGTATGTGGTTATTATGGGAAGATCTGAGGTCTTCAACTGTGTTTTAGGTTCCTCATAGGGTTTGTTTGATCCGCACCAGGAAGACCATACTGCGGGTGATATTCGTCTCATGGTCATGTATGATTGTACCTGGATGGGCTGCTTAGGTTATTATTCGGTTCCACCACCAATGGGCGGTGGTTCGAGTTCTAAGTGGGGGAGAATTGGAATTCTCAGGTTGAGTGTTAATTATTGAGGGTTTTTTCAGTCCGCTGTTTGGTTTGCTGCTTTCAGATTTGTTGGGCATATGTTGATCGATGAACCCTTTCAGAAGCAGGTACATTCAGCTCCAGGTGGGTTGTAGTTTCTTTGGTTTGGGTGTCAAGGTATTAGAGGCCATTGGTCATTGAATTCATTTTTCACCAGGAATTATTCGAAGAATTTAAGTGGTTCTAGTTAAAGGTCAAGGAATGCGTCAATTACCCTCCTGTTCGGTATATTCTAAATCACTTCGGTTTTTAGGTGTGCTAATCCTCAATGGTAGAGTGGGAGCTTGGTTTTGGTAGCTTTCAGGGTCATCTTGTAGGTTTTCTCAAGCTAGTGTGGTAGTGATGGAATCTGTTCAGTCCAGTATGGGGTCTCGTTTTGACTGATCGTGAAGATGTTTTCTGCTTTGAATAAGGTGGCATGTTGATTATCTTTGGTATTTCTTTTCTCTTCGGATGAGATTTTGGATCTTTTGAGTATGTGTATGGGGGTGTTCCGTGTGAGGTGGGAAAGAGGGCTTGGGGATCATGGGTTAAATTATGTGCATGGTTCTCTTGGGTTTCAGCTTCCGATTTGGATTAAAATTGCAACTTTTATCCTATCTGCGGGTTGTGTGCGGCTTTGTTTTCGTAAGGTTTTATTTGGTACCTGTTTTGTGGTGCTTATTTAGCATTGTAAGGGAGTTGTTTAGGCCCCTTCAAGGTGATGGAATGAGGTGGATATCTTCAGGCCCGAAGTGTTGGGCCAATGATGCGATGAAGACAATGTCGGTAGGTTATCAGGAGCATTCCGGTCATGGGCTGAGGGCCATGGAGGGCATACCAGACTCATGCTTTGGCCTCATAGGCAATCCAAGCCTATGCTAAGGACCTTGTAGGGGTATTCTAGTTATAGGCTGTGGGCCTAGCGATCTTAATGTTTCATTTCTTTTGCGTGGAGTGCTTTCGATATGGACGCGTTGATGGGGGTCGGGCGAGCTGTAGATCGGTTGGTTGGATAAGGAAAGCAGTAAGGATTGGGGATAGTAGCATTTAGGAATCCTATTCTCCTTATTCCATTTTCTAATGAACATAACTCCTAGATGATCATGAACAATCTCTCCATATTCATAATCTTTTATAATTTATTTTCCTTTTAACAATGCTTTAGGAACTTTCGATCTTCTGTTAAAGTGGGTAGAGAGTCGATATCTGTCAGAGCCAGATGTGAAAAACAAGAATTTAGAAAAGTCTTGAGATGTCCATATCCAAGAACATAAGTATTTTTGTCTGGAATATCATTCTTTTAAAGATCGCCCATCAATAATGCAGCCAAGACAAGATCATTCACATTTATAAGTGGAAAATATGCAATTGTGAATTCAAATGGCATATTGTTTGCACAAACCAACTTGTATCTGAAATTCAACAACAACCCTTAGAATAACAAATCAAGAGTAATCGATACAAACTTGATGATTTTCACTTTTTCAAATTCAGCAACAACCCTCAATCTTTCCCAGTACTGCATGAAATCGAATATTCATATTTTTAAATTCCTCCTTATCCTGGTAATTCTCAACAAGTTTAAACTGATAAAATACAAACAATGAGTAATTAAATGGAAAATCTAGTTGATTAAAATATGTATTCTAAGTAGCATAACTCTTCCTCGGCTTGATCATGAAGTCTTCATCTTCACTGAAAGCTGAACTTTCAATCAATTCATAATTCTAGACTTTATTTGGATCACCTTTGTTAAGACAAAATGGATCATATTTTCTTTGCCTCAAAATGGTATTCAACTGCCTCATCTTTTCCATTTCGATATCATGCAAACTTTTATTTTCTTTAGCCGAGGGCTCATCAAGGTCCCTTGAGCCTTATATCTCTTAGATCTGGAATATGGTTGAGTTATGGGAGCTTTGCATGCGTTTTAGATCATATTCTTGCCTTTTGACCTAGTTTGGGTAAAGGACATGCATGGGTCATGCATGTCCATAAAGTTGACATTTTTATGAGCCTTTATATCCTTTAGAAGCTTTATGAAAATTTGGAGTTGAAAGCTTAATTGATTAAGGACTTAATCTATAAGGACGTTTCCCCAGCTAGTTGCAACGCTCTGTAAATTCCAACCAATTTAAACTTTTCAAAAACCACCCAATTTCATTAAGTTATTACAAAAAGGTTTTCAATACATTTATTATCAGAGTATTCCCAGAACCATATCATAAAACATAAACATGAGGAGCAGTACGATCACGCCTTTGCCTTGCCACGGTTTCTTGAAGTACCTGAAACATTAAACCACAACTGTAAGCCCGAAAGCTTAGTGAGATACCCCCAAGATACCAACCACAATACCATACACGCATAATACCATAACCAGAACAGAATAGCCATGCACTTCGGGTCTACTGTGTGACTGGTCCGCCGCACCGACCTACAGTCCACCTGGTCCACCCTCCGGGTCTAGCCATATACATCGAGTCTACAGTGTGATTGGTCCGCCCGCGTCGGGCCTTCAATCCACCTGGTCCACTATCTGAGTCTATAGTATGACTGGTCCGCCCGCACCGGGCATTCAGTCGGCCTGGTCCACTCCCCGAGCCTCGGCACGTCTGGTTCACCCTCTTGGGGCCTACAGCCTATCCGGACCGCTTGCTGGGCCTTCGGGATAACCAGTCCGCCCTGGGTATGTTGGCCTACATCACAAAGCAGGACCCGCCTCAACCCAACCCCAGTCCAACAACCATGTGCACATAACCATACAATCATATAACAATTCACATCTAATCAAACCGATCTAGCAGATCACATAACATAACATCATCCTAACCAGGATACCGACCTAACCGGTCACTAGCATAACATCATCCTATAAACCAGGATACTGACCCTAACCAGGTCTCTAACATATACCATCCTAACTACCAGGATGCAAACATAACAAAGCAATAACATAACAACAACTACCCGGTTTTCCATCCGATAAAGGGCCGACCTTGGTGCCTTAGACCCTGTTCATATAGTGAGGATAACTCACCTCGCAACTGCTGACTGAAAAGATAAGGTCACGCTGCTCCAACCTCCGACACGAACTCCACCACTGATCAATACCAAAAATTGAACTCAATAAATACCAATAATTACCAAAATACCCCTGGAAGTCAACTGGTCAACTCTAGGTCAAAGTCAAAGTCCTCAGTCAAAGTCAACCCTCCTGACTGACTCTACTCGCCGAGTCAGCACGCTGACTCGTCGAGTCCTTATACTCAGAAACTCCCAATCTGCGACTCAACTCGCAGAGTCGCCCCAAGACTCGCCGAGTCCAACAAACTCTGAGTCCTTTCTCGATCAACTCACCGAGTCGTCCCTCGACTCACCGATTCACAGCTCAACCAAAAAGGTTAGGACTTCACGACCAGACTCGCCGAGTCCAAGAACAGACTCGCCGAGTCCAAGGCAACATTCAACATACTCGCCGAGTTGTTCTTCCATCTCGTCGAGTTCTTGTCTATCTTCATCCAACTCGCCGAGTACACCCATGTGACTCGCCGAGTACCTCTAGTTCTTAATCCATACAGTGGCTTTCCAAGCCATGCACAGGCTCCAAACCATGGATCCACTCACCTACAACCCATCCGTCACGTAAAGTGTCAAACTTTACGTGAATACAAAGAGATCTAAGCATAATACACTCTTGGGCTAAGGTTTGGGACAAAAGAACTTCACCTACAACTCTTATACAGGAACTTTATGACATATGGGACCATCACAAGCTTAGATCTGAAGTAGCATCCTCATATCCAAGCCTCTATCTCGAATTGGATCTCATATCAAACCACCATACATGAATCCATGAAAAAATAGCTAAAGGAAATGGTTCCTTACCCCTAAAAT
This sequence comes from Lactuca serriola, assembly GCF_051521515.1. Taxonomy (NCBI): domain Eukaryota; kingdom Viridiplantae; phylum Streptophyta; class Magnoliopsida; order Asterales; family Asteraceae; genus Lactuca; species Lactuca serriola. Next base: position 13,986,250 of record NC_136413.1, read on the forward strand.
GAGCCCAACCAACTGTAGATTTATGATCTCCCCAAGCTTCCTAATACAAGCCTCCAACCTTCAAGCTTCAAGCACCAAAGATCCTCCTCCAAGCTCAAATTCACTCAACAATGAAGTCTCCTCACGAATTAGGGTTTTATGGATCTCAAATGAGCAGCAAAGAGGCTGAGGGGAAAACAAAAGGTTCCTTATAGAGGGTGCAAACCCTAAAAATAGCGTTTCTCATTCCAGCACCGACTCGCCGAGTCCAGCCGCCGACTCGCCGAGTTGGTCACTAAACTCGTGACCAAAATCGCGACTCGACTCGCTGAGTCTATCCTCCTTAATTGCACCAAGCACCCTGAACTTGCACTTCTGAACTCGGGGTGTTACAATTCTCCCCCACTTAGATTAGGCTTCGTCCTCGAAGCCTGCATCAACACATCTCAGATGATACTCCCACAATACAGCTCCTGGTCTCAACCGACCCAGGTTCCTCCAAACACTGTTATCAAGCCCCTATAAAGTCCAACTCTTTCTCACAGAGTCCCGACAACTGCTTCAAGTTGGCCACCGACTTCTTTCTCTGCCAACAACACTCATCAACCAATGATCACCCGATGATACTTCCATCGTTCTAAATCACATAATCACTTGACTCTTACAAACTAGATACCACCCTGAACCACCGGGTCCTGACCCGGTACCAACCGTTATCCCTTTCCTCGCTTGACACAACTTTATTGAATTTACTGCCGGGACTTATCCCGCTTCCTTTCCGAATCCAACTCTTTTATTTCCATGCTAACAGGATGACACATCCTTCAGTTCCTGAGCAACTCCCATGAGCTCTCCTCTGCAATCAAATACACATGTTGAACCTGCTCTAACATCCTCGGCTGGAAAAACCCGACACACTAACGATACCTCCAAACATCCCTAGGATGAATTACCGCTACATACATAACCTCCTGATCACAACCATACTGGAAATCCAAGGCTCCATCCTTGCATCCCTCCCGAACTCCTCTGGTTCTATACCACCGAAAATTCATCCGCAACCTCAACAGACACCCAACCCGGATGTGTTCCCATACCACTGGTACCATCCCAGTACTTACTACCAATAGCTGAAGTACTGCCGATAATCCACTTACTCCACTTCCTCCTCTACTGGAGTACCCACACTCCTTCCGGAGCTACATGCCTTTCCTTTTCAGGAAATCCACTCAACAACCCTTACTGCACTTACACGGGCCACTGAGCTATACTTCACTCTACATTATCCATGTAAAGTAACTGGTATCCTTGCACTTTCATATACTCTGAATCTACTCGCAAGGACTCCCGGGTCCATGCACCGCTTTCCACTAACACGATCAATACCCGGGGCCAGACCATATCAATCATCATTCCCTGGAGACGCATTTCCTCATTCTCCTCATACAGAGTCTTCAGCATGACTGGACCGCCCTTCCAGGCCTTCAGCCTATCTGGACCACTCTCGGAACCTTCAGCGTGTCTAGACCGCCCTCTTAGGCCTTCAGCCTGTCTGGACCGTTCTCAAAACCTTCAGCATGTCTGGACCGCCTCTCTAGGCCTTCAGCCTGTCTGGACCGTTCTCAGAACCGTCTTACGTCACCCTAAACCATTCCTTCATGAAATCTCTCCTGTACATACTGTTCTAGACCACTTGGGGTTCCGAACTCTAACTCCATTCCTTATACTCGAATCCCGACCTATCCCTAGGCCCAACCTTGGTCTGTATCCCGCCCCACTAGACTGCCACTTATTCATACCAGCCCACACTCTTGGCTGACTGAAACACTGCTGAATCCCAAACAGCTAATCAACCTCAAATACTTGTCGATCCTCCAGAGAATTTTTCAATTCTCCCCACTTAGAGCACTGACTACCAACCACCGGTGACCCAACCGACATCACTTAAACATTCTTACTCAACAACTTCTCTTATACTTGCACTGATTCTAAACGAGCAACCTCCACAAAACCACGTTCCGGCATCGCACAACTCGAACTCTAAGAGAATTCGACTCCCCGCTGAACACTTCTCGAAACACAACTGCTATACTCGACAACTTAACCATACCACCAAATGCTGGCCATCAATTCCTTGGATGCTAACTGATTCCAATCCCCTAACTATCGACCCCTCAATATAAACCCGCAAGACCGAACGAATACAATACCACAAATTATGCAAACGAGACTAGCAGATATAATATTCCATAACAACCATACGATAACAAGATATCAAGAAGGAAACATACCCGCAGCTGAATCCGGCTCTGCCCTGACCTCCTCTGCCATAAGCTGAAAAGCACGCCCCTGAGCCCTCGGGGGCTCTGCTCCACTCTGACCTCCACACGTGATCCTCAAAGTGGCTGGTGCTGGAGCCTGCACCGGTCCTGCAGCAAGCTGTGGACAGTTGGCCCTCATGTGACCAACCTGATGGCACTGATAACAAATCCTCATATCCTGAACTGGGGCTGACTGACGACAATCCCTCGCATAATGCCCCTCTCTCCCGCACTTACGACGCGCACCATTGGACCTATAGACTCCGGTGTGACCCATCCCGCACTTCCCACAAGTGCGGCTGCTCTGATCTCCCAACCTGGAATCAACGGTCTTGGACCATTTCGGCGCAGGCTGCGACTGCGTCGAGGCCTGCCTCTGCTCTCTCAACTGAAACTCAATCTCCAACTCACGCCGTCGAGCGGCTTCCTGCAACTCCAGTAAGGTCTCGCACCTCTGCGTAGACACAAACTGCCTGATGTCCCTCTTGAGCATACTCAGGTATCGGGACATCTGAGCCTGCTCCGAAGCAAACTCAGGTCAAAACATCGCCCTCTCAGTGAACATCCTGGTGATCTCCATCACCGACTCTGAATCCTTCTTTAGCTCCAGGAACTCCTGAGCGGATAATAATATTATAATTGCTTAGACTTCATATTCAAATTTAATCTCAAACGATGTCACCTTAACATGATTGAATTAAATTCATTGACATGATCAGTCACTTAGCCACCTTCCATCTTCTTCAGATTGACCAATTGTCGAATCAAGTGAACCTTATTCGCCGCTAAAGGTTTCTCGTACATTTTAAATAGCACTTTGATTAACCCACAAGTTGTCTTCTCATCAAAAATGTTGTACGCAACGTTCTTTGCCAATGATAATCGCACCATACCAAGTGTTTGCAGATCTAACAACTCCAAATTCTCCTGCTTCATAAGGAACGACTTATCTTCTGACAAGGGTTCATGAAATTCTTCTGGTAGAGTTAGTCTTCAATTTACATTTTCCAGAAACCAAAATCTTTTCCATTGAACTTTTCAATCTTAACTCTCTCGTCTTCAACCATAGCTCTGATACCAGTTTGTTGGGTGACAACAAAACAAGTTAAGTACTTCAAACAAATATCAAACAAGCTTCGGTGAAACTCGCAAAAATAAAACTTCTAAAAAACGTAAATCAAAAGAACACAATATGTAACGCCTAGAATTAGAAAGACCAAGAAAATCAAGGAAAAGCTCTAAGTCATGAGTCAACTCGTCGAGTCTAGGGTGGAACTCGACGAGTCGGAGCGGGATTCGGGGCATAGAGTAAGTGACCGACTCGGTGAGTCGGCTAGTGGACTCGGCGAGTCTGGTCTGGGCTAGAAAAACCCTAATCTCGGGGGTTGTGCCCTATTTAAAGAACATTACATCCCTTCCCCAGCCCCTTTACTCCCCTTTTGAGATCCAGAAACCCTAAATCGTGTGTGAGAGATATTGGAAGCAATTTAGAGCCTAGAAAAGTGATTTTGATGGAAAGGGGCTTGGAGATCAAGAGGCTTTCTGCAAAGGAGTGGTGTAGATCCGGGATCTACTTCAGATGGAGCATATATTAGAGGTAATAAGTTGTTGCTTTGGCTTTATTGCAATTAGATATATCATATGTTTGAGATTTGGGGCATTTTGGGCATGATTGAGATCTATGTCAAGTTAGAGGCCTAGATGTGAGGTTGCTACCTCAGAACTAGACTTGTGTTGGTCCAGTAGGTCATAAAGTTTATGTCAATAAGTTGTTGGTGAGCCCATTTGTCTTAAAACCTAGCCCTAGAGTGTTTTGGGCCTTTAGCTCCTTGGTTTCACGTAAAGTTTGCAACTTTACGTGGGGGATAGACTGTAGAAGAGTGGATCTATGGATTGGATCCCCTGCATGGCTCAAAAAGCCACTGTATGGATTGAGATTTAAAGAGACTCGGCGAGTCACATGGGTGTACTCGGCGAGTTTTATAAACATGAGCATGGACTCGGCGAGTTGGAAGAACAACTCGGCGAGTTTGTTGAAGATTTCCTTAGACTCGGCGAGTCTGCTCTCGGACTCGGCGAGTATGGACGCAGAACCTCAACCTTTTCTGGTTAAGATGCAGATCAGTGAGTTGAGTGGTGACTCGACGAGTTTGACAGGATGGGACTTAGAGATCGTTGAACTTGACGAGTCTTGGGGTGACTCGACGAGTTGAGTCGTATTTTGAGAGTTTCTGAGTTTAAGAACTCGGTGATTCTATGAGTTAACTCGGCGAGTCGAGTCAACTGGAAGGTTGACTTTGATTAGGACTTTGACTTTGACCAGAGTTGACTTAGTTTGAATTCTAGAGTTCAGTTTGGAACTAAGTGTTATATTGATATTAGTAGCTCGGGGAGCTAGTGGAGCAACGCTTCGGAGAGTGGTCGTTCAGTAGCCAGAGGGTTATCAGCAAAGTTCAGTAGTGCAGGTGAGTTTCCCTTTGTGTGAATGGGTCTACGACCACAACGCTGGACCATGTAGTTATGAGTAGGAAGGCCCGGGGGTTAGCCCTAGGCACAATATGCTAGTATGACATTCGGGACTAAGGTCCAATGTTAGCGAGCGGGTGCCCAAGGAATGGTTTGTATGATAGTTATACTTGTTGTCTGTGTGATACATGTATGTGCCTGGTAGGGAGGTGAGTGTGGGAGAGGTCCCGTATCTCACCAATAGCAAAGTGTGGACGGTGTTCCATACCGCATTAGTAGTAGAGCAGCGGCAAGCCCCAAGTTAGGAAAAGAGTGAGAGTGGGTTGGGCCCGTATCTCACTGTCAGTAGGAGTATGGACGGGGTTCCACAACTCGTCGGTAGCAGGACAGGGGCGAGGCCCAGGATAGGCGAGGCCTTAGTATAGTAATCCAGTAGAGTATGCTAGTTATGTGTTGTGATATGATTGTATGTTAGTATATGTTAGCGGGCGGGGCCCGGAGACAGGCGGGGCCTAAGGAAAACAGATATCTACGCTGGTCGGGGCTCGAGGCCAGGCGGGGCCTGGTGGTGGACGGGGTCCGATAGCAAGCGAGGCCCAATGTAGCGGGCGGGAGCCCAGTATGTGGTTATGTGCTCAGTGTTATGTATGGCATGTATGGATCAGTAGATGTGTATGGTATGCGATAGGTTGGGGAACTCACTAAGCTTTGTGCTTACGATTTTCAGTTTTGGTATCAGGTATTCAGTTTTCGGAAGAGGTGCTTGAGAGGGTTGCAGTGCACACACCATGGCAAGCTACCCTGGGATGTTTACTTAATAATTAAACAAGCGTTTTGGAAATGAAACTATGATTTGTCATACAAATCCTTTTTGTATGTTTTAATGACTTAACGCTATAAATTAGTAATGTTTTTAAAAGAAATTTTTGGACTCGAAATTTGGGATGTTACAAGTTGGTATCAGAGCCTTGGTTTGAGAGATTTGGACACACTTTCGGGTGTGTCTGAAGTCAAACTAAGGAATTGGTATAGAAATTTTCAAAAGGAAAAATCAACTTTTGTAAAAATGGATTCTTGAGAAAAGAAAACAGTTTTAGAAAAAAAGCGAAAAGAACTTTGAGAAAGAAAAGAACTTTGAAAAGAGAAAAGGGTGTGGTGCATGCAATCAGCCGAGCTCAGGTAAGTTCTCCCAAATTACCCATACAAGTTTATGTTATGATATGATTATGTGATCAGGATGCTAGATTTAGGGCTAAGGATCTAGGAGGATGCCTTATGTGCCTGTTATATGTGCTTTTTGAGCTATATGCCAGCATTGGTTAGACAGTGGTATGATGACCTGTTTAGGTTATGCCTGATTATGTGAGCTTATATTGCATGCTAGTACAGATTCTTGTATTTTGATAGAGCTGCTTAATTATGTTCTGGTTAGATTTCCCTTTGGTCTGAATGTTGCTTGCTTTGTGCTTTGTAGGATTTTGAGTGATGGGAGCTAGCGGTTAGATGAATACGCTAAGTCACAGGTGATTAGGGTTGAATAATCTCAGAGTTATGGATTTGACCCTACTACGTAGCTCTCGTTTGAGTCTAACCATTGTAGGGACGAGTCCTTTACTTAAAGGATTATCTGAGCTTCGTCACATGTGATGGTATTCAGGTAATGGCTGATTGGCATTACGAGGAAACCTTCAGCAGCTGAGGACTGGTTTGGGTCAGAGATTTCCCTACGGTAGGCCTAGGATGAGTTTAGTGCTGGGAGTAGTGGTAGTTGTGCAAGGGACTTGATGGAGTCGAGGGAACTCTTGAGGAAAGTACGGATAGATGTGGACAGTAGTATGGGCCCGTACTACTGAAAGCAGAGGATCCGTAATCGATTCAAGAGGGGTCGAGACAAAACCAGGGAACTTGCAGTGCGTGTGAGGTCCCTCAGCAGTGATGTGTATTTTGATGATTGTTATGGCATGCTTTCAGTATGACGACATCGCAAGATGGACCAGTGGATGGATCAGGTGCCAGAGATGGGTCAGGCTCGGGTTCAGGGATCGAGCAGCTCAAGGAGCGGATGACAGAGTTTGTATCAGCTGAGATTATGCGCATTATTCTTGACCAGACTCAAGTGATCTTTGGCACGGTTAAGGAGGGCATCTAGGAGATTTTGGATGAGAGGCTGGAAGCTTTCGCACAGAGCTGATGGCTATGTTGGGATTACGTACTTTGACTTTCCGGGAGTTCAGGGCTTGTGGAGCTCCAGATTATCATGGGGCTAGGGACCCCATTGCTAGTGGCAGATGGTTGGCTGATGTCGCCAACGCTTTTCGTTCTAACCGGTGTCCCTAGGGGGACAAAGTTCGACTCGCCTCCTGTCTTCTGAAGGACAGAACACGAGATTGGTGGGAGGAGGTTGGTCATGCTATCAGAGATGATGCCGCTTTGGACGCGATGACATGGGGTGATTTCTCGGCCAGGTTCAAGGCCGAGTTTGCACCGATTATTGAGGTGCAACAGTTAGCCTGGGAGTTCCAAGATCTACAACAGACGACCGAGACTGTGGCGAAGATCACCGCCAAGTTCAGGGAGAGGGCCCTTCTTATTCTGCAGTATGTCGCGGATGAGGAGATGAAGAAGGCCCGATAACACGAGATGTTGAGGGATGACATCAGGCAGTTTGTGAGCAGGTCCAGCTGCAAAAAGTTGGAGGATATGACCGCACGAACCAGGGAAAGGGAGATCGATCTGGAGCACCTCAGGAAGAGGAATCTGGAGGATTTTCAGGTATCTACGGGATCGGGCAAGAGGCCCAAGACATCAGACTCTAGATCGAGAGTTCCTCAGGACCGGGGCCGCTGTGGCAAGTGCGGCAGGACGCACGAGGGTGCGTGTAGGAGTGGCAGCGGTGGTGATTCTGGTTACTTCAAGTGCGGCCGGATTGGTCATTTCAGTAGAGATTGTACTGCTACCACCACCCAGGGATCAGACTTATTATCTTTCCATTGCAGTCAGAGGGGTCACAAGAAGGCCCAATGTCCGAGTTTGCATTATGTAACGCCCGTAGATCCAGGCTAGTCAATTTAGAGATAATAGGGGTCGAAAATGACTTTTGAACAAAAGATTATTTAGAATAAATAATATTAACCAAGTTGTAGAATATGTTTCAAGGGTTGCGTACATATAAAGAACGCCAAAATCCGAGTTATAACGAAGAAGTTATGGCTCGTCGAAGTTTTACGGCAAAATCGGCACGACATCGGGAAGCGTAAATAGTAAATTTATGATGGAGCAACTTTTATCCTTATCAATCTAAACTAAAGTTGTAGTATATGTTAAACCGAGAACATACAAAAAAAGAACGCCCAAATCTGACTTCGTATGAGGAAGTTATGAATTTTCTAAGATTTGGCTTAGCAGTGCATGACCTGAAACTCGATTTTTAGTTCGAGTGGTTTTTGGTTTACGCGACCTAAATGAGAGTTGAAGATATCATTAATAGGAACCCAACAGTAAAAATACATATGAAAACGGAGTCTGTATGAAGGAGTTACGAATTCTTCGCGGTTATTTAGCAATCTAAACTCCTCCTACTATTAAATTTGAGATTGGTCCAGAATTAGCCAACGTAGTCTAAATGAAAGTTGTAGATATTGACTTTACCTACGCGTTGAAAAAAAGAACGTCAGAAACGGAGCTCGTATGCGAGAGTTATGATTTTTCTAAGTTTGAAGGCTGATACACGATAGGGGGTGACGTGGCACCATCAGAATTGGACACGTGGCACCACCAGAAGGCTGCCACATGCCCCAACTCGGCGAGTAGGTCCTCCTACTCGGCGAGTCCATCAAGAATTCAGCCTATAAATAGAGGTGTCAGGTTCCTCCATTTCCCACACCTTTCCCCACTCCTTTCTCTCTCTAAACTCTCTCTCTAAGCCTCCCTAACCCCCCAAATCCTAGGGTAACTCCCTAGCACGAGGCGGAAGCCCCGGAGCGCCCGACGGCTCCAAGAAAAGAGCATTTCGGCTCAGGAACGCTGCTCCAGCGAAGCCCGGTTTTGCAAAAAAAACACGTTGTAAGTCAGCTACGCCTACGCTATTTTTAATATAACTTCTAATTAATTATAGTAACATTATTAGGACCTTAAAATAATTATTTGGGCTATTATTATGAGTTATATAGTGTTGTTTAACGCTTATATAATAATAATAATAGCTAGACTATTAATTAGTCGCGGTTAACGTTAGACTAAACCCTAGTGGTATTGATTCTAGGTTTTGTCGAGGAAAATTGTTTTAAGAGTTACGAAGTACTGTCCGAGGACCAAGTCACCACCCTATCAAGTGAGTGCATAGTTACTTTCATCTTACGCATAGATATGAAGTATTTTATATAAATTACGGGCTATGTGTGCATATTATCTGAATACTTGTTGTCTATGCTAGATGAACGATTTTATACACGTTTTAAACGATTTAAACTGTATATGTATTTTATATCTATGGAAATGTTGGGATAAAACATGGGTAGATATAGTAGATGGAATATGAGTTGGACGATGAGTTGAGAGGTGTTATAGACCACGAGGTGAGGGTGAGAGGTGAACGATGTGAGAAGCCTTTTCCCAAATGATGGCCTCGTCATTCAGCAGAGTATGGATAACAACCACAGACTATTCTAGACAGTCCACTGGAACACTAGCAGGCTCGCAACCTGTAGGTGTTGTGAACGATGTGTTCACCGGTGTACTCTAAAAACCCATTGACATGTATTGCGAGTGGATACTGTCAATAAACGAAATAGCCCTGGCAGCTATGGATTTAGTGCCCGTTGAGCAAACCCTGGCAGCTATGGATTTAGTGCCCGTTGACTAAACCTTGGAAATGATGGATTTCGTGCCAATTCCTTAGGATGATCCTTGGGAATGAATGAACGAGGAGTAGTTGATTCTTAGGGTAGACCCTTAAGAGTAAAGAAGATAATGGGGACGGGTAATTGGGTTAATTGTTTGACGATTAAACATAATAATTATATTATTGTTGGTTGAAAACCCTATGTACTCACCAGGTTTCCCAACCTGACGCACTCAGTTTATTTATGTCAGAGGTGCTGTTATGATGTCACATTACACTGAGAGATTTTAAAGAGATGTAGATCACTAGTGATAATGAATGTAAGTTCTGTTTATGCTTATGTTTATGTATTAACGATGACATCCCAAACGTTTTAAAATGAATAAAATACGTTTCTTCGAAAATGCTTTGATAACGTATTTATCGTGTGTTTCTGGGAACAAATTCCGCAACATTTTTATGAAAAGAAGTACTCTGATTTTTATAAATCATAAACAAAATCGGTCTTTTCTGGCCGTGAAAATGGGGATGTCACACATTCAGCAGGACAGGTGATAGCACTTGCCCCTGCAACCATGAGGATCACCGACGGCCGTCAGGGCCGGGTAGAGATGCCTGCAGTAAGGAGCAGGGCGTATCAGTTGGTTTCAGATGAGGTGTGTGCAGCCTGATGTGTCGGGTACATATATTCTTTCATTTCTCTATTAGCTTATGATATGGTCTTATTGTTATGGTTCTGCTTCGGTATTAATTATGATACTTCGGAATTTTGCGGCCTGCTGGTGATTGATTTATATGCCATCTGCATACCTTGGATTATAGAATGATAGTTGGAGGTCGTCTCCTTTAGAGTGGGTTACTTAGGATGCATTACCTGTAGCATACCTGTCTTGGTAGTTCCTCGCTAGTTCGGGAAGTTGTCAATTGGAAATGGATCGGTTAGATTCCCAGTTGTGGTAAGTCGGGTCTTCAGCGAAGTGACCAAGGGATGGTAGGAAGAATTGGAAATTCTTCTGAGCTGTGAACTGTGAGGAGCTAGTCAATTTGAAGTGGGGGAGAGCCATCCAAGTGGCCAAGGATAGAAGTAAATACAAGACTGGGGCGGTTTCGCAGTCTTGGTAAGGAAGGAAGCAGCTTAAGAGGCTGTTTGGATGGAGGATCAGGTTAGTTGGGAGTTGGAGAAACTCTCCAACCTTGAGTTTGTGTATTCATGTCTAGCGGGTGACTGGTTCGGGAAAACTAGGTCGCAGAGCCTTCGGCAGGTGCGAGTGTAGGCAAGATATAAGACTGTGGGGTAACCGCAGCATTCCCCAGCAGCGAGTCAGTGAGGGAAGTAATGTAAGACTGTAGGTAGGACGTAGCATTCAATAGCAGTTTAGTTCGCGGAGTGTGGGCGGAGGCCTGTATCTCCTAGTTCGCAGAGTGTGGGTGGAGGCCCGTATCTCCTAGTTAGCACGATAGGGATCAGGAAAGGCTAACTCATTGAGGTTTAGTATGGAGTTGGCCTACATAGCCCTTGATAGGTGAGGCCACTCCAGTATGCAGTTGGGTGAGACTCGTAGGCGAGGCCCGTATGTTAGCAACAGTATAGGTGAGACCTGGGAGCAGGATTGCTCAGTAGTATGGTTTGGGTGAGACCCGTGGGCGAGGCCCGTGAGACAGTAGCTAGGCAGGCGAGACTTGAGGGGAGGACCGCTCTAGGATATAGTCGGGTGAGACTCGTGGGCTAGGCCCGTGAGATTATAGCAGCACAGGAGGGACCTGGTAGGGACCTTAGGGTCAAGATAGGGGATCAAGGATCCCAAGACTTGTAGCGCCAGCGTGGCAGGACAGATAGAGCAGTGTAGATAGCTGAAGTTTCTTCGGAAGTTGCTGGGAGCGACTAAGAGATTGTGCTAGTTGTAGTGACCGGTGAGTATCCGGTAACCCAGTTATCGGCAAAATTTGTAGAGGGGCCAGGGTGGTATCGGTCCATTCGGAAGGCGAATGAGAAATGGCAGGACTTTAAGGCAGGGAAGTGACGACAGAGAAGTATGGCGCAGGACAGCTAGTTGACCGAGGAGTGCTACGCCTCTCGCAGTAGGGTTGGACAATCTCAGAGGGAAGGGTTTGACCCTGTTCCGTAACTCTCGTTGGATTCTAACCGTTACAGGGATGAATCTTTTACTCGAAGGATTATCTGATCCATACGCTGGGCTGGGTGCTCAGCGCTAAGTTATAGTAGCATGAAGTGTTCAGTAGGCATCGACAGTTGTGACCAGCACTGGGAGTGGCTGGAGTAATGGATACCAGGAAGGATATGTCTTTCGCAGTAGTAGAGGAGGTGGTTCGTGGTAGAATGTTGCCTTGGGAAGGCCAGAAAACGTGCACGGAAAAAGGAGGGGTGAACCCCTAGGATATTCAGCATAAGTACTCGGAGAGTACTGGAAGGATTGTCAGTTGAGTGAGTTGGGTGCTCAGGATTGACGGGATTTGAGTGCACTTGAGGATTGATATCTTCAAGGACTAGTTTATTCTGGGTAATCGGGAGGAAGGTCCATGGAGGTGGTCGGCCGGAGTTATATTCATCAAGCAAGGGTGATGCAAGCGGATTGCAGGACAGATGGTTGTAGCGGACTTTGAGGACGAAGTCTAGTTTAAGTGGGGAGAGTTGTAACACTCAGAATCAGAAAGACCAAGAAAAGAAAGGAAAAGCTCTAAGTCATGAGTCAACTCGTCAAGTCCAGGGAGGAACTCGACGAGTCGGAGCGGGATCCGGGGCATAGAATAAGTGACCGACTCGGTGAGTCGGCTAGTGACTCGGCGAGTCTGTTCTAGGCGAGAAAAGCCCTAATCCCGGAGGCTGTGCCCTATTTAAAGAACATTACATCCCTTCCCTAGCCCCTTTACTCCCCTTTTGAGATCCGGAAACCCCTAAATTGTGAGTGAGAGCCCTTGGAAGCAATTTACAGCCTAGAAAAGTGATTTTGGTGGAAAGGGGCTTGGAGATCAAGAGGCTTGCTGCAAAGGAGTGGTGTAGATCCGGGATCTACTTCATTTGGAGCATATATTGGAGGTAATAAGCTGTTGCTTTGGCTTTATTGCAATTAGATTTATCATATGTTTGAGATTTGGGGCATTTTGGGCATGATTGAGATCTATGTCAAGTTAGAGTCCTAGATATGAGGTTGCTACCTCACATCAAGAATTGTGTTGGTCCAGAAGGTCATAAAGTTTATGTCAATAAGTTGTTGGTGAAGCCCCTTTATCTTAAACCCTAGCCCTAGAGTGTTTTGGGCCTTTAGCTCCTGGGTTTCATGTAAAGTTTGCAACTTTACGTGGGGGATAGACTGTAGAAGAGTGGATCTATGGATTGGAGCCCCTGTATGGCTCGAAAAGCCACTGTATGGATTGAGATCTGAAGAGACTCGGCGAGTCACATGGGTGTACTCGACGAGTTTTATGAACATGAGCATGGACTTAACAAGTTGGAAGAACAACTCGGCGAGTTTGTTGAAGATTTCCTTGGACTCGGCGAGTCTGGTCGTAGAACCTCAACCTTTTCTGGTTAAGTCACAGATCAATGAGTTGAGTGGTGACTCAGCAAGTTGGACAGGATGAGACTCAGAGATCGTTGAACTCGACGAGTCTTGGGGTGACTCGGCGAGTTGAGTCGTATTTTGAGAGTTTCTAAGTTTAAGAACTCGGCGATTCTATGAGTTGACTCGGCGAGTCGAGTCAACTGGAAGGTTGACTTTGACCAGGATTTTGACTTTGACCAGAGTTGACTTATTTTGACTTCTAGAGTTTAGTTTGGAACTAAGTGTTATGATATTAGTAGCTCGGGGAGCTAGTGGAGCAGCGGTTCAGAGAGTGGTCGGTCAGCAGCCAGAGGGTTATCAACAAAGTCAGCAGTGCAGGTGAGTTTCCCTTTGTGTGAATGGGTCTACGGCCACAATGTCGACCCATGTAGTTATGAGTAGGAAGGCCCGGGGGTTAGCCCTAGGCACAATATGCTAGTATGACATTCGGGACTAAGGTCCAATGTTAGCGGGCGAGTGCCCAAGGAATGGTTTGTATGATAGTTATACTTGTTGTCTGTGTGATACATGTATGTGCATGGTAGGGAGGTGAGTGTGGGAGAGGTCCCGTATCTCACCAATAGCAAAGTGTGGACGGTGTTCCATACCGCATTAGTAGTAGAGCAGCGGCAAGCCCCAAGTTAGGAAAAGAGTGAGAGTGGGTTGGGCCCGTATCTCACTGTCAGTAGGAGTGTGGACGGGGTTCCACGACTCGTCAGTAGCAGGACAGGGGCGAGGCCCAGGATAGGCGAGGCCTTAGTACAGTAATCTGGTAGAGTATGTTAGTTATGTGTTGTGATATGATTGTATGCTAGTATATGTTAGCGGGCGGGGCCCGGAGACAGGCAGGGCCTAAGGAAAACAGATATGTACGCCGAGCGGGGCTCGAAGCCAGGCAGGGTCTGGTAGCGGATGGGGTCCAATAGCGGGGGAGGACCAATGTAGAGGGCGGGAGCCCAGTATGTGGTTATATGCTTAGTGTTATGTATGGCATGTATGGATCAGTAGATATGTATGGTATGTGGTAGGTTGGGGAACTCACTAAGCTTCGTACTTACGGTTTTCAGTTTTGGTTTCAGGTATTCAGTTTTCGGAAGAGGAGCTCGGGAGGGTTGCAGTGCACACACCATGGCAAGGTAGCCTGAGATGTTTACTCTATTAAACAGGTGTTTTAGAAATGAAACTATGATTTCTCATATAAACCCTTTTTGTATGTTTGAATGACTTAACCTCTAAATTAGTGATGTTTTTTAAAAAAAAAAAATTGGACTCGAAATTTGGAATGTTACACAATATTTTACGTGGTTTGGTCAAGTTGACCTACATCCATGGATGAAAGAGAGAGAGAGAGAGAGAGAGAGAGAGAGAGAGAGAATGTGTGTGTGTGTGAGAAAGAGAGAGAGAGAGAGAGGGAGAGGGAGAGAGAGAGAGAGAGAGAGATAGAGAAAGAGGATTTTATTAACTTTCAGGAACTATTACAAGCACTCAAAATTGTATCTCATTTTGAGCTCTCACAGAAATCTAGCAATTTTACAATGATAGAGATATGAGCCTATTTATAGGCAAACATGGAAAACCCTAATTCTGGTGGACCAAGACCATCCATAATTCGCCCATTTAGGGGATGCCCTAGTTTCCAACCAATCATATAGTGTCATGCAGATGATTTTAGAACCTTTAACCTCATGAGCATCAACCAAATACATGATGGTGCATCATGAGTCACCATGGCGCACCTGATGGGTTTTAGCCATAAGAACTTTCCTATGTGCGCATGCAAAACCCTAATGCTTGGATCTAGGCTTTCTAATTAAACATGCTTTGAATCCAAGACTTCTAATGACTAATTAGGTATAAGAACAATACAAAATCAGATCTAGAAGTTTACCTTTGAATCTCTTGTTTGATCTTGTTGTCTTGGAGCTCTAGAGTCACAATTGTCACTCCTCTAATGGCTTACAAACACCAACTAGCAAGGAGGATGATTTGAGAGAGAGGTTAGGAAGAAATCCGGCCAGGGTTACTCTACTTTAGATGAGATGCCGATTTCCCTTGCTCAAGGGATCTATTTATACTTGTAGACTCCTTAAGGGTTTCACCTTAAACCCTAGTTGGATAATCTTTCCTTAAAGCAATCTAAATCCTTTCCTTAGATAAGCATTGGACGATTTGAGGCTATCCCTAGCCCTAGAATCCGTCCACCCTTCATCCAATAAGGATTTACAGTCTAAAGTGTAACTATCAAACAATTGACAGTTTATACCCTCTTATTTAATTAATCTCTTTAAGTCACCAAATTAATACTAATTAATTTATGACTTATATTAATCAAATAACAATATTATTATTCCTTATATTATTCTCATAATATATTAATAATATTTATTCTCTCATAATAAATCATCCTATCAAGTTTCTATGGTGAAGGCAACCCAAAGGACCATGCACAATCGGGTCAAATACTTGCCTAATATAGTTGCAGCCTTAGACACTATTCCAACATCAAGAAGGCGCATCAACTATGTGGAGAATCCTCCTTGAACATCTTCATCCTTCTGAGAAACATTGAACAATCTTGAGCATCCTAGTGAACCTGACACCTAAGTGGCATATCAGGAGCCATGATGGTGCACCTTCTTCATAAATGGCACATCATGCTCCATGATGGAACACCATCCTTATGAATGACACATCTTTAACTTGAGTAGCTCATCCATGCTTCTTTGTTCATCATCAACACTTCAACACTCCCAAAACACATCAAAGCATGTAATAGTGAAGCATAAAGCACCAAGGTGGCGCACCTTGTGCATGGATGGCGCACCTTGTGCACAAGGTGGCGCATCATGCTGCTTGGTGCATCACTGATGCTACACTACAACTTCAAGTGCTCCACATTGATCCTGATGCTTCATTCCACCTCCAAGTGCTCCATTACAACTCCAGGTGATCCATGTTCCTCCAAGTGCTCCATTACAACTCCAGGTGATCCATGTTCCTCCAAGTGCTCCATGTTCCTCCAAGTGCTCCACTTGATTCTAAGTGTTCCATCCAAGTGTTCCAATCGATTCTAAGTGTTCCATCCAAGTGCTACATTTGATTATAAGTGTTCCATGTTGGACAAAACTTCATACCTTAACATTGGTGTTGTACAAGATAGTCTCCTAACCACTGGATCTACTTATATATTGAACAACTAGGGTTACTAAAACACACGGATTACTACTTGATTAACGGCGACAACAATTGTGTCCGACTTGATATCGCCACTAATACTCTTAATTCTTGTAGTGTGTGCTTATTTGATTATATTTGGTAGAAAAGAAATTATTTTTTCTTTTTGTTTCCTATTCGTTGTTTCCAACTTTTCATAATATATTTTGTCACAAACATCATGATGCCCATATTCCAATAACAAGCCAAATGATTGTAGAAACCATGGACAAAAACCCAACTTTTGTACGATGGGTTCATCTTTATAACTTCTAAAATGCCATTTTATCTTTTTTTGTGCGGATGTCGTATGCTATGAGAGTTACTAAGAGAATATAGTTGTTTAGCAATACGAATACGTTCAACCTTACAAAAATATCGTCATTTTCATACATTCTCGCTAATTATTATTTATTTTTGTTCTCACATATCGTTTTTCACTCATTTTCATTTTGACAGAATACGACCCAATAAACATTCTGACAGAAATAAGAATAATAATAAGTGTATAATTAATAACATTATAGACGATTTAATTAGTGAGAATGTGTGTTAATGACAATAGTTAGAGCATCCACAATGGGAAGTTTAATGGAAGAGTTGAATGAGATGTCATGCATACTTGTCATTCAATGGATACAACTCCATCATTGTGAAATGTCGTCTTGGCATTCAATAGATTTTGAGTTCAATGGCCATTGAATTGAAATTGAACTCTTCAATGGGTAAAAGGAAAATATTTAAATATTTAAATAAATACTTTTTAATATGTTTTATTGAACTTGTAGAGTTTAATGCATTGTAGGATAAAAATGAATATAGTTGTATGGAATAGTAAAAGATGATATGACATTCCATTAAACTCTATAGAGTTCAATGCATTATGTCCTTATGTAAGATTGAACGTATTTATATTATCAAAAAACATATTTTCTTTATCATTCTCATAGCATACGATATCCGCACAATAATTAGTTAAAATAGAATAACCTAAACCTCTCTCTCTCTCTCTCTCTCTCTCTCTCTCTCTATATATATATATATATATATATATATATATATATATATATATATATATTAAATTTCATGGTACTTTATTTTATCATGGGCATGAAAACCCCGGTATTTTTCTTCTTTATAAACTCTCATGTTGGAATTTGGCCATCTGGGAAAGGTGGTGGACAGCTTCAACCAAATGATCAAGGCGAGCCACAAACTCTATTAACAGTGAAGTAAAAGTAGCAAGTGACAGTGCTGCAGTGCTCTCCCATGAGACTGAGAGTATCCTTTGGGAGTTCATCTCACCTTCTTCTTCATTCTCTCTTTTAAACTCAGCCAGTTGGTTTGACTTTGAGAAACCATTGATAGGGAGTGGGATTGATGAGTTATGATCAGAAAGTTGATAACTAGATGCAAGAAGATACGCATGTGTTTCTATTGCTCTTTGGAGTCTTTCAGACGAGCTGCGTACGCTTCTCACTAGAGTAGATTTAATGGTCTGCTTCATGTCACATATATCTTTTCCCAGACATCTTATCAAATCTGCAGCCTTGTTTGTTGCTTCTGATATCTCTGTTTCGAATATGGATCTTAAATTATACGGTGCCTATATAAAACAACAATCAAAAGAACAAATTAGGTACACTTCTTTATTCCATCTCTTTTACAACCTATACGCCTATATACCTAGGAAAAATAGAAAGAGAAGACAAGTAATTAAATGGTTCAAAAAGTCGACTACTCAAAAAGAACCTGAATTTCTGAGTGAAGAACGCCATGAAGTGCCATGACCTCATATGCACAATATCGTAAGACAGCGCCAACTTTGACATATTCACTCCATGGATAGAACAAGTGCCGGAACCTGCCATGTGGTGGCTCCCATTTAGCCGAAAGAGCCTAATAATTAATTATTCACCACCAAAACACCAAATTAATCTGTTAATTAAGATCACATGCATGCATGGGAGAGAAAAACGAAATTTCAAAAATAAAATAGAAAAACAAAGCATAAAAGTAGTATATATCACCAATGACTCGAGTTTAGCTGATGAGTTCAGTGTAGATCGGCATTTTTTGTATTGAGGCTCGTCTGGGAATTCGTCCATGAGAGTATTGGTGAACTCTGAATGATCTGATCCATCATTGCTTAAGTACTTATTCACACATTCTGAAGTTATAGCCAAAATCTAAGCTTTTAGCAATTCTTCATATATAGAATAGCTAGGAGCGTAAGATGTAGAGATGTTAAAAGATAAAAGTTACCTTCAAGTGAATCTGCTACTGAATTGAAGCTTTTGACAAGTTCCTTGTGCAACTGCTCACCAGCCCATATAGGGAAAATCAAAGTGTTCACTGCTATTGCTATAATTGCACCAATAGCGATTGAGTAAAGTCGTTCAATCGATGTTCTAATTGGATTCCCTGATCGATACCCCGAAACTATGATCAAGCAGTATGTAAATAGTATAACTCGAAATCCATATTCATATGGCACAAAGGTTGGCCATAACTTCATGAATGAGGTTACACTCCCTGTCAACATGCATGCATAAAACTAATTATATCATATATATATATATATATATATATATATATATATATATATATATATATATATATATATATATATATATAATACGTTATTTTGTTTATTAAGTTACCTATGATGAATATACTGATGCCTATAATAATGGGTTCAGCAACTGGACCACTCATCAGAGCTAATTCAGCAATAGCAATGGCTAAGACTCCAGCAAACAAGCTTCCGAGGACACGGTTGAATCCTTTGTGAAATGTTGCACCTTCAACAATTTATAAGCAAGTCATGCATGCACAAGAAAGTTATGTTGTAAATAGTTGTAATATAACATATATATTTTCATTAATTTTTACATGCATGAAGTCTTACGATTTCCTCAGATGATTAATACGTACATACCAACAGTATATTCAAACATGATGGCGACTGTGAGGATGGACCAGATAATGCTGGTGCTGAAGACTTGATAAGGTGCTTGAAATAGTATGAGTAAAGACACAAGGAGAACAGCAAGCCCAACTTTTAAAGAGAATGTAACTCTGTTAATGTCTTCTTTAGCAAATTCCCATATCTTATACATCCAAACTTTGAATTTGTTTCTGGTTTCTGGAAGTTTACCTTCATTGGACGAGATTTTGATTCCAAAACTGCCCTCCTTTCCGTTCATTTTCAAACTCCTGTTATGAGTATTGCAAGAATGAAAGGTGTGAGGTTTTGGAATGAAAGAATAGAGTCATTTAAAGACCAATGTGGCTTAGCTAGTTGGAAGTAAAGAAAAAGAATAATACATCATTTATACTGTACAAGTAAATACTACGGAACTAAACACCAAAGATAAAAAAAAAATTCTTAAACATAATACTTCTTTCGTTGAAAAGAATTAGAATCTAATAATATATAATGGGGAAGATAAAAAAATTCTTAAACATAATCCTCGTATTCTCTTTGAGTTTTGAAAGTTCTTGATTGTGTTGTTATTACGTATTCATTTTAAGATCGAATAAAAGCGTAGCCCCTACATGTTCTTTAAATCTACCATGCATTTCAAGAAATCTTGATACTGAAGTTTCTACTTTCTACTTGTCCATCTGCGAATCAGATTTCCTCATGCAGTTAATGCTTTCTGGTACAAGGTGAATAAGGGCCCTGAAAATATCTGCGAATATATATATATATATATATATATATATATATATATATATATATATATATATATATATATATATATATATATATATTAAAAAGATTGAATTTTGGCATCTTTAAGGGAATATTACATCTCTAGGTTTCATGCAACTTTGGTGAGGGATGCATGCTCACACGTTGAGGTATGCAACTAGGCATGTATCTTCTGATTAATCTTATTCCAAATGTCACCAAGGAACTACAATGCTTGACACCACAAGGTTATTTTAGTCAAAAATCTAAAATGACCTTTGATACATCAACATTTGAAATGATTAGTGCATGATTACTAATGGGCAGATAGGTAATTTTGTAGAGTTTTGTACGTGGCATATACTTTTTAGCAACTCTGAACAGGCATAACGCAGCTATTCTCTTTCAACCCTGTCCACATCCACAGATTTGGTACCATTCTTTTATCTTGTTTCAGTTTTGTAGGTCCCATATTTGCATATGTTAAAAATCGAGAAAGTTAAATGAAAACGACTGAGTGGTCTCGTGCACGTACAACTTCCACCATTATTCTCACTTTTAAATATATCTCGACACCCTTTTCATTTTTTGCAGTTGATCGAAGCTAATATATATTCCCCACTTGATATTCTTCTGTTCAATGGAGTTTTCCTTTGCACCATTGGCTGCTCGATCGTGTAGGTGACAGTCAGATGTTGTATTCCTTTTTCTTGGTCTAACCATTTTTGTATACTTTTCCAAGTATTTCCAACACTTTTTTCTAACAGATTTGAAGAGATGGTGGAATTTGTTTGGGTAGAGGAAGAAAAGAAACTCCTCTCAGCCAGTGGCACCAGCATATATATATTCCAGGACAAGTTCTTCAGGGTGTTTGAGGTACTTTTTCTCTTCGTTTGTTTTTACTCCTGAAAAAATAAGCTCCATGTGAGGAATATCTTCCCAATTTAAGATTGGTGTCAATGAGCTTTTGATTTCTTTGACATGTTTTCTCTCTAGATCTGCAACTTGGAATATATGCATATAGCCTGGTCTGAATTTCATCTCAAATTTCACCTGATTTCTTGAAAAAGTGTAGATACCTTACCATTATTATTCATGACTAGTCAACAAAGAGCAATCCTGGAAAAGGTATATGATAATGCTAGATCTTGTGTCGACTATTAGGTTAGGTTGTGCATTTTGCGAGGGTTAAAACGTAAGGTCTTTTGAAGGGCCAAGTAATACTTGTTAATAATGTTAACTACAGTATATATAGTTATATTTACTTATTGAATTAGTTTATTAAAATGTTTTATCTTTTACAAAAAGATTAATAAAAACCTTAATTTATGATAATCATATAGTAATTATTTAACAATGATGTTTGGAACTCTTTCAAAAAAAAAATGATGTTTTGATGCTATATTGTATATCTTTTTTTTTCCAAAAGATAATAACCTGTCATCATGATTTTTTGTTAGTATTAAAATGTAAACATAAGTATAAACTTGTAAAATATGAGTTAATATTGTGAAAATAGATATACACACGCACACACATATTTCATGGTAGTCTTGTTAAAACCATTAGTGCATGCTTGCAAGAAGCTTTGTAGACGGTCGACCAAATTGGCAACTAGACATGTAATAGTTTTTTTAACCGTTAATTCCTAAAATCACTATTCTATATGTTGAATATCCGAACTAATAGATACATAAGGAAACCGACAAATAATATTGAGAATTATATGTTGATTAGATTGAAAATAACAAATCCAATTATTATTAATATGATTACCAAGATCAGAAACCAGATCAATCATTCTCGATTAGATCTGATTATAAAAAATATAGAAGCAGAGTGTCTTGTTCTTGGACGAAAATAATGCAAGACAGTAATGTATAATTGGCATGTTGACGGTTGATCTTGATTTTAGAGAACTGCACGAATTAGACTCTTGTCGTTAAAGATTTTTACTTCGCTTCTATCGACTGTAAGAAACAGAGTAAAACGCCAGGATTTAATGCAGATTTACCGAGTTTCCAACAACAATAGAAAAAGATAAACGCAAAGTGAATATTGAGAAACCAGGAAGAAATCGTCAACAATACTGAGAGAGCCTTGAATTTTCGTGTGTGTAATACGGCTCCTAGGGAGCTGCATTTATAGGTGTCAAAACCTTAGAAGGCAATAAAAGGGCCCGAGTCGTGCAAATCGCACCATTTCGCGCATTGCGGTATCAACTAGGCTAGGCTAGGCGTGCCCTTCGGCTTAGCACATTCCTTTGATCCAATAAAGCCTTTGAAGGCCTATCAAGAGAAATGATTTATAAGCTCACAAAAGGTTTCTTCCCAAACCAATGTGGGATAATGGAAACTAGCCAACTTGCTTATTGCATTAAAATTTCAAACAATCCCCCACCAAGTTGGAAAGTTTCCTTTCACTCAGAGATATGATGTCACTTGGTTGTCACGAAGATTAACCCCTATTTTAATGAGAACAAACAACAAGAGCTAATTCAATGGTATCTTTATAGGTTTAAACCATGAACCTTGTGACCTCTTTGGTTTACCCCCATACATCAAATGTCGTCTTTACGTACTCCTTGAGCACTAATATAGCCATGTGTTATATATTCTTTTTATGAACTTTTAGATGATAAACCACTAATCTTCACTTGAGGTGACACTGCCTATAGATCATATAGGAAAAGTTTTACAACATCTTCGTTGCTTAGATATCTCCAAAATTTCGTTAAGAGACTTGACTCAACATCGTTCTCCGCAACAACATACTATCCTACGTCACATGGATCTGTCATTAATGATAGTACAGTCTGTCGTTAGTGACTTCTTTGATAAACTTTAAACTTTAGAATTAGGAGCACTAATGCCAAGTTGGGTTTCCATTACTAAGTGATTCTATTATGGTTTTAGACCCATGACTCTTGTGGTAGATGTAACCAAATCTCTCGTTAGAGGTTTGGTAAATGGATCTTCCAAGTTCCTACTTGTCATAGACAACCTTGATGGTACCACTTTCAACTAGTTGTCTCATAAAATTATGTCTCAGACCTAGATGTCTTGACTTCCCATTATATAATGCATTATATACTTTAGACAGTGTGTCCTCATTAAAGTACATGGGTATTGAAGGCATTAGAATATACCACTAACAGATATCCATAAGTAGATCGCGAATCCACTCTGCTTCTTTTCATGTTGTTGCTAAGGCAATTAGCTCTGCTTTCATCATTGAATGAGTTATGCATGTCTGTTTCTTGCTCGTCAAAAAAATAGCACCACCAACTAGAGTATAAATCCAACCACTTGTGGATTTTGATTCACTATTGTGATCAATCCAGCTAGCATCAGAATAATCTTCTAGTATTCCGTTAGATGACAAATACGTAAACTCAAAAGTATTTGTCATTTTCTTGTATCCCAGTACTCTACCTACTGCCTTCCAATGCTCCTTCCATGGATTGACAATATACTAACTCAATTTTCTTACAACGAACGTGATTTCAGGTCGAGTGTAATGTGTAGCATACATCTTGCTCCCAGTTGCACTGACATATTCTAGTTGAGCCACTGCTCTACCAGAATTCACATTTAGTTTCACACTTGAATCAAAAGGAGTGTTGAATTCCTTAATATTCAAATGTTGAAACTTTGTCATAATTTTCTCTATATAATGAGATTGACTTAGAAAAATCTGATTTCCTATCTTTTTCACTTTGATACCAAGAATTGTATCAACTTCTCCAAGATCTTTCATCTTAAATTTTGAGGATAGGTATTTCTTCATCTCAAGAATACCTTTTAGGTGAGTGCCAAAAATCAACATATCATCAATATACAAGCATATAACAACTATATATTCGTAAGTGCATTTGGAATAAATACACCTGTCAGAACTATTGTGTTGAAAATTGAAACCAGTCACAGCGGTGTCAAATCTCTCATGCCACTGTTTGGGAGCTTGTTTCAATCCTTACAAGGATGTAATAATTCTACACACTTTATTTTGCTTTCTAGGTATCACAAAACCTTCAGGTTGCTCTAGGTAAATCTCCTCCTTGAGATAACCATTCAGAAATGTTGTCTTCACATCCATTTAATGAACGTATAGTCCTTTCAAATCTGATATTGATATGAGTGTTCTAATAGAACTAATCCTAGCAACTGGGGCATAGAAATAGAAATAATTGATCCCTTCCCATTGCCTATAGCCCTTAGCAACTAATATTGCTTTATAGGCAGATATGGATACATCTGGATGATATTTTCTCTTGAATATCCATTTGGATCCTATAAGTCTCCTCCCTTTGGGTAGATCAGCTAACTCCCATGTTCCATTACCTAGAATTGAATCCATCTCGTCATTGATGGCTTCCTTCCACAAAGGAGCATCTCTAGACGTAATTGCTTCAATAAAGGTCTTAGGATCTTTATCCAAGTTAATGGCAAAAATAACCTCTCTTGTCACTTTCTTTTGTGTTGCTCCAACCAAATAAGAATAGAAATAGTCCCAAAACTTTTCTCTTTTCTAGTTCTAGTACTTCTCCTAGGTTCCTCCACAATAGGAGGAGGTGGGAGTGTTTCTGTAACATCCAGATCCTTAGAGGTATTTAAATTTAATACATTTTGTATTTTGGGTGGTGTCACATCGTGGTGGAGGCACCCCATAATGTGGTAATGGTCGATATATCACGGGTTTTAAATGACCGCCACGACGTGGCATCTGTTTAATGAGAAATCCTATTTTTTGGATTTACTCTCTAATTAAAGGAATGAGGAGGCTAGGGTTTGCTCGTCCTCAGGCTCCATCAGCCCCCTCAAACCCTAAAGAAAATCCTAATCACTTTCCTCCATTATTGAGCTAGTTTGGTGTTCTTTAAAGCTAAATAAGGAAGAAGGAGGAAGAAGGAAGAAGGAGGAAGAAGGAAGCATAAATCAAGCAAACGAGTATCTATTTTTCACCTTAGCACTCTTCTGGGCCTTTGCAAGTGTCCAAGACTCAATTTTTATCATTCTAGTTTGTTATATCTTGACTTATGGCCCATAAACTTATTGTTCTTGCTTGTTAGGATAATGAAATCTCATAAAGTTTGCAACTTAATGAATCTTTGGGACATTTTGTATACTTTGTGCCTTGGATCTGGAGTTTGGTTGGGTTTTCAAGCCATGCATGAGATTTAGGTCATAAACCCTCATTTTGACCTAATATGGGTTAAATACATGCATTTTACATGCATGTCTATAAAGAACCAAGTTTTAGGTTAGTTTTGGTGCTAGAATTGGCCTATATATTATTAGCCCACTTGCTTATGGGCCCTTTAATCTTTAGCCCATTAGGGTTTTGTCTAGCTAGTATTTATATCCGCTTTCTTCTTTGTAGTCTTTATGTTTTTCAATGAGAACTCTTGTATTTTCTCATTATTATAATCATATGACAACTTTATCATGGTATCAGAGCGGAGGTTTGATATGTTGTTAGAAGCCTTTGTAGCAGTCATTTGTGGCGCGGATCAAAATTTTATAGGGTTACTGTAGCAGATTCGTTCATAGCAGACTGATGTGTTGATTCGTTCATTGTTGATGTTAATTCATTCTCTGTTTTCATTATTCGTTGTTACGTTGATTCATCGTCGTTGTTGATTCGTTGTCCGATTGATTGCTTCAACTAGTTTGTTACTCCTTTCATTCTCATATTGTTATACTGTTATTGTGGTTATTTATTCGCTGCCAACATGACTGGAAAGGATGATTCCCTTTAGTCAATCAATACTCGTCTAGATGGAAAGAATTATACGTATTGGAGTTACGTGATGAAGAACTTCCTTCATGGGAAGAATATGTGGGGCTATGTCAATGGAACTAAAGTCAAACCCTCAGTGCCTGACATTGAGAATTTTGATTTATTGTTTGATGCTTGGGAGACTGATAACTCCAAGGTTATCACGTGGATTAATAACTCTGTTACTCAGTCCATTGGTTTGCAGTTGGCTAAGTGTGAGACAACGAAGGAAGTTCGGAATCACTTGGAGAGACTTTATACTCAGTCCAATTTTGCTAAACAATCCCAGTTAGAAGATGATATTCGTGCCCTTCAACAAAATGACCAGAGTATACACGATTTCTATGTTGTTATGTCTGATATGTGGGATCAATTGGCTCTTACTGAATCTAAAGAGTCAAAAGGTTTTGAGACTTACATTGTTAGGAGGGAAGAACAATGCTTGGTCCAGTTCTTGATGGCCTTGCATTCTAATTTTGAAGGTCTGTGTGGAACAATTCTTCATCGCTCTCCTCTTCCCTCGGTTGATTCTGTTGTCCATGAGTTAATTGCAGAAGAGACTCGTATCAAGTCTCATGCAGATAAAGGGTTTAAAGCAGCCTCTATTCCTACTCTCGCTCATGTTGTGCTTGTTGTCTCCTCAAATCAGTCCCGACAAACTTCAAGGGTTGCTTATGATGAGTGTGCATTCTGCAAACAGAAGAATCATTGGAAAGCTCAGTGTCCATTGTTAGTCAACAAGGGTAAATCTGGTCAACCTCAGTCGGGACAACAAAATAAGTCTGGTCAACAAAAGTTTCAGCCACGTTCATCCGGTACTCCTCCATGGACCCCTCGTCCTCCACAGTTTGTTGTTGCTACTATCCCACCAGTTGATACATATTCTATTGGAAACATGCCCCCATCTGCATTGGATCCCAAGGTGTTTGAGAGCTTCAGACAGTATTTGGCTTCTAATCCCACTGCCATGTCTGCATCTATGTATCACTCTGGTCCTACTTCATCTGGTACATCAGGTATTCCATCATCTTTGTGGATTTTAGATTCTGGTGCAACCCATCATATGACCCCTCATTTGTCATCATTTACTTCTTTGTCGCAAGTGTCATCTATTTTTGTTAAGTCTGCTAGTGATACATCTATGTTAGTTGAGGGTGTTGGGTCTGTCTCTATTTCTCATATCACTCTCCCTGATGTTTATTACATTCCCAAACTTACTTTGAATCTTGCCTCAGTCGGTCAGTTATGTAAGTCTGGTAACTGGGTGTTCTTTTCTGATTATGCATGTGTTATATAGGATCAACACACCCAAAAGGTTATTAGGATTGGCCGTAGAGCGGGGGAACTGTATGTCTTGGAGGTTCTCAAAGTGTCTGTTGTTGCTACCTCCAGCATTGATTTATCTTCTTTCCGTTTGAGTCCTTTGTCGTCTGAGTTTTATCTTTGCCATTCTCGTTTGGGACATTTGTATGTATCACGTTTGAGCTTTTTAGCATCTAGTGGTGTTTTGGG
This sequence comes from Lactuca serriola, assembly GCF_051521515.1. Lineage (NCBI taxonomy): Eukaryota > Viridiplantae > Streptophyta > Magnoliopsida > Asterales > Asteraceae > Lactuca > Lactuca serriola. The sequence goes on from NC_136413.1 coordinate 14,013,622, forward strand.
TCATTTAGACACTAGTGATATTTTTGATTGCAGTAGTTGTAAACTGGCAAAATTCTCTGCTTTACCTTTCAATAAAAATATGTCTTGTTCTACTACTCCTTTTGACATTATTCATTTTGATGTATGGGGTCCTGAACTAGTATCCACAAAGGGTGGGTCAACCTATTATGTATCTTTTATAGATGATTATACTCGATATACATGGGTTTATCTTATGAAATGCAGACCTGATTTCTTTGATATTTACAGTAATTTTAGAGCTCTTGTTAAAACTCAACATTCGGATGTGATTAAGTGCTTTAGGTGTGACTTAGGGGGTGAATATACCTCTAATGATTTTACTCAGTTACTTGCTTCTGATGGTACCATACACCAGTCCTCGTGTACTGACACACCTCAGCAAAACGGTGTGGCAGAACGAAAACATCGTCATATTGTTGAGACTGCCTGTTCATTGCTCTTGTCTACGCAGGTCCCTAGTGCCCTTTGGCGTGAAGCAATCCTAACTGTTGTGTATGTGAATAATCGTATCCCTCCTTCATTGAATTCAGGAATGTCTTCTTTTGAGAAGCTATATGGTTAGCTACCAGACTATTCTTCCTTACGAGTTTTTGTATGTACTTGTTTTGTTCTTCATCCTCATGTTGAGAGGAACAAGTTGGGGCTGAAATCTGCTATTTGTGTACTTTTGGGGTATGGTATTGGACAAAAAGGATATCGTTGCTATAATATTGTGAGTCAGAAGTTATATGTTTCCCAGCATGTCACCTTTTTGGAACATATTCCTTTCTACTCAATTCCTGCTACAGCCCACAATGTAACGAAATCTGATCTTCTGCATATTGATCCTTTTAATAAAGAGATAGAGGCTCGAGATCCATCTACGCCACCTGATCCTTCAGCTCATAATACACCCACCTCTTCAGAGAGTTACTCAAGTTCCCTATTCCTGATCCTGCTCCTACGATTGTTGAAATTAAGGATCCACCTCCACCACCACTTCTCAGGAGATCTATTCGTCCTGTCGAGTCCACCAAGCTTCCAGATTTTACTTACTCTACATATTCAGGACCATTTGATTCATTTATAGCAAGTATCCATCGTCTGTCTAAACCTGAATCATATAGAGAAGTTGTTTTAGATTCTCTTTGGCAGAATGCTATGGCTGAGGAGCTTACTGCTTTTCATCAGACTCATACATGGAATTTGGTTTCTCATCCTCCTGGAAAACATATGATAGGTTGTCGTTGGGTGTACAAGATAAAAACAAAAGTTGATGGGTCTGTTGAGCGGTACAAGGCTAGGCTTGTAGCAAAAGAGTATTCTCAACAGTATGGTTTTGACTGTGAGGAGACATTTTCCCCAGTTGCAAAGATGACGACAGTCCGTACTATGATTGTCGTTGCATCCGTTCGACAGTGGAAGATTTTTCAAATGGATGTCAAGAATGCTTTTTTGAATGGTGATCTCCATGAAGAGGTTTATATGACTCCTCCCCTAGGAATTCAGCACCGGCCGGGTGAGGTTTGTCGGCTTCGCAAAGCTTTGTATGGTCTCAATCAAGCCCCTCGTGCTTGGTTTGAGAAATTCTCCACAATGATTACCTCTCTTGGATTTGTCCAGAGTAATCACGATTCTGCTTTATTTGTTAGATGCTCGAGTGCAGGACAGATTCTTTTATCCTTATATGTAGATGACATGATTATTATAGGTGATGACCATGGTGGTATTGAGTCTTTGAAGCATGATCTAGCTCATCGATTTGCTATGAAGGATTTGGGCTTGCTGCGTTATTTCTTGGGTATGGAGGTAGCTCAGTCTAAGAAAGGGTATCTTCTTTCTCAGACTAAATATCTATCTGACTTGCTTACACGGGCGGGCCTCTCTGACAATCGGACTATTGATACTCCCCTTGAAACCAATGCATGCTACTCTCCTACTGATGGTGTTCCTTTGTCCGATCCGAACCTTCATCGCACTGTTGTGGGAAGTTTGGTCTATCTCACAGTTACTCGTCCAGATATTACCCATGTTGTTCATGTTGTCAGTCAGCTTGTTACTGCCCCTACCTCTCTTCATTGGGGAGCTATTCTCCGTATTCTGAGATATCTTCGTGGCACTCAGTTTTAGACCCTCTTGTTTCCCTCGACGTCTTCTCTTGAGTTACGTACATATAGTGATGCTGATTGGGATGGTGATCTCCATGATCGTAAGTCCACCACTGGATATCGCGTATTTCTTGGAGAGTCTCTCATTTCGTGGAAGAGCAAGAAACAGGACGTTGTCTCTAGATCTTCCATGGAGGTTGAATATCGTGTTATGGCTGTAACTGCATGTGAGATTATCTAGTTACGGTGGCTGCTTACAGATATGGGAGTTCATATTTCTTCATCTACTCCCTTGCATTGTGATAACAAAAGTGCGATACAAATTGAAAAGAATTATGTTTTTCATGAGCGGACGAAGCACATTGAGATTGATTGTCATTTTACTTGTCATCACCTGCAGCTCGGAACCATATCGTTTCCGTTTGTTTCATCAACTTTGCAGATTGCGGATATTTTTACGAAGGCTCTATCGGCTTCTCGGTTTCGGTTATCATGTGACAAACTCTCAATGCTTATTTTGCGGCATTATGAGTTTGAGGGGGTATGTTAGCCTATATATTGTTAGCCCGCTTGCTTATGGGCCCTTTAGTCTTTAGCTCATTATGGTTTTGTCTAGCTAGTATTTATAACCGCTTTCTTCTTTGTAGTCTTTATGCTTTTCATTGAGAACTCTTGTATTTTCTCATTATTATAATCATATGACAACTTTATCAAGAATCACTTTTGGAAAGGATGGACTTCGGACTTTATGGAATAATTGCTTATTGGTTAACTCCTTGCATTATTAAGCCATTTGGGACTTAGAGAATTGGGTTTGGGACCTTGTGGATGGTCCTAATGGATAAAGTTGGAAACTTTATCCTTTTAAATCGCATTTTGGACCAGATCTGAGCTTTGGAGTCCATGGAATTGAAGAAAATAGCTTAATGCATTAAGTTGTTTGGAATCTTAACTACCACGACGTGGGCATAGGTCACCACAACGTGGCGGCTGGAAATTTCCCCGATTGTTTGGTTGTACGCAGGCCAAGACGTAGCCAAGGAAGGCCACGACGTGGCGGTCAGCTGAAGTCAACATTGGTTGACCTTTGACTTGTGGATTTTGGCTCAAATATTAATGTCCTGAAAGGTAGATTAAGGTTTTCCTCGTGTGAATATCTAGGTGGCGTTTAGCACATGTTGTGGGATTTTAAGGACGTGTCGACTTTTGGGTTGCTTTGCGAGATGAGTTTGCTCAGTATATTGTAGGACACTATGGATTGTATGTGCTTGTAGTCTTTGTGACTCCTGTTGTATGTGTTGTATGCCTATGTGCGTGTTTGCTATATGTATGTGGGGTGAAAGAGACCCGATACAACCTTGTGCATACATATGAGTTAAAATAGACTTGGGGTGAAATAGACCCGATGGTGAAATAGACCCGGTACAACCTTGTGCTGACACATGATTTGAAATAGACTCGGGGGTGAAATAGACTTGACACAGCCTTGAGTCGGCTTATATGTATTGTATGTTGTATTTTGGGGAACTCATTAAGCTTTGTGCTAACGGTTTTCAGTTTATGTTTCAGGTACTTTCGGTTCAAAGGGGAAGAGCTCGGGATGATCGCATTGCTCACCACACCATGATTTTCATGTTTATTGACTCTGATGTACTTTTGGGATGTTATTTGGTTTACTCCGAATACTTCATGGTTTTGATAAACATGTTTTCTTGATGATTCATTTAATATAAGACCCATGTATGACATGGGTTAATTGAAAAAAATTAAATATAAAGGTCTAAATATTTAAGAACTTTGGATTTATAAAAAAAAATAAGAAAAATAATGAATTATTAAAATTGATTTTTATATCTTTTAAATTTAAATAAATAAATAAAATAAACTAATGAACTTTAATTTAAGAATTTTGAAATTAAAAGGTAGGTCCATTAATGAAATTGATATTCATTTATTACTATATTATTGTAATTATTATATTAAAATATTATGTGGAAATTATTAAAATAGAAAACACATAAAATGATATATGGAAAAGAAATTAATTCATAATAACCATAAAATGACATTTGTCAAATTGAATGAGAGTGACATATGGCAAAAAAAAACCTTCATTTATTAGAAATGATTTATTAGAAAGGATTTGAGAATTTTGGTTGTTTATATCGTATAGAAGTAAAATAACAATGAAATAATGGTAATGTTGGGAGTTGTGAATGAACAATGAGTTTGTATTTTCATTTCATTTTCTGGTATCCAATTTTTAGCATATGAAGTTGGCAGATTCACTTGAAGGTAGGGTTGTCAAATCGAGTAGTCGTGTCGTGTTTTTGTCTTACACGACACAACACGACAAGGTTTTGTATAACACGAACACGACACGATGTCGTGTTTTTTTTTCATTAACATAAAAAAGAACCAATTAGAACACGACAAGACGACACGACACGAAAAATATAATATTACATAATTATTAGTGTATTTCGTTCATACTTAAAGATATATAACACGACAAAAACGACAAGCACGAAAAACACGACAACCACATGCTTAATCGTGTCAATTTCGTGTCGATTTATGAACACGAACACGACACGACATCGTGTTTTTTATTCTTGACACGAAAACGACACGAACACGAATTCAAATTTTGATTTCGTCCCGATTTTATTTCGTTTCATGTATTTTTGTCGTGTGGTATCATAAATTGACACCCCTACTTGAAGGTATTCTATCGATCTCAAACAGTAATCCTATAAACAAGGAAAGGATATACATCAAGATTACCTAAAGAATTACAAAGTTTCAGAATATATATACTGTATACAATATATATCCGCTAATAACATATTAAGAAACGAACAAACCATGAACGGAGTTAAAGTATTTACAAGAAAAATGAAAAACCACACCCAAAAGCTAACCAACAACAATGATGAAATGAAAAAGACGATTGTAGCCGCTTCTGAGACATGATGATGTTAAGTTTCCCTAAATCTAATAAGGCACCAGAGAATAAGTATGATATTGATGCGATTAAGATTATTGATACACTAAAAAACGTAGAACAAGGGATCTGTCATGTAATAAACACAGCTTAAAAGTGGAGACAAGATTTAGACATAATCAGCATATATTCCAAGTTTAAGATAAGATCTAGACACAAAGCAAAGCAAAAGAAAACATGTGAAAGAAATGAAAAGCTCTGATTGCTATCAAACTTAAATTGCCAACATCTTTCTGATTGCCAAAGCTGCTTCATTAGAAAAGTAGGTCCCTCCAAACACCCACAGCCCACAGTGAATATATGCTCCTAGTACCACTGGCTGAGAGCGAGAGGGCTTTCTTTTCTCCTATATATCAAATTCCACCATCTCTTCAAATCCAAATCTAACACTTCATAAATCATAGCAATATATATATATATATATATATATATATATATATATATATATATATATATATATATATATATATATATATATACAAGATGTGAATGGAGATTAAACTATTTACAAGAAAAATGAAAAAGCAAACCAACAACACTTGCTGATACACAAAATATGACAAGAACCAAGATAGAAATGAAGCACGTTATATCCACTTGTGAGGCATCATGTTGACTTTTTCTGAATCTAAATTAGCAGCTGTGAGAAAAGCAATTAAACTTCCACCATGAACCCTTCCTTCTGTAACTCTTGATGTCATAACAAGACGTGTATCAACATTCATGTCCATCTCAGGTGGGTGTGGGTCATGAGGTCCCAAAGTGGCCCCACCATGAACACGTTTATCCTCCACCCACCCACCATGAACCTTACAAAAATCACTACTACCTTCACCACTTTTCCCACACCCTTCATATTTACATCTTTTACCCCCGACATCTCTCACACAACATTCGGTTCGCCCCCTTGCACTCCTTGTACAATCCTTCACAACACATCTTTTCCCACCATGGACACTCTTTGTACAAACTCCACCATGTCCTTGTTTTTGGTGGTGGTGTGTGATTCCGGATAAAGAGGTGACTGAACTTGTTGGAGTAGAGGAGAGAGTCAACTCAAGGTCAACTTGATTTTGAAGATCAAGAGATAGCTTATTGGAACTAGAGACTTTCTTGCCACCAATATGGAGACTGAAATCCAATTCAAGATCCATTGACGACTCTGCTTCATCGGTTCCTTTTGGAGAAGACATGGTGACTGAACTTGCCTTGCTGTCTGAGGAACTTGAGGATCCCCTTAACCAGAGGCATAATGGTAATTCTGCTTCCATATCCATTGATTCATCTCTCAAACTCCACTTCCGCTTCATATCTACAAAACTACAGTTGGGTGTTTCTAAGCTACAGATCTAGGGTTAGCTGTTAATTTCTAAGCTACATACAGATACAATACACAAGCTAGCTCTCTACAATGATAAACTACATCCCACCTCCACTCACAAATCCTGAAGTATCACATCGATCCATTCGCTTACAATTTGAATTGGAATCCAATCAATCACCAATGATGACTGACTTCAATTCTGCAAGGGTACTGTAGTATGGTCACATGGAAATCATTCATCCTGTTTCAATAAGTTAGGTAAGATACTGATAAAAACAACTACAAAAATCATAACGCAAAAGGGGGAAGAGGTGAGAAGGATTTCTATGATCAAATAACAGGAACTCAAAACTTGTCGTGAAAGGGGGAAACGGACTTTATGAATATGAAGTATGCAACAATTTCGTTGTGTTAAATCAGTAACCTACTAAACCACAGAGCTTACTAAAAGTTTACCTTTGAAACAGAAGAAGAAAGAGTCTAGGGCATATCTTAGCTCATACATCATCACGTAATTGGACTGATAGTTAGGGTTCATCACAGAGGTTATTTTCTTCTACTTCGATGGGAACACTTACACAGATCAATAAAAACCAAAATATTTTTTCGATCATGATTAACTTGTTAGAAATCGAAGAGTCAACACTCAACAATCTAAGATTCAGTAATTAACAATCAGAACGAATCTATCCAGACGTAAATCATCATATAAAATTGCATCCACGTATATAACTTAATTCAAGCGAAGATTCATCGACTTGAACAAACCAAACGTCTGACTTATCACAGTTTGAAACAGGGACAAAGCAAATAATACGAAATATACAAACTTAAAAATTACCTTGATCGATTTTCAATTCTCATGATGAAAGAGAAAGATTTAAGGATGCCGGCGATCGATACAGACGAATTGAGATTTATATGAGTGACTATATATAATATAGTCATATACAGTTATACACAGACATAGAGGGCAGAGGGAGTGCGGTCTGCGGATGGAAATTTGACAATGGTGACAAAAAAAAAAAAAAAAGAAGGCAGCGCGCGCGTAAGATAGAGTCCAGTGCTCTACACCTTTTTCCTTTAGACCTGAGGGTCGTGTGAAACTTCTCAATTTTTTTTTTTGTACAAAATTACAAAAATGGTGCTATGTATTTTTTTGGGTTTTGGTTCAAACCACGATTTTTTTAGTTTTATGATCCTTTTGGACTGATTTGTTTGTGAGAATGATCTCTATACTTAACACCCGTTAAAAAGAATCCGTTAACCCCCTCATGTGCCTTGCACGTGAGGGTATTTCTGTCTTTTTACTTCTAGGGACCATTTTTACATACGAATGTCAATGCTTCCTTCTACCTTTTATCCCTCATTTACAATCCCAAACACCCGTCAATTCCCCACCTCCCTCCTTTCTTCTGCTCCATTAAACCTACAAAAAAACATCATTCGTTATCCAAAGAACCTAATCGAAGCAAAAGGAGACTAGGTCATACGTTAAAGTCGAAATGGTGTATGTAATGTGGTAGATCAGACCAAAAAATGAAGTTGTCGACGTATCATCCGTATATGGTAAGTTGCTATGTTTTCTTAAACATTCTTATTTTTCATTTTACCCTTTATTTATACTAAAATCCGCCAAATTTTGACTTTGTTATCATGTATAATTTTGACTTGTTGTGGGTGTACCCACATGGTTTAGTATTAAGCTTCATCATGGTGTGAAGTTTACTAAGTTACCTGATATAAAGTATACTAGAGGTGAAGTGCGTTATGTTGATTATGTGGACATAGATGAGTTTTCTGTACATGAACTTGATGCCATAATGCTTGACCTAGGTTACCCAGACCCACGGATGATTGAATTGACTGATGAATCCCCAATGATATACTACCATTTCAGGATACCCAATGGTGACTTTCAATTTGGTCTTAGAGCTTTAAGGAATGATCAGGATGTTATCAATCTTTCTAAATTTATTCGAAATAACAAGTTGATTGAGGTGTACACAGAACATGGGAAGACAAATCTACTCACTTACTTCATGTCTCCAAATGCAAAGGGTAAAGTTGTCATTGAGGAATTACCAGAAAATGATGATCAAGGGTCTGAATATGAGGCTGAAGGTCATATAGAATCTCCATTGAGAAATATAAACCATGTCAATGAAGAGCCAATTGGTGAGTACATGTCTTTGATTCTTTTTGGGAGTAAAAGTGATGCATTCTCACCAGAGTATAGAAGGGATAGAGTTGGGAATTCAAAAAGAGGGGAAGGTTCTTGTAGCAAGAGGCTTAATTTAGAGGATAGTGATGATTTAAAAGAGAAGGAAAACACTAATGAGGGTGTTAAGGAGGTTCAGGAGGTTGCAACTGTTGTTGAAGGATGCTACAAGCCATTTACTTCAAATATTGCTAATGTAGGGAATGAGATGATAGGGGTTCAGGATCATGACCATATTGAAGGATGCTAAAACACCCCACCTGTTAATGATGATGAACAATATAATGAGCTTTTTGAACCTTATGGAAAATTTACTTGGAAGTGATGAGGATGTTGAAGAGTATGAAGGGGATGATGAATCTGAAGAGAGTGATGAAGATTATGAAAAGGATGAAGGTGATGATCAGGATGGGAAACTATCAGAAAATGAAGATAAAGTGGATGACATAATGGATGAGCAGAACAATATAGAAGATGTTAATGTGGACATGACAGACTTCTGTCTAAATATTGAAAGTAATGTTGAAGGAGCATGTATTAATGATGGTCATGAACCTGAAGATATGGAAGTGATCAACAATGAGGAGTTCGAATCAGTGGATGAAGCATCAGACCAAGACAGAGAAAGAAGAGCTCTTATAAAAAATTTGGGAAAAGAAAAAAGATGCAGCCTTGGGTCAGTATATATACAGTCATTCTCAGTGGGATAAAAGTTTAAAAGTAAAAAAGAATTAAAGGAGTTAACTGATGTGCATGCACTAGAAACAAGAAGGAATCTATTCTTTAAAAAATGACAATCAAAGGATTAGGGCACAATGCAGAGGAGTTGTACGTGTCATCAATAAAGGTCAAGTGGGGACTCAACCTACCACTTCAAAAAGAAAGGGCAAAGAAATAAAGACACAAAAAGTAACATGTGGTTGTTATATACATACATCTAGGTCAAACCTCGAATCTGACTGGTTTATAAGGACCTTAAACCAAACTCATACATGCTTACAAACAAAAAAACTCAGAGCTTGTACTGCTTCTTAAATCTACAAGAAAATCATAGATCAAGTTGAGGCAGATCTGAAGATTTCTTTGAGAGCCATACAAGATCACTTTCAAAAGACCTACCAGGTGGGTATTTCGATGGATAAGGTGTTTAGGACAAAAGATATGGCAAGAAAGCATGTAACTGGGGACTACACAAAACAATTTGAATTGTTGAGGGACTATGCTCTTGAACTTCAAGCTACAAACCCATACACAACAGTCAAAATAGATGTGTGTCCTAATGGCAACCCTGCTTCCCCAACAAGGCAATTTAGAAGGATTTATGTATGCTTGAGTCCACTGAAAAAAAGGTTTCAAGGCATGTCTTAGAGACTTAGTAGGTTTGGATGGTGCCTTCATGAAAGGCCCATTCCCTAGTCGGGTTCTTACAGCAGTTGGTCTAGATTCCAACAATGGAATTTATCCCTTGGCCTATGCAATTGTTGAGTCTGAAAACACAGCTAGCTGGAAGTGGTTTTTAGAAAACCTTGGGGGTGACTTGGAGCTTGGGATCAACTCAAACTATACTTTCATAAGCAGTGTTCTAAAAGGCGCACCATGTGGCGCGTCAAGGCGCGCCATGGCGTAAGGCATGGCTCCGCCGTTACGAAAAGCCTCATAATGTTGCTGTTAGGAGTGGCGCGTGGGAAGGCGTGATATGACACGCCATGGCGCGTTATGGTGTGTTATGGCGCGTGTTTTTTCGTTTAAGACACAGTTTTTTGCTCTTTGTTATGTCTTTTCTAATCGGAGATACAGATATTGTGGTTTTCGTTAAATTTTTGTTACTAGTTATTGATCTAACACTTCTAAAAAGTAGTTATATTGAATATAAATTTATATTTATGTGGTAACATAATTTTAAATTAATACAAAATCGCCGCCTTACATCACGCCTTGAAAAACGCCATGGCTCGTTAAGCTTGAGGCTTGACCTTGCTGCCACGCCACGCCTCACGCCATTTAGAACCTTGTTCATAAGTGACAGGCAAAAGGTAAATTAGAGTTCATCAATTGATCATTTAGATTGTGTTTTTGGTAAAAAATTTGGTTCCACTCATGTGGTTAATGAAATGTGCATTTTGGTCAATTTATGACACGTATTTTGGTAATGTACTTTTGTTACATTTTGGTTCTATTTATGTGCTTATATTTGACTATTGATACACATTTTAAACACATTTTCACACTTGAATATCATTTATATCATTAACAACATTGGAATTCATTACAAACATGATGAAGTCAACTTACAACAAAATTATACCATTTTTACCCTGCATCACTTGATCAACAAAAACCCCCACGTTTGTCCAACCTTATCCCTTACATAGACCAAATACTAAAGATGACAATCACAAACATAAACCAACTTGCACATAAATACATCTTCAGCTTGAAACCTTCATCATTCAATGCATCACACCTTACCTCCAACATGTTGTTCCTGCTCAAAAGTCCATTACATTGTTCCTGTAACATGTTGATACTTCTTACCAGCCCATTACATCTTTCCTCCAACGTATTTATGTTTCTTAGAAGACCAGGTATGATGGTGTTACTCCTAGCACACATAGGCATGTCAACCCACCCGATAAACCCACAAACAGAATCCTTAGTAGGGCAAGCATAAAACCTCCTTCCGGGATTCAGTGGTGTCCAAGACGTTTTCACCAAAGTGAGCTTTCCACAAAAACAAACCACCATTGTTCGATTGCAGGTCAGGAAGGAGAAATGGAAGAAAATAGTCGTTGGGGAAGAACAGTTAAGAATGTTGCGGAAGAAGATTCGTTAGGGAAGAAGCTGGGAATAGAAAATGATATATAAAGGAGGTTTTATTTTTCCGTATGCAAAAATTGTCCCTAGAAGTAAAAAGACAGAAATACCCTCACGTGCAAGGCACATGAGGGGTAACAGATTCTTTTTAACGGGTGTTAAGTACAGGGACCATTCTCACAAACAAACCAGTCCAAAAGGACCACAAAACCAAAAAACTCATGGTTGGACCAAAACCCCCAAAAAAATGCATACCACAAGGACCATTTTTGCAATTTTGTCGATTTTTTTCCCATCATCTTTTCTTTCATTTTTCTTTTCCTCATCAAAAATCAAGCAGACAACTTCCGCGTCATTACATCACATCTATCTCCTACCAACGTTATACCTAAGAAAAAATTACAATTTTACTTTATGTCAGGGGAGTGGTGGTGAATGTTAAGGCATGCCACATAACTTAGTATTAAAAATTGTTTTAGGCGAGAGCAACCTGGGCGAGTTGAGTGGAGTGGAGGCCCAACTGCCCAAGGCATCAACAAAGAGAAGGGCATAAATTTAGTCCATTGTGTTATTATTAGGAATCTGGTTTCATCTTCCCAATCGTTACCTAGAAAGTCGAAATGTCAGGATGGAGAATATGAGTCGTCGATTTTGCTCTCAATTGTTGATTGGTCAAGAGGCTCTTATTCGGGTATGCAAACTGATTTCTGTCAAGAACATAACAACTGTAATTTCTATAAACTCTCATATCTTCTCTCGATTTCTCTAAACTCGCTTATTTGGTCTCTCGATTTCTCTAAACTCTCCTCTCTTATCTCTCGATTTTTGCTAGGAGCACATTAAGATTTTCTTTTTCATTTTTTCCTTTTATGATTTTCGTGGCTCTTTGGATGTTTTTCTTCTTTGCGATCAAGAACCGATCAAATTTGGAATGGAAGTATTCTCCTGTATGGTTCTTATTATGGATGATCGTGCCCCTATTACTACAAAATTATCGGGTTCTCAATTTGTTGCTTAGCTTTTCTGTATGTCATTTTCTCTTATCTAATGGTATCTTTTTTGCTTTTGAATTTTACCCAAGTGTGGTGTAATGTTGTTTGCCACATTTGGTTTGGTCGATTCTACCATTGATGCCATAACTCGCTCATAGAAGTGGATTTAGTTAAAGTTTCCAATTTAATGTGATCTGGAGTTTGGATTCAAAGAATATTAAAGGGATAGATTAATTGGACAATTATGCCCTTGGAGTTTATGCCTCGTGAGGTTGATTGCCTTAATTCAATGGTGCTGCAATTTTAACAATGTTTTGTTGCCAACAAATTCCTTGTTCCTGATTTTGATAGAAGATTTGAAGAGTATTTGTTTCAATTTTGAGATTATATTACAAATTGATGAGCACATTTACATTTTTCTATAACTTTGATATTATATTAACATTTAAGACGATGACATTAGGAGTTGTATTGTAACATTCATAAAATTCTTGAAAATTTTAAACTTTTAATAAACCCAAAACCATCACTGTTTACAAATTGTTTTCAAAATAAGTTCAACATCAGAGAAATCCCAAAATCGTAAAACAAAAACATGAGGAGGTGCACGATCATACCTTCGCCTTCCTGCGATCCTCTGAGATACCTGAAACATAATCCAAAACTGTAAGCCCAAATCTTAGTGAGTTCCCCCAAAATACTAATATAAAACAAATAGCGAAAATATAATAACAACATGTAATGGATCCACAGCTTAATAGAGTGGATTACCCCTGAGCCCATAGCATAAGTTTGGCTTTCCCCATGGGCCCACAACTTATGTCTAGTTTGCTCCCTGCCTGATCAATCATCGGACTGAGTACCACTAAGCCCTCAATACGAGTCTGACATGCCCTTCCCGGCCCTCAGCTCGTATCTGGAATGCTCATTAGTCCTCAGTATGAATTTGTCATGCCCATCCTAGCCTTCAACTCATATCTGGCATACTCTAGGGTTAGTTGGCTACAACACCAAGTAGTACTACCTCAACCCACCCACACAATATGTCCACATATAATAGATAAAATCATATACAAATAAACAGCAATATCACAGGTAGTCCTATAGATCTACCAGACTAGCATATCAAACTAGCATGCATATCTAATCTATACTCTGCATAACAACAACTATTAGGTTATCAAACCATTGGGTCGGCCTTGGTGTCATCGACCCTTAAGTATAGTAAGGAAACTCACCTCTCAAATATCAAGTTGCACTGAAATCCCTGACTGCTGACTCACGGAAAATCCCAAACTATCACAGTAAACAAAAATCCAATTAACAATTGGAATACCATACTTGACTAAGGATCCATACTTAGGGTAAATGTCCATTTTACCCTTTCCCTAATTGGGCCAAGGCCTAAGTCCAAATGTTGATCCAAAAGGCCCAAATTACTTCAAGGCCCATAATTGGTCCAAGCCCATTAGGCCCACCCAGGCCCAAATACATTGGGTCCACTAAGGCCCGATATACAATCCTAAGCCCAAAATGGCAAGTCCAACAAGAAGTCCAATACTTCAAAATCCTTAGTCCAACATGGGTCCAAACTACCAAGCCCAAAACCCATAAATCAAGTCCAAAGAAAAAGCCCAAGAAGCCCACTGATGATCTGAACGCGCGACGTTCCCTGGTGAAGCGTTGGGCGTTCATCACCAATCATCAGATTGCAACCCATAGATAGAACGTCGGGCGTTCCTTGACCCAAGGTTGGGCATACACACGTTGACTTCAAGAAAAGAATATTAAACACTTAATGCTTAAAGCCACTTGACCAAATCATGGATCCAAGTCCTAAAGAGCATCTAAAACCATAAAAGTCACTGACTTGGTGACTTTGCATGCCACAAAAGGTCCCAACTCCAAAATATAGCATTCAACTTCCATAAAAAGAGCTTAATCTCATGCATGGGGCTTATACAACTCTAAAGATGCAAACTTTATGAATCTACAACATCACAAACACCAAGAGGAGAAACTCAAGGCCTTAAGAGTGATCATAAACTACTAGATCTCAACTATGGGACCAAAAGGGACTAACATCCATAAAGACCTAGATCTAAACTTTTCATGAGAAATATTAGAGCTTTATATGTCAAATGAGTTGGAAATAAATCAGAGAATCAAGATCTATGAGCTCTTTCTTGAATCACCACCTTGCACCAAGCTTTTCCTCCTTGAATGAGCTTCAAACACCCACCAAAACACACACAATGGACTCATAATACTCTTGGAGGCTCTTAGGTTTCGAGATTAGAGTTTGGGAGCCATGGAGGCATGAAATGAGGCTAACACTGGTACTTAAGGTGTTTAAATAGGTCTCAAACCCTAAAAATTAGGGTTTGAGATCCACACGTGAACGTCATGCGTTCCCTAGGGGAACACCCTGCGTTCGAGCTCCGCCTCCAAAAGTCCAAAATTAGCAGAAATGGTCTCTCCTCCCATTCAAACTTGCAAAACAAGGCCAAAAGCAATAACTAAATATATAAGGGACCAAAATGGAAAAAAAATACTTGGATCGAGCATTACAATTCTCCCCCACTTGAATTAGACTTCGTCCTCGAAGTCTGTTGCAGCAAACGGATCTGGGTAATGTTCCCGCATCTTAGCCTCTGGCTCCCAGGTCCACTCGGAGCCCCTCTAATGTTGCCATCGTACCTTTACCAGAGGTACTTCCTTGCTTCACAAAACCTTCACCTTCCTCTCCAAAATAGCTAATGGCTTCTCAACATAGTTCAGGCGCTCATCGACCTGAATGTCATCCAATGACACCACTGCATCCTGATCCAACACGCACTTCCGCAGCTGCAAAACATGGAATGTACTATGAATCAGAATGAGCTCTTCGGGAAGATCCAACATGTAGGCGGCCTTACCAACCCTGGAAATAACCCGGAATGGTCCAATATATTGGGGACCCAAATTCCCCTTTTCCTGAAACGAATCACACCTTTCCAAGGTGAGACTTCCAACAACACCATGTCACCGACCTAAAACTCTAAGTTAGATAGGCGTTGGCCGGCATAGCTTTTCTACCGAATTTGAGCATTCTGTAGTCTATGTTTGATCTGTTGGATTATCTATGTAGTCTGAAGAACTACCCCAGTCCGTCCTATGACCCTATGACCATCCTCACCTCAACAGACTAGGGTACGACATCTCTGCCCATACAAAAGCTCAAAAGGCGGTGTACCAATACTGGAGTGGAAATTTTTGTTGTATGAGAACTCTGCAAGAGGTAGGTAGGAGTACCAGCTCCCACCAAAATCAATGACGCATGCTCGCAACATATCCTCGAGATTTTGAATCGTTCGCTCGCTCTGGCCGTCGTTCTGCGGATGATATGTTGTGCTGAAGTGTAGCCTCATGACCAGTTCCTCATGGAACTTCTGCCAACAACGGGATGTAAAGCGAACATCACGGTCTGAAACAATGGAGACCAGGACCCCATGGCGAGCAACGATCTCTCAAATATACACATTGGCCAATTTCTCAGCCGACAAGCTCTCCCAAATCGCCAGCAAATGGGCACTCTTGGTCAATCGATCCACAATGACCCAAATAGCATCTAAACCCTATTCCGTCTTTGGAAACTTGGTGATGAAGTCCATAGAAATATGCTCCTATTTCTACATGGGAATCTCCAGAGGTTGCAACTTTGCATGCGACCTCTGATGCTCGGCCTTGACCATCCTACAAGTCAAGCACCTCTCAACGTACCATACGATCTTCCTTTTCATGCACGGCCACCAATAGCTCAAACATTTGATCCCGATACATCTTGGTGGCCCCGGATGGATAGAAAAATGATACCTATGAGTCTCCTCTAACACAATCCTTTCGACCTCACTAGACATAGGAACCCATACTCGGCCACAACGGGTCAACAAACCACGACTGTCTGGAACAAACTTGGTGATCTCGCCCCTGATCCTTTTAATCGTCCAATTTTCCTCCCGAACACCCTCGACTCGAGCCTCTTTAATCAATCCCACAAGTGGAGAATCCATAGATATCCTCATACATGATACCCCTACAGAAGGTCCAGCCGACTTGCGGTTCAAGGCATCCGCCACCACATGAGCATGTTTTCTCACGACGTGAGGAGTCAAACGGACACTTTTCAAGGCTATAATGTATATGGAAAGTATAAGGAATGATAAGTTTATGGCTCACGATGTGAACATATTTTCACGATGTGAGAAGTCATTCAGAAACCTTTCGAAGCTAGAAACGCATATAGAAAGTCTACGAGATGATACAGCCATGGCTCACGACGTGAGCATTGATTCTCAAGACGTGAGAGAGCCAAAAACACCCTATAAATAGCACGTTCGAATCTTTCATTCTTACACCAAATTAGTTCCTCTCTCTCTCTCTCGTTTGCTGAAGGCGTTCCGCGTTTTGAGCCTGACGATCACGAATCGCTGACCGTTTGTAGTTAGATTCTATCAAATCACGCTACTAATGTGAGTGCATAGTTACTTTCATCTTACACATAGATATGAAGTAATTATTATCAATTACATGCTATGTGTGCATATTATCTGTGTTCCTGATATCTATGTTAGATGAGCGATTCATACATGTTTACGTGATTTAAACTGTATATGTATTTTTATACTTATAAATATATATTGGGTAGCGACGAGTGATGAGAGATAGGTGATGATATAAAGGTAATGATAATTAGGTGATGATAGAAAGGTGATTATAGAAAGGTGATGGTAGATAGGTGATGATAAATAGGTGATGATAGAAAGGTGATGATAGATTATAACGCCCATGTTTCGAGGCTAAGCATTGATGCGATGATGTAATAGTTAGGGTCAACAAATATAACTTATTTTGAAGAAATAAAAAGGAATTATTTGAGTATTATGTGAATTATGTGAATTTATGTGCTTTATACTTGTTTATAATGATATAATAAATTAAGAATGACAATAAGCATAAAAATAAAATGTTAGATAAACCCGATATCTATGAAGAAAGTTGTAGTGTTCGTGACAAGGATTTCAGATATATAAAGAATGTCGAAATCCGAGTTGTAACGAAGAAGTTCTGACATATCAAAGTTTCGCAACAAAACCGGCACGACGCTTTGTGACGTAAAAAGTGAGTTTACAATAAAGTGTCTTTTAGGCTTAGCGATCTAAACAAAAGTCATAGTATACACTAAACCGAGAGTGTGCATAAAAAGAACGTCCAAATCTGACTTCGTATGAGGAAGTTATGAATTTTCTAAGATTTGGCATAGCAGTGTGTAGCCCGGAGTTCGAATTTTAGATCGAGCAATTTTTATTCGACACAACCTAAATGATATCTGAAGATCTCATTAATAGGAGATTAACGATAAAAAGATAGCCGAAAACGGAGTCTGTATGTAGAAGTTATGAATTTTACACGGTCGTTAAACAGTGTAATCTTCTCATACTGTGAAATTTAGAATCGGCAGAGAATTAGCCGATGGAGTCAAAAGGAGAGTTGTAGATCTTGTCAATACCTATGTGTGGATATAAAGAACGTCAAAAATGGAGCTCGTATGCGAAAGTTATGGGATTTAGAGTCGGAAGGGTGCTGCAGTGAAGTAGGTGACGTGGCACAATCTGAACCATTGCTTTCTCCCCACCAGATGACGAAACGTGACACCAAATCGACGAGTTGGACCAGCAACTTGACGAGTTGGGGGCCAGAAACTCGACGATTTGGGCCATAAACTCGACTAGTTCATCACTTTTTTAGCCTATACATACCACCCGAGAGTTCCTTCATTTTTCACACCTTAAACCCATTCTTCTTCTCTCTACTCACTCTCTAAACCCTCCCAAACACCCCCAAAAGCCTAGGAAACTTCCCTAGAACTAGAAGAAATCCCCGGAGCGCCATAAGGCTCCAATAAAAAGAGTTTTTATGTAAGGAACTCCGCCCCAACAAAGCCCGGTTTTCAAGCAAACCTTCTGGTTTCGTCAAAGGAAATCATATTTTTAAGAAGCGAAGCGGTGTTCAAGTTGAAATCACCACCAAGTGAGTACATAGTCACTTTCATCTTACGCATAGATATGAAGTATTTTATATAAATTACATGCTATGTGTGCATATTATCTGTTTACTTGAGATCTATGCAGGATAAAAGATTTAAACTTTGTTTTTCAGATCTAGACTATATGTGTATTTTATATCTACAAATATGTTGGGTAAAACATGGGTAGATGAAATAGTTGATGTGTGATGAAGAAGGATGTCGTAATCATAATCGAATTTAAGACATTTATTTTATACATGTTTTAAATGATTTAAACTGTATATGTATTTTATATCTACAAAAATGTTGGGGTAAAACATAGGTAGATGAAATAGACAATATGTGATAAAATGACGAGAGGCCTCGATGATGACGATGATCCAGTCATCTAGCGGAGTATGGATGACAGCCACAGACTTTTCTATATAGTCCAGTGGAGCGCTAGCAGACTCACAACTTGTAGGTGTTTGTGAACGATGTGTACACCGGTGTACTCCACCCCCCTGGTTTCCTTACATATATTTAACTCTGAGGAACCCCCTTAGCAGTAGTGTCCATCCCGATGAAATTCCTTAGGATAGGTCTGTAACGCCCGTAGATCCGGGCTAGTCAATTTAGAGACGATAAGCGTCAAAAATGACTTTTTGATAGAAGATTATTTAGAATAAATAATCTTAACTAAGTTTTAGTGGTCGTGGCAAGGTTTCCGAAAATTTAAAGAAAGTCGAAATCCGAGTTATAACGAAGAAGTTATGACCTGTCGTAGTTTCGCGACAGAACCGGCACGACACAGTGCGGCGTAAATAGTGAATTTACGATAGAGCGATATTTGGCCTTAGCAATCTAAACGAAATTCGTAAAATATGTTAAACCGAGAGCATGCATAAGAAGAATGTCTAAATCTGACTTCGTATGAGAAAGTTATGATTTTTCGAAGTTTCGACTTAGCGGTATGCAGCCCAAAGTTCGAATATAAGATCGTGCGATTTCTAGCCAAAACAATCTAAACGAGAATCGAACATCTCGTCGATAGTAGTCCAACAGTAAAAAGACAGACGGAAACGGACGTCGGATGAAGGAGTTATAAATTTTTAACGAACATTTTCTGTCCCGGCCTGTTAAAAATATAATATTTTAAAAAAAATCAAAATTAGCCGACAGAGTCTAAACAAAAGTTGTAGAGTACATTCCCGCCAACACGTGGATATAAAGAACGTCGAAAACGGAACTCGTATAAGAAAGATATGATTTTTTGAAGTTTTGAAATAATTAAAATATATAAATAAAATTATTTATTCGGATAGTATCCGAATCCGTGACTCACCCATCTGATCCAAAGGGTACGCCCCGCGTAACCTTTGAATACGCATAGCGTACTTCGGTCTTGTGTGGTCTGAGAGAGAGCCGCATAGCACCACCCGAAGCTCGCCACATATCAGTCTTATCCGAACTACGTCCATCGTAAGGCTTGGTACACCCAGCGTACACATGAAAGAGGCATTACACCCCGCGTACTTGCGAGTTACGCCCAACGTAACGCGAGGGTTCAGCCCTATAAAAATAACTCGACCCCCAGCCGAATTTGGTTGCTCAAATTCTTCTCTACTTTCTTCAATATTGCAAGTTTTACCCCCCGAAGCCCCGGTATCAATCCCGACACCTGAAGCAAGTCCCGAAGCCCCAAAGATCCCGAGAAAAATAGTTTTCGAGCCGAAACTCTGCCCACCTGAAGCCCGATTTTGGAGAAAACATCCCGATTTCAGCGAAGAATATTATTTTAAGAGACGAGCTGTTGTCCGATCATCGTCTTATCAAGTGAGTGTATAGTCCCTTTCATAAACACGATTTTAATACAAGTATTGATTGAATGTATTATATCTATGTTATGAGTGAGTGTGTAGTTACTTTCTTCTAACACATAAATATGAAGTATTTGCTATGAAATACGTGTTATGTATTATGTATTGTTTGTTTATTTGAGATGGGTGTGGAATGGATGTTTTATATAGTTTTTAAATGAGTTAAACTGTATATCTATTTTATATCTACAGATATGTTGGGTAGAACATGGGTAGATGAGATAGTTGGTGTGTGATAAAAGATGAGTTGGATAAGGAGATAAAAGGTGATATAGATCTTGAGATGAGGGTGACAGGTGAAAAATGAGTGAAACCTTAACCCAAATGATGGCCCCCCGCCATTCAGCAAAGTAGGGATGACAACCACGGACTATTATAGACAGTCCTGTGGAACACTAGCAGGCTCACAACTTGTAGGTGTTGTGAACTTGATGTCCACCGGTGTACTCTAAAAACCCATTGACACGTATTGCGAGAGGGGTCTCGAAAACGATACTGTCAATAAACGAGATAAACTTGTTATTAATCTGGGAGTATGGATTACGACATAGTTAATTGTCCCTAGTCCGGGAGTATGGATTGGGCATAGTTTTAGATCCAGGAGTATGGATTAGATCAGGAGATTAGTTTTAGATCCGGGAGTATGGATCAGATCAAGAGGTTAGTTTTAGATCCGTGAGTAGGGATCAGGTAAAGAGGTAAATTTTGATACGAGAGATTAGATCGTGCCATTGTGAGGATCGACGGGGTGGGATAAAAGTTGTTTTGTATGGTGAAATTGTATAGGTTTGTGAGTTCTAATATATATACTTATATGATATAACATTGTGGGTTGAAAACCCTATATGCTCACTAGGCTTCCAAGCCTGACCCACTCAGTTTACTTTGTATTACAAGTAATGACACAAGAGTATAAGTCGGATGACTTGACGAGAGATTTTGGATTATAGACTAGTAGTTATAAATAACTGTTGTAAGGTCTGTATTGTACTGTTTATGGTTTTGGTCTGTATCGGAACATGACATCCCAAGATTTTGTTATTTAACGAAAATACATTCTTTTTGAGAAATGTTTTGATAAATTTTATCATATTTTGTTTTGGGAACAAATTCCGCAACTGCTTCCTGTAAAAGATTACTCTGATTTTAAAAACAAAGCATAAACAAATCAGTCTTTTCTGGTCGTGAAATTGGGGATGTCACAAGGTCCCTTATAATAAATGTTTTAGGGACGTAAAGTGAGGATAACGGGAACAAGTAATCGGGTTGAATGATTGATGATAATAATAAGCTTATTTGTTATGGGTTGAAAACTCTATGTGCTCACCAGGCTCCCTAGCCTGACCCACTTAGTTTTTGTATTACGGGTAGTGACACAAGAGCATAGATGCGATGATCTGATGAGAGATTATGGATTTTAGGCCAGTAGAAATAAATAGAAAGATGTTTTGAGGCCTATGTTATTTTGTTGCCTATGTTGTTTTGTTTATGATTTTGATATGTATTGACAATGACATCCCGAGTTTTGTAATGTAATGAAATTACATGTCTTCAGAAATGCTTGATAAATTCTTTACCATGTTTTTGGGATAAATTCCGCAACATTTTTCTTAAAAAGTATACTCTGATTTTCAAATAAAGCATAAACAAATAGGTCTTTTCTGGCCGTGAAAATGGGGATGTCAGATAGATAGGTGATGTGCGATGAAAGGAGATACCATAACCTTGACCGGCGATGTGGCGATGTAGTCATCTACCAGAGTACATATAGCGACCACAGACTATTCTAGACAGTCATGTGGAAACACCATCATGCTCATAACCTATACGTAATGAATTACGAGTTCAGACGATGTTGTAACTATGCATTCATGCGATGATACTCTAACCCTTACTACGAATTACGAGTTCAGACGATGTTGTAACTACGTATTCATGCGATGATACCGTAACCTTTGTTGGACACATATTGAGGGAGTAATCCCCGAATCAGTATTGTCTATGCGATGTAGGCGATGATCCTTAGGAAAAGTCCTTAGGAACAAACATGTAAGGAAATGAGATGTAAGGAGATGAGAGGTAGATATGATATAGGAGATGACCCTTAGGATAAATCTTTAGGGAATATTAAATAAAGAAAATGGGGATGGGTAATCGGGTTAATTGTTTGACATGAATTATGTGAAGAAACAAATTAACTATATTTTTGTAGGTTGAAAACCCTATGTACTCACCAGGTATCCCAACCTGACCCACTCAGTTTATTTGTATCACATGTATTAAATGTTTGACACCGTAGGTTACTTAAGAGCCTACGATTTTCATAACTTTTTTTTCGTTTTTTTTTTGTTCGCAACTCGTATAAAATGTAATATAAATGTAATGTGGTGAATACTAGGTACGATATAATAGTCAAAATTCATGAATTAGTAGTCAACTTCTACCAAATAGGAGTAAAAAAAAACGTAGACCATTTAGCCAAACAATAGACCATTTATGGTCCTACAATTTAGGATATAGTAGGCGATTGATAGGATACCGTAGACCATAAAATGGTCTAACAAAAAAGAAAAGACTCTTTAAATACATAACTCGAAACCATAGACCATTTATGTGAAATAGTAAACAATTTTAATGGCTTGGTGGTGATTTTGAGACAAATGATGATTTTTGGCTAAAAACTTAAAATTCATTAAGAAATTTGACTATATTAGTAATTTTCTCATATTATATTGGGTTATCTCCAGAAAAGTTTTAAACTCAAAACTAGGCGTGACAGTCGGGTTGGGTTCGGGTTGTCGGATCACAAGTTAGCGGGTCAGAAAACATAAACTCAACTCAACCCATATAATATATGGGTTTGCAGGTCACGAGTTGGTGAGTTGACAATTTCAACTCAACCCAACCCATATAACCCGTTAAATAAATAAGAAAGGCATTTTCAAAATTGAGATTTTTTCAATATAAAGTCATAAAATGATTAAAATAATTAACATAAAAAAGAGGTTTTCAACATAAATTCATAAAGTCATTAACATCTAATAAAACTAAAAAACAAAAACATTCATATAAAGTGTATGTTTTCTTCGTTCATGACTCGTGAGTATCTAAAAAGAACATGTGTTTTTTCTTTTTTGATTAGGAAACCGCAAACACAGACTAGTCATATACGAATACGTAATGAATACAATGATACGATATATTACGAATACAGAAGGAAACCAGATTTCATTAATATATATATATATATATATATATATATATATATATATATATATATATATATATATATATATATATATACGTGTCGGCGGGTCAAAAATCTCAATCCAAACTCGTCTATTTTCGAGTTAAATCGAGAGTTGTCACTACTACTCAAAACTAATCAATTAAATATTTTTGTCTTACATGTATGCAAAGTGAAAATGAATAAAAATTGTACATATAAATGAGTGTGTTGTATTTTTATAAGAATTTATATTTTATTATATTGGGTTATATTTATATATGTCTTAATATTTTAATCGAATTAACAAAAATGTACTTACGTTTTCTTAAAGAAAAAGTCTTGCTCAATAGTTAAAATATGTGAAATTGGACAAAATGACTGATTTTGATTTTTAATCAAACAATCAAAACTTTTATTTTCAAAAAAAAAAATTAGAGATTTTTCAATAAACTAGATCAAACTAATAAATTTTTTTAACAAAAACCGATGAATAATCTTACTTACATGTGAAGTACCTTTCTTTTATGTCCTAAATGATTGACTTGTCTATAGAGGATGTATATATTTTATAATTTAAATTTAATATATCAAACAACCTAAAATTCCTAAAATATATGGAAACCATCCTAATTAAACAACAATTAATACAAAGTAGGATAATTTGTTCTATACAAAACAATACTAATCTAAGTTATCAATTGGACGTACACCTGCAACCCAAAATAAATACACGACAATTAGACTATGACCCCGCAACCCCAAGCCGCAACCCCAAGCGTTGGTCTCTATACCAAAGGGTCTTCTAGTCTAAATTCCATTACTTCAAGAATCACTATGATTCAATATATAACGGTTGCGCATTCATCATTATGTACCAGCTAGTAATGCATAGAAAAGAGAAAATGACTCGAACAAAAAGTTTAGTTGAATACAAGGATTTTAAATTAAAAATAATAATAATAATAATAATAAACCAGGATGGCTCAACATAATGAATCTTCGTAAATATAACAAAAATACATAAATAATTTAAAAGGGGCGGCATAAAAATATGCAACTAAGTAAAAAAAACGTTACAAAAAGTTGAGTTTAATCAAGTACAACCAAACATAAAAAAAATGACTTTAAGAATCACTATGATTCAATATATAACCGTGGTGTGTTCTTCATTATGTACGAGTTATTAATGCATAGAAAAGAAAAAATGTTCGGTTGAATACATGGGAATTAAAAAAAAAAAAAAGTAAAAAGGTAAACCAAGATGACTCAACATATGAATCTTCGTAAATATAGCAGAAATACATAAATGATTTAAATGGGGCGGTATAAAAATGTGCAACTAAATATAAAAAACATTACAAAAATCTAAGTTTAATTACATACAACTAAACATAATTTTGATTGAATAAAGAGAAAGTAAAATAATAATATATATTAAAAAAGTATGCCTGATAGACCGCAAAGGGAGCTCCCTTCAGTCCAAATGCAAGAAGCTTAACATCCAATTTGTCTCCCGCTTCATTCATTCATTTACTAAATAACACGGTGCTCTTGACTTAGTATTTGGATGAATGAGTCAGCAGTTAATTGGAATTTTAAACAACTCATGAATGAACTGAAGAAAGCTCTCATTGTTTTTTTGTCAACCATCAATCGGGCTAAAACTCTAAATTGTAAATTACTCAAAACCATAATATTACAAAGTCAAAAATTCATGTGTTATAGGAAAAGTTTCATATATATATATATATATATATATATATATATATATATATATATATATATATATATATATATATATATATATATATATGTGTGTGTGTTTGTATGCGTGTGTGTATGTGTGTGTTTGTATGGGCAGAGAGACAGAGAGAAAGAGCTTAGGTTAGAGGTGGTGTAACAAGGGCAACAAAGACCATAGAATGAATATATATCTCATGGTTTCTTGGAAGGTGAAGAATGGCCACTATTTATAGTGAAGGTGAAGGTAGTGGTTGGGAATAAAATTTTGATTTAATAAAATATTTAATCATCGACGGAAATGTTAAAGGTCTGCTTTAATAACGTTAAATATTTGAAACGAAAATATAATTCCAATAAATCGGTTTTTAAAATATTTATTCAAAATCAAATATATCTTTGCCAAAAAAAATCTTTAAAACATATATCTATTTATAGAAAAAACACATCACTTGTAATTTAGTATTATGGTTTGGGATAGGCTATACGATTTATCTTTATTTCTATTTTTTTTTAATTGGGACGATTATGGTATGTTTTTGTTATAGATTCTCGCTATACGTAAAATGACTGTTATGTTTGGTTCTGATTTTTTTTAATCTTTTTTTTTTTTTATTTGTTTTGAACTCGGTATCCTGTTGACCGGTAGTATGTAATATAAGAGACTCCAAAGACTCCACCATTATAGGGACCACACAATCACAATAGACGGAAAGTGTATTATCATATATTGATCCCAATATGTATACCAAATATAACTCATGTAATTACTCTATTACTCTGTTGTAAAAGGCCTATAAATGGCTACATAAAGTTTTGTAATATCATTCAAGTTACACAATAATCTCTCAAACTTTACATGGTATCAGAGCACTTCTTGGTCCTCTGAGCCTTCACGATCCTACAACACTCAACAATCATTTCTTCATCCTACAACATGGCCACCATTGTTGAAATCACCACACACACTCACTTTCCCATTAAACTCACATCAACCAACTTCCCTGTATGGAGAAAACAAGTTCTCTCCACCCTCATTGGTCTCGGTCTTGACAAACATGTCAAAGATTCAGTCGACCCACCACCAAAAACAATTGACAGCAAACCAAATCCTCTCTATCAGGCCTGGTATCGTCAAGATCAAATACTACTGGGTGCTCTTCTAGGTAGTTGCTCGAACATCATTCAACCCATTGTCTCTTCCGCAGAGACTGCTCAACAGGCTTTCAAAAGTCTCACTGATAGCTAAGCTAGTGTCTCCAGATCTCGCATCATCTCTCTCAAATCCAAATTGGCAAAGAACCCCAAAGGCTCAAAATCAATGGCTGAATTTCTTCATGAAATGAAAGATATTGCTGATGAATTAGCCCTAGCACAATCTCCAGTTCAGGAAGAAGACCTAATTGTTCACATCCTAACTCAATTAGGGGATGATTACAAGCATATAACTGCAACCTTACAATTCAGAGATACTCCACTTACCTTCTCAGATCTCTTTGCTAAACTGATTGACTATGAACGCTCCCTTCATGAAGCTACTTCAACGCCGACCATCGCCACTGTCAATTATACACAAAAATCAAATACCCGCTCCACAGGCCGCACAAATTATGATCAGAGAAACAATCATCGATCCAACAATTTTGGGCCACGAAATAACAGGCCTTCCCACTCTGGGCCCAATTCTAATTTTAACACTCGTAACTCTCTGTTTTGTCAATTCTGTAACATTCCAGGGCATGACACCAAAGATTGCAGAAAATTAGCACGACTTCTACGAGACAACAACATCATCATCTCATCAGGTCCACCATCAACTCCAATTATTAACCACTCCACAGCTACCACTTCTACACCAAACCCACCTTGGATGTTTGACAGTGGGGCATCTCATCATGTAGCTTCTGATCGGTCCTCATTGCACACCATATCAGACTTTGGAGGGCCAGATGAAATCATGCTTAGCAATGGTACAAATCTACCCATCTCTCACACTGGTCACACCTCCCTTCCATCCCGGTCTCGACCCTTAAATTTACACAATGTCCTTATTGTCCCTCAACTTCGTAATAATCTTATCTCTGTTGCAAAACTCTATAAATCTAATAATGTGTCGGTTGAATTTTTTCCTTTTCATTTTTTGGTTAAGGATCTTCGCACGGGGGCGCCTCTCATGCGGGGAACGAATGTCAATGATGTCTACTATGCAGTCATCAACTCTCTCCGTCGTTTGCCCCAAATAAATTCTACCACAACAGCCACTGAGTCTCTTATAGGGACTCATTGACACATTGTTGAAACTGGCCTCTCTCTCCTCCAGTACCATTATCCTTTTGGTCACATGCTTTTGAAACTGCAGTTCACCTCATAAACCGCCTTCCTACCAAAATCCTTGCATTTAAATCCCCATACACAAAGTTATACAATACTTCACCAAACTACACGAAACTTAAACCATTTGGCTGTCTTTGTTTTCCTTGGTTACGACCATATGCATCATCCAAACTCCATCCCCGCTCCATTAAATGTATCTTCCTTGGATACTCCTCGTCCAAATCTGCATATAAATGTTATGATCCCACTACTCAACGCCTGTATCATTCTCGTCATGTTGAGTTTGTTGAACATGAGTTCCCTTTCGCACCAGATCTTGAATCCACCTCGCCATTACCTACAACTGAATCATTCTTATCTATCGTCCATCCGACCACTAAAATATTTACACCTTCAATACACATACCTGTTCCTACAAATCAGCCCTTTACTTCACCTACTTCACCCATACCATCCCCCACTCACAACTCGCCTTCTTCCTCCACCACTCTCGATGACCCTCACACTTCCATACCATCCCATACTGCTCCCTCATCTCCAACCTCACCTACTCCCTCCTCTACAACCACCGAGAACTCCACCACAACTACACCACAACATCCTTCGCCATCCAACCCACGGCCTCAGCGCGCCAGAAAACAAAACCCAAAATATTTTAATGAAAACCTTATCAACACCACTACTCTTCATCCTATACCACCTACCCTTGAACCCAGCACTCCAACTCAAGCCCTTAAAGATCCTCATTGGCGAGCTGCCATGGACTCAGAGTTTAATGCCCTTATTTAAAACCAAACTTGGGATCTTATACCTTCCAACTCACACAAACCAATCAGTTGCAAATGGGTATTTCGTATTAAACGCAAACCCGATGGTTCCATTGAAAAATATAAAGCTCGTCTTGTTGCAAAAGGCTTTCTTCAGCAATACGGCAAAGACTACTTTGACACCTTTAGTCCTGTTGCAAAACCAGTAACTATTTGAACCATTCTTTCCATTGCTCTCTCCAAAAACTGGTCCTTAAGGCAACTTGATGTCAACAATGCTTTTCTTCACGGGACACTTCATGAGGACGTCTACATGATCCAACCACCTGGCTATGTCAATCCTCAATTCCCACACCACATCTGCAAACTTAAAAAAATCCTTATATGGACTCAAACAAGCTCCGAGAGCTTGGTACATGGAACTTACCACCTTCCTTACTCAGTTTGGTTTTCGTAAATCTCTAGCTGATGCTTCCCTATTCATATATCAACACCATCATATTACTTGCTACTTCATGGTTTATGTTGATGATATTGTGCTTACCGGTAATGATCCCAAATTTCTTGATCACTTTATTCAAGCCTTGAGCAACAGGTTCTCAGTCAAGGATCTAGGAATGCTTCATCACTTTCTCGGTGTTGAAGTCATACCTACTTCCACTGGTCTCTTTCTATCTCAGCATCATCACATACAAGAAATCCTTCACCAATTTAACATGGATGGCGCCAAAGATGTTCTCACTCCTCTTAGTGCCACAGAACCTCTATCTCTTAATGACCCATCTCCACCAGTCGATGTCACCCCTTACCGCAAGCTTGTTGGCTCTCTCCAATACCTTGCTTTCACCCATCCTGATATATCCTACGCCATCAACAAACTCTCTCAATTTATGCATGCTCCTAGACAAACTCACTGGCAATCCTTAAAACGTGTCCTCCGATACTTAAAAGGTACCATCCATCATGGCCTTTTTCTTCAACGTCACTCCCCTCTCACTCTCTCGGCCTTCTCTGATTCTGATTGGGGTGGGGTTAATGATGCTGGTCGGTCCACTACAGCATATGTTCTCTACCTCGGCAACAACATCATCTCATGGAAGTCTACACGCCAAAAGTCGGTCTCCCGCTCCTCTACCGAAGCAGAATATAAAGCCTTAGCTAATGCCTCTGCTGAACTCATGTGGATTAAAAGCTTACTTAAAGAACTAGGTGTTGCAAATGAGCAAACACCGGCCTTATTTTGTGAGAATACAGGCACTACGTACCTTTGTGCTAATCCAGTATCTCACTCTCGAATGAAGCACATCGCTCTTGACTATCACTTTGTACGGGAACAAGTATCAGTTGGGCTTCTTCGAGTCCTCCATGTCAACTCTCAAGATCAGCTTGCTGACATGCTCACTAAGCCACTAGCGAAAGCCCCATTTCTTCGTAATCGATCCAATATTGGCGTATCCGATGGATCCTCCATCTTGCGGGGGCGTATAAGAGACTCCAAAGACTCCACCATTATAGGGACCACACAATCACAATAGACGGAAAGTGTATCATCATATATTGGTCCCAATATGTATACCAAATATAGCTCCTGTAATTACTCTATTACTCTATTGTAAAATGCCTATAAATGGCTACATAAAGTTTTGTAATATCATTCAAGTTACACAATAATCTCTCAAACTTTACATGTAATTGTGTTTACGTAACATTAATTGTGTAGGGTTGTTAGAACCCGATGTAGTTACTAGAGTCATGATATGTTGTTTGTTGCTACGTCGGGTTCTATAATAGGTTATCTGGGTGTTTCTTCTAGCTCATATGTTCGTCGAGTGTACATCGTCGTTGGATTTCGGATATAAAACCTAAGCAACATCAAGAAAGAGACCCTTAAACTTTCCCTAGGGGTTGTGTCCCGCGAGCAAGCTCTGATGATCAAGTAAGATTGTAATGTAAAGAGAGTCGACTCCTCCTAGCGAGAGGGAGTCGACCATGTGGAGACAAGATATCTCCATGATAGAGATTGAAGTGAGTGAAGAACACTTACCTGAAGTGTTGAGAGGAGTTGCTATTTATAGTAAATGAAGGAAATGCCTTGGCAATATTATATTAGCTAGTGTACTAGTCTACTAATATAATCTTGTATCTTGTGTTACAAGATCTTCTTTTATCATTCATGATCTTGCGAGATATTCTATACCTCTATCCTGAATGTCAATCTATCATTTTCATGTCTATCCTTTCATGATTATCCTTTTTTTTCAATCCTTCCTATTAACGATAAGCCTACCATCTCAAAACCAAGATTATCAAGTCCTACTTGTTAGGCTATTTGTTGTATTTGAATTATGTTATCCTGTATTTTGCAATCCATATATATAGTGAAATATACAATACTCCAGATCATTGGAGATTCAGATATCATTGTTTATATGGTATCGGCCTAAAATTCTCGATCCCTTCTCCTTCTCTCATCAGTCGGCCCTAATATTCTCTTCTTTTATCATCATGGTAACTGGTTCTTCGTCTACTGATGGAGCTCTCACCCTCAAGACCATTCTCCATATGTTGACAGTTAAATTGTCATCCACAAACTACTTACTCTGGAAAAATCAAATTACTCCACTCCTTCGCCATCAACATCTACTTGATCATGTTGACAGTACAACTGAAGCTCCTGCTCCAGAAGTCATGCTCGAAGGCAAATCATCCCCTAATCCTCTCTACTCTGTTTGGTTGGAGGCCGATCAACGAGCACTATTGATTGTTCAAGCCTCCCTTACTGAATAATCCATGGCAGAAATTCTTGGGCTCACTACTGCACGTGATGTCTAGACCACACTTGAGTCAGCCTACAGTCACGATTCGATAGAAAGGATGTAGAATTTACGAGATGCATTGCGCCAACTTCAGAAAGGTACTCTATCTGTCTCAGATTATGGGCGTGAGTATAAATCCATTTGTTGATGAAGCAGACAAAAATCATTGGTTTCTATGCAGTCTTGGGTCTTCTTTCAAAACCTTCTCCACAGCTCACCGGGCTGTCAAACCAAGACCTTCCTTTCGAGATCTTCTTGCTTCTGCTGAGGGGCATGAGCTTTTTCTACGTTCAATGCACGAATCTGGTACTCCACCGGTTGCATTTAATGCACAATCTTCTCGCTCCTCCGCCTCTTCCAATCGTGGCTCCTACTCACGAGGCTCTCGTGGTGGTCGCACGTATGGCATGGGTCGTGGTAGGAGATCACCCCACTGCCAGTTATGCCGCAGGGATGGACACTATGCTTCTCAATGTCCGGATCTTTCAACCTTTTCTCAATGTGGACCATCCATTGATGCACATTTAGCTCATGCCTTTGCTGCCAAATGTGATACCACTTATGCCTCCTCTGATTGGTATGTCGATTCGAGTGCATCTACACACATGACACCAAATGCTAATAATATCACTACCTCCACTTCCTACACAAGAAACGAGCATGTACCCTTTGGAAACGGTAATATTCTTCACCTCTCACGAATTGGAAATACATCCATTACTAAAGATATTAACCTTGCAGATGTCCTTGTGGTCCCAAAATTAACAAAGAATCTTCTTTCTATAAGTAAGTTAACAGCTGATTCTCCTATTGATGTTGTGTTCTCGAATGACAAATTTACAATCCAAAAAAGACACACCAAGGAGGTTCTAGCAAAGGGCAGAGTTGATAATGTTCTCTATGTGCTTGAGTGTGGACATCAAGCTTTAGTTTCTCAGTTAAATTCGAACCGGATATGGGCATCATATGAGCTTTGGCATAGTAGATTAGGACATGTCTCTTTTTTTGTTATTTCATTATTACATAAACACGGTCATTTGTTTGTTACTTCTCTTTTACCCAAACCTGCCGTTTGCTCATCTTGTGAACTTTCCAAAAGTCACAAGCTTCCATTTTATATTAATGAAAAATGTTCACTACATGTGTTGGATATGATTCATTGTGATTTATGGGGACCTGCACCCATCCCATCTACTGATGGCTATATGTATTATGTTATCTTTGTGGACGAATTTTCCAGGTTTACTTGGTTCTACCCATTAAAGCACACATCAGACTTCAAAATTATACTAAAAAGTTTTTGACCTTTATTCAAACTCAATTCTCTCGCAAGGTCAAGGTTTTCAAAAGTGATGGTGGCACCGAATTCATCATCAATCAAGTTAAAGCAATGTTTTCTGACAATGGTAATCATCATAGAATCTCATGTTCATATACACCTAAACAAAATGGTCACACTGAACGCAAACACCGTCACATCACTAAAACTGGTCTTGCCATGTTATTTAATGCCAGTGCTCATGCATCTTTATGGGTCGATGCCTTCATTCCAGCAGTCTATATCGTTAATAGACTACCATCCCAGGTGTTAAATAACAACTCACCATTCGAGCTTCTTTTTAACACTCAACCAAATTTCCATGTCTTTCGCGTCTTTGGTTGTCGGTTATTCCCATATCTTCGCAACTACTCTGACCACAAGCTTGCTCCTAGAAGTATTCCATGTCTCTTCATCGGATATAGTACACAATACAAAGGTTACCATTGTCTTGACATGTCCACCTCCAAAATTTACACAACCCACCATGCAAAATTCGATGAAACAAATTTTCCATTTACTAGCAATACTTCCGTAACTACATATGCTAATTTACTGCTTGCAACTTTCGAAGAAGCTTGTGCGCTACCTGCAATTTTCTCACAGCCTCCTGATGATCCGATTCCTCAGCCTGTTGTCGCAACAAACACTGGTCCAAGTCCATGTCGCTTATGTCCAGACCTGGCCCAACCCACTTCTCACAACCGATACTTCAATTCGATTCAACCAGACCTGGCCCGGCACATTTATCGGCTTCGCCTCAACGCCCAGATCCGCTCACTCCAGTTGTTGTTCCTCAATCAACTCATCCGATGCTTACCCGCGACAAGGTTGGGATTTCAAATCCCCGTACATTTCCTGGTTTTACAACTCTTTTATCCTCAAACTTGCATTCGAACTAAGGGAACACTCTCAAACAAATCCGCTCTCATAGAGAGAAACTGATCTAGCATACAGAGCTAAACTCATAGTATCATGCATAACCTAACAGGCTATCCTACTGCTGTCTACTCAATTCTAGCATGCAATTTTCATACACTGGAGCACATAAAGCAGACACATAAGGCATCACTCCTAGATCCTTAGTCCTATTCTAGCATGTTGTTCTACTGAAACTGATAAACACAACATAAGCTTGTATGGGTACTTAGGGGAATACTTACTTGAGCTTGGCCGGTCGCGCACATCACACACTTCGTTCCTTCTTAAAACACTTTACTTATCCTTTTGGATAACATTTTCTTTTTCAAAGTCTTTTAATCCCTCGATTTGAGTTTAGACACCCCCGAAGGTGTGTCCGAATCCCTCAAACCAGGGCTCTAATACCAACTTGTAACGACCCAATTTTCACATCCAAAAATTTTGTTTTTAAAACATTACTTTAGAAAACATTAATAATTAAAAACATTGTTTGATCAAACCACATCACAACGTAAACCATGTCTAAAAGCCAAATCATACAGCCAATCGAAATATCAGAGTATAAATCCCAGAGGAATCTCGTAAGTGTGGAAACCAGTGTGTGTGTGTGTGTATGATGTGCCGCCACCGTGCCAGCTCCTTCCCCTTCGATGAAGAGGTGCCTGAAACCAAAACTATAAACTGTAAGCACAAAGCTTAGTGAGTTCCCCCACTGTACCACATACCATATAATCACATAACATACATAAATTGTCAGGCATATCTGGGTGCCCGACCTACCCCTTCGGTCCTCTCGACTGGACACTGCCTAGCATATCTGGGTGCTGGCCTCCCCTTCGGTCCTCTCGACCGGATACTGCCGAGCATATCTGGGTGCTGGCCTCCCCTTTGGTCCTCTCGACCGGATTCTGCCGAGCATATCTGGGTGCTGGCCTCCCCTTCGGTCCTCTCGACCGGATACTGGGGAACTATTTCTCCCCTCTACTACTACCACATAACATGTATCACAATATCAGAGTCTATCTAACATGGCTGGGTATGACTACCCCTTCGGCCCTATCGACCGGATATCTTGGTGACTATCTCCCCCTATTGCCACTAGCACATAAACACTACACAGGTAGTAGTAATCCCTAGATGAATATCACAGAGACAATCATCTACATACAACTCCTACTGGTGGGCCGGCATTGTGGCCGTAGACCCACCGCTACTGGAAGGTAACTCACCTCAATGTAGCTGCTGATCTGTGTGGGAATTAACTGTCTGCTGCTGCTCCGGAAATCCTCCGGCTATAATTCCCACAAAACACTCAATCAATCACTGCTAACTGTCCCTTGGGGTAAAATGACCATTTTACCCCTGACCAAGTCATAAGCCAAGGTCAGAGTCAACTTTCAGTTGACCCGACTCGCCGAGTTGGCTCTCCAACTCGCCGAGTCTCTATCCAATCCATTGACCTGTATCCCGCCTCTACTCGTCGAGTTAGGCGTTGACTCGACGAGTTCTCCTTCTAAACTGATGTCCAAGTCCTTCATCCTACTCGCCGAGTTGTATGAACAACTCGCCGAGTTCATCTTCATCCGATGAACACTTTATGCTGTGACTCGTCGAGTTGTATGAACAACTCGTCGAGTCTGTTCTTGATCTAAGAAGATTGTCTTGAACTCGCCGAGTCAGGGCGTTGACTCGCTGAGTTCCTTCATGGGTGAGTTCGGCTACCAACTCACCGAGTCCACCCAGGACTCACTACTCAACTTGACACAACGAAAAGGGGACTGAATAGGGTCTAGATCTAAAGGCTAACAACTTGAATCAACCAACAATGCACAACCAAGCTTGGGACATGGTTCAAGAAGGACTTTAATGGAGTAATAAGCATAGAAACAGAGGGAAAACGAGTTATACCTCAAAGAAATTACTGAGAGAACACGAAGATGCTTGGCTTCCTTCCCTTCCTCTTGATCTACTCCTCTTCCTTCTCAAAATCTTCAAGAAAACACACTAAAAAGCCTCAAACTCACAAGAACAAGGGCTAGAATGTATGGAGAGCTTCTGAGGATGAAGGGGGCGGAGTTGGGGCGCAAATGGTCGGTTTAAATAGGGTGCAAACCCTTGGAAATTAGGGTTTCATCAGACAGCGCGGACTCGCCGAGTCCATAATATGGACTCGCCGAGTCGCCAACTTAACCGCGTCCCAAGTCCCGTCTCTACTTGGCGAGTCGGGCCTCCAACTCACCGAGTCCAAGGCCAATAATACAAAACACATAGATAAATCTTACATACCAGGAACCAGGTGCTACAAATCTCCCCACTTATTTTAGACTTCGTCCTCGAAGTCTGCTGCTCGATCCTGAAACAGCTCGGGGTAATGCTCCATCATCTCTTCCACCGGCTCCCACGTCCACTCCAATCCCTTCCGGTGCTGCCATTGCACCTTCACGAGTTCCACTCGCTTGTTCCTCAAATCCTTCGACTTACTGTCAAGGATTGCGACTGGGCGCTCAATGTAATTCAGGCTGTCATCAACCTGTATATCCTCTATCGGCACTACTGCTGAATCGTTTATTAGGCACTTCCGCAGCTGAGAAGCATGGAAAGTGCTGTGGATCTGGCTGAGCTCGACTGGAATATCCAGCCTATATTCCACCTTGCCCACCCGGGCTACAACCCTGAACGGTCCGATGAATCTGGGGCCCAACTTGCTCCGCTTCCTGAATCGAATGATGCCTTTCCAAGGCGACACATTCAGGAGAACCATATCCCCGACTTGGAACTCCAATTCGGATCGACGCTTGTCAGCGTAACTTTTCTGTCGACTCTGAGCAGTCTGAAGCCTGCTCCGAACCTGCTGGATCCTCTCGGTCGTCTTGAGCACCACCTCGGTGGTCCCCATGACCTTCTGGCCAACCTCCCCCCAGCATATCGGGGTCCTGCACCTCCGACCGTACAACAACTCGAATGGAGGGCGGTCAATACTCGTGTGGTAGCTGTTGTTGTATGAGAACTCCGCCAAGGGAAGATAGGTATCCCAGCTACCACCGAAATCTAGCACGCATGCCCGCAACATATCCTCCAAGGTCTGGATGGTACGCTCGCTCTGACCATCCGTCTGCGGGTGAAAGACGATGCTAAAATGCAGACGAGTGCCCAACTCCTCATGAAACCTCTTCCAAAACCTGGAAGTGAACCGCACATCTCGATCTGATATCACTGACACAGGCACCCCGTGCCGCGCTACTATCTCCCTGATGTAGATATCGGCCAGCTTTTCGGCCGAGATGCTCTTTTGGATCGGAATAAAATGGGCGCTCTTGGTCAATCGATCCATGATGACCCAAATCGAATCTACTCCACGCGCAGTCCTGGGAAGCTTCGTGATAAAATCCATCGTGATATCTTCCCATTTCCACAATGGAATATCCAACAGCTGCATCTTACCATGCGGCCTCTGATGTTCGGCCTTGACCTTCCTGCAGGTCAAGCACCACTCGACGTACCACGCCACATCCCGCTTCATGCAGGGCCACCAATAGTCTAGGCGAAGATCCCGGTACATCTTTGTCGCCCCTGGATGAATGGAGAATCGGTATTTGTGCGCCTCCTCCATCAAGATCTGGCGCGCGCCTCCATGATACGGCACCCACACCCTACGGTGTAGTGTCAACAACCCCGGCTATCATAATCGAAAGAGGTGACTTGACCCACTATTCGCTCACTCTTCCGATGCTCCTCCTACATAGTCTCCTGTTGAGCCTCCCGGATCTGCTCCAACAGGGGAGTCACCACATTCATCCTGATACAAATATCCCTGATCGGCGCCGCCTTGCGGCTAAGCGAATCGGCCACCACATTGGCCTTCCCTGGGTGGTAAAGGATCTCACAATCATAATCCTTCACCACGTCCAACCACCGACGCTGCCTCATGTTCAGATTCGGCTGATCCATGAGGTACCTCAAACTCTTGTGGTCCGTTTAGATGGTACATCGAACCCCGTAGAGGTAATGCCGCCAAATCTTGAGGGAAAAACCACCGCTCCCAACTCCAAATCATGCGTCGGGTAGTTCACTTCGTGAGGCTTGAGCTGCCTCGAAGCGTAGGCAATGACATGCCCCCTCTGCATCAGTACCACGCCCAACCCTGAAATGGACGCGTCACAGTAAACCACAAAATCCTCTACGCCCTCTGGCAGGGCTAAGATTGGCACCTCGCACAATCTCTGTCTCAGCGTCTCAAACGCAACCTGCTGCTCGGGTCCCCACCGAAAGACTACGGCTTTCTACGTCAGCCGCGTCAGGGGTACGGCTATCTTGGAGAAGTCCTGAATGAATCTTCGATAATAGCCTGCCAATCCCAGGAAACTCCGAATCTCAGATGGAGACTTCAGAACCTCCCATCTCATCACGGCCTCGACCTTGGCCGGATCGACCAGAATCCCGTTCTGATTGACAAGGTGTCCGAGAAATTGCACCTCGTGCAACCAAAACTCGCACTTGGAGAACTTGGCATACAAGCTCTCCCTCCTCAGGGTCTCCAAAACTTCTCTTAGATGCTCCTCAGGCTCCTCCAGTGTCTTGGAATAAACCAAGATGTCGTCAATGAAAACTATCATAGACTGATCCAACATCGGCCTGCACACGCGGTTCATGAGGTCCATGAACACGGCAGGAGCATTGGTGAGCCCAAACGGCATCACCACGAACTCGTAGTGGCCATAGCGCGTCCGAAACGCGGTATTCTGCGCATCCTCCTCTCTAACCCTCATCTGATGGTATCTCGAACGCAAATCAATCTTGGAAAACCAAGACGCTCCCTGAAGCTGGTCAAAGAGATCATCAATCATCGGGAGTGGGTAACAGTTCTTCACTGTTACCTTATTTAGCTCCCGATAGTCTATGCACATCCGTTGCGACCCATCCTTCTTCTTCACAAACAGGATCGGGGCTCCCCAGGGTGAACTGCTCGGACGAATAAATCCCTTGTCTAGCAGCTCCTGCAGCTGCGTAGACAACTCCTGCATCTCGGGAGGAGCCAACCGATACGGTGCCTTGGCTATCGGAGCCGCACCAGGAACGAGGTCAATCCTGAACTCCACCTGTCGCTACGGAGGTATCCCAGGAAACTCCTCTGGGAAAACATCTGCGAAATCTCGAACCACCGGAACCTCGCTCACTGTCGCCTTACCCGCCTCCCGGGTATCCGTCACATACACGACATATCCTGCACATCCCTGCTGAAGATAGCATCTAGCCCTCGCTGCTGAACATACAGTGGGTCCGCAATGTGGCCTTTCGCAATGAATCACTAACTCTCCCCCACCTGGGGTCCTGACTCGCACTAGCTGCTGTGCGCAGTCTATCACCGCCCCATTAGGGCTCAACCAATCCATGCCTATAATCACCTTGTTCCCGCGCAACGGAATGGGAACCAAGTCTACCAAGTAGCGCTCCTCAAACAAACGCAACACGCAATCCCGAAACACCATCGATGCTCGCACCGATCGATCATCAGCAATCTCTACCTCTAAAGGGAAATCCAATATGCCTAAAGACTCAGGAAACTTCTTGCTAAGCGCAAGGGAAACAAATGATCGGGTAGCACCCGAGTCGAAAAACACCTGAACTGGGATACCGTTCACATGGAACGATCCTAACACACATATATATATATATATATATATATATATATATATATATATATATATATATATATATACCGAGCACATATCAATATCATAACATCATATAAATAAATGAGAGGGAAAGAATCATACCCGTCACCACATCGGGTGTTGCGCGTGCCTCCTCGACGGTCAGCTGAAATGCCCGGCTCCTCACCACTGGAGCCTCTGCCTTGCCCTGCCGGCCATCTGTGATCCGTAGGGTCGCTGGAGCTGGCGCCTTCACCGACGCTGTAACTGTCAACTGGGGGCAATTGGCCTTCTTGTGGCCCCTCTGGTTGCAGTGGAAACACAGCAACTCAGACGTCTGAATAACTGATGCCGGAGCAGTGCAATCCCTACTATAGTGCCCAGACTTGCCGCACTTATAGCAGCCTGATGATCCCAACCTACACGCCCCCTCGTGCGACTTGCCGCATTTCCTGCAGTGGCCCCGTCCCTATTGGCCCTTTGGCCCAAAATCTGATCCCTTGGGCTTCTTCCCCGAAGCCCCTCCTGACTGTCCCTCCTATGCCTTCCGTTTCCAGATGTGCTCCAAATCTATCTCCCTCTCCCTCGCCCTGGCAATCATAGAGTCCAAGGTGGGGCAAGCTGAAAAACTAACGTGCTCCCGAATATCAGCTCGGAGCATGTCATGGTAGCGGGTCCTCCTCATGTCCTCATCACCCGCATATTGGGGCACCAACAACGCCCTCTCCCGGAACTTGGCGGTGATCTCCGCCACAGTCTCCGTCGTCTGCCTCATGTCCAAAAACTCCCTGGCCAGCTGCTGAAACTCGACAGCCGGCGCAAACTCTGCCGTGAATCTGGTCACAAAATCCGACCAAGTCATAGCCTCGATCGCTGAGGCTCCCAACGAGTCACCCACTAACTCCTACCAGTCTCGAGCTCGGTCTCGTAAACACCCTGCTGCATACCTCACCTTGGACCCCTCGGGGCAGAAGCTAGTCAATTGTGCAGACTCGATGTCTGCAATTCACCGTCTAGCAACAATGGGGTCCTTCACCCCGTGGAAATCCGGCGCTCCACTGCTCCTGAAGTCCTTAAAGGACAGTGTGCGAGATCCCGACTGACCAGATGCCATGTCGCTCCTGAACGCCCGAAGGCGATCTTCCATCAACTCGATGATCCCTTCCTTGATCGAACCGAAGATAATGGGGGTCGACTCAAGGATACCCCTGGTGATCTCTGACACGATGAACTCGCGTAGTCCCTCATCCACTGGCTCGGAACCTGATCCCGAACCTGATCCCTCTCCTGAACCGCCATCTATCGGCCTCGATCGTAGTACCACCATTCTGCAATACATTAATAACAATCGTTAGTGATACTGATACCTCTTGAGGGATCACAACTAATTCAAGTTCCCTGGTCTTATCTTGGCCTCCCTTGGTTCGGGTACGGATCCTCTGCTTTCAGTAGTACGGGCCCATACTAACTTCCACATCTATCTGTACCTTCTTCAAGGACTGCCTCGACTCCACCAGATCCCTTCCACTACGGCTGATCACTGCTATACTCATCCTAGGCTTGCCCTAGGGAAATCTCAGGCTCCACCCTACTAGGTCCTCAACTGCTGAAGGCCTCTTAGTAGTGTCAATTAACCATTACCTGAATACCATCACATGTGGTGAGGCTCGGATAATCCTTCGAGTAACAGGCTCATCCCTACAACGGTTAGACTCAAACAAGAGCTGCGCAAAAGGTCCAAATCCAGCACTCTAAGATTATTCAACCCTGATCACATGTGACGTGACGTATTCACCTAATGGATAACTCCCACCACTCAGAGTCCCACAAGGCACAAAGCAAGCAACATTCGAACTAAGGGAACACTCTCAAACAAATTCGCTCTCATAGAGAGAAACTGATCTAGCATACAGAGCTAAACTCATACTATCAGGCATAACCTAACAGGCTATCCTACTGCTGTCTACTCAATTCTAGCATGCAATTTTCATACACTGGAGCACATAAAGCAGGCACATAAGGCATCACTCCTAGATCCTTAGTCCTATTCTAGCATGCTGTTCTACTGAAACTGATAAACACAACATAAGCTTGTATGGGTACTTAGGGAATACTTACTTGAGCTCGGCCAGTCGCGCACATCACACACTTTGTTCCTTCTTAAAACACTTTACTTATCCTTTTGGATAACATTTTCTTTTTCAAAGTCTTTTATTCCCTCGATTTGAGTTCAGACACCCCCGAAGGTGTGTCTGAATCCCTCAAACCAGGGCTCTGATACCAACTTGTTGTTGGATTAGTGTCTAAGCCCGTAACCATATTTGGTAAGTACTTGACCCGGTTGTGCATGGTCCTTTTAGGTTGCCTTCACCAAAGCAACTTGACTGGAGAAATTAAATAGAGAGAGAGGTTATTGTGATTTATTAATATGTTATAAGAATAATATATTAAAGGAAAAATCATATTTGTTTAATTAATATTGGTCAATAATT
Source organism: Lactuca serriola (assembly GCF_051521515.1). NCBI lineage: Eukaryota > Viridiplantae > Streptophyta > Magnoliopsida > Asterales > Asteraceae > Lactuca > Lactuca serriola. The sequence goes on from NC_136413.1 coordinate 14,055,282, forward strand.
AATTAGGAATTAATTTTGTGATCAAGTGTAATTAATTAAACTAGAGGGGTTGAATTGTAATTATAAGATAGTTGCAAGATAGGGCAATATTTATCCTTGTTAAAGGATGGACGAATTCAAGGATAAGGATATCCTTAAAATCGTCCAAGGATAAGTAGATAAGGGTTTTTCAAGGCTTATCTTGTGGTTGCTTGGTGGGCAAGCAACTGGATAAGGATAAGGACTGAAACCCTAATATAAACCCTATATAAAGACCCCTAGGCCTTTAGAATTCGGGTACATGCTCCTAAGAGGTCCCAAGGACGAATTCCATCTCCTCCCTCCTCTATCTTAAGCCTCTCCAATTGCTTATGGTGTTTGTGAGCCATTAGAGGCACTACACTTGTGGTGCTTGCTTTCAAGACTTGGGATTTGAAGATTTAAGTTGTTATTGCAATATAACAACAAAAGGTATGTAATCCAATCTTGTATGTTGATTTCGAAAATAGCAATGCACATTAGGCTTTTATTCTTGTGTTCATAATGTTGTGTATCTAATAGTGAAAACATAGATCCAAACTAGGGTTGCATGTACACTTAGGATTGTTTGTATAAAACCCATCAGTGGTATCAGAGCCTTTGGTTAACTTGTTTTCAGTTAGTTTTATTCAATTGTATGAACTTGACAAATTAGGGTTTATAGCCAATAAATCCTAGGAGGCCATAGATTTCGAGATTAGGGTTTCCTAACCCTAATTTGCAAAAATCTTGAAAGGGTTTTTGAATCCTTTCCTTTCAATCCAAGATTTCGAAATCTAGGGTTTGCAAACCCTTAGATTTCGAGATTTGCCTCCGTCCCCAAGATAAGATCCTAAATTTTAGGGATTTGGATAATCCCATATCTTGTAATTATCCTTTAATAGTTAAATATGGTAATTAAAGATCATGAATTATCCCATCCCTATTTTTAAAATTTATAGAGGGATTTAAGGGATTAGGATAACTTAAATGTTTAAATGGTAATTATCTTTTAGATTTAGATAATCCCTTATGGTTTGATAATTTAAATTAATAGTTTAATTTAAGATAATTATTAAATCAAGATTTTTAATAATTAAAATTTTAATTTAAGTGACATTAAATTTCGAAAATTTTAATTGAAGATTAAAACCCTAGTATTTTTGAAATGTTTAAAATACACCCTATACTATTATATTATTACAAGCTTAATAAATATATATATATATATATATATATATATATATATATATATATATGTATAATTAAAATGCTAGTCTTACCATTAGTAGGCCTCATTCACGAAGCCGGTCTATAAGGTGGGTATAAGGTTGCGGCCTATAAAATGGCGCTTAATGGGTGTACACTCACACCCACCGCTTGCTTGATCCGTAGAGGGTCGTTAGCCGAACAGGTAGGATAGGGCAACCTCATTCTCTCATTAAAAGTGTAATAAGAAATACAAAGTAACTACATGTTTTCTAAAATTTCCCAATCTTAGTTACTTTAGGAAAAGTGAATTTGATGCAATCCCATGAAATTACACTTTGCACCTTGCTAAGAAGTTAGTGGAGCGTGCGTGGTTTACCGTTACACTAATTGGTTCTAAGCGAAGGTGGCAAAGGGTGATTCGTTGTTTATCATAGTTCGATGGAGCGTGTGTGGTTTACCGGCACATCGAATAGGTGATCGTTACAACGAAGGCACTATGTGAATTTGCATGGTAATTCACACCCGCTTTGTGATCCTCGGTATCCCAGTCACAAACGAGAGGGGCATATCGAGATTTAAACATGCCATTGACAAGTTTCAATGAATCTCATCCGAACCTAGGAATTCTCAATACATTTAGAACTTAGAGTTAGTTTTTTCATGATGGAGAATTAGTGAATCGTCATTCACTTACCTTCAAATTATTTGCATTTAGATTACGGCATCCCTTTTCTAAGATGTAAATATTGTTGTTGGATCCTAGCCCTAATTTTTTCTAATTGGGTGATAATTAGGGATTCATATTCTAATCTATCTTTGTCCTTTCTATTTGTAGATGTCAAAATCAAACAACGCTGCCGATAGTTCCTTCTCTTTGATGAGCCTTTGCCAAAAGGTTACTTTCGATGGAACGAACTTTAGCGAATGGATAAGATACATTCACACAATTGCTCGCTACGAGGACAGGGAGTATGTCCTTGATGAAAAGCTCGAGAAGATCAATCCAGAAATCGCTACTCCGGCTGAAATGAGTGCTTTTGAGACTCATCAGCGTGATGCAACGAAGGTTCACTACATCATGATAGCCACAATGAACTTCGAATTCCAAAAGTCCTATGAGGACATGTATCCATACGAGATGCACCAAGACTTATTGGAGAGATACCACCAAAATGCGAGACAAGAACGTTATGAGATTTTCACTAACATGATTTCCGCTAAGATGGGTCATGGAGAGTCTCTTACCGTGCACCTGCAAAAGATGCAAAGGTATGTCGATCGTCTTCGCAAGTTGAATGTTGACTTTGGGGAAGACTTGGCGATCGACATGGCGCTTCACTCTTTGCCTCTGATGTACAATCAGTTTAGGATGACCTACCACATGAACAAAGAAGAGGTCACCCTAAGCAAACTCCAAGGTCTCTTGAGGGTCGCTGAGAGCAACTTCAAGGACAAGTCTGTTGCACCCACTCCCAATCCACCCGCTGCTCCTGTCTTGGCTATTGGTCAAGGAAAGGGAAAGAAGAGGAAGGCTTCGTCTAAAAACTATCGCAAGGTTAAAGCCCGAGATGGTGCCTCTTCTAGTGGGACCAAAGTTGATCCCGCTAAGCCCTGCCCTAACCCTAAGGAGGCAGAGTGCCACCACTGCCACAAGATAGGACATTGGAAGAGGAAGAGAAGCTGCCCAGAGTACCAAGCCATCAAAGAAGGAAAGATCAAGCCATTTTTCGCAGGTATATACACAATTAAATCTAATGATTCTATTCATGCTATTTCTTGGGTTCTTGATACCGGTTGTGGTTACCACATTTGTTCTAATGTGCAGGGACTAAGAAGAAGTAGGGATGTGGAGCAAGGAAGAATCAATCTAATCATGGGGAACAGAAGATCGTCACCTGTGACCAAGATTGGAGTGTATTCTTTAGTGCTTAGGAATAATTTATGTTTAGATTTGAACAATTGTTGCTATTCGCCAGAAATGGCTAGAAACATCATTTCATTTCATGGTTTATATAGACAAGGTTTTAGATTTTCTTTTAATAATGAGAATGGTTCTATTTTGGCTTATCTAAATGGTGTTTTTTACTTTGAAGCTATACCATGTAATGAAATTTATGAAACTGTTATGATTGTTGATAACTTAGGAAATGATGTTTTGAACATAGATTCTTCCACTAGTATGGATAAAGCATCCTTGTGGCACTGCCGTCTTGGACATGATAACAAGAAACGCATAGCCCAACTCCAAAAGGATGGAGTGTTGGAGTCATTCGACCTTAGGGAAGATGACACGTGCGAGTCTTGTTTGCTTAGAAAGATGACTAAGTCACCCTTCGCTGGTACGTGCGAAAGGGGTGAAGGTTTATTGGACCTAATACATATCGATGTATGTGGACCGTTTAGATCAACCACGAAGGATGGGAACCGCTTCTACGTGACTTTTACCGATGACTATAGTAGATATGGGTATATTTATTTAATCAAGCAAAAGTCAGAAACTTTTGAAAAGTTCAAAGAGTTTAAGAATGAAGTGGAGAATCAATTGGGCAGGAAGATCAAGATGCTTCGATCCGATCGAGGAGGAGAGTACCTAAGTCTTGAATTCCACGATTATCTCAAGGAGTGTGGAATAGTTTCACAATTGATGCCTCCTAGGACACCGCAGTTGAATGGTGTGGCAGAAAGGCGTAATCGAACCTTATTGGATATGGTTCGCTCTATTATGAGTCGTGCTTCACTATCAATCTCTTTTTGGGGGTATGCCTTAGAGACTGCCGCCCATATCCTTAACCGATTCCCTACTAAGAAGGTTGCCAAAACACCTCACAAGATGTGGACGGGGAAAGCTCCTTCGTTGGCACATATCAAGGTTTGGGGCTGCGAAGCTTTCGTAAGACGAGACACTCACGACAAACTTGAACCTCGAAGTGAGCGATGTATTTTCATCGGCTACCCACAGAAATCCTTTGGATATCTCTCCTTTCCAATACGTAAGCCATGACGACCGAGGCAGTACACCCCGCGTAACCTCGTACGCCCAACGTACGTGCGAGGTTCAGCCTCCTATAAAAGGGATGCGAGGGTTCCGGGCATTCTTGCTCATTTCTTCACTTTTTCGTGCCGAAGCTCTGCATTTAAACCCCCGAAGCCATCCCGACACCCTGGATCTCATATCCAAGTTTAGATGGAAGTTTTATGCTCTCGAGATCCCGAGAAGTGCGATTCCCGAGCCGAAGCTTTGCCCGCGAGGAGTCCGGTTTTTGTGAAGATCTTCCAGATTTGCCGAAGAATACTACTTCTACAAGTCATAGTGCTATTTGATCATCTTCTGATCAAGTGAGTGTGTAGTTACTTTCTTCTAACGCATAATTATGAATGATTTTATATAAAATACGTGTTATGTGTATATTTTGTTGTTATATGTGTGAATGTATATTCACTTTCTTCTATCTCATAGATCTGATTTATTCTCTATGAAAATACGTGTTATGTGTGTGTGTCTCATTTGTTGTTTGGAATATGTATTGAATGAGAATGCTATACAGGTTTTAAACTATGTATAAAAATATATATATTTTAATCTACTAATATGTCGGGTAGAACATGGGTAGATAGTTGTGTGATAAATAGATGAGAGGCCTCGATGTTGTTGCTGATTCAGTCATCTAGCGGAGTTTAGATGACGACCACAGACTTTTCTAGACAGTCCTGTGGAACGCTAGCAGGTTCGCCACCTGTAGGTGTTAATGAACTTGGGTGTTCATTCGCTGTACTCCATCCCCCTCATGGTTGCCTTATTTGACATATATTGCCGGGAAATTCCCGAAAGCATGTGTTGTCGCCCCGATGAAATATTCTAAGACTAGGTCCCTTGTGTTAGTTGTTTTAGGGACGTAAAGTAAGAATAACGAGAATGTGTAATTGGGTTATTGTTGGTTGGTGGAATTAAATATTTTTTTTATTGTGGGTTGAAAACCCTATATGCTCACCAGGCTCCCAAGCCTGACCCACTCAGTTTCTTTGTATTACAGGTAGTGGCACCAGAGCATAAGTTGGATGACTTGTCAAGTTACTTTTGGATTATAGACTTGTTGTTGTAAATAACTTTTGTAAGGTTTGTATTGAAATGTTTATGCTTTTGGTCTGTTTATCGGAACATGACATCCCGAGTATTGTAATATAATGAAAAATACATTTCGTTAAGAAATGTTTTGGTAAATATTATTTTATCACGTTTTGTTTTTGGGAACAAATTCCACAACTCTTTCAAATCAAAAGGATTTACTCTGAAATTATTTTAAAAGCATAAATGAAAATCGGTCTTTTCTGGCCGAGATTTTGGGGATGTCACAGTTGGTATCAGAGCATTAGTTTAAGCGAACTAGGAATTTGTAGGATTTCTAGACTTAAACTTAAAATGCTAAGTGAAATTTTGAGATGTGTGTCTATTATGTTTTAGACACGAGTACTAGTTTATTTTAGGAAAAAAAAATACCTAAAATGCTTTTATGTGCTAAATGTTATATGTTGCCATATATGATATTATTTGTTCGGATCTATGGTCTGTTGCCGGCCGGATCTGGAAACCTTATGTGTATAGGATTCTAAGTGTACGTCTACGATATTAGAACTAGCATGTAAACGTTTCGGAGTGATAAGGATGATTTGAATATCTATCGTGAATAAGGATCTAATTTCACCTTATTAGGTGTGTAGATCAAAAATGGTGAGAACAAGAAGTGGAGTTGGAAATGCTGATGAAAACAGGAATCAACCACCAGTGATTAAGCAAATACCTGTCGTAGCAGCAGCACCTGAGCCGATAACAATGGTTGGTGTACAAATGATGATTCAAACGATGTTGGATCGTCAAATGGAGGAAACTAGGCGGTTACTTCAACAGAATCGTGAAGAATTGTCAATTCAAGTGGAAGAGCCCGATTTAAATGAAGGGAACTCGAAAGGAGGAAACTTCAGTGGATCTATTGGTCAAGCCAACCCACCGATAGTTAGGCAAAACAACCATCGACCTTCACTGGAAAGGAGGACCCGATCGGAGTGATGGATTGGATCTCTGAAATGGAGTTAGCCTTCATGACTTGTGGCTGCAGAGGCAAGTTGCAGACTACCTATGCAGTGCGTCAGTTCTGAGGTGGAGCCGTTCGTTGGTGGAACACTCTAGGGAAGACTTTAAGCCCTAATGAGCCACTGCAGTTGACCTGAGCAGAGTTCTTGGTGCAGTTCAAGCGCAAGTTCTGCTCGGCTCAAAATCTGTTGGAATTGGAGAACAAGTTTCTGACAGTGACAAAAGGGAGCATGTTAGTTGATGATTACACAAACGCCTTCACCGATAAGATGGAGTTTGTCTTGCGTATCGTCCCAGACGAGCTGAAAAAGGTGGACCGGTATGCGAAGGGACTCCCATGGGAATACGAGGTGCCAGTACGTTAGGCACATACTCTAGAGGCAGCTTTCTGGGCTGCCAAGTCTATTGAGAACATGATTAAGGGGAGAACCACCAACAAGGTTGAGGTTGGTGAGAAGAGAAAGTTTGAGGGAACATCTGGTTCCGGTAAGAAAAGCAAATTTTCAAAATCTGATTCGAAAAAGTTTGGTGGAGGAAAAGGAGGAGAAGCGAAGTGGTGTGATAAGTGCAAGAAGAAGCACTTTGGAAAATGTAGTGAGGATGTAACCTGCTACAAGTGCGGAAAAATTGGGCATTTTGCCAATGAGTGTCCGAACAACAAAAGGATGTGTTTTGGTTGTAGTGAAGAGGGGCACATTTTGAAAGACTGTCCGAAGAAGAAGGAGGCAGCTAAACCCAACATTCCACCAAAGTCGAAGGCGAGAGCCTTTCAGATGACACTGGAAGCTGCGAAGGATGAAGCTGATGTCGCTTCAGGTACCTTTCTTGTTAATGAATTACCTGCTCAAATTTTGTTTGATTCTGGAGCCAACTACTCTTTTATTTCGCATGAGTTTGGTAGAAAACTAGCCTTGCCTGTTGATAGACTAGATAATGCTTTATTAGTCGAGGTAGCTAGTGGCAAGTTTGTACCTGTTAACCATCGTATGAAAAACATCTTAATCGACCTGAATGGGAATAAGTTTCACGAGGAATTATTGCCTATCGAACTTAATGGTTTCGACATCGTGTTGGGAATGGATTGGCTTAGTGCCAATGACATCGAGATATTGTGCAGAAAGAAGATAGTAAAAGTAAACCCACCTGGGAAAAAGTCATTTATGGTGTACGGGGACAAATGTCGAGTAAATTCTGGAATCATTTCCCTAATAAAAGCCAGAAAGTGTTTGACCAACGGATGTACATCATATTTAGCATTCGTGATCGATACTAAGAAGGAAAAGAAGGTGATGCAAAATATTCCAGTGGTATGTGATTATCCGGAAGTATTTCCCGAAGATCTTCCTGGATTACCACCTGATAGACAAGTGGAGTTCAGAATAGACTTGTTACCAGGAACCACGCCAATAGCAAAAGCACCGTATCGATTAGCACCGACGGAGATGAAGGAGCTGATGATGCAGCTTCAGGAGTTATTGGACAAAGGTTTCATTAGACCTAGTTCATCACCTTGGGGAGCTCCAGTGTTATTCGTGAAGAAGAAAGATGGAAGTATGAGAATGTGCATCGATTATAGAGAGCTGAACAAGGCAACAATAAAGAATAGATACCCGTTGCCAAGGATTGATGACCTGTTTGATCAATTGCAAGGTTATAACTATTTCTCGAAGATCGATCTAAGGTCAGGATATCATCAACTAAAAGTAAGAGAGCAAGATATCGAGAAGACTGCATTCAGAACTAGATATGGACACTACGAGTTCTTGGTTATGTCGTTTGGACTAACCAATGCTCCAGCAGCATTCATGGATTTAATGAATAGGGTTTGTAATCCGTTCCTTGATAAATCTATGATAGTATTCATAGACGACATTCTGATTTACTCAAAAAGCCAAGAGGATCATGGCAGACACTTGCGAGAAGTGTTAGAAGTCTTGAAGAAGGAGAAGCTGTATGCAAAGCTCTCCAAATGTGATTTTTGGATTCGAGAAGTCCAATTCTTGGGTCACATGGTCAACCAAGAAGGGATAATGGTTGATCCGACAAAGATTAAAGTTGTGATGAAGTGGGAACAACCGAAAAGTCCCACAGAGATCCGAAGCTTTTTAGGATTAGCCGGATATTACCGAAGGTTTATCTAAGGCTTTTCTTCGATTGCAACTCCATTAACGGCTTTGACCCACAAAGGAGCTACTTATGCTTGGAGTGATAAGCATAAAGAAGCATTCGAGAAGCTAAAGAAGAAGCTATGCGAGGCACCAATACTTTCTCTACCCGATGGAGTTGAAGACTTCGATGTTTATAGCGATGCGTCTGGGGTTGGGTTGGGTTGTGTTTTGACCCAAAGAGAAAAGGTGATAGCATATGCGTCTCGACATTTGAAGGAGCATGAAAAGAACTACCCTACTCACGATTTAGAGTTGGCAGCGGTAGTTTTCGCTCTGAAAATATGGAGGCATTACCTTTATGGCACGAAGTGCAAACTTTTAACTAATCATAAGAGTCTCCAATATCTCTTTAATCAGAAAGAGTTAAATATGAGGCAATGGCGCTAGATAGAGTTACTCAAGGACTACAACCGTGAGATACTTTACCACCCCGGTAAAGCTAATGTTGTTGCTGATGCTCTTAGTCGGAAAGTCAATGTCGAGAGAAAAAGGCCAAGAGCGTTGAGAATAGAAGTTGTCTCGACAATTGTGGAGAGTATAAAGAAAGCTCAAGAAGAAGCTTCTGAAAAGAATGACCGGACGGAGGAACGTTTGGGCAAAACGTTGGTGTTTGGTACAAACGGTCATGGACTGAAGGTATTCCAAGATCGTATTTGGGTACCTAAGTCAGGAGGAATAAGAGATCTTCTTATGGAAGAAGCTCACAAAACCATGTACTCAATTCATCCTGGCAGCACTAAAATGTATAGGGACCTGAAACCCTACTACTGGTGCCCAACAATGAAGCTTGATGTTGCAAAGTATGTGGCCGAGTGTGTGACTTGTGTGAGAGTCAAGACACAACATCAGAAACCATATGGGATTTTAGAGCCTTTACATGTGCCTATGGGTAAATGGGAAGACATTGCTATGGATGTTGTCACTAAACTACCCCGAACAAAGAATGGTCACGACATGATTTGGGTGGTCGTTGATCGATTCACTAAGACTGCGCATTTCATAGCAGCCAAGGAGAAATGGTCTATGGAAAAGCTTGTGAATTCTTATGTGAAGGAAATTGTGAGGCTTCACGGTGTTCCGTTAACGATCGTGTCGGATCGTGACAGCCGTTTCACCTCACGATTTTGGAAAAGTCTACAAGAGGAGTTGGGTACCAAGTTATGTTTAAGTACAGCTTATCATCCGCAGACTGATGGTCAGAGTGAAAGAACAATACAAACACTTGAAGATATGCTGAGAGCATGTACCCTGGAATTCCTAGGTAACTGGGATGAACATTTACCTTTGGTAGAATTTTCCTACAATAGTAGTTTCCACTCGAGCATAAAGATGGAACCTTATCAAGTTTTGTACGAACAAAAGTGTCGTACGCCGTCGTCTGGCTTAAGGCTGGGGAAAAGCAGTTTATGGGTCCTGAGATGGTCCATCAAACCGCTGAAAAGTTGAAAATAATTAGAGAAAGAATGTTAGCAGCTCAGGACCGTCAAAAAAGCTATGCTGACAAGAAGCGAAGGCCGATGACCTTTGAAGTTGGAGATTTGGTTTTGCTTAAAGTCTCGCCGTGGAAGGGACTTATAAGGTTTGGTAAAAGGGGAGAGTTGAGTCCAAGGTTTATTGGACCGTTTAAAGTTCTTCAGAGAATTGGGAACCAAGCTTACAAGCTAGAACTACCAGAAGAACTAAGTGGTATTCATAACACTTTCCATGTGTGTTATTTGAGGAAGTTCACGGGAGAAGTTCCTGATATAATTCCAATTTCTGAATTGATAATTGATGAAAACAAGAGGTTAATTGAAGAACCAGAGGCAATTGTTGACCGAAAGACTAAGAAGCTTCGACGCAAGATGGTCGAGTTAGTGCTTGTCCGTTGGAAACATTCGAATGGGCCAAATCTCACTTGGGAAACAGAGAGTGACATGTTGAGTCGTTATCCGCATTTGTTTGTCGATGTATGATTCCGAGGACGGAATCATCCTAAGGGGGAGAGAATTGTAACGTCCGCATTTCCAGGCTAGGCATTATCATTGATGTAATAGTCTAGGTTAACCCTTTTAACTCTTTTTGAAGTATTAATGATGAAATATTTAAGTATTATGTGAATTATGTGCATTTGTGTGCTTATTACTTAATTATAAAGATATAATTGATAAAGAATAAAATAAGCATCAAAATTAAAGTATGAGATAAGCCCGATATCTTTTCATAAAGTGGTAGTGGTCGAAACAAGGATTCCAGAGATATAAGGAATGCCAAAATCCGAGTTATAACGAAGAAGTTATGACCTGTCGAAGTTTCGCGATAGAACCGGCACGACGCCGAATGACGTAAAATATGAATTTAAGATAGAGAGATATTTAGCCTTAGTGATATAAACGAAAGTCGTAGAGTTTGTTAAACCGAGAGCGTGCATGAAAAGAATGTCCAAATCTGACTTCGTATGAGGAAGTTATGATTTTCTGAAGTTTCGACTTGGTCGTATGCAGCCCGAGTACTCGATTTGAGATCGAGCGGTTTTTAGCCGAAACAATCTAAATGAGAATCGAAGATCTCGTTGTTAGTAGCGACACGATGAAAAGTTAAGCGAGAACGGACGTCAGAAGAGGAAGTTATCAATTTATAACGAAGTTTTCCTGTCCGGGCCTACTAAAAATAAATAAAAAAAAATAAAGTCAAAATTATCCGACGAAGTCTAAACGAAAGTTGTATAGCGTAGTCTCACCTTCGTGTGGATATAAAGAACGTCGAAAACGGAGTTCGTATGAGGAAGATATGAATTTTCAAAGTTTATTAAAATAATATATATATATATATATATATATATATATATATATATATATATATATTTCGGATAATATCCGAAGAGGGGAGGAGTCACCGTTCCAATCCACACTACGCCCAGCATAGTGCTGTACGCCCCGCATACAGCAAAGCATGACACGCCTCGTACTCGAGTGATTTCGGATACGTAAGCCATGACGACCGAGGCAGTACGCCCCGCGTAACCTCGTACGCCCAGCGTACGTGCGAGGTTCAGCCTCCTATAAAAGGGATGCGAGGGTTCCGGGCATTCTTGCTCATTTCTTCACTTTTTCGTGTCGAAGCTCTGCATTTAAACCCCCGAAGCCATCCCGACACCCCGGATCTCATATCCAAGTTTAGAAAGAAGTTTTATGCTCTCGAGATCCCGAGAAGTGCGATTCTCGAGCCGAAGCTCTGCCCGCGAGGAGTCTGGTTTTTGTGAAGATCTTCCAGATATGCCGAAGAATACTACTTCTACAAGTCGTAGTGTTATCTGATCATCTTCTGATCAAGTGAGTGTGTAGTTACTTTCTTCTAACGCATAATTATGAATGATTTTATATAAAATACGTGTTATGTGTATATTTTGTTGTTATATGTGTGAATGTATATTCACTTTCTTCTATCTCATAGATCTGATTTATTCTCTATGAAAATACGTGTTATGTGTGTGTGTCTCATCTGTTGTTTGGAATATGTATTGAATGAGAATGTTGTACAGGTTTTAAACTATGTATAAAAATATATAATTTTTAATCTACTAATATGTCGGGTAGAACATGGGTAGATAGTTGTGTGATAAACAGATGAGAGGCCTCGATGTTGTTGCTGATTCAGTCATCTAGCGGAGTTTTAGATGACGACCACAGACTTTTCTAGACAGTCCTGTGGAACGCTAGCTGGTTCGCCACCTGTAGGTGTTAATGAACTTGGGTGTTCATTCACTATACTCCATCCCCCTAATGGTTGCCTTATTTGACATATATTGCCGGGAAATTCCCGAAAGCATGTGTTGTCTCCCCGATGAAATATTCTAAGACTAGGTCCCTTGTGTTAGTTGTTTTAGGGACGTAAAGTGAGAATAACGGGAATGGGTAAGTGAGTTATTGTTGGTTGGTGGAATGAAATATAATTTTTTATTGTGGGATGAAAACCCTATATGCTCACCAGGCTCCCAAGCCTGACCCATTCAGTTTCTTTGTATTACAGGTAGTGGCGCTAGAGCATAAGTTGGATGACTTGTCAAGTTACTTTTGGATTATAGACCTGTTGTTGTAAATAACTTTTGTAAGGTCTGTATTGAAATGTTTATGCTTTTGGTCTGTTTATCGGAACATGACATCCCGAGTATTGTAATATAATGAAAAATACATTTCGTTAAGAAATGCTTTGGTAAATATTATTTTATCACGTTTTGTTTTTAGGAACAAATTCCACAACTCTTTCAAATCAAAAGGATTTACTCTGAAATTATTTTAAAAGCATAAATGAAAATCGGTCTTTTCTGGCTGAGATTTTGGGGATGTCACAGTTCATTCCTACCACTCAAATGGTAGCCGGACTGTTTACTAAGAGTCTTCCTCGACCGTTGTTTGAACGATTTCGATCCAAGTTGTGCGTTGGACCTCCACCTTCTAGCTTGACGGGGGGTATTAACGATAAGCCTGTCATCTCAAAACCAAGATTATCAAGTCCTACTTGTTAGGCTATTTTTTGTAATTGAATTATGTTATCCTATATTTTGTAATCCATATATATATATATATATATATATATATATATATATATAGTGAAATATACTTTACTCCAGATCATTGGAGATTCAGATATCATTGTTTATACTTCCTTTTCGTAGATCAAAGGGACGGTACACCACTAGTACTATTAGGAACTCAATGGTAATGTTGACACATGAAACTCGTTATAAGATTCTCAATTTGGATGACCAGGGTACCAAGCCATGGTCTTTAGATATATGAGATTGAGTTAACGGCTTATGAGGTTAGGTGGTTTAGAAGTTGCGAGATAGAGTTTGATTAGCCTGGTGACAAATGGGTACTAAGGTTAACTCCTAGTAATTTTAAGACAAGTCCTAAGGAACTTGGTATATTGCCCAAATAGGTTTGGTCAAATGGTTGAGTTGCTAGACAACACAAAGTACAGGGCAAAGCAAAAAATTAGTTTTCACTAAGTGGCCAAGTGAGTGCATGTGGATATTTATGAGTTTATAGTAAATGATTTTTCTAAGTATAAACGTTCGATGTTAAGTGTTTTATCACTTAAATGATTATGTTCTCAAGTTTGAGATTTAGCTGGAATGGCTAATAGTTTTAATATGAAAACTATAATAATGTATATTATGTTTATTGTTTACAAGGCATTGCTACTAGTTCTGTTATGAAAGTTTTAGCATGTCATATGATTGATATCGTTGATAAGACAGTTGGTGTTATTATGTGTATAATGTGAATGAGCTTATTAGAAAGCTATAAATGAAAGGGTATTGAAATACATTATATATATGCTAGTGGTGTTAGACCGGGGGAGTGGGTTGCGGCCATTGCCGCACTTAAGTGCCACGCCTGCAGGAACCCCCCCCCCCCAACCACCACGGTAAGGGTGCGGTAGGAGGTGCACTGTGGCCATAGAAGGGAGCACTCGTTGGATGATTGCAATTTGATGACTTTCTTACCCTTTGGAACACAACCAATGAAATTTTTTTATTTATTAAAAAAAACCGCAAGTGTGACATCACTTCTTGGGTGTGGTATGAAACCACATTTTTGTGGTAAAAGGTGAGGTGACACCTACGTAACAATAAATGGAGTACAACTTTTGTGACACCACTATCTCCAGTCTTATATTATTATACTCTAAGTTCTAGTTGATAAAAATAAATTCAATATCAAGTGTCATTGATTGGCTATCAAGATGTTGATTCTCAACAATAGAAGTATTCAAAATATGTATATATCATAATTATCAAAATAATGTAACTATTATAATTAATATAAAAGCTATACAATTCATAATTTTTTATCTTAGTTATTTTGTTCATAAATTTACTTCTTATGTGAAATATATATTCTGTAACATAAAATAGGATTTTTATATTTCCAAAGCATATTTTTAAAAGAATTAATTCGTATTCTTTTCCCATTTCTCTACTAAAGATCCTTCTATAAACAAATGATCTCAAATACAAATTAGGAACAATTCAACTCATAATATGTAGATTATGTATATGTCTATAAAAAGAAGGGTCATATAAAAGAAACGTGCTAAAAACAAAGATGCCAAGGGAATTCAATTAACATATTGAAGTTTATGGGGTTTGTGTGAGGTGTCTTTTGAGGACCTATAACCCTATTCGTTGATTCTTGTATACCCATTTCAAGTGTAATAACACCATTCCTATTATCCTATGTATAAAATATGTACCGTTGTCTAACAGATGGCAACATGATTTAACAAGAACCAATCCTATATTAAATAGATAATTGAACTTGTCTCTAAGCAACTTTCCAAGGGCTATAAGGTAACATAGGCTTGGAAAATATTCTCTTAAGCTATTTGATAATCTGTTTGTGAAATCATTCAGAATTTACTTCCAAATGATACATCAAGGTTTGAATCATTATGCATTAACTGGTTCAATTGTTCAAACTAACCCTAAATAATAATTATAATATTTTCGAATTCATTGTAGTAGGTAGAGTGGGTGGGGGTGTGGTGTGAATGAGTGCGTTTATATTTTAGAAATCTTTTTTGGGATTGAAAAGCATAGAAAGTTTTACAAATTATTTGTAATTTTGGGAAATGAAAAATTTTGGCTGCGAGAAAAAATGTAATAGAAAATATTAAAAACAAATGTTTTTTCAAAATTTAAATTTTTTCGGCAACAAGCTATTTTCACAACAAAATGCACTTTAAACACTGATTTATTTTACCAGTTATACAACATATAGATATAAAAAATAACCTTTTATAACAAAGTAAAGGTGACTACATAAATGGTAAAGACAATCATTGTGTTGAATATCTTTGGTAAAACAATGAAAGTTTGTTGTAGAATTAAAAGGGTGTTTGGATAGGGAAAAAATAGAATTTATAGCTTATTTATTATCATCGTGGGATAAGTTAAATAAGCTAATTTTAATATCAATACTACGATACTTTAGAACTAGAAATTAAAAATAAAAACACTAAACTTTGTTGCCATTTACAGTACCATTTTAATGGTTTTACTTTTTACGGAATATAAAAAAATTTACGTTTTTTATTTGATAACAAAATTACAACGTATTCAACAAGATTGTTTTGTCATTTGTGTAACAAAAATAAGAGGAAAAGTAGAGATAGGGAATAAATGTATTATAGCAACCAGCAAGATCCGTGTCTTGAGAAAAGCAAGGAATATTGTGTCTATAAACTTTGATTTGTAGCTCAATTAATAATTATAAAGAAATATTATATGGCATCAAAATATGAATGATTAGGGCGTCAATTTTTGACATAACTTGTGACATGATATGAGCCCGACACAAAAACAAATGTGTTTGGATTGAAATTTCTAGTCTGTCAACTAGTCAACCCGTCAAGTAAATGGGTTAGTATTTGGTTTCGTTGGTCAAATCGTCAATCCGTATGATTTTTTTCTTTTTTTCTTTTTAAAGGGTATTACCGTTTTAAAACAGACTCTCTCGGAGATGGTTCACTATTTTGTAAAGACACTGAGACATCTTTCCTTGCATATGCAAGCGATGTTGCATAACCTCCTAATGGCCCCCTTAAAATGAGCCTGAGAAGATTTAAACCCAGGACCCTCTATAGGAAAATTCACCGCATAATATATTAGATTTAAGATATGTGACTATGTTTATTAGCTTATACGTGTTGCGTGCCTTAAATCAAACCAGTTTGTACTATTATGTAAACAATAGTTCGGTTCATGGGTCAAGCCACAAACACGTCACTCGTGAACCTGAATCTGACCCACAAACCTGTGAATCCGTATAATTAAACAGGTTAGACGGATCATTATAATTAAACGAGTTAGACGGATCATTATAATTAAATGGGTTAGACGGGTCATGTTCGACGGAGAACTCGTTTGGAACTAATAAAAACGAAATTTATAAAAAGAAACTATATAAGTGTAACGTTCTGCTTTTTAGAATAAAATTTTCACTTTTAAAATAGAATAAACACTCATTTTCATAAAAAAATATATTTTTAATGTAAAATCATTTGTTCATAAACTGTAATCTAAAATCAGAGTTATAGAGAAAAGCATCGCGGAATCTCAAATCATAATATTGTTGATGTGTGTACAATCTCGTCGTCGCCTTCCCACGACTTGATGAAGTACTTGAAAACATTTAATCCACAATTGTAAGTCAAAGCTTAGTGATTTCCTCAAAATACCACACACAACAATATACATACAACCCATACAAGCAAGGCTCTCGGCGCTAAAACCGATACGCTTGAACAACATCAAGTATCTAGGTTCATAACACCTTAGTTGATCTTGCTATCAACTTGCCCTTTGTGAGTGTCTAGACTCTCAACACTTAATGTTGATCTTGTCATCAACTTACCCCTCGGCCTTCAACATAAATTTGGTCCGCCCGCACCTTGGCCTTTGTCACAACTAGCATTTTTTTTTCTTGCGAGGAAATTATGTATTCATGTAATCAACTCTTGCCTAAGTTGTAATCTAAGTTGATGTCATGCACTATGCTCATTCAAAATCAACCATTTGAACAAAAATTCCCGAGTGAAGTTCAAAACCTAATTCAATACATCTCATATACTCAACTATGGGTTTGAAACCCTAATATCCCGGTTCAGACTCAGAATGGACCAGGATCCTCTTGTTGGGCCTTTATGGGCCGTGAACAACTCACTTGAACAATGTTGGGTCGTAAACCCCATTCCTTCACCACCTTTGGGTTGTAAGCCCATAAAAAGGGCCCAATGGGCCGAGAACCTTCATATTAGGCCTAAAATTTCGAATATGCTCAATATAGGCCCAAACACTTCTTTCTCCTTTCCTTCCTCCTCATTCACGGCCCACACACAAAGAAAAAAATAAAAATAAATAAACAAAGGAGTGGATAAATGGCTTTACACCTCAACATTACAAGATGGATCTCCATTCAAGAATACAACATATATCTAGGATTGTCTCATATACCCATGCAACCATCACATCTCACTTCTCTCTTCTCTCTTTCTTCTTCTTATTCTCGGCCAAAGTCCCCTTCACTCACCACTCTCCATTTTAAACTTTCAACACCACACAGCTCCTCTCAAAGCCATCTAAGGTTCACTCATTTTCATCCCTCAAAAATTCGTGAAGTAGGGTGTGTTCACCAAGGTTTTCTTCAAAGATCATCACTCATTTGGTAAGTTATTTCACTATTACGTTGAATAAATCCGTCTTATGTTTAGATCCTCCTCAAAACATCACAAATCTCGTGTTTATACTCATAGAATCATCATATTTTTCGAGGATCCTCTCAAGAAGCTTGTTAGGGCCGAAATCCTTCCCATTCTTCATCAAAAACCGAAACCTTCAAACCAATGTTAGTTCATACCCCCTATTTTCGGTTTTTACTATGTTTTAGGGGAGAATACAAGTTGGTTTGTGTAGATTTATGTGTATATGCATGATTTTGTGTGTTTTTCATTATATAAGTGTGATTATGTGTTATAAACACCATAAACTTGAAGATATGCTAAAATATGATGACATTTGTAGAGCATAACACTTCTTACAACTTATTATGCAAAGAAAAGGTTTTAAACACTTCAAAGTTACTTAAAACTAAGAAAATTGCATAAGAGGGACAAAAATGACAAAATAACCAAAAATGAGGTATTTTTATGTAGCTCACGGTTATAAGGGACCAAAAAGGATTTATTATGATAAATATGAATCTTTATGGTATTTGTGATTTTAAAAGGGCTAAAAGCGTAAATTTTCACAAATGGACCCCATCTTGGGCTTTCACAGCTTTTGGGCTAAAATTGCAAAATTTTGGACTTTTGTGGGCTTAAGTGTCATTTTAAACAAAGTTGTGCCAAAAATGTAAATTTTCGATAAAAGGGCTGAAAATGTAAATTTATTAAAACTCGGGCTAAAAAGATAAATTTATTTATAAATGGGTCGAGAATGCACATTTCCATAAACTTAAGCCAAAATGATATTTTTGACAAAAGAGGGTTAAAAATGTTATTTTTACTTAAAACTAACCTTAAATGTAAACTTTTGGTCCTAAAGGACTTAAAGTGTCTTTTTTATCAAAAATATGCCTAAATTGTAAATTTTCGGTTTTAAAGACCAAAAATGTCTTTTTACAAAAGTGGGTCTTTTTATGTCATTTTGGTAAACAGCGAAGCTTATACAACAATGTAACAACCCACAAATCAATTATGTCCTTTATACTTTTATTGGGCCCGGAATATAATTTACATGCTTAGTGGGCCTTAGTTGTCCACTTACATGTTTATTGGGTCTGAAATATACCTTATACTTTTATTGGGCCTGGGATAAAAATTACATGCTTAGTGGGCCTTAGTTGTCCACTTACATGTTTATTGGGTCTTTAATATACCTTTCATGTTTATTCGTGTAAGTTCGATTAAGGATCTAGTGAGACGTTTCAGTTGACACCTATTGAGTGTACAATCGTAGCCTGTAGTTATAACCAGAGTCTCCTAGAGGGAGAGCGAGAGTTTGTGTATAGATTTATACGGGGGTGACACCCCACACCTGAGATGTTCGCTACAGTCAGACTAGGCTAGTCTAGGGTGACAAACCCTACCTTAAACAAGTCGGCGTCTAATAGACGTCATGACAGGTGAAATTGTCAATATTAAGTATGGTTATAACGACTCACTTAGAGGAATTAACACCATTATAAAATTTACGGGAGACATTCTTTTGTGGAAAACACTGTAACCTACAGGCACTGGTACTCAACCTCGGGTGTTGAGTTTCCAACATTCTCATAAACAGACAACATCGGGTTGTCTGGGGTCATTCTCTTTATACTCTCACAAATAATAAGACACATGCATTAATATAAGATCGAACACAAACATTTCAAACTATTTTTTAGAAAATATCAGAATTTCTGGTGTTTACAAAGCAATACAAAACATTTTACTCAAACATGCTTATGAACTCACCAACATTTTTATGTTGACATTTTCAAATTAACTTGTATTCTCAGGAAATCGTTGAGCAGGTTGGTCAGTAAGAATACTTGGATATTTTGCCATGTTTTGTTTTCATCATACTTTGGATATTTTGGCATGTAATATTGAAATACAGTATTTGATGTAAACCAATGACAGTTGTAATATTACATGTGTAATGATGATGATGTTTGGTTTCAATTATATATACTGTGATGATATTACGAAAATGAAGTCACCCAAGCCCCCGAACGTTTCCGTCGTCTAGTTCGGGGGTGTGACAACCTTTCTCACAAAGATGGAATGTAACGACCTGAAATTTTCTACACAAATGTTCGAGGAATTATCAGAGTTTTCTATAAAAATGTGGAATCTACTCAATTGAAATTTTTTTACACCCCATGATATCTCGGGTTTACAATGAACCATAACCATAAAATAAGCAACAAGGAAAATGCAAAGAAATAAATGTACTTCTAGTTTATTCTTTGTGCTCATATCTTCTCTTATATGGCGGCTACTACTTGAACCTGCAAAACATGAAAAATCTACAACATCATACCACAAGTCTAGTGAGTTATATCATACTCTGCTTTCATGTCATCATACTCTACTTCTATTCTTTTTTTTCTTTTCATACTCTACATTTTGTTCTCTTCTTCTCATACTCTACAATTCTACACTTTCTTTCTCATACTCTTTCTTTGAATCTCATCTTCTCATACTCTATTCTTCAATACTCCTATTTCTATGCTCTTTTGTTGTATTCGCATCTCATCTCTACTCATCTTCTCTATTCTCATCTCGTCTCACATCATCTACTCTTTTTTCATCTTGCTCTATCTCGTCTCATGTATTCTCATATATTCTCATACCCATTTCATGCTCTATTTGCACATCTTCTCACACTCATCTCATCTCTATCTTCTCAACTTCTCAGGCTTATACTCTATCTTCATCTTGTTTCATGCCCTTTTCTTACTCTTTTTCCTCTTACTTTGTCTTCATCACATCTCGTCGTTTATTCTCATCCACTACTCTAATCTTTTCACTTTACCATTCTTATACTCTACCCCTCTATTCTTTACTTCTCATCCTTCATGGATCCTTTACCCTTAACCCCTTGTGGATTATATCATGGTTCTCTAAATAAAACATGTACCTTGTTTCACTTATGGAACCCCTTTTCATTCTCATTTAGCCACACATAATCATATTCTCATAGGAATCACTTATCTACATTCCCAAAGGAATCATAATCTCATTCAAGAAGGAATCATACTCTTAATCCTGTAGGAATCATATCTCATTCTCGAAGGAATCATCTATCTACATTCCTAAAGGAAACATCTTTATACTCTTCTCATAATCTTTCATAATACTTGTCACGTGGACATTTTATCTCTTCATTTCATTCAAGAAATCTTCTTCTACTCATCTAGTACTTAACTCATTAAGTACTTAATCTATGTCTTCTTTTAATGACATATAGGTTATCTACACAATACCATTAATATCTATCATACACACATACTCATTCACATGATTATAATACATATAATCATAATTTATCTTCATCTAATATTTCTTAGGTATTTAACATAATACCCTTCTAGTCGAATCATACATACATATTTATTCATAGGATTACATGAATATAATCTTACTATTTCTTCATTTATATCTTGTAGGTATTTAACAAAATATCATTAGCATCTAAACTTGCATACATACTTTGTATTTCATCTAACATCTTGCAGGTATTTAACAGAATACCATTAAATCTAAACATACATGCAAATATATAAACACAAAAGAGAATAAAGCATATAATTATAATCCAGTGAGAGTGTGAGTTATAACTCACCTTGTTAGTTAGTGAAGACTAGATATCCTTTTTGCTTCCAATATTCCATTGAGGCATCTAGTTCCATATTCTTTGCTAAAGGATTATTCATAAAACATAATCAAGTTCCTTAGAACTTTTCTTCGCCTATTAAGAGCTTAATCACTTTATATGTCAAAATGATCACTTAATTGATCATAATTCTATCATCTCATTTTCTATTTCTAAATCTATTCCACCCAATGAACTAAGCATCTCATACTACATAATTCATTACAGTCTAATCTCTATTGCATCAATTCATTAATCTCACTAGTTAGGATTTGACACCCAAACTCTCTATGGATGGATTTCACCATGGAAATCACTTCCAAGGCTTGATTAAAGATTTTAAACACTCTCAATAACATCATAATCAGGCTATAGGTTAATCAATTCAACCATTCTAACCAATCTAGCAATTTCACCATTTAAAGATCAAAGCTTAATTAAAGGAGTAACCTTTACTTCAAGAGTGTAAGGATGTTAATCCTTGTTATGCTCCATATCTAGGGAAGGATATGGTCTGAGAATGAGCTCTTAACAAGTTTAAATATGTTTCCTGACTGCTCAACCGCACTGTTGTAGCTTTCTAACCACGTCGTGGTGTTTGCATGTCAACAGCTCCTTAGTTGATTCCATTTTTGCTTTGGACAGTTTTTCTTCCAATTTCTAACACGCGTAACTCTTCGTTTCAAACCCATTTTCTATGATCTTTATATCCACACGAAGGTGAGGATGAATTCTAACTCCATTAAGTGACTTCTCATTGAAATAATACGAATCTTAATCTATTAAGTCACAAACTTGGCCCAAAAAAGCATAAAATTCACATTTTACCCGTTTGTCCTAAATGTATCTTCTATTGCATTTCTTTTCTTGAACTCACTTATCTTATCTCATAAAAGTGGCTTAAACTTATCTTGGCCAATTTCATGAAGTTACAACTTTACAAACTTATAAAATTCTTCTAATTGACCAAATTGTCTTTTTAGTCAATATTTGACTCAAAGTCAAATCTCTCTAAATTTTGGATTCTTACATGGAACGCCTCAGCCCACCAAAAAATATGTTGACATATACATAATACAAATATGTAAACAATTCAGTATCACAACTAACAGTCTACAAATCTACATCACTAACAACATACTACAATCTACCAACATCCTAGTACACAATGACACATAATGTAGTATATAGTATAATGAGAAAACTCATTTTAATTAAACAGCAAGAGTTAAATAGCAACCTCAGCAACAGAACAACTAACTTAAAGTTATTATAGCATCATACTTAAAGTTCTTTTGGATTAATGTTTTCTAAAATGAAAAAACTCAAAGTTACACGAATTGTAACCCAACAACTCCTGAATGACAGTTTGAGAAAAGATTAATATGGGTTATTGAGAGTGTTTAAAAGTTTTAACCAAACTGAAAAGGTTTGACATTAATATGGGTTTCATTTTCATATAATATATTACTTATAGCCTTTGTGCACCTCTTTGTGTTCGATCCCAATTATCGGTATTAGACTTTGGCATTCTAAATATTTGTTTTAATGCAGGATTAAAGTTACCTCAAGTCCCTTGAGTACTTTAGTAATGGTTGATATTACGTCAAGGTACCACAATTCTACTGGAAGTGATATAGGATTGGATTATAAAAGATGTTGTCATTCAAATAAATTTCAAAAAATCACCAACAACTTTTGCTCACTAACTCTCATCCTACATACTTTTAATTTTATATTATTGGAAATTTTATTATGGTCAGAAAAGTTAAATATATTTTAATCTAAGAATGTTTTGGGATTGTATATATGATTCTGCTATTTAATCTTTTAATTATTTGTCCAAGTTAAAAACAACATTCATTGTTGGATCATTTATATTTTGTTCTGTTAAATGGGCATAAGTGAAAATCGATTTTTTTTAATAAAACTCATTTCAAAGTTTCTAAACATTTTAACTATTTATATTGGTTTGGTATAATATAGTGTTTATTATCTAACATATTATACTACTACAATTTATATCGTATTCTATAAAAATATATATACTAACTACATAAAAATGGCATTTAAAAGTTAGATCGGATTTTTTGAAATATATGAAATAATTGTAAATAAATAAAAGGAAAAGTATACTTATACTGTAAAAATGGATAGGAAATAGTTATATAACAAAGAGATAAAGTGATGTTTCTTTTAAATCACTCTGTCTATAAAAATATGAGAAAATTCGTTAAATAACCAAAGGGAATGGAGGGCCTTTGAAGCTTTTGACCATAAAAAAATCAATTTTGGTAGCTTAATCCTTCTGAGGAAAGTGAATAGTTCTATGGAAATGAGGTGGAAGGGATAAAATTGTAAATCACACCAAAAAAAAGTTGGTTCTCACTTTGTTGGCTGCGGAAGTGACGAATTTTTCGAAGGGAGGTTGGGGCTTTGTTGCGGAACAATGGGAAGAAGACGAAGAAGAGATGTGACGAAGGGCGGAACACGAAGATGGTGAGGTGATCCCGATTTTTGTCATGATTAGCCGAAGAACAGTCCTCAGAGGCGTGCTGATGAAAAACAAATCCGCAGAGCCTCAACAACTTTTCCGCATAACCCCTCTGAGGAAGTATGGAACAAACCTTTTTTTGTCTTTTTTCCATGTCACCTCAATTCCTCGTTACTATTCACATTCATCATAAGGTAAAAGGCTTCCGCTGAGCCCCTCTGCTGATCCCTTGGTCATTCTACAAAACTCAAATTTTCATGGTCAAAATGTTCAAATACTTCATTCTTTTTGGTCATTTGATGAAATTTCTCTAAAAGTATATCTGCAAAACTTGCTTAACAAGAAAAATTAATTTGTTGTAATGGTATGAATTTTTCATTTATACATTTAAAGTTTTTGTTTTCAATTTTTGTGATATTGTTTATTAATTTAAACACTAAACTAACGTTATTAGTTAACTTGAATAAATTATTTTTCAATATAAGTTAATGATAATTATAATAAAACATTATAAATATAAGTTAATTTTCATTATAAATTTGAAATAATAATATGTTATTATTTTCAAAAAAATATTTATATATTAATGGATAATTTTTTTTTTGAAAATGATCATATTTACATTAAAAATATTTGAATATGAGAAAAAAAAACAAATTAAAAACACAATGATATTTCATGAATACTTACTCCAGTTTAGGGGTGTAAACGAGCCGAGCCGAGCCCGAGCCTGACCAAGTTCGAGCTCGGCTCGTTAATTTTGAGGAAACTCGATTCGAGCCTTAAAATGAAGCTCAGGCTCGGCTCGTGAACAATTCAGTGGGCTCGCGAGCCTAATCGAGCCTAAACGAGCCTCCATGTATATGTATATGTATATATATATATATATATATATATATATATATATGTGTGTGTGTGTGTGTGTGTGTGTGTATATATATATATATATATATGTGTGTGTGTGTGTGTGTATGAATGTGTGTGTGTGTGTGTGTGTGTATATATATATATATATATATATATAGGCTCATTTAGGCTCGCGAGCCCACTAACTGAAGCTCGGCTCGAGCTCGTTTAATAAACGAGCCTCATATTTAGGCTCGAGCTCGGCTCAGGCTCGTTTAATTCGATCTCGAGTCGAGCTTTTAACGAGTCGATCTCGAGTAGCTCACGAGTAGTTCGGCTCACTTACACCCCTACTAGTCCAGTTAACTTTGACCGACTTTAATTTTAATTGTTAAATATTATTAATAATAAATTATATACCACTAATTTTTTGAATAAATAGTTTTTTTAAATATAAAAGTATTTAATTTATCATAAATGTAGTGTATAAATAAGTGTTGCACGATTAATAATATACAATCAATCATGTATTTGTACATATTTTTAATCAATCTTAACTCTTAATGTTTTATTTTATTGATTTCGTATTTGTTAACATGAATTTTATTGATAATTATTTAGATTTAACAAATTTTTTATGCAAAAAAACTAATCAACTCTAAAAACTAATTTATGAAAGAAATTATTCGTATCTGTCTTTTGACGTGGGTAACGACTAGTGTGTGTATAAAACAAAAAGTTAGTATAATGAAAACACAAAATATTTTCTACACAATATGATCACATGTTTTTTTGTAAGAGATTCAATATAATAAAAACTAGCAAGAGGCTAGGAAACCAAAACAATT
Source organism: Lactuca serriola (assembly GCF_051521515.1). Classification (NCBI taxonomy): domain Eukaryota; kingdom Viridiplantae; phylum Streptophyta; class Magnoliopsida; order Asterales; family Asteraceae; genus Lactuca; species Lactuca serriola. The sequence continues at coordinate 14,080,840 of NC_136413.1, forward strand.
ACACAAGATAAGTTGGAACCAAAAACTCTAAAACACTTAAACCCTTTTGTTACTATTTGTATACCACAGAAAAGAAAATTCAACTATGTTATCGAATAACATATAAACTTGCGGTACTTTCTCCAAAAACCAAGTCATTACTACACCAAAAATAGCTTGTGTCACCGATCGGTTGAACACAGAACGGTGAGTCTCAAAGAGCGAAACAAAAACATCGGTAATTTTGTCCCGTTCAGGAGGAATCATCGACACTTACAACTTAAAAACCTTTTGCCAAACATTACCTATGACTTCACAGCACCAGAAGACATGGTCCACCTTTTCAAGTTTCAACGTTCTTCTAACACAAGGGACACATCAACAAATCTAGATCAAGACCTTTTTGGTTTAAGTTCCATCTAGTTGGAATACAAGTCAACAAAACACGCCACAAAAGAATACAATATCTACCTTACGAGAGACAAAGCAATTCCATCTCGTAACCAGGTTTACTATCCGGAAGATTAAGATAATCAATACACCAATTTGTTTTAAACATTTATATCTTCTTAGGAAACCAATACAATCACATCATCACATGCTAGTTTTAAACATTTATGTCCAACAAAATATCTTCTTAGAAAATATACCAATTGTTCAAGAAATCAACAGCTCTACCTTCTTGCTAAAGATTACAATTCAAAATAACGAAACATATTCATTTACCTTGTACTTCTTATATTTGAAACTTAGATGTAAGACCCGTGTATTACACGAGTTGATTTAAAAAAAATTAAACATTAAATTAAAATGTAAACATAAAATATTTTTTAATGTACAACTTTAAAATAAGAAAGGAAAAAATGTATTTATTGTAATTTATTATCATATATATGATATTTAATATTTTACATATATAAGTATATTACTTTAATTTTAAAATTAAAACAAATCAAAAATTGACAAGTGGGATAATATTTATTTCAAAAGAGTAAACACGCTTTCATTTCTCATTTAGGTATCCTACTTTGATACATCTACTAGAGTCAAATGTTCATCACAAGTTTTTGACTTTTTAGTCTAACAACAAACAATCTATCAAAATTAGGGTGTTACACGTACTTCATCATTCAAAGATTTGTCCCATCCATATTTAAATAATTATGAAAAGGTCTCAATTTCTTCATCAATTGAGCAAATCCACCTTTATAAATGATGTACCATGTTCATACCTACGGCTTCTGCTACCAATTTCTACACAAGGTCAAATTCGTAAATTATACCAAACTAGACATATTTAAATAATTATGAAATCCAAAATCATGGAAAAAACACAAAATATGCTTCAATGGCATGCAAAACTTATTAATAATGCAAAGAAAATTCTACAACAATTGCTATGCCCGAATAGAGAGAATCAATAATTATCCTCCTCATCAAGAAATACACCAACCACATAATTCAAGAAGCAAAAACAAGAAAGTTCATTTCACCACCAATAAAAAAAAAGTTACCATTTTTTGATCAACCTCTTTCAAGCCTTCTTCCTCGCAAGCTTTGTCCATTCAGTGTGAAAAGCTCCTTCACGATCAATCCTTTCATAAGTATGAGCTCCAAACAAGTCCCTTTGAGCTTGAACAAGATTTGCAGGAAGCCTAGCACGCCTATACGTGTCAAAATATGTCAAGCTGGCACACATGCCAGGTGTACTGATTCCGGCGGATATCGCCAGCCCCACCACCCGCCGCCATGCCGCCTGCCTCTGCACCATCTCCTTCGCGAAATCAGGGTCCACCAGCAAGCTTGCAAGATTAGGGTTCCGCTGGTATGCTTTCTTGATTCTGTCCAAGAACACAGCTCTGATAATACACCCTCCTTTCCAAATTCTAGCTAATTCTCCAAAATTCAAGTTCCAGTTCTTTTCACTGCTTTTTGCCCTTAAAAGATTCATTCCTTGAGCATAACTACAGATCTTAGAAGCGTATAAAGCTTGCCTCACATCGTCTATCAATCTCTTCTTGTCAATCCCACTTCTCACTGTTCCCACCTCCTCCTTCAGCCCTGCTGCCGCCAGTATCCTGGCCGCATCCTCTCGTTCGTCCTTTAACCCGCTCAGATACCGGCAGTCAAGACTGGCGGCGATGGTGGGGGCGGCGACGGAGAGTTCAGCAGCCTGCTGGACTGTCCATTTACCGGTTCCTTTCATCCCTGTTTTGTCTAGAATTTTGTCCACTAACTCACCTTCACCATGTTCATCTTTCACCTTGAAGATATCAGCTGTGATTTCAATCAAGAAGCTTTCTAATTCGCCTCTGTTCCATTCGTCAAAGATTTCAGCTAATTCGGTGTTGCTTAACCCACCAACGTTTTTCAAAACATCATAAGCTTCAGAAATCAACTGCATATCACCATATTCGATTCCATTATGAACCATTTTAACGAAGTTACCAGACCCGCCTTCTCCAATGTATGTAACACAAGGTCCATCTTCAACCTGAGCAGCAACTTTTTCAACGATATCTTTAATGTTATTATAAGCTTCGTAAGACCCACCTGGCATCAAAGATGGCCCATTTCGCGCCCCTTCTTCGCCGCCGGAGACTCCCATTCCTAGATAAAGCAATCCTCTATTTTCCGCTTCGACGATTCGTCGCTCGGTGTTCTCGTACCACTCGTTACCTCCGTCGATGATCGTGTCTCCTGGTTCCATATGAGCCGCCAACGCCTCAATCGTCTGGTCAACCGGCGCGCCTGCCTTCACAAGGATGATGACAGATCGGGGCTTCTGGATCGAAAGAACGAAGTCGCGAGGAGTGTAGTGGCCAGTTAACGGAAGCTGGCCTTCATTATGAGCTCGATCTAGAGTCTCATCGACTTTCGAGGTAGTCCTGTTGTAAACGGAGATCGGAAACCCTTTCTCTGCGACGTTGAGCGCTAGGTTTTGACCCATGACAGCAAGTCCGGCGAGGCCGATACGCGAGAGAGCAGCAGCCTCCATTGATGAGTTTTGAGAGAAATAGAAATTGTGAAAGGGTTTTGATAAAAATCAGGATTTAGAGATGCAAGCAGATGAAAGCTATAAATCGAGATTTTTGGGGTTGGTGAATGGCGACGGACTCGTCGAGGGAGTGAAACGTTGTGTGGCTGCACAACCCACGAAAGGCTGTGTCGTTACCTTCTTCTTCGAGAAAATCTATCTTACTTGCCATCTATCATCCCCCGAGATTATTCAATTATCAAATTCCACCCTAATTCAACATTTTTTAACAAATAAGTTGGTGTTTTTTTTACTTGGTTGACTTAATCACTTAATGTATAAAAAGCCTTAGTGGTCTAGTTATATATGTTTGTTTGTTTACTTAATTTAAACGTCCTAATAAGTTAAGTAAGTTAAATTAAGAAATAGATGTCTAAGTCATGATTTTATATTTAGTTTTCCTGATTTTGTCATATATTTTTTCCAATAAAAGTTAAATTTATATTAAAAATTATGAGTAATGAAGTATATTTGTATGCTTATATATCAAGTTATTTACTGTATTATGTATGTAAATATCATACAAATTTCATATGGTCTTTATTTTTGTTTTTATATTATATATGTAAATATTAATTGTTAGAATTTAATTTAATTTTAACATATTATAAAATGATGTTCGGTTTAAGTTACTAATAAAGTTATTTTTTTAAACTTCTATAAAAACTTAATGTGTAAATATATTGTTTTAATTTATAGCAATTATTAAATAAATAATCATTTGTTATCTCTCAAATTTATACATAAGATAAAATAATCATTTATTTAGACACATGATTGTATAAGGTAAAATAATCATTTATTTAGACATGATGCATTAAGTCCAACAAAAAAAAAATGGTTATGTATTTCAACAACACTATATCTATACCACATATGATTATCCATTCCATATCCTATATCAATTCATGATTTAATAGGTAAAGAAAATTAGGGCATAAGCCACTAAAGCTTCCACACCACAACACAATATATAACATAGCATAACATAACAGTTTGGATTGAGACTGTATCGGATAAAATTACAGTTTTTTGTCCCATCAATATTATTGTTAACTTTCTCTAATGATCCCTCAAGTTTACAACAAGAGACGACAAAATTTTCTCAATATAAGTTATAAATTCTTGAAACAAAAAACGGGGATTTGAACTTAGCATTCGATACGAACAGCCCCACTTTCAGAAGATATAAACTTGGGTTTCTTGTTAACTTGATGCAAGCATTGAATAACATCACCAATCTGGAAATCAAAACAATCGCGAAGAACAAGTCCACATTCATTCCCTTTTTGAACAGTTTCAACATCTTGAGTCTCTTTTTTCAAAGAAACACAACACCCTTCAAACACAACTTCACCACTTCTCAAAAGTCTCATGGTTGATGACCTCATGACTTGACCATCCATGACTCTGCAACCAGCAATCTTGACATCATCTCCTTTGGATTTGCTTCTTCCTTTCAGCTCAAAGATGTTGAGCACTTGCGCTTCACCAGCTACTTCTGTTTCATATGTTCCAGGGGCTTTTTCCACTATGAAGTTCCCAATGTCTTCTAGAAGATGGTAGATCACTCTATGCACTTTGATCTAAACCAACATTTACTTGCTTACACACATTATATCAAACAAAAAAAAATAAAAACAACTTTACGATTTACATACCTTTATATTCGCTTGAGCAGCCGCCAAAGTAACAGAATGTGGTGGGGTCCGCACGTTAAACCCAACGATACACGCGCCGGTCGCTTGTGCTAAATCCAAATCCGACTGACAAATGGGCCCCACTCCAACATGAATTACATTCACAAAAACCTGCGGACTATTCAGACTTTTCAACGAATCCGTAACAGCTTGAACTGTTCCCTGAACATCGCCTTTGACGATGATGGGCAGTTCAACTCTTTCTGGAACAGAATCGTTTTTGTTTTCTTCTGAAAACGATTCTGTTCCAGAAAGGGAAAGTTTCTCTTCATTCATTTTCCTAAGCCTATCTTTCTCCATCTTCTTCTTCCTCCCAACACTCAACATCCTCGCCCTTTCTTCCGAATCCACAACAGTAATATCATCACCCGCCATTGGCAACCCTTTCAGCCCTTCAATCTCAACCGGCATAGCTGGCGTCGCCTGATTGGTTGGTTTCCCACTCGTATCCCTAATCGCACGTATCTTCCCCCACTCCGCCCCAACCGCCACATGCTGCCCGACAACCAAAGTCCCCGCTTTCACCAACGCCGTCACCAGCGGGCCCCGCCCCCGGTCCAGCCTGGCCTCCACCACATACGCCTGAGCCGCCCCGTCAACCCGCGCTTTCAAATCCATTAATTCGGCTTGAAGAAGCAGAGCCTCTTCTAACCGATCCAGGCCCGTTTTAGTAACCGCGGATACCTCAACCACCTGCACATCCCCGCCCATTTCCTCCAACGGCAACCCTTCTGACGCCAGCTGGACTTTGACCCGCTCCGGGTCAGACGCAGGTTTGTCGCATTTATTAATCGCGACGACAATCGGGACGTCTGCTGACCTGGCGTGTGACATGGCTTCGATTGTCTGCGGCATGACACCGTCGTCAGCAGCGACGACTAGGACGACGATGTCGGTGACGGCTGCACCGCGTGCACGCATGGCGCTGAAGGCGGCGTGTCCAGGCGTGTCGAGGAAGGTTATGGAAGCGCCAGATGGCATGCTGACAACAAACGCACCTAAATGTTGTGTTATGCCTCCTGCTTCTTTTGCTGCTACTGATGTTTGGCGTAACGCGTCTAACAGTGAGGTTTTACCGTGGTCCACGTGGCCCATGACTGTTACCACTGGGGCCCGCGGGACAACTATTGAGCCTTCGTATGAATACAGCCTTTTCACGTTTACACCAACTTCCTGTGATTTTAGTTTATTAAAAAAAAAAAAAAACAATTGAGTGATTATGTGAAGATTAAGTGAAAAAGAAAGAATGACTTACAATTGCAATTAGTTCAGCTATGTCGATGCCTAACGGGTCGAATTCTGACCCGATTTTTTCGCCCACATTTACAAGGATGTTCTGTAACATGGCTACAGATTGACCACATCTTTGAGCAAGCTCTAAAGTTGTCATGCCTTCGAATATTTCAATGGTTTTATCTGCAGATGATTTGGTGGGCTTTTTGAGTTTAGGAGGGATGTATGGAGCTTCGACTGGTGGTTTTGCATTTTCGGGCCTTTTTTTGAATTTTCCTTTTTTATGAGTTTGTAGACCAACTGTATCATCTCTGTCTCCTCTTCTGCCCAGGAGTTGTGGGGTCGTGTGAAAAAGATGGGATTCTGATTCAAAGAAAATTCAGAATATAGAAACTCAAAAAAAAAAAAAAAAAAAAAAAAACAAGGGGATTACATTTACCTCGTATGCATTGAATCGAAGGTGAAGAAAATTTTAACTCTAGGCCAGAGAATGAACTGGATAGAGCTGTATGTCTGGATGTTGTTGGAGTCAGAAGCCTTGAAAGACTAGCACGAATGCTCTGAAAGACAGTGGTGGTGATATATTAGCATGGATATAAGTTATAAGTTATAAACATTTAAAACTAGTCAGTTCAGCTTAAACAAAGATCAGCAAAATCAGATAGTTTGATTGAGTTTAAACAAGGCTTATGAAATTGTTCAGGATAGATGGAGGAAAGAAAGATGTGGGATTTTTAATGGAATTCAACAATCTATATTACCAAACTTCCATAGGATCTGAGATTTATGACCACTTTTAGAGATAACTAGGACATCCTTAAAGAAGAAATTGGAAAGAAACAATTTTCTTTTTGACTTATCATTTTATCAAACACCTTCTGTGCATGGTTCATACATGTGCACTGGTTCAGATTTTCAATCAATTTTCCTTTTCTTCTTTATCAATTGACTCGATTTTATAATAGTGACACTGATAGCTGCAGGTGTGATGGATCAGAACTTCAGAAGGGAAACTTTTCAAGTAAAAATTTCAAAGGACTATTCATAAACATGGTTTTCCGTGGTTGAAGAAAATAGGGAACTCGTTTTGGTTCAAAATGCCATCTTGGATATCCTTATTACAGCAGAACATAAGTCATAAGGGTTGTTTGTTTTCGATGAAAAGCCAAAATTCATTACGAAGAATAATGATAAGGAACAACTCTCACCTTTTTCCCAAGCTCCCTCCACGCCATTCATAAGTATATATCACAATATCTGCACGCTGTGGAAAAAGGGGATTAAATTTGAACCAAGAGTTTGAAAGATAGCATCAACTATTGTGCTTAAAGTAAAACATCCACATAGTAGTGGAAACCCACGAAGCTAGATGTAAACTCTGATTAAAAACCTCAAAAACCTAACAAACTTGTGGGATCAGGGCTGAGTTTTAGTGAATGAGGTAGAATAAAAACAAGTAGAAATCCAAGAATAGCTTAATATAATTGCACATACGGGCAAAAACGACATTAGATCAGGGCTTGAAAACATCAAAACTGAAAGAGAGGAGTAATCGTATTTTAGAAAAGTCAAAACTATAAATATGCATACCTGCAATTGATATGTGTAGGTGTTGACAAGTTTTCAGAGTCGATGGATTCTTTTAGCTGAAGGGTTCAGTTAGGCGGTACCCTGAGAAAAGGGCGGAGATTGGTGGTGGGTGATAGGCGGGGTGCGGGAGGGTGGAACTCGCAAGCGGAGATAGGCTTATATATTGAAGATCTTATATTGCTCATAAATATGTTAAAAAGTTAGGAAATTCTTATATTATTTTGTTGAAGTTTATAAAAAGTTCTAAGACGTGTTCGGTACGGGGCATTTGAGAGCTTGAAGCTTCTAGCGTTTGACAAAACGCTATTTTTTGAACAAAAAGTCTCGTTCGGCACTACAAGCTTCTAGCGTTTAGTTTAAACAAAACGCTCAAAATCCAAATGCTACTTCATGTAGCGTTTGACAAAACGCTGCAAACTACCCATTATCAGCTAATTTTACCGAACACACCCTTTACTTCTTAATAGTAAATTTTTTTACTATTTAATTTTATATAATGAGTTTTATTTTTTGTAAAAATTCAAATATTTTTTTTTAATTTGAACATAATATTATATAATAACGATCTTTCATTTAAAAATCAAAAACTAGATATTTATAAAATAATAAGACTTTTCTAACAATAACGCTATAAAAATATACGAATTTATAATAAAAATAAATAATGCTTTAACTTATAAAAAAAAAATGTTAATCATATATACTTTTAGACAAAACTTCAAAAATGATCCCTGTGGTTTTTGAAAATATCAAGTTTAGTCCCTAAGTTCAAAAAACTTCACAGATCGTCCCTGTGGTTTCAAAACTTTTAACATTTGGTCCTTCCGGCTCACTCCGTTACCATTTAGCCGTTAAGTCAGGGGCATTTTTGTCATTTCATTACCCAGGGACCATTTATGAGGTTTTCTATTACTTAAAAAAAATAAAAAATAAAATAAAATTTAATGTGCAAGGGGTCCCACCCCTTCTCTCTCTCTCTCTCTCTCTCTCTCTCTCTCTCTCTCTCTCTCTCTCTCTCTCTCTCTCTCTCTCTCCAATATATGATCAAGTGCCAGATCATGTTAAGCCCGATAATTACATCCCCATTACTCGCTAATAAACACAGAAGAAATCAAGTTCCTTTCTTTATTCACTTGTAGCTAGATGTCTGTATGATGATGTTCTTGTTGCTTTTTGGTGCTAGTTTCGATTGATCTGCAGAAATGATGAGAAGTGTATACTCCACAGTGAACAATTCCAATCTCACCTCCAATTTCCTACTGTAACATGTTGAATTTCTTCACTCGATTCATAACCCATTTTAATGGCATAAAACCCGACTGCTTTTGAATCTTTCTTTCTGGAATCGATCAGATTCATAACCCATTCTTCAGTGTGTTTCTGCAACTAAAAACAGCCCCCCCTATAAGACACCTTCTTTATCAGATCTACTTCATCAACTTCATTATCAGATCTACTTTTGATTACCAAATTTCCACCTATCGTCGATCTCCTTCTTTTTCATCTTTTCCAACTCCTATAATTTCATTACATTCAAGAAGAAATCAATCATGACAGTTTCATAAGAAGGCAATTTCTCGTAACCTGGGAAGTAATTCATATCAATCACCAGATACCCATCTCCTTCACCATCTCTAATCATATCGAAATTAAACAGGTACAATCCAAGATCCTTTCTCAGACCCTTCGCTTCCTCAACGAGGAATTCAAGCGTCGACCTCTTTAGCTCCTCACCGGAGTTATTATTACTCCTTTTGTCGTCACCAGCGATTACAACACTTGATATCCGAGAGAAACTTATAGTGCCTGGGAGAAGACGATTTGGAATCGGTTTTCAAGGGTTGGATCGATGAGACTACTAATCCTGGAACTCGTCTTGTTGTTGCTGTCAAAAAGCTTAATCAAGAAAGGGGAGAAGATAGTAGAAGCAAAAGGGGAAGCCGGCAGTCACAAAACAGAGATGGGTTTGATTTGGAGAGAGAGAGAGAGAGAGAGAGAGAGAGAGAGAGAGAGAGAGAAGGGTTGGGGCCCTTGCATATTAAATTTTATTTATTTATTTTCTTTTTTTAAAGTAATAGAAAACCTCATAAATGGTCCCTGGGTAATGAAATGACAAAAATGTCCCTGACTTAACGGCTAAATGGTAACGGAGTGAGCCGGAAGGACCAAATGTTAAAAGTTTTGAAACCATAGGGACGATCTGTGGGGTTTTTTGAACTTAGGGACTAAACTTGATATTTTCGAAAACCACAGGGACCATTTTTGAAGTTTTGTCATACTTTTATTTTATAATTATGTTATATAAAAATGTATTAATCATACAACATTAATAAAATTATATACTTCTTACTTAGATTGATTATCAATCATTTGTAATGTGTGTTACCTCATTAATTATTAAACAAAAAATGTAATTGGTTCTTATTTTTCCAATTAGAAATGTATTTTGCACCAATGATTTGTATATAATATCTTTTCTGGACCCTAAACAAATTTTAACATTGTGGCTAAATCGTATGGGTCTTATGCGACCATGTGTGTCGGTTCCCATGCATAAACACCGCACTCTTGAGCTGTCACGGTAACATGGCGTATATCTTATTATTGGCATTCACAGAAAAGTGAAAGGATTTTTTTCTCTTCTTCCTCGATGTAGCGTATGTATACCAAGTAATGGCCACAACTCCTACGCATGGAGTTGTGATGAGGTGACGATTTGATTATTTGTATACAAAAATGGTTGTTTGACGAACCAATGAACATAATTAAAATGACCATAAAATCTATAAACATAAAATACAATAAGCTATAGAAATATGCAAAAAAAGATAAAAACTTTATAAACATTTTGTTAATATAAAAGTTGTTTACAATAATAATTATTGTATATAAAATGCGGGTTTCATTATTTTTAGCTATGGTTTAAAAGTATATAATTAAGAAAATTAGTTTTTACCAAGTTTATAGGAGTATGTAAATACCTAGAATCCGAATCTTAGAGTAGTATAGTATTGGTTTGGAAATTAGCTTCATTTCTAATTTTTTGTGTTTGTTGTTATGCTTTTTATTTCTTAGATGTTTCTTTTTTAACTTCTAATTGATGTGTAAACTTAAACGCTTAATATTGATAGTCTTTTTTGTTTTAATTAGACGCTAAAAGCTGATAAGTTGTAGTTGTAAGCTAGAAGTTGTTACTTTTATATATACAAAAGTGTTCGGCAAAAATAGATGTTACACTTAAAGGTGTAAAATTACATTAACCTAAAAGTTAAAAGTTCAAGAAGTGATTTTTGGATCATGAGTTTTTGTTTGAAATGAAATCTAAAAGACCATACTACCAAACAACTTTTTTTTTCTGTAATTCGAGCATTTCCTTACAAGCTCTCAAAAATTGATTGTCAAAGAAACCATTAACCTTTTACGCATATGCCTTTTTTTCCCTTTTAACTTCTCTTAGGTTCAACCCTTGTGGTTTTTCTATAATCATTTCTACATAGATATAAAAAATATTATTTCTACTTACTTATAAGTTAATCATTATAAAACCCTAATAAGCTTATAATTAATTTATAAAGTTGGAATGAATCATAATAGATATGAAATGTTAAATTACATTTATTATCATTCGGTTAATGTAAACCGTAGAAGTTACAAATTCTATCATCAGAACTATTTTTTCACATTTGTAGTGGACTACAATCCATTAGTCCTTTTTATTGTCTAAAGAAAAAATAAGTTGGTTTCAAAGGAGAAACAATATGAGGCCCAACCTCACATCACCATAAGTTTTGTTGCCTTGTTAATTTTAGAGATATATCTATATATGTAACTTCCATATTTAAATAGTTGATGAAGCAAATCTGATGAAACCGATTAATTTTATACTACATATAGCACTCTCAAATCCCGATTCTTAGTCACCAACAGTATAGTTACCTTACCATTAAAAACAAATAACAAATTAGATAAGACAATTAGATTCGAATGATTAATTAAAATAAAAATCTTTACAAATCTAAACGTGGAGGAATTAATATTCACAGAAAATCTTGAATGTTAACGGAAAATTTTCAACTTGGATGAGAAAATAAAAAATGCCACAATATAAAGAGTAAAGACAAACACCACCACACTATCAAAATTATTTTTCTTGGTTTAGATGGGTTTTAGCCTTTTATTTCGTCAGCACAATGCAAGTTGAAAGATTCAAAAAAAAGAGTACATACATGTAATAAGTCAAAAGAATGTATGCATATTGCATAATATAACTCATATGATTATTAATTACTATTCAAACAAATGAACACAGAAAATATATCAAGTGGATCCACTAAGCACCAACCTGAGTGAACAACAGTTTGCGAATCTGCAACAACACACAATATCATTTTTTAACAACTTTTTATTTTTTAAGATTAAGATGTATGTAAATACAATAAAAAATTTACCTCTGGGAGTTTCCCACGGAATGTAACATCCAATCTAGCATCAAGTGTGTTTTCGAACACAATTTTACCATCTCTAGAAGCCAAAACTACACCTCCAGAGCTGAAAATCAAAAAGAAAGTTTAAGAGGGAAGTAAAAAAATATATATATGTATAGGATATAATGATTTATAAATAAATGGAAGCATACCATGAAAGAGCATGAGGATCATCAGATGAAGGAGCAGATGGAAGGTGGATGTGGTCAACAATTATCTCAGGTTTATGAACATGTGCTTTTGCTGCATACTCCTCTTTTGCTGAATGAAGAACAGATTCCACCTTATGTAAATCCTCCTTCCGACATCTCAACAACACAGATGGTTCTTTCAATCTAAGTAGACCCTGAAACAAAAGTTTTCCATCTTTTAATTAGCTCAAATAGTGTGATTTAATAATATGGTGTAAGTAGAAATGTAGAATCATATATATTTGATCAGTACCTGGACAATGAGAGCTTTCAGCAATGCTTCATAGTTATGTTGGTGTTTGAAATGGTGATGGCTGACATTTAAAAGATCCTTTGATGCATCCTCTCTCATGGCAGTAACTAAGTCATCTTGAGCTTGAAGAACTTTGATTCGAGATGCGTTGAGTTGCATAGAATACTCGCTGCAACAAGGATTATGAGAAAGAACTAGATGCAAAATGAAGATATGTATGAACAGACGAAGATGTTTTGAGAATTTACATTTTCTTTCGAACTTCAACTTGTTTCTGTTTGCGTTCATACTCTTGTCGGATTTTCTTTTTCTCCGCCTCCACTAATTGCAACTTCTCAATGTTAAATTCCTGAAAAGATCGATAAATAGAGCTAATCCTGATTTTGATGCAAACAAATTGCTTATAATTACTTAATTGGATGTAATTGATCTATTTTATTAATCCGATTGATTCCGACAACAATTACCAATCCGTACTCTACTTATGTTGCTAATGTATAACTGAAAGTTAGTACTGATTTGCAACTTCGAAATGTTAAATCCAACAACAATCAACCAAGATAAATATCCAAATAGAAATTCGCATCTTGAGTTGATACGCTATGATCTCAAATCTACCAAACCCTAAATGAAAGTTAGAATTAAAAACGGATAAGGTAAAACAGTAAAAGTGAGTTGATTTGAACTTTACAATTGCTTTAACTTTATAAATCCTACAAAGGCTAACTACAAACAAAACCAGAAAAGTCGTCTTTCAGTCACGATATCGTTTTACTCGGCTACGTAAACCCAAATATTCGCTGCGTACTGAAAAACTGAATTAAGTGGACAAATTGACTCGATTTGATTTGATTTGATTAAAGCGACTTACTTCTTCGGCGGATACGGAGATCTCGTTGGCCTTTTCATCCGCTTCTTGACGGATGAATTTGACCATCTGTTCAATCTGCTTGGACACATCGGTGTCATTCATCTTTGGAACTGAATTTGGGAGAAAACAGATTGCTTTGGATCGGTGATATGGATGATTTTGGGAGATTGAAGATCAAATTTGGTATGGGTCAGTTTCTAATATTCAAATACATAAGGCGACAGTTCATTGATCTCCAAGTTACATCACACGATCCCAAATTTTGTACACTCGCTCTATAAAAAAATAAAGACAAAACTTCAAAAATGTCCCTGTGGTTTTCGAAAATATCAAGTTTAATCCCTAAGTTCTAAAAACCTCACAGATGGTCTCTGTGGTTTCAAAACTTTTAACATTTGGTCCTTCCGGCTAACTCCGTTACCATTTAGCCGTTAAGTCAGGGGCATTTTTGTCATTTCACTACAGAGGGACCATTTATGAGGTTTTTAATTATTTTTTTTAAAATAAATAAATAAATAATATTTAATATGCAAAGGGTCTCTCTCTCTCTCTCTCTCTCTCTCTCTCTCTCTCAAAGAAGCTAAACCATCTGGACCACCATTTCTTTACTGTAAAACTTGTGTATAACAAGAAAAAGAGAAGATCGGTATCAAACAAGATCCATATCTTGTTATTCACCTGACTTTGGCTTTGAACCACCTCCCATAACCATACGTGCAATCGATCCCACCGCCGGAGCCATCGCCCTAAATTTAGACCTCAACCAAGTATCATCGGAGTCACTGGAGCCTTCAGAAACACGACCAGAACCCACTGAAAAACCCATGGATCGTCATTTACTTTACCTAAGTCGCCTCTCTCTTGTCTGTACTCCTTCTCCCCTAGATTTCCCTCTTCTCCATTGATTGGTTCCTATTAAAATCGATGGAGGCAGATCCCAACCTGGTGAGCTTGTATTGACGAAGCTTGCAGATGCAGAGCTTTTAGAGGAAGGCGATAATGGAGATGATGCTTTAGATTATGTCAAATATTACACACATAGCTTGAATCTAGGTTTCAATTTTAGATTTTGATTTGGGCTTACCAATTTAGATTTTGATTTCGGCAAGTTTCGACGTGACCCAGTTCGTGAAATCTAAGAAGGATTCGGAGAAAGGAGAACCAATATGGGGTCGGAAAATCAAGAGCATTTCTATTTCGAATTCCGGCAATGGTGGTGGGACTGAGTTGACTCGAGTGAGTAATGGATCAATGGTGGGTTTTGTCGTCGTACCTCCTTGGCGACCTTCTTGGTGTTGCAGATCTTGCAAGAGTATGACATCTTTCAGATGATGTTGAGGCTTATATCGGGTATAATTGTGAGAGAGACAGAGCAACAATGGCGGTGGTTGGTGGTCTGAAAATTATAGTGGAGATGGTGGTGCTTAGCACCGGTAGGTGTGGGTCTGACCGGAAGGAGAAAGAGTGCTGGGAGAGAGACCCTTGCATATTAAATATTAGTATTTATTTATTTTAAAAAAAGTAATTAAAAACCTCATAAATGGTCCCTGTGTATTGAAATGACGAAAATGCCCCTCACTTAACGGTAGAAAATTGACGGAGTTAGGCGGAAGGACCATTTGGTAAAAGTTTTGAAACCACAGGGACCATCTGTGAGGTTTTTTAAACTTAGGGACTAAACTTGATATTTTCAAAAACTACAGGGACCATTTTTGAAGTTTTGTCAAAAATAAATTAAACCAATAAATAATAACCTTGATCGTCTAGCTGTTAGGGAGATGTATTTATTATTGAGTATTTTATTAGTGATTTGAAGTTATGAAGATCCTTGTAAGTTTTTTTGGGTTGTCTTTGTATAAATTGGAGGCGTTGGCTTATATAAATGTCCATCGTATCATACTCATGTGGCTTCACTTGTTTTTCTTAAACCATGGTGCGATGAACTTCTTCCACTATGCAATTTCATTACCCTTATCTGATTGAAGCTACATAGAGGAGGCGCAAGCGGCTCCCGATGTTGCAGGTGTGTATCTTTTGCTTTCATATCAGTTTTTATATTATGATTTTATTGTTATTGCCTTGCATCGGTATGAGCAAGTGTATCGTGGAGTTATATTTTCTGCTTATGTTCGGGTTATATGTCATCTGCATATCGTGAATCTTAGAGTAGTAGTTCGAGGATGTCTCCTTATATAGTGGGTTCCCAGGACGCGGTAGTTGTAGCAAGTGTGATTGGAACTCGAAAAGTGTTACGTTAGTCTTCAAGAGCTGTACTCTTTAGTATTGGTTAGTTTTGGAACACTAACAGTGGCAAATGTTGGTTTTCCAGCAGATTGATCATTGGATGGTAACAAGGATTGGGAATCCTTCAAGTCTTGTGTGTTGTAAGATGTTTGCTGAATCAAAGTGGGGGAGAATCGTTCGGGTATTCAGGAACAAAAGTTGATGCGAAACTAGGATGAGTTTGCATTCTTGCTGGGAAGGAAGGCGGCCCAAGTGGCTATTAGGATTGAGGAGCATGTGAGTTGGGAGTTTGGGAAACTTCGCAACGTTGGGTTTCGCGTACTCTTGATGTTTGATAGATGGTCTCGGGAAACCAGGTTGGGGAATTCTCGTCAGGACGCGAGTTCATTTGGGATGTTGGGTTGTGTGTGTGTTCGACGTTGGATGTGTTCGGTTTAGTAACCAGCGGCCAGATAGTGTGAGAAGTGTTGTTAGACTACGAAATAAGTTGTAGCATTCACAGGATCATTCAGATAAGTTAAGCCCGGGTGGGTCAGTTTGTAGGATCATGGAGAGGCCACAGCGTGATCGGAATCAGGAAAGGATTGGTCAATGGGATTCGAGGTGGAGTTGGACCTATGTAGCCCTAGATAGGTGAGACCTGTGGGCAAGGCCGCTATGTAGTATGGTTTGGGTGACACCCGTAGGCGAGGTGATAGGTTTTGAGCACTACAACATTCATATGGTGTACATGCAACCCTAATGCTTTGGATCTAGGTTTTTCTCAGGTTATACATGCAAATAATTATCCAAAGCGTAAACCCTAAATCTAGCATACATAATTTCGAAATTCAAGTGTACGAAAGGGTTTAGAACATTACCTCAATAACAAGAACCACGTTGACCCTTGAAAGCTTAGTGCCCCAAGTGTTGCACCTCTAATGGAGTCACAAACACTCTATGCAAAGGATGAGGTGGGAGAGAGGAAGATTTCGACCAATCTAGGGTTTCTTAAAGCCTTGGACGAAAATCCTCAATAATAGGGTTTGTTTATACTTGTGGCTACTAGGGTTTTAGATGGAAACCCTAATATGACTGCTTAGGCCTTAAGCAATCCATGGAACCCTTCTAGAAGGCTCCTTTGACGAATTCCTTATGGGATTCCCATAGAATTCGCCCATCCTTTCTATAAGGAGTCCACAACCCAAATTACAATTATCAGATAATTGCAATATTAGTACCCAATTATTTAATCAGACTCTTTTGATCACCAAATTAATTCCAAATTAACTTCTGATCAATACTAATTAAATAATATGATTTCCAAATAATATATTAATCTTGCAATATATTAATAAAACCATTTTGAGTACTAATTTATTATTCATATAATAAACTCTACTCTCTCTCCTCTTGCCATCCTATCAAGTTGCACAAGTGAAGGCAACCCAAAGACCATACTCATAACTGAGCCAAGTACATACCAATAATAGTTATGGGCTTAGACACCTAATCCAACACGAGGCCCGTGTAACTATAGCAATGCAGGTGGAACCTGACACAAACCATAGGGTCGAGGTATGGGATCAGGGATCCGAGGAATTATGGAGCCAAAAGTGGCAATGTGGATAGGGTGGTTTTCGATAGCCGAAGTTTTCTTCGAAAGTCGGTGGGAGCGACTGAGAGGGTGTTCTTTGGTTCAGCAGCCGTGTGGAATCCAGTATTCCGGATAGTTGGTAGATAAGTTGGGACCAGGGAGGTCTTGGCTCAGACGGACAATGGATAAGAGGTAGCAGGATGTTCAGGCAGAAGTTGTGATGTAAGGATTCTTGTGTGTGGAGTAGCTTATTGATCAAGGGTGCTAAGTCGCTTACAATTGGATTAAATAATCTCATAGTAACTGATTTGACCCTGTTGTGCAGCTCTTGTTCGAGTCTAACAAGTGCAGGGATGAATCTTCTACTCGAAGGATTATCTGAGCCTTCTGTCAAGTATAATTGTCTTGCAGATGGTTATGCATGGGCAGTCTGTCAGGGATACAGACCATTATGGATTTCAGACTCTGGATAGGCACAAGTGGTTTCGCGGGAGCTTAACGTTTGGTTCTTCGGGATGGAATTTCAGGTTTAGTTTCAGTTAGCTTGGGGAGGTTGTCTTATGAGCTGAATATTCGTTTGCGCTTCTCATAATGCTTGTTGATACAGGTGTTAGTAAGGAGTGATTTCGAGGAAGAAATCTAATTTAAGTGGGGGAGCGTTGTAACATCCGGTTTTGAAAGTGCTTCGTTGCTTGCGGTTGCGGCCCAAACATCAGTTGTCATAAGGTTTAAGGCTTTGGGGAAAGGAAGGATTCGGCCCATTTCTGTAACACCGTAAATTTCCAAACCAAATTTTTAATTTTTAAACACAATAAAACACATATTGCATTTTCTCAAAATCTCAAGTATTAATTATCAACATATTTTTCAAAAATTGTTTATTACAAATCCATGATCCTCCCAAAAACATATCTCCAATGTGGGTGTGTGTACTATCAAGCCGGTGCCTTCCCACGATCCTGAGAAGTATCTTAAACACATAACACATAACATTGTAAGCACGAAGCTTATTGAGTTCCCCAAAATACCACATACACAAATAATAAGCCTCTCATGGCTGTACTCGACATGGACCCTCCGGTCTCATACGTCTCAGTGTGGACCCCCCGGTCACGTGTCATAGTGAGGACCCTCCGGCCTCACAGTTCGGTTTGGACCCTCCAGTCTTGTCTCAGTGGAAACCCTTTGGTCCTATCTCAGTAAACACACACACACACACTATATATATATATATATATATATATATATATATATATATCACAGACAATAAACATAATATCACATAACTCAAGTAAGCACATAAGACCCTCCGGTCACACATAGATACCGCTCATGGTAAGTATAATGAAAAGACTCACCTCGTAAGAATCGGATAACCTCGAACTCGAATCACCGGTCTAGTCTCCACCTCTATGTGAAGCTCCCAACACAGATATGTTCATATCCAAGGGCCTGGACTCTCACTCCTTCTCTAAAGCTTTTTTTTTTCACTTCAAGAACACACAAAGACTCTCAAAGGCTCTCAAATGCACTCACAATCTCTTAGAACGAAGGTTTAGGGCATAAGAGGGTTTGTTGTCTGAGAATAGTGGCTAGGAATGAGGCCATCATATCCTTTATATAGGGGACTCACTCTAAATTAGGGTTTTCATTGTGGGCCTAGTACGCCCAGTGTACTAGGTGGCTTCCGTGTCAAGAACATGCACATGAGTACGTTGATCGTACACTCGCGTACGCCCCGCATA
Organism: Lactuca serriola; assembly: GCF_051521515.1. NCBI lineage: Eukaryota > Viridiplantae > Streptophyta > Magnoliopsida > Asterales > Asteraceae > Lactuca > Lactuca serriola. Next base: position 14,099,743 of record NC_136413.1, read on the forward strand.
CTCATTCATCACCCTTTTCTCAATAAGGGCTGAGGTGGAAAAGTACTCAAAAGATCAAGGGTTACAAGGTATACCTGGACTTGGCATGTTACAATTCTCCCCCACTATAATCAGACTTCGCCCTCGAATTCATGCCCTAGAAATAACTCCGGATATTGCTCTCGCATCTCAAATTCTGGCTCCCGAGTCAACCTGGACCCTCTCCGATGTTGCCACTGGACCTGAACCAGTGGTACCTCTTTTTTCCTCAGAACCGTCTCCCTTCGATCCAAAATCGCGATCGGCTTCTCAATGTAATTCAAGCTCGCATCCACCCGACTGTCCTCTATGGGTACCACTGTCGTCTCATCGGCTACACATTTCCTCAATTGGGACACGTGGAAGGTGTTGTGAATCCGGCTCAACTCTGCAGGTAGCTCCAACTGGTACGCTACCCTACCCACTCTGGCGGTCACTCTGAAAGGACCGATGTATCGGGGCCCCAACTTGCCCCGTTTCCTGAATCAGATCACCCATTTCTAAGGGGATACCTTCAGGAGGACAAAATCTCCGACCTGTAACTCTAGCTTTGTAACGCCCGTAGATCCGGGTTATTCAATTTAGAGACGATAAGCATAAAAAATGAATTTTTGATGGAAGATTATTTATAAGGGGTAATATTAACTAAGTTGTAGTATATGTTACAAGGATTATGTACATATAAAGAACACCGAAATCCGAGTTATAATGAAGAAGTTATGGCCTGTCGAAGTTTCGCAACAGAACCGGCACGACACAGCGCGATGTAAATAGTGAATTTACGTTAGAGCGATATTTGGCCTTGGCGATCTAAATGAAAGTTGTAGAATACGTTAAACTGAGAGTGTGCATAAAAAGAACGTCTAAATCTGACTTCGTATGAGGAAGTTATGATTTTTCGAAGTTTCATCATTAGTAGTATGCAGCCCGAAACTCGAGATTGAGTTCGAGTGATATTTAGCCAAAACTTTCTAAATGAGAATTGAATATCTCATCAATAGTAGTCTAACGATAAAAATACAGACGAAAACGGAGTTCAGATGAAGGAGTTATGAATTTCGAACGGAGTTTTCCTGTCCCGGCCTACTAAAAATAATATATTAAAATTAAAGTCAAAATTAGCCGTCGAAGTCTAAATGAAAGTTGTAGATCTTATTTTTACCTACGTGTGGATATAAATAACGTCGAAAACGGAGTTCATATGCAAAAGTTATGAATTTCTGAAGTTCGGGGCGTGAAACCCCAAAACTGTCAGAGTTCACGAGGTGAATACAGTGTTCACGACGTGAACTCGGTATTTATGACTTCTGGAGCCTGACAGACGCAACTTGCGATGACGCATGCGGTGACGATTGAATAGTCTGAACTCACGACGTGAATATTTGATATTCACGATGTGAATCCGAGCCCCATAAATAAAATTCAAGGGGCAGCCGAGTTTGGTTGCTCAATCTTTTCTCTCTCACTCCCGATACTCTCTCTAAGCCCTATTTTAACCCCCCTCCCCCCTCCCCCCGATATCATCCCGAGAGCCGAAGCGAGTCCCGAAGCCCAAAGATCCCGAGAAGAAAAGAGTTTTCGAGCCGAAGCTCTGGCTACGAGAAGCCCGGTGTGTGAAGATCTTCCAGTTTCACCGAAGAATACTACTTCTACAAGCAGTAGTGTTTGTCTGATCATCTTCTGATCAAGTGAGTGTGTGGTTACTTTCTTCTAACACATAAATATGAAGTATTTGCTTTGAAATACGTGTTATATGTGTGTGTGTGTGTGTATATATATATATATATATATTGTTGTTTATTTGGAGTGAGTGTATAGTCCTTTTCATAAACACAATTTTAATACAAGTATTGTCTGAATGTATTAAGTATATGTTTTGGGTGAGAGTGTAGTCACACTCTTTTAACACATAAATATGAAGTATTTGCTATGAAATACATGCTATGTGTTTATATACTATTGTTTATTTGAGATAAGTGTGGAATGAATGTTTTATATGGTTTTTAAATGAGTTAAACTGTATATGTATTTTATATCTACTAATATGTTGGGTAGAACATGGGTAGATGAGATAGTTGGTATGTGATAAAATGATGAGGTAAATGATGAGGTATGTAAGATGATTAAGAATGATATTGGTAGATGCACCAACAGAGAATTTCATAATATTAACAGATGCGCTTAAGAATAATATTGGTAGATGCACCATTTAAAGAATGTCATAATACTAACAGATGCGCTTAAGAATAATATTGGTAGATGCACCAAATAGAGAATGTCATAATACCCGCAGACGCGCTTAAGGTTCTAAATAACGTAAGGCATGACTTGGCGGCGATGTCAAGCCTCAAGCTTTTCCGAGCCTTGGCGAGTCACGACGTTTGTAAGGCGTGACTTAAGGCGGAAATTTTCTATATAACTAATATTTTTATATGTATTTTCAACTATTTTTCATTTTTATACATATATATGAGTTAAGGCGGCGTTTTGGCAAAACTTGGCGGCATATGCAAGCCTTTGAGTTGTGGCGCGCCATGGCGGAGCCATGGCGAGCTTTTTAGAACCTTGGACGCGCTTATAGGATAATCCTGGCAGATGCGCTTATAGGATAATGTCGGCAGATGCGCTTATAGGATAATGTCGGCAGATGCGCCTAAAAGAGAATGTCATAAACCTGGCAGTCGCGCCTCATAGTGTATGACGTAATCCTGGCAGAGGCGCTTAAAGGATGATGTTGGTAGATGAGCCTTATGTAGCAATAGATTTTGTGCCAATTCCTTAGGTCAATCCTTAGGAATGAATTAATGACGGGTAGTTGAATTCTTAGGGTAAAATCCTAAGAAATAAAGAAGATAATGGGGATGGGTAATTGGGTTAATTGTTTGATGGTTGAATATAATAATTATATTATTGTGGGTCGAAAACCCTATATGCTCACCAGGCTCCCAAGCCTGACCCACTCAGTTTTCTTTGTATCACAGGTATTAATACGAAGACATATTTCACTAAGAGATTAAAGGAGATGTAAATCATTAGTGTCAATAAGTGTAAGTTATGTTTATGCTTATGTGTCTGTATCGGAACATGACATCCCGAAATTTTGTTATATAATGAAAATACATTTCTTTAAGAAATGCTTTGATAAAATTCTTATCATATTTTGTTTTGAGAACAAATTCCGCAACTATTTTCTATAAAAGATTAGTCTGATTTTAAAAACAAAGCATAAACAAATCGGTCTTTTCTGGCCGTGAAATCGGGGATGTCACAAGCTTGGATCGTCGCCTGTCTGCATAACTCTTCTGGCGACTCTAGGCCGTCAGTAACCTCTGTCTGACTTGTTGAATCTGCTCAGTCGTCTTCAACACTATCTCAGTGCCACCCATCACTCTATGTCCCACTTTTCCCCAACAAATGGGTGTCCGACACCTCCTCCCGTATAGAAGGTCAAAGGGACGCATACCAATACTCGAATGATGGTTGTTGTTGTAAGAAAACTGAGTCAGGGGTAAATAAGTGTCCCAACTTCCTCCGAAGTCCATAATACATGCACGCAACATGTCTTCAAGCGTCTGAATTGTTCGCTCGCTTTGTCCATCCGTCTGCAGGTGGTATACTGTAATACCCTGTTTATTTATTAGATAAATAAATAAATTGATGATTGAATAGTATCCTTAAAATAAATAATTATATAGCAAGGTGCTGGTCTCGAGGAGCTATTTGTCATAATTTTCGAAGTTGGGGGTTAAAAGTGCAAGTTCTGAATTTAATTTGAAAAGGATTTCAAAAGTCAGGGTGCGTTCGGTAATTAATGGATTTAAATTGAAAGAACTTTGGAGTGATGGGGACAAGATGGTAAAATTCGGATGTCATTTGAAAAGATTTATGGAGTCAAGGGGCTTAAGTGTAAGTTTGAGATTTAAATTCAAAACAATATCATGGGGAGGGACTAATATTGGTTAAATGAACATAAGTTTATATGGACACGGGATGAGACCCAACGCCACCCTTCCTCCCGTTCTCATTATTCGATCCTAACCCTAGGGCACCATTCAGCAGCCGCCACCCCTCATGAGAAGCTCCCTCAGCCGCCACTTGCATCGCAGGTCCGACAGCCTCCTCTCCGCCTGCCGCCTCGCTAATGAACGCCGACACAACAATCCTTGCTGCCGGAGACGTCACATGTATCATCGGAGACCTGCCAATGGAGTCGAAGCACTGTTATTTGTCATGTGGGACGCGGATTTCCAAGGAAACGCCTGGTACGATCATCTACCACTTCCCTTCCTCCCTTCCTTCGTTCAGTTTGACGGTTTGTCGTCGGGTTTGCCGGCTGTGGTTGTCGTCGCCCGATTGGCTACCGTTTTGCTGTAACTTGCTGCCACCAGCCACCATAGAAGATGGTTGTAGGTGCGTTTATAAGTGTATGTCCGTGTGTGAATGCTGCTACTGGTTTTATGGGGTTGTATGTATGCTTTAGTGGCAGGAAAACCCACTGTCACCACCTCATGGTGGTGGCTGCCACCCAATGACCTTTTTTGCCACCCATTTTCGCCACCAGCCACCGTAGGAGGTGGTTGTGTGTGTGTGTGTTTATTATTAATTGTGAAGAACTATGTGTGATTTTTGGACAGGAACCACCACCACCATTGGAAATGGTGGCCGCTGTCGTGTCGCTGCTGTTGCTATCGGACCTTCGTATGTCGCCGTGAAGTGGGTGATCGTGTGCATTCCCGAGCAGGAGGCGTATTTTGTGGTGTGTGTTTTGTTTAGTCGGAAAACCAAGGAAGCCACCGCCACCAACGTAAGGTGGTGGCTGCCGCCTCGAGCCACCGCCGGCCACCACTAGGGTGGTTGTGTGTATGTGTGTGTTAGAGTAGTTAGTGTGTGTGTTTATTTGTGGATTAAAAGCTTGTAACTGTAATTAGCTTTGGTTAATAATAAAAATAATGATAACCACCACCGTAAGGTGGTGGCCGCCGCCGCAAACCGCCATAGACCACCACTACTCGAGGTGGTAGTGGATGGTGCCCCACTAGCAAACCCTAATGGGCTTAGAGATTAGTGTTGGGCCTATTGGTCCATGTTTGGGTGGAAGACCCTAATTATGAGTATTTGGGCCTTGGACTTATTTAGACCCACTTTTGGGCCATTGGGATTGGATTGTGAATTAAGCCCAAACTATTCCATGCCATTTATCTAGTAGAGTAAAGAACTCAATGGACTAAGTCGTTAATGAGCTAATTGAGAAAATCTTAATATTTGAGAAATTATCAGGACACACACGGGAATTATTTAATAAGTGAAATATAAATAATAATCATTGGCAGAAATTAATCTAAGCGGTAATGGACTTAATGGATTAAGTCCTTAGTTGGTTAAGCCCTTAATGGGTTAAGTGAGAAACACTTAACTCTAATTATTATTTTATGAGGAACCCTAATTTCGCTTGGGTATATTATTGGGCCATAGTTTGGGCCTAGAGGGTTGTATGATATTGGGCCCTTAGAATGGGACATGTTGGACTGGACTGGACAATTAGGCCTTAAGGGAAGCCCATGTAGAGGTTTGGGCCCAATTTGGAAAATTAGGCCATATGTTGGGCTTTGATTCCTAATTGACTTTGGGCCTACGGATTGGTCCTTGAGCTTGAATAAGCCAAGCAATGGGTAATGTAGTAATTACCCAAAGATTGTACATTTGGTTATGTATTGGGACCCAATTATTAATTGGGTGTTATTTTGGTGTTGATAGTTCGGGAATCTGTCGGCCAGCAGCTGGGGTCGAGTCTGCGTGACTTCAGCAAGTGTGGGATTGTGTTCAGCAGTGTGAGGTGAGTTACCTTCCAGTAGCGGTGGGTCTACGGCCACAATGTCGGCCCACCAGTAGGAGTTGTTGTTAGATGATTGTCTTTGTGATAATTGTCTATGTTTGCTACTACCTGTTATGTTTATGTGCTAGCATGATATGATGTTATGTGATAGTGGTAGTAGGGGGTGAAATAGTCCCCGGTTACCGGTCGATAGGGCCGAAGGGGTAGATTAGTACCCAACTATGCTAGACAGATTATGATATATGTGATATGATATTATGTGGTAGTAGTAGGGGGTGAAACAGTCCCCACTTACCGGTCGACAGGACCGAAGGGGTAGGCCAGCACCCAGATATGCTAGGCAGTATATGACTTATGTGTTTATGCTATGTTTTTATGTGGTAGTGTTAGGGGGTGAAATAGTCCCCGGTTACCGGTTGAAAGATACCGAAGGGGAGGCCAACACCCAGATATGCTAGGCAGTATCCGGTAGAGAGGACCGAAGGGGAGCCCAACACCTAGGTATGCTAGGCAGTATCCGGTCGAGAGGACCGAATGGGAGGCTAGCACCCAGATATGCTAGGCAGTATCCGGTCGAGATGACCGAAGGGGTAGGTCGGACACCCATATATGCCTGGCAGTATATGTATGTTATATGATCGTATGGTATGCGATATGATGGGGGAACTCACTAAGCTTCGTGCTTACGGTTTTCAGTTTTGGTTTCAGGTACTTCGTGTTCAAAGGAAAGGAGCCGGCTTGATCGCAATGCATCACACTATGGTTTTACGCACATGAGATCTTTGGGATTACACTCTGATATTGTTTTATGATAACATGTTTGATTATTTCTACTTTGGTTTTGACATGACATAATATTACAAATGTTTTATTACACTGTTGGTTTTAAAATGACGTAATTAAAAATGAAATTTTTGGCCTGTATTTTTGGGATGTTACATATACGGTACTAAAATGCAAACGTGTGCCCAAATCCTCATGAAATTTATTCCAAAACCTGGAAGTAAAACGTACATCTCGATCTGACACTATCGAGGTCGGCACTCCATGTCGTGCTACCACCTTTCTCACGTAAATCTCGGTCAGTCTCTCTACAGAAGAGCTCTCACTAATAGCGAGGAAGTGAGCACTCTTCATTAGCCGGTCCACAATCACCCAAATCGCGTCAACTCCACGCGCAGTCCTCGGTAACTTGGTGATAAAGTCCATAAAGATATGTTCCCACTTCTACTGGGGAATGTCCAGAGGCTGTAATGGACCATTTGGATGTTGGTGCTCCGCCTTAACTCGGCGGCAGGTCAAGCACCTCTCAACTACCCATGCCTCCCTCTGCATGCAGGGCCACCAATAATCTCTCTTAAGGTCTAAATACATATTAGTAGCCCCAGGATGAATCGAGAACCTCGATCTATGCGCCTCCTCCATCAGTATGCGTCCATCATATTTTTGTCCATAGGTGTTATTCCAGAAGGTTCCATGGGCTGCTGTTAGGGGTGTCAAACCCAACAAATGATAAGGGTACAACTGACTCCAAATACACTCTTTAATGCCCTAAAAAGTAGTACAAGGCAAGAAGGGTCGAACCACAAAGACACGGTACAAAAGTCTATACCTCTTTGCACAAGGTACTTTGGTCACAAAGGGGGATTTGTTTGCAAAAGTGAAATAATGAAAGTAACAATCAACTTTGAAACATGCAGAAAATGAAATAGATTTGTAAACAAGTTGTAAAAGTGCTTCAAGTTCTAGTTCTCAATGTTTTCATTTAACCTTATTATAACTTGATGTAATCTGTGATTGCTATTCTAAGTTGGTACTGAAAGATATTAACACACTCTAATACCTCTCGCTTGCCAAATTATCTAGCCAAAACACGCTCTTTGACTAGACCTAGCTTTACTATTTCAACCTAAACACGCTCTTAGATTGTATTGAAAAACTGCATTAAGTTTTGTACAAGCTTCCCAACAATGTCCATTTCTTCTCATACGCTCGGAAGTGTAAAAACATGTGATAAATTTTCTATAATAAGAAAACCTATTGTTTGCTACCAATCATTAACATTGTATAACGATTAGGTGCCCTAAAAGTTAATTAACTACACAAAAATTCAATTCATGAAAGTGGCCAATCAAACACAAATCAAATTTAAGGATTCTAGTTTAAACAATAACATAATCACTAGAATAGAATCACAAATCAAACATCAAATCAAATGCTTCAAGTCAAGTAATCAACATGTTTTGAACAAGAACTAGAAACTAGGGTTTCTTAGCCACACATGGCTAAGAACAAATCAAAAAAGAATAAAGATGAAATTGAAATGTTTAATGCTTACTAAAATGAAATCAAAAGTGTTTGCAATGATTATGCCTTCTCAAAATTTCCTAGAATTCTCCCAAAATCGCCCAAGACGCCCCTAGTTGCTCCAGAAACTGTCTCCCTTCAAAATGACGTTCTTCTGTTTTTAATTAAAGTTCACGTGCTTTTCCATAAGACCATGCATTTTTGGCATGGTCATGCATTTTTGGCATGGTCATGCCTTTTGCCCATGTGTTTTTGGCATGGCCATTTGTCTTGACCATGTGTTTTTGGCATGACCCATGCTTTTTGCTAGAATTCCAAAAAGTCTTCACTGTTGGCTCATCTTCAATCTAGCTTCACAACGAGTCATGTTGCTCAAATATAAGATGACAAAGGACAAACATGAACCATGTTGGTGTGACAAGAATCGCGTTTCAAACATAGTCCTTTACTATGATATCAACTACTTAGGGTTTAAGCTGTCCATTAGGGTTTTGACTGAAACCCTATATGGTCACAGTATAAATAGACCCCATGGGTTAGCAAAATCGGCTACTTGCATCCTTGAAACCCTAGTGTCGATTTTGTGTGTCTCTCCCCTCTCTCAAATATTATCCTTTTGCTAGTTGGTGTTTGTAAGCCATTAGAGGAGTTACACTTGTGACTCTAAGCTCAAAGAAGAAGGAGATTCAAGAGTTCTTGAAGAGGTAAACGTCTAGATCTAATCTTGTATTATACTTATGAAATATGTATGCTAGATTAGGGTTTCTAAATCTTGGATGAATTACATGTACAATAGAGAAACCTAGATCCAAGTATAAGGGTTTGCATGAGCACATAGGAAAGTTCTTGTGTCAAAAACCCATCAATATGTTGCTAAGGGCTTAATGTGATATTTAAATAGGTTTTGAAAAGGATATTTATCAAGTACACCAAGTGAAGGCTAGAAACCAAAGTAATAGTTTTCACTAACTATTACTTTTTCTTAGGGATACATGGCTTAATTGATTTAGAACTATGCTTAAATATTCTATTTATAAGAGTAAGTAATGTTTATATTTATGCTGTATTCATGAAGTATCTATTATATGTTGGTTTGGTTGGCAATATAGGACCACAAATATCCCCATGCACAAATTCAAGCCTTCGCTTTGCTTTGAAAGTTGTTTTTGTTGGGTAGGGATTGGATGTTTGTTTTCTAGCCAAACAACCTTCACATGGGGTAGTGGGGTTATTAAAATTAGATAATTTGTCCACCATATTTGCACCAAATATGTGTTTTAGAGCCGACAAACTTACATGGCTCAAACAATTATACCACAACCATTTTGGTGTGATCGTTTCACCAAGTAAACACAAGGACTCTTATCCATCTAGCAAGATTTTATACATGTTATTTTCATATTATAAAACCTTCATTAGTAGCCTTATTATTTCATCATGAACCCACATGTAAGGACTATGTGTCACCATTTTGAGCCAACTGTCCCTAACTAATAATATTGTTGCATAGTCTTGACTTCTTTGAGGTCCCGATGCTCACCATTCTTACATTTAAAAATGACAGAGTACCTTCCTTTTATTAGAACTCTAGACCAATAGCCAAACTTGACAAAACCTTTAACTGATTCATCAAGTTTTCGAAACTTAACTCTTTCATTGGTCATGTGGTCGCTAGCGCAATTGTCAAGACACCATATCTTAAACGGGTTTGACACTTCATCTTCCCATCTTATCCTTGGGTTTTCTTTTTCTAATTTTAGCATGATTTCATCTTTAGTGTCTTGTGAGTAACAAGTCTCATTCAGCATCATTGTGATTGTGGGTTAGATTCGCGTCTTGGTTCCTTTCTCCTCGTGGTTATTACATTCAGAAACATAATGCATGTAATATTGGCAATTATAACATTGTATCTTGTTTTTTTCATGATGTTGAGATTGATTTTGCAAATGAATACCTCCGTTTTGATGATTTTCTCCATATCTTCCTTGACCTCCACAATTGCTTGAGTTGCTCCTTTGATTCTTACCCGTCCATTTGCTTCAAGTTTCGTTATGGACCATTCTTCATGAGTTAAGAGCAACTTTTTCTCATCCATCTAATGATGCACTTTAATGCGTATTTTCATGTGCTTTTAGTCTTCCAACTACTTCATCAATGCACATGGTTTCAAGATCGGAAAATTGCTCGATGGTATAAATGTGATCTAAACAACATTTGAGGGTATGATTCATAAGATATTCTTGACCACATATGCTTCATCTAAGGTATCACCCAACGTTCGTATATTAATTACGATGTTGCTGATTTTTTCCCAAAAAAAAAATCAGTTGACTCGGACTCTTTCATAGTTAGAATTTTGAATTCAACTTTTCGAGATTGTACCTTCGCACACTTCTTTTGTCGTTTACTTATCCGCTATCAACAATAATCTCTTATAGGATGGAGTTTTTAACCATTTAATTGTTTTTGAAAAAAAAATATTTACCCAATGGATGTACTTTTAAACATATTTACTATAATGAGTTTTTTTTTGGTAATTCAGTAAAAAAAGAAAAACAATTGTGCCCTAAATCTCATTCATTCTAACGTGATTTTCACCCGATCAATAGGAAGAACGCACTCGGCCATACCTTTTTTCCGACCAGACCTTCTTCTCCGGCTACTCCATTGCAGTCGACGACTCCACTGCAGCCGACGACTCCAAGGCTGTCGACGGTAGCAACTTCACAGAATAGAGAAATAACTGGCGGTAGCGACTTCAATCAGTTCAAAATCTTCAATCAAAGGTTCGATAATTTAACTGTAGCACCTGGTTCCTGGTATGTAAGATTTATCTGAGTATTTTGTATTTTGGCCTTGCACTCGGCGAGTTAGAGGCCCGACTCGCCGAGTAGAGACGAGACTTGGGACACGGTTAAGTTGGCGAATCGGCGAGTCCATATTATGGACTCGGCGAGTTTGCGCTGTCTGATGAAACCCTAATTTCCAAGGGTTTGCACCCTAGTTAAACAACCATTTGTGCCCCAACTCCGCCCCATTCACCCTCAGAGCCCTAACCCACGTACAAAGCTTTATTCCTTGAGAGTTTGAAGCATTCCTTGTGTGTTTTGAAGTTTTGGAGAAGGGAGAAGAGTGGATCAAGAAGAAGAAGAGGAGGTCAGCCATCTTTGAGCAATCTCAGAGTTTCCCTTGAGGTAAAACTCGATTTCCCCCTCTGTTTTCATGCTTATTGTTCCTTATAACTCCATTAAAGCCCTTTTTGATCCATTTCCAAGCTTATGTATGCTTGTGGACTCGTAATAAGTTGGGTAACTTCTAGATCTAGGTGAGATCGAGCTCTAGGAGCTTGGATCTACTGCCTTTATGGACCCATGTTGCATGTACACCTTAGATCTACCCTTTTTGGTGCATTTTGAGCCCTAAAACCCTCATTAGTGAGTATCTACACGTAAAGTTGGAAACTTTACGTGTTATTCATGCTCTAGGAACCCAGATCCGTGGATAGCATTGTAACACCCCATTTCTAGTATGTTGCTTCCGTGGCATTTATTTAGAAGTTTTCGAGAGGGACTCGGCGAGTCTATGGCCCAACTCGCCGAGTAGGGACGAGATTTCGTGCACGTGTTAGTCGGTGACTCGGCGAGTCTGCCTACCAGGTAGAAACCCTAAATCCCCAGGTTTGCACCCTATTTAAACCACCTTATGAGCCCCAAACTCGTCCCCTTCACCCTCAGAGCATCATTTAGCAAACCCTAATCATTTCCTTGTGTAATTGAGCAATTCTTGTGTGAATCTTGAAGTTTTAAAGAGAAGAAGGAGGCTAGATCCAAAGGAGAAGAAGAAGATCCAAGGTCTTGCACCCATTTCAGAGTTTATTGAGGTATTAACCGAATTCCTTCTGTTTCTATGATTGATTTCTCTTTAACAAGCATATTTAGTCTCTTTTAGCCATTTCTTAGCTTGTTCTTAGTAGAGAGATCACATTAGATTGATTAGCCTTCGAATCTAGCCATGTTTCAGTTCCAAAATCGTAGATCTATCACCTTTATAGAGCCATTTTGCATGATAGCCCTAGATCTACTCTTTTAAGTGCCTTTTTAGCCTTTATATCCCTTTTCATGCGTATGTACACGTAAAGTTGGAAACTTTACGTGGTAAATCAGCCTTAGGAACTCAGATCTATAATTTGTATGCGGTGGTTTTGAGCAGAATCAGGTTTTTAGAATCTGCATGCATGTGACTCGGCGAGTCAGGTCGCGAGTCCCCGATCTTTTCCCTTTGAGTGATTCCGAGTGGGGACCAGTGAGCAGTAGGATGGACTCAGCGAGTTGGAGGTTAGACTCAGTAATGGAGGGACTCGACGAGTTGTTTATATAACTCGGTGAGTCCAAGACAATCTTCTTAGCTCGAAAGAATAACTCGTTGAGTTGTTCATATGACTCGGCGAGTCGGATACAAATTGCCTGAGTTTTTGGAATCAAGAGGGTACCCGTCGAGTCGATGCCATACTCGACGAGTAGCCACGAGTAGGGTCGAGAAGTGAGACTAGGGACTCGGCGAGTTGGCGGCCCAACTCGGCGAGTCAGGTCAACTGTAGGTTGACTTTGACCGGGAGAGTTGACTTTGACCAGGGGTAAAAGAGTCATTTTACCCAATGCAGTGATTAGCATCTGATTGAGTGTGTTTATGGATTTGTAGCCGGGGAGATACTGGAGCAGCAACAACAGTTAGCTTCCAGAGTCATACACACAGCAGCCAGTTCACGAGGTGAGTTTCCTTCCAGTAGGAACGGGTCTAAGGCCACAATGTTGGCCCGTTCAGTTAGCAGTAGTTTCTGGACTTTAGTCCAATGCAGTAGTTAGTATGTTTGACGCCTTCGTGGCTCAGACAGGATTTATGTGTTATGCTAGTTGATATGTTATGCTATGTTGTGTTAAGTTAGTCCGGACTTCAGTCCGATGCAGGGGACGGGGTCCCAGTCAGTTTCGGACTTCGGTCCGATGTAGGGGACGGGGTCCCAGTCAGTTTCGGACTTCGGTTCGATGTAGGGGATGGGGTCCCAGTCAGTTTCGGACTTCGGTCCGATGCAGGGGACGGGGTCCCAGTCAGTGGGCAAGGCCCAGTATGTGCTTTATATGTATTGTATGGTATGTGGTAGTTTGGGGGAGCTCACTAAGCTTCGTGCTTACAGTTTCAGTTTTGGTTTCAGGTACTTCCGCAAGCAAAGGGAAGAGCTCGGGATGATGGCATCGCACACACCACAACTTCAGTTTTTGTCCTGGGAGTTGATTCAGTTTCTTGATATGTTTGGATACAGTTGTGATACAGTTTTCTCATAGTATTTTATCATGGTTTTTGAAACACGCAACGTATGGTTTTATTATGTGATATTTAGTTTCATGGTTTTGTTATAATAAAAATCGAAATTTTTGGGTCGTATTTTTGGGTCGTTTCAAGTTGGTATCAGAGCCTTGGTTTGAGGGATTCGGATACACCTTCGGGTGTATCTGAACTCAAACTAAGGGAAAAATAAAAAGATTTTCAGAAAGGAAAAATGTTTTCGAATGAAATCTTGAAAAGCACTTAAAAAGAAAAGAATTTTTAAACAAGATAAGGGTGTGGTGCATGCGATCAGCCGAGCTCAAGTAAGTACTCCCAAATTACCCATACAAGTTTTATTATTATTGATTGATTATTGCTTATGATTATATGTTTTATATAGGGTCGTTCTCTGTGAACGACAATTCTGCTACGGTATTGTTTGATTCGGGGGCTACCCAATCATTTGTATCGCTAGCGCTTAGCAAGAGGTTTAGTAGAGCTCCAGGGGAGCTGGATTGTCCATTAGAGGTAGAGATAGCAGATGACAGGACTGTAAGGGTCGCCAGAGTGCATAGAGGGTGTTCTCTTCAGTTGTTCGACGAGCAGTTTTCGGTGGACCTGGTTCCTATTCCCCTGCGAGGGAATAAGGTTGTAGTAGGCATGGATTGGCTGAGTCCCAATGGGGCGGTGATTGATTGTGAGCTGCAGCTAGTGAGGGTTCGCACTCCCAGTGGGGGAGAGTTAGTGATTCAGGGCGAGAGGCCACAGCACGGACCAACCTTTTGTTCCGCCGCGAGAGCGAGACACTATTTTCATCAGGGTTGCGCTGGTTATGTAGCTTATGTTTTGGATGCCCGGGAGAAGGGCAAGACGACAGTTGATGATGTTCCGGTAGTGCGAGACTACCCGAATGTATTTCCCGAGGATTTACCGGGAATACCTCCTGAGAGGCAGGTTGAGTTTAGGATCGACCTGATTCCTGGTGCGGCTCTGATAGCCAAGGCATCGTACCGTCTAGCTCCCCATGAGATGCAGGAGTTGTCTACGCAGCTGCAGAAGCTGCTAGACAAGGGTTTCTTTCGGCCGAGCAGTTCGCCTTGGGGAGCACCGATCCTGTTTGTGAGGAAGAAGGATGGGGTCGCACCGTATGTGCATAGATTACCGGGAGTTGAATAAGGTAATGGTGAAGAACCGTTACCCACTTCCGAGGATAGATGATTTGTTTGACCAGCTTCAGGGAGCATCTTGGTTCTCCAAGATCGATCTACGCTCCGGGTATCATCAGATGCGGGTTAGGGATGAGGATGTGCAGAAGACTGCTTTCAGGACCAGGTATGGTCATTATGAGTTTGTGGTGATGCCATTTGGGCTCACCAATGCTCCAACCACATTCATGGATCTCATGAATCGCATGTGCAGGCCGATGCTGGATCGGTCAGTGATAGTATTCATAGATGATATCTTGGTGTATTTCAAGACGCAGGAGCAGCACGAGGAGCACCTGAGGGAGGTGCTAGAAGTTTTGAGGAGGGAGAGACTTTTTGCAAAGTTCTCCAAGTGCGAGTTCTGGTTGCGCGAGGTGCAGTTCCTTGGTCATCTCGTCAATCAGAAGGGTATTTTGGTAGATCCGGCCAAGATAGAGGCCGTGATGCAGTGGGAGGTCCCGAAGTCTCCATCCGAGATTTGGAGCTTCCTAGGGTTAGCAGGGTATTACCGTAGGTTCATTCAAGATTTCTCCAACATAGCAGTGCCGCTCACCCGACTGACCAAGAAGTCGGTGATATTTCGTTGGGGGCCTGAGCAGCAGGCAGCGTTCGAGACCCTCAGACAGAGATTGTGCGAGGCTCCGATCCTTACCTTGCCAGAGGGAGTAGAGGACTTTGTAGTCTACTGTGATGCCTCAATCACAGGTATGGGAGCAGTGTTGATGCAACGATGCCATGTGATAGCTTACGCCTCGAGGCAGTTGAAGCCTCACGAGGCTAACTATCCTACCCATGATTTAGAGCTGGGGGCGGTTGTGTTTGACCTCAATATTTGGAGACATTATCTTTATGGGGTCTATTGTACTATCTACACGGACCACATGAGTTTGAGGTACTTTATGGATCAGCCGAGTCTGAACATGAGGTAGAGGAGGTGGTTGGATGTGATGAAGGATTATGATTGTGAGATCCTTTACAATCCAGGGAAGGCCAACGTGGTGGCCGACGCCCTAAGCCACAAGGTATCGTCAGACCCTATAAGAGATTTGTGTTTGAGGATGACAGTGATTACTCCGTTGTTGGAACGGATCAGGGAGGCTCAGGTTGAGGGCCTCAAGGAGGAGAGGCAAAAGTGTGAGAGGATAGTGGGCCGAGTAGCTTCATTTGATTATGACAGTCGGGGATTGCTGACACTTCATGGGAGAGTGTGGGTACCGTACTTGGGTGGGGTATGGCAGGTGTTGATGGACGAGGCTCATAAGTCTCGATTTTCTATCCACCCAGGGGCGATGAAGATGTATAGAGATCTTCGACCTGATTATTGGTGGCCCTGCATGAAGCGGGATGTCGCTTGGTATGTTGAGAGATGCCTGACCTGCAGGAAGGTCAAGGCGGAGCACCAGAGGCCTCACGGCAAGATGCAGCCCTTAGACATTCCCGTGTGGAAATGAGAGGACATCACCATGGATTTTATCACCAAGCTTCCCAGGACCGCACGAGGGGTAGATTCGATATGGGTAGTAGTGGATCGGTTGATGAAGAGTGCTCATTTTATCCCGATCCAGGAGAGTATATCGGCAGAAAAGTTAGTCGATATCTATGTGCGTGAGATCATGGCACATCATGGAGTGCCGGTATCGGTGGTGTCAGACCGAGACGTCCGTTTTACATCCAGATTCTGGAAGCGGTTTCACGACGAGATGCGTACTCGTCTCCATTTCAGCACTGCTTTCCACCCTCAGACGGACGGGCAGAGCGAGAGGACGATTCAGACTCTCAAGAACATGCTCAGGGCATGTGTTCTAGACTTCGGTGGCAGTTGGGATACGTATCTTCCGTTAGCGGAATTTTCGTATAACAACAGTTATCATGAGAGCATTAATCGACCTCCCTTTGAGATGCTTTATGGGAGGAAGTGTAGGACCCCGATTTATTGGGGCGAGTTCGGTCAGCGGGTCGTTGGGAGCACAGAGGTGGTGCTCAAGACGACCGAATTGATTCAGCAGGTCCGTAGTAGACTGCAGACTGCGCAGAGTCGGCAGAAAAGCTACGCCGACAGGAGGCGTTCAGACTTGGAGTTCCAGGTGGGCGATATGGTCCTTCTGAAGGTCTCACCCTGGAAGGGTGTTATCAGGTTTCGGAAGAGGGGCAAGCTGGGTCCCAGGTTCGTTGGTTTGTTTAGGGTTTTGGCCCGAGTGGGTCGGGTTGCTTATCGGTTGGATCTTCCAGTAGAGCTTAGCCAGATCCACAACACATTCCATGTGTCTCAGTTGAGGAAGTGTTTGGTGGATGAGTCAGCAGTTGTTCCCCTAGAGGGTATTCAGGTTAATAGCAGCCTGAATTATATTGAGAGGTCGGTCGCGATTCTAGACCGGAAGACAAAGACCTTGAGGAACAAGGCAATTCAGTTAGTGAAGGTGCAGTGGCAGCACCGGAAGGGGTCTGAGTGGACGTGGGAGGCTGAGGAAGAAATGAGAGAGCACTACCCGGAGTTATTTGCAGATTCAGCCGTAGCAGACTTCGAGGACGAAGTCTGAGACAAGTGGGGGAGAATTTTAACGCCCCATTTCTGGTATGTTGCTTCCGTGGCATTTATTTAGAAGTTTTCTAGAGGGACTCGGCGAGTCTATGGCCCGACTCGCCGAGTAGGGACGAGATTTCGTGCACGTGTTAGTCGGTGACTCGGCGAGTCTGCCTGTCAGGTAGAAACCCTAAATCCCCAGGTTTGCACCCTATTTAAACCACCTTATGAGCCCCAAACTCGTCCCCTTCACCCTCAGAGCATCATTTAGCAAACCCTAATCATTTCCTTGTGTAATTGAGCAATTCTTGTGTGAATCTTGAAGTTTTGAAGAGAAGAAAGAGGCTAGATCCAAAGGAGAAGCAGAAGATCCAAGGTCTTGCACCCATTTCAGAGTTTATTGAGGTATTAACCGAATTCCTTCTGTTTCTATGATTGATTTCTCTTTAACAAGCATATTTAGTCTCTTTTAGCCATTTCTTAGCTTGTTCTTAGTAGAGAGATCACATTAGATTGATTAGCCTTCGAATCTAGCCATGTTTCAGTTCCAAAATCGTAGATCTATCACCTTTATAGAGCCATTTTGCATGATAGCCCTAGATCTACTCTTCTAAGTGCCTTTTTAGCCTTTATATCCCTTTTCATGCGTATGTACACGTAAAGTTGGAAACTTTACGTGGTAAATCAGCCTTAGGAACTCAGATCTATAATTTGTATGCGGTGGTTTTGAGCAGAATCAGGTTTTTAGAATCTGCATGCATGTGACTCGGCGAGTCAGGTCGCGAGTCCCCGATCTTTTCCCTTTGAGTGATTCTGAGTGGGGACCAGTGAGCAGTAGGATGGACTCAGCGAGTTGGAGGTTAGACTCAGTAATTGAGGGACTCGACGAGTTGTTCATACAACTCGGCGAGTCCAAGACAATCTTCTTAGCTCGAAAGAACAACTCGTTGAGTTGTTCATATGACTCGGCGAGTCGGATGCAGATTGCCTGAGTTTTTGGAATCAAGAGGGTACCCATCGAGTCGATGCCATACTCGACGAGTAGCCACGAGTAGGGTCGAGAAGTGAGACTAGGGACTCGGCGAGTTGGCGGCCCAACTCGGCGAGTCAGGTCAACTGTAGGTTGACTTTGACCGGGAGAGTTGACTTTGACCAGGGGTAAAATAGTCATTTTACCCAATGCAGTGATTAGCATCTGATTGAGTGTGTTTATGGATTTGTAGCCGGGGAGATACCGGAGCAGCAACAACAGTTAGCTTCCAGAGTCATACACACAGCAGCCAGTTCACGAGGTGAGTTTCCTTCCAGTAGGAACGGGTCTAAGGCCACAATGTCGGTCCGTTCAGTTAGCAGTAGTTTCTGGACTTTAGTCCAATGCAGTAGTTAGTATGTTTGACACCTTCGTGGCTCAGACAGGATTTATGTGTTATGCTAGTTGATATGTTATGCTATGATGTGTTAAGTTAGTTTGGACTTCGGTCCGATGCAGGGGACGGGGTCCCAGTTAGTTTCGGACTTCGGTTCGATGTAGGGGACGGGGTCCCAGTCAGTTTCGGACTTCGGTCCGATGCAGGGGACGGGGTCCCAGATAGTTAGTCCGGACTTCGGTCCGATGCAGGGGACGGGGTCCCAGTCAGTGGGCAAGGCCCAGTATGTGCTTTATATGTATTGTATGGTATGTGGTATTTTTGGGGAGCTCACTAAGCTTTGTGCTTACAGTTTCAGTTTTGGTTTCAGGTACTTCCGCAAGCAAAGGGAAGAGCTCGGGATGATGGCATCGCACACACCACAGCTTCAGTTTTTGTCCTGGGAGTTGATTCAGTTTCTTGATATGTTTGGATACAGTTGTGATACAGTTTTTCTCACAGTATTTTATCATGGTTTTTGAAACATGCAACGTATGGTTTTATTATGTGATACTTAGTTTCATGGTTTTGTTATAATAAAAATCGAAATTTTTGGGTCGTATTTTTGGGTCGTTTCAAGCATAAGCTGGATTCAAGCAGAATCGACCATTTAGAGACTGCATGGTAACGACTCGGCGAGTCGTTCATCTGACTCGGCGAGTCTGCTCGCGAGTCTCCGAGTTGTCCCCTTTTCGTTGTGTCGAGTAGAGTAGTGGGTCACGGGGTGTGACTCAGTGAGTTGGAAGCTGAACTCATCCATGAAGAAACTCGGCGAGTCATTGCCCTGACTCGGCGAGTCATTGCCCTGACTCGGCGAGTTCAAGGCAATCTCCTTAGATCAAGATCAGACTCGTCGAGTTGTTCATACAATTCGGCGAGTCGCAGCATAAGTGTTCTTCAGATGAAGATGAACTCGGCGAGTTGTTCATACAACTCGGCGAGTAGGATGAAGGACTTGAACATCAGTTTGGAAGGAGAACTCGTCGAGTCAATGCCTAACCCGACGAGTAGAGACGGGATCCAGGTCAGTCGATTAGTCAGGGACTCGGCGAGTTGGCGAGCCAACTCGGTGAGTCGGGTCAACTGAAAGTTGACTCTGACTTTGACTTAGGGAATGATCAGGGGTAAAATGGTCATTTTACCCAAAGGACAGTTAGCAGTGTTTGATTGAGTATGTTGTGGGAATTATAGCCGGAGGATTTCCGGAGCAGCAGCAGTAGGCAGTCAGTTCCCGATCAGATCAGCAGCTATTTCGAGGTGAGTTACCTTCCAGTAGCGGTGGGTCTACGGCTACAATGCCGGCCCACCAGTAGGAGTTGTATGTAGATGATTGTTTCTATGATATTCATCTAGGGATTACTACTACCTGTGTTATGTTTATGTGCTAGTATGATATGATGCTATATGCTAGTGACAGTAGGGGGAGATAGTCCCCGAGATATCCGGTCGGTAGGGCCGAAGGGGTAGTCATACTCAGCTATGTCAGATAGATTCTGTTATTGTGATACATGTTATGTGGTAGTAGTATAGGGGAGAAATAGTTCCCCAGTATCCGGTCGAAAGGACCGAAGGGGAGGCCAGCACCCAGGTATGCTAGGCAATGTCCGGTCGAGAGGACCGAAGGGGTAGGTCGGGCACCCAGATATGCCTGACAATATATGTATGTTATGTGATTATATGGTATGTGGTACAGTGGGGGAACTCACTAAGCTTCGTGCTTACGGTTTTCAGTTTTGGTTTTCAGGTACCTCTTTTTCAAAGGGGAAGGAGCCGGCGCGGTAGCGACATATCACACACACTCTTGTTTCTGCAGTTATGAGTTTATTTTGGGATTGATACTCTGAGATTTTGGTTGTTCAAATGTTATGGATTTAAAATTTGGTTTTCGATGTGAATGGTTAATTAAACAATGTTTTAATTATTAATGTTTTCTGAGTAATGTTTTAAAAACAAAATTTTTGGGACGTGAAAACTGGGTCGTTACATTAACCTTAATCTCAATCAATTCGATTATTTGAGTTAAAGAACCGATTCCATTGCACCTAAATGTTCGATTTCTGTATTTTTTTTTTGTTTTTGATTTCCATCACAGGTTTGATTTTTTGAACCTTAATCTTCAATAGCCGATTGTTTCTCTATTTTGTTTTTGTTACTGAAACTTTTGATTCCAAATGTAATAGCTTCCACTACAATTACGATTTATTGTCTACATTTGTGAGTATTTGAGATTTTCTATGAATGCAATTATTAGATTCCATTCCACGAAATTTCAGTGAATGAAATTAGATTTGTTTGAATTAAATTAGATTTTCTTGAATATTTGAGTTTTAGTTTCTGTTATGACTGTTTGTTATGTTATATTTTGTTGGTAGATGGATGCTAATGTCATATCAAACATTGTTCAAAATGAGAATTTCTATACAATCTCCCAAGTTGTTGTTGCAAGCAATGCAATAACAAATGACAATGAAGTTGATGCAAATGAAGCGTTTGAAGAAGATGACATAGGAGAAGAAGATGATGAAGACGCCTTTGACAACAACTTTCAAGTTCCTTCAATTTTTACTATTAGGGTGCGTTTGGTACAAAAAAATAGAATTGAACCAGAGAATGGAAATGGAGAGAAAAAGAATTGATTCCTAGTATAACAAAGAATTCATCTACCCTAATAAATAAGAATGATTTTGCCACATGTTCTTCTCTCATTCAATTTGCCACATGTCATTTTGTCATAATTTAGAGATATATTTATTTTCCACTTGTCATTTATTTCATTTTCCATTTCTAATATTAATTAGTTTCCATAAATTAAACCTACCATAATGATATTAATTTCAAATTTTAAATTTTAAATTTCAATTTCAATTTCAAATAAATTTACAGTTTAAACTTTTGTGTTTAACATTTTGTTATAATTAACCTGTTTAGTATACGGGTCTGATAGCTAAACAATAATTTTAATTTATTTATTTTTGCATGTTTTTTTTTCTCATAATTTTTATTTATTTCAAATTTCGAATTCAAATAAACTTCTCATTTAATCGTTTCTATTTAACATTTTGTTTTAATCAACTCGTATAATATACGGGTTTCACAACTAGTTGGAGAAATATACACAAGAATCAATTCTCTTGTTTGGTTGTAGTAAACAATGAAATAAAAATGGATATTTTTTCATAATATTTATCATTTTAGAAAAAACATTTTTTTAAACAATATCATTATAATTTACACATTAATGTATCATATTATGTATTTTTATATACTAATTTTTTATTTTCTCAATTAATTTTTATAATTTTTTTATAATTTACATATCAATTCATTTTGTAACTATTCAAATTTTAATTGGTTTTTTTGATTACTTTTTACCAATATTGATAGATTATACAATAATATATATATATATATATATATATATATATATGAGTTAGGTTCAAATGTTTTCACTATCTACTGTGTGCATGTATGACTAATTCTGGACCAATCATTTTAGTTATTTTAAGAAAGTAATTAATGCATATTAAATGCTGAAGATGTAATTAATATCCATTATATCTTCAACATGTAATATTCATTAATTACTTTTTTAAAATAACTAAAATGATTAGTCCAAAATCAATCATACATGCACACAATAGATAGTGAAAACAAAATAACCTAACCCATATATATATATATATATATATATATATATATAGATATGCAATCACTAATACTCGTATCGTTAGATTTTAGCTTTTAATGAAGTTCATCTTTAACCTTTAACATAGATGATTACCATCAAACATTAAAGAATAAATTGGAAAAACAATGTAATTAAAAAACTCAAGTTGCAGTAAGCCTTCTGTTTTTCAATCATACAAATTATGAACTTCACTTCAAACAAACAAGGGAAATAGAAACAATGTATACCAAACACCCCCTTAGGGAGGAGGGAGTCATTCCCTCCCAACCAACTGTCACATCATTTTTTCTCTTTTATTTTTCTTCATCTTTCCGAACCCACAACACACAGAAACCATATTTTTTTGAACCTACTCAACTCACTCAATTAAAAAAATACAAAACAATCAAATATAAAATCTTAAAGAAGGAATAAAAAAAGGTCGTCCCCGTTCAACAAGACTTCGAAATGGAATGGACATTAAAGAAGAAAGAAAAACGAATTTTTGTGAAATTTGTAAGCAAAGTGGTCACAATCGAAAAAAATGTCCGTCTAAACAAGGTAAATTAAGACATTGAATATTTTTTGAGTTCATTCATATAACTTTATTATTATTATTATTATTATTATTATTATTATTATTATTATTATTATTATTATTATTTTGCAGATAGTGGTTATCAAATCAAAGTTATTTGGAATGTTTCTTATTGTCTTTTGTTTTTTGTAGCAAACGATTGTTGGGTTTGTACTTAAAATATTTTACTTATGAATTTTTTTTAGTTTAAAATGATGTTTGTTGGTTTAAATTTAAAAAGTTGTTGGTTAATCTAAATTTTAAAATTTTAAAAGTTGTTTCTTGGTTTTTATAAGAAGATTTGTTAGTTATAATGATGTTTGTAAAAAACAATTAATAAACATTAAAAAAAAAGAAAAAAAGTTATATTAAATAAACAAATAATTAGTTACAATGAAAGTTTAAAATACATATAAAAGTTTAGAATACATTTAAAATGGTTTTATTTTGTGCTCCGTGGTATGAATATGAAAGTAGGAAAAGCAAACGAGCATTAAAAAATAAAATAATATACTAAATAACCCTATATGGTAAATATGTTTAAAAGTATATTTATTGGGTATATATATGGTAAAAAACTCTATAGGATGGCAACCATTGCCATCTTGTCCTTCTTGTCACCTACTGGGTTCTTGGATACTTAGGCTCAATTGCATCTCATACTTACCGAGCTTGCGAGGAGACTTTCATTTATTTGCCCATGTCACATAGTTGCTCCTAGCTAGCTAACACAAGATATTTCCATGGTGGGGTTTCAACTGAACAACTTGGTTGGCTCTGATGCCAAGTGATTAAGTGAAAAGGTAATACTTAATCTGATGTTACCTTGGGAATCATTCTCGGGGTACAAGTCGAGAGCAATAGAGGAAAGAAAGAACATAGGAAACAGAAGAATAATAGGAAAGAAAAGAAATTGTAATTACCTGTTAAACAAGGTCTCTATTGCTAGGAATACTAAATAAAATTACATAAACATAATCTTTATTTTTACTAATTAAACTAACTAGAAACCTAAACCAACACAAAAGTACTGAAAAAATTGAAAGTTTCTGAAAAAATGAAAAGTTTCCCAAAATACATTACGCCAATAAAACCAATGATAATACACAGTTGATATCTAACTTGTTTTAAAAAGGGCAGCTGTTGTACACATAATTATTTTAATTAGAAATTGAAGGTTTTTATTAGTGATGAAGATCGACAGAATAATTACGAAACTCCATAAGCACAAAAAGTGACCGTGTATCAATATATATAGTCAAAACACATCAACAATATACAACACACCTACTTTATATATAGTTCATACCACATTATTTGACTTGATCAACAATTATTTTAATTTTTTTCATTCATTAAAAAACATACATCCGTACTATATTCAAGAATTTGATTAGTAATTACATACTATATATTTAAAAGTAAACTTATAATTAAAAGTATAATACGTGGTCCTATACACATGAAAGCATATAATTAAACCTTTTAAAAACAAAGAGAACTAATTACTATACCTAATAACATGTTGAAAATGAAATCTTTGTTATTGTCAAGCACATGATATACCAAGAGAAGTTGGCATAAACCGATCAGAACCTGTTCTTGTGATCAATAACTTCATGTCGGGTGAAAGCCGATCAAACTCCGGCATGGTCTCCGGCACCTCTGGTATGGTGTGGAGAGCACTAGAAGTATCATAAACGTAAAAAGATCCATCTCTTGATGAGGTATGGTGGTTATGTCTAGGCCGGAAAACTGATCGGATGAGCTTGTTGAGGGAGCGACTGAGTCTGAAGGGTTTCTTGGAGGTGGGTTTGTGGTCGAAAGGTGGTGGTACTTGGTGGCGGAGGGAGGAGGAGGAGGAGGAGGAGGAGAGGTGGGGCATTGACATGGTCCTGGAGGATATTGCAGAATCAAGTTGTCTTTTGAAAGATTTGAGCTCAAAAGAGTCGTAAAGAGAGCTTTCGCAGTCCCATACTTCACGTTTGGGGTTGGTTTGCGGGGTTTGTGTCACTTTCTCCATCTTTCCACTTTCCATTTCTTCAAAAATTATCAAGGAGAAAAGGATTACATGTCCTTGAAATTTAATTATATAGAGAGATGGAGGAGAGAGAAAATACATGGTTTTACTTTCTTATGATATGATTAAATGATAGTTGATTACGTAATCGGTTAGTTATATAAAATGAATGATGTACGCGAGGACACCAATAATCAAATGGGATTACAAACCGACGATAATTAATGGTTGTATTCTACTTTAAAGAAAGCGTCAATCTTTTATTTTTACCTTTTTGAGAGATTTTGATCAATATACAGTATGAAATATTAGACAAACTTAGTTGATAGCCGTACCTGGTAGAAGATATTTAGTAGAATTTTTTTTAATGTATGATTGTTATTTTAAATATGCTACTAACAAAATTTAAATATATTAATTATTATTATTATTATTTGTCATAGTAGTAATAGTAATAATGAATGTGATTTTATTTATTTATAGATAATAACCTAAAATGTATGGTATATATTGATAAAAAAAATAATAAAGTATATTGTTATGCAACAAAAATAACATGGTCACACTAGTGACTAATATCCCCTAAATTGTCATTTAAACCTTTTTTAATTAATTAAAAAGGAAGTATTCTGTTGACCTTTTGTATTTTTTTGTATTGAGATTAGATTTGTGAGCTGAGTACGTGTGAAAAATAAAAGAGCATTAGAGGTCACGACCTTGGAATACAGACCATTAACATGAATGAGTTGTACATATGTTAGTTGATTGAATTTGGTGATGGCATTTAATGTTTGATGCGCAAGAACGATGGGTGTTACCTTATGCATTCTTTTAAATTTATGGTCGACATCTTTCTAATAATATTGGTGTTCAACTTCCGTGACATTTTTATTTAATTGACATGACAATGTGTAAATAGGGCATTTATTGTGACAGCTCTTAGATAATGTATTTTAAGGTTAAGACACTGTTCGGTAAGATCTGAATTTTTAAGTATTGAATTTTTAAGAGGTCTGAATTTCTAAGAAGGACTGAATTTTTAAGATTTAAATTTTTAACAGACTGTTTGGTTGGAACATCTGAATTAATGTTCTGAATTATAAAAATAACCATTTTACCCTTCTATATTATTTTTTGATGAATTCAATATTTCTGCTAATAAAATAAATGACTTCATCTCTAACCTAACAACTAACGACTGGAATTAAGATTCAACATCATAATTGTTCATCTCTAACACACATCCAACCACTACATAATGCTGCACTTTTTATTACTAACGACTGGAATTAAGATTCAACATCATAATTGAATAAAAAACTAGACCTTTTCATTTATTTCTCAATAATTCAATATCATACCCTTATACTCCATCTTATAATTAATCCCCATGTCCATCAGCATCATAGACCTGTCACACAAAATTGATTGCAAAAAAATGCATCATGTCATGTTCTTAAACAATTATAAAAACGTATAAAGAATAATTCAACACTCCAAAGGTTTTCCTAAAAGGATTTGAAAGGATCGATTTTTCAAACTTGAATCAATTATAAAATTGATTGTAACAGAGGATAGAATATGGTTCAAACTTGAATCAATTTTCAAACAATAAAATAAAGACATACCTATGAAGGGTTTATTAACATTCAGATTAGAAAGGATCGATTTTTCAAGGATTTTTGATCAAAATGAGGCCAAAAATCATGGCAGAAAATGACTGGACTGAACAATGAATACAAGGAAAATCAAAACCAGGGATCAATATCAAATGGCATATTAACTCCATGGACTAAATAAATCAAAATCGGATGAACTGATAATCGAGTTATGGCGCAAAAAACGAAGTACAATTCAATGTATTACTGAGAATCGATTTTTAGGGGATAAAAGAAGAACAATCAAAGGTCAGCGTCGATTATCGGGGGGAAAAAACTTACCTGCAACCGGAGTTGTGATTTGTGACGATGGCACCAAAGATGTGTTGTGTGATGGAAATCGATTTCAAAGGCGAAGAAGAAAAGCTTACCGGCGGCGTTGGTGGAGGAAGGCGTTGGAGTGGCGGCCCTGGCGGAGGAAAGCAAGTGGCCGAAGGTGGGGTTTGATGAGTAACAGGAGAAAAATCACGTACCTTTTTTGCCTTGATCGAAGATGACAACGAGGAAGGAGCAGCCGCTGGCGGAGGCAGTCGGAGTGCGGGGGGAAGAAGGAGGCGGCGATCTACGTGCAAAGGGGGAAGGATGAGGAAGTTCAAGGAAAATAGGAAGCGTACGTATGAGAAAAAAAAAAAGGAGGCGTGTTTTATCCGGGGCATATAGGTCTTTCTTTCTTTTTCGGGGTATATATATGAATTCTTAAGAGATAGCCTCTTAATTTTTCAATTAAAAGATAAACAAACAACCCCTAAGTTAAAGACTTTTTGTAGGGCTCGAGAGTAGGGTGGTATTTGCTTGGCATTTTTATACAGGCCGGCCCTAAGGATGTGTAAAAAGTGCATCCGCACAGGGATCCGAAAAAATAGGGCCCGACTTTTAGCAAAATTTATCTAATTAATTAGTATATATATATATATATATGTGTGTGTGTGTGTGTGAGTGTGTGTGGGGGTGGGGGTGGGGGAGAATGGGCTAGGAGAAAAGAGATGATAATATTTGATCAAAAGACCTACAACACTAGCACCAGGTCCAACTACTAAAAATACTTTTCAGCCCCTTCCAACTTCACCACTACCTCCCTTCCCTTTACATGTTCTGGAATTGTTGTTATGACACTTAGAACAAGTGACTGCCAGATATTTCCTGCTCAATCTACCAACTTGGTTGTTTTCTCCTAGCCCATTCTCCCCCCCCCCCACACACAAACATATCTCTCTCTCTCTCTCTCTCTATATATATATATATATATATATACACATACATATTGGTTAAAAAACGGAGAAATCAAGTTAATTGTAAGCTCGCCACCTAATTATTGTTTAATGGTAATCTAGGCTAGGATTTCTTAAACCATCGTGTAATAACCAAAATCAATCCCTCCCCTCTCTTCTTATTGCTCCCAGCCGAAGTCACCACCCCTCACCATCTTCATTTTTACTTTCAAATACTCTCAAAAATCGTCTCAAGAACTCCCCTTTCCTCCTAAAAATTTAGTGAGTTTGTGTGTGTGTTTCAAGAGAACTTCATCAAGAATCCATCCATTTTGGTAAGCTACTCTCACTTAAGAATTTTAACTTCATGATTATGTTTAATCTTGTTACTCATTAGCTCTAAACTGTGGATCATGCTTCTTAGAACCATCTAAGTTCTAAAACCTCCTCAAGAAGCCTGTTAGGGTCGAGATCTTCTCACATCTTCACCAAAAACCGAATCTATACCTTAAAGTGAGTTCATACCCCCTTGTTTTCGTTTTTACTATGTTTTGGAGGAGAATACAAGTTACTATGTGATAGATCTATGTATTGGTGCATGTTTATGTGTCTTTTCTTGGTATAAGTTGTGAATATGTGATAAAACTTAATAAATATCGAAAACTCTAACAAAACTTGGTGGGATTTGTGAACTAATACACTTTATACATCATATCATGAAGATGAAAGTGTTAAATATGTGATGATTGTTGAAGAACTAAACAAAATCTTGTAAAAGGGCCATTTTTGACAAATAAACAAAAAGTTGATACTTTTATGACACTTACGGTTTTTTTACAAGGACTAAAAGAGTCATACTTATATCAAGGTTGTAAAAATAATTGGACGGTAGCTCGGCGGTCGACTGATGATAAGCGATTAATCAAACTTTGCGGGGATTAATCGGGGACCCTAAATTGTTAATAAAATTATTTTAAAAATTAATATTTCCTAAAAAATTAAGTATTTGGAAATTTTAAATTTTAAAATTTTGAAATTTTAAAAATTTTAGTATAATATTTAAAAATTTAAAAGTTTAAAAATTAAAAGTTTTAAAATTTTGGTGTAATATTTGAAAATTATTTTTTTTGAATTTTGTAAATATTTCCCGCCTATGACCGTCGAGGACCGCCAAGGACCGCCAAGCCCAAGTTTGACCGATTTTGACCAATTTCCGCCAAGCACCCTAATCGTAATCGGTTCGAGGTGGCCAGCGATTAATCGGCCGCCAAGGCCGATTTCTGCAACACTGATTTATATAAAAATGAGTTTTTATGATATTGATGGTGTTAAAAGGAAATGGGTTTGCCTCTTCAAGGACTAAAAAGACAAAATTGCAAAAATGGTCCCTGTGGTATGCATTTTTTTGGGGTTTTATTCCAAACCATGAGTTTTTTTTATTGGTGATCCTTTGAGGTAGTTTGGTTGCGTTTTTAGTCCCTCGGTAAAGTGAAATGACTGTAATACCCTTGGGGTATTTATTTCTCATTTTTCTTTTAACTTTTTTAAATCTAATAGTTATTTTTAATAATTAATAAAAGATCTCTCTCTCTCTCTCTCTCCACGAACCCACCCCATGTTCATCTCCTCCAACCAAACCACCTGATTGCAGCCCTAAAAGATTAATTATGTTTGTAAACAAAAAATGATGAATGACCATATCGAATCAGTTGAAAATGCTTAGATCCTACCTAACCAATTTATCTCCTCTAAGTTAATTGCATTTAATCCTCTCGTTGATTCCCTTCCATTGAAAATGCTCTTCCACCTGACAATAACCCATCAGTCTTCCTCGTTACTCACTATCACCAGAGTTTCCGCCGATAACCTCGCTAACATGTGAAAGCTTCACTGATAACCTCGCCTATCGATCTCGAAAACAGAAGTGACAGACATTTTCGGTAACCTCCGCCAGTGACCTATGATGGCTTTGTATTTGATTTCTCCTGTGGATATCATCAGTGACCTCTACGGTGGATGGTGGTGGTCAATTGTAGTGGTGAGTGTGGGGTAAGTGACATCTCTACTTTACCTCTCTAACGAACTTCCCTCTTCCTCTCTGCACCTCCTTGAAACAACCATTGGCTTTGTGGAGGTTCACCCGATATGACCAAATTGGCAACAAAAAAAACGAAGACAGTTTTTAGACATTGTTTCCGATTTGGGGTTCAATTTTAGGAACCAAAAAAACCCCATGAATTGGAGCACCATCATATTATACGTTTCAAATTTTTGGGAATGAACACAGGTTTCTTAATTACCAATTTGGTTAGGATTTTGGGCTGTTTTATTCACATGTAGAAGCCTGTTGATGAAATCATATGTTCTTAAATAGTTAAGATCTTCCCATTTAGAATCCATATGGTGATTTGTGAAAGTTAGATACAGCCAAGAATTGTTGCATATAGCCAGTGGTTCATTATTTTAAGTGGTTGCGTCTTTTCTGAAGAAAATCAACCGGGTATGGTGGTTTGAAAGTGATGTTGAACAGGGGCTGTTTTACTGGATCTTATACATGATGATCAGGCTTATGGAAAGGAATCAAAGATAATGTGGATCTGTAAACATGTGTGTGTGTGTGTGTTTATGTGTTTGAAGAAAAACCCAAATCAATGTGTAAACAAGAGACTTTCATCATATTTGACCATCTTCAACCTTCAAAAAGAAGATGACGAACTATGAATCTGTAAAAACATGTGTATGATATGTGTGTGTTTTCACACACACACACACACACACAGAGAGAGATGGTCCAATTTAATTAATTATTTTTTCAATTAAATTAAATAGAAAAAACATAAGAAAAAATATCATAAGGGTATTACAGTCATTTTAGTTTTTTGAGGGACCAAAAACGCAATGAAACTACCTTAAAAGGACCACAATCCAAAAAAGTCTTAGTTTGAACTTTAAAAAAAATTGCATACACAATGACTATTTTTGCAATTTTGTCGACTAAAAATGGGTTTGTGTCTTTAAGTTCAATTTGTATGTCTAATCCTCACTCTGTATTTATTTGGATATGCTTCGTTCACGACCTGAAATTGAGAGGGAAGGGGGAAAGATGAAGTGAAAGATTGAGGTGTTGTTTGTTTTGGAAGTGGTTAAATGTCTTTTTTCTTTTTCCAAGTTTTCGAAAGAAGACGTGCACTTGCGAAACGTCTACTCGTCAGAAGAGAAAAGTGCTCAAAAAATACTTTTGTAGAAAAACAAAGGAGCCTGAGGGTGAATCAAACAACAGCTGGAAGTGGGAAAAAGGATCCACGTCGACTTCGATCGACTCTTTATTTTTCCACCTAATCTGTATTCCTTCTGCCTTCTCTACTTTGTTTCTGATATTGGAACTTGCTCTTCTTATCACCACATGTTTGATACTTTGTTTCAGGCATTCATAACAATTGTAAGCAACTAATGACCGTCCTGCCTCTAGAATTTGTATATTTCTCAATTTTTTTATTCATTTTATAGGCTTTAGACTCCAATTAACCATTCAGAATAAACGGTTTGCTCTTGCTGGAATTTAAGATTTCAAGGAATTTTTTTTTTTCATAACAGATGCTTCAATTGGTTTTCTCAGGTAAACCCTAACCTTTTAATTTCATACAGTACATTTTTTTTACAATACGCTTTCTTTTGGTTTCAATTGGTTTTCTAAACGTGTTGACTCCCTTGGTCTAAATGTAGAGGAAACACGGAGAAAAGAGGGATAGAAAGATAACATGTAACGACCCAATTTTCACGTCCAAAAATTTCGTTTTTAAAACATTACTTTAGAAAAACATTAATAATTAAAACATTGTTTGATCAAACCACATCACAACGTAAATCATGTCTAAAAGCCAAGTCATACAACCAATCAAAATATCAGAGTATAATTCCCAGAGAAATCTCGTAAATGCGGAAACTAGTGTGTGTGTATGATGTGCTGCTACCGCGCCAGCTCCTTCCCCTTCGATGAAGAGGTACCTGAAACCAAAACTGTAAACTGTAAGCACAAAGCTTAGTGAGTTCCCCCATAATACCTCATACCATGCAAGCATATAACATACAACATTCAGCTAGGAGTTACGGGCCTCGCCCACACTCGTGAAGATACGGGCCCTGCCCACACTTCGCTAGCCGGGAGATACGGGCCTCACCCACACTCGTGAAGATACGGGCCCTGCCCACACTTCGCTAACCGGGAGATACGGGCCTCGTCCACACTCTACTATTTGGGAGATACTGGCCTAGCCCACACTCCACTCTCGGAGAGATACGGGCCTTGCCCACACTCAACCGCTAACTCATAATATACAAGTATCACACAGACAACAAGTATAGACAACTCTATCATACCGACACATATATCATACTTAACTAAACCAAGAGATACAGGCTCGGCCCACACTCTAGTGCTAACATCTTGTCTACATGGGTCGGCCTTGGTGCCTTAGACCCGTTCCTACTGGAAGGAAACTCACCTCGAAATAGCTGCTGGTCTGCGTGGGAATTGACTGACTGTTGCTGCTCCGGAAATCCTCCGGCTATAATTCCCACAAAACACTCAATCAAACACTGCTAACTGACCCTCGGGTAAATTGACCATTTTACCCTTGATCAAGTTAAAAGTCAAAGCCAGAGTTAACTTTCAGTTGACCCGACTCGCCGAGTTGGCTCCCCGACTCACCGAGTCCTTATCCAATCAATTGACCTGCAACTCGTCTCTTTTTGTCGAGTTGGGCGTTGACTCGACGAGTTCTCCTTTTAAGCTGATATCCAAGTCCTTCATCCTACTCGTCGAGTTGTATGAACAACTCGCCAAGTTCATCTTCATCCGATGAACAATTTATGCTGTGACTCGCTGAGTTGTATGAACAACTCGCCGAGTCTGTTCTTGATCTAAGAAGATTGTCTTGAACTCGCCGAGTCAGGGCGTTGACCCGCCGAGTTCCTTCATGGGTGAGTTCGGCTACCAACTCACTGAGTCCTCCCAGGACTCACTACTCAACTCGACACAACGAAAAGGGGACAACTCGGAGACTCGCGACCAGACTCGCCGAGTTAGATGAGCGACTCGTCGAGTCTGCTTCATGCAAAAGCCAAATACGCGATTTTACTCGAATCCAGCCCATGCCATTCATAGATCTGGGCTCCTAGGGCCTGGTTTACACGTAAAGTTTCCAACTTTACGTGTAGATCATCACCAATAAAGGTTCTAAGGCTCAAAGTGCACCAAAAGGGGTAGATCTAGGGCTTGTGTGCAATATGACTCCATAAAGGCAGTAGATCCAAGCTCCAGGGAATGAATAGGGTCTATATCTAAAGGCTAACAACTTGAATCAACCAACAATGCACAACCAAGATTGAGACATGGTTCAAAAAGGACTTTAATGGAGTAATAAGCATAGAAACAGAGGGAAAATGAGTTATACCTCCAAGGAATTACTGAGAGAACACGAAGATGCTTGGCTTCCTTCCTTTCCTCTTGATCTACTCCTCTTCCTTCCCAAAATCTTCAAGGAAACACACTAAAAAGCCTCAAACTCACAAGGACAAGGGTTATATTGTATGGAGAGCTTCTGAGGGTGAAGGGGGGCGGAGTTGGGGCGCAAAAGGTCGTTTAAATACGGTGCAAACCCTTGGAAATTAGGGTTTCATCAGACAGCGCGGACTCGCCGAGTCCATAATATGGACTCGCTGAGTCGCCAACTTAACCGCGTCCCAAGTCTCGTCTCTACTCGGCGAGTCGGGCCTCCAACTCGCCGAGTCCAAGGCCAATAATACAAAATACTCAGATAAATCTTACATACCAGGAACCAGGTCCTACAAATCTCCCCCACTTATTTTAGACTTCATCCTCGAAGTCTGTTGTTCGATCCTAAAACAGCTCGGGGTAATGCTCCATCATCTCTTCCACCGGCTCCCAAGTCCACTCTGATCCCTTCCGGTGCTGCCATTGCACCTTCACGAGTTCCACTCGCTTGTTCCTCAAATCCTTCGACTTCCTGTCGAGGATTGCTACTGGGCGCTCAATGTAATTCAGGCTGTCATCAACCTGTATATCCTCTAACGGCACTACCGCTGAATCGTCCACTAGGCACTTCCGCAGCTGAGAAACATGGAAAGTGTTGTGGATCTGGCTGAGCTCAACTGGCAGATCCAGCCTATACGCCACCTTGCCTACCCGGGCTACAACCCTGAACGGCCCAATATACCTCGGGCCCAACTTGCCCCGCTTCCTGAATCGAATGACGCCCTTCCAAGGCGACACCTTCAGGAGAACCATATCCCCAACCTAGAACTCCAGGTCGGATCGGCGTTTGTCGGCGTAACTTTTCTGCCGACTCTACATGGTCTGAAGCCTGCTCCGAGCCTACTGAATCCTCTCGGTAGTCTTGAGCACCACTTCGGTGCTCCCCATGACCCTCTGACCAACCTCTCCCCAGCATATTGGGGTCCTACACCATCGTCCGTACAACATCTCGAATGGAGGGCGGTCGATACTCGCGTGAGCTGTTGTTGTACGAGAACTCAGCCAAGGGAAGGTAAGTATCCCAGCTACCACCGAAGTCTAGCACGCACGCCCGCAACATATCCTCCAGAGTCTGGATGGTCTGCTCGCTCTGACCATCTGTCTGCGGGTGGAAGGCGGTGCTAAAATGTAACCGAGTGCCCAAATCGTCATGAAATCTCTTCCAAAACCTGGAAGTGAACCGCATATCTCGATCTGATATCACCGACACTGGCACCCCGTGCCGCGCTACTATCACCCTGATGTAGATATCGGCCAGCTTTTCGGCCGAGATGCTCTCCTGGATCGGAATAAAATGGGCGCTCTTGGTCAATCGATCCACGATGACCCAAATCGAATCTACTCCACGCGCAGTCCTGGGAAGCTTCGTGATAAAATCCATCGTGATATCCTCCCATTTCCACAGTGGAATATCCAACGGTTGCATCTTACCATGCGGCCTCTGATGTTCGGCCTTGACCTTCCTGCAGGTCAAGCACCGCTCGACGTACCAGGCCACATCCCGCTTCATGCAGGGCCACCAATAATCTAGACGGAGATCCTATACATCTTCGTTGCCCCTGGATGAATAGAGAATCGGGATTTATGTGCCTCTTCCATCAAGATCTGGCGCACGCCTCCGAGATACGGCACCTACACCCTACGGTGTAGTGTCAATAGTCCTCGGGTATCATAATCGAAGGAGGAAACCTGACCCACCACACGCTCGCTCTTCCGATGCTCCTCCTTGATAGCCTCCTGTTGAGCCTCGCGAATTTGCTCCAACAGGGGAGTCACTACGGTCATCCTCATGCAAATATCCCTGATCGGCGCCGCCTTGCGGCTAAGCGCATCGGCCACCACATTGGCCTTCCCAGGGTGGTAAAGGATCTCACAATCATAATCTTTCACCACGTCCAACCACCGACGCTGCCTCATGTTCAGATTCGGCTGATCCATGAGGTACCTCAAACTCTTGTGGTCCGTGTAGATGGTACATCGAACCCCGTAGAGGTAATGCCGCCAAATCTTGAGGGCAAAAACCACCGTCCCCAACTCCAAATCATGCGTCGGGTAGTTCGCCTCGTGGGGCTTGAGCTGCCTCGAAGCGTAGGCAATGACATGCCCCCTCTGCATCAGTACCGCGCCCAACCCTGAAATGGACGCGTCACAGTAAACCACAAAATCATCTACGCCCTCTGGCAGGGATAAGATTGGCGCCTCGCACAATCTCTGTCTCAGCTCTCAAACGCAGCCTGCTGATCGGGTCCCCACCGAAAGACTACGGCTTTCTTCGTCAGCCGTGTCAGGGGTACGGCTATCTTGGAGAAATCCTGAATGAATCTCCGATAGTAGCCTGCTAATCCCAGGAAGCTCCGAATCTCGGATAGAGACTTAGGAACCTCCCATCTCATCACGGCCTCGACCTTGGCCGGGTCGACTAGAATCCCGTTCTGGTTGACAAGGTATCCAAGAAATTGCACCTCGCGCAACCAAAACTCGCACTTAGAGAACTTGGCATACAAGCTCTCCCTCTTCAGGGTCTCCAATACCTCTCTCAGATGCTCCTCATGCTCCTCCTGTGTCTTGGAATAAACCAAGATGTCGTCAATGAAAACTATCACAGACCGATCCAGCATCGGTCTGCATACGCGGTTTATGAGGTCCATGAACGCGGCAGGAGCATTGGTGAGCCCAAACGGCATCACCACGAACTCATAATGGCCATAGCGCGTCCGAAACGCGGTTTTCTGCATATCCTCCTCTTTGACCCTCATATGATGGTATCCTGAACGCAAATCGATCTTGGAAAACCAAGACGCTCCCTGAAGCTGGTCAAAGAGATCATCAATCCTCGGGAGTGGGTAACAGTTCTTCACCGTTACCTTATTCAGCTCCCGGTAATCTATGCACATCCGGTGCGACCCATCCTTCTTCTTCAGAAACAGGATTGGGGCTCCTCAGGGTGAACTGCTCGGACGAATAAATCCCTTGTCTAGCAGCTCTTGCAGCTGCGTAGACAACTCCTGCATCTCGGGAGGAGCCAGCCGATACGATGCCTTGGCTATCGGAGCCGCACCAGGAACGAGGTCAATCCTGAACTCCACCTGTCGTTCCGGAGGTATCCCAGGAAGCTCCTCTGGGAAAACATCTGCAAAATCTCGAACCACCGGAACCTCGCTCACTGTCGCCTTACCCGCCTCCCGGGTATCCATCACATATGCGACATATCCTGCGCATCCCTGCTGAAGATAGCGTCTAGCCTTCGCTGCTGAACATACAGTGGGTCCGCAATGTGGCCTCTCGCCATGAATCACTAACTCTCCCCCACCTGGGGTCCTGACTCGCACTAGCTGTTGTGCGCAGTCTATCACCGCCCCATTAGGGCTCAACCAATACATGCATATAATCACCTTGTTCCCGCGCAACGGAATGGGAACCAAGTCTACCAAGTAGTGCTCCTCAAACAAACGCAATACGCAATCCCGAAACACCATCGATGCTCGCACCGATCGATCATCAGCAATCTCTACCTCTAAATGGCAATCCAATATGCCTGAAGACTCAGGAAACTTCTTGCTAAGCGCAAGGGAAACAAATGATCGGGAGGCACCCGAGTCGAACAACACCTGAACTGGGATGTCGTTCACATGGAACGATCCTAATGCATACATATACACACAGAGCACATATCAATATCATAACATCATAAAATAAAGTAGAGGGAAAGAATCATACCCGTCACCACGTAGGGTGCGGCGCGTGCCTCCTCGGTAGTCAGCTGAAATGTCCGGCTCCTCACCACGGAGCCTCTGCCTTGCCTTGCCGGCCATCAGTGATCTGCAAGGTCGCTGGAGCCGGCGCCTTTACTGGCGCAGATGCTGTCAACTGGGGGCAGTTGGACTTCTTGTGGCCCCTTTGGTTGCAGTGAAAACACAACAACTCTGAAGTCTGAATAG
Organism: Lactuca serriola; assembly: GCF_051521515.1. NCBI lineage: Eukaryota > Viridiplantae > Streptophyta > Magnoliopsida > Asterales > Asteraceae > Lactuca > Lactuca serriola. The sequence continues at coordinate 14,136,977 of NC_136413.1, forward strand.
CCGAAACAGGAGTAGTACAATCCCTGCTAAAGTGCTCTGCTTTGCCGCACTTGTAGCAGCCTGCTGATCCCATCCTACATGCTCCCTCATGCGTCCTGCCGCATTTCCCGCAGCGGCCAGGTCCCCCTTGGCCTTTCGGCCTCCCATCTGATCCCCTGGGCTTCTTTCCTGAAGCCCCAATCACCTGCCCCGCCTCTGCTTTCCTCTTCCGAATGTGCTCTAAATCGATCTCCCTTTCCCTCGCCCTGGCAATCATGGACTCCAGGGTAGGGCAAGCTGAAAAGCTAACATGCTCCCGGATGTCAGCCCGTAGCATATCATGATAACGGTTCCTCCTCATATCCTCGTCACCCTCATACTGGGTCACCAACAAAGCCCTCTCCCGGAACTTGGCGGTGATCTCCGCCACAGTCTCCGTCGTCTGCCTCGTGTCCAAAAACTCCTTGGCCAGCTGCTGAAGCTCGACAGCCGGTGCAAACTCTGCCCTGAATCTGGTCACAAAATCCGACCAAGTCATAGCCTCAATCGCTGAGGCTCCCAACGAGTCACCCACTGACTCCCACCAGTCTCGAGCTCGGTCTCGTAAACACCCTGCGACATACCTCACCTTCGACCCCTCGGGGCAGAAGCTAGTCAACTGTGCAGACTCGATGTCCGCAATCCATCGCCTGGCAGCAATGGGGTCTTTCACCCCGTGGAAATCCGGCGCACCACTGCCCCTGAAGTCCTTAAAGGACAGCGTGCGAGATCCCGACTGGCCAGATGCCATGTCACTCCTGAACGCCCTGAGGCGATCCTCCATCAGCTCGATGATCCCTTCCTTGATCGACCCGAAGATAATGGGGGTCGACTCAAGATACCCCTGGTGATCTCTGACGCGATGAACTCGCGTAGTCTCTCATCTACTGGCTCGGAACCTGATCCCGAACCTGAACCCTCTCCTGAACCGCCATCTATCGGCCTCGATCGTAGTACCACCATTCTGCAATACATAATAACAATCATTAGTGATACTGATACTTCTTGAAGGATCACAACTACTTACAAGTTCCCTGGTCTTATCTTGGCCTTCCTTGGTTCGGGTACGGATCCTCTGCTTTCAGTAGTACGGGCCCATACTACCTTCCACAGCTATCCGTACCTTCTTCAAGGACTGCCTCGACTCCACCAGATCCCTTCCACTACGGCTGATCACTGCTATACTCATCCTAGGCTTGCCCTAGGGAAATCTTAGGCTCCACCCTACCAGGTCCTAAGCTGCTGAAGGCCTCTTAGTAGTGCCAATTAACCATTACCTGAATACCATCACATGTGGTGAGGCTCGGATAATCCTTCGAGTAACAGGCTCATCCCTACAATGGTTAGACTCAAACGAGAGCTGCGCAATAGGGCCAAATCCAACACTCTAAGATTAGTCAACCCTGATCACATGTGACGTGACGTATTCACCTAATGGCTAACTCCCACCACTCAGAGTCCCTCAAAGCACAAAGCAAGTAGCATTCGAACTAAGGGAACAATCTCAGGCAAATCCGCTCTCATAGAGAGAAACTGATCTAGCATACAGAGCTAAACTCATACTATCAGGCATAACCTGACAGGCTATCCTACTGTTGTCTACTCGATTCTAGCATGCAATTTTCATACACTGAGGCACATAAAGCAGGCACATAAGGCATCACTACTAGATCCTTAGTCCTATTCTAGCACGTTGTTCTACTGAAACTGATAAACACAACATAAGCTTGTATGGGTACTTTGGGGAATACTTACTTGAGCTCGGCCGGTTGCGCACATCACACACTTCGTTTCTTCTTTAAATACTTCACTTGACCTTTTAGAAAACGTTTTCTTTTTCAAAATCTTTTGACCCCTCGATTTGAGTTCAGACACCCCCCGAAGGTGTGTCCGAATCCCTCAAACCAAGGCTCTGATACCAACTTGTAACGACCCAATTTTCACGTTCAAAAATTTCGTTTTTAACACATTACTTTCGAAAAACATTAATAATTAAAACATTGTTTGATCAAACCACATCACAACGTAAATCATGTCTAAAAGCCAAGTCATACAACCAATCAAAATAGCAGAGTATAATTCCCAGAGAAATCTCGTAAATGCGGAAACTAGTGTGTGTGTGTATGATGTGCCGCTATCGTGCCAGCTCCTTCCCCTTCGATGAAGAGGTACCTGAAACCAAAACTATAAACTGTAAGCACAAAGCTTAGTGAGTTCCCCCATAATACCTCATACCATGCAAGCATATAACATACAACATTCAGCTAGGAGTTACGGGCCTCGCCCACACTCGTGAAGATACGGGCCCTGCCCACACTTCGCTAGCCGGGAGATACGGGCCTCGCCCACACTCGTGAAGATACGGGCCCTGCCCACACTTTGCTAACCGGGAGATATGGGCCTCGCCCACACTCTACTATCTGGGAGATACGGGCCTAGCCCACACTCCACTCTCGAAGAGATACGGGCCTTGCCCACACTCAACCGCTAACTCATAATATACAAGTATCACACAGACAACAAGTATAGACAACTCTATCATACCGACACATATATCATACTTAACTAAACCAAGAGATACAGGCTCGGCCCACACTCTAGTGCTAACATCTCGTCTACACGGGTCGGCCTTGGTGCCTTAGACCCGTTCCTACTGGAAGGAAACTCACCTCGAAATAGCTGCTGGTCTGCGTGGGAATTGACTGACTGCTGCTGCTGCTGCTCCGGAAATCCCCCGGCTATAATTCCCACAAAACACTCAATCAAACACTGCTAACTGACCCTCGGGTAAATTAACCATTTTACCCTTGATCAAGTTAAAAGTCAAAGCCAGAGTCAACTTTCAGTTGACCCGACTCGCCGAGTTGGCTCCCCGACTCGCCGAGTCCTTATCCAATCAATTGACCTGCAACCCGTCTCTACTCGTCGAGTTGGGCGTTGACTCGACGAGTTCTCCTTCTAAACTGATATCCAAGTCCTTCATCCTACTCGCCGAGTTGTATGAACAACTCACCGAGTTCATCTTCATCCGATGAACAATTTATGTTGTGACTCGCTGAGTTGTATGAACAACTTGCCGAGTCTGTTCTTGATCTAAGAAGATTGTCTTGAACTCGCCGAGTCAGGGCGTTGACCCGCCGAGTTCCTTCATGGGTGAGTTCGGCTACCAACTCACTGAGTCCACCCAGGACTCACTACTCAACTCGACACAACGAAAAGGGGACAACTCGGAGACTCGCGACCAGACTCGCCGAGTTAGATGAGCGACTCGCCGAGTCTGCTTCATGTAAAAGCCAAATACGCGATTTTGCTCGAATCCAGTCCATGCCATTCATAGATCTGGGCTCCTAGGGCCTGGTTTACACGTAAAGTTTCCAACTTTACATGTAGATCATCACCAATAAAGGTTCTAAGGCTCAAAGTGCACCAAAAGGGGTAGATCTAGGGCTTGTGTGCAATATGACTCCATAAAGGCAGTAGATCCAAGCTCCAGGGACTGAATAGGGTCTAGATCCAAGGAATTACTGAGAGAACACGGAGATGCTTGGCTTCCTTCCCTTCCTCTTGATCTACCCCTCTTCATTCCCAAAATCTTCAAGGAAACATACTAAAAAGCCTCAAACTCACAAGAACAAGGGTTATACTGTATGGAGAGCTTCTGAGGGTGAAGGGGGGCGGAGTTGGGGCGCAAATGGTCGTTTAAATAGGGTGCAAACCCTTGGAAATTAGGGTTTCATCAGACAGCGAGGACTCACCGAGTCGCCAACTTAACCGCGTCCCAAGTCTCGTCTCTACTCGGCGAGTCGGGCCTCCAACTCACCGAGTCCAAGGCCAATAATACAAAATACTCAGATAAATCTTACATATCAGGAACCAGGTGCTACATAACATTAGACTTTCGGTAACTACGATTACTTCATTAATGACTTTTCTTTCATTTGTTTTATTTTTTAAACATTATGGCTATAGCATTCCCACTAAGTGAGAAACAACTGATTTGTTGTTCATGTCTGGAATATTGGGGAAATTTACTCACCTGACATGACATGTGTTCTAAGAAGAACTAAAGAACACAACAATCAGACCATAAATCCTTCTCGTCTTGATATTAAGATTTAAAACAAAATTTCATGATACACACCAACTGCTCGATAAAATGCTTCAACCATATTAGAATTATGTCTCTGTGAACATAATAAATCAGTATCTTCGCCTGAAATTACAAGGAGAGAATCAGGGCACATATACTTGCTCTTGGTGGATTGTTAGGGTGTTCCAAAATTTTAGATGACATCTCAACAACTAAAAGCATGTGTAGCCCCTTGATACTGAAACTGAAACAGGTCATCATCCTCTTCAAACAACCTATATCTTTGTACCACAAATGTTACAACCATCAACTATTCCATTTTATATATGAAATGAATGAGGTCACTACAACAATATCAATTTTACTTGGATATAAGAAATATAGCTGCAATGATTTAATTTAAGCATACAAGCCTTTCATTTCATTTAAACATATAATTCTTCTTCTGCCCCTTTTCTCCTTTTGCTTTACATAAAACAAAATAAATGTAAAGTTAAATGACAATATATTACAATTTTCTCTTATCTACTTATCATTGCATCTACATACCCAGTTGACATTATTCCGTCTTTAAATTATTTACTTTATTCATAATAATTTAATTTTGATCCAATTTGTTTGACATATAAAATTGTAATGGTAATCGTATTAAAAAAGTGACCAAGCCTGATGCGTTCTAAATTTTTTCATATCGTGCTACATTTTTATATCATTTTTTTAAAATTTAGAACAAAAACTGTATGAGAATAAGTACTACAGACTAAAACTGTAATTTAGTCAATAATCTAATATGGTAGATTGGTCAATGCTGACTTATTTGTTGTGTTTATATATCGTGTAGGCAAGTAGGTAAATGCCTAAAAGCCCCTTAAAGAACAAACAAGTGCAAGCTTTATGTAAATTACAAAAGGTCCCTATTAAATCATCATCAGACAGAGTAGTTTTGTGTGGTTATTATTATTATTATTATTTTTTTTCACTGTCCCAAAACCTTTACCCAAAAAAGAGATTAATAGGAAAATGCCATTGGGTTTTGAGGTCAAAGTGTTCAGCTTTTATGTAAAAGTCCAAATTTTTTTATATTTAAAAATAAAAAGCTTATAATAGTTATAAAGGCTTTTTTTTACTGAACCGGCTTGAGCATTTGACTTAATTTGTATTCTCATGAAAAATGGAAAATTTAAATAAAGATAAAAATGTTAGGGATTCGGGTTAATAATAGCATTGGTACATAAAAGCACCACAATTTTTGCCTGCACTACTTTCCCCAATTGTTTTGGGGAAATTCTAACAATAAAATAAATGGAGATTCAAACTTTTCTAATTAAATAGACCAAAAAAAAAAATTTATAGTTATTTTTAAAATTGGATCAAATTCTTTATTCTTTATAAGTGTATATATATATCAGCATAGGTAATAAGATGGGCCTAACAGGTTATCAAACCCACAACTACATTATACCCCAACCTTCCAACTTACACCGGCAAACTTTTCCCACCATTTTCCTCTGACACCTCCCATTATATATAGTCTCACACTGGATTTTCATAATTGTAGTCCACTGGAGAGAAAAGTCGCGATTAGTACGTATGAGCCCAATGGGTCGGGGAACAGCAGAGGAAGCGCTAGTCCTTCTTCGCAGAAGACTATGTGATCCCAATTTCATCTTCTCCCTCTTCTCCGATTCTCCCGACAGCAACTACAGGTTCGGTTGATGGTTATTTGAATTTTCTATATATCTTCCAATTGTATATACGTGAATACTATATTCCCCTTTTTTGTATTTAATCTCTAAACAAATTTCAGCAAGTTGAAATTTATCGTATCAAGTTCGATCACTGAGGCCTGTAACAATTCGATTCTGCTTCTGGGTCCTCGAGGATGCGGAAAAATTGCGGTATAATACCTAGTTTCTGTGTTAACTACTTGGATTTTTTTTTATGGTATTTACTGTGATTTTATTGTGTCATTGATTATGGAATTAGGTGTTGGATCTTGTTCTAGTGGATTTGCTGAAAGAATATCCTGAAATGATCTCAGTGGTATATATATATATATATATATATATATATATATATATATATATATATATATATGATTTTTATCCATTCAAGATATTTTGTTTTTGTCTATTAATTTTGATACTCTGTATCTGTTGTTTTAGGTCTAACTGATTTCAGGCACAAAGATTAAAGTCTAATCAGCTCTTTGTGTGATTTTTGTAGATTAAACTAAATGGACTTTTGCACTGTGATGATAATTGTGCTCTAAAGGTGAAATTTCCAAATTCAGTTTCCTTTTATGTCTTCCCAAAAATGCTTTAGAGCACAATTATCATCACAGTGCAAAAGCAACAAGGGCAGAATCAGCTCTTTGTGTGATTTTTGTAGATTAAACTAAACTTCTGCCCTTGTTGCTTTATGTCTTCCCAAAAATGCTTTTTATTTGTGATATATAATTTAGGATGAGATGTACTTTAAGAACATGATAAGCGACTTAATGGCCTCCCCTCACTCTTTATGTATGCTGTCTATCTGTTCTGCACATTACATCTGTAAAGGAACACCATAAGTTTTAATCCTCTTTCAAGTAGAAGTAAACTCAACAAAAGAAGGTGATGACTTGTTGTGATATGATCTTTTCCATGTAGTTGCTCATATACTCTATATATGCCAAGATTGAATATTTTTATCAAACTGTTTATGATCATGGGATATGGTAATACACAACAAATATTCATAGGATCATGATTCAAAAACTCTTTACTCTACATATGTGTTTATGTAGTGTATAATACTATGGCTCATGTCTTCAATGTATTTACATCAACACGAGTGGTCCATTTGTCATTTTATCACGTCTTTTTCTCATATATTTTTCTTCATCTGGGTTTAATTCATGTCCATTTCAGGAAATTGCTAGACAATTATGTATAGAGCACGAGCTGATGTTTTCCAAAATGGTACAACCCCTGGTTCATCTACAAATTGAATTATACATATTCTAAACATAATTAAGTAGAAGTTGTTCACCTTGTGATTGTATTGCAGGCATCATTTGATGATAATTCTCAGTTCATGATTGCCATGTTGAGGTCAGTGTCTATCTATTTTCATGTTTCCCATATGCGTATTTTCTTTAAATATATATATATATATATATATATATATATATATATATATATATTCCTTCTATCCTAAGAAAATTGTAAACCTTATTTTGTCATCATTAGAGGGCATTTAAGACATGCATGTCCATAGAATAATGTGCATACTCAAGCATTGAGATTTTCATGGGATGGAGGGAGTAGTTTTGTTAAATTCTATTTGTAAGTTTTAGTTGGTAGCAAAGTGTTATGTCTTTAATTATGATTTCCATTACCAGAAAATGTGGATTAGCACACAAGACAGTGATCTTCATATTGGATGAGTTTGACCTATTTGCTCAGGTATACTAATTCTAATATTTGGGTTATTATCTTTCATCCTCAAAGTGTCATATTTATTGTTTTTCAGCTACTCCTTTTTACAAGTTCCCAAAACAAATATATCCGATGCACTTTAGACTTATTTATGTTTGTGAGTCTGATTCATTGTAGGGTAAGCAAAGATTACTCTATAGCTTGTTAGATGCAATGCAGTCTGTAACTTCTCAAGTTGTTGTCATTGGTGTGAGTTGCAGATTGGTACGTTGCAAATTTTACTCCATTAAAACTATTTTTTTTATCATTAAGAATAAGATTTTGAAAAGTTTGAAGTTAGTTTTTTAAATACTGTAGTAAATATGAACAGTTGATTGAGACATTTCATCAAACACTTTGTGTGCATCCATACCATACAGGATGCTGATCAGTTATTGGAAAAAAGAGTAAGATCTCGATTCTCACATCGGAAACTACTGTTTCATCCTCCCCCAAAGGATGATTTACAGAGGTGATCATCACACTTGTTGCTTTATCAATCAATCATCAGCATTTATTAGGTCAGAAGTTTGATAAAGTTACATACAAGTCTTTGCTTTGATGCTTTTGTGTTCAACACAACCCGCAGACTGCTCAAACACATTCTACTATTGCCGCCAGATTCAAGCCTTTCTCATGACTACGTAACAGAATTCAATTTAAAAATTTCAGTATCCTTTTATATATTATTCATTCTCTTTTCATGTGACATGATACTTAAAACAACAATAAGATTTTCAAAAAGCGTATGAGATTCCTTGACGAGCATGTTACAGAACATATTAGCAGATAAAAGATTCATGGAAGTCATTGATAAATTGTCAAATTCCGATTCCACCTTCAGTAATTTCATCAGATTCTTGTAAGTTTATTATTCTGAAACACTACGTATTGCTATATGGTTTTTTTCCAAAACTTGTGACAAATCTGCACTTTCAAGCATCCAACGACAGCCAAAGTTGGATTGCTTAAAAGGTATGATTTCATATCTATTCTTTTTTTTTTTTCATCTGGGGATTTAAGGAAGTTGTTTTTTTGGTTGCACATTGCTCAATTCTGGAATTTTATCTAATGGTTTGCATGAGGAGGTTGGAAACCAAAGGACAGGAGTTGTATAACTTCAATTCTGTAATGAATGGTGAGCAAGTTTTGTCCTCTAATTAAAGATGTTGCATTGTTTTTGCAAATCTCTTACATGATAATTCCTCCCCATCCTCATGGCAGAGTACAAAAGTGTACATGACTCCTACCAGTTATAGACACATGATTACCATTCACGTAGTGTATGCTTAAGGGTGATGAGTTTAATCTTTTTTTTTTTTTTTTTCTTGTAATAATAATAATATTAGTTTTTAGAAGGTATTTATGGAATGAAAAAATGTGCAGGCTTTTGAGCACCTTGTTGATCGACAGTTAATCGGGTTTGCAGATAGAGGACACAATCAGACTATGGAGTTTCGTGCAGTGAAGCTGTTAATTTCATCATTTGAACTTCATCAAGGCTTGAAATCAAAGTTATTTACCAATTTCATTTTGTGGGCCATGTGATTATGGGCTGATTTCTTATATACATTTGATAAGCACAAAGTTATATGTGGGATTTGGTGTTTGCCATGGTAACTAAACTAGAGTTTGGCTTATGAATGAATTGTGCAGGTAATCCTTGAGAAACTAATGGAATAAAAAAACTAAAGATGGGAATGAGTTGATGGATGACATCAAATTAGCTTTTTTAACACATGTTTATGCCTTGCAGCATGCTAAGAATGTATCGGTTGGAATGAAACTATTACACTTGGGCACTTGGCTTGGCTTGGTTACTGTTTTGGAATTGTACAAGTGAATGTCCATTCTATTTTTATTGAAATGGAGTGAAAATTACATTATAACTCATCTTTATTTGAGGAAGTCTTTAAGCTTACAATTCATTTGTAATTAGAAATTTTATTTTCTAAGTAACTACACATGTATTATTGATTATAATTTCATAATCTTTTATTTATGGTAAACACTTATTAAAGGAGGAAACTTCTTAGGAATAGTGTCTAACTAGGGTATTAACCAAGGTACTGTTCCTCAGGTTCATTTCCTCACCCATGGTAAACAGTTCCGGTTTCCCAGTCATCTTATCCCGTAGGTTAATCGTTTCTTATCCAACTGGTCACGTCCTCTCCATCTCTATCCGAACTCATTTCTTCGACATTTCACCAGTTAAACAGATGAATCAATCGTTCAGTTTTGGGGTTTTATTGAAACATCAGGGATGAAGATAACACATCGACCCCCTGTACAGATTGAAGACAGGCAAAAGGGTTATGTTTGTAGCCACATGGGGTAAAAATTATTTCCTCTTATTGTTTGTTTTAGCAAATATTTAAGTTCTTCTAAACTAAATTTTTATGTGTGTTTTTGGTCTAATACATATACATTTAGACATTTAGTTCACACTCATTTCAAAAAATTATGTTAATATTTCAAGTGGAGATATGGGTTGCTTTATGTGACTGTTTTGGTTATAAAAAACGGTGCATATCGATGTTCTTCATAAACATGTAGGAGTAATTGTGGTCATTTTTTTGATTTTATTCCCCTATTTATCTTTCCCTTCAATTGTCAGTTAATGTAATTAAGCATTTCTTAAAGTTGGACCATAAATGTAATTAAATATGAACCTATCATAAAGGTATATGTAGTCTGCCTATCTTATTTATTCATCTTAAGGATACAAGATTAAGAATATGCATGTAGAAGGCTATAAACATTAATGTATTCTGCCTCTAATCTTTTACATATTTACCCTTCATTTTTTTCCTCCGAAGTCCACTCACATTCCCCTCCATGACTTAATGTAGCCATTTTTTTGTTAATATATATAATTTTTGTAAATAAAGAATTAATAATATTTTTTTAATAGTAGAGTTGACATGTGCACTGTGTTTTTTGTTGTTTACATATAATACACAAAATTCATATGAAAAGTCGATTCATTCTTGAAAATGATGATATATTTTTTTTCAGGACCAACAAATGTGATTGAGGGATAATGATATGGTGGATGAGATGTTGCATGTTCGTGTTTTACAGTGGAGAAGGAAAAGTATGAAGCAATATCAAAGCCCTTATTATGGTAACTAATTCGTTAACTTTTAAATTATATAAAATCAAAACAAATTTCTTTTTTCAGAAAAATAATTGCTTCATATTCGTTTTGTTAAATATGACAACAAACTCATAATTACTTTAACTATTACGACATGACACAGAGAACAAATTTATGTTGGGGACATGGATATAAATTGACAAATTGATGAATCGTTGTATTTGTTATTAAATATCACACTATGTTCTTCTTATACCCTCTTGGAATGTAACAAATACGATTTAGATTGGGTTTTGCACATATCATTGTTGATAGAAAGCATTCGGATGGTCTGTTTGAGAACTTCAAAAAAGTGATTCTTTTTTTAAACTTTATATATATATATATATATATATATATATATATATATATATATATATATAATTTAATGATTTTAGTTGCTAAAAAACACTAATACAAAAAAAAAAAAAAAAAAAACAGGTTATTTGGTCTTGGTTGTTTTAGAATGGATGTTGCTGTCAAAGCTGTACTGGGTAGGATCGACCCACATAATCAGGTTTGTAAAATTTAACACTTTCATGGTTATTGTAAAATTAAATTACAAATATTAAGATATTATGTTTTTTTTTGTTTTTTCCTTGATAGGTGTTGGTTCATCCAAACAAGGACCCAACCGCATCATAACTCCGCTTACAATGGCCAGACATAGGAAAAGAAATCAGAACAAAAAATTCCGAAGAACCCAAAGCAAAAAAGTAAAAAATTAAAACACGGTGGAAAGTTCTCACCTGCAATTACAATTAGCATGATATTAAGTTTTTCACATATAGTTTCTATTTATTACTTCTGCATAATAATTTGAATATCTATATATTGTGACTCAGGATGTTCTTCTATATGGAAAACAAGTGACTGTAAAGCGACTATGGAATTCATCAAATCAAGGATGTCCAGCACCTCTACGTAGAGGTTGTGTACCTTTACCGTCACCACCACCACACCCTCATGAAATGGCTGCAACACCTCGAAGAGCTAAGTTAATGCCACTCCGTTGCACCAAGGTATATAGGGCTTCACAAGGTGCCTTATTTCACTTTTCTGCAAACATTATTACATTTACACACAAACTTTTAGATTATATTATAGAAATAGTCCCTTTGTGTAAAAAACTTTTGCTTGAATGAACAAACTTCTAAAGTAACGAAGAAATTATGAAAAAAAAAAACTTTTGGACTGAAAGCGTTGCTTTTTGTAAACCATAGGGACCAATTCTGTAACTTAATCCAAAGTTTTAGATGTTCTGATATGTTTTTGATTTATTATGTTGTTATTGAATAGTAATGCAGCAGAAATTGATATGTCAGAACTTGAGGCAATGTTCTCTGTATCAACCATAGTCCCAAACACCAAACAAAGATACTTCTAATGGAGGAAAATGATGCAAATCTACTGCTTCAAAATCTGAAAAACTGCACGTGGTAATTAATCAGTTAAATAAATGACATTGTTCATAAATGCTCCTAATTTATCTTATGAATGAATTACTTTAAAAAATCCATTTTTATTTGCCAGCTACAAGCTGCAACTTTAGCTATGGATGAATCAATCTTTGATGCTGATCAAATACAAAGTCCTATAAAAATCTCCCTACTAAAGAAGAATGGAGCTTCTCAAGCTGAAAATATTACTTATACATTTATTTATGGGATAAAAAAGTTGCAGTTTCGATGCAATTATCAATTTTGTTTGATCTTATGTCTTTCAATTTTTGCTACTACAATTCATGTATTGATCTTCCTCATTGCAACTTTTCAGAATGATACAGGTGACAAGTTCAATTTGATACGCATGTATCTTTTTTTTTGTCATTTTATAATTTTATATATAATAATAAAACTATTGGTTTCAATTGTTAGAAAGTAAAGGAGATCATCAGTATTGCTGAATCAGAAGTGGTAACCCTGATACCCGATTCAAGAACAACCATGATATACATTCTTATTAATTTATCTTTTTTAATTTGCTGTTTTTTTAAACAGATATAAAAAATCGATTTTAACAGTTTTGGACCAAACTGCCCCTGCATGCTATTTTTATAGTTAAAAAAATTTGATTTTAATAGTTTTGGACCAAAATGCCCTTGCATAATGTTTTTATACTTAAAGAAATTTGATAAACATTTTTGGATCAAATTGCCCTTGCATACCGTTGGCCAAAATGATTGGAGTTGTCCAAATCCATCCCCGCAAAGCGGGGCTCCTCATTTAGTTTTTGATAAAAGTTCATTAGTAATAAATAAAATACAGGCAAAATATTCATAGCATTTACCTATAATGTATACAAAATGGCTCATGTGATTTACTAAAAGTCATAACATTAATCCAGCTTCGTATTTTTCATGGTTTAGTTATTTGCTAGGTTTGAATCTTGTACATATAAAATGTCTATTGTTAAGTGCATTTCATGCATTCATTTTGTAGTTTTAATCCATAAAACTGAATTGCATTTAGGTTTAAAGTCATGTATTTTGCATATTTTTCGGGATTTTTCATGAGGCAATTTCATTCACACATTTTTGTGATATTTCATGGACTTTTGGAGGTTGGATCTTGTTGGAAGAGGTAAATAAAAGTTGCGGACAAAATTTCAGGACTTGCGGAGCACCGAGGATCAAGATATCAAAGAAATGAAGATTTTGGCTTTACAGAGATTTACACGGCCATGTAAATGCAAGCCTTGCGTTTACGCGGGCCGTGTAAATGACAGTGTTAATTTACGCGGGCCGTGTAAACGTAAACGTGGGTTTTAAAGCAGTTTTTCACCATTCTTAAAGAGGGGAACCGACTTTTTCTTAGGGGGGGTCGACTTTTGGAGTGGAGAAGGCGAATTTCTTGAGGATTTTGAAGTTGATTAACACTTGGGAACATTTGATTTCATTTTGTAAGAACTTTAATTTCATTTTCTAGATTTGTGATCTTGTTTTAGTCATGAGTGGCTAGAACCCTACATTCTCCAACTTTATGTCTTGACTTCTAGTTGTGATTTCAATCATATGAATTGATGTTTTCTTTCAATTTTCTATCTAGTGAATTTGATTTTGTTTCAATCGAATGTTTGATTATAATTGTGATTCTTATTGGCCATTTGAATTAGGGTTAAATCATTCAAGTTATCTAATTGCAAAATTTGTAATTGTTTTGTAAATTGGACTAGGTAACAAGCACTAAACTGATTTCTATTGAATGAATTTAATGTAAATCTTATTCACACATTCTTATGCTCCCGAGCTTATGAGGAGTATTGAGTGTTGTTGGGAACATTCACATAAAGTTTAATGCAATCTTTCAACCTAATTCTAAGAGCTTGTTTAGATTAGATTGGTAAGGTTAGGATTAATCAAAGAGCTGATTTTGGTTAATCAATGTGGTGAATGGCAGGTGCTAGATCTTGTTAGCATTTCCATGTACCAATTTAGATAGAATTGAACAAATATCATTTCATCCTTGGAATCACATTGCTGATTTGTCTTGCATGGAGTTGGAGTCCTTACAAATCTTGAATCTACTTCATTAAATCAATCATTTACTTATTGCTTTATTCTATAGTTTAAATCATTGCTTATAAATTCCCTCCATTCTGTGACCATTTTTGTACCTTACACAAAAAGGTATAAACACTTGTCCCGTGTCTCTATGGATCGACCCTACTTACCTTGTACTACATTATTAGTGCATAGTAGTAGTGTTTAAGGAGTCATTTGTACCCTTTATTTGTTGGGTTTGACACGCCTAACATCTATTTTACCTTTTTTTTTAATACGTTTGATTTTTTCAAGTATTTATTTGTTTTATAATTTTTATCAAACTTTTAATTAATCTTGTTAAATGTGTGGTATCTCACCCCCAATTGGTCCATGCCTTTTCTATGAGCCTTCCTTTTCAGCAACTTCATCTCCGATCACCCTCTGCAACCACCACCACACAGTCCCTTCCACCTCTTTTGTCATTGTATCAATCTAAGATTAGCCTAGAACCCTAATATGAATGTTGCCTGCATCAATTCCCCTTAACAATGTTGATGTTGAGGTTGAAGATGAACCCACCACCATTCTTCAATCCTCATCAATCCAACACAAGAAACATCATAACTCCTAATCAAAACAAAAGAAACATCATTATCTTATGATCATTACTAACAATAAACTACCAGTTTCATCAAGATGTAGCTTATTTCCAGTGCACAAAACCGTTCGAAAGTTTTAATGAACATCCAAATACATCTACAAAAAGTCAAAAACTAACCAAGATGAAATACAAATACATCCACCAAAACCGACCCAAACCATGAAGGTTATTGAAGGATTTGGGTTCAAAATCGAATCCCAATTGGTTTGATTATGGTGGTGATGGTGCCCGGTGATGTTGGGACATTGACGTGAACAAACAACACGGATGATGTTGGGATTCATAGCATTTTAACCACACTCCAAACCCCATTACCAACTTTATTCTTTTCAACCTTATTCCATTTTTTTTTTGCACAATGCATATGTATAAGGGACAAACCATACAAGGGAAACTTTTGATTGTAATTTTAGTCCTCTCATTTTAGATTTATACATTTCTATTTTTTTTTAATTTAATAGTTCTAATTTAAATATAATAGTTACTATTTTCTTTCGATATATTTATCGTTATTTTATTATTAACAGGTACATGATAACAATATTAATTCTAAATGTTACATCTGTCATTTAATCTTATTCATTAGTCATTTAATTGTTAGATTTATGTGTCGTGGAAAAAACAATTATACATAAAAATATATTAAAAAAAATTGTTAAATAGTTTCACGATTAAATTATACTATATCATTTTTAATAAATAAAGATTTATTTTGCCACTTATTATATTTTTATTCAATTTGTCAAATGTCATTTTATGGTTGTTTTGAATTAATTTTTTTTTTCATGTCATATTATGCGTTTTTCTATTTTATTTAATTTCACATAATATTTTAATATAATAATTACAATAAATATAGTGATAAATGAATATTGAACTTACATTTTAATTTCAAAATTCTCAAAATTAAGATTCATTAGTATTTTTTATTTATTTAAATTTAAAAGATAAAAAATATTTCTATTATAATAATTCATTATTTTTATTATTTTCTTATAAACTCAAAGTTTTTAAATATTTTGATATTTATATATATTTTTTAATCAACACAAACACAATTACACAACTAGTAGTATATTATACAATATAAATCAGTCCACAACACCACTACACCAGGACTCACATCACCATCAACAGATGCCAACATTGCCACTACTTTCAAAACAACGCTTCACCTCCCTCCTCCATTTTTCACCGGAGGTAGATCTCCATAGATGTCGTCAACATTCAAACGCATTCCATTCGGCGGCGGAGCCAATGGGTTAGTAGTGGGGTGCAAGGACCCGACTTAAATGTGGGTTCCACCAGGTATATACATAAACAATAAAAAAAATAAAAAATTCTGAATAGATGGTCCCCTCTAAGAAAATCATGTGCACCCACTTACCCCATCTTAAAGGTGAAAGTTGCGTATTATTTTTCTTTCTCTGTTCAGTTTCAACAAAAGCACCCCTCTTCTTTCATCATCCTTAAACCTAGCTGCTCATATGCATTGCTTTTGATGCCGTCCACAAAGATCAGAGACCAGAATGAGCTCGTTTTTTCGGGCTCTCTCTAAATCTGAAGTCTAAAAACAACCACAAAGCTAGGTATGCTATTTATTTTTGACATTTACTTTGTTAAAATCAAGAAAATTCCGAGTAATCGTAACAGATGTTTTCGAATCGATTTTGGGGTAATCTTTATCGGACTATTTTGGCTTGGTCATTTGACAAAATTTATGATAAGAATTCAATCTAAACTCAGGCATTCAATCAGGTTCCTTTTTCCATGATAAAATTGATTTGATTGTTTAAGAAATCCCCATTTGGATATGTAATATCTTTTAAGAAATTTCTAAAATGATCTGAAGATTGATGAATCTGATTAGATTCAACTCTGAGCTTCAAGAGCATTGAATTGTGGGATTTGACTTTTGTGTTTGCTTGGGTCCTTCTATGTCTTGTTGCCTCCATTTCAATTTAATTGAAGTGTTTATCTCTTTACAGAAAAGTAGTGATTCATTGTCGATGTTTTCGTTTTTTTATTAGGTTGACCTTGTTTTTGCATAGTTTAAGAGGTATTGTTATGCTTAATTTAATAATTTGACTTGTAATAAGCCAACCACTCTATTGTTATGTGTTTTTTGTGATATAGGGTTTAATGTAGAGGCTTTATATTATCGTGTTTCTGCTTTCTTTTTGTTTAGTTTAAGGGGCATTTTGATGCTAATTTTATATTCTTGTTTAATGCTTATCTTATTGTTTAAGAGAATATCAAGGGGACAATGGCTTTACTGGTTGGAATAAACCAGAAAGACAGACAGACTTAAGACTCATAAAGAAGCAACAGTAACGGGGTCAACGGTGCATCCACTTGACGTCCAGGCTGGATCCGCCACTAATTCCATTTCATGGCTCCTTCCAACAAAAAGGTTTGATGCTATGCCCAGATCTCCTCCCGTAGGTACGTACATTTTCTTCCGCTACAGTTTTCCTTGTAAAATTCCAACCTAATTACTCCATATTCCTTTGGTTCTATAATGCGTTAATGGTTATCTTGTTTCCTTGTAATATTCATATCCTCTACAATCGACAAGGACCTTGAATTCAGCTCTACTTCATTACCTTAATTTCTCGTTCTCACATATTTGAAGGGTTGATTGGTTCCTAGGTTCTTTTTTCGTTCTGGAAAGTATGAAGAATCATAATGATTCTGTATTGCGTCGTAGAATCATAATAATATGCGAATTTGGGGTTCTTTATAGTCTTTTTGACCATTTGAAAATCTCTCTACATTGTCGTATCCGATTCCGTCCAATACGTGCCTATTTGTCTCTTTTCAGTATAAGTTTTGAGTTAATCAAGAACATACCACAAAGGAGATCATAGATCTGATGATGGCTCCAGAAAGGGACAATTTTGAGGTTTCAGTCGACTGGTACCACTTTTTCCATAACAGTAGACATTTCATCGAACACCTCTTCTGCTTAATCCTTGAAATAGTAGTAAACATGTTGCTCTATTGATTCAGGACCGATGTGGATCACCGAAGGTCCATCGCTGCATCCATGGTTCAAAGTGTTTACGTCATGCAACGCGACCTTCAGGAAAACCATCAAGGATCAGAGGCTCTCGCTCCTCCATGGTGGAACTTCTTCCATTTCGAGTAACACAGTCACGTCATAGACGATGCTGATTCTTCCATCTTTGGTGCTATCTACAAATCCAAACCTAACCCATCATCAACACCCTCAACCCCATCTCATATCATAGCTTTCAGAGGCACAGTAAACCAAAGGCGATGCATTCACTCGAGACCTGCAACTAGATCTCCACTTTGTCCAAAACGTGTTACATCAGTCATCAAGATTCCAAATCGCCATTCAAGCTGTGAGAAACATGGTTGCTTCTGGTAATCAAAACATCTGGTTAACCGGTCATTCTCTCGGATCCGCCATGGCCATGCTTGCGGGGAAGAACATGGTAAAAAACGGGATTTTCCTGGAATCACATCTTTTCAATCCGCCATTTGTTTCGGTTCCAATTGACAACATAAAGAACAAGAAAGTGAAACACGGTCTCAGAATCGCTAGCAGTTTTGTGACAGTCGGACTTGCTGTTGCAGTGAAGATTAAAAACAACAATCAACAAAGAAACATTCCGGCGAAAGATCAGTTTGTTGATTTGGCAGCGTGGGTCCCGCGTTTGTATGTGAACCCAGGGGACCATATCTGCTCAGAGTATATCGGGTATTTTAGACATCGGAGAAAGATGGAGAAGATGGGTGTGGGAATGGTAGAACGGTTGGCATCACAACATTCGATTGGGGGGGCTTTTCATGGATGCAATTGGGAAGGAATCACATGATCCGCTTCACCTTCTTCCCTCTGCATATTTAACAGTGAATTTGAGTCGTGCACGTGATTTGAAGGAAGCTCATGGGGTTCACCAGTGGTGGAGGTATGATCAACAGCTGGAATCCAGAACCTACAGAGGTTAATTATGGGGAATGTTAAATATGGAATATGCTAGGTATTTGGAGAGACGTTTGTATAGTTTGAATCTTAAATATGGTCTTGATAATTCATGTGCACAGATTTATACTAAAACTTTGAACAACTGGTTATTAATGGAAGGGCCCGTTTGGTTACCTCTTAATTATTAATTAAGAGGTAACCTCTTAAAAGTTCAGATTTGGCATGTTTGATAGCTCTTATTTTCTGCCTCTGAATTTATTAAATGACTCTTAAAATTTCAGACTTGAAGGCGCGTCTGAAAAAAATAAAGACACAAATGCCCTAGTATTGGGAGGTTTCTGAACCTTTTTTGCAAAAAAATTTCCACTTTTCAACTTATTCAAAGATTTTAAATTCCTATTATGCACCTCACAACAATATAACGGCTAGTTTCAGGGTTGATTTGGAGTAGCAGGGCGTGTTTGTTTCTTCACGGTTTTTGGTGGAATACAAACGAATTTGAATGAAACATCTCTTTGATGTGGGCGTTTGATTGGCAAAATTAATCTAATTAGAAAAATCAATGATATAGGTATCTATAGTTGGCAAAATAGTATTTGATTGACTTGGAATGATATCCGTTTAGTTTAGGCTATTACATAATTTACTTTCCAATTACCTTTAACAAATATATAGCCTAAACGGATATCATTTCAAGTCAACCAAACACTATTTTGCCAGCTATATATATATATATATATATATATATATATATATATATATATATATACTAGCCGTCTACCCGCGCAAAGCGGCGGGCGACGAATAATTTGATTTCTTTAGAATTAAAACCATTTTGCGTTCACTTTGAGAAATAAATATTAAATGACATCTATTTTTCAAGAGCATTAACATACCATATTAAGGGGGTGTTTGGCTAAGCTTTTTTTAAAACAACTTATTAGATTCCACATCACTATAAGTTAAAAAAGTGTTTGGATTAAAATAACTTATTCCGGTGGGGAACCTCTAATACGTCATTTTTTCATATGTTACCCTACACTTACTTGTTAACTTATAAGCTAATAAACTAATAAGCAATAAACTTTTTTGCCAAACACCCCCTAAATGGTTATTACTTCCATTTATACATACCCAAACCACTTGTATTGTTTATCGTCCTCTTTTTTTTTCGTTTTCCTTAATTCCTTTATTAATTTAATGTCCTACTAAGTAAAATGCTAAAATATATAAATAATAGTTTATAAAAATAAACCTTTAGAATATCAGGTGTTGTGATTCAAAAGTCGATAAATAGGCCTTTGAGAAGGCCAAAATACTCAGGTGTCAACTTGTTCATTGTGATTTTAAACCAAGTTTGGCCACAAATTAAAACATTTTCAACGATGGTATCTAATTCAAGGATTCATATTGATTTAGGTTCTCGAAACCTTAAAATATTGAACAAAATCTATATAGAACCTTATAATAAGGATAATAATCACCGTAATCAGGAAGTCAATGTGATAAAACTTGATAGTATAAGGACCAATGATGAAAAAGGTTTCCTTTTAGACTAAACAAGATGAAAAATATACAAACTATCTTAATCATGTCAAATCTTGTGTTTAACCGTTCTTTATTGCAAAAGTAAGGTTCCAAAATATACAAACTAATAATAATACAATGCTCTAACTGGCCATCTTGGTTGAGTTCTTTGAACCTGCAAAGCCAACACATTAAAGAAACATAGTAAAAACCTTTAATTTTTAGGAAACAAACCTGATATAATAAAGTCTTCACCCAATATATTTATAAGATAAAAATACAAAAAGTTAAAAATGATGAAATCAATTACAAGTAACGATTAAAATAAAAACCTGTTAATAAAGAGCCATCTGCAGGAGGGATATTTGATTTTCTGATGGTTTCAAATTTTGAATTATCCAAAATTCAGGGAAGGAGATAGAATTTGTTGAGAAATATAAAGATTCAAAACACAGGTTAAAATTTAATATTATTTTATTGATGACTACTTGTATTATTAGCTTAATGATTTGAACGTCTTAAAAAAATAATATTATTATATTCAATCTTATTTTATAAATAGTCAGATTTCTTTTATAAGATAGTAAAGATATATATATATATATATATATATATATATATATATATATATATATATATATATATAGTAAAGATATATATATATATATATATATATATATATATATATATATATATATATATATCAAAAGAGAAACTTGATGACATCACCTTCAACAATCATGACTATTCATTGTGTATTCTTAATTAATTTCAACCGCTGGATCATTTTGATGATGTCATCATAAAATAAAATAAAATTAATATTAACTAAATTAAGTTGTTGGATCATTTTGATGATGTCATCATAAAATAAAATAAAATTAATATTAACTAAATTAAGTTGAATACGTTTGGAAAGTTGAAAAGTTATTAATGGTGACTGAAAATTTTAATTGGAGTGTATTGAAGTAAAATAAATGTCAACATAATTGGGAAAACATAAATATGGTTCCTTCCTTTTTAAAATCAAATAATTTGTATATACTTTTCATAATTATAGAATTTGAAATCAAAGAATTCAAAATAGTTTGATATGAATCACAATATTAATTTATTCATATCCTTTCCAAAATTGTTGTTCAAAATTATGTATAAGTATAATCTCATTCAGTTGTTATCACAGTTTCGTGAAATCTAGACTTTGCAACATCATGTTCAAATACCTACTTTATAAGGTTAGCAATTTTTTTTTGTTTTACTGATTAATTTCTTACATATGATTATAGTTTATGTGTTCAATATATGTATCAATGGCTTATTAGCGGGTTTTTGATAAACGGATTTTCTATTCTCTCTCTCTCTCTCTCCCCCCCCCCCTCTCTCTATGTGTGTGTGTGTGTTTGGATTGAATTTTATATTTGGATTGGATATTATGTTTGGATTAGATGACGTAAAATTCAGTTTAATTAGTTCTGTGTTAATTGGATTGGATTATGTGTTTGGATTGGATGAAAAAATAAATAAAGAAAAGTAAAAATTGAGTACCTTCCCGAAGGGTTTAGTGTGTACATATGTTATTTCTTCAAAACGACTTATTTAGGCTTGCTGTAAAAACTACTTTTAATTGGAATGATTTGTATATTCTTTAATATATGTGGTGTTTGTGTTTCTAAATTAGCATATGCATTTTTGTCCAAATATAAAAAAAAGGCAAATGTAATTTTCATATTGTCGTATTATACATACTTGTTGTAAAATGATCTATTTACCCTTGCTTTGTGTGTCTGTGTTGTGTTTCAGTGTGTATATGTGTGTGTTTGGATTGGATTATGTGTTTTGTGTTTGATGATGTACAATTCAATTTAATTAGTTTTGTGTTTGGATTTGATTCTGTTTTTGGATCGGATAAAACTAGAAATAAAGAAAAGTAAAAGTGGAGTACCTTCCAGAAATGTTTAGTGTCTACATATATATATGAAAAAAATATATATGTTTTTAAAAAAAATTATGTAATAGGAAATTGGTTGTCCATCATTGCTACTGTCATCGGTTTTGATTTAGACGAAAGTTGGTATTCTTTTTATTGTCATGGTTGTTCAAAAAAAGTAAGTAAAAATGATGATGATACTAATGTTGAACCAATTACTAGTGATGGTTGTGGTGAAGTTTCTAACGTTTACAACGAGTAAGTTCATAATTTTATATTTGTAAAGTTCTTGTGCCTTTAATCTATATTCGAATGTTTCCAATTTTATTCATTATCCATTAAAGTATCATTTTATAATTTTTAGGGTGAGGGTTGTAATTCGTGTTCAATATGAAATTAGGTCTGCTTCTATTGTATTGTCTGACCGTCAAGTTAAAGATGTTATTCACCGTGGTAATAAGTGGCTAATAGAAAAGATATCAAAGGTAACGTTAATTTTTTTAATAGTCTACTCATCTCTTATTTTGTTTTATGATATTAATTTTGTTTAATATATATATATATATATATATATATATATATATATATATATATATATATATATATTGAAGAATTTAATAAATTCATTTTAACCCATTAATGAATGTAATACTTTATAACATAAAAAGTTGTATACAAAGATGTCCTTCAACGATTTGTATTTTTTATGCGTTTCACCGCGTTTAACGCAGGTTATAATCTAGTGTATATATATATATATATATATATATATATATATATATATATATATATATATATATATATTAAATGATAAACATTCATTAATTAAACTCTTATTCAAACCTATGTTGACTTGTTGGTGCGGGAGTTGGTGGGTGTGTGTGGTAATCAATGTTGGTTAGGGCGTGTAGGTAGGGTGAAGCGTGAGGTTTGTGTGGGTGGGGGTGTAAGGATGGAAAGTGTGGGTGGGGGTGTAAGGATGGAATGGAGATAGTGTATGTGTGGGAGCAAGAGTGATAATAATATGTTTTGATTTGATAAATTATGGCTAAAATAAAAAGAAAACGGGACAACTCTTTTTGTAATGGTGTGTTGTTGTGACATGTGCAAGTGAGAAACTAACAATGTCATTTTTGTTTACATACAATAAGTGATTTAAACATAAAAGAACAAAAGAACAAAAATAAATGACTAATTTTTTAACTTATCTTGTGGCGAGGTAATTGGAAAGCTAATCGACCCCACAAAATAGAATCGGCCATAAGTTCTCTCTCATTCTCTCCTTCTCTCGGTTCCTTGTGGTTAAAACGTATGGTTGGCTGATGAGATGATGACCTTGGTGGGAGCACGTACATTGAATTTCTGGGAGTTCAGAGCTTGTGGAGCTCCAGACTATCATGGGGCTAGGGACCCCATTGCTAGTGCCAGATGGTTGGCTGATGTCGCCAACGCTTTTCGTTCCAGCCGGTGTCCCGAGGGGACAAGGTTCGACTCGCTTCCTGTCTTATGAAGGACAGAGCACGGGATTGGTGGGAGGAGGTTGGTCATGCTATCGGGGATGATGTCGCGTTGGACGCGATGACATGGAGCGACTTCTCGGCCAGGTTCAAGGCCGAGTTTGCACCGGTGATTGAGGTGCAACAGTTAGCCCCGGAGTTTCAGGATCTGAGACAGACTACAGAGACAGTGGCGGAGATCACCGCCAAGTTCAGGGAGAGAGCCCTTCTGGTTCCGTAGTATGTGGCGGACGAGGAGATAAAGAAAGCTCGGTACCTCGAGATGTTGAGAGTTGACATCAGGGAGTTTGTGAGCAGGTCCAGCTGCAAGACGCCGGAGGACATGATTGTCCGGGCCAGGGATAGAGAGATTGATCTGGAGCAGATCAGGAAGAGGAAGCCGGATGAGATTCAGGTAGCCACAGGTTCGGGCAAAAGGCCCAAGGGGTCAGACTTGAGATCGAGGGATCATCAGAGCCGCAGCCGGTGCGGGAAGTGTGGCAGGACGCACAAGGGTGCGTGTAGGGGTGGCAGTGGTGGTGATTCTCACTGCTTCAAGTGTGGCCATACTGGTCATTTCAGCAGAGATTGTACTGCTACCACCAAGGATCGGACTTGATATGTTTCCATTATAGTCAGAGGGGCCATAAGAAGGCCCAATGTCCGAGTTTTCATTCGGCAGAATAGGTGATTGCACCTCTCCCTGCAACCTTGAGGATCACCGACGGCCGCCAGAGCCGGACGGAGGCGCCTGTAGCTAGGGGTGTTCACGGTCCGGTTTTTTCGGTTTTTAGGTCAAACCGAAGCCAAACCGTTAGTAACGATTTTTGCAAAGCAAAAACCGAAGCCGAACCATTGAAAATTTAAAATCAAACCAAACCGAACTGTTACAAACGGTTTGGTTTCACAGTTTGGGCTTTTTAGGCCCATTTTAGTCGTGTCCATTAAACTAATTTAGTAAAAAAACTGCACTATTAAAGTCGTTGAAACCGCTAAAATTCTGTCAAATATTTAAAAAAAAAATAACAATAATAAAGCTATCAAAACAACAAAAATTCAGCCTAATATTGTTAAAAAAACTGCAATATTAAAGCTATCAAAAAAAACCTGTCAAAACTGTAAATAAAAAACGGTAAATGAAAACATCAAATATTGTTCCATTACATCAAACATTAGACTAATACACACAACCTACTAAGCTGTCCATAATAACCAAATTGTTGTCCAAAAACATTACCAACAAGCTCACTTCCAAAATAATATCTAATTCATAAGCTTTTGTTGTCCAAAAAAGTCAATATTAAAACATCACAATTCACACCATAAAATGATAACCTACAATAAACGCATCCAAGATTAATGTTAATCCCTTGCTAAATTAGAAGGGAACTTATGTACTTTGTTCCAGACAATCTGATCAAAGTTTTATGATGTATATCAATTTTGAACTTGATAATCAACCAATTTACATCATAAAGCAATTCTATCGACTAACTCTTTAACATAATCAATACATCGACCAATCCATACAACACAATATATATTTACCTTAGTGATAAAACTTTCATGTTCTTCAGCCTGTTGAGCGATCTTAACAGCTTGTTTTGACAATATATCCTTCATTTTCTCTTTCCTTTGAGCAACTTTCTAAACAAACAAACAAATTCCCAATTCAAAAATTAGAAATATTGTATAAACAATCTACAAAAAAAAAAAATCGAACTCAAAATCGTACCATGGATCGATCTTCTAAACTCTGCTTCACTCCTTGAAACCTATGCCCATTCAATTGAGATGTTGAAAGAGGTTACTCGATTGAAGTAATTAAGAAAATTTGCTCACAATTGTCGCTGCCTTCGATGTTAAAAGGAGAAGAAGATCTCGAAGTGAAAGAGTTAGATCTACGGATCAAATCAAACCGCAACTGAGAGCTTGAAATCCAGCAAAGCACACACACACATAGAGAAAGAGAGGAGTTTATCAAGATACTTGCACACAATATCGAAGATCATGATAGAAAATGCAAAATACTTGCTTGATTTCAACATCTGTTATGAGCAATCAGGGACGGGGTGAGCAATCAAAAATCGGAACATACCAATTCAGAGCGCAAGCCAGGGGTAGTGTCAAGGCGTAGCTGTAGGCGTAGCTGTAAGAGACAAGCGAAGCTGCGAAGGCCCCGATGTGTTTGCCTTCTTCGCCTCTTATCTGCCTCACTACCAATGAACGGATGACCAACGAATTTGAAGTATACGATTGTGAATTAGGGTTGAGTTACGTTCTTCATTCAATATGTTGTCATTGCAGGCCTGCAAGGTGCAAGTTGTGACTGACTAACTTATGGAAATTTAGTGGGCTTCACAATCAGTTTCATAGTTCTTACTTCACAAATAATGAATTGGGTTGGCCTTGATAATTAATAGGGTTTGTGTCCTGTGCGTTTTACACATCTATGATTTTTATGTAAAAATTAATATATATATATATATATATATATATATATATATATATATATATATATATATAATTAAATTAAAAGTAAATATAATTGCATATAAAAAAATAATTTGTATATATATAAATCCTACGGTTCGGTCCAGTTTTTATACAGTTTGAAAATTTTGAAACTGTAATCCAAACCGTTCATTATGGTTTGAAAAGTTTGAAGCCGCAAACCAAACCGTAAAGAAAAATACAAACCGTCAACCCAAATCGATGACCGGTTTGACCGGTTTCACGGTTTCAAACCGGACCGTGAACACCCCTACCGGCTGCAGCAAGGAGCAGGGCATATCAGTTGGTTTCAGATGAGGCGTGAGCAGCCCAATGCATCAAGTACATATCTTCTTTCATTTTCCCTATCAGTTTATGTTATGATCTTATTGTTATGGTTATGCATTGGTATTGATAACGATATTTCAGAATTTTGTGGCCTGCTTGTGATTGAGTTATATGCCATCTGCATACCTTGGATTTTTAGAATGATAGTAGGAGGTCGCCTCCTTTAGAGCAGGTTACTTTGGATGCAGTAACTGTAGCATACATGTGTGGGGCTCGGCGGTGTCTCGCTAGTTCGGGAAGGTGTCGTTAGGGGATAGATCGGTTAGATGCCCAGCTGTGGTGAGCTCGGGTTTTTCAGCAAAAGTGGCCAGAGGATGGTAGGGAGAATTAGTAATTCTCTCAAGCTGTGAGTTGTGAGGGGCTAGACGATCGAAGTGGGGGATAGCCACTAGTGGGGGCCAGAAACATAAGCAAGTGCAAGACTGAGGTGCTTCCGCAGTTATGGTGAAGTAGGAAGCAACTTAAGTGGCTATTTGGTTTGAGGAGCAGTTAGGTTGGAAGTTGGGGGAGAACTTCCCAACCTTGAATTCGCGTCTTAGCGAGTAGTTGGTGAATGGTTCGGTGAAACCAGGTCGGAGAACCTTCGGAAGGTGCGAGTTTAGTCGGGATATAAGGTTGCGAGGTAGTCGCAGCATTCCCCAGCAGCGAGTCAATGAGGGAAGTGATGTAAGATGCGGGTAAGCCGTAACGTTCATTAGCAACTTAGCTAGCGGAGTGTAGGCGGGGGCTCGTATCTCCTAATTCGCGGAGTGTGGGTGGGGGCCCGTATCTCCGAGTTAGCATGATAAGAACCAGGAAAGTATAGCTAGTTGAGATCAGGAGAGGAGTGGGTCTTCATAGCCCTAGATAGGTGAGACCTGAGGGAAAGGCTACTCCGAAGTATAGATGAGTGGGACCTGTGGGCGAGGCCCGTGTTCTTTTAGTAATAGGTGGGACCTGGTAGAGACCTTAGGGTAAGGTAGAGGATCGGGGATCCTAGATCTTCTAGAACCAGAGTGGTTGGGTTGGTAGAGCAGTTCAGGTAGTCGCGGTATCTTCATGAGTCGCTGGGAGCGACTGAGGGAATGTTCTCGCGTTTGGTAACCAGTGGGGAACCAGTATTTCAGGGAACGGTGGATCGGTTGGGACCTAGGTGGTCTCGGTTCATCTGGAAGGCGGATGGGAGTCGGCAGGACTTCAGGCATGAATGATGATAAGGTGTTTGGTGCAGAAGGCAGTGAGCTGATCGGGTAATGCTAAGTTGCTGACTGCGGAAGCAGATAGTCTCGGAGGATGGTCTGAATTCACACGTTGGGTGGAGTTTTCAGTTTCGGAGCATCGTATGAGGGGATTTTTCGTGAGTGCTAGTATGATGGTCGACGCTGAGAGTGGCCAGTATTGCGGTTTCAGCAGAAGATTTGTTCTTGGTGGAGATCGTAAAGATCGTTGCTTATAGGAAGTTGCCTTAGAAAGGCCAGTGACAGTGCAAGGAAAAGGGGGGGAACCCCTTGTGTATCAATGTAAGTGCACTGTGAGTACCAGTAAGGCTACCGGTTGGGTAAAGGGTTGTACTCGAAGGTAGTAATGATCGAATTATCCCGAGGATGATGTATCCAGGAATGGACCAATTGGGTGAAGTGCATAAAGATGTAAGCGGATTGTAAGATAGTTGACTGTGGCAGACTTCGAGGACGAAGTCTAGTTTAAGTAGGGGAGTGTTGTAACACCCAGAATCATGAAGACCCAGAAAGGAAAGAAAACCCTAAGTCAAAGGGGTCAACTCGTCGAGTCTAAGGAGGAACTTGACGAGTCAGAGCGGACCCCGTGTGTAACATCCCAAAATTCAAGACCAAAAATTTCTTTTTAATAAAACATTACTTTAAACAAAGACATCATTCCAAAACATAATCTGAGTATAAGTTTTCAAAACACTTGTTTATTATCAGAGTAAACATTCCCAGGCTGACTAATCTATAGTGTGTGCCATGCGATCACCCCGAGCTCCTCCCTCCGCTACCGGAAGTACCTGAAAACAAAACTGAAAACCATAAGCACGAAGCTTAGTGAGTTCCCCACCTTACCACATACCACGCAATAATATATACTGCACATTCTGGGCCACGCCCGCTATCCTGGGCCTCGCCCTTCTACTTCGGGCCTCGCCCGCTATAACGGCCCCGCCGCTCCAGGCCCCGCCTGGCTTCGAGCCCCGCTCGGATACAGATCTGTTTCACTTAGGCCTCGCCTGTCACAGGGCCTCGCCCACTAACATATAATAGCACATAAACATATCACATAACATTACATAAGCTAAACATATACTAACAACTCTTGCTCTAAGGCCTCGCCTATCTCTGGGCCCCGCCCGAGTCCTGCTACTGATGAGTCATGGAACCTCGTCCATACTCCTGCTGATAGTGAGGTTCGGGCCCAGCCCACCCTCACTCCTTTCCTAACTTGGGCCTCGCCCCTGCTCTGCTGCTACTGAGACGTGGAACACCATCCACACTCTGCTATTGGTGAGATACGGGACCTCGCCCTCTCTCACCTCCCTACCAGGCACATACAAGTATCACACAGACAACAAGTATAAACTATCACATAAACCGCTCCTTGGGCATCCGCCCTCTGTCATTGGACCTCGTCCAAATATCATACTAGCATACTGTGCCTAGGGCTAACCCCCGGGTCTTCTACTCATAACTACATGGGCCGGCATTGTGGCCGTAGACCCATTCATACAAAGGGAAACTCACCTGATACTGCTGAACTGCTGCTGCTAACCCCTTTTACCGCTACCTGACCGCTAACTCCGAACTGCTGCTCCGCTAGCTCCCCGAGCTATCAATAACAACCCAACACTTAGTCTAACTGACCTCCAAAGGTCAACCAAGTCAACTCTGGTCAAAGTCAATGTCCTGGTCAAAGTCAACCTTCCAGGTCAACCCTACTCGCCGAGTCACCCTACTGACTCGCCGAGTTCATAAATCCAGAGTCCTTCCACTCGCGACTCTACTCGCCGAGTCAGCCCCTGACTCGCCGAGTTTACTGATTCCCGATTCCTGTCCTGTCCAACTCACTGAGTCCTGGCTCGACTCGCTGACTCGAGTCTTAACTCGAAGGGTTTGGGACCACTCGACCTGACTCGCCGAGTCTAAGAACAGACTCGCCGAGCACACGACAATCTTCATCCAACTCGCCGGGTTGTTCATCCAACTCGCCGAGTTCATGCCTATCTTCATCCGACTCGACGAGCTGTT
Source organism: Lactuca serriola (assembly GCF_051521515.1). Classification (NCBI taxonomy): domain Eukaryota; kingdom Viridiplantae; phylum Streptophyta; class Magnoliopsida; order Asterales; family Asteraceae; genus Lactuca; species Lactuca serriola. Next base: position 14,166,818 of record NC_136413.1, read on the forward strand.
CATCCCACTCGTCGAGTTCCTCTTCATCTTCAAGCTACTCGCCGAGTCCACTAGAAGGACTCGTCGAGTCCACTAAGATCCACTTACATGCAGAGGACTTCCGAGTCATGCATGAGCTCCAAACTGTAGATCTACCCTCCCCAAGCCTATTTCCCACGTAAAGTTGCAAACTTTACGTGTAGAGAGGGAGATCTAGGCAAAATACACCCATAGCTAGGGTTTAGGACCAAGAGACTCCAATTTCCACTCAATGGTTGATACTTTCTGGGATTCCATACCAAAACAAGCATGGATCTGAGGTAGCACCCTCAGATCTGGACCTCAAGCTCAAGATTGGTCTTAAACATGGCTTAAAAGCCCCAAAACTCATATCCAAGGAAGATCTAAAGGAGGGAAACGAATTGATACCTTCCAATGCTCTGAAATGCTTCCAAAACTTCAGATCCAAAGCCACTCCCTGATGCTTCAAAGATTCCCACTCCTTCTTCTTCCTTAAAACCACTCAAAAATGGCTAAAAGCTTGAATGAACACAATGGGGGCTTAAGGTGCGGCGTTCTGGGTGTGAGAGGCTGTAAAGGAGCCCTAGGAAGAAGATTGAGACGCTTAAATAGGCTCCAAGCCCCGGATTTAGGGTTTTCCTCGCACAGACCAGACTCGCCGAGTCCACTTGGCCGACTCGTCGAGTTGGTCACTTTCTTATCGACCCGGATCCCGTTCCGACTCGCCGAGTCCTTCCTTGGACTCGTCGAGTTCTTCTTAAATTTAGGGTTTCCTTTACTTCTTGGCTTTCAAAATCCTGGGTGTTACACCGTGTCGCAAATTAAGTGACTGACTCGGCGAGTCTGGTCTGGGCTGGGAAAGCCCTAATTCTGGGACTTGGTACCCTATTTAAGCATCTTATTCTCTTCCTTAGGGTTCATTACAACCTCTCTCGTCCAGAACCCCAAAAACCCTAGCCACCAAACTTCATTTTTGGAGCTTTTGGTGATGATTGAGGTCCATTGGAGTGGATTTTGAAGGGTTGGAAGAAAGGAGCAAGAAAGGAAGTGTAGATCCAGCCTTCATATCATTTTGGCAACTGTTAGAAGGTAAAAATTATGGACCTTGAGCTTTCAATTGATAGATCCCCTTTCTAGTTTGCTTTTGGTCACATTTGGATCATTTCCAAGGTTAATCCGAGTATTAATCCCTTGAGGATGGATTTGGACAACAGATCTGGACACTCTTAAGCTTTAGGAGCTCAGAGTTGCTGGCTTTATCCAGCTAAGATCCCATTTCATGACCTAGGTTTTCATTGAAGCTTGGATTAAGTGTTTTAGCCCCATAACACCTTGCATGCACGTAAAGTTAGCAACTTTACGTGCAATGCTAACATAAGGAGTCCATATCTATGCGTTGGAGGTGTTGGGATGGACTGTAATCAACAAAATAGAGATGTCACAAGATGGACTTGGCGAGTCAGTTCATGGACTCGACGAGTCGGGCCGCAAACCCAAGCCCTTCTGTTTATGAGTCGGATCAGTGAGTGGGGTTAGAGAAGGGCTCAGCTAGTATGGGTTCATAATGGACCTGAAGATCATAGTACTCGACGAGTTGAAGAGGAACTCGGCGAGTCCAAGGCAATCTTCTTAGTTATGAAGATGAACTCGACGAGTTCAAGGATGAACTCGGTGAGTCGATTGAAGATGGTCCTGAATGTTAGTTGAAGGAGAACCCGTTGAGTTGTTGCTAGACTCGTCGAGTAGAGTCGAGGTCGTTTTGGGATTTGAGGAGCATGGACTCGACGAGTTGGTAGAACAACTCGACAAGTTGAGTCAACTGGAAGTTGACTCTGACTGTTGACTTTGACCTTGAGAAGGACCTTGACCAGAGTTGACTTAGTTGGCTTCTTGAGGACAGTTAGACTAAGTGTTGCTATTTTGGTATTTGTAGCTCGGGAAGCTAGAGGAGCAGCAGTTCAGAGAGTTGTTGGATAGCAGCCAGAGGGTTATCAGCAGTTTCAGCAGCTCGAGGTGAGTCTTGTCATTGTGTGCATGGGTCTACGGCCATAATGCTGGCCCATTATGTTCATGTTCATGTTTATGCTTATGTATAGAAGGAAGACCCAGGGGTTAGCCCTAGGCACTTATTGATATATGTTCCGGGTTATGACCTGATGTCGGACGAGGCCCGAGGAGTGTTAGGATGTTAGAGGTCTTTGTGATTCTTGCATGTGTCGGTATGATAGGATACAGACCGAGGGTTCGATGTCGGGGTAAGCCCGAAGTACGTTAGATAATAGTATGCTTCCGGGCCGGGGGTCCGATGCCAGTGTATTCCCGAGGAAGATTCTTATGTAATGCGTTAGATTATACTTGTTGTCTTCGTGATACTTGTATGTGCATGGTAAGGAGGTAAGTGTGGGCGAGGTCCCGTATCTCATCACTAGCAATGGGGTTCCATATCTCGATATTAGCAGAGCAGGGGCGAGGCCCGTGATAGGAAGGATGTGAGTATGGGAGAGGGCACATATCTCACTACTAGTAGGAGTGTGGACGGGGCTCCACTACTTCAGTAGCAGACCAGGGGCGGGACCCAAGTTAGGTGAGGCCTTAGAGAAGGGTATGGTTAGGGAATGTTTATGTATGTTTCAGTATGTTATTTAATCGTATGTATGTGTATGGCGGGTGAGGCCTAAAGGAAACAGATCTGTATACCGGGCGGGGCTCGATGCCAGGTGAGACTTGATGCCAGGCGGGGCCTGATGACGAACGGGGTCTGATGGCGGGCGAGGCCCAATGCAGCGGGTGGGGGCCCAGTATGTGGTTATGTGCTCGGTATTATGTATGGCATGTATGGGTCAGTAGATATGTATGGTATGTGGTAGGTTGGGGAACTCACTAAGCTTCGTGCTTACGGTTTTCAGTTTGGTTTCAGGTATTTCCGATAGCGGAATGAAGAGCTCGGGATGATCGCATGGCACACACCAAGAAGTTTAGCCTGAGATGTTTACTCTGATAAAATGAATAAGTGTTTTGGAAGAAGATACTCTGATTTGTCATATAACCCCTTTTTGTATGATTGAATGACTTAATACTATGGATTTGTAATGTTTTTAAAAGAAATTTTTGTCATAATTTTTGGGATGCTACAATGTAATTATTCATAATTTAAATTAGGATAAATATACACTTTGATCTGGTCCAAGATAAGAAGTAGATTAAAGAAAGAAAAAAAACCCTAATCGACCCCACAAAATAGAATCGGCCATAAATTCCCTTTCATTCTCTCCTTCTCTCGGTTCCTCTCTCTCGACATACCCTCTCTCCAAACCTAGGGTTTTTCATTTTTTATCAAAGGAAGAAAAAGAGTGTTGTCATTCTTGGGGTGCTTCCACATTAGTTAGTTTCGATTTGAGCTCTTCATCATCCAAGAAGAAGCAAGGATTCAATACACATTAAAAGAGTGTTGTCATTCTTGGGGTCCTTCTGTTGCATATTTTAAATTTTATAAAGTATCATCATATTCCAACAATTAAGGCTTTCTTGGAGAGAGATAGAGAGAGATGGGGTGTATTATGGGCCATTTATATATTTTTAATTGATTGTTCTAATGTTGTTACTTACGCTTATCCATAAATAATAGTAGCTAAAACAACCTGACATTTCCACCAAGAAATGAGATATGAGTTAACCTTGCCATTGTAGCTTGTGTTTGTAATGCTCTAAATTTTCAAATACATTTTTCATTTTTAATTCACATAATTCTCATTAACACATTTCACAAAAACTTCAAAGTGTCAATTATCAAAAACACAAATCCATAATCGTTTGAATAAAAATTCAGGATCCTCTAAAACATGTCTCTAACTCGGGTGTGTGTGTACAATCAAGTCGCTGCATTCCCGTGATCCTGAGAGGTACCTGAAACACATAACACATATGTCACAACTAGCATTTTAGCTAGGAAATTTTGTGTTCATGTAAACATCAACTATTGTGAAACTTGTAACTTTAATTTGATATTATTCACTATGCTCATTCAATGACAACAAATTGGATCGAAATCCACACATGAAATTCAAAACCTAATACAATACATCTCATGTAGTAAACTATTGGTTGAAAACCCTAAAAATCTCGGTTCAAGTTTAATATGGACTAGGAACCTCTTATTGGGCCTAATGGATCAATAAACTTTCAATTTGGCCATTTTGGGCCTAGGAACCCTATTTGGGCCCTAATTGAACCTGTATTCATAAAACTTTAGCCTTTTGGGCCATGTGAGCCTATGATGATCCATCTTATTACTATGAGCCATGATGGGCCATAACTAGCTTCATAAGCCTTAATGGGCAGTAAACTACATTATTGGGCTTCTTTGGGCCGTGAACCCTCATAAGGGCCCAATAGGCTAAAAAATATTTATTTTGGGCCTCATAAACTCGAAATAAGACAAGAGAGGGCCCAAATCTTCTCATCTCTTTTCTCCTAGCCCATTCTCTCTCTCTCCCCCCCCCCCCCACACACATATATATATATATATATATATATATATATATATATATATATACACATATTGGTTTAAAAAAAATGGAGAAATCAAGTTAATTGTAAGCTTGCCACCTAATTATTGTTTAATGATAATCTAGGCTAGGATTTCTTAAACCATCGTGTAATAACCACAATCAATCCCTCCCCTCTCTTCTTATTGCTCCCGACCGAAGTCACCACCCCTCACCATCTTCATTTTTACTTTTAAATACTCTAAAAAATCCTCTCAAGAACTCCCCTTTCCTCCTCACTTTGTGTGTTTGGACATCATTTCGAGTAGAAAAAATAAATTTTAAGGTTGTCTTTGATTATTGAACTAATATGCGATGTTAGTGTTAATGAAGAGTTTGAAGGTTACAATTTCCGACACTAAAGATGAAATTGAAAAAATGGTATGTCTAAATCATTATAGGGTCATATGATTTTTGGTTCAATCTCATTGCAAAACCGATCCTATTGCGATCCAGATTATTTTTGGCCTTTATAATCATAATATGTCACGATTTCACAAACAAAATTATGATTTTAACAGTAATGTTTTGAACAACATTCTTATAAGGAAATATATATTTCAAAGTGCTATGTGTGGTTGTGAGATTGAATATTGGAAAGGAGACATCTTTTGAAGAGTTTGGTATTTGATCAAATATATGTGTGGTTGATAGATTTAATTCCAAAAAGAATGAACTTTTTAATTCATTTTTCATTTCCATTTGACCAAAACAGCACCTGATATCTTTACAAATATACCAAAATTAAATATGCTGAAAATAGGAGGAGCAAAATGGTAATAATCTAAAAGACGAGGGTATGCGGACCAATGGAGAGCCGACGGAAGAGAGAGAATATCTATATAAAAGACATTTCTCCGAATACCATAAGCTTCCTCCGATTTTTCAGAAAAAAAGTAGACTCTAATAATCAGAGGTGAGGATCTTCGAGGTAATTTGCCCCCCTTTTCTCCTTCTCTCTCAAAATTATCTGTTAAAATTTTCAATTTTCAATGGATTCCTGTATATATAGCTATCATGTATTCAATCGTGTTGTTTGCGAGTTTTAATTTGAATTAGGGTTTGTGTTTGCGGAAAGTTTAGGATTTCCTGGTGGCGGTAAAGGATGGCTTCGAAGCGGATCTTGAAAGAACTCAAGGATCTTCAGAAAGATCCTCCTACCTCTTGCAGCGCAGGTATCGTATTATCATCGATCTGTTCAGATCATATTTCCGTGTTTTCCCCGACTCTTAATTTTGATCCACCACGTTCTACGTTTAAATTCTAAACCAAAGCTGCGATTCAACTGCGATATCGCTAATCGTTGGTGAAATAATCACTACAATTCCTAGGTTTTTCGTTTTGTGTCCAATTTCCTAGAAAGATGATTCGATCTCTAGGTAAACCTGCTACATGACGGATTCTGTAGTCATACGAGATCCATGATGTATTGACATGTTAATCGGAAATGAAATAGACTGGACTATTAGTATTAGGTGTTTAAGTTTCTACATCAGATCCTTGTTGCTTCTTGTGGCTCACCTCCATGGAAAAGTTTCCCAATTGTAACCTTTTGAAATTGGTAGAATCTGCAGACTTTATGAACATCTGTTGGTGGTGATTGTAAGCCAATATGAAGGTGATTGATATTCTTGATTTGTTTATCTAATTTTTAGGCCCAGTGGCAGAAGATATGTTTCACTGGCAAGCTACAATTATGGGTCCTCCTGATAGTCCTTATGCTGGTGGAGTGTTTCTAGTTACCATTCATTTCCCTCCAGATTATCCATTTAAGCCACCAAAGGTATATATATATAATAAATAACTCATTTGAAAATTGAAGAATGATCTGTTTGTTAAATGAAATATTACCCTTTTGCCCCTTTTCCAGGTAGCTTTCAGGACAAAGGTTTTCCATCCCAATATCAACAGCAATGGCAGCATTTGCCTTGATATCTTGAAGGAACAATGGAGCCCTGCTCTTACCATTTCCAAGGTTTTAACTTTTTTCAACATTCTATTACTCCAGAATGAAATGGGAAACGTGAAATGACGATTTTGCCCTTTGTGTGTGTGTGTGTAGGTATTGTTGTCCATTTGCTCTCTGTTGACCGACCCGAACCCAGATGACCCTTTGGTCCCTGAGATTGCACACATGTACAAGACGGATAGGAACAAGTATGAGACAACTGCAAGGAGCTGGACCCAAAAGTATGCCATGGGTTAGATGATGATGATGATGATGATGATGCTGCTGATGTGTTTGTGTTTGTTACTGGTAAGGAAGGGCACCTTTTTATCTTTTTCCTTTTGTGGGTTTTTGCTTATTTTTAATTTCAAGAAAAAAAATGTGTGGAATTTTAATATGCGTCTATTGTAAGATAGACTTTAAAAAAAAAGGGAAAAGGTGAACTCCTTCAGACGCTCTTCCTGTTGCTTTTAATTTTGTATGGAAAAATATTTGCCTTTCCAAACTATATCTAATTCTTCTTCTTAACCCTTTGCTTTTTATTTCAAGATTTTCAAGTTTGTTGCTGCTTTTATTTCACAGTTGTGATTGGCTATATAGTATAAAAAATCCCAGTTGTTCAAAGTGTAATAATGTCTTGATAAGGAAAAAAAATTAAAATACAAATTACAAGTATGATTCTATAATAAAAGTACATTGCCATTTCTTGTATTTATCTTAACAAAATCCAGTGTAGAAAAGTTAGCCTGGATTGATAACAAATAGGACGGATTTTATCAGAATTAAGAACGCAATATCAAAGAACAGTGAATCAGTAGCAACTTTTTTTTTTTGCATTGAATCTTGACGTTCCTTTGAGAAATTGTCTTTTTGTTATGATTTTTTGGTTACTGTTTTTGTGAAAATGGTATAATATTTGTCTCCATCAGTGTTTTGTGAATTTGTGAATTTGTCCTTTTGCTTTGAGAATTCGTCACCTACTCCTTTGCCTCCACCACTAATACTATCCTTCCTTTTACCACCGACTCTCATCTTGTCCTTCTTCCTTCACTTCTTTTAACGATGACCACCACCTAGATTTAGGGCTTTATTTGATTTTTCATCTTATTCATAGAAAAGAGAAAATAATCAAGATTTTGTATTGATTAAAGTTTAAAATGGTTGATAAAATTAAAACATAAGAAAAAGGCAAAATAATCATATTTTACCATTGATTAAGAGGGGGTCTAATGGTGTTGAACAAAATAACCAGCGTCATAAATTTTGAAACCATGAGGACCACAACAATGCCAACAGCATGGACCAAAATTGTAGATCAATCAATTTTTATGAGTTGAGGACAAAAACAACAACAAAATACAAAGTTGGACTAAAGTTGTAATTTGAACTAGACCATTTGGCAACCTACTCCATTTTGTTATTATAGGTTAGATTATTTTCTCACAAGTTTAAAGGTCTTCATAGGTTCTAGATCATTATTAGAATTTAGAACAATTCATTAAATGAGCATCTTTTCCAAGTTTAAAGGTCTAGTGTATTAGCGAGATCATTTTTTGATACGTAAAAAGACTTTTCGGACAATCCGTGTGATTAGAATAGAGACTAGAAAGGTACGTCTATGACATGCAATTGTTTCCCATGCACAATGTAATGCAGTTTACCAAGTTCATCTATTTTTGGTATATATAATTTGTAGAGTTTCCAAAAGTTGAATCAAACTTGCATATAAATCATTATTTGAAAATTATGTTCTTAGAAAATTCACTAATGGACCTATAGGTAACAATATACTATTCATCCATATTCTCCTCCTTGGACCGATTCTACTTTTTCCTCATTCTTTTACCCTTATTTCCATTCTAAACATGAGAGATATAGTATAGTGATTAGTGGATATACTTTATATTGTGCTTATGCCCATCGTCATCGTGTTCTCAAAATACATACCAATCAACACTAGAGTCTAGAGCCTATGTCAACACTGTTGTTGTTGTAGTTGTTCCAAAGCCATTACATAGGCATCTCTCTTGGACGACCAAACTTACTTTTCTACTTCTTCATGTTAACCATTAACGTTTTTTATATTTCGTTTACATATAAAAATTTATAAGCAGGGTCGGTCCTGACTTATCTTAGGCCCTGTGCAAACACGAAAAAATGTCTCTTAAAAATAAGTTTAAAAAATAAAATAAAATATTATATAAGTATATTTAAAGGACTCTTAGTTAAAAAAATAAAATAAAAATAGTATATAAAATGTTATATAAGTATATTAAAAGGCCTATTAAAAAGATTATATAAGTATATTAAAGTGGAACGCAACAAATTAAAATCCAAAGGAAAGGCTTTGGAGGAATCGAACAGAGGTTAGCCGACAGTTTACAAGCCAAACCACACTAACCATTTCAACTAAAGTAATACATGTGCCACACAAATGTTCCTGCTTATATATATTATCATATAAAGCAATCAGATAATTAAAAAAGCCATCAAGAAGAATCGAACCAAGGTTTATAGTTTATAAGTGGCACGCCTTAAAAAAGCCCTGAACAAATTTTTGGTTAATTATGGCTGTAATATTATATATAAGATAACGTTATTAGGTTAATAGGATGATTTTCGGGCCATATTTTTTCCGGGGTCCTGTACGATTGAACACTTTGAAGTTTGAACTCCCGTCTCCCTAGAGCCGGCCTGTTTATAAGAGCATAGAGATTATTCGTGGGTTGTTATGTTTTTTGTTTGAGGCTATTTACATCATTTGGTATTCAAAGCCCAACTAGATCCAGTTTATGTAAGCAATCACTAGCATTAATAATACTAGATAAGACGTCCCATTTCATATTACTCAATCATGTTAGATCTTTTCTCTTTACCAAGCAAAGAACTGTACTTTAATGAATCAGCAAGCTACTAGCGATTAGGTGTGTTTCCTTTAAAATAATAAAGAAGAAATTTTTGAACAAACAGTCATCTGATTAAAGAATCATCAAGCAAAAAACGCTTATTCACGTATTAGAATGGTTACATGAGTTATATGAAAATTGGATTTGGATCGATTGAATAGGAGAAACCCAAGAGTGCTTTGTGTTTGCTCGAATGAAACAGAGAGATAACTAAATCTGTTACAAAAGAAGCATTAATGGCTGAAAGTGAAATGACTGAAGGTCTTAACGGGAGAGGAGAGACAAAACAATGTTAAAAAGACTTGGATCAAGAAACAAATTATTTATTTTTGCTGCAAAACGTTCTATTATATTGGCACGAGGGAGGATGCTTAATATTCATATATTCATATAAATATAAGTATATTCATATATAAATCTACCACCTCCCCTCCGCCACCGACCACTACCACCACCGCAACAAATCACCATTGCCACCTTCGCCACCACCACCACCTCCGCTATATTTATGAATAATCACTTCATTTATACTTATTCATATATGAATATACGTATTCATATATGAATATAGTAATTCGTATATACTTATATATGAATATACATATCCATATACATATTCATATATAAATATGATCCGTTCAGTCGGCCCGATACGTTTGAGCGTTTAAACGTATATTCAAAATGGATGGCTTAGATTCATTCCCTCGTTCTCAACATTTTTTTCTCAGTTTAACCCTCTTTTTTTTTTCTCTCTCTCTCTCTCTAAGAAAGAATATTTTGGTAGGAAGGTAAGAAATTTTTTATACACATATTTTTTTTAGCAAACAAACGAAATGAATCATTAGATGATTAAAAAATAAGATGTTTTATAAGAAAAAATTCCCAAAAAACACCTTCATGATTCATTTTTAAATAAATCAAGAAAAATTTCAATTTATTACAATTTTAGTGAATATCAACAAAATCATCGTAAAAATGAATCATCGAAATGTTTTTTTAATTTTCTTTAGAATCATGTAATTTTTGATTAATTTAGTGATTCGTTTGTTTTATTCGCTAAAAAAAAGCCGAAAATTTGGGTACTTTGAAGGTATTACAACCTTGATATATATATATATATATATATATATATATATATATATATATATATATATATATATATCAAGGTTGTAAAAAACGTTCGACATTAGCTAGTCGGTGGATTGGGGTTAAGGGATTAATCGGCTAGGCGGAGATTAATCGGAGAATTAATCGGGGACCAATAATTGCTAATTTGTTGAATTTTAAAATATTAAATACGACTAATATCATATCAAAGTTCGTAAATATCACTAATATGATAACATAATAGGTTAATATGATTAATACAATACTAATCATGCCTCAAATAGTTTCCATTGAGATAAAACTTCTTCAATATGTTAAAATTTCGTCATTTTATAATGTTTCATTCATTATGTATGTAGGGATTAATCGCTAGGTGCCCTCTAATCGGTCGAGTAGCGCCTAGGGATTAATCGGGATTTTTTACAATAGTGATATATATATATATATATATATATATATATATATATATATATATATATATATATATATATATATATATATATAGGGAGTGCTTCAAATGAGAACCCAAAAAGGTTAAGAACCTAAGGACCATTTTTTTTAAAAATGTTTTCATTAAGGGCATTTTGGACTTATCAAATATTAAAATTATATTAAACAAACTTTACATTCCCTAATTACAACTAATTGCCACTTGTTGTTGGACAACTGCCATACCACCGTCGACCGTCGTCGGACAACTGCTGGACTAATACTAATTTAATGACATTTTCTAGTCATATTCACATCTTAATAAAACAAATATTTTAGTTCTCATTTCTTTTGTAATTCTTTTTAATACATACCATTTTATTTTTGCAACCAACTATACAAAATTTTAATGAAAAAATAGATTTATGTCTTGATAAACTCAATCTTCTATTTTTTCTAAATTGTAGATTTCTTTAAAAAAATATATCGTGTATAAGACATATTCACAATTTAAAATATCATATTCACAGTTTAATAGACATATTAATTCTTTAATACACAATTTAAAATTTTAATGCATACATTTATTCATATTTTAACATAAAATTTATACATAATATACAACTAAATACAATCAATTTTCAGTTTAATACATAAAATTCAGAACATAACATAATACAATCATTTATACAATAATTCACATATTTATATTTAAACTCAAACTCTACCACCACCACCAACTACCGAACGTCACCACCATCCACCTGTGCCACCGTCATCCTCCTCCTTCTAAATCAGATATGTATATAAAATCATTGATTGATAGCTTAATAACTATATTTACAATTTAATATACCAATTAAATTACTTATTTAGAGTTAAATGCAAAACAATTATAAAAACTAATACATTCTTACATATTTATACAACACAAAAATAAATATGTTCACATGAAAATTAATACAAACATTCATACATAGATCATTCATATTTTAACAAAAATTTATTAAAAAATGACATCTTAATACAATGAATTTACAGTTTAGTACACAAAATCCACAGCTTAATATATAAAATTCACAGTTTAATGCAAAAAATTATACATTTACAACCATATTCTTAACTTAAAACTTACACATATACCTTCAGATTTATATACTAGTCTTCTTTCATAGTTTATTTAAGCAAATATTCACAATTTAAGTTTTACGTACTCTATTCAAAATTAGATAAAATCATATATGTATATAGTGTTTCTTCAATCTTATATTTCAGAAGCAAATAAAAAATTTATATACAAAATCACAGTTTAATATCAGTCAATTCACATATTAATACTATTAATTCACAACTTAATACAATTAATTCATAGGTTAATATAGTCAACTCATAATTTAAACAGAAAATTCACAGTTTAATGCAGTCGATTCACTGTTTAAAACACAAAATAACAACTTAATACAAGAAAATTCACAACTTAATGCAGTCGATCCATAGTTTAAACCACAAAATAAACAACTTAATACAGAAAATTCACTGCTTAATATAAAAAAGTATGCATTCAAAAGCATATTATCAATTTAAAATTTTTAATACAGTCAATTCACAATTTAATACAGTTAATTCATAGTTAAATAAACAAAACCCACAACTTAATATAGTTAATTTACAGTTTAAACAAAAAAAGTCACGGCTTAATGCATTCAATTCACAATTTTAAACACAAATATCACAACTAAATACACAAACTTCATAGTTTAATACACAAAAAGTATGCATTCACAACTAAATTCATAGCTTAATAACTTACCAAATTTCATTGAGGCATTTCATCAAACACCTTGTATGCATCTTTTTTTTTTCTTTAGAACTTCCTTTTGTAAATACCATCAATGTAAACACCATACGCATACTAGATCTAACCTGAAAATGAACAAACACATTAGATCTGATGTCAATTTGATGGTGTTTTGACAAGAGATAAAAGAGACAGAGACATAAACGAGTTAGAGATAAGAAGGAGGCGACACATAATAGATCTGGAACAAATCAGACAATCATTTCGCCGATGATGGAACAAATCAGAGAAAAAAAATAAGTTCAAAAGTTCCGGAATAGAACGAGTTTGAGATTAGCACCTGTAGGCTGAGATGATTACTGTGATTTGTGATTTTTGATGCTCCGACAATGACACCAACGGTGGGGGAACAGATCCGTTGTAGATCCTGTGATGGAATGATGAAATAGAAAGAAAAACCTTTGTATAATAACACTAAATTCTCAGATCCACATTATATCTAACTTGATCTGATGTAAATGAAGATAAAGGCGGTCTCCAGTGGTTGTTTGAATAAATAAGTAGACCTGGAGGTGATCGGAGATCTGGAGGCGACAAAGAGCTTCATACTTTGTCAGATTGGTTATTCCGGCGAAGCGGATCGAAGAGTTTTCTAGTGTTTCATCAGATTTAAAACGTTGGAGATCTGGAGAAAAAACATATTCAGACTTCGAAATATAGTATAGTGTTTTCTAGGTGTTCCAACAAAGCAAAGCGGCTAATGGAAGGCGACAGTCGGTGTTGGTGAGATAGATGACGGTGGAAGGAGGTGGCGCTCGGTGGTGATGGCAGATCTGATGTTGAGGGTTCTAAATCTGAAGGTGAATGCTCCAGATCTGAAGATCGTTGTATGTCAGCGACGACGATGGTGTTGACAGTGGTGTCGGCGATGGTGGTGATGGTCGGCAGCGGTAGGAGGTAAGAGAGAGAGAGAGAGAGAGAGAAAGAGAAGTTGTCTTGTGAGATAAGATTGATCAAATATGTCTGATGATTTAATTTATAAACATACATTTGACAAAAATACCCTTTTAAACTTAATAAACATATATTTGAGACATCGTATTATTTATAAGGTAAAAAGAGTGGTTCTTAAGGTTCTTAACTTTTTATGGATCTCATTTGATATATATATATATATATATATATATATATATATATATATGTGTGTGTGTGTGTGTGTGTGTGTATATAATACCTTCAAAATACTTGGGATAATGTCACTGTAGCACATGAAACTTTTTACATTTGGCTAATTTAGTCCTTAAATGTTTTTTGATACATTAGTGATTAGACCACTAAACTCGTATATGACCTAATAATTACCCCATTATCTAAAAAATTAGAGGGTTTATCGGTTACAATGCTTATGTGGCACGCTGATGTGTCCAATAAGCTTACGTGAGATGCTTATGTTTAGAAGAAGTCCACTTGTAGAACTAGGCTTATTAATTGAAACCCTCAATCAGACCTCCATTAAAGTGTTACTTACCCTTTTCTGAAAAATTAAAGACTTCCCCCCGACTATTTATGTCATGAAGAACAATGTCTTCGAGCTCATCCACCTCAAGGAATCAGCTACAAGTGACTCATGTTCAGTCGTGAGAAGGGGTAAAGCTTTGTGATTGTGGCGTTCTGGCTAAAGAACGAATGTGTTGGAAGATAACAAACCCTAGGAGGCGTTTCTAGAATTGCCAAAACAGTATGGTAGGTCCCGATACTCCTGATCTTGATAACTTACTATTTTATGGTTTGTTGTATTGTTTCTTCTTGTAAAGACGATCATGGTGGATTTGTATTTTGTTTGCTTAAAAAACCCTAATTTTATTTGCTTTTTTACGATGATTTGTGATTATGAATCAAACCCATTTCGTTAGTACATTAAAGGTAGATGATTTGTGATTGTGAATCAAACCCTAATTTTATTGGCTTTTTATAGACTAGGTTGAAGAAATATAGCTTCTTTGAATGGTAAGATGAAGAACAGGCAGAAGGGTACTACAAAAACCTTCTATATTCTCTAAAGCAGAAACTGGATGCTAAAGAGGCTTTGTCTAAGATGAACAATTTGAGGAGAAGGATTGTTGAAGTGGAGTTTCGCTATCACAGGAGCAGTATAAGGTGGCAAAGAATGAGAAAGAAGTTTTTGATGCAAGGAAGGCAATAGGTAGGTACAGGATGATAATTGCCTTGTTATTTGCTTGCTTGGTCATTTGTGTTTTGAAGTTAGGGGGTGATTGTACTTAGTTAGGTTGATTGGCGTAAGATTTTGTTTTTGGGATCCCTTGTAATTTTTGTAAAGGCAGACTAGAAAGTCAGTAATGATAGGCATTTTGTATGTTATGAAGCTGCTTTTAGTTACAAGTTGGGGCTATCAACCTTGATGTGTTGATGTTGTAAGGTGGTAAGTCCCTAATGAAAGGGCATATGATAACAAATGTAAAAAAAATATTCAAAGTCCCAAGTAT
Organism: Lactuca serriola; assembly: GCF_051521515.1. Lineage (NCBI taxonomy): Eukaryota > Viridiplantae > Streptophyta > Magnoliopsida > Asterales > Asteraceae > Lactuca > Lactuca serriola. Next base: position 14,182,054 of record NC_136413.1, read on the forward strand.
AGGGCATTTTCTATAATCAGATGTTGATGTTATTGAAACATATGCATGGCCTGTATTCCAAACAACTATATTTAATTAAATTGGTTGTTGTGTATGTTTTCATTTTGGGAACAAATTAGAAAGTGGTCCATGTAGAAGTACACTATATGTATGGGGACCATTTGTAGTTAGTAGTCAGTGGGTGTTCTTATAATGGAAAAATAGGATCTTTGAACCCATTATAGAACCATATCCGGGACCATATAAAACATTCACATGCATGCATCCAAATTTTTTCATGCACAAATATTCAAAGCCATATGTCATGAGTTTACTTAAAAAGGCAACATACTTTCATAAGTGAGTAAAATATCATTTCATGTCAACAGTTTCATTAAAAAGGCAACATATATCCATTACTGACCAAAATACCCTTTTCTGTCATGAGTTAACTTAAAAAGGCACCATCCATACATAAATGACCAAAATACCCTTTTATGTTAAGAGTGAACTTAAAAGGAACCAACCATACATAAATGCAAATTACCATCATCCTAATACATAAACTTTAAATCCAAATTACCATCATCCTAACATACATACTTTAAATCCAAATAACACAAAGTAAAAATCAACACCAATCAATTACAAGAGCTTTTCCCTTAGTATTTCCTGGATCATCAACACCACCAATTGTTTTGCCTAATTTCATCTTCAATATTCTCTCTGACTTTCTTCTCCTTATCCTCTTCAAAATCTCTGAAATTGGCCTAACCCTTACATGTTGAACCTGGATAACAGGAACAACCTCTTGAATTTGAACATTATCAACAACTTGGACATTAGGATTAACCTCATCATCTTGAACATTACTACTCTCCTCGGCTTCCTCACCCACAACAGTCTCCTCACCTACAACACCCTCATCACCTTCATAAATTCGAGGTGGAGTAAATTGCATAGACTGACTAAAATCCCCTACACTACTGGATTCAACATTAGTAGGAGTAACTTGCATATCATTTTGAGTAATATCCATCTCAATTGGATTCATTTCAACATCTTCATGTTGTTGTGGTTCACTTATACTACCCTATATGGCTATATCACATGATGTAATTATGTTAGTGACAAATCATATGTAAATAAATTTAAATTTTAAATGGTTTTACCTGTCCTGCATTTTGCTTTACACAAACTTTTTGTTTCTTCTGTTTCTTCACATTTAACTTTTGGGGCCTTCTCTGTGGACAAGTGGCCTTGTTGTGACCTATCTCCTTGCAAATACTACATCTGATTTTCTTTCCAGCCTTAGAAACCATGTGTGCTCCTGTATTCTCTGTAGTGGATTTCTTCCTCTTAGTAGCTTGCCTACTAGACATCCTTCTACTAATTGGAGGCAATGGTGGAGTATAATTTGTCTCTGGCCACATGTCACTGCTATTCATGGGGGCAATTCTGTAATTGTATGCCGTCCTAAATGTGGTTGTGCTAAACATGTTGTCTACATAGACTTCTACATCCCTATACTAACTTGGATACCAAACTTGGCCATTACCTTTACCCTAAGGTTCCCTACACTTATTTTTTGACTTTGTACAATCTCTTTGGTACAATGAGTCCCAATCCATGCATATGTCACCAATGATCCAAACTTGAAGTTCCAACACAATTATGATAAGCTTTTAGTGACTTGATTTGGAAACTCTCTTCATCACTCATCCAAGAAGCCCATAAACTAAATGTGCAAGCACCCTTGCTACACCTCACCAAAAGTCTTTTCCTATCATTTTTTTTCAAAACACAATTGATATCCATTAGCTACAGCATAGTTGCACAATATTGATTTTACTTGCCCTGGACCCTTAAATCTCATCCCTAGAATTGGTTTTTGTTTTTTCCAGTGTAATAGCTCATTAAATATGGAATGAGTTTGAATGTTAAGTTCAACTTCTCTCCCATTATCATCATCTACAATGTTGTTATCATCCTCATCATCAACACATAACTTACTCAAGAAAGGATCATTTGATGTCCTATTCATATGCACTACATCTTCATTAATTTCAAAGGCAACATTCCTAAGTTCGTCTATGTTATCTTCATTTTCACCATCAATACAAGACTCATGTTCATCATCATCATTATCTTCATCATGCCACCCATCAACACCAACCCCAATATAATCCACATAAACCGAAATTACACCATCTGTTCCATAAGCATCAAAAATAAAAGCAACATATTCCACATCATCTGAAATGGGATTAAGCCCTTCCATCAGGGAATTTTCTGGTTCACAATAGTAAATCTTTTTACACTCTTCATGCATGAAACGTTCGTAGAAGGTCACAAACTCAGAATAAGTCATAGAAGAAAAGTCGACATCATTAAAGATGGTTTTAACACCACCAGTGTAAGAGAAAGGATTTCGATTAAATACCCCTTGATAGTTGATTTCCACCATCACAAACACTCCATTAAGTTCCAATTGTGTCATTGCTCCGACTTCTTTGTTTCTTCAGCTCGATCACAGGAAGGCTTCACAAACCCAAAATCAGTTTCTTTTACAACTGAATAATGAAGACGAGTGAAGTTCGATAGTTGAAGACGAAAGGCTTTAAGGTTCGTATATCATTAATTGACGTGGCATATTTCACGTGGCATCGGATTAGCCAAAAAATATATATTAATTGACATATATAAAATGTCAACCGGAAAACCGTTTAAAAATAGATAAAATGACTAAAATAATAGGTCATATACGAGTTTACTGGTCTAGTGTACCAAAAAAAAAATCTTTAATGACCAAATTAACCAAATATAAAAAATTTCATGTGCTATATTTTCCCAAAAAAAATCTTTTGGGCCAGGTCCATTCGTTCTCGATTTTGTTTGAGAATATGTGACTTTCAATTTCTATAGGCATCAGCATACCCGCCTAAGTTCTAGCGGATACCGAAGATCAATAATTACAACATTTTCCTCTAAATCCTATTTACTCGATTTTTCTTTTTCTTTTTCTTCCTGTTACCACATCTTTACAAGACATTAATTTCATGTTCTTGAGTTTAGTGGCCCAAAAAGTAGGCTAATTGGGTGTTGGATGCAGATTTTGACTTCTACCTCACCATGTTTAACCAAAACCCCATGCAAATCGTAATTACAAATATATACAAATAAGTGTTTTTAAGTTATTAGAGAGAAAGACAAAACAAAGTTCAAAGTGGCTTATTTTAATATGTATCTCGCTTGCATTTTGTCTCATCCAGTATACTTGTTTAGTTGTCCTTTTGCTCTTTATTTATTTTTCATTATTGAAATTCTTACCTCAACATAATGATTAATCATTAATTACATGAAATAATCGTCACCGTTCATATGGCTTTCATCTGGTCTTTTGGATAACTAGTTATTGAGTATATACTAAATACCCACCATTGAGGTCAAGATATTAAATAAGTAGTTACACATGAACATAGAACTATATAAACTTCATTAAATATAACATTTCTTGTGATTCAATTAACCTCTAAAACATTATTTAACAATGACAAAAGCTTATAAATCTTGCAGAACAAAAGCCAATGCAAATTATATTGAAATGTATGTGAGGAATATGACAAATATCTTATGGGGAAAATAACATGGGGATAATTATAAGCACCAAATGATAATATATAATCCAAAATTCAATAAGAGACAAAACGGCATGTGGATTAATTATATTAAAACTATCATTCTCAAAAGACAAATTTTGAAGTCTTCCAAGTCTCTACCCTTGATTAAGAGACCTTAATGATTAACTAGTTGTTAGATGACACCCAAGCAATACGTTATTTTGATTTCAAGCTTTAAGTTAACATTCATTAATGTTTATTCTCCTAAACATTCCCTTCATAATTGTAATTAAGCTAAATTGATTTAAAATGAAACAAGTACACCTTAATATGATCGGCTCATGAACAATTATTTGTTTATACTTTGTTGTTTTTAAAATATTTGACGTATGAAATATACTTTCAAGAACTGTATCCTCGTGATAATAATAATAATTAGAACCCTTCAATATAATGCTTTTGAAAGTTTGATTCATTGAAACATATTCCAAGATACAACGTATAGCTCTAATCAATCAATAATTTAACTATATACTTTTGAATTATTGCTCCAAGTTAACACCATGCACTTGCCTAAGTAATATATGGCATACGCAAAAATTGTTTGTCACATATATGACAGCCGAAAAATCATAAGATATAAAGTATGTATGAAGTTGAAAAAATTAGAAGATATGTTTGCATACTTGCATAATAGTTGCATGCTTTCTTTGTTATTTTTGAAATAAATAATATCATATTAGAATTTAGCAAGAACTTTTTTTTTATATAAATCGAAAAACTTAAGTAAAAAAACGTTATAAAGCCCTTTCTAATGATTTAGGAATAAGTCGTGGAAAAACATAATTAGCAAGTTGGTTTGGAATCATCTTTTGAGACAAAATTAAAATAATGTTGTTTCCAAATTTGGATTAATAATTATTATTCTTTTTTGTTTTTAGCTTTAACCACATAAAATGGCTTTTTGTTGTGTACAGTGTACGTAGAGAAAAACCCACAACTCTAGGAGCACGGTGCTCTGATGCTTTATAATATACTAATAATTATAGTTATGTTGTTGTGCAGAGAAAAACAAAAAAATTCTTTTCTTGATTTTATTAAAATTTATATACAACTTTAATTGATTATATATGTTTACAAAATAATACGTTGTAGAGTATTTATTCACTAGTGAATACCAAATATGACATCTTAGCGAGTTTTGAAGGTGAATATATACTCCATCACCTTGGACATGTAACTTTCATACTTAGGAGAGATCGAAATGATTGTTTTAAACATAACGTTGACTGAATAATAATAAAATTGTTGTTATTTTTTAAATATTAGAGGCCTAAATATCATTAGTAATGACGAAAACGTGTAATTTCGTAGGTTGTCGTGACGGCAATTTAAATTTGAAATGAACAAAGTTATTTGACCGTTGTGTTTGTAATATTTGTCTAAAACTGGTCTTTTCATTATAAACTCTTAAAAATCTTCATTGGCACATTACATGTATATACATAAATTAAAAAGTAATTCCATTTGATTAGTATTTTAGGAAAGAAAATGAGTGTTGAATGTGTGTTTTATGAATTTATCTTCAAATTATCAAATTATCTTTTTGAATAATAAAATTTTCTAACAATATAACATGGACTGAAAGTATGTTACTTTCGAAACAATAATTAATAATAGATATTAATCATTAGCAAACTAAGCAAATAATATTTGTTTGATTTTATATTATTAGATATAAATTTAATAAAAGAAAAGAACGTTGGAAACAAACAATTGGGACGGCAATATTTTGTTTGATCCGTTGTTATAAACTGTTTGGCCTTTGGACCATCAGAAACCCAATGAACTTGGGCCGGCTTGGTCCAGCAGTAAATATCCAAATTTAAGCTTGTAATTTGTAAATACTTATGATATTGTTACTCTTGTTGTTTCCTAGGAAACATGTCTTATGTTGGTTTTTTTTCCTGCAAAATATAAAAATGATAATTTCGTCTTATTTGAACATGAAAAATTAGGAATCCTAAAAATCCATTATTAGCAATTGAATGATTTTTTTTTTTAAATTAACATTTGTTTATTATTTACAAAAATCAAGCGTATGAAATCTATGTAACATATATGAAAATTTGAAAATTTAAATAAATTGTATTCTGTCTTAAACTTAATCATAATTGTAAAAAAAATCAGAACTTTTTTCTTCAAAAATTGTGCAGGATTAAGAACGAAAAAGATGCAATATATGATTATTTATTTTTTAAGAAAAGAAGGAAGACATCCATAAAACAATTTTTTTTAGATTGTATATTTTCACTTTCATGTATGATCCATATCTCCCCCTTGCAAGAATGGTTTATATTTTCTGAGAGTTGATGGAATAAAGGTCTTTGATTTTGACCAAAAAGTTTGTATTTTAGTGGTATCAGGTAGGTGTATTGGAAATATATCTATCCCTTAACTAGTCAAGAGTTCAAGTCTGATGGTTGACAAAATGTATAGAATTAAAAGTAGAATTAATTGATGTGTGTTTGTCGTTTTAAAAAATATCTTTGTTTTTTAGAATTATTTACAGCCACCCACACTTTATATAGATGTATTCTGTTGTGATAATGTCTATATGAGATTTTTCCTGATTATAATCAATTACCAGGTAACAAGGTCGTGTAGCCTTATATATCCATCAAATCCTTTTTTAATTCTAAAAAATATTTATGTTACCATCTAAAACCATTTCACTAATGAAAGTCTTTATTATTTTCTTCTTTATTTACAATCATGCCAACGGTAGTCTTCATCATTCAATATCTTGATCAAATACGTTCGTTCCCACATCCACACATTACATGTTATTGAAAATATAATCTAACAACACATACAATGGGCGTGTTTTGGTAGAAATAACTACCAGTTGATAGTTGGAAAGTAGAAACTGTAATTTTTATTTGTAAAAAACTATTTGGAAAAAAATTAAAAGCTAAAAGCATCCAAAAGCTATTGGAATAAGCTTTTGAGTAATAAGATTTTGAAAGTGTCCACACAACACTTTTGAGTGTTTTGGAGCTTTTTTATCTTTTAGTTTAGACAATAATAAAAACAAAAAAAATCCTATGACAATATAAACATTTAGCTATTATTTTGAATAAAAATCTTCTAATCTAAATGCAACACACATGGATTTTAGTTTTTTTTTTATGTAATTAAATACAGTGAAAAGTTATCAAATATTTTTGCAAAGTTATCAAACACATTCTATATACGATAAAATATTCAACATATAAAGGGATAACGAGCTAAAAGGGTAATATATTTTTGATTTGCACATATTTAGTCATTGAGATTTTTTTTTCGTCCACATTTATTCCTTTAACTTATTAAACTGTACAGTGTACATATTCAATCCTTATGACCGGTTACTCCAGGTTAATCGTGAAAAATAACTTAAGAAGGTAATATACTTTTCACTTTGTAAACATTTAGTCCTTAATATTTTTTTGTTACAAAATAAGTGTTTTTTGTTTTTGTACTCATTCGGTTCTTATGAATGATTTCTTTAGGTTTTTCTCACGATAACTTATGTGGGACAATCATTGATGAAGTGTTTGGTGTTGTTGATGCTTATGTTCATCGCGATCTTGACTGCTTGATTGCGTAGGTCTTGTGGTTTAGCTTAGGCTTTATGTTCTAACCATCGTAACTTCTTCATACGATATTAAATTTTAACGATCTTTATATCCACGTGTTCGTCTTTTTAGTGTACTACAACTTTTCTTAAGATTACTCTTGTTAAAATATAATATATTTCTACTTACGATTTTATAAAAAAAACATTCATACATGCATTCATAAAAAAACGTATGGATATAAAGATCGTAAGTAACAATATATTACTTTTTAATGAGAGTAATCTAAATGAAGGTTGTAGTAGACTAAAATATGAACACATGGATATATAGATCGTTAAAATCTGAGATCTTATGAAGAAGTTATGATGTTCAGAACACATAACCTAAACAACCAAATAGTCGAGATCGCGATGGAAATAAGCATCAAAAGCCTCAAACACCTCATTAATATTTGTCCTGCGTAAGATGTCATGAGAAAATCTAAAAAAAATATTCATAAGTACTGAATTAGTACAAAATCAAAAATAACTTATTTTTCAACAAAAAAATATATTAAGGACTAAATGTGTACAAATATTAAGAACTAAGTATGTACAAAGTGAGAAAATATATTATTCTATTAAGTCATTTTTACCGGCTAACCTGAATTGCTGATCATAAAAACTGAATGTGTATATTTTAACAGGTTGAAGGGTATGTGGATGAAAAAAAAAATCAGTGATCAAATATATAGAAATCAAAAAATATATTACCATTTTAAGTCATTTCCCACGTATAATGATAATAATTTATTATTAAAAATAAAACGTTTTATGCTTTAGTGTAATAAATAAGTTTGATCAAATTTGGTAAAGTTATCAAGTTGCCATTGATTATGCTCATTACTTATAGATAGATTTGTGTACCTTTACAATAAATTAGTAATTTAATGTATACTCTGCCTATGGCATACACATAAATGTTCCTCCTTTTCTCTTTATATCACAATAAAAGAATGCGAATTGTACTATTTGAATTGTTTACGTAAACCTGTTTCAAAATATGCCATGTAAAAGATAAATCATCGAACATTAATAATATTTTTATATAATCAAAGTTTGAACTTTTAGATATTCAATATAAAATTTCATACCTCAATCGCTAAAATCCTAGAACTCCATTGTAAAAATAGAGCATTTACCACCTCAAACATATGTAAAAATATGTTGTTAATTTAATTAATCAAGCCATGAGATACGGATGTGATTATTAAAAAAAAAAAAAAAAAAAAAAAAGTAGCGGTGGGGGAGTGAAAAAAAACAAGTGACGTGGCAGCATGGGAGAATTAACGGAGTCCTCTACTCTGCTTGTGTCACGTGAGGTGCTCGCATTACACAATATTTGCTGACTCATCACCAACCTCTTCCAAAATATCATTAATATAAACAGACATCACGTGTCACGGATTCCTCTTCCTTCCCTCTCCTCTTCTCTCCCTCTGCCGGAAAACGTTACCGGAATCCATTTAACGGTTTTTCTGTTACGACATACATGATTCGATTCCCATCAAATCCCATTCCCAAGGATTCTACTTCCATCGTACTTAACATCATAACAAGTAATCATTAATCATTAATATTATTCAACTTTTTAATAAAAAGTAATAAATTGATTAGACAAATTGTATTATAAAATATAATACTAACAATTAGATTTTGAAAATGAATTATCATATTTAAAAAATAATTTATATAGATATATACGCACCGTTTCACACACACATGAATTTTTTTGGATGAATTTATTTATTGTTCTCAATTCTCGCATAGTAATAAAAGTAAAAGATCGCAAGTTATCTTATTGGAACTTTACTAAAATGATGTTGCTCGATTTTTGAAATGGATATTTTGATATTATATTAATATGAAAAAAAAAAAAGTTATATACGAAAGTAAATTTAATCGTAATCTTTCTAAAAAAGAAATGGTTGGAAAAAAAATGTTATTTGAATTTCAAATTAGTATATTTTCTTATTTTGGTGTAAAAAAAAATCAATATAAAAATTCTTGATGATAGGACCCTATAAAATAGCAAGTTGGGTGCAGGCTTTCCGTCTTCACTCTTCACTCCTCACGCCACTTTCTTTCTCTCTCCTTCCAAACCTCAATAGCACGCCGGAAAGTTCAGACACCGGAGCTCCTCCTAGCTGCACCTTCCACCTCCCTACTTCGTACTTTCCCTTTACCTTTATGTCTCACCGGAAATAGCAAAGTCATAGATACACTCTCTCATACCATCACCTCCGTACACACTCACTGACCTCTGCAACATCGATTTATTCCTCGATTCCTCTCCCTTTTCCTTTTACCGGTAAAAAGGTTACCCCTCTACATTGAGCCCCTGTCTCTATTTTTCCATGGCCTCCGTCGCACGAGTACTCTTAACGCTTTCTCTCTCTACATAGAAACATCTTTATTCTTCAATCGATAAAGGAATCTCCTCTTTTTGCACGCTCTGTTCCTATTTATCTATCTTCCTCTTGCACCCAATGCGAATCTGAATATTTGATTAATTCACTGAAAGCAGAGTAAATGGGTAAACCAGAAAAGTTCGATTGTGTCAAGCTCACTGAGCACAAAACCCGCACTACAATGGTTACTAAGTCGTTGTTCACATCAGTCGGAGAAAAATCCACCAATCGGGAAACAAATGCCATCTCCACCGGTCCTAGAGTTGTTAGGATATCAGTGACTGATGCCTATGCAACTGATTCTTCCGGTGACGAAGGGGGTGAGTGTGATGGCCGGCGAAGAGTGAGGAAGTTTGTTAATGAAGTTACAATCGAGACTCGTTCGCGAGAAGATTTGAGAAACGGGAATGGAAACAAAAGCGTGAGTAGAACGGCGTCTAGTCGGAGGAAGAAAGTCGTCGGAAAAGTTAACTCCACGGCTGAGAAGAGGTTAAAAGTTAATACAGGTAAAAGGTTTCGCGGCGTAAGGCAACGACCGTGGGGGAAATGGGCGGCTGAAATCAGAGATCCGATGCGACGTGTACGGCTGTGGCTGGGTACATATGATACTGCAGAAGAAGCTGCCATGGTGTACGACCACGCTGCTATCCAACTACGTGGACCCGACGCGCTTACTAACTTCACTGTGCCACCACCTGCAACTCTCCAGTTACCGGAGAAGAAGCCCTCTCCGGTGACTTCTGATTACAACTCCGGCGACGACTCTCACAATAACAAAGCGACATCACCGAAATCTGTTCTACGCTTCGCCTCCCCTTCCACAGACGACTCAACCACCGAATCAACTCATAACGACGCTGGAAACGAAGCTTCAGATACCACCAAAGATGATGACGCATCGGCGTTGGAGAAGTTCTCCGGTTTCCATGCTTTTGACGCTCCTCTTTCCACCTCCGATCTGTTCGATTTCCCGGACATCATACCCGGCATTTTCGACCCTACAAGCCTGTCTGGTACTCCGTTTCAAGACTCCGATCCTGTGAACATGTTCATCGATTCCGCCATTGATGTCGGGTTTGGTGCTTGGCCCGCTGATGATTACTTCAATGATTTTGGAGATATATTCGGGTCGGATCCGCTCGTTTCGCTCTAGAACCGGGTTTCGGATATCTGAGGAAATTTTTGTACGAATTTAGGAAGTTAATTATTTGTTTATTATATATATAAATATATAAATATTTAGGTAAACTCCGTTACCGTTAATAGTAACGGACAAGTTGTTTAAGTGTGCTGAAGTTAGTGATGCCGTTAAGGCAAGGCACGTGCTAGTGCACGTGAGTGAAAAATGTTAATGGTACTTCGAATTAGGTGGAGGAATGAAATGGAATGAATGCTACGTGCTTTGATCATGCTTTATCTGATTTCTACCCTATTTTTTGCAATCGCATTCAATGCGTATACCTTTATAACAGTCATGATGCATGCTGTACAACATCTCTTTACCCTTTAATTTTATTATTTTATATATACTACTCGTATACTAATACCGATAATGTTTTTTTTTTTCTTGTTTCCATATTGTTGTGATGGCGTCAATGTGAATCTAAAACGACTAGATATGAATAGGAATAAGAATGAATTTGCTTACGGTATCAAATGACGTGAGTAGTTTTATGGGTATTGGAAATGACGATTCTTTTAAATGAAGGTAACCGATTATACATGAATAAAATTTGGTGATTCGAGATCCAGGGTACAATTGTTTTGTATTTATACGATACTCGAATGATCCGAAGCAGGCTTTAGTAAATGTTGAAAAGAGGGCATTTAAGTTAAATTGGATCTGAGTCAACGATAAGAAAATAGTTTCTTGTATCCCTTGAGTAGAGCACAATGATGTATTATGATATTCGAGTTATTATGGTGGTCGAGGTGAGCAAAGTCATGAAGACAAAGTGTAGGGTTCTAATGATTTTAGATTATTGTGGGGATGAATATTGTAATGGTAGGAAAATAGTTTGTTGTATCCCTTGAGTAGAGGCACAACAATGTACTCCGATATTCAAGTTATTGTGATGGTTGAGGTGAGCAAAGTCATGAAGACAAAGTGTAGGGTTCTAATGATATTAATGAGCAAGATGGAAGAAACAAAACGAAACACTGGTAGAGAAGTAGTAGCCAACATTATATTGTGATCAAGAAATACAATTGACTTTCAACTTAGAGTTTCTATGCACTAGCACAAAAAAAATTATCATAAACTATTTTATCAAACAAAGAATCATTCATCTGACTTTCATATTCAAACACCAAAAAATTTATGAAGTTCCACATCACCCATAAAGTAGTCATAACAACCGATTCCAAACACAATCTTTGTAAAGTCGTCATCTTCACCGTATCCACCCATGAAATTTATTCTCTAAGTGTAGAAAACATTGGAAGTTGTAAATCTCACCAACGACCTATCTGAAACCAAATCACGTTCAACACCCCACATTGGATCATAACGTGATCAGTATGCTCCACCCGATTCTGACACATAGGACATAATATAGATTCTAAATCAATACCCCTGTTAGACAAATTTCTTCGAGTCTATACCTTATCCCAATACGTTGTCTAAGTCATAATATTAACTTTCTTTTGAGTAAATATATTCCGCCTAGTCTCATAACTTTTCACATCAAGAGTAACCTTAATCTCGCTTAAGATATAATTTACTGTGAAAACACCCAAAGAATCAAGACTCAAAGATCATTTATACAGTTGAAATGAAAAGCTAAATGAGTGTTATAATTGGGTTAAATCCGAAAATCAGACCTCTTCACTCCACCCTAATCTATCGACACCAATACCAACACCATATAAAATTTACGATCTGGTCCGTAATTATGCTAGTTCTATCAATTTTCAACAAATAAGGTCTTGAAAATCTATCACGAAGTGGGCTCTCTCCAAGCTAAACATTCGTCAAAAGGATGGTATAAGAGTTGTTGCCAATATTTTTCAATAAAAAGAGTGTAACTAAGGGAGTTTTTTAAAATGACATATTAACTTATTGGCTTTTTCAAAAAGCCAATAAATTAAAAATGTGTTTGGTAAAGACTAACGTTTAGGCATAAAAATGACGATTTCAAAGAGCTAAGAATAATTGGCTTTTTCCAAATAGTCAATAAGGAGCTTCAAATGAACTCCTAAACACACTCTAAATGACTCTCTTATGCAGTTGATTATCAAACTGACTATTCTAGACCAAGTACATTGTAACTTAACCCATCTTCAAAACCAAAACTACATTTCATACCATGAACTGAACAAATAACTTTAACCCACAAATCATGTGAGTCAATGACAAAACCTCCACTGCCATTTATTCAACAACACCTGATTAATGGGAACATTGATATACCTCTTAGTCATCAAGGTATAACGTAGTCATCTAATAGTTGTAATGTGACACAAAGTGTTGTCAACTACAGTTACTGATTGAGATATAACTGCCATTCTTACTCAATTTTTCAGCATTTATCTAGTAATGGTTTGAATATATCTTGATAATCTTATGGATGTCCAACATTTAGACCACATATCTAAATGTATGATTTTCTAGGTTGTCAATTAGGTTATCCAAGATGTATGTATTCAAATGTTGGTTGATGAATAAGTATAAGAGGAAAAAGGAAGTTGTAGAATGAGAATGTTGTGATGGAACATTCTTGGATGGAATCCTAAGTGTGATGGAACATTCTTAGGGATGTCCAAGATTAGGTGATGGGGTACACCATTAACTTATACTGTTATTGTATGATTCATTAGTAGAAATTAAATGAAAATTTTATAGGGTATCAATTAGGTTAGCCATGTTGTAGGTATTCGAATGTTGGTTGATGAATGAGTATAAGAATAAAGGAAGTTACAGAAATGAGAATGTTATGATGGAACATTCTTCGATGGAATCCCACGTGTGATAATAAGAGATGTTTAATAGGAACTGAGATAATAGTGTTTCGTATGATTATGTTGAAAGGAACCTATCGATGGATCATGTCAGTCATGTAGAGACATAAATAGTAGGTGGTACGAGACGGAGAGGATCCTACAAGTAAGCGAGAAGATAATGTAAGGTTAGTGTTGAAGGATATGGCCTTTTCCAAGGACATGACCTTAAATGTTAGGGTGTGAAGACTTAGTATTAGAATAGTGGAGTAGCTTGGGACCCTAGACACCATCCTTATAGGACCATGCTTTGGTTTAATATTTTGTTGTTATTGATGGAATTCATAGGTTACAAGTCTATGAAAAAAATTTACTTAAATTACTTAAGGGTACATGCAACCTAAAGGATCTATGTCTTTGCACATTAATAACAACATACAATGAAACTATAAGAACCTTATTCTATAATCGAAATTTACAAGTTAGGGTTACATACCTTTGATATTGTTATAACAAACTATACCCTTGATTCCCTTGTAGAACTTTAGAAAGCTTAGCCCCAAAAGTATGATTCCTCTAATGGCTCACATCCAAACCATAGAAACTAGAAGACTTTTAATAAGACAGGAGATTTTCGTTTATGCCTTCATAAGAGAGAGATTGCCGAAAATGCAAGGGTTATGACCCTTTATATAACTACATAGAAACTCTAGAAACCGTAAGTTTGAACATAAAATAATACTGTTTTAAATCAATGAATATCCAGTTTCGTTATATCAATTGGAGGCTTCTAGAATCCAATAAAGGGATCCCCCAAAATCATCCAAGCATGGAAGGTTCTGGAATCTCTTAATTTATCAACTATTAAACAAATATAAATCAACCCTTACAATTCGAATTAATTTTAGTTGACCCCAAAACTAATTCCAAATTAATTTTGATCAATTCTAATCAACTTATTAATCATAATAAATTAATAATTAACAAATTATTTTCTCTTTCGCCAAATGTCATTCTATACTATTTCTAGTTATGAGGGAAATCCAAAAAGAACTTTGCTTTTAATTACAATAATATAACAATTTAGTTATGATCATAGACACCTTAATCCGACAGTTATACCTCTCATACTTTCCAAGTCATTTTTATTACATATTTTTTAACTCAGTGATTATATAACTATATTTCTCTTTTGTTGTGATGTCAGTATCAGGGTTAGTTTTTGCTTATTTTTTCTTCTTACTTTGACTTACACCCTTTTGGTTTGTCGTAAACATATACCTCATCCTTTCTTCAATGCTATGGGATATATCATGGTGATGTATGAGCCATTAATTCTAACAACTTTATCCATCCTGGACTTTTATGGTCATTCTAACAAACCTAGATTCAATGTTTAAAACTTGCTTTTTTTTAGCTGAGACGATGTGGTAACCAGGTCATGGGTCAACCGCCAGGGCAAATGGATTTTGAGGAAGACTTGTCAATGCTACATAAACTACAACATTACTCATTCATGCTACTCCCTCAAGACTTGCCAACACTAGTAGACTAAAGGTAGAGCCCTCCCTAATATTCCCATTGGCAGTGAATGTTAGAAAATAAGGGAACTACCATAGCAGTTGTCTTAGCAAACCATAATATTTTCCACAACAATAAAGCTAACGATAGCTCTTTCGTCCAAACTCGAAAAAAAAAGATTCATCAATGGCTGCATTTCGACCTAATCTTTGGGATAACTTACGTTAACCTTCTCATCCCCTTCCTTTACTAATACCCATACAAAACCTTAACCCAAATTTCGCATTAACCCAGTCACCTACACAAACACATTTAGTTCATCTTGAAAAAATAGTCAAAAGCATCAAAATCAACGACG
The DNA here is from genome assembly GCF_051521515.1 of Lactuca serriola. Lineage (NCBI taxonomy): Eukaryota > Viridiplantae > Streptophyta > Magnoliopsida > Asterales > Asteraceae > Lactuca > Lactuca serriola. The sequence continues at coordinate 14,197,543 of NC_136413.1, forward strand.
GGAAACAGAAGGATTATAAATGGCCGTGGAGGTTGAAACACACGAAACAATCTTAATTTAGGTCATATGTATCAAAGGCTAAGACATTTTCATCAAACTGTTACCATCAAGATCAGATACTACTTGTTTGTATACTTTATTTTTATTTGTAATGGTGTTTGCTCCTTTTTTTAGAACGAAATAAATTTCATAAGAACAGAACTAGCAAGAAGCTAGAACAACAGCACAAAAAGAATCATTTTACAATAACTGACCTAAGGTTTTGAAGCAACCCGACCAACTAAAAGATCCCTTAAACCTATTCTAACACCAAGAATACGATTGCAAAACAATATCATTAAAGATAACAAATTTCTTTGGCAAAATATTACTAAAGAGAACCTTGTTCCAAAGAGACCAAATATGCCACCAAGCAACTAGTCAAACAACTTCAAGAAACTCCCTTTGAAGTTTCATAATACGACTAAAAGATACCCAAAGTAGCTAGTCTCTAAAACAAAACATAATAGGTGTATCCAAGCCCCACCAATGTAAAGCTCTATGTTGGATCTCCATAGCAAAATGACAAGAGAAGAACAGATGATTAACAGAGTTTACTCCATCTTCACATATAGTACACTGCAAGAAATGAATATCAACCCTTCTTCTGGAAATGAATAAACGAGTAGGCAAGAGATCTCTAAGCAACCTCCACACAAAAATATTCACTTTAATGGGTAAGAGACGGACCATGTAGGCAAACAATTTTGATCAATCAAAACCCGAGCTGGAGCAACAGAATAGTCTCCAAAACTAGATAACCTCCGAGCTCATTTATCCGCAACAGGAGACAAGATAACCTCATTCAAAATATCAATAAGAGTGTCACTTTGTTCCAATTCCCCTCCCCCTCACTGCCTACTAAAAGAAAAGAATCGAACCTTTCATATTTGTTGCAAGAGTAACTTGCTCATGAATCTAAAAAGAAAAAGGTCCAAGGGTTAAGGAACTCATCTAGTGGCAAGCTGCATATGGAATTGAACACTTTCCATGGTTGTGCGTGTTTTTAATCAATACCGCATATTATTATATTAAATGACTTTTTATATAGAGAGAAAATTAGATAGCTTATAAAATACGACACTTTAACCTAGGTTTTTAGCGGGTTTTAGGTCACTGGTTCAAGCGGAATTTTGAAAAATCCAACCGGTTCAATCCAGTTCAAAAATACACACAAACATGTTCATAATTGATACACTAGACGACAGTCAGACCAGTTCAACCGTCCTGGTCAATATGAGTTTTAAAACATCGCCTAGATTAAAAAGCGTCATTTTATTTCATTATTTGTGTTATTAAATGGGTAAGTTATGTGTGCTATATAGAGAAAAGAAAGCGATATTTAGTTTAATTTATGGAATCCAAAATTCAACTTTTGGGAAGCATGAACATGGGAGTTATATAATGGAATTGTAGTGATGAGGTGTATGGTTCTTAGGAAATGGTGTTAGGCGTCGTATGCATGAGTCAACTCTCCCCATTCGACACCTGCCCACAATCTTTAATTCCTTGCTTCAACTTTCCTCTTTCCTACATTATTGGCTTCATCAAGATATTTTTTTACTAAGGATTTTTAGCAATATAGATGTTACGTGGACCAGGAAACACTAAGATGAATATTTTTTTGCACAAGTTGGATTAAAATATACCGATTTGTAACATTTTTGTCCAACTTTTATTTTACTAAAGACTTGTTATGTCATTACAAAAGACAGTCGCGGTGCTGATGATACAGAATGAGATGACTGGACTACATGAACATGAAAAACAATAAAAAAATCACTATATAAAATTCAATAATACTCAAAACGTCACAAACAATTTTAAGTTCTAAGAGCAACATACAGAAATCATCAGCATCTAAATCATCCAGAAGCCGACAGACAGCCTTTAAATACATTTTAAAAAATAAATAAATAAAAATTTAAAAAAAAAAAAAAAAAAAAAAACCTAAAAATTATTTTTTAAAAAAAACCATAAAAGTAACTTTCAAAACTATAACTCTAAAAAAGAAATGATCCATTAGATTTATAATATGAGCTAAACTCTACAAATTATAAGTAGTAAAATAAAATTGATATCTCTACATCAAAAGAATCGAAAGATGTATCATATAGTAGTTAATTTGCTTACAAACATTATACGTACCTGTTAAAAATTGATTTATTATTACGAAGTAAATAAAATCCAATGAAAAAACTTAAATTCAAATCCTCTAATTTGTAATCGTTTAGTTGAGTTTAGTCATAAAGATATTGCATGCCCCAAGTTTGAATATCACAAAAATATATACTGTTTGCATTGTTGATGTTTTTTTTTTAATTTTAATTTTAATTTTAATAACATAAACAGTCAAACAAGTCAATCAACCAATAAGATAAAACTTATATGTAGTGTCGATTATACATCATTATTTACTGATTGAGTAATACCCAAAACTCCAAAAGTATGACTTTAAATTTTCAGTGTTTAAATATATTGGGTAATTTATATTGAAAACGAGATGACAAATAATTGAATATCTTTACACAAACCTTTTTCACCCGTCATATTCATCCCATAGATATTGCTTAAAAAACAGTGTTTATAGCATCCATCTCCATTGGTCATTGTTATTGATGCTTTGTGTATTAATTGTAGATTTATGCTTATATATTCAAGATTTTTTTACGAATAGATCACATAGAAAAACATATCATAACAAGCACGACAATATTAAAACAAATAAAAATTATTAAGAAAAATAGTATTTTATTAAAAATGTTAAATTTCACTACACATGTCCAACATCAATACATAGACCTCTCAATGATTAAATTCGATCCCTTGAGACGCATACAACCTGTGCTAATACACAAATAAATAAACTTTGGATCAAAGATATTCTTTTTAAAATAACTAGAACGAAAAATGTTATACTTTTTCTTGAATGGAAAGTAAACAACAAAATTCTATAAGGAATTAAAGTTTTTCCCGAAATCAATTACATAATCAAATAGGTCAAGTCACATGTAACATAATGATTTTATCATTTTAATTAAAAAAAAATGAATAGTCATTTAAGTAATTCGATAAAATCATCGAAAAATATCAGTTGGAAATGGAAGGTGCAAAGTTCAAGAAATTCATGGGCAGAGAGACCACCCGTTTGGAAGCAGTGGTCCTATTTGTTTCTGCATGTAGGGGAGCTAGCTGTTCTTTATTGGGTTCAATGTTCATCACACAACACGACGTCGAATTGGACAAATCCTTAAAACTTATACAGCGTGCATCTCTTTGACCCTACATTTTTACTAAATTACACTTTTGACACTCATTTTACATTTTTCTATAATTACATTATTTTCTTGTAGCTTATGGAATGGATATTGATTATAAGTTGTATTTGGTTTTTTATTTATTACGAAATACTTGTTATTTTCTAAAACATAAATATTACATAGAGAACTACACAATCTAATGTGTACCTCAATATGTTGTGAAATTTCTAGTTGATAGTGGGATATGATTATATGTTGTGAAATTTCTAGAAACCATGATATATTTGTTATGTTAGATTATCAAATTATATTGTCGAATAATGTGTCTCATGGTATGTGTCATATATATATAACTAAGTTCAGGTATTCTAACTAATTATTCTGCGGATATCGTATGCTATGAGAATTACTAAGAGAATAAGTTGTTTAGCAATGCGAATATGTTCAACCTTACAAAAATATCATCATTTTCATGCATTTTCGTTAATTATTATTTATTTTTGTTCTCATACAATTAAGTCACTCTAGAGGCATGATTATATGATTGAATGATTCAAGCCTGCTAATCCGAGCTAAGAACAGGAAATGTCAGTGACTTAAAGGAGTGAAGAGAGCATTAGAGAGTAGTGATTCATGGTGATCAGTCTTACAATAGGTTGTCTGGGACCATACCTGATGAAAGAAAGGAGGTCACTTGTTTAAGTCAAGCAATCGTAGAGACCGGGAAGAGTTAGCTGTGAAAATTCTTCCAACGATGGCAGGCTTACGGGATAAGGGCATACTCGTATGAAAAATATCCTAACTAGAATCCACTCCGGGTCGGAGGAGCAGCTAGTCCAACTTCTTGAGCAGCCGAGATATTGAAGAACGAACGCATTCTGACAGAATACGACCCAATAAACATTCTGACAGAAATGGAAATAATAATAATAAGTGCATAATAACCTTATAAACGATTTAAATAGTTAAAATGTGTGTTAATGACAATAGTTATTTAAGATTGAACGTATTTATATTATCAAACAACATATTTTCTTTATCATTTCTCATACATACAATATCCGCACAATAATTAGATAGAATAGAATAACCTAAACATATATATATATATATATATATATATATATATATATATATATATATATATATATATATATATATAATGTTTGTAAATTACACTATTTTATGCTTGATGATGAGTTTACCATGAAAATACTAGAGATAACGACTTAATTCAATCATCTGAATTTTGATTCTTGACTCATTATTGCCCCACGCAATCTTAACTCGGACCACAGTCTTGGATAATAACTCTAAAGTGTCTCATTCATCCTATTGCGTTTTTTTTGTTTCCTTACAAACACACCAACTATAAGTACAACCGTAATAAATTGTAATATCATTTTAGTCCCTACATTTCAATTTGAGTCACAGTTTGTGCCCCGCATCATTGCTTTTGGGTTATCAAGATTTATACCTTCGTATTGAAAACAATATATAATAATGAAAATGGTAAAACATTAACTACCAAGAATTTCTCAACCAAACAAAAGAAAAATTCTATCACTTGTTTTTGTTATTGTTTTTAAGAATGTAATTAGTCCTTCAGGTTTTAAATGTAGTAAAAACACACCCCTGTCCTTTCCTAAAGATATATAGTCTTCTTTGGTAGCAACAAAATTCAAAAGGGTGGTGAAGCAATGTAACTTTCAGTCAGATATTGGCAATAAAGAGGAAGATACAGTTGAAAGAGACATCAGGCCTACAAATAGGATTTATGTTCTTTCTGTTTTTACCTTCTAGATTCTGCTTTCTTACTCTCGGGTCCCCTACAATTATATATGTTACATTTTCAGTACCTATTTTTGCTACTTGGAAGGCCAAGTGACAAAATTTTGGATTTGATCTAAAATTTGATAGTGATAACTCGTCAAGTATGTGGTTCATGATCTTATGTTATTCCGTGAGTCTAATCAAGAAAATAAGAAATAAACGAAGAAAAATATGATATGACTTTAAATACGTTTATCACATTTTTATACATAATTCTTTAATAAGAACAAATATGATAACAACATAAGAGATATGTATAGTATAGTTTTAATATAGGGAAAACAACAAAAAAAAAAAAAGCAAAAAAACTCATTAAATTATGTTACATTTGTTTTTTTTATTTTTTTTGTCATATTTGTCATTTCAGTAGGTTAGCAGGTTATTTTCCAATAGAGGTGAACATTTAGACCATATCGAACTGATTCTTGGATGAGACTGATTTGAGGGAAAGTATGGACCATGGACCGGACCTATGGAGGCATATCGGTGCTGGTTTTTCCGGTATGGAACAAGTCACTGAAGCAGTAGCTGCAAAAATGAAAAAAATTTCAGTTTTAATATCCCGACTTCAAGTGATTGTAACTCATTAACATTAAACAAAAAATGATAAAATTATACCCTAAACTCAAACACAAAGTCTAAATTAAATAAATGTTAATAGAAATCTATGTCAAGACTACTTCAAAAGAATAAGATATTTATCTTTTAAGAATTTCACATATTACAGAATACATATGAAAAGATTACAGCTTTTATATCTAATTCGCAAAACCGTCGTATCGATTATCATATGCCAAATTGACATATAATATGATGATGTGTTTCTTATATAGTCCCGGTCACTTGTTGACATAATCTAATAGTGTGCTCTTGTGCTAAATGGATAGATTTGATTAAAGAAAAATTAATAGCATTATTGTAATAAAAACATTTTACATGAGATTTACAAATATTATGAAATCTATAATTATAAAAAGGTTGTTATAGAATCAAGGTTTAGTGGAGGCTTTTGTTACATGGAGAGAGTGTGGTAAAGCAACCAAGGATTTATCGACACGTGTCATACAGAATGGCTCCCATGGTCCTCCAACCCCACCCACGGGTGTGCGACCGGAAGCCATGGCCGCAGCCTTTCAGAGTCAGTGAAGCCGCCTAAACCCAATAACCTTTTCTTTCTCTCTCTCTTTTTTACAGACTTGTACGGTACAACCAATTAATGCACTGCAAGTTGTTCATATGGACTTTAATGGTGGATCTTTACTACCACTTGCTACTTCACCCCGCCATTTTCATTTCGTATTATATTCTTTTTTTAATCATTTATTTATATTTAGTTAAATTATTATAGGAAACATGTAAATTATTATTATTTTTTACGAGTTAATTAAATTAAAAATGTAACTTTATGCTTTTTATTTTTTTTAGTATTAGAGATTATAGGATATTAAGATTTAAGACATATATGCATTATCTGTTTCTGATATAAATTTGATTTCAAAGTTTTAAGTATTATATTATATACGTTTCTAACTTGATATATACATTTGTCGGAATACAAAATAGGAAGAATTAAAGGACCACACATTTGTAGGAATGTTGGCTCCCCTACTTGCATCCATCTGCCACGTGTCGTTCACGAATTTCATTTACAGGGGGCCTTTTTTGTAAGAGAAGATAAAAATCTTTCTGCAAAGGTATATATTTTACATTATCAATTTATCGGTTGTTTTAAAAGTAATATATATTTTAATATTTGTAAAATATTAAAATTAATTTTACCAAATAGTTATGCGATTATATAATACTTCTATTATGTTAACACACTGATTATTATTTATTAACAAACTAGATTATGATCCGCGTTAAACGCGGATATAAATAAAATACAAATTTATATAAAAATTATAGAACAATTATAAAAATAACAGGGTTATTGGTATTATTGAAATGTGTAGGAATTACACTAAAATCGGTAAATATATATAGTCGTTAAAGGACCTCTTTATAGACAACATTTTTTGGTTTATTAGTTCAATGACTTTGCTCATCACATATAATTACCTTCAAATATTTTTTACTTGTGACACGGAAAACAACTATATATAGCGAACCATGCGTGAAAATGGGTCTACACAAGTATAATCCAATATTTGACAATCTACTTTCAAAATATATTGTTATTTTATTGTTATATTGCGAAATAGAACTGTTTATTTCAAAAAATAACAACTCATTTATGTTCCTTCAAAATGAACCACATAAAACCCCCACAATATTAAATATAAAGAAACTCTAACCAATAAATCTGCAACGAAGCTAATCATCTCCCTCCACTTCATCTCTCATATCAAGTCTTTTTTCCCTTAATCTGAGTTATTGTCACTATCATCGACAATGTTAAGATTCATTGATGGCTTCTTTTTTATTTTAGGGATAATATGACATAAATCATTTATCAGGTGCATTATTTATGTTTATATCTTCGTTTTTTGTTGATTTTGATATGTCTTCTTTGGTTTACCATCATCTTTTTTTTTCAGGCTCTTTTTTTATGAAATAACATTTTTTTTGTGAAATTCGTTCTACAGTTTTGAGTGCGTGCAGGTACGTTGATTTTTTGAAGTAAAGAAAGTAGAGTTTTTGTTTGATGTTGGTTCCTAGGTTTGGTTCTTATTTTTTGTGTTTCTCATAATCCATTGCTTTTTATTTTCCATCTTTATCTACAATCTTTATGTATAGAACACTTTATCCATATAGTCATTCACTATAGAGTTTAATGAAGGAAAAAAGAAACACCCCCTTAGTTTTATTTACTTTGCAAATTATCGATCCTCCATGCAAAGCTTATAGCATAATGAAAAAAACCAAAAAACCCTTATGAGGTAAATGTCAATTACAATTCTACCCCTTTCCCTCTTGTAACAATTATCTCACTTCAAACCTTCAAAACATATGTTTTTGTGTTTCAACATATTATTGGTAGCATGAAAGATCCAAGCATTGTTGCATTTTGGTTAATCACAATGCTTCAAATTATGGGAGGATTTAAATATGATGATGATGTCAAATATAAAATACGGTGGTAATACATGACTCTTCTTCTTCTTATTTATTTATTTACTTATTTTTAATTCAAATTTATTACGAAATTAAATAGCTTCTTTTGTTGATATTAGTGTTTCTTATTTAGAAAATTATGTGATATGATCAACTTCGTAATGTTGTAGCAATGAGAAAACTTGGATGTGCAAGAAGTGAGATAAATTTATAATTTATTAACTTCAATGAGAAATTAATTAATTACAGTTTTTTATTGAATTTGAAATACAACAGGGATTATATCAATGAATCATGAACGTGCAAGAAATGATCCAGTGGTAGTAAAGAACATTCCTTACTACAAAGCAAAGAGCAAATTAGAGGTAGAAGTGATGAAGCTCAATCCACCATCATGACCTCAAAACTTGGGGGGGGGGGGGGGTAAACAAAAGATTTTTCATTTATTTTTAGTAAATTATGATTGCCTAAGTTAACAGCCTAGCTGTTAGTTTTTTTAAAAATGAACATTTTTAAAAAAACTTGGGGGGGAGGGGGGGGGGGGGTAAACAAAAGTTTTTTCATTTATTTTTAGTAAATTATGATTGCCTAAGTTAACAGCCTAGTTGTTAGTTTTTTTTAAAATGAACATTTTGCCCTTAAACCAAAACTAAAAAAAAGTATAGCACAACAACAATATTTATATTTTTCTTTTTTTTTTTCGTTTTTTACTTAAGTTTAGAGTAGATTACATTTTTGGTTCTTGAGTATACCTGATTTTTTTCAGAAGGTTCTAAGGGGTGTTTTTGGTATTTCTAGGACAAATGCTGACTCTAGTTGAGTACACACTTCTATTATACCGTGCATTCTTACCTGCCGATGTATGGTACCGATTCTTTTTCAACAAAGAATACGGGAGCCTATTTCCATCTTTCACAGCATGCTTATAATTAACTTTAAAGCTTACATCAATTGTTGAGAATGTATATTTCTTATTCTTATTATGTTACTACCGGAGACATAAGAAAACTTTTTAATGAGGGCGTTCATGTCTTTTGTACAACTCCTCTGTTATATTATGTCGTGTTCTCTCTTGTCTTGTCTATTGATTTTTTACAAACGTATATACACACATGTAACATCATAATTTTATTATATATAACATCCAAGTTTAACATTGAGTTTACTGTTTTCAAAAATAGGATCATAGTTACTGATTAAAAAGATGGAACCAAGAACCAAACACAACATAAAAAAAACAAAAAAACAAGATTATACATCCAAATTATAAGTATTCAACAAAGAACCATACGAATGAGTATTAACATATAAATTTGAAAACAGTATCAAACTTACAGATTAAAAGGATTTAAGGAAGAAGTACATACACTTATTCTACTAATCAGATTGATGGGAAAGTTGAAGTTTTTTTGTTTTTTGTTTTTTACGGAAAAATTATGACAGAATGTTTGTGTAAATCGCTTATTAAAAAGGTTTGAAATATATATACAAGTCAATATGATGAAAATTAGCAGGTAATCAATTGAAACTCATTTAAACTTAAAATAGAAGATATCATCCTTGAAAGTGTATTGGTTCATAATAATATCCGAAACTTTTGAAATTTGAAATTAATAGTTTCTGAGATTTCAACATATAATATATTTGGAAAACAATTTTGAATGGAAATAGAGCCTAAATTTAAGGTTTACATTAATAAGGAACCAATTTTATAGTTATAAGTTTGGAAAGAATTCAAGTATCATTTTCATTCAATTCCTACATTTAATTTCCTAATATAAAGAATGAAAATTAATATTGGTAACGGAATCTGATTTTGGAAACTTCAAAATCATCATGTGAGGCTTCAAAACAAATGGGTTGAGTTCTTGTTTGATCAATGTGACGTAAGCAAATTGATCTAAGGGTGTAAAACCTATAAAGAAAACACAGTTAATGGCTCAGATTGTTTTAGATGATGTCATAAAGTTTCTCTTTTAATAATATTTAGAGATAGTCATGCGAACCGGGGCTAACTTTGTTTGTAGAGGTAAATGTCTTTCAGAGTAGAAGTCTCTTGTTTGAAACTCAACTGAGGAAAGAGTTTTCTAATTTTGGAATTCTAACATCTAACTAACTGATATGTTCTTAAAAAACAACTAATATTTATAAATTAGATAGAAAGAATATGTTTGACGAATTTATTTGACAATTGCAAAATTATAATTTCAATCCGTCACTTATCTCGCTTATTTTATAAAGAGTGGTCTCACTCGTTGTCAGCTTACTTTAAAACCTTATACTTATGAGACTTGTCGGAGTGGTCTCACTCGTTGTCATGGTTTTGGTCTATCATCTTAGTATCACTTGTACGGGTAAGCGAAAGTAACATTTGTACTGAATTGGACCAATATCGTATTTACAGTTTTGAGACAATACTCGGTACTAGAAAAATGGTTGAAACAAGATTGGGTACTTCTGTGACAACCCAAAAGTTCACGTTAGTTTTAACGTCGAAATTAATTACGTCAAAAATTAGCCAAATTTATCCCAAAAATATTTTTGACCGGAATTAAACCCGTTGGAATATTTTAAATAATATTCGTCAAGCAAAAATAAACTCGTAAATTATCTTTCCATTTTATTGGAAAAAGGTTTATTTTAATTACGACCATTTAACCGGGTAAAAATTTTAAACCTCGTTAAACAAAAGTATCGGGTAGTTGTATACCGGGTACAACACTCAAGCCCTATATAAGGGAGGGTGGACACTCCTTAGAACCCTTTTACCACCTAGACCCACTTTCTCTCTCTACTCTCTCCTCAAGTCCGATTTCACCTCAAAACCGCAAGTTTCCGCTTCCAAAACGTAAGTTCCCTTACCCTAACTTGTTCTAAACATCATTTCTTGTTGCTATAGTTCAAAAATCACTCAAGAAAGCCAACTAAAAGGAGTTCACGGCCTAAGAACCTCCTTAGGCCGTAAACACCTAAAATGGTGCCAAAATGCCCAAAACTCCCTCCTTTAGGCTTAGAAACTAGTTTTGGGTTAAACCTAGAAGTGTTTGAGCCTTGAATCATCAAGTTTGGGGGCTTAAAAGAGGGTTTACGGTCCAAGCATATGCTTAGACCGTAAACACCCTCTAAGCATGCAAATCAAACCCAAAACACTTCCAAACCTCATTTAGGCTTAAGATATGACTAAGGGACTTACCATTTCGGACTTGGAACACCCAAACATCATCATTTGAAGGACAAACAAGAGTTTACGGCCCAAGCATATGCTTAGACTATAAACTCCCTTAAAACATGCCAAACGAACCTTCAACCCCCTAAAAAGCCTTATACCCTCACTAGAACTTGTTAGGAATGAGCTAAGGACCTTGAAATCAAAGAATGGAAGGTGTCCAAGAGTTTACTACCGTAAACCATGGAGTTTACGGCTGTAAACTCCTCAAGGAGTGTCAATGGACCGTAAACTCCTCAAATGGTCCATTTTGAGGCCTTAAACCCTTCATAAGCCCTAGAATTGAACCTAGCCTAATTCCACAAGTGTTATAAGACCTTAATGCATCAAAGAACACACCATCCATGAGTTTACGGCCGTAAACTCATGGGGATAAGGTCTTTGGGTCGTAAACTCTATAAAGAGTTTACTCTTGAAGAGTAAACTCCCTAACTAGGCCATACACACCCTTAGATGTTACCCGAGACACTCCAAGCACTTAACCAAAGTGTTTTCCGCATTTTAGGGTGCGTATACGTGTTTAATTAGTATTATGTTCACTAATTGTATGTAAACATATGCCATCATATGTTAATAGGTCACTAAGTGTGTTCAAGTCTTTACTTGACACCGAGCACCCAACTGGCACTTTCGTTCGATCCGCTTACAACAGGTGAGTTGTACCCCTAAATTAACATTTTAAATGTTTTTACATGCTTTTATGGGGGGGGTACAAGTTAAAACATGCCAGTTATCATATCAATCACATGTGATTGATAACCCGCATGCACAAGGATTTATTACACTGTCAACTGTTTTACCAAGTATGATACTATAAATGGTTTTTCCAAAACGTCTTTACTTGTTCAAATCTTTTCTCAAATTGTCTCTCGCGCTGTATGTTTTACTTCAAATTCAGTTACAGCAGTATTTTAAACAAAGGTTTTCTTTACTTATATTGTTTTATCAAAGTTATAATCAAAACTTGTTTATGAAAGATTGTCAAGGGTTTCTAAAGGTTTTCAAACTTATTTTACAAAAGAATACCAAGTCATGATTTTCTTAAGTGTAAAGGTTTTCCAAAGTTTTCATCAAAGTTTTCTTCCATGTTTTTATACTTCTACTTCGTTAGATACTACTACTTCGTTATGCCTCTACTTCGTTAAATGCTCCTACTTAGTCAAATGCTACTACTTCGTTAAACGCTTCTACTTCGTGAAACGCTTCTACTTTATTAACGCTTCTACTTCGTGAAACGCTTCTACTTTATTAACGCTTCTACTTCCTGAAACGCTTCCACTTCATGAAGCGCTTCTACTTTGTTAATGCTACAACTTCGTTAAACGCTTCTACTTAGTTAAATGCTTCTATGTCGTTAAATGCATGCCTGTACCTGTATAGTTATATAAATGATGTTTAAAGGAATTAGGAAGGCTAGTTCGCCCTATTTCCTTTTCCTCGTTGGGATGTGGTCTGGTGGGTATCGGATATCCGTCCGAAGGTCGTTTAAACATTAATTATATATCATGTATACATGTATAGACATGAAGGTTTACATCGATCAGTCAGTTGTGAGTCTCTACCGTTAGTCCAGCGCCTCTAATAGAATTCAGATTACGAGATGCATCTTCAAGACACGGATCTCCCCATCGTCGAGTTGGTAACCAAAGTCTCCTGTAGGGAGAGCGGGCATTGTGTGTATAGATCTATACGGGACTGACACCCCCGCACCCTGACTGCTAGCTATAGTCCACGGCCTACCAAGCCAAGGGGTGACAAATGTCATATTTACACCGACGCTTGCAGGGCGTCAAGTACTTTAGTGTCGATTAGTATGGTTACGAGTATCTCCATGATTACCTTATAATTCATGGCCTTAAGGTAACGATAATTAACATTGTATGCTGGAAACACACTCTTAGAATTACTCTTTGTTTTAGACCTTGCTAGCTGTATCTTTCATTTGATATTGTCTGGGGTCTATGTTTCTTTGTTTTAGACCTTGCTAGCCGTATCGTACATTTGATACCGTCTTGGGTCCGTGTCTCCTTTTGTTAGAATGAGCCAGGCGTGTCATTCACTCGATACTCTCCTGGAGTCTATGATTTATTTGCCTTAGTCAGTAGTATTTTCTGCTGAGGCATATATTATTTTCCCTTGTATTTTACTAGTGATATTCTCCTACTTTCTTTAAAGTCAAATACCGTATTTTGGTTAATGATAGTATTTCAAGGAAAATTTCTCTTTAAAACGTAACACTGTCGAGTCTTGGTAGAAGACTACTTTTAATTAGAAAATATAGGATTTTCTGGAAAGAACTCTAATACACCGTAGATTCTAAACTACTACTTTTATAAGGTTATTTTGAATAAAAGGCTTACTTACACAAATGACACTAAATACTTATGAACTCACCAGCATTTATAAAAATGCTGATACTCGCTTTCAAAATAACTTGTATTCTCAGGTCAGCAAATAGACAGGTACATCCCAGGAGCTTTTGGTGAAGACAGTTTAGTACCAAGCTGCACCTATATTATTACTTGTATTACTTTGATGTTTCTATGCAATGTAAACTATTTAAAACTATTACTATTAATGCAATGGTTGTTGTACTTTGATTACTATACTGCATATGTTGTGATACTTGACATGACGTCATCCACCCCAGAACGTTTCCGCCGTTCCGGTTTTGGGGTGTGACAACTTCGATGCCCGGTACCAACAAAAGAAGCAAAATATCGGACAGGTTCGGAAATATTTTGTCATATTTGAATTGATATATCTCTCATACGAGCTTAGAATGAGCTGAAATATTTTCCTATATATTTTTCCTTTGCATTAGCTAAAACTTAGGTTTTGGAATCACTTTACTTGGATTAATATTTGTTGAGTTACAGTCCCTTGAAAAGGGGTTGTTCAGGCTGGTTTTCCTCATTTTTTCTATGTGCATATTTTTTGTCATCTTTGAATAATCATATCTCTCTCTTTACGAACGCAGAATGAGCTGAATGGTTTTCGTGTATATTCTCCTCCGTGTTAGCTACAAATTAGATCATGGAATCACGTTAATTAGCTTAGTATTTGTTGCTTTATACACCTTCAAACTTGGCATGTTGGTGCTGAAAAATTCGGTATTGGTAAAAAAAATATCGGTACGTAACGGTAATGGCAACAACACCGTTTCCTGCAATTCAGTTCGGGATTGGTACCCTCAATTTAGACCATTTAGTTTTCAGTACTTAGAAGCATTCGACAAAATTACATGTAATTTTAATGACATAAATCTTAGTTATGGGTCCTCATGTTTCCTATGAACTCATTATCATTAATGAGGAATTCTAAGGGGTTGTTTGTACTTCTGACAACATCTGGTCGTGCCATACAACACACGTATAAATAGAGCCGACATGAGGCATGTCTCACGACGTGATGAGCCCCTGGACATCCTATAAATAGAGCCAAAATTCACTCATTTTATTACACCTTTCAACTCCATTCTCTATAAAACCCCCCAAGGTCCCAAGACCTTTTCTCTAGCACTTCCTATGTGTTAGTAGCGAAGCTCAAGAGCGTCAGAAAGCCCCAAGAAATAGAGCTTTCGGCTTAGAAGCCCTGCCACGCAAAGTCCGATTTCTCGCTAAACCACCTGTAAGTTGAGTTATGCTTACCGTACTTTAAGTATAACTTATGTTTGAGTTCATTATCGTTATTATGAACCTATAAAAAATATTTATCAGTGATTCCAAATTATTATACCGATTGATCTACTTACGAGGATGATGTCTATGTTGGATTTAGTGAGGTGTTTAAAGTGAGATTTCCAAACAGTATACTTCGTATACCAAACGGACCCAACCTCCGATATGAGCTTACATGGTTGCTCTTTACTTGATAGATCTTAAAGTAGACTTTGAATTCATGATGAATCTATACTAATAATCAGTCGCAATAAATATTAGACTAAGACTTAGTGATAATGATACTAAGTTTCGTCAAAGGAAAAGGTAGTTGCTAGATGCGAAGCGTTGTCCGAATTTCGAGTCTTCACTTTATCAAGTGAGTGCATAGTTACTTTCATCTTACAAATAGATATGAAGTATTTAATATAAATACATGGTATATGTGTTTATTATCCGTGTTCCTGATATCTATGTTAGATGAACGATTTATACATGTTTTACTTGTTTTAAACTGTGTATGTATTTTTATACCTATAAATATAATGGGCAAAGATGGGGTAGATGAAAGATGATATGGATGATAGGATAAGAAACATGATATATATGATGAGAGGTGAAAGATGATGAGAAGCCTTGACATTAAAGTTGATCGAGTCATCTAGTAGAGTATAGATGACAACCACGGACTATTCTAGACAGTCCATTGGAACACTAGCAGGCTCGCAGCATGTAGGTATTTTTGAACTACATATTCACCAGATGTACTCTAAAACCCCTAGCAGTTGTGCCTAATAGACACCTTAGCAGCTGTGTCTAATAGATAACATTGTCAGTTGTGCCTAATATATAACATTGGTAGCTATGGACTTAGTGTATGTTAGATAAACCCCAACAACGATGGGCTTTGTGCCTATTCCTTAGGACAATCATTAGGAATAAATGAATGAAGAATAGATGATTCTTAGGGAAGATCCTCAAGAATAAAGAAGATAATTGGGATGGGAAATTGGGTTAATTGTTTGATGACTAAACATAGTAAATATGTTATTGTGGGTTGAAAACCCTATGTACTTACCAGGTTTACCAACCTGACTCGCTCAGTTTATTGTATCACAGGTGGCTATATGAAAGATACATTATGCTGAGAGATTCAAGGAGTATTAGACCACTAGCTTAATTACTATAAGGCTTGTAATATTTCGTTATGCTTATGTTCTTGTATTGATGATGACATCCCAATGTTTTAATATAAATAAAATACATTTCTTCGAAAAATGATCTGATAATATCATTATCATGTTTTCTGCAAACAAATTTTGCAATATTATTCTTCAAAAGGATTCTCTGATTTTTAAATAAGTATAAATAAATCGGTCTTTTATGGTCGTTAGAATGGGGATGTCACACCAACGGTTGCATCTTGTCGTGAGGTCGTTGATGCTTGACTTTGACTTACATGTAAGTCAAGCATCGCTCCACAAACCAAGCCACATTCCGCTTCATGCAGGGCCACCAATAATCACGATGAAGATCCTTATACATCTTCGTCGCCCCGGGATAAATGGAGAACCTAGATTTGTGTGTCTCCTGTATCAGAACCTAACGCACACCACCCCAGTACGGAACCCAAACCCGCCAATGAAGAGTCAACAACCCCCGACTATCATAATCGAAGGAAGCCACCTGACCCACAATACGTTCACTCTTTCGGTGCTCTTCCTTCATAGCCTCGACCCGAGCCTCACGATCATAATCCTTCACCACATCCAACCATCGATGATGCCTCTGTTTTTAATCAATAAAACACATAATGCAATCATTCAAATACTTAATTCATAGCAACAATTAATGAACGATGTTCATATAATTAGCATAACATAGTTCAATACATATCGATTGAAGGCAAACGGGCAACAAGTTGTGCCGCTAGCGCTTTCTTTATGGCAACCCTAATCCTTTTGAAAACAACATCTGTGGATCTAGGAGATATGCCTTTAGAGTGCATGACCAGTTAGAATCTGTTGAGGAGCTCCACCGCCTCTGGTTCAAGAAAGCCAAATGTGTCAAATGCAAAATGCACAAACACATGTTGATTTTCTATACATGCATTCTCGTGCTTTGCCACTTTGCACGCAACAACTTTCAAAACGGCATGCCCTGCTGTGAAACCCCCGGTCCTCTAACCGACGAGAGGAGAGACCCCAGTAAGATCCACACACACGTGCTTCCCTCCTACCCATCCAAATACCAAAATGCCAGCCGGTCTAAGAATGGATATTCTATCATGCAGGTCCGTCAAGAAGTTCACTGGCGCTTCTTTCTTCGCAGAAATACCAGCCCGCCGACAAGCATCAAAGAGAACATCCCTAACCACATCATGTCTATACTTGAAACCAGGGAGCTTTCTACAATGAACTGCATGTTCCTCAAATGTATCCAAACATGCCTTGCTGCAAACTGGCATATCTCATCGATTGGGAATAGAGGAATCATGAGGCTGTAGCGCAGGATAGTTCGATACTCCACATGATAGATATGATGGCCAAGGCCATCAATGGGGATACTTAGCAGAAAATCCTGAGCATAAGGTGCCCGAAGACACTCAAAAACTGCTTTTTGTCTAACAGTCATGTTGAAGTCGACTTCCATATCTTTGACAATTTTGCTAAAAAGGGAACACGCCAATGATTTTTGGGATTTAGGGGGTGGTGTCCTTATTAGTGAAACCGCTATAGTCGAATCACTGAATTGTATCGTGAAGACGAGTCATAACACATAGGTAATCAGAGTCCATACCAGATATGCCACTGTCACGTAAGATGTGGTCTTGTAATGCCCAAGATTGCACCCTCGAGGCTACAAATACGTAGGAGGAAACCTCGTATATCGAGTACAAACCCAAACCACCGAAACGAATAGGTAAGGAAGCCAGACGCCATTGAATGTCTCCAAAGAAGGGGCCTCTACGTACGACTATATCCTCGATAGACATACACAATCCTTTGTCAAAGAACAAAGTTGCCTCTTCTATATGCACCGGCTGACAAGTCCTTAAACCAAACAAAAGTTTTGCAATGCCCATACATGATCGAAGCAAAAGGAGCTCACTCAGCGGGTCACATAGTTGTGGAAGAAGACCCATCAAATCAAAAGCATTGATCACTCTCTTCATGTCTAACCCGCTAATAAACCCTACGTCTCTACTAACAGCTCCCCCAAGGAGCTTTACCCCTAAAGAAGGTCTCCCTATATCCGTTGGGAATAAATCGGCACGAAGCTTCCTACCATCACAGGAGGGCCAAAAAATCTTTGTTTCATTGATGTTCAACTCAAGACCCAAGCCTGGACCATTCAACCGAATAATGTTCAACACTCTAGCCACCTCCTCTGAATCCCCAATGACCGTTCCATCATCCAGATACCAAGCATAGAGAATGAGCTTACACTTGTCTCTAATCTTGTGCACAAGCGGGTGAAAAACGAGGGAAAAAAGAAGATGGCCCAAGGGGTCGCCTTGCTGCACCTCAGTGGCAGACCATATATGTTGATCTCTGATATAAAGTCTTGTTGCTTACCCGTACAAGAAATTCACCCACAAAAAATAGAAGGGCACATCCTCTTAACCTCGTGGAGCAATGCTGATCTATCCACCAGGTTAAAGGCATTCGAGAAATCCATTGTAAACATTATGTAAAACCCCGTTTATTTATTAAATAAATAAATTAATTAATGAATGGCTCATAGCCCTAAAACAAATAATTATTTAGCAAAGTGTTGATCTCGAGGAGCTATTGTCACACTTTTAGAGGTTGGGGGCTAAAAGTGTAAATCCAGACTTAATTTGTAAGTATTATTGAAGGCAGGGATTAAATTGTAACTTTTGGGACTTTATTTGAAGTGATTTTGGAGACAAAGGGGTTGTTTTGGAAATATTGTACCTAAGTTGTAATGGATTTTTAATGTTGGGGTTTAATGGGTAAATATAGGATTTGATTGGAAAAGGATCCTATGGGGAGGGACTAAACTTGTTTATTGAGCAAAGTTTTAAGTGGAGCGGGATTTAAACCCGATGACTCCTTCATTCCCGTTTAAAGCATCGCTACCAAAACCCTAAACCCTCCCGTATGTAGCAGCCGTCATTCCCCCCTTATGCCTCCTACCGCCGGCCGCCACCCCATTATCCCTTGCTTCTCCGACCGACCAAGCCGCCAAAGAACCAAGATGACCGGCGTCATTTCACTCCGTTGAAGACATGAACCACTGCTATTGAAGATGAACGCCACCATGGAGCGACATGGGCAGTTGAGGTCGGAGGGAACACGCCCGGGAGTGTCGCCGTTGCTGTTTCCGGTGGACGCCGCTACTCAGTTGTAGCGCTGATTGTACCGCCGCTTCTCTTCTTCTGTTACAGCGTTGTTACCGTTCCTTTTTCTTCTTCTTTTTCGCTGCTGCTGCTTCCTCGTGTCACCACCGCCACCGTACGCCGCCAGGTGGGCGGCTGGATCCCCTTGCAAGCAAGGAAACGTGTGTGTGTGCCTTCTGTGAGTTCGTGTAGGTGTGTGTGATTTCTACTTCAAGATTCGTGTGGTGGGTGTTGCTGCTTGACGGGGAACCGAGAGAAACCACCGCCACCACCGTGAGGTGGTGGCTGTCGTCCCAAAGCTTTTTCTGCCGCCTCATGCCGTCGTGAACCACCGCGGGTGGGTGTACTTTTGGTGTGTATATGTTTTGTAAATAGATTAGGGTGTGCGTGTGTTCTTTGGGGTTTTGTATTGTACATTGTAACACAAAAAAAGGAATAATGAGAAAGGAATTTGAAACCACCACCGTGAGGTGGTGGCTGCCGCCTCCTACCGCCACCGGCCGCCGTGTCGGGTGGCGGTGTGCTTTGATGGTGTTTGGATTCGTTTGGAGGGTTTGAAACCCTAATGGGCCCAAGGAAGCCCTAATGGGCCTAATAAGACTTAATGGGCTTAATAAAACCTTAACGGACCCTAATAAAACCCTAATGGGCTTAATGACATTCTAGTGGGCCTAGTAGGCCCAATAAAGCCCTAATTGATCTAGAAGCCCAACAAGTTAATAAATGGGTTAGTCTTTGGGTTGGAAAACACTAATGCCAATTAAACTCTAATTTTTTAGAATTAATCAGGAAGCACACGATAATTATTTAATAACTTGAGATATTAAATAATAAACTTTGGCAAAGATTAATCTAAGCGATAATGGACTTAATGGATTAAGTCCTTAATGGGTTAAGTAGGAAACTTAACCCTAATCATCATTTTATGGGAAACCCTAATTTCACTTGGGTTTATTATTGGGCTTCCTTTTGGGCCTTGATGATCGGGTTATTAATGGGCTATCCAAAGTCAAGCAATTAGACTAGAATAATTTAATGGGCCTAGGGTAAGGCCCATGTAAGGGGCTTGGGCCCAATTTGGAAAATTGGGCCATAGATGGGCCATAGTTTGGGCCTGAATGATTATATGATGTTGGGCCTCAGAATGAGACCATGTATAGGCCTAGGCCCAATTTGGAAAATTAGGCCATGTGTTGGGCTTTGATTTCCTAGTTGACTTTGGGCCTATGGATTGAGCCTTGAGCTTGAATAAGCCAAGCCAGGGGTAATGTAGTAATTACCCAAAGAATATACGTATGGTTATGTATTGGGACCCAATTATTAATTAGGTGTTATTTTGGTGTTGACAGTTCGGGAATCTGTCAGCCAGCAGTTGGGGTCGAGTCTGTGGGACTTCAGCAAGTGTGGGATTGTGTCTTCGGGACTTCAACAATGTGAGGTGAGTTACCTTCCAGTAGCGGTGGGTCTAAGGCCACAATGTCGGCCCACCAATAGGAGACGTATGATAGATGATTGTCTCTGTGATATCATCTAGGTTTGCTACTACCTGATATGTTATATGCTAGCATGATATGTTATATGTGATAGTAGTAGAGTTTGGTTGTTAGGACCGGAGGGTAGTCAGACACCCCAGATACGTCTGACAGTATGTGATGTTATGTTTATATGCTAGCATGACCTGTTATATGAGTTTGAGGTAGTAGGAGGGGAGTAGTCCCCGAGTTCGGTTGTTAGGACCGAAGGGTAGTCCAGACACTCCAGATATGTCTGACAATATGTTATGTTATGATATGTGATAGTAGTAGTAGTGGGGGGTGAAATAGTCCCCGAGGTTCGGTCGTTAGGACCGAAGGGTAGTTAGCACCCCAGAATGGCTTGACATGGGTAGTCAGCACCCCAGAATGGCTTGACATGGGTAGGACGGCACCCCATAATGGCCGCATGGGTAGGTCGGCACCCCAGAAAGGCCGTACCGGGTAGGTCGGGCACCCTAGAAATGCCTGGCAGTATGTATGTTATGTGATTGTGTGGTATGTGGTAGGATGGGGGAACTCACTAAGCTTTGTGCTTACGGTTTTCAGTTTTGGTTTCAGGTAGTTCGTTTTCAAAAGGAAGGAGCCGACTTGATCGCAACGCATCACACTATGGTTTTCCGCGCATGAGATCTTTGGGATTACACTCTGATATTGTTTTATGATAACATGTTTGATTATTTCTACTTTGGTTTTGACATGACATAATATTATAGATGTTTTATTTCACTGTTGGTTTTTAAATGACGTAATTAAAAATGAAATTTTTGGCCTATATTTTTGGGATGTTACACATTACAAGAGACCCATCAGCATGTTGTTCACTCAACACCCTATTGGCATTGTGTAACCCATCCTCAGCACCACCAGACACACCAACCCCGAACTGAAAATCATTAAGGTACTTGGCCATTTATTTACCCACACCTTTCATGGCAACGTTGGAAACCAGACATCTCCATATAGTGCCTACTGCAATTGGACGAATCCCGTTGTCAGGTTTAAGCAGAGGCGTGAGAGGAGCGGATGCAACAAACTCTGCCAAAATTGTTGGGCATCTTCCCGCTAACCATAAATTAACCACTGAAGTGATTGCACGTATGAGATATGTGGCTATAACAGACCCTTATCCACAAAGGACATCCAGTAAGTGTTGAGCCCTCAAGCTATTAAGTAGCCTATGGAGATTTTCTGTGACAGCAATAGTGCGATTGCCTTAGCCAAGGAACCAAGAGATCATTGCAGATCTAGACAGATTCACAGAAAATATCACTTCATAAGACACAAGATAGAAGAAGGACTCCTTGTGGCAAAGAGGGTGTCATCAGAAGAGAATCCTACAGATCCCCTTACGAAGAAACTGACGAGGGTTAGGCACTAACAGCATCCGAGGCGCATCGGCTTGAAGGATGATATTAGTTTTACAGATTAGATAGCTATTTCTGAAACTTGTAAAATGTAATCGACATTTGATGATGAATATAAGGTGTGTCTATTTATGAGTAAGGTATTACTGTCTTTTGTCAGTTATTTACTATTGTTTCAGCTTTGCATGTTTTGACTTCCACAATAAATTACTTTATTCTAACTTCCACAGTCGGTCATACGTCGGAAGTACGTATGAATTAAGACTGTCATGAATTGGGCTTGTAGATGACTAAAGGTGTTTAGCCATAACAATGGTTGCTACAACATTCAAGAGTGTTCATGAGTTCTGAGTATTGGAATAAACCCACGCTCACTTGCATCACTTCATGGAATTTATCTCGAGTGATCGTGAGATGGTAATATCATACAAGTCTTCAAAACTAGAGATATAATTTGTTGCCTATGAGTTGGTTACGCATTGATTGCACGAAAACGTATCAGTAACTTGATGCTACAAAACGTGCCTTTGTGTATAATTCAACAGGTAGTAGAACAAGTCTATGAGTCGAATTTTATCTGTTCCTTCTAGTTCTTGGAGGATTAGAAGTGATATCTGGGCCCCTCGATGATTTTGTTTTGGCCTATGTATCAGTCCCGGTCAGAACCTAATTGATGTGTTCAATTTAGTTCTATGTCAAACAAATCGGAAATCGGGAAACAAACTACTGGACAATAAGTATGACATAGTTCCATGTATTTGTCCGACTGATATCTTGAGAACAGAGGATTATATGATCACTTATCTAAAATGACACTTCATAGTTCAACAAAGTTTTAAGAGCTACGATTGCCGGTTGGTTCCTGAAGTAATATAGGAAAATATAGTTATTAGACTTATCCAAGTAGGAGACTGTTGGATAAGGTGTCTAAGTCCATAACTTTATTTGGTATATACTTGACCCGAACCGGCATGGTCCATTTGGGTTACACTTCATCCGAACTATTTGTATGGTTAAACCTTTGAGAATTGTATGTTTATGATTTGTTAATATATTATAAGTTATAATATATTAATATGAAATCATATTATTTAATTAGTTTTGATAATAAAATAATTTAGAATTAATTTGGTGATAAAAAAATATGACTAATTAAATATGGGCTCTTGTATTTTATGTAGTGTGGGCTAATACTCATTTAGAATGGGCTTGGAATGCATGGGAGTCCACGGATAGTCCATGGAACTTTTAACCCATGGATCCTTGGAAAGGAAGAGTCATGGGTATTAGGGTTTACATAGATGTAACCCTAATTCCCCACACTATATAAAGGAGCTTATGATGCTTGAAATGGCGTGATTTGTGATTTCCATTTGAGCCATCCACATTATTGGTGCTTAGCTCTCAAGCTCCAAGGAATCAACTCACTATTGAAAGGTATGTAATTCTTCTAGCTTTTATGTTTAAAGTTCCCCATGCCATGCTAGATAGCTTATGAACCTTGGAAAAACAAATTTGCATGTATTCATAGTAAAACATAGATCCAAGGTTTCTAGGGTTGCATATACACCATAGGAGTGTTAAGATGCTCAAAATCTAACATAAACTGCATCTCATACAACAAAAACTCACATTTGGAGAACTTTGTGAAAATTCTTTCCCTCCTCAACGTCTCCAGCACTTCCCTCAAGTGCTCCTCGTGGTGCTCTGGGTTTTGGAATAAACCAAGATATCATCGATAAATACAATTACATACCGATCCACACATCGACATTCACATGCGGTTCATGAGATCCATGAATGCGGATGGAGCTTTGATGAGCCCAAAAGGCATCACCATGAACTTGTAATGACCATAACGAGTCCAGAAAGTTGTCTTCTACACATCCTCCTCTTTAACCCTCGTCTGATGATAACTCGTTTGCAAATCAATCTTGGAAAACCAAGATGCACCCTAAAGCTTGTAAAAAAGATCATCAATCCTCGGGAGTGGATAATGGTTCTTCATTGTTACCTTATTCAGCTCCCGATTCAATGCACATACGATGAGACCCATCCTTCTTCTTCACAAACAAAATCGGTGCTACCCATGGTGAACTGCTCGGTCGAATAAATCCCTTGTCTAACAACTCCTGCAGCTGTATAGACAACTCCTGCATCTCGGGAGGAGCCAACTGATATGATGCTTTGGCTATTAGAGCCGCAACTGGAACCAAATCACTCTTGAACTCCACCCGCCTCTCCGGAGGCACCCCAGACAAATCCTCTGGAAAAACATCGGGATAATACCGTATAGTCGGCACATTATCCACGGTCGTCTTAACCTTATCCTAGGTTTCCATAACATAGGCGAAAAATCCTGAACACCCCTACTAAAAATAGTGAATGGCCCTCGCTTGTAACGTCCGCGTTTCCAGGCTAGGCATTATCATTGATGTAATAGTCTAGGTTAACCCTTGTAACTCTTTTTGGAGTATTAATGATGAAATATTTGAGTATTATGTGAATTATGTGTTTATTTTCTTAATTATTATAATTTAATGAATTAAGCATAAAATAAGCGTCAAATTTGAAGTGTGGGATAAGCCCGATATCTTTGCATAAAGATGTAGTGGTCGAAACAAGGATTCCGAAGATATAAAGAATGCCGAAATCCGAGTTATAACGAAGAAGTTATGACATGTCGAAGTTTCGCGACAGAACCGGCAACGTTGAATGACGTAAAAAGTGAAATTTACGTTAGAGCGATATTTAGCCTTATTGATCTAAACGAAATTCGTAGAGTTTGTTAAACCGAGAGCGTGCATAAAAAGAACGCCCAAATCTGACTTCGTACAAGGAAGTTATGATTTTTCGAAGTTTCGACTTAGCAGTATGCAGCCCGAATACTCGATTTGAGATCGAGCATTTTTTAGCCGAAACAATCTAAACGAGAATTGAAGATCTCATTAATTTTAGTGAAACAATGAAAATATAGGCGAAAACGGACGTCGGATGAAGAAGTTATGATTTTATAACAGAGTTTTCCTGTCCCGGCCTACTAAAAATAAATAATAAAAAATAAAATCAAAATTAGCCGATGGACTCTAAATGAAAGTTGTAGAGTGTAGTCTCACCTACGCGTGGATATAAAGAACGTCGAAAACGGAGTTCGTATGAGGAAGATATGAATTTTTGAAGTTCATTAAATATTTTCGATATTTAATTTAAATATAAAATACCGATATTATGCGAAGGGGGGGAGTCAGCGATCCTATCCTCATTACGCCCAGCGTAAATCGAAGTTCCAGCCCCCTGTAAAAGGATGTCGAGGGCAGCCGATTCTTTTGCTCATTTCTTCCCTTTCTCTCGCGTTTTTGCATCGTTTTTCGTGCAATAATTATCCCAAAGCCCCGGTATCATTCCCGAGCCCCGAAGCAAGTCTCGAAGCCCCGAAGATCCTGAGAAGTGCAATTCCCGAGCCGAAGCCCTGCCCACGAGAAGTCCGGTTTTTGTGAAGATCTTCCAGATTTGCCGAAGAATACTACTTCTATAAGCCGTAGTGTTGTCCGCTCATCTTCTGATCAAGTGAGTGTGTGGTTACTTTCTTCTAATGTATAATTACGAAGTATTTTATATAAAATACGTGTTATGTGTATATTTTTTTGTTATATGTGTGAATGTATATTCACTTTCTTCTATCTCATAGATCTGATTTATTCTCTATGAAATACGTGTTATGTGTATGTGTCTCATCTGTTATGTGGAATATGTATTGATTGAACATGATATTGTCACAACTGGAAATTTTGTGTCATGTAATCTATACATTCAAGCTAATGTGAATCAAAAACTTCAATCAAATACATCATACAAGTACTACAAATAGTCATCAAACAATTGGGAACACTAGAAGTTCTTAATTAGGTCCATTTTGGACTAGAACTTCCTTATTGGACCAAATGGACCAATAAGCTTCCAATTTGACTATCTTGGGTTTAGAACCCTAATTGGATTCAAATTGGACCCACATTTATTTTATTCAACATTTTAGGTCATGTTGGACCTAGAATGAAATGAACTAAAAGCCTTGATACATGAATAACCTAAACTAGTCCAATAAAAATATGAAAATCCTACCACATTCTTTTAGGTATAAAACACACCCTAACTAACTCTAATTTTGGGCTTAAGGGGAAAAGGCCCAAAATTTTCTTTTCCCTTTCCAATTCTCGGCCCAAGGCCCAAACCCAAAGAGAAATGGAAGTGTTGACTTTGGATGCCACCTCACTATTACCCAAAGGACATCCATGCATTGTATCTCATTCTTCCATGCAAGTATCACTTCAAAGATCACCTCACTTCTTCCTCTCTCTCACTCTCGGCCATACACCCACACACACCCACAAAAATCTCTCAAATTCTCTCTAGATTACTCAAGAACTCTCCTTCCTCCCCTCTTCAAAAATCTCGAGTTTTAGGAAGCATTCAAGAGGAAATTTCCACAAATTCTTCATCTAAGGTAAGATTATGCATAGATCTATGATTTAGATTCTTGTTGTTATCAAAATCCTTTCCTAATCTATGCAAAAATCGTGATCTTGCATCCTAGAACCATCTCAAACTCGAGATCTACCAAGGAAAGGTGCTAAGGCCAAAAATCATCAAGTTTTCCTCCATCTTTTCTTCCAAAAACCGAAACCACACCCAAGGTGAGCTTCATACCCTCTATTTTCTGTTTTTATGAGTTTTGTGGGGGGGGGGAATACAAGTGAAAGTGTAGATCTATATGTGTTTTGTATGCCTTGTATGATTTCCATGCTTATATGTATGCATTTGTGTGTTATAATGTTGGATCTAGCCATAAAACCCCTCAAAACCGAGATATATCTTGTGTTAAATGATTTTAGCTTCAAATATATTTCTAAATACAAAGTGTTTCAAGAAAAATGGTTAAGTGGTTTAGTAACAATTTTCTTTGGGTTAAAAACACAAATTTTGGACCTAAAATGTGAAAAATACAAAATTAAGGGCCCAAATTGACATATCACGAATTCTGATGGATGAGGTGTGTCAAAACAGTTTCAATAAAACAATTTCTGGAAATATACTCATTTAGAGGATTAAAAACATAAATTTCAAGCTTAATGGGCTAAAAATGACATTTTCGGCCCAATGAGGCCCATTATGCGAGATTTTCTGATTTGGAGGGCCAAAAACTGCATTTTTCTGTAAAACAGTGGACTATAAGTGTTCCAAGTCCTTTTCAAAGGTTTAAAATGCTTTTTAAATTTAAAAAGGACCAAAGTTGCAAAAATTTTACAATTTGGGCCAAAATTGTCAAAGTTGCGAAAAAGAAGGGTTAAAACCTAGAAAACTGCATTTTCAGGGACTTAAACTGTTTTCTATGAAAAATATGCTGAAAAATATTAATTTCAATAATTTTTGGTGTTAAAATGTCAAGAAAATTAATTTAAGGACCAAACCGGGAAGTATTCAATAAAAGGGTTGAAAATGTAAATTTTACAAACAATGAGGGGCTGAAAACAGGAAAATTTCAAGGCAAATTCAATATACGCAATTTGATCAAATAATGGCACCGCGACTATCGACGAAATACAATACACTACAATACTAAAATCGTTGTGAAACGAATTGGTTCGGTCTCGAACCAATAAAAATCCGAAACTACTAACACGACGACACTACGATTCATACAAATAACGTTTGGGAATTCAATATACATGCGAGTGTGCACAGACGTCTACGCACCATCTTTGGGCCCCAAAAGTGTAAAATCTTGTTTGTTGGGCCTAGCTAGCCCAATGACCTGATCTTAAGGCCCGAAGACATTTTTTTTCTACGAAGTGTTGGGTTTCACCGACTTGGCACAACGTAGAGGGACTTTCAATGGCTTGTATACTACTGGTCCCCAAGGGTCCTTTGGTATTGCTAGTAAAGTCTACATTTCATGCGAGGCGGGTCTGGGACCCCTCGTACATTTTTATCCCCAACCGGTTAATGGAGTCATCGAGGTCTTCGTGTCCTCTTTCTCTTCGGATGTGGGACTACACATAGTCAGGGCGATTGGATAACGTGATTAAAACGGACGACGCCTTCGGGATCGTTAGTATAGCTATAAACTGGGCGTTTGTGTAATGCGGGTTTGTAGTAATTAATCATGCTCAAAAATAATCCAACGTCGCCTGGGACTGACACTATACGCTATGCAATGGTTTCAATGTGACTTCATGTAATTTAAGAAATTAGGAAAACATCGGGTTTTCCTAGGGTTTTCAATACATACGGGTTCGAAATGCATACAATTTTAATGAACAATTTTTACAAGTATAAAATCAAACAAGCATACCTATGGATCTTCACACCTTTTTTTTTCTATACTATTTTCAGAAAATATCGGATTTTCTGGTGGTTTTCAAACAATACAAAACATTGGATTTCAAAAACTACTTATGAACTCACCAACATTTCATATGTTGACGTTTTTCAAAATACTTGTATTCTCAGGGAACCAGTGAATCAAAGGAAATCATATTCAGTGATGGCTTGCAGTTTATTTATGTACGAATCGAACAATTTATTTTTGGGAATGTAATGTTTAAACAATGTATTTCATGTAAACGCTACTAGTTGTACTATATTAATGAATGGTGACGAATGTTGTTATGTTTCATATATATTCAATGTTATGGTATTCAATTGAGTCACGACAGCCCCCGGACGTTTCCGCCGTCTGGTTTGGGGGTGTGACAGATATACTGGTTTTAAACTATGTATAAAAATATATATTTTTTTATCTACTAATATGTTGGGTACAACGTGGGTAGATAGTTGATGTGTGATAAACAAATGAGAGGCCTCGTTGTTGTTTTTGATTCAGTCATATAGGTGAGTTTAGATGACGACCACAGACTTTTCTAGACAGTCCTGTGGAACGCTGGCAGGTTCGCCACCTGTAGGTGTTAATGAACTTGGGTGTTCATTCGTTGTACTCCATCCCCCTCATGGTTTCCTTATTTGACGTATATTGTCGGGAAACCCCTGAATGCATGTGTTGTCGCCCCGATGTAATATTCTAAGACTAGGTCCCTTGTGTTAGTTGTTTTAGGGATGTAAAGTGAGAATAACGGGAATGGGTAATTGGGTTACTGTTGGTTGGTGGAATTAAATATAATTATTTGTTGTGGGTTGAAAACCCTATATACTCACCAGGCTCCCAAGCCTGACCCACTCAGTTTATTTGTATTACAGGAAGTGGTCCAAGGGGATAAGATGGATGAAAGACAAGTTGTTTTGTTTACAAGTTTGTATATGTATATATTTGTTGAATGATTTGTAATGTTATCGTTTATGCTTTATGGTCTGTATCGGAACATGACATCCCGAGTTTTGATTATATAATGAAAATACATTTCTTGATGAAATGCTTTGGTAAATATTATTTTATCGTACTTTGTTTTTGGGAACAAATTCCGCAACTCTTTCAAATCAAAAGGATTTACTCTGAAATTATTTTAAAAGCATAAATAAAAATCAGTCTTTTTTGGCCGAGATTTTGGGGATGTCACATCGCTGCAGAACACAACATCGACCCACTTTGAGCTCTCTCTCCCTGAACCACTAACTCTCCCCCACTTAGGGTTCGAGTCTGGACTAATGGTTGATCACAATCGATCACCGCCCGATTGGGGCTCAGCCAATCCATACCTCTATAACCTTGAGCCCATGCAAAAGGATGGGAAACAAATCAATTTAATACTCCTCACCGAACAACTAAAGAGTACAACCTCGATGAACCCTAGCAACCCGAACATATCTATCATCTGCGATCTCGACATCTAATGGACAATATAGTTCCCTCAGAGCTCCAGCAAACCTCTTGCCAAGAACAAGCGATACAAAGGATCGAGTAGCCCCCGAATCAAACAATACCAAAGCAGAAATACCAATAATGAGGAATGATCCTAAAATAAAACATATAAGTATAAGCAAGCAATTCAATATAAATAAGGAGATCAGGTGAAGATACATACCCGTGTCCACATCAGGTGTCGCGCGAGCCTCCTCGGCCGTCAACTGGAAAGCCCTGGTCTTCTCCAAAGGAGCATCTGCCTTGCCCCGGCGGTCGTTAGTGATCCGAAGAGTCGTAGGAGTGGGTGCTGACACCGGCCCTGCTGCAACCAGACTTATACATTAGGCCTTCTTGTGGACCTCTGATTGCAATGAAAAGAATAGATAAGATCCTGGGGTGGTGGTGGTAACAGTATAAGTTCTATAATGACTCGTTTGTCCGCACTTGAAGTAGCCCGAACCACTAACCATGCATGGTCCCTCGTTCGTCTTGCCACACTTCCCACAGCAGCTTTGGCCCTACTGGCCTCTCGATCTCGAATCCTGAACCTTGGGCCTCTTGCCCGATCCCCTAAAATCCTGACCCTGATATGGCTTCCTCTTCTTCTCCACCTAAATATCAATCTCCCTCTCTCGGGCTCTCGCTACCATGTCCTCCAGTGTCTTGCAACTGGATGGGCTCACAAACTGGTGAATAGCGCTCTTCAGCATCTCGTGATACCTTGCCTTCTTCATCTCCTTGCTGCCACATACTGCGCAACCAAAAGTGCCCTCTCACGAAACATCGCAGTGATCTCAGCCACCGTCTCAGTAGTCTGGCGGAGATCCTAAAACTCTCGCACCAACTGTTGCACCTCGATCACTGGTGCAAACTCAGCCCTGAACCTGGTCACAAAATCATCCCATGAAATAGAATCATTATCCTCATCACCAGCGGAACGCCTAACCTACTCCCACCAATCTCGTGCCATGTCCTTCAGAAGACAGGATGCAAGTCTGAAATTTCCCCTCTCGAGACAACCGTTGTTGCAGAAAGCTTTACCAACATCCGTTAACCACCGCATGCCCGCTATCGGGTCCTTCTCCCCAAAATAGTCTGGAGTCCCACATGCCCAAAACTCCTTGAAGGTCAAAGAGCGCGCCCCTACCAAGGCCACCATCACAACAAAATGAACTCAACCGTTCATCCAAAATCTCTAGAATGACTTCCTTGACCATACCAAAGATCACAGGAGTCTGATCAAGAATGCAACGTGTAATCTCAAGAAAAATAAACTCCTTCGTCTGATCATCCAATTGCCCGACTCCAGAACCTAAGCCTGAGCCCTCCCTAGAACCACAACTACCAACAGGTCTACCCCACAGAGTCACCATACTGGAAATAGATCATATAAACCATAATAATATATCGAAGGATCACAAACTCTACCAACTTCCTGGATTCATCGCAACTCTCCTTAACTCGAGTACGGATCCTCTGCTTCCAGTAGTACGGGCCCATACTACCTGCCACATCTATCCGTACTTTCCTTAAGGATTACCTTGTATCCTCCAAGTCACCTTATATCTATACAATTAACCTTCAACAAGTTAAGGCTCCCAACACTAGATCTCATCCTAGGTTTTTCGAGGGTAAACTCCACAGCACTCTCCGCCATCAACTGCATAAGGAACTCCCGCTAACTTCCTCTAACCAGCTCGCAAATACAATTACATATCACGAAAACCAGATAATTCTTCATTTGAGAGGTCTCACACTACAACGGTTAGACTCAGACAAGAGTTGCGCAATAAAGTTAAAACATAACCTTCTAAAATTATATAGTCTTGGTAATATGTAACTTAACATATTCACTTCCGAGTTAGATGAAGCTAGTTATAACTCCTAAAAAGCACAAAGCAGGCAGCATTTGAGCATCAAGTAATCAGAACCAAACATAACCTAATCAGGTCATCCTATCACTGACTAATCAGTACTAGCATGAAAGTCTACATGCTCATACAATAGGCGTACAAAGGCATCTCTCATAGCATTCTATCATGAAAATATTGAGCAAATCCTTAGACCTAACTACCATGCGATTCATAGATTCACAATTCAAATCATATCAGATATCATGTATGGGTATTCTGGGAAAACTTACTTGAGGTCAATCGATTGTAGGCACCACACCCTTTCTTGTTTTAGAAAACCCTTTTCTTAAAAATAAATTCTTTTGAAAAACTTTACCAAATCCTCAATTTGAGTTCAGACACACCCGAGAGTATGTCTGAATCCCTCAAATCAAGGCTCTGATACCAACTTCTAACGTCCCAAAAATAAGACCGGAAAATTTCATTTTTGATTTAATAAAAACATTAATCTTATCATTTTCATACAACCCCAAAGAGATTAAAGTATGTCACTACATCAAAACATATCATAGTAAATCTAGAAATGTGGAAAAAGGTGGTGTGTGCTCTGCAATCATCCCGGACTCTTCCCTTTCAATCTGGAAGTACCTGAAATATGAACTAAAAACCGTAAGCTCAAAGCTTAGTGAGTTCCCTAAAATACCACATACCATACATAAATAACACATCCTGTGCCCCTACCTCACATTGGGCCTCCCCCGACATCGAGTCCCGTTCGACCTTGAGCCATCTTATTCCCGTTTTCGTCCATATGACAATCTTAAGTCAAATGTGGACCATTGCATCTTTCACAACCCACACGAATAACATGTATGGATTGGTCCATTTTTTCATTCTTCAATCCATAGTATTTAGCATAGCTAAAATAGTTTCCATGTCCTCAGAAGTGTCACTCCTAAGTTCTTTTGCTCCATCATTTCGAGGATTGTGGTATTCACACGAATGCTTAGAAAACTCTTCAATCAACTCTGTAATCTCACCGGGATTTTTCTTTGCCAAAGGTCCTTGAGAATCAAGGAGTCGCCTTGTCATCACATTTACCCCATCATAGAAGATTGATACTTCTTGTTGCTCATTTTAAATCATTTTGGGTACAATTCCTTATTAATCCCTTGTATCTCTCCCATGCCTCATATAGTGACTCACCCGGTTGTTGCTCAAAGTTTGCTATGGAATTCTTGAGTTTAGCAACCTTAGACGGTGGGAAAAAATGTTCGAAGAATTGTTCACGCATTTTCACCCATGTAGTAATTGTACCGGGTGTAAGCGCCTTCAACCAATCTTTAGCAGCTCCTTTAAAGGTGACTAGAAGCATTCTCAGTAACACCGTCTCTCATGGAACATTCGGGATGTTGAAGTAATTAGCTATGCCATTGACTTCATCAAGGTGTTTGTAAGCATCCTCATGATCTTTCCCAGAAAATGGTACTTACTTAAGTGTAGCAAGAATATGTCCTTTAAGCTCGAATGTTGCGGTAGCGGGAATTGCAAGTTACACTAGACCGAGATTGGTGTCCTCTCGGATTCTTTTCTTGTATGCTTCCATGGACATGTTGGCAGCATTCGCCATCTCATCTTTTGGCTCTTCTTCAGGTTCGCTCACTTCTTTTTCTAATCCGGGTTTGGACTCGTATTTGGTTTCTTGAGTATTAGGATTTTGCTCAAAGCTTTCAACCTTGCTTTCGTCTTTTGAGGAATTGCTCAATTCACCTACGTTCTTGTCTTTCTTCTTTTCAATAACTTATTTAAGATCCTTGAAAGGTGATTTCTTTGGTGGGTTGGTTTCTCCTACGTTCTTATCTGTCTTTTTACGAAGGGCAGACTCTGGATCTTCAAGTGTTGGTATCAAAGGTGTGCTAGATCCATGGGTCAGATACTACTACAACAAAAATAAAAAATAAAAACGTAAAAATGAACAAAAACTATATAAAAAGGCCTACTGACTGCTCACCACGACGTGGTAAGGAATACCACTTCGTGTTGTCGCAACAAAAACGAAAGAAAATATGAAATCTCTACGCTCACGTCGTGAGGCTTAGAGCTCATGTCGTGAGGTTTATTATTCAGAAAAATCAACTAATGCTAAAAATTAACTTTTTGCAGGTTTAACCCCACAAAAAGGATCGATTAACCTAAATCAAAAACTAAATTAGCCGATCCCCGACAACGACGAGAAAAACTTGATGTGCACAATTTATACCTATCTAGCTTTAAATTTATAAATCTAACTACTTATCTACTAATGCACCTATAGGCAGTGTACCTAGTCAGTATATAGTATAGTAAGTAAGTTGGGTATCGAACATAGGGAACAAATTTAGCTAATAATTTGACTACTAAAAATTAATCTAAAAACAATTATCTAAAGTGGAGTTTTTATCTGATTTTGCAAGTTCAGACTAACTTAAGCACTCAACTAAAATCGATTGTAATCAAGATGTTAAAAACACTTTCGTTTAGTTTCATATCCACTTTTTTCCTACGGATATCTCTTATTTATGGATTAATAAAGTTGGTTACCAATTTATATGTAATCAACAATCTTTATCCAATCTACTAATATTTTTACCAATCCATGTACTACTATGTAATGGCCATACACAAGCAAACACAAAATTAGTTATTAATGATAATTGGGATATGTAAGATATATCTAAATAATTGTCTATGGTCAAGACAATTAATCAAACACAATTATGATCAAAATTATATTCTCCAACACGGCTAAAGTTGTAACCTTTATTACTTATCTAATATTATATTCTCCAACACGGCTAAAGTTGTAACCTTTATTACTTATCTAATATGTGGTCAATCCTTGCTCTAGCAATGTATTGTCCACTAAACTACTTGGTAAGCAAGTTCATGCAATTTAATGGTTACTAAACTACACTTCACTTGACTTAAAGCAACAAATATCAAAACTTTAACAAGATAGGTAATGACAATCAAACACATGCATAAAACCAACTTAATAAAATCCATAAAATAAGAGACTAACTCATAGTTTTAGGGTTTCATCTAACTTAACGAAAGTCTACTTATTTAGCTACTCATATTTGAAAGCAAACACACAAGTTCATAAGAAATTGACAATATTAATTTAATGGAAACCGAATAAAGTGTTTTAATCTAGAAATTCTCAATCTTCAAACAATCTCTCCTTCCAAATGATGTTTTTCTTACTTTTCTGACCTCCAAATTCAGCTATCTCTCCATAATATGCTTAATCTAACCCCTTTAAATCGAATGTGCGAAGGCGATTTATAGTTTCCAAAAACTGCGTCTCACGTTGTGAGAATTAGGGTCTCACATCGTGAGATCAGTAGAATTCATGTTCGGAAAGGAAACTGCATTCCGCGTAGCCATCTTATAGAAGAACTAATCTCACGTCGTGAGATTATACTACTCACGTCATGACAACTGGGAATTAGCATTTGGCTCAAAAACGAAAGTTGTCCAAAATTTTGTCTATTTTTCAGATAATTTTGAATCTAGTCAATTGGAGTTACGAGTCATGACATATAGTCAAAATACCGACGAGGGGTCAAGCTGTCCAACAACATCCTTTTTGTATCTTTTTCAGCTCCAATCCTCCAAGTAGGGATGAACAGTTTGTCCCAAATCCCGATCCCGTACCGGTACCGTACCGGAACCGGTACCGAACCGTACCAAATGTAAAAATATGGGACGGTACTAGGTACTCCATATACATGAAATTTGAGAATCGGTACCGCCGGTACTGGTATCGGTACCGGTGATGTTAATTCGGTTCGGTACTCGAGATTGGCTTTCGATCAAATTCGATTTTCAGAAAATCGGGAATGGTACAGGACGGTACCGGTTTCGTCCCACGCTCATCCCTACCTCTAAGTATCCAACTTTTGTCTGTTTCAGTCCTTTTGTTCGAGACTGTCCACTTTTGGTTGCAAAATACAATGTAAACATTATACATACTAAATATCTTTGCAATTAACTAAATTATAGCTTAAAATTTATTAAAATACTTCCTAGAAATGTGTATAAATATGACACTATCAGAGCTCAAAAGAGCTTAACAAATGACTTAACACATGCATGAGTCCATAAACACCTTCAAGCTTGCATTTTTATGGACAAATGAACCAAAAGGATCCTAGATCTACCATCAATCACTTCTGGAGTGAAGCAAGAGGCTCAAAAATCAAACCATGGACTCAAAAAGCACAAAATGGCACCAAACTAGATCTAACATCACAGATTAACAAGATGGAAGCTTTTTACCTCCCAAGGAAAGCAAAACAAATCTCAGATCTTCAAGCTCTAGGCACAACTCCAAATGGTTCACTTATTATTCTCCTTCACAAAGCACCAAAAAATCACACTTTAAGGCTCAAACTCTCAAGATCTCACTTAAGGTTTGACTTTCTGGACAAGATGGGATTGAGGTTGTCTAAACATGACCTAATGAGGCTATCACAAGGTTTAAATAGGGTGCAACACCTAAAAATTAGGGTTTCACTTAATCACACGTATGCCATGCGTACACAAGCGTACGCCCTACGCACGTAGTCTGAAGGCGCGATCCAAGTCGGACTAGTATGCTAAACGTACCACCCTGTACGCCCTGCATACTAGTTCAAGGACTAAAATGCAGTTCTTTTAACTGAGGAGGTTAAATACGAAACTTAAAAAATCCAAGTGTTGCATGGTAGGGCATGCCACATCCAAGCAACTAACGAAACAAATTATGTTCATGCACTAATGTGCCTTAAATGTCTAACCGGCCAACTGGGAATGTTCAAACATCTAACCGGTCGAGCATGTTCAAACGTCTAACGAAATAGATTAAGTTTATGCAAACGGTCGGGCATGTTCAAAAGCTTAACTGGTTGGGAACTGATAGTCTTTCACATGGTCTCTTACATGTTAGAGATGCAGTCCAGCATGTTCGCATCAGATTTCTTTGTATCCTGGAGGACATCTCTAGAGATGACATATTTCATATAGTGTGGTGTGGTAGAGATGTTAATCATGATTTCCTCCTTTACGTCATAATTTTGGATGATTTTGAGTTGCATTGATGCCATTGCTCTCTGGGTGATTTAGTGTTGGCGAATCAGGCTGTTGAGCATTGTCTCCATTTCTTCGTATTTCATTTTTGTTGTAGAGTGTGGACGGGAGTAAGAATGATATGTCTGTTATATACGGGGTTTAGATGGTGTAATTTTAATGGGTGGTTGATATGGTAGTGGTGTTGTATTTATGAAACATTAATTAGGGTTATGTGTGATCTTATCTTTTTTAGCTATAATTAATCGAAACTGATTTTGCTTCTTAAGAAATGATGCATGCATGCAAATGAAATAACGAGTGATGATTGCATGTATTTAACTTGTGTAGTGGTTATCTATTTGGTGATTAATTCTCTTTGACAAATGAGGGTTTGTAGGTGTTGTAAGAAGCTGTAAAGGCGGTGGCTATTAGTGTTTATTTGTGTTTAATGCTTAGTGGCGTGGAGTGTTTATTGCAACAAATTTGTTGTAAGTGGTGGTAAGGCACATTAGTGCATAAATTGAATTTATTTTGTTAGTTGTTTGGATGTGGCATGCCCGGTTGGTTGGTTAGACGTTTGAACATGCAGAGCATAGGTTCGATTTCGAACCACGACCTATGCTTTTTTTTCTGGTGGCGCCTGATGGCAGAGGGTTGCGGAGGTTAGTGGCAGTCCAGTGACAGATGATGGTGACTGTCGAATAGAGTGAAGAGGAGGAGGTACTAGAGGGTGGGGTAGTGACGGATGGTGGTGATTGTCTAATAGAGTGAAGAGAAGGAGGTGCTAGAGGTTGCAGATAGTGGAGTTATTTTTCGATTTTTTATTATTACTAATAAAATCATACATCTTGAAGAATGGTCGCCTGATGTATGAAAAAGACCATTTTACTCGCACTTCAGTTAGACTTAACAGCAAACAACTGACGGAAAGATTAAACATTAAAAGTTTGGAAACCAAAGGGACTAACATTGATGGTCTAAAAAGTTAAGGGTTGAACTTGATTTTTTTGAACACAGAGACTATTTTTGAATATTTTCCTGTTATTTATTATCTTTTACGTAATTACCAATCTCCGTGTACTTTGTTAGTTACTTGTTGGATATTTGATTTTTTTTATGAATCTATCCTAATAAATAAGAATGATTTTGGCACATGTCATCTTCTAATGCATTATGTCACATGTCATTTAGTGGTAATTTTAGATTAAATTATATCCACATGTCATTTTG
The DNA here is from genome assembly GCF_051521515.1 of Lactuca serriola. Classification (NCBI taxonomy): domain Eukaryota; kingdom Viridiplantae; phylum Streptophyta; class Magnoliopsida; order Asterales; family Asteraceae; genus Lactuca; species Lactuca serriola. Next base: position 14,235,911 of record NC_136413.1, read on the forward strand.
TTGTTTTTTCATTTTATAAAATTCTATATAATATTTAAATGTAATAAATATATAATAAATAGATATCCAATTCATTAATGCAACTTTCCTTATAATTTCTATACTTCTAAATTGAATCCAATTATTTTAAAATTTTTATTTATTTAAATTAGTTATATGAATTTAAAAGATAAATAAATACTTCAATTTTAATAATTAAATAATTTTCTTTTTTTTATAAATTCAAATTTTCTAAACGTTTAGATTTTCATAGTTTATTTTTTTGAATAAACTTATGTATCACATAGATCACACGACTAGTAAAGAAAATATATAATTATCAATGGCTAGCTAGCTAATGATGTAATTATCGAAATTTCATGACATGGAAACACATTCGTTACTCATGTTTTTATAGATTTGGTTATCTAAAAATCTGATATTTTAGAAGGGTTACTTTCAGGTACCGACAGGATAGTGATGGAGCAGAATGTAGGAAATCTTTCTTTTTGGGGTTATTTTAAGATACACTATGGTCCATGCTTATTAATGTATGTACCCACCTGCATGCGATTTCTAATGCTGCCTCCCCTGGGGGATAGATAGAGGAAGGGTATTAATGTCTTCACACAATATCCCATTCCCATCCTCTCATCTCATATCATCATTTATTACACAAAAAATCTAAACTTACAATTTTATATAACCTGCCACTACCATAGTTGCATCCTTATATATAAGGTCACAAAAACTAATTGTTATCTTATTAAATTATTATTTTTTTAATTTTTACTATTGACTTTTTTGAGCAAAGAAGTAATAATAGCAAAGAGCTAGCACCGGCTAACCCTTATTATTTATTGCATTCTTTTAATTTGGTTGGTTTTTGCTTCTTTTTTTTTTTTTTTTTGTTATTATAATATTATAATAGTGGTTGTTGATGTTAGAGTAAATTACAAATATTGCTAACTAATTATTTTTCACTTGTATCAAAAAATTAACCTTTAGCCAAAAATAACCTACCAAACAATAAACATGACTAAAAAAAACTAACATTCAGTAAACATGACTAAAAAAAACTAAGTTCAGAGAGTTTCAAAGGTAATGACTTACAATTTAGGGCTAATGGGCTAAGTTTTTGAACCCATCTATGGATTGGGTGCTCATTAGCCCATATATAAGATTAGAATTTTTAATTTATCTCATTCTTGAGTGTTTGAAGTTAGTGAAACACTCTTCAACGGCGGCTCCAAAAAAAATACTTTCTTTTATAGACACTACGGTTTTGGAACTCGTAATCTGATATTTGAAAGAAAAAAATAGTTCTAAATTTTATTCTTCAAAAAAATACCTTCTATTTACATATACTAGTAAAAGTATGTACGATATAGTAGTTAAACCAACAAAAAAAAAAAGGAATAATGACTTGAAAGGTAATGTATTTTTCGATTTGTACATATTTAGTCACTGATTTTTTTTCCGTTCACATTTACCCTTTAATTTGTTAAACTGTACATATTCAGTCCTTATGATTGGTTACTCCAGGTTAGCCGGTAAAAATAACTTAATAGGGTAATATATTTCTCACTTTGTACACATTTAGTACTTAATATTTTTGTACACATTTAGTCCTGAATATCTATTTTTTTTTGCAAAATAAGTTATTTTTGTTTTTGTACTCGTTAAATACTTGTGACTGATTTTTTTTAGTTTTTTTCTCACGAAATCTTACGTGGGAAATTCATTAATGAAGTGTTTGGGTTTTTTGATGTTTATGTCCATCGTGATCTCAACTATTTGGTTGCTTAGGTCATGTGTTCTGAACGTCATCATTTCTTCATACGATCTCAGATTTTAACGATTTTTATATCCATGTAAACGATCTTTATATCCATGCGAACGATCTTTATATCCATACGATCTCGTATTTTTGATTTTTTTCGTTTATAGCTATTTTTCAAATACCAACAACACCTATTTTATCTTGGTAACACCAACTATGTATTCTTGCGTATGCTCATGTCCATATTTTTTTTATGAATGCATGTATGAATGTTTTTTTTATAAAATCGTAAGTAAAAATATATTACATTTTAACGAGAGTAATCTTAATGAAAAATGAACACGTGAATATAAAGATCGTTAATCTGATATCGTATGAAGAAGTTACGACATTCAAAATACAAGACGTGAGTCAAACCACAAGACCTACACAACCAAGCAGTCGAGATCATGTTAGACATCAGTGGCAGAGCCAAGATTAAAGTAAAGGGGTATCCCAATTTTTTTTAGGGTAACCCAATTTTTTTCCTGGGGTTAGGGGTGAGCAAACCCAAACCAAGAAACCGACAGAAACCAACGAAACCGAAACCGAAACAAAATCGACGATCCGAGTTTGAATTTTTTTAAAATCGAAAAGTCGGGTTCGGTTTCGGTTTTTATTTGGAAACCGACCCATTCAACCCGAGAAACCAACCCATACTTAAAACCGACAAACCGTCCCAAGAAACCGACCCATACTTGATTGTTTTTTGGTTGTAATAGACTATTTCGGGCTTTAGTTGTAACTTGTAATAGACTATTTGTTGTAAGACTCATGTTTTTTGAAGTATTTAACTTAAATTTGGTGTTTTTTGAAATATTTAACTTGTTGCTTCATTTATGGAAAATGAGGTAAAACCCAAAACCCATGGGTTTAAACCTAGAACCCGTGAAGGTATGGGTTGAACCCAAGAAACCGAAAAACCGCCCAAACCGACCTTGGAACCCGAGAAATCGAACCGACCAAAAACCGATCCTATTGGGACCAGAAACCGACAACTTATGGGTTGGGTTGGATTTGGGTCCAAAACAGACCCAAATCGACCCATGCACAGCCCTACCTGGGGTGCTTGGGTTTCCCCGGTTCGGTTTCGGTTTTAAACCCAAATCTTAATCGAATCCTTAGCTAACCTCAAGTCTTGTTATATAAACATGAAGTTGAAGTATATTTTGATACTTAAATCGATGTGGGACTCAAAGTAGATATCAAATAAAACATGAGGATAACAGGTTTATATAATAGAAAAAAATGGTTGAGTTTACATGTGTTTAGCGATGTGGGATAGAATAGCTGGGAAAATAAAACAAAAATAAACAAAGAATATGTAAGAAGCGAGAATTGATCTTGGGACCTTTACTTCAATAAGTCAACGCCTTAACCAGCAAACCAACTGTTTGTTTGTGTTTATAAGTGGAGGGATGCGTATATATACATTATACCGAATTTTTTTTTTGAAGGATACGTAAACAAAAATTACACTACCGAAAAAAATTTGAGAGGTATCCCGGGCTACCCCGGGATCCCCTTGGATCCGCCCCTGTTAGACATAAACATCAACAACCCCAAACAACTCATCAATAATTGTCTCACGTAAGATGTCATGAGAAAAACCTAAATAAATCATTTATAAGTACCGAATGAGTACAAAAACGAGTAAATTACACGAATAGTCCCTATGGTTTACGATAATTTGCACGTTTTGGTCCCTAACTAATTTTTTTAAGTCGGAAGGTCCCTACTTTTTGTTTTTATTACACGTTTGGTTCCTGACTTACCTAAAAAGACTATTTTGCCATTGATTTTTTGATTTATTTAAATAAACACACCCCCAATGTCACCTCTTCACCTTACCTTACCTACCCCACAATTTTTACCTATTTAAATAATAGTCTTTTTAGGTAAGATAGGGACCAAACATGTAACAAAAACAAACAGTAGGGATCAAGCGCGTAACAAAAACAAACAGTAGGGACCTTCCGAGTTAAAAAAATAAGTTAGGGACCAAGCGTGCAAATTACCCCAAACCATAGGGACCATTCGTGTAATTTACTCTACAAAAAAAGGACTTATTTGAAACCAAAAAATGTTAAGGACTAAATGTGTACAAAATGAAAAATATATTACCCTATTAAGTCATTTTTTCCGGCTGACCTGAAGTAACCGGTCATAAGGACTGAATATGTACAATTTAACAAGTTAAAGGAGTAAATGTGGACGAAAAAAAATCAGTGACCAAATATGTAAAAATCAAAAAATACATTACCTATTTTAAGTCATCATCCCCAAAAAAAAATGAAACATTAGGTGGCGGAGGGAAACAATAGGTTTTTTGGTCTCACTTATGGCTTTGTATATAATGACCATGATATTCATCCAAATCTGAAACGATAGTTTTTTTGAGAGCATACCGTATGTGAGTAATTTTAGTTACGGTTTTATCCAAATATATATATATATATATATATATATATATATATATATATATATATATATATATATATATATATATATTTTTATAATAGGAGGTCAAACCGTAGTATAATGACGAAACCGTAGGCATCTTATTCTAGGCTACCGTTTAATTGGCCATTTTTAGCTATTAGTAAATTTTTGGTTATTAAATGAAAATTTATTAGTATTTTTTACTAGAATATGCATTTTCTCTTGTCGTTATAAGACAAAAAAAAAATGAGTTGCTATATTCCTTACAATTTCACAAAATGTGATATTAGACGATGAATAATATTTTAATATTATTTTACATTTATTTAGTTAGAAGCTTAACAATGATTAATGGTTGCATTAGTGATTTGGTATGCTTTGTACTAGGGATGAAAGTGGATCCAAATCCGGACCGGATGGACCCGGACCCGGAAAACCTGGAACCGGTTAACGAGATTTTCTTGAACCGGAAACCGGACCGGTATATAGGAACCGGTTCCGGTTCGGTTCAGGGTACGGTTCCGGGTAAAGTGGGTCTAGAACCGGAAAACCCGGAAACATCAAAGTGGGTAGGTTGGAACCGGATAAAGTGGGTTTAGAACCGGAAAACCCGGAAAAATCGGAATTTTTTGGTAATTACTTACTACTTAGCCGGTTGAACTTTGAAATTTTTCATATTTATATCCCGACTTTGGGTGACTGTAACTCATTGAATATGAAACCAAAATTATAGTCTAAAATCATGTACAAACTCTAAAATACACTCTGGAAATAACCGCATGTCAATCCGACTTTAAACGAATGAGATTTTCATGTGTTAACATTTTCACATAATACAAAGTACAAAAACAAATAGCTGAAAAGTTGAAAATTTTCAGTTTTGATATCCCGACATCGGAGGGCTGTAAATCATTGAATGTTAAACCAAAAATGACCAAATTATAGTCTAAACTCATGTACAAACTGTAAACTACATGTTGAAAAAAAAATCATATGTTAATCCGACTTCAAACGAATTAGATATGCATGTTTTACAACTTTCACCGAATACAAAAAAAACTGAAAAACTAAAAACTTTCAGCTTTGATATCTCGACTTTGGAAGACTGTAAGTCAATGAATATAATACTAGAAATGGCAAATATATAGTCTAAAATCATATACAAACTCTAAACTACATGTTGGAAAAAACCGCATGTCAATCGGAGTTGAAATGGATGAGATATGCATCTTTTAAACGTTTCACAAAAACTGGTTCCGGCCCTAAAAGTGGTTCCGTCTCCAAAAATCGGTTCCGGATTTTAGACCCGGTTTACCCGGACCCGGTGGACCCAAACCCGGATTACCCGGAACCCGGATAAAGCCAAGTTTTAAACCCGGAACCGATTCTATATATTCCGGTTCTAACGGTTCCGGTTCGATTTTCCGGTTCTAAATCTCATCCCTACTTTATACAACCATGAGGTCGGATGTTCGAACCTCAACAATAATGGTTCCTCTTTTGTGTGAATCATAATAACCGATCCATTCCAAATACGTCCCACCTAGACTCCAAGTACGGCACCTTAACTTTACTTTGGGAAATCTCCAATAAAGTCATAATAGTTTTGTTAGTTTACGGTTTAATCTTAAATTAAATTTTGTTTATAAAAAATGACAGATTACCGGCTAAAACTTCAGAATGATCATTTGTGGCCGGTTTCACAAATTTAGTCTGTATCTCGTCGTTTTTCATTAACTGATCAAAATTTTGGGTTTTTCTGAAAGTTATATTATTTTTTACCATGTTGAGTTTTTTAAAGCTCGATGGCCTAAATGAGATTAGGGAAGCCGAGCATGGATTGAACTGATAATGGTGGTGGCCACTGTTCAGTTCAAACATGACCCCCCTTGCTCGTTTTTAGCTTGGTTTGGATGGTTGTGCTCTCTTTCATAAGTTACTACCAAGATTGACCGATCCTCGACACTTCTTTGAACCTAATCTGAACAAGATTAAACAACAAAAACATATTAGAATTTAGAAACTCGAAGTTCGATTTAGATTTGTGTTTTGAAATGAAGATATATATATATATATATATATATATATATATAGAAGTTGGCAGTGGCTTCTTACCTTCTTTTTGACTGGGTAGGTTGGAGCATGAGTACATTTAAAATACGCTCTAGGAGAAGGGTTGTCTCTTGTAACCTTTTTGTCCATATTTCCTCCATTGATATCCATTCTTCAGCAACTCTTTACAACAAATATAACATTTAGATTTACAAATCTTGGCAAATACTAGAAATAACATTCTTTAATGTATATAGAATGGATCAGGAGAGGACTTACAAAGCTCTTATCTAAAGCTTTTATGCGGACACATACCCTAAAAATCTTGGCCTTAAGGATTTGTTCTTGTCTAGGTTTCTTACAAGAATCTTCATCACTTGAACTGCTTTCGGAGCTCCCTATCTCATTTTTTATGAGTTCATAGGGTTTTCCGATTTCCGTTTCTTGGTGTTTTTGGTGATGCTATCTGATGGTGTCAGATTCATAATTAGTCAATTGGTTTTGCAAAGCATTGTAGTTCTCACACATGACACTCAACATTTCTAGTTCTCCTTTCTTCATTTAGAGATTATAAGATGATTGCAGAGTTATGAAAGGATGATTTTGGAAAATTGATGGAGTTAACGATGCTTGTGAGTGAGTTTTTTGTTGTTGGCTTTGACGACGACGACAAAAACACACATTGAGCCTAAAAAGGAGCACAAGAAAGAAGATAGGGAATGATACATATTAAATTAGATGATATAATATAATTAATTTAAGAGTAATTGGTAAAAAATGACACAATCTTTAGAAAAAACTCAAGATTTTGATCAACTAATGAAAAAAGAAATACCGGCTAAATCTGTTAAACCGGTCACGAAGGGTTATTTGAAGTTTTAACTGGTAATCTGTTTGTTTTTTGTAGACAAAATTTAATTTAAAATTAAATCGTAAACTGACCAAAAATATGAAGACTTTATTTGAATTTTCTCTTATAATTTTAACACATATCTTAACTCTTATTATGAACTTTATCCAAAAAAAAATTTACAATTTCTTCTCACCTTTTTAAGATGGTTTTTAGGTTTTTTACAACTATATTTACATCTTATTTTACAATATTGTATTTTATGAGTTTTTGTAGAATTATATTTTTTAAATGCTTTTTTTTTATAACCATGACCTCAACCAATCAATCTTTAACGACCGATCCAGATTAAACACCCCATGAGGATGAGAGGGGGTCAGTGGTTATCCTCTGATTGAAACTATTTTGAGACTCGAACTCATGATTTCCTTTAAAGAAGAAATGACTGCCACTTGCTTTACCCATCAAACTATGAGCGGATGTTTTTAAATGACTTTCTTGCAAATTATTTTACATATTTATGCATTTTTTTTAAAGATTTTTTCAGTTTTATCATATCAATATAAATTATATTGTTTTCGAGTACTTTTTCCGTATATAATTGTTAATATATAATAATTATGGACATTCAAATTCATATGAATTTAATAGACCATATGTCATGTTTATAAGGGTGATTCGGGCATGTCGAGCTCCGTCTCAACCTCTTTGCCTCCCCACCTGAGCCAAACTCAACCACATGCTTTGCAAATGAGAGAGAAACAACACAAACACACCATTCACGACATTTTTACTTCACTTGCAGAACTTGAGAGCGATCTATGCATGACACGCCGAGCTCCATGAAGTAGGTGCGGGGCCGGTCCAGACGGTGGACAACTCGGGCGACCGCCCAGGGCTCACGTCTCCAGGGGGCCCAAAAACTATGCGATATATAGTGTATATATATAAAAAAAATCTTACCTAAATGACTTTTAAGGTCTAAGGTTGATTCAAACTCAAACTAGTTCAATAGATAAACAATTTGAATTTCTTGTTATTGCTAATTGAACATATTTATATCGAAGAATAACTGATATTTTTTGAATCTTTATTATATTTGTTTTTAAGGGGTCTTTTTTTCATTTAGTCCCGGACCCATATATGTTTGGATCGGCCTGACTAAGTGTCATCTTCATTACCACACCATTTGGTTTAGCCTAACTTAAACAAGCCCCTTTTTATTTTACATATTTTTGACGACGATATTGGATTCCAAAGTGTTTCTATAAGGATTGCATTGGAACTTGATCTATTTATTAAAAGAAAAGCAAGTGTCGTGGAAATATGTTGGGGGGTTAATAATGGTCGTCCATCCCCACCATTAACACGATGCCCCTCTTTGTTCCCATAACTCAGTACATGCTCATCCAAGTTCCAACCGAATGGAAATTTAATTTACTTATTTTAACTTCTAGGCTTTTAAATGTTTGTCGTCAAAATGTACAAGTCTCTAAAGCTTGTAATCCGGGGGATTGATATATACCTTTTTTTTTGAAATGGCAAATATCATTAGAAAAATCACGAGATGAATAGGTGACTAAAACACGGGCAGAGTACAACAAATGAAAATCAAAGAAAATACATAGTTCTAGCTAAAAGGAGAGAAAATCCAATCAATCTCACTACAACACACCTTCGAGGTTCGATGTTTAAACCACAAATACGCATGATTGATAACCTCGTCCGCAATCTTAGCCGAATTGGTATATAACCTTTTAAATATCTTCTTGTTTCTAGTCTTCCAAAGGAACCAAAGAATGGCATACAGTACCACCATAACCTTCTCCTTTTTCCTTAGGCAATTGCCCCATAGAGCTGCGAAGTTGAGAAAATCATTCACACCGATGAATTGCGGGTGTTGTATTCCACACCATTTTAGGATCCAATCTATAGCCTCCTTTGCGATAGGGCACACCACCAAAAGATTATCAGCCGACTCCTTCGCGATCCAATCTATAGTCTCATCAAAGTTTTTGATTGTGATTATAATTAATTTGAAAAGAGTTGAGATCGAGTTTTACTGTTTCTTCTTGAACGATTCACACATATATCATCCAAGTCTTACTTTTTTTTATGTTGAGATTTAAACCCTCAACTCCTTATGGACAAACTTCCTTTCAAACATTTTAATACCGCTAAGAGAATAAAGTATAATATCGAAAAAAAAATATAGTTTTAGATAAATACAAACATATCAAAAAACTTTATAACATTTACCATATGTTTTTATTTAGAGAAAATTAAATAGATTTGAAAAAATCACCAATGTTTATTATGCAAACGATTATTTTCAATGTATTTTTATTCGGTTTAACTGATTTATTTTGACCGGTTCAACCGGGTTTTTCTAAAAACCGGTTGGTTCAATCCGATTCAGAAATAGACGTAAAACCGATGATAGTTAAACCGTTTTTTCTCCCGGGTCCCGGTTCAAACCGGTTTTTAAAAGATTGATTGGATTAGACTTTGATACCAAAACTTGTTTGGATGAGATAATGAGTGTATTTTATGGTTGCACTGATTTTACTTTTAAGTTTTGCTCCGAGTCCAATTCCAGTTACTTGGTCTATTGGTCACTGAAGATGTAATTTGCAAAAGAAGTTCATTTATTGTTGGGCTTGATTCTCATGCCTACTGAACATCAGTCCAATGCGGAAGAGTCTAGAGGTGCCGAAAGCCCGAAAGGGCATACATAGCCGATCTAAAACCAAACCGGGTTGCCCAAAGATATGGACCGGTCAAGACCAAAAGAGACCTAATTCTTCTAAAGAGGTCTCAAAAAATATTAGGGCATTCTCAGACCGACCCAAACCAGGAAAAAACTTTTATTTAATTAAATTCAAAACATCTTCGTTATATATGTATTAATATTTTTCTTTAAAGACTTTTGTATTGGAGTAATATATATTTATCGGATCAAACGGTTATACATAGAAAAACAGAAATGAATCTGAACCAAAAAATTTGAATATAAAGAGTGAGAGACTGAACTTGTCTAAAATAAGTCCGGATTGAAAAGAATAATGACGTGAAAAAAAACAAATCGAAAAAAAAAAAAAAAAAAGACAGTTTAGACTGGTTTGCGACCGCTTTTGTGCACCTTTTCTTCCAACCCTTATCTTATTTTGTTAAATGTTTTTTTTTTCTTTTTTGCTTTATCTTTAAACTTTGTGGTTGCATTGTCTATCAAATAAAATGTTTGTTATCTAGTAACACATTACTTAACTATTTGTCAAAATAAGGTTATATTTTTTATTTTTTATTTTGAAATTTCAACAATTTTAACTAGGACACTCGACAATATTAACGATTAATTTATGCATTAGTAATGTTTCTACAAAAGAAAAGTCTCTCAACTCAAGACAAACCATCCATCATTCCATCAACTTAATTACAATCTGGTAAATCTACTCTAATAAATGAAGTTTTTTTTGTCACATGTTCTCTTCTCCTTCATTTGGATATATGACATTTTCTAAAAATTTTAAATTTTCTATTTTCCACTTGTCATTTTATTATATTTTTCATTTTATTAAATTAAAATTTCACATTTAATATGTAAGGTAATATATATGTAAGGTATTTATTATAAATGATTTATATATGTAATGTATTCAATACATTAAAGTCTTATTAATTTTAATAATTCAAAAAAATTCTCATTTTTCTTATAAGTTCAAACTTTTCAAATTGTTAAAATTTTATATTTAATTTTTTTTTTAAATAAACACATGTAATTCATGGGTCTCACATCTAGTAATAATAAGTAATAATAATCCTTCACATTTCTCTATTTTCTGAAATATTAATATGACACATGTTACTATTTAATTTGATAGGAAGATTTATAGGAGTAAAAAATAAAAAGATATTTAATTTCTCTTTCTAAAAACTAATATAATCACACTAATATAATCACCAATCTGGATGTGTCCAGCTCTGTTCCAAGAACCGAAATAAAAGAAATGGATCCATATCCTCCCCTGCATTCATAACAAAGGAACCTTCACATTGCAGAAAATAAGAAAATGACACTTTGGTCCCTACACTACAGTTTTAATTCTCCGGAACAACATTTTTGGTCCCTAAAGTTTTTAACTTGCATAAATTACATTTGTGGTCTCTGTAGTTTTAAATTTCCGGAATTACAGTTTTGGTCCATCTAGTTTTTAATTTGCAATCAGGAAATAAGAAAACGACACTTTTGGTCCTTATCGTTTTAATTTTCCGGGACAACATTTTTTGTCCCTAAGTTTTTAATTTGAATGCATTACATTTCTGGTCCCTGTAGATTTAATTTTCCGAAATTAGACTTCTGGTCCCTGAAATTTTAATTTTCAAAAATTACACTTTTGGTTCCTATAATTTGCAATTTTCGGCACTTTAGGTCCAGTTTTTTTCATATTTTTTACAACAAGACTAAATTACTGTTTGGATCCGATCCCTGTGGTTTCTACTGTTCTACAATTAATTAATACTCACACATGCAAGAAGCAGACAAGAAATAGAAAGATCCTGAATCTCTCTTGGAAGTTTCATGTTTATAGATGAAAAATTAGTAAAACATTTAAAAAAAATTGAAAATATTATTGAAGAAAGTCAAAAAGTACTTTCATGAGGTTTCATTCATTTTAATACTATTAAAATTAATCGACCCAAAGTTATTATATTTTAATTATGCTTAAAGAATTAGTACTTCGTAAATAATCAGAAAACATTTATGTTCTTTGTATTGTTCTAATATAAGATTTGGTTGATGGAGCCTAATGTGTGTTTTGAATTAATGCATTTAGTTGCTTTGATAATTATTGGGATACAAATTTATATGATCTTGATTGATATATATTAAAGAGAAATATAGTACATTTATTAGGGTTCTTACTTTTGATACACCTCTATACAAAGCATGCAATTTGGCTTGGATCCTTACAATTCTTTTATTCCATTGAGGACTTGATTTCAACATACCATCTAACGCTTTAAGAATTTGATATAAGCACTTTCTTTACGTTTTGTGTCCCAACTTATTTTGATTTGTGCAAATAAAGAAAATTGATTTCATTTCAAAAAATAGTTTCCAGAAGTGAAACATGTTCCAAACGATTCTTATAATTGAGTGAACCTAAGTCGATTTGTTTTATTTGATGAAACATCATGAGATTTTATGTGAACATTCAAATGAATTCTTTTGGAACATTTGTAACAGAGCAAATGAGTATTTAAAAAAACTATTGTCTTCGATTTTGATGTTTGTTAAGAACAAACCAATGGATTTGATGATGAATAATGTTGCAAGGCTGACTTAGTAGTTGACCATGAATTAGTCATGACAACTTAGTGAAATGTCAGACTGATACATTTTATGTTTAATCTGTGTTAGAGACAATACATTTGAAATGTATTTTTTTTAAAGGTTTTTTGAATAACAGTTTCCCGAACACTTTAAATCTCATCTTATCTTTGTATCCTTGGACATTATTTCCCTTTAGAGTTTAGTCCGAAACTGGACATTTAGGACATGATTTTTTTTTTTTGCAGAAACTCAAAACATTATTCATTTTTATGACTATTTTTGTGAATATCCTAAAATATAAAATGCTTTAAAGAAATATATTTAAAATACATCATAATATAGTGCGTGGAAACTCAAACTACACCGGGGTCGCCTATTGTGGTGTATGGTCAAAAGTCAAAACCCCACACCTACGCTCCTAAGTCGGTTGTATAGTGTTCTTCGAAGCGGAAAAACCCTAAAACTTCGTAAACTCCGTGAAGATGGAGAAATCTGAAGCTGTTTGCGGACAAGAAGCGTTGGAATTACTCAATTGCGTCACCAATTCATCTTTCGATCAAGAGAAATGCATCGCGCTCTTGAATTCCCTACGAAAATGCGTTCTAGACAAGGTAAGATCTCCCTTTCGGTTTTTCGGAATAGAAATTGGATTTAGATCGCAGTGTTTTCTGCCTAGTTTCATCATTTTTCAGTGTTGACGTAACATCTATAGGGTTTGATAAATACATAGGAACGTATTCAATTTAACATTCGAATCATTGTGTGATTTAAGTTTGAGCACCATGATTAAGTTATGTATCTTCATCCTCTATCATGCAGAAAGTGAAGAAGTTCTCACTGGCAGAAGAGAAACAAGCAAAAACCCACAACATTGCTGAAAAACAGGGCTGACACTTGTTTTCGTTAACTAGACATGATTCATTGAGATGATTTTTTAATTAATATGAATGTTTGAACCATTGTATTTGTATTCATCACACAAGATTTTGGATCTATATTCTAAAGCTACATGCATTCTCAATGCTTTACGCATGAAAAATGAGAAACTATTGATGAGATTTACTTGAATTTTGCAAATTTGTATGATTCATAATAAGGGGAAATCATTTCTTCAGTTAAGACCTTGTGGTTGTTTCTTTCTTTTCCCTAGTAAGTTCTGTATAAGTAATGGGTGAATAGATAATGACTTTTGTCTCAATAAAGTGTTAGTATATTTCTTTTTTAGACCTAGTAAACCGTCTTAATAAAATTAAATGACAATTTTAATCATGGGAGTGGGAGAAAATGGTAAGGGAAATGATTAAAAGAGTTGTGTCTTAACACTTTAAACTATTCTATCTAGATTGAGTCAATAAAAGACGAACATTTATTCATGTCTAAATTAAGTGATTAACTTATTAAGTAAAAAAGAAACAACTCCTAATGCTCTTCTCTCTTGGCTTCTAGTTGTTCGATTATTGAAAGGATTTCTACAAACAGATTTGACAACTTGAGTTTACAAAATCACTAGTCATAATCTCCTCTTCTTCTCAAATAACATACAATAACAATAATGATAATAATAAATCAAATTCTTCCTGCATTCAGCTGATAACTGTAAATGGGGAATCCAGATTGTGCATGACATATGTGAGCACCAATGCTACCAACATCAACAAATATGCTATCCCTTGATCGATTGATGTCCCTAAATCCCAAATAAGTTAACACACCCATTAATGAAAATTTCCAAACAGGAATTGTTTAAAATCATCCACAAATTTATATTTTATAGCATCAAGTATGCATTTTAAACGCAAAATGTGTAGCATCATATGCGTGAACAAAAACAAAGAAAAATGGGTGTAACATGATTTCAAGCAATCATCTTCATCTAATCTACTTACTCATCAAAACAATGCTTTTACGAAATGTAAACCAAGTGTGCTAAAAAGACTTGTTTGTCCTATTCCTATCTTTGCAAGCTACAGTCTTTGGGACATTTTGGTCATTCTTCCCTTTGCTAATAAAAAAAAATGGCTAACAACATAGAAGACAGTTCTAATGTAATGATCTATATATCATGATCATTAAATCGGTATTTAACCTTTGATTCAATGTGTTTAGGTTGAGTTCGTTTATATCATTTTGATTTGTGGATCATAGAGATCAAAACTCAAAAGCTTGATCGGTAAAGTTATAGAACCAAAATTTCTGGTTCGCCCATATTATTAGCTAATCGTGTGAGGGATGAATGGGCAACTACTTGGACAGCTACCATTGATGAATAATTTTGCAATAAAAGATCTAAATCCTTTCAGGGGCATTTGATCGAACACAAGAGGCAATTGCAGATGCGAAAAATGCAGAAGGCAATTACAAAATGAATAATGAAATTGAAAACTAACCGTCGCTGGTAGGTGCTGGCGCCGGAGCCAAAGGCTGGCCGTGAACGGCGGCGGGAAATGCGATGGCGAAGATGAGAGCAAATGCGGACACCACACCTGACGGAATCTTCGATGCCGCCATCGGAGAATAATTCCGAGTAATTGGGGGAA
Organism: Lactuca serriola; assembly: GCF_051521515.1. Lineage (NCBI taxonomy): Eukaryota > Viridiplantae > Streptophyta > Magnoliopsida > Asterales > Asteraceae > Lactuca > Lactuca serriola. Next base: position 14,250,928 of record NC_136413.1, read on the forward strand.
GGAAATAGTGATTTACAGTGATGGAGATTCAGACACGGAATGTTGATTTTATGAATTTGCAATCGGAATTAGATGGCTCCATGTACATCGGATTGTTGTATTCGTCTGAGTGGGTGTTCTTGTGTGATTGGGTCAAAATAATGACCCAGCTGTAATTTTGTTATAGTTTTCTAATTTCTGTACGAAATCAGATTTTACCACTCATTATATTCCCTCAAACATGATGCTTTTACCCCCTGCTGTTTTACTTTTTTCCTTTTTTAACCTTCTAATTTCAACAATATTTAGGTTCTACTTGTTTTACTTAACTTCCTATACGTCTTTTATCTGTATTTTGTGGATTTCATCTTTTGTTCATCAGGAACTAATAAGAATCTTTAACCTTGTCACATTATATAAAAAAATATGATATTCATTTTAGTTACTATCATTACAAATTTAGTAATTCCATAATAGGGACAAAATGTGATACACAAGCAAAAGTGCTTAAAAAAATAACCAAAATCCAACAAAAAAATAAAAGAAAATGAGAGATACACTAATCATCCATATCATCATCATCATCCTCTTCTTCTTCTTCATCATCTGAAACAATCTTCTGTTTTTTCCATTTGTAAGCTTGCTCCAAGATCTTAAGATTGGACGCCTGTGTTTCCTCCGGAAACAGGTAATCAATATACTCCTCATACCTACAATTTTACAAAACATTTCAGAATATGATTCCAATTTTGACAATAATAATGAAACAAATTTTTTTCACATACCCAGTAGGCCCATCATCCATTTCTATCTGTCTTCTCTTCTTCAACTTCTTAGGCAACTTAGCCCGAACCAATCCCACATCACCCACCTCACCAAAACTACTTTCCATGTTCAGCCACTCTTCTAACAACATAGCCCTCTCCTCTTTCAGCTCAGGGGCTGATGTCCTATAGTAATTAATCGCGTTCTCAAACACACCTGATCAAAAAAATTAAATTAAATAAACCATTACAATAATCATTTTTTAAAATAGCAAAAAAATGGCTGTTAATCGCTTACTTCTGGCACGTTGAATGCAAAGTTTCTTCTTTTCATCATCATGTTTTTGTTGCTGCTGTTGTTCTTCATCTTCTTCTTCTTCTTCAATGGCAGAAGCTTCAAACTTTGCATAACTAATCCACACCTTCAAATGCTTTGTACGATCCAAAAGCCTCTCGTACAGCTGTCTTGTTCTTTCAAATTCGCCTTCCGCTATTTCAAAGTCAATATACGCCTGCAAAAGTCAAACTCGTGTTACTTAATAAACATCCAATTCCATTTTTATGAATATTTTAATACCAAGTGTTTTTTTTTTTTTTGCTTACTTTCCATAGCAATTCAGGCATGTCAAGTGCAGGTTGTGCGATTGCAAGCTCGAAAATAGCGCGGGCCCGGTCGGTTTCACTTAAAGATCTTTCCAGCTCAGCATATTTGCTCCACGCGTAACAGTTTTCAGGTGACCATTCTAAGTATTTTTCATATAGCTTTCGACATCGATCTATATTACCTAATTGCAGCTCGATCTCGATGTATTTCTTGAAAATCTGTTTAATCAAATTTATTAAATATTATATTTTTTTTAAAAAAAAATCAAAAAGTAAATTACAATTCCTTTTGATTCAATGATTTTAAACCGAACCTTATCTTTAGGAGCAATTCCAATTGCTTTTCCAAGAACAGCTCGTGCAGCAGAGAGATTCAACTGTCTGATTTCAAATTGAGCAGCCAACAACCAAACTTTTGCAAAAGAAAATTTCTTATGAGGAATCAGCTTCAAACACTCACTATAAACATCGCGTGTTCTTCCAACATCCTGTGCATCCATCTCTTCATACAAAGCATAATTAATCCAAAGATAAATATATCTCTGCCAATATCTTTTCTCCTCAGCAGGTGGAACATTCGCAATGGCTCTTTCGTAAATTTCCCGAATCCTTCCTTTATTCCCAACACTCTCCTCGAGTCTGATGTAATCAAACCACGAGTCATAATTCAATGGATTCTTTCTAACTTCTTCTTCATATTGAAACCTTCTCTTTCCAACAATGGCGTCTTCGATTCCTTCTCTATCTCCATACTGTTTCTCAAAAGCTACAAACTTTCTGTAAAGATCTTCGGCTCTTCCCTTTGGGATGTGGTCAAGGGCGAATTTGTAAATACATCTCGCGCGTTCTGTTTCTTTGCATTTCTCTTCGAATTCAGCGAATGCAACAAAGAGAGTTTCGGCTTCTTCATCGTCTGCGAGTTTTTCAACTGCTCTTTCGTAACAGTTTCTTGCTCGTGTGATTTCGCCATTTTTGAATTCGAATTTGGCGTAACGAATCCATGCAGTGACTTTGGGTAAGCATTGGACGAATCTTTCATAGATGGATCTTGCTCTTTCAATTTCGTTGTATCTTAACTCGAATTTGATGTATGAAAGCCATGCTTGTTGATCAGGCTCCCACCCCATCCACCTTTCAAATATCTGTCTTGCACCTGTGAAAAGTTTGATGATATGTGTAAGTTTTTGAAATCGAAATCCAGGGTTTCAATTTCAGTGAAGTTAAAGAAACATATGGGCTTTCATACTTCGCTATAAATTTTTACAACAGGGTGATACAGAGTAATAATAAGGGATAAATGGACTAGCTAATTGATGCATTACTACAGCTTAGAGCTATAAACCAAGTGTTTTCAATGATTTTATCTATGTAGTCATGAATAAGTCCCGATGTAAGTTGTGCAACAAGTAATCATCAATGAGTACCAATCTAGCAATTACAGTTTATAATGAATAACTTTTTAAGAGAGTTAGCAGCTTCTAAAGCAAAGTTTTCAATGTTTTTATCTATGTAGAAATTATGCAGCTAACATACTGATAGCCATACCATTATATGGAATTAAGCATAGCAATATGAAGTAAAGTAATAAACACGATTGAAGTACCTGCAACATTGCCTAGCATTTCCTCCATATGAATATACTTATACCACAGCTGATCCACCCTCGGCAACAAAGTAACTGCCCTATCCCAGACATTCCTTGCATGATTGATGAACTTATTCTTCATCTCAACGTCGGCATATTTCAACCACATTGTATGGTCTCTATAATCGACATCAAGCGCTCGTTCCCATACCGACCTAGCTCGATTGAAATCCTTCTGAGACTCTTCCCACTTGGCATACTTCACCCACACACTCTTGTTCCACCGCACTCTCCGAATCAGGTCTTCGAATTCCTTACGTTTACGGAGACGATAGTCTGCGAGCTCTGTAGAATCGGTGATTTTCTGCTTCGGTGGTCGGATTTCAGCTTCTTGACGTTCTCGTGCTTCACGTAAAATCTGTTCCGCTGTAATTTGAATTGGAGCTGGGGTTTTGTTCTTAACCCTAGTTGGTCGAGGAAGCTTGACCTCCGTTTCCTTCCGAGTCAAATAGCCTAACGCCGGATCTCCCTCTCGGGATGCCATGGTTGGATTCGAGGTTCTGAATGCTTGATTTGGGGTTTAGCAAAGAGGTTACCGTAGGCGAATCGTGGAGGAAAGAAGATCTTGTACCAAAATGAAACCCTAGTCGTCTTGGGTACGTCGTAAGGCGGAACAATGAGGAAATGATAGCTATTTTTTTTTTCCTGATGAAAGGGTTTTAGGTTTTTTATTTTTTAACTTGGTAACTAAATTTACAACTACAACTATATGGCAACTTTTCTTTTGAAAATAATAGATTAATTTGTTGATGAAATGTAATCTTGAAGAACATTACATAAGAATTGGTGGTGCGGAGTGCACATTTGTTTGAGTTTGTTCAAGATTCAAAATAAACTGTTATTTAAGGGCGAAGTCTGAACAAACGAGAATCCGAAGGCACCATCCCTGGTAGCGGGGTCCAAGGGGCAGAACCTCTGATTGAAATTTTTATTTGGGTTACGTTGTTTTGTTAAAAATGCATCAAAAATTCTATTTTTCTCAAATTAACCCGTTTTTTACCCTTTTTTAAGAACCTGATTCTATAACAGTTTTAGAGACAGTTCGGTGTTGGTTGTTAAAACTGTCTTGGGACGGTTTTGGTGGTTTTCATACATGGAAGTTGAATCTCGTTTTTTGGTCATTATTTCTAGTACATAGAAAATCATAATAAATTTTCTTCTGTGTTCTTGCATCTTTTATGAGTCTTATCCAATTGAATTTTTGGGAGTACCACTGAAATCCTTCAATTTGAAAGTGATCTCACGGTTCTCGGATTTTCAAGCACTCTGAAACCCCCAAATTTCTAACATATTTTAAGTTCTAAGTCCAACTTAAGGCTCGTAGGTATAGTGGTATACGTCATCCAATGTACACCACCACTGTGATGTAAGATCTCATTGTCGTTGTAGGATGAAAATTGCATCATCTACTTATCTAGTGTGCGGTGACCCTCCCGCATGGTCGATTTCGCAACACCATTTCTTCCTTTTGTTACCATTACCGACCTTTAGGAATTTGATTAATTAATTTCTTTTATTTTTCTCCGTTATAAATAAACATCACTTATATTTTAAACCACACCACAAACACCAAATACCTCTATATTCTCTATATATCTTTTTTAAGGGTAATTGTATTATAAAAACACCAGGCTAGTAAGAAACTAGTTGGGAAAACAAAGAATCAATACCAGAACATTAAGAAAATAACAATGTTTAGATCTTGGAACCAACCAATCCAATTTATGGAAGCCCTTCTTCCTATAATTATCCCAAAAAAACGACTTTGTAATAGTCTTGTCGAAAAGATCCGTCAATCTCTACTTTTTATCAAAAAACAAGAAGTTGTTTATATAATCTAAATAATCCACCACATCGTCAAAAACAACATATCCAAACACCCTTTAAGATAATTCTATAACCGAAGCATAGAGAACCAATAATGGCAATCTTCAAAAGAGGACAAAGATGTATTAGAAAATTCCACCATCTAGTAATGTAAGACGTAAGACCATAAACTATGTCACAAGCAAAGAAAATGTGAATAACCAATTCCACACCACCATCACATAGGGGGCACAAAAGAGATTGGATAGCAAGCCCTCTCATCTCCAAATTAACCCTGGCAGGAAGCTTATTCAATCTCAACTATCAAGCAAAAATGTTAACTTTAATATGGGGCGTCTTGACTCAGCTTCAGAACCAATTAAAATATTTTCTTTACACTTTTAATAAATTAAGATGCGGAAATTCCCAATTAAATAAAACATTTTTGAGATATCAAAAGTTATTTCATTTTATTAAAACTTTTAGGATGTCATTTTTCATATCCAAACATACTTTACAACGTAAATATAAAAGGTGCTAAAACTACTTATTATAAGCACATCTCTTCATTCCACTCAACATCCTAACTAGATTATAGAAGCCTTGGTTACACTACTTATAATGCATAAAAATGAGTGTGTCGGGTTTGGAAAACCTGGTAAGATGCATACGTGTAACGACCCAAAATCATGACTAAAATTTTCTTTTAAAACATTACTAAAACCATATTTATAAAAACTGTATCACAAGTCATAACATAGTTTCCGAGTATCAACTCAAAACATAATCTCATTATCAGAGTAAAACATTCCCAGGCTAACTGACTATGGTGTGTGCACTGCAACCTCTCCAAGCTCCTCTTTTGAAAACTGAGTACCTGAAACCAAAAACTGAAAATCGTAAGCACGAAGCTTAGTGAGCTCCCCTAAACTACCACATACCATACAAACATATAAAGCACATAATGGGCCTTGCCCACTGCATCGGACCGAGGTCCGGACTAACTACGACCTTGCCCCCTGCATCGGACCAAAGTCCGGGGAACTGACTGGGACCTTGTCCCCTGCATCGGACCGAAGTCCGGACTAACTGGGGCCTTGCCCTCTGCATCTGACCGAAGTCCGGAAACTAACTGAGACCTTGTCCCCTACATCGGACCGAAGTCCGGACTAACTGGGGCCTTGCCCCCTGCATCAGACCAAAATCCGGAAACTGACTGAACATAGCATAGCATAAACATATCCACTAACATGAACACATAAACTGCATACTGCATCGGGCCGTAGCCCGGAACACATAACACATAAATCATGTCTGAGCCACGAAGGCATCAAACATACTAACTAATGCATCAGACCGAAGTCCGGAAACTACTGCTAGCTAGACGGGCCGACATTGTGGCCTTAGACCCGTTCCTACTGGAAGGAAACTCACCTGAACTGCTGAGTTCTGCTAATAACCCTCTGGCTGCTAACCGACAACCCTCTGAGTCGCTGCTCCTCTAACTCTCCGAGCTACCAATATCAATATGACACTTAGTCTGACAGTCCTCCAAAGGTCAACTAAGTCAACTATGGTCACAGTCAATCTTCCACGTTGACCCTACTCGCCGAGTCAGCCTATTGACTCGCCGAGTTCATAAGCTCAGAAACCCCTTTCATTCTCGACTCGACTCGCCGAGTCTACTGATTTCCGAGTTCGGTCCTGTCCAACTCACTGAGTCTTCACTCAACTCACTGATCCGAGTCTTAACTATAAGGGTTTGGGGTTTCGCAACTTGACTTGCCGAGTCCAAGATAGGCTCGCCGAGTCCAAGGCAATCTTCAATAGACTCTTCGAGTTGTTCCTCCAACTCGTCAAGTTCTTTCCTGTCTTCATCCAACTCGCCGAGTCCACCCATGTGACTCGCCGAGTTGCTATGCGATTTAAGTTTGGTATCTAGCCCGACTCGCTAAGTCCTTTCGTGTATTCTCATGATCTCGAGTCACAGAGCTACTCCTTTGCTCCAAACAATAGATCTGGGTTCCTATAGTCCATTAGCAACATAAAGTTGCTACCTTTACGTGCTTCTTGTCTCATAATACTAAAACCAAGCTAGAAAGGAACTTAACTCATGGGGAATGGCTTTTGCATAGCAACTAACAGGGCTTTCTGCATCTTTGGTCCAAATAGAGCTCAGATTTGGAGTTTCAACTCCAGATCTAACATGTGCACCCACTTCTCATCACATACTCTCAAAGAAACCCTAAAACTCCATGAAAGATGGATATAGAAAGGAGAAAGCCAAGGATAACGATTCATTACCTCCAATGCTCTAAAAAGTTCCACCAACTCTGGATCCAATGCCTCCTCTTGCACCACTATGAATATATTATCTTCCAAGCTCCAAATTACTTCACCAAGGGTAGATATTGCTCCAAAAACGGTTATGGTGACTAGGGTTTGGGGTTCTGTACTATAAGGGCCGCAAATGAGCCCTAGGGAAGAGAATAAGATGCTTAAATAGGGTACCAAGTCCCGGAATTAGGGTTTCCCAACCCAGACCAGACTCGTCGAGTCCACTTGCCGACTCGCCGAGTCGGTCAGTTACTTTACACCCGGATCCCGCTCCGACTCGCCGAGTTTCTCCCTGGACTCGACGAGTCGACCCTCTTTAACTTATGGTTTTCCTTTCCTTTCTTGACCTTTCTGATTTCGAGTGTTACAATACGGTTTTTAAGCCCATAATAATTTAATGATAATAAATAATATTATTCCTACAAAACAACGTTGTCAGGTAATATATGTGTAATCTGACCTAACCGATCCTCAGATACCCTAGTTCAACAATCATCTGGAAGAATCACCTTACCTGATGAATTATATGAGTATCTGTTTGACGTCTGATGTGTCATTAGGTTCGTCTTCCATCTTCCATGTAAGGATCCGATCTCCACAAGGAATAAGATTAACCTGAAGACTACAAACAAACCGTAAGTAACCGACCAAGAGGGATATCAGACGATTCTACGACAGTTAAGTTAGCGAGAGGCTATATATTCGATGGATTATACACGAGAGTAAGAAGTAGATTTTGTGTACTTACCTTCTTGATGTGTCGAGACGTCTGTTTATAGTGGTATAGGAAGTGGCAAGCTCTTCCTGTATCGATCCTGACATGCCATCTTATCACATTTATGGTATAACGCCCAAAGGTACGACTATTGGTACTATACATACCATTATACAGCTATCGTGTGGCTGTACCCGGATCTCTTGATCACGTATCCTCGTACAGGTTGTATCCTCATTGTTTCGAGATACTGCCATTACTGTTTTGACGTCACTTTGTACCTTCCCTCGGTTCTTTCTTTTCCTCGAAAGTCGTTATGCCAATTCGGTGTTTAATGACTCGGGCATCTTTGAACATGTCGGTTCGGCATGTTTAGGAAAGGATAAAGGTATTACCGGATTATACCCCATTAAGTCCCCCCCCCCAGTTTGTATCTCTACGTATTCGATGGAGTAGGGATGCAAACTTTGTAAGAGCGATATTATAGTTGTTATGGTCAGATAGGGGCGCGAAACCCCTTAATTAACTCTGACGTGATGTGTTGACGGTTATGCTAGTCCTAATGATGATCCCTATAACCGTCTCTTCATGTGCCATTACTTGGATAAGGGTACAGTATCTACCAACCAATTTGTATGCCTGTTAATCTTCATATGCTCTAGACTTGCTATAAATATTCGGTTTTCAACCATCCGTTTCACCATTCGCTCTTTTAGTTATAGTCAGTGTTCTTTTTACTCTCCTGTCAACCTTTCCTCTCATTTTCTCCCTCTCTTCTAAACATGGCAAGCACTAGGATTTCTCACATAGGAACAGTGAAATCAAAACTAACCGTTCGAACCATGGGTATGCTTGTTCGGAAGTACCATATCGATCCCAAATTCTACCCTCGCTTGCCAGAGGCCAACGATGCCATCACTGACGCTCCTGAAGGATTCGTGGGGGTTTATCGAGTATTCTTCAAGTCTGGGTTGCATCTCCTTACCTTCGATTTCTTCGAAACCGTTATGGATTACTATGGTCTGCACACCCCCAAATAACCCCCGATGGTTTTCTCAAGGTTCTTTGCTTTACCTTGTTGTGCGTTTCCCTAGATGTGTCGCTGTCTATTACCCTGTTTAGCTACTTCTACCTTCCTATGTCCAATGGATATTGAGTTTCCTTCTCCCTTTCGCCATGGTTTGGTGGAGCTATGTGATGGCCTTCCCACTTCTATCAAGTATTGGAAGGAAGATTTCTTCTTTGTTCATGCATTTTCCTTTTCCGACCCTATGGCGTATGCTGCAACCGCTGACAGGGTTGCCGACCCCGTCCCCGAACTCTCGCCTGATGAAATGTTGATAACAGAGAGGTTAGCGAGCAACTTTGTTTGGTGGGCAAATCCTGATGAAACGGTGTTGGGTATAGCGAGCATGAGTCCCCATTGGATTCATTTGGATAAGAAACCTGTGGAAATATTTTAGGGAAATAATATAACCCTTCTCGATCATCTTCATTGAAAGCGTAACATGAACCATGCCCTAGTTACAGAGGAGGTGATGATCCCGGACTCCCCGACTTGTTCAGAGTCTAGCATGGATTCCGCTTTAGAGGTTTCTCATTCGGAGAGCTCTAAATCTATTCCCCCTAACCTTCGCTTCAAAGGTGTGAAATTGGATTTTGGTCTTGGTAAACCACCTATAGTGTCTACAAGAGCTTCCTCGACATGGTTCATCTTAAAGAGGCGCTCCGAAAGTGCTCAAGATGACCAACTCATCCTAATGTCTCCTTCCAAACGGAAACGTTCTGGTCGTGAAACAAAAAGCCGAAGCTTGAATGATCTTGTTGATCCTCATGTTCCCAATGTTACAAGCTCTGAATGTACCTTGGAAGGCCCTACAACCACTATTTTTTATGACTGTCCAATCGAACCGGACAACGAAATAAAACATGTGGAAAAAGAGCCAGAGGCGTCCCATTTGGCCAAATTAGGTCGGAGGTTGCTGATAAGAATCCCCATGAAAACACCCTAAAAAACCCCTTTTGGAGAAGGAAAATCCTTAGAGCTTTTATGTTGTCGTTGTGTTCCAGCAGAAACTCTTTAGGTCTGGGTTTGGCTGTTTTGTGGCGTCGACCACTAATTTTTTGGTTGTTACACCTATCCCTATCATTTCTGATACCATAACTGAGAACGAGGAGCCCGTGGGAACTGAATCTGTGGACACGGAGGCAATTATCTCTAATCCTCCCTCTTCGTCGGTTCGTATGTTCCTTTTTTTATCAACGTTTTCTTCCTTTTTATGTTTTATTGTATACTTGTTACGATTTGTTTGTTTTATTGTTTGTGCAGCTGTCATCGAACAGGAAAAGAAGCCGCTATGCCAACACTGATTACCCTCATTGCTTCACTTCCCCAGTTTCAGTGCCCTTTCACTATGACTAGTGTTCCTCCGAACCCTTTTCAAACGGGGGTTGCTTATGAGGAGGAAGCATTGGATAAGGCTTGGTCATGCTTTATGGAAGGAATGTATTTGTTGAATGAAGTGTCCCTCTGCACAAAAACATGCTCATAAGAGCTTTCCCAATGCCAGGTTGTTTTTGGTGAAGCTTTGGAAGGGCTGAAACAGTTACGAGTCCTTCACGAACAGACGAAGAAAGAAGCCAAAGAGTTAAAGGAAGAGGTTGTTGGTTTGTTGGAGAAGAACCAGAGTCTGGTAGCGGATTTGAGTCGATTTATTGGTCAGCAAGAGGAGCTGAAAAAGTTGAACCAGGATTTGCAAATGAGAATAGATGATGCTCTGATCTAATGCACCTCGACCGTTAAAGAGCTCGAATGTGTTTCTCAGCAGTATCATTCATTGAAGTCACAATACACAGAGAAAGTTTATCAATTGGAGACTGCATGTTCGAGTAAGGATGTCAGCATTAAGTTGCAGGAGGAGGAGTTGGCTATTATGAGACTTCCGATGTTGGAAAAAGATGCTCAAATTGCTACATTGAATGATGTACAACTCCTGACGGAATACAAAGTGGATACTTGCTTAGCAAGAGTAGACTAGGGAGCTGAGGAACTGCGGTGGGTTGTGAAGGAAGGTATTCTTCTTTTTGTCTGTACTTTATTAGATTCAAGCGACTTTGGCGTCGTGAATGCTATCTTGTAGACGTCCTCCATCTAACTTGGTCTTCTTCAAGATTGTGTTGACATGAAGGAAAATTATCCTAAAGAATTGAAGGATAAGAGTGTCTTGTATTCGTACCCAGATGCACAACGTCAAATTATTAATCATGTTAGTTTTAGTAGTGGTTTGAAGATGAAATCGTTACTTTTTAATTTTGCCCCTGCCGCTAGACGGGCTTTTCTTTTTTTGTTATCTTGTAATGGCAACTTGCTAAATGAGAATGGACTTTTGTTTTATGCGTTCGAGTCCTTTTGTTCCTGTTTGTATAGTCATGAGAGTTATTTGTAGTTCCGTTTGTTCTTTTATTTCCCAGGGCTGACATCCAACCTTTCTATTGACTCGAAGTGCTTGTCAGATCCTGAAATGTTTTACCTACAAATGTGAATGTTGTGTTCAACATATAATTTGATCCACCGGACTTTGACATGAGAATCGAATGGTGAGGCATATTATGGCGACGTTTGGGAATTAGTTGAACTACTATATATGAGACTAAAGTTCAAGAAAGAATAACATCAAGCCATTAGGCACGATCCTAAGGTTCGAGTAAAAGTAACATCGAGCCATAATGTGGATGATTATGGCGATGATTTTATATTGCTCGAACCATTAGGCATGACCCTAAGGTTCGAGTAAAAGTAAGATCGAGCCATAATATGAATGATTGTGGCGATGGGTTTATATTGCTCGAACCATTAGGCATGACCCTAAGTTTTGAGTAAAAGTAACATAGAGCCATAATGTGGATGATTATGACGATGATTTTATATTGCTAGAACCATTAGGCATGGCCCTAAGGTTCGAGTAATAGTAACATCGATCCATAATGTGGATTATTATGGCGATGATTTTATATTTCTCGAACCATTAGGCATGACCCCAAGGTTCGAGTAAAAGTAACATCGAGCCATAATATGGATGATTATGGCGATGGTTTTAAGTTGCTCGAACCATTAGGCATGATCCTAATGTTCGAGTAAAAGTATCATCGATCCATAATGTGGATGATTATGACGATGATTTTATATTGCTTGAACCATTAGGCACGACCCTAAGGTTTGAGTAAAAGTAACATCGATTTATAATGTGGATGATTATGGCAATGGTTTTAAGTTGCTCGAACCATTAGGCATGATCTTAAGGTTCGAGTAAAAGTAACATCGAGCCATAATGTGGATAATTACGGAGATGATTTTAAGCTATTAACTTGGCCTATTCGAAAATGGTAGTTTTTGAAAGGAATGTGAAACACTCTAAAAATACAGTCCAAAAAAATCGTTTTAAATCATTATAAAACCATAGTAATCCAGCCATCTCATAAAAAAAACATAAGTGGTAATATCTCAAAACATCATGTCAAACAATGTATCCAAATCACATATCAAAATATCAGAGTAAATCCTCCCAGGCTAAACACTGTGGTGTGTGTAATACAGTCATCCTGAGCTCTTCCCTTTACTACCATAAGTACCTAAAACCAATACTGAAAACTGTAAGAACAAAGCTTAGTGAGTCTCCCCAAACTACACATATCATATAACATGCAGCTATGAGATACATGCCTCGCTCACACTCAAAGAGATACGGGTCCCCGCCCACACGTAGCTAACTATGAGATACGAGCCTCGCTCACACTCAATTATCCATGAGGTACAGGCCTCACCCACACTCAACTGACTAGGAGGTACATGCCTCGCCCACGCTCTCCTATCTGGAGGATACGGGCCCCCGCCCACACCCCGCTATCTAAACATACATACAAGTATCACCGCAGACAACAAGTATACCATAATCTACTAATTCATAAACTTACTCAGACAATACTAAGATACGGGCCCAGCCTACACTTAGCTACTAATCATAAACAAGTCTAAGATACGGGCCTTGCCCACACTTAGCTACTAATCAACTCCGACGACGTTACCTTCTCCGAAGACTTCACCTTCCTAATCCTATGCCTCCATTTCGCCAGATCTACGACCGTACCCATCTGTTTCTCTCTTCCACTCCGAAGACCCAATAGTCTACATAAGATCTCACCATATCTACATCAGATCTCATCAGATCTCACCAGATCCGATGTGTTTGTGCATTTTCAAGTTAGATTTCGTTAACCACCACTTTTGACGAAATTGAAGGAGCTCCTACAAGATCTGGTTTCGAGTCCTTCAAGTTAAGCTTGACAATTAATGATACTACTTTGATGTTTAAATGATATATTCACTTTGATCAATTTTGGAACAACTTGTTTGTATGGTTTATTGTATTAAAAATGAAAAAAATTACCTGAGATTTTCAGGACATTACATATCAGTTAATATAGTATTTTTTTTAATTAAAAATGATTTCTGTCAATTAAAAATGTTTAATTTTGTAAATTATAAATATTATTATATCTAAAACCAAAAACATTATCTTTAAAATAATAGATTTTTTTTTTGTTTTTTTGGTTAATTGTCTTTGCAAAAAATATGATTTGTAAGTTGTAACCAAAACGACAATAGAATGTTTTATTATTTAGGTTAATCAAAATGCCTTCAAATAGCCAAAGGCTTTTTCTATTAGGCAATGTGTGTTTGCTTAAGAGGAACGATACTAACTTCACCTACTTTTATCGCATATTGGTAGCCTTATATGTTTTGAAGATCTTTACAATATCAACAATGTAAAACATCTAAACACTCAACTATTTATCCAAAAGAAATAATCGTATTTAGAAACTAATTTATGGAAAAACTATTCGCACCCGCCGTTTAGCGCGAGTAAACGACTAGTATGTGTGTGTGTGTGTGTGTGTATATATATATATATATATATGAGTAGGATCAAATGAGAACACCTAAAAGGTTGAGAACGCGGGAACAAATCTCATCCATTTATTATCTTAGATCTAAGGTTATAATTAATTAGAAATTTTGTTATTATTAAAATGTTTAAATTCAATTAATTTGAATTAAAAATAAGAAAAGGGTATCATGGTAATTAATCATTCCCCTGTTTTAAACAACTCCTAAAATCTCTCAATCACTCTCTGTATAAACCTACGACTTCATCATTCACTCCACCATTTTCGACTTCATATTTCTCTTTATACCTAGGACACGCCTCCTTCATATGTACATAAGTATTAACTGCTCCGTCTAAATCAGACCCTCCTGGTGGTTATTCTTGGTAGCGAATGAAGAAGAAGAAAGGGAAAGAAGGAGGGCTCGGTGGTGGCTGATTGATCGAAAAAAGGAGGGGAAAAAGACCACCGGTTCTCGGTTTGATTAAAGAAAGGAGAAATATGGAAGCCACAAAGCTATTATCGATCTCAGAGGGGGTAGCGAAGGGATCATCAAGCAGCTTCCCAGCTGCTTTGCTTCTGCTCCGGGAATTCAATACGAAGGGAAAGGAGGAGGTTGGTTCGAGGTGAGGGGAAAAAGCCAATATGATGCTGCCTCTTTTGATTTCGCCGTAAACACAACCTCATCCCGGTGGTTATTCTTGGCAGGGAACGAAGAAGAAGAATGGGAAAGAAGGAGCAGAAATCAGGTCATCAAGTTCAGCAGCAAAAAGCGGGTTCAATGGAGGTTTCTTGGGTCGTGATTTACTCGAAATTCAACAACTAACAATGAATAGAAAGGTAATGTTTTTGTAGTTGTTCCTGGTCTTTGATTTCAACAGCAAATTCAACATTAAAAGGGTGCTTTTGGTGTGGTAATACTTGACAAAAAGGAATGAAAAAATGGATGAATTGAGGGCTGAAACCGATAGGGCAACAACTCTTTTCTTATATTCAAGTGTGATCTTTTTTTTTTTTTTTTTTTTTAAATGTTTACTTTAGAGTTAAATTTGCCTTGAGGGTTTTTTTGGTGACAGGTTGAGTTATTCTTCTGAGTCCTCTAATATCTTTTGTGACACTCTCTAAGTCAAGAATGAGTTTTGTCATGCCTCATGGGATCGACAGGTATGGTATTTATTTATGATTAGAGTGATATTCATTATGATTAGAAGTATATTCATTTTTGATTAATGATATATATTCATTTATGAATATAATTACAATTATAGGATTTCATATGTATTTTATATTTTGTTCATGTCTCTTCATATATAATTTGATGTCATATGTGTTTTTCTAAATTTTTTTCATGTGTTTTTCTAAATCTTTTTCATATTGTTGATTGTTAATTGTATTTATTTCTTTATTTGACAGTGTGTAGAGGAAATCGAGATGCTTCTACAAACAATGTTGGAGCGTTAATTTACAAGTAAACAATACAAAGTAGAAAAAATCTCGCCTTATTCATTTATGATTATATAATAATAATAATTAATTATTTTTATTATAAATTTTGTTTATGTTGTATTTAAATGTGATTATAGAAAAATAGATATGTATTACATTGTAACTTTTTGTGTTATTATTTATGAATAGATGTGTAATCTAGTTATAAGTATTCAATATGTTTTATTTTATTTATGATTATAGTTATATAGTAATTTTTCTCTATAAATTGTCTTATATACTTTTATTATTATAACTTAATTCATCTATTCATTTACAAATACAATTGATTCATATATGACTACAAGTGTGTTTTTATTTTGATATGATTACACATGTTCGGTTGAAATGATTAGTTCATCAAACTTTTTGATATACCGGTGAAAAAAAACAAAAAAAAACATTTTTTTAATAACCTGATTGATTAAAAATAGATTGAATTTATTTCTAGTATATAGGTAAAAAAATCAATTAATTAGATAACATCCATTGATTGTAGGAATTAATTAATTATCCATATTTAATTACATTGTAAAATTACTTTTACGCCCTTATGGAATGATTGGTCTACAACTGTTCTTGCGTTTCAACCTTTTAGGTGTTCTCATTTGATCATCTATATATATATATATATATATATATATATATATATATATATATGTGTGTGTGTGTGTGTGTGTGTGTATAGAGAGAGAGAGAAATGATCAAATGAGAACACCAAAAAGGTTGAGAACGCGAGAACAGTTCTGGACCGATCATATTATAAGGGTATATTAGTCATTGTGTATTTATTTTAAATTAAAACAAATTAAATTCAAATCTTAATTTCCTAAAATTTAGCGATAATGATTATCTACCTAAAATAAAATATGAACTGATTTTTTTATTTCTTTTATTAATGGATGATAAAGATAATTTGTATTATTTTTTTTTTTGTCAAATAAAAATTACTTTTTTTTTCTAGTTTATTATTCATCAAAATATTTTCAATCATATATGAATAAAACATTTGTAATTATAAAAATATATATTTGTAATCCTAAATAATAAATCATAATTTAGAGATAACATTATAAATGAATAAAAATAAACTACTAATCATACATGAACATGCTAACAAATAAAAAAAATCAACACACTAAAAATTATATTCATAAAACAAAATTTTCAAAGATTGAGTTTATACAGTTATATATTTATATTCATAAAAGAATACGCCAAGACGAGTTTCATACATTTATACATAATTATATTCAACAATGATTAAACCGCTTCAAATGAATTATTTATTTATTTTTTTGCAAAATTCATCCCTATATCAGCCATTCTCTTTAATTGGTCACAACCCCTTCCTTCTCTTTGAATCAAATGGCTTGCGAGCTTGTATAACGAGCAAGAGCAGACACGATATCTAAAATTTTTTAGCATTCCTTCTTCTTTGATTAATATCTACAAAAATGACGATAACATGTAAAGACAATAAAAAGACCAACATAATATTAAAATGAATGATTAGTAGAAAAACATACGTTGTTATAATCATAAGTGATTATTACAACGTCTTTTAATCATATGTACAACCATGTTTACAATCATAAGTGATTATAACCAACATAATTGACAATGACATGTCCGCCATCATCAAAATTGAGAAAAATAGAATGTGATTGAATGATTAAAGCATATGGAAAGGTAGATAATTAGTGTATCAAATAGTATCAACAAAGTGGCAGTAACAAGAAAACTCGACCGAGAGGGCTTACCCTCTTCTAGTTATGATTATTAAAAGCTTCATACCCAAAACATAAAGTCACCAAAGTAAATGTCCACATGTTTGTCAGAAACATCACAAAATGGAAGATGTTACTATAACCAATGGCTTGTGTATTAAGTATTAACTACGAAACATAAAGGGTTTGTGACTTGTAACAACTTAGTGAGTGTAAAAGAAAAGTATTTCGGGTCCAACAGTTATCAGATTAGCAAGAAGAACTGCTCATGACACCAAATGCAATTAAATATGTAAACAAGCAGCCGAACAGGATGGATTTATTTCAAAGAGGTCTTCCAAGTTTCATCTTCATACAAGATCCCAATTGGAGAATGAACACAAAATTCAAGCTAATTCCCATGGAGTTCCTTATTGTTTTAAGGTGTGATAATTACACCAAATTTGATACAACCATGTTTATAATCATAAGTGATTATAACGAACACACTGACTATGTTGATTGAATTTATTCACCACTGTAGTGAAGGATATCAGATTGCTAGAATTTGACCTACGAACCTAATAGAAGGAAGAATCAAAACTTACCAATTGTTGATTTATAGCTTCAATTTCATACGAAATCCTATCATAATTTCCCCCTCTTCTTGCATCGCCAATCACGCACCCCCTTCATGATTGCAATTACCAATCGTGATTTTTGCAGTCATTCTTCAAGCTCTGAATTGGGATTGCAAGTCCCGGGGCTTACGAGAAATCGAGGCGGTCTCTTGGCCTTCGATGGAATTGGCGATGATCGAAGTCAAAGGGGAAAAGAGTGTGAAGGCTCACCAGCGACGACAACAATTGGGCGACAGGAAGGGAAGAAAGGCTCGCATCGAAGGTGTGATGTCCGATATTCAGGATGTTGTGTCCAATTGCGATCTTCTCCGGGGTTCGAAGAGGTTGAAGAGACAGAGGGAAGAGGGGGAGGAAATGCGTCGATTCTCCGGCGACCCTTGTGGCTCAATCGTCGTCATCAGCAGCGTATAAATGGGGGAAGGAGCAAACAACAAAAAATCGACATTTGGGGTGAAATCAGGAAGCATCATCGTTCGATGTTGATGGTTCATCTGTTGAGCAAGGGAAAAGGAAAACGGAAGTGGTTGGGATCGGCTGTGTGATGAAGGTGTCGATTGTATGTTGTATGAAATTAGGTCAACGGAATAGAGAGGCAGGGAGTAATTATAGGAGTTTACAAAATTAGGGTAATGTTTATTTACCTGAATACCTTTTATAATTTTCTTTAATTTGAAATTTAAATTTTAAATGTATTATTAATTAGAAAAATAACAATTAATTATAGCCACACATCTTAAAAATTAGATGGTCCAGATCTGTTATCGCGTTCTCAACCTTTTAGGTGTTTTCATGATCGTACTCCTATATATATATATATATATATATATATATATATATATATATATATATATATATATATATATATATATATATATATATATATATATAGTGTCCTTACCATCTAATATAAGTTTGATGACGAGAAAGATGTCAACTTCATGGAATGATAATAAATTTGATTAGAATCATGTGTTTAAGTTGCATGCAATTAAATAAAACAATGAAAAGGTGGGCATCTAATCTAACATTCCTTATTGATTTCGAATAAACGATTTTAGTTTAAATTAGAATATGTAAAGTAACATGTGGGGTCAACAACATCATGTGGTCTATCAATAATAATGTTACAAGTGGACAAAGTTTTTCCAGTGTAAATTACAAGAGATGTCTCATTTGAGCATGTTTGAACTATTGACAGATAGTTGGACGAATATTAAGGGTCTACACAATTTGGTTGTTTCAACTTTAAAGAAACGGCGTTTATTAATTTGGTTTTCAAAAAGTTTTGTCCTATCTAGAAACACCCTGAAAAGTGAAAACCACCAAAATGGGTGTGATAATAACGGTTTAGGGAGGAAGAAATCTTTTATTTTTAACCCGTTTAATTTATTGTCACGATCAGTTAGTATTTTTTTAAACTTATAAGATACGAAACCTTATCTTTTTTTCAACTCATTCAACTCATTTGTCATATCATTCTTTTTTATTTAATTAAACTAGAAAATATAAAATAAAATAAAACATAATATTTTGTTCATTTAAAAATAAATTTTTATTAATTTGAAACAAAAAAAATCTAAAATAATATTAAAAACAACAATTAATTAAAAAACCATACTACAAATAAAATTATATAAATTGAATGAATTTTGGAGTATTTATGAAATTTTCGTAGAATTATACAAAATTATACTAAAAAAAAAGAAAAACAAAAGAAAGGAAAAAGAAACATGAAGGCACATGTATGATTCATATCGAGTACAACAAAAAGTTGGCGGGTTTCTAAACTTGCTCACCCAAATAAATGTTAAAAACCGTTGGAACCATTTCTATTAGGAACCACTCGTGGTACCGTTGATACCAAACCTTACAAAAACCTTACAAGTATCCTTTAAAAACACTAGTGAATCTAAATCACAAAAGTATATAATTTGGTGCTTAAATGAAGCTGATAGAAAATAAAAAATATATAAAAAATACTAGTTGTTGGTCCGGATCCGGTTGGGTCTAATAAGCAACAAAAATATATCAAAGTTTTTACAAATGTACCCGACGAGTATACATAGTGTGAATGTGAGTCGCACCCGATTATTTTTTTTATAAGTACTATAAAATTTATTTGTGACCTATCTAAAATTTTATAAGTGACATATCTTAATTTATTTAACAAATAATTTAATATAAGAGCATCTCCAATGGTTAACCTATATTATGACTTAATGTTATTGTCACCTCATATTCTATTATCTTTAACCTATAATTAAATAACCTCTCCAATAGTTAACCTTTTTCAATAGTGTTTTTTTTTTTTTAATTTTTTAATTTTTTTATTTTTTTTTTAAAATTAATTTACACAATCTATCTTTATCTATTTAAAATATTCTATAAAATCCCTTCCATTTAATTAGTCGTTATTAAACACACATCATATTTTATAAATGTTGAATGCCACAAACAAACGAAAATAGAAATAAATATATATTAGATCTTTATTTTATAAACATAAAATATTAAAAAATTAATATGTCATAGTTATAAAAAAATTGAAAATATTATATAATCATTATAAATTTATATTTCTTATGTAATATGTCATTAAATATTTGATAGAAATAATTAATTAGTAAATATATTGAAAATATTTAAAACTAAAATATAATGATAGAAATAATTAATTAGTAAATATATTGAAAATATTTAAAACTAAAATATAATCAAAGGGCAAAATGAAATATGATTAAAAGATGAGGAGGTTAAACATACTAAAGATAAAAAAGTATATTGACCACTCATTATTTATTGAGTGGTCAATATAAAAAAGCAAAAAAATAAATAAATAATTAGCTCTAATAATAATAAGTGGTAAATAACTTAAAACAAATAGTAATAAGTTCAAAAATAAGCTCCTATTGAAGATGCTCTAAATCAAGACATTTAAAGTTGAAAAGCTCATATTTCAATAGCTCAAATATTTAATTATCCATTAAAAAAGATCCAATACAATTTTGAGTGATATTTATTTCACATAATGAAAAAAACGTGTGATTAATTTTTGAATGATAGCTTAGTGTCATATATTGAAAATATGGTGTTAGATAGTGTATTAATGATACAATTGTGAAAATATTTCAAGATATTAGATTTCATCGGTTACAATTGTATGATTTTTTTTGCTTATATGAAATAACCTGCTATTAATATTTTTTTTTGCTATTTTAAATATATATACTTTGGTTTAATTTAAATAGTAAACCACGTATTTTTCTATTCTAGATTCGTCACTGCCGACGAGCTCTTACTTCTTATATCTTGATATATTTGTATGGTTGTTTGAATATTTAGAATTCCATATATATATATATATATATATATATATATATATATATATATATATATATATATATATATCACATTTGTAATTATGAATTGTAATTGATTATAATAATATATTTGATATAATTTTAAATAAATAAAAAATATTTGTTAAATATAAATACAAGAATAGAAATAATTAAATATCATATTATAATAATAATAATAATAATAATAATAATAATAATAATAATAATAGTTATAGCAACAAGAGCATCATATTAGGAGCTTTTTCAATATCTATAATAAAACAAATATCTCTTCAAAATTAAGAAAACTATTATAAGAGCTTTTTCAAAACTCAAAATTAACAAATTTTGCATATGAGCTTTTTCAATAATTATATAGTTCCATATATTTTAGGAGTTTGGTGGTTTTGAGTCATGTAAGTGGATAAAAGTTGCGAACCTTATCCATTAAGGTCAGATTTCATAATATTATGGAGATTTGAAGCTATGACATTAAGGGATTAAGTATTTAACAAGTTGTCGGTTGTGAACAGGGCTACACCATGCGTACAATCCATGCACGCCGCACGTAACATTCTGGCCACACGTTTGATTTGGCGTTTATTGTATGTGACACTTACCAGGAGGTTTATGCAACACGTAGGGTGTGTTGACAATTGACCATTAACTTTGACCTGTTGATTATTTTGGCTTTTGATTAAACTTCGTTCTAATTGAGAATTTGACTAAAGTTTAGTCTTAGATTGATATTAAGAGCCATGTGCTGGCTTTTCGTTGCATAGACTGTTGTTGAGCTTTTGTTGTTGGATCATGTGGATTTTCTCACTATGCTATGTGGACGGTAGGTATCCTTGTATGCTAGGATAAATGTAATGTTATAATAGAGTTGTATGAGTAGACTAGTATAGTCTGCAATATGTTTGTGTACCTGGTTGTATCATTTGTTCATATATCTGTAAGAGACGTTGATGACCGATGATGAGAGATCGTGAGCCTATAGATTCATATTGACGACGAAACGATGAGAGATCCTAAGTCCATGTACACATGTTATTAGCGAAAACACGAGAGGTCGTCAACCATAATTTGTATGTTATTGGTGAAACGATGAATGGTCTTGATCTATTGATTTGTACGTAGTGTATTGTATGTATATTGTGATACATGATATTTTAGGGAACTAATTAAGCTCTATGCTTACATTAATTTTAATGTTTTTCAGATTGTTTGAAGGAAGGGGGAAGTGTGACTATACATTCGTATCAAGGCTTTATTGTAATTCGGCTGTTGGACTTTGTAATTCAACTATATTTAACCTTATGCTTTTGAAATAAATAGGTATTATATTATATTTTTAGAAATGAATTTTAGTGTTTAACAGATTTTTAAACGAAAATTTTATTTTGGAATTTGAAATGTTCTGCATAAGCAGGCAGGCACATAGAAAAAACTTTATATCGGAAAATCTTTTCCTATAACTTGTTAGAATATTAAAAGTTTATTTTTATTAAAAAAGATAAAAACAGGCTTCCATTATAAATGCTCTGAAAATATTGTAAAAAGACATTCAAAGTGTTTTTTTTTATTAATTAATTATTTTCCGTGACTAGTATTCCTTTAACATAAAAAAATTTGAAACCACAAATATGCCGTTCGATTCTGATTTCTGTCATGCATGCCAGACAAAATCACTTTCCATGCCATCTCAATTTCTCTGGTTTTCCATTTTACCCCTTGCATTTTTACATCATGCATATTACTCCCTATTGCTTTAGCCTACTCTTTCATCCACCCCAAATAAGTAGGTGAAACTCAATTCTATAATACTCATGTTGCTAGCAAACTATCAACCAAAATCGACGGTATGAGCGGAGCACTTGCGAGTCAGGATAATCTCAGGTCCATCGTTAAATTCTCACAAAAAAAGAAAAAGAAGAAAAGAAAATTTTCTTTTATATATATATATATATATATATATATATATATATATATATATATATATATATATATATAGGGAATAGTTATATAGAAAATGAATGATTAAGGCAACACATATTTGAACCAATGAAAACATGACACCACATCACTTCCACAATAACTTCCACAATACATTACTTGTGAAGAAAGAAATGGACACGTGTCATTTGATTATTGGCTCCGGTAGATGTTGCCCTGGTTATTTGTTTTCCATACAACTAATTTATCTATATATATATATATATATATATATATATATATATATATATATATATATATATATATATATATATATATATATATATATTTCTTTCCTAATAAATAAAAAACTTTTTTACAACATCATAGTCTTTCAATTTGATAAATGTCAATTTTGTGATAATTTTGAATTAATTTTTTTTTCACATTTCATTTTATAAGTTTTCTTAGTTTATTAATTTCTATATAATAATTTAATATAATAATTGCAATAAATATAGTAATAAATTGATATCAATTTCATCAATGAACTTACCTTTTAATTTCAAAAATTTAAATTAAAGTTTATTGGTTTCTTTTGTTCATTTATTTAAATTATTTGTTTAAATTTAAAAGATAATAAACATTTCAATTTTAATAATTCATAAATTTTCTTATAAATTCAAAGTTATTAATTATTTAGACCTATATATTTAACTTTTTTTTAAATTAACCAATATAATACATGAGTTTCACAACTAATATATATATATATATATATATATATATATATATATATATATATATATATATATATATATATATATATATATATAACTGACTTTCCTCGACGGTACGCAATTTTGCCATAATTGTGAATCATATATTTGTATTTGAAATTTATATAAAAAAGTTTGTTCAAAATATATTTGCACTAATAAAGTATGTTTTTGGTTATGTACCCTTTCGCTTCAATTCTTTATGTCTTATCATAATTTAAAATTACAATATATGATGATAGTATTTTTTTTATAACGTTGAGTGACATACATGTATTCTTAATTTATACTGAAATGTATACTAATTTTGTATTTTTTATAAGCATGAAGCAAAATGTATGATGAATTATTCCCTGATTATGGATTAATATTTGTTCATTTGTTAGATATATAAATTCTAGACAATGTAAATGATATTTTATCAAAATATTAATTTATTATTAATGATGATGTGAGATAGTATTTTTTTGGATTTCAGATATGAGCAAACTAAGTTATATTGAAGTTCTTGATTTCATAATCCCGTTGTAAAATTTTATTTTGTTGTAATGGTTTCTTTATAGCTTCTTGTTAGTTTTAATATAATACCGTTGTTCCAAATATATATATATTATTAATAATGATAAAAATATACAGATCAAATGATTTTTTTATAAAAAATATTGATATATTATTATTCCATTCTCATTATATACTCAATATTTGGCCTAAATTATCTATTCATTTATCATAAATAGGCATATGCATGTGGATATTTATATTATTTATAAATAAAATATCAAATATATTATTACACTTATCTTGGTCATGTTATATTATCATACTATCCAGCCCCAACTTTAACATTTCGAAGGCTTTGTGCCAAAATCAAAGTGGGCCCTATAAAAAAATTCATGTAAAATATTATTAAGTAAAAGTGTTACTGTTAAATTTAAAACTTAAAGATGTTAACAAACATCTCATAAATTCACTTCCATAACATCATGTATTCATTCGTTAGTAACAAATTAAAACTATTACAAATAGTATTTCAAAAAAATAAAAAAAATAAAAAGTCAGCGCATTACTATTTCTAAACATCGACATTCTACCATTTTTAGAAGCAAATTCATCTATTAAACTTTTGATAATCAATATTCTCAAGAAACTAATTCTTAATCGAAATCAAAGTTAAACTGTTTAATCTTACTTGAGTCATGGTCGAACACCAATAAGATTTAAAAACTTTAGTCTTGAAAAACTTCTTTTTGTTGTTGCAATTGTAATAGGAACAATCAACAATATTATGTATGATAGACAAGAAACTAGATATGTGTTTATCATTTTTAAGAAATTTAGTATTACATTAGCTGTATTTTGTTCATATGATATTCGGTGAATTCAAAGTTTCTGTTATGAATAAGAAAACAAAAATGTCTTCATATTGTTTGTATCGTTCAAACCTTCGCTCTAATGAACAAATAGCTTGATCAACTTTGTATACAAAATATTTAATACTGAATAACTCTGGAGGTGAAAGTTCATATGCCCGTGCTGATAACCCTACGCCACCCTCGTCAAAATGTCTTTTTTTTTTTTCTAAAAAAAATATTCTTTTAGTAATTTTCTCAATAATCACTAGATCATTTCCAAAATCATAAGAAATAACTCTCACACAATCTGAATCCTTATACCCATTTTCCCGGTAGTATTTAAAAAAACTCAATAACTGCCCACACACTACTCATTGCCTCATCAGTATAAATATTCTTAACTTGAAGTTGTTTGCTTAGGTTATTTACTTTAGCAAATATATAATACCATATAACCATAACGATTATAAAGTCAAATCTACAAAGTTTAAACTCTAACGACTATGACATTATATACCAAACATTGAAAAAGTAAAACAATAAAGCATACTAACATAGTGATGGACTTAAAAAACAAGTACACAACTCACACAACACTCCACTAGGACAAACCAATCACAATGTTTTTGAGTTATTCTACTTCACTATTTGTTAACTTCATTGGAGCATTTAGCCTGAGGGAGAAAAACAGTCAAACATGGTAGGGAAATTAAAAAAGAGAAGACATAATAACCTTAACTGGTAGACTACGAGTCAGTTACATGAGGACGAGACGATGATTGATGACTCAAAGAATTATAAAGATTCAATACAACATAACAGAAGTTTCCGGAAAGAGAAAAGAGCAAAACCGACAATCCATTGACATCGTTGTCAGGTTTGTTAGGGTTTGATTTCTTTTTTACTTTTTAATGAGTTTATAAAATATGAAAATGTTTGCTAGAATCTATATTAGAAACATAATTGTATTTTTCTATGGATATAGATAATTTCTTTAAATTGTTGGTAGATTTTAGAATTTATGATTAGATTTTTATTTTTCTTTATTTTCTTTGGTTTACTTCATGACTAAAATGAATTCAAGATTGCAACTAAATGTTACATTGTGCCTGTAAGAAACTGAAGGCTAATTTTATTTAATGATAACTTATAAAAAATATTTTACAAAAATACCAACACCATAATTATATATCTATGATAAAATTCGAAGGCCCCTTAAAATCGAAAAACACGTTTGACTGCACCTCTCACACACTCCATGATCGCCACTGATACTATGCTATACAAAGTATTTAGATGAAACTATTGAACAAGACTCATTTATAACTCTAGTGTATTTTATGAACATAAAAAATGAGAAGGGTGTCAACCGTATAATTCAATATATTTTGGGGATCTTATGAAACTTATTTGAAATAATTGGGCCATTATCGAATTTTTAAAGTATTAAATTCTCAGATCAAAATTTAGTCCATTCAGAATTCAGATTACTACTCTGTCTGGCTCTCACTCTCTCACACACAAACACACACTAAATCGATTAATTTTTTTCTGCTGGACTTCTGATTCGCTGTGGGAGAGGTGATCCGTGGAGTTTCAAGCTCCGTTTCAACTCGAAATTCGAAGGTGAGTTGTTTGATTTTCATTGTTGCGTCATGATCAGTTGAATTTGGTACTAATAGCACCACCTGATTTGTATCATTTGTTCAATTTATGTAAGTTTAGTGGTTACAATTTTTTTGATTTACCGTTGTCCATATACGTGATTCAAATTCCATTTCTGTGAATCGGAACGTCTTGATCCTTATCTTTTAGCTTTTTCGGCCAAGCTTTAATGAAGTTTGACCGGTTTTGTAGTTCGACGTTGATATCCGATTTGAATTTTGATGCCCTGTTGAATTTTGTTATTGATGTTATAGTGATTTAGCTGTAGCTGTGAGTGGATTCCAGTTGTATACGTTTATTTGTTTGTTTTTATTTGATTGGTCTTTGAATTTGAATTTCGGTACTCGAATACGATTTTAATGTATCTCGAAAGGAACGTGTTTGAATCTCGGGCTTCTACGATCAGAATCGCGAGAATCGTCCTTCATCGTATAATTAATATTCATGATGCCTTTTCAAATAGCTTTGAGATTTCGAAAAAAAACCCCACCAATCATGATTCATTTGCTAGAAAATACTCATTGCTAGACACCCATGCTTCTTATCGTCACTAAAAGCGGAAGTTTTATTCAAAATAAATATAAGCTTTATCGCTGGTGATTTAAATCCTTATTGAATCGTCCTATTGGATTCGGATGCTTAGGGTTCGATTCTTTGGCAGTTGCAGTGGGACCATACATGGGTGTGCGACTGATTGGGAAGAACAATTTAATCTATTTTATTAAAAACCTAAACCATAAAAATTTATGACTTACACGATTAGAATATTAGATAACTTTTTACTTTTATATTGGTTTCTTTTTGAACTCCGATGTACACACACCATATAAATGCATCCTTACATATCTAACTTTTCAGAATTTTCAAATCCCAATATTCTTATATCACGTTTTCCATATCCTAACAGCCATATCCTCGCAACATAAGATGCATTGTATATCACATAAAACATCTGTCAATTTTCACTAATAAATGAAAAAAGGAACAAAATAATGGAACTTTTCGTGATTTTCTACTTATGCGTACTTTTAATGATCTTTATTTATGTATGTAGCGTGACAACCAAGACCATCCACCTACTTGCGTACTATACCTAATATTGTTATTTATTCTTCACTTTTTAGGGTAGCTCACGTAAACCTTGATATTCTATTAGTCATATTAACTTATTTAAGCTCCATATTCTGTATGTGAATTTCTGAAATAGGCTTTTTTTGTTTTGAATTTCAGGATCAAGCTCACTTGTGTTAAAGAAAAAGATTTCATTGTCTCATTGGAGAACACCAACTTTGTTCTTCTGATAAACACTGTGTTCTTATTGAAGCTTTGAGGAACACTCTGTGAAAACCACACACGGAAATGAAGAAGAAGAGTTTCAGAAATCAAATTAATTCGATCTTTGGAAGTCATATTGATCCAGACAAAGATGAGGAACTTAAAGGCAGTAATATAGGTATATACTTTATTGAATGCCTCTTTTTCTTTTGTTTTACTTATTGTCATATAATATTTTTGAATTGTCTGATATTAAAAGAAAGATGTAGATCATAGATTAAAGCTCTAAATGAATTTGCAGAAATGGAAGATAATTATAAGAAGATTCTAGAGCTTCTAAAAGAGGAAGACAGTCATGACAGAGACAAACTTGTTGAGTTGATTGAAGATTTCCACAAACATCATCAATCCATTTACAACCGTTATGATCACATCACAGGAGAGCTGAAGGCAAAAGTTCATTCAAAGAAAGATAATGACTCTTCTTCCTCATCCAGTTCAGATTCAGATTCAGATGATCCTATAAACAAGAAAGGCAGTAAAAATGGGAAGTTGAAAGTAGCATACATCCTCAAGGAACAACTTCAAGCAGCAAATACCGAAATTGAAGAGTTGACAAAAAAGTTGACTCTTGCAACAGAAGAAAAAGAAGCATTGAGTTCAGAATGCCAGGCTGCTTTGAACAAAGAACAAGAAACAGAGAAGATGTTGGGAGAGTTGAAACTCGAAGTTGATAGATTGCATGAAGAAAATTCTAAACTTTCAGCTGAATTTAGTCAGAAACTAGAAGCAACAAAAGAGGAGCTATCAAATGTAACTAAAACACTAGAAGCTACAGAAGCAGAAAAGAAGTCTCTATCAATAAAGGGATCAGAGTTAGCAGATGAAATCCAAGAACTTGCCACAAAATGTAGCCAATTACAAGAAAAGTTATCTGACAAAGAGAATGAGCTTCTTAATCATTTAGAGATGCATACATCTCACAAGAGTGAGACAGAAATCAGAATGAGGGGTTTTGAAGAAGAACTTGGATCTTTGCATTCCAAGAAAAGTGAGATTGAGAAACAGAAAGAAGAGGAGATGTCGATTCTCACCAAGAAATATGAAGATAAAGAGAAAGAATCTCTATCTCAGATAGAGAATTTGACAGAAACACTTAGCAACTTGGAAAAAGAAGTGGAATCCTTTAGCACTCAGAAAAGTAAACTGGAAGAAAATGTGCAGGCTTTATTGAATAAAATCAATGAAAAGGAGGGAGAGATAGCGTCTCTATGCAGTCAAAAATTTGAATCAGAAAGTCAATTGGAGAAAAGTGGTCAAGAAATTGCAGAGTATGTTATTCAGATAGGGAATTTCAGAGAACAGGTTTCTAAAATGACTATGGATCTAGCAAAGACTGTGGAAGAGAAGGAAGGTTATGAGTCAAAAGTCAAAGATCTAGAACTGAAGCTTGAATCCTTGAATAGCCTGAAAGATGAACTAGAATTGCAAGTTGAGAAAAAGGGTATTGAAATTTCTGAAGTTTTGATCCTGAGTCAAAGTTTGAAAGAAGAACTTGAACACAAGGCGCAAGAACAAGTGAAGACTGTGGAAGAGAAGGAAGGCTTTGAGTCAAAGGTGAAAGATCTAGAATTGGAGCTGGAATCCTTGAAGAACCTGAAAGGTGAATTAGAAACTCAACTTGAGAAAAAAGGTATTGAGATTTCAGAACTTTTAATCTCAAATGAAAGTCTGAAAGAAGAACTTGAAAAGAAGGTGCAAGAACAAGCGAAGACTGTGGAAGAGAAGGAAGGTTATGAGTCAAAGGTCAAAGATTTAGAATTGGAGCTGGAATCCTTGAAGAACCTGAAAGATGAATTGGAAACTCAACTCGAGAAAAAGGGTATTGAGATTTCAGAACTTTTAATCTCAAATGAAAGTCTGAAAGAAGAACTTGAAAGCAAGTCCAAGGATCAAGAGAAGACTCTAGAAGAGAAGGAAGGCTACGAGTCAAAGGTCAAAGATCTAGAAGTGGAGCTTGAGTCATTGAAAAACCAGAAAAATGAATCAGAAATGCAACTTGAGAAAAAGAGTATTGAAATTTCAGAATTCTTAATTCTGACTCAAAGTCTGAAAGATGAAGTTGAAAACAAGTCAAGGGATCACGCGAAGACCACAGAAGAGAAGGAAGGCTATGAGTCTCAGGTCAAAGATCTAGAATTGAAGCTCGAATCACTAAACACACTGATAGTTGATTTAGAAACAGTAATTGAGAAAAAAGCTACTCAAATTTCAGAACTCTTAGTCTCAAGTGAAAGTCTGAAAGAGGAACTTGAAAGCAAGTCAAAAGAACAAGCCAAGACCATGGAAGAGAAAGAAGTTTGTGAATCAAAGGTTAAAGATTTGGAATTGGAGCTCGAGTCCTTGAAAAAACTGAAAAATGAATTAGAAACTCAACTCGAGAAAAAGGGTGTTGAGATTTCAGAACTCTTAATCTCGAGTGAAATTCAGATAGAAGAACTTCAAAACAAGTCACAAGATCAAGCAAAGACTTTGGAAGAAAAGGAAGGGTTGGAGTCAAAGGTCAAAGATCTAGAATTGGAGCTTGAATCACTGAAGAACCTGAAAAATGAATCAGAAATGCATCTCGAGAAAAAGGGTATTGAAATCTCAGAATTCTTAATTCTGACTCAAAGTCTGAAAGAAGAAGTTGAAAGCAAATCCAGGGATCACATGAAAACCATTGAAGAGAAAGAAGGCTATGAGACACGTGTCAAAGATCTGGAACTGAAGCTCGAAGAATTCAACAACCTGAAAATTGAATTAGAAGCACAACTTGAGAAAAAGGGTACTGAAATTTCAGAAGTCTTGATCCTGAGTCAAAGTCTGAAAGAAGAACTTGAAAGCAAGTCAAAAGAACAAGCGGAAGAGAAGGAAGGATATGAGTCAAAGGTCAAAGATCTGGAACTAAAGCTCGAATCCTTGAACACCCTGAAAAATGAATTAGAAATTGAAGTTGAGAAAAAGGGTAGTGAAATTTCAGAACTTTCAGTCCTGTGTCAAAGCCTGAAAGAAGAAATTGAAAGCAAGTCAAAAGAGCAATTAAAGACCATGGAAGAGAAGGAAGGGTACGAATCACAAGTCAAAGATCTTGAATCAAAGCTCGAATCATTGAACAGTTTGAAAGTTGAATTAGAAACAGAAGTGGAGAAAAAGAGCACTCAAATTTCAGAACTTTCAGCATTGAGTGAAAGTCTGAAAGAGGAACTTGAAAGCAAGTGTAAAGAACATGCAAAGATTGTGGAAGAGAAGGAAGGGTATGAGACAAAAGTCAAAGATCTAGAACTTGAGCTCGAATCTTTGAACAACCTTAAAAGTGAATCAGAAATGCATATTGAGAAAAAGGGTAGTGAAATTACAGAACTCTTAATCCTGTCTCAAACTCTGAAAGCTGAACTTGAAAGCAAGTCAAAAGATCATGCAAACACCATGGAAGAGTATGAGACAAAAGTCAAAGATCTTGAATTGAAGCTTGAATCATTGAACAGTTTGAAAGTTGAATTAGAAACAGAAGTTGAGAAAAAAGGTACTCAAATTTCAGAACTTGTAGTCTTGAGTGAAAGTGTGAAACAGGAACTTGAAAGCAAATCACAAGATCAAGTGAAAACTTTGGAAGAGAAAGATGGCTTTGAGTTGAAAGTCAAAGATCTTGAATTGGAGCTGGATTCCTTGAAAATCCTGAAGAATGAATCAGAAATGCAACTTGAGAAAAAGGGTATTGAGATTTCAGAGCTCTTAATCCTGACTCAAAGTCTGAAAGAAGAAGTTGAAAGCAAGTCAAAAGAACAAGCAGACCAGAAGGAAATGTATGAGTCAATGGTCAAAGATCTAGAATCGCAGCTTGAATCATTAAACAACCAGAAAGTTGAATTAGAAACAGAAATTGAGAAAAAGGGTGCTCAAATATCAGAACTTTTAATCCTGACTCAAAGTCTGAAAGAAGAAGTTGAAATCAAGTCGAAAGAACACATGGAAGAGAAGGAATGCCATGAGTCAAAGGTCAAAGATCTGGAACAGAAGCTCAATGAATTGGAAACTGAAGTGGCAAAAAAGGGTGCTGAAATTTCAGAACTATTAATCTTGAGTCAAAGTTTAAAAGAAGAAATCGAAAGCAAGTCAAAAGATGAAGAAAAAACAGTAGAAGAGAAGAAAGATTTGGAAATTCAGATTGAAAGAATGAATCAAGAGTATTCAGAAGCAGAAGTGAAAATCAAAGAAATGGCTGAAGAGATTCAGTCAAAAGAACAAAAGCTTGACCAAATGGAGGAAGCCATTGAAGACCTGAAAGGAGACCTGGAAATCAAAGGAGAAGAAGTCAACACTTTGACCGAAACAGTCCGAAACCTTGAAGTCAAAATCCGCCTCACAAACCAAAAGCTTCGTGTAACAGAACAAACACTAAACGAAAAAGAAGGCGATCATGCAGGAAAAGAAGAAAAACTCCATCAAGAAAACAAATCCCTCATAGAAAAAATCTCAACTTTATCCAAAACAATCACTTTTTACAAAGAAACCGAAGAGATTATCAAGAAAGAGATTTCATCAAAAGTCAACGAGATTTCATCCGGGATTGACTCGCTCACTGTGAAATTTGAAGAAGATCAAGGACACATCTCGACACGGGTTTACGAAATCATGAATGAAATTCAAGCTGCAAAGGTTTTGATGAAAGAAAAGATGGTGAAAATGGTGAAGGAATTGAAGGTTGTTGAAGGTGAGAAGGAGAGATTAATGAAATCAGCTGATGAGAAAATTAGTGAAAAAGATAACAAGATTAAGGAGCTTGAAATTTTGGTTAATGTGAAAGATAAAAATTTACTGGATTTAGGAGAGGAGAAGAGGGAGGCGATTAGACAGTTGTGTATTTTGGTTGATTATCAACGTGATCGTTATGATCATTTGCTATCCAGGAAAATGACAGTTGGAAGAAGGCAAACTGCAAGGTAAATATTTGGTTTTTGATTTTTGAAAAGTTTAATATCCGGATGTTTTTGTTTTTGTTATGTATGATTGTGTGTTGTAAGTAAGGTCTATTGATTATTGGATTGGGGTAGATTTATTTGTATTGTTTGTGTATAGGAAATTACTTTTGTTATTTCCTAGTCTGTATTATTTATTCATTCAGGGATATTACTTATTTTTGGAAACATTATATTTATATGTTTCTTTTGTTGCATTTGCTATTACGAGTAGCTTCTCCTACTTCTAATGTGCACATGCTTACTAAACTTGATTTTATCTATCTTTGATCCAATTGAAAGTAAAAGCTTGAATATTCTAGCCTTTTTAAACAAAAGCTTGTTTCCGGGCCTTCCAAATCTGCTAAAAGCTCTAGTAAACCAAACCTAATCACCCAAATAAGACATTTTCTATGAGATTCCACAACATAAGTGTTAGGAAATATATCTTTTAAAAAACTAGAACCGCAACATCTTTCCAAAACTACGTTTTTCATCTAAACCAACCACCCTTTCGAAAAGGTTCTCAAGCAAGACCTCAAGATTAAGAAAATCAGAATTAACATTAGAGATACCGAACCATACTTCCGGAATCGGTTTTTTGGCGATATGTTTTACATCCACAAGAGAGATTCTGCAAGCCTTAATACATTTAAATAAATATCATCACCACCCGCTTTTAGCCTCCATCACAAATTTGCAAGAAGCGGGAGATTCAAAGAATTTTTTGCATCCGACACTAAGACTTTCTTTATTTTTATTTTTAGAGTAAGTACCTTTACTCTAAGAAATCCAACATATACGGTCTCCCCCAAAGAAATATTTTTCGAATGTTATCAATTAAAAGAACAATCTTTTTAAGGCCCACAAGAATGGAAAAATAATAAAGAGGGAGACTATTCCAAACTAAAGATTGGTAGCTTTCCAATTGCTTAACTTGGTTTCAAATATCTCGAAATACAATAACATTATTCTGGTCTCAAACAAATGGGGGGGGGGGGGGGGGGGGGTGTAAGATGGTCGACAACCCCCATTGTAGGGAAGAGTTATATATATATATATATATATATATATATATATATATATATATATATATATATATATATATATATATATATATAGGGTAAAATGAATATACCTAACAACCTTATATAAGCTTAGGTACCTAACCTCATCAAACTACATCATTTTGCATTAAATTTTCATTGCAATCATCCAAAGTTCTTAAACTTCATCCCTAAACTTGATTTACTTCAAAAAAATTTGGAAATTCATCATTATATTTCTCGTACATCCTTTCATTTGTAGCGGTAGGATATGAAGCCCATCAGGTGGTATTCGATAGAAAGACGTGATGTAAAAGAAAGATATTGGTGAAAGTCCAAAGATTTTGGAAGTAATCAAGTTATGGGGTTGAAGTTTAATAACCTTACGCAATTACAATGTAAATAAATACAAACCGATGTAGTATTATGAACTTAGGTACCTAAGCTTATATAAGCTTATTTAAGGTTGTTAGGTATATATATATATATATATATATATATATATATATATATATATATATATATATATATATATAACAATTTTAAGATCACATCGATCCTAAGTGAATCTGTAAAAAATCCCTTCAAGTGATTAGTAGACTATACAACAACAAAAAATCTATGGACAATCGCACTTTAGGTTCTCCAAAGCCTTATGTTGGCTCCAATAGGAAGACCCAGATAAGTAAACGGAAAAGACGGGAGCTCACAATTCAAATACTAGCAAGCCTAGCCACTTCCAAGTTATCTACCCCACCTCATACACCTTGCTTTTATAAAGATTCACTTTTAATTCAGAAGCAACAAGGAAGCATCTAGAGAGTCTATTAAGTTTAATAAAATTTATCTAGGACCTCTTGCCTATAAACACTAGATAATCCACATATATAAGATATTAAGATGTATAAGGAAGAGACATACCACAAAAGCAATGGAGATCACAAACCGACTCTATCGATATGTAGAGACCTTCCATTGCCTTAATCCTCTTCTAATGTTGAACTCCTTAGTCGGGAACCATTTACCAAATTGGAAGCTCTACTAGTCAAAAAACAACCCCAAATCCACCTTCTCCATTTCACCTCAAAATCCATTTGCTTAATAACTTAATCAAGAAAACCCAAATTCAAAGAATCAAACGATTTAACAAAATCCACAAGACTTTCTTTTTAGATTTCTTAGACCGCATGTAGAGTTCATTTATTACGATGGAGTCATCAAGAATGCTTTTGCCACTAACATAAGCTGATTGCTTGGTATTATATGATAAAACTGATATTGTTTTTTTTTTTTTTTTTTTTTTTTTTTTTTTTTTTTTGTTTTTTAGTTATAGATATTAATTGTTGAACTAAGATTTCTTTTAATGTTATTTAATTATTTATGGTACAAGTTTCCTAATACAAGATAAATTGTTTGATGACTACTCTCATTTGTCAAAATGTGAAAATCAATCTTAGTTGAGTGAGCGAATTTTGAAAATTAATAGTTTAAAATTGAAAGGAATGATGTCATGTTTGTCACGACTATTTAAGCTCTACATAAACTCTACCTAAGCTTTATCTTGATTTACCATGGCAAGGAAAAAGAAGAAGTAGTGTCATGACAATGGAGAAGAGATGAAGAAGACAAAAAGTGGGAAAATGAGATTTAATACACACATATAACACATACAAATGCAAATGATTTATCATTAGTCAACAATACACTGTCGAGAAAAGTTTTTTTTTGTCGAAATGAATGGCGGTGAACTCACAACATGTTTTGTCATCCACTCCCCAAGTCTAAACTTATTTTTAAATTTAAGATCTAACATAAATACACTAGATTTCCCAACATACTCGATGTTAAAGAATAAATACAATAAATATCATGATTCCAAGAGAATATCAAGTGTAAGCTGTATTTTCACTTTAGCCCCCCTATTTTAGTGTATTTCCAATTATACCGTAGTAAATAATATGCTTTTTCTAGGTGGTCCAATATAAAAGCCTATGAACAACTCAATCCGCCCCAATTATAAAGTCATTGTCTTCATTGAAAGTGTCGTCCAGTTTTGATCAAAAAATTGTCTCTCCAAATCCATCCATACAAAGCAGAATCCGTCTCGGCCGTTTTCTTCAATCAATTTCGCATTTCCAATTGTAGAAGCCTTTGATTTTTCAACGTTATTCGTTTCATGATTGACTCTGCCTCTGAAGAAAGAAATTACAGATCGATCGATTCTCCATGACGATCAAACTACAACAACCGTTACTGCCACCAGGTATCGCACTTTCTCTCTCCGCCAGCAGCTTTTGTCTTTTATCTAATTCTAAATTAAAGGTAAAGAATTCTGGATCGAGATTGCATCTTATCGTTAACGTTATTGAACGTCAAAGTGGAAGTCTACTTTACAGTGCTCCAAAATTTACGGATTTATCTCAAACTGTAAATTAGTTTAATGTCATTTTCATGAATTAACATATACCAATCGTGCGCAATCCATGGAAAATAGGAAGGAATGAAACTCGTTTAACCGATTATTATTGATTAAAACGAAATCGACGCTGTCTTTTGCTTTTTGTTCCCATAAAGCTGTAACCCTATGTTATATCATCGTATTATTGTAACAATATGAACTATATATACAGTGCTTATTAGATATGGTGATTATTGCATTACTGCTTACTATCTGGAAATCTTAGTTCTGGAAATACAATAATTGTAAGTTTGTAACTGGAATTCTTACCTATATCCCCCAAATGCGTGATGAATTTGAAATGAAATTGGGGTACCAATGATTTCTTTTTTTGGTTTACCCATCTAAGTTGAACACTTGTGTGATCAATTATTCGTTTAAAACTGCTCACTTAAAAAGAATAAAAGAAAGGTTGCTTAAAATTAGACGGAATTCCATATGGAAAACAAGCAGATGATCAATGATCCAACCCCTTTTCTTCAAATAATTGCTTGATATATCATTATTTCATTAGCTGGTTATAATTCGGTGTACAACCACCAATGGGTGAGAGTTGAAACTGAGAAATTAAAGCATTTATTTTTCTATTGCTTTCAATTCTGGTCGTATCAAATTGAAATAAAGTTGACTTTTTTAATGCATAATTGCATATAGTTAAGAGATGGAAGTGTATTATATATGAAATAACCTTTTATGTATGATTATTTTATTACATGGTAATATAATAATAATATATACATACATATTTCTCTAGATCTTTTATATATCTTCTATCGCCATCTTGTTTTGTTCCGGTATCATCAAGGCTTATTTTTTTTTCCATTAAAGATAATTACGTCTCTCTCTCTCTCTCTCTCCCTCTCTCTCTCGTTACATATGTGAATACGACTATATGTATATGTAAATCATTGTTTATATAATTCATGATTATCATAGATTCATACATGTAATCTGGTCGCTGATCTTTCTTGATGGCAGAGGCTCCACCGGAAAACAAAAACTCCCGGCAGCAAGACGCGGGTGCAGCTTTTGTGCTCGAATCAAAAGGTAACACCTGGCAATCGTTTTCGTTAAGTTTTAGTATTCAGTAATCAGTCATGACAACCCCGATCTAAGTCTACATCAAAAGCTTTCAGGCGAATGGTTCCACGCCGGATTTCATCTCACCACCGCGATAGTGGGCCCCACTATACTAACGCTACCGTACGCCTTCAGGGGGTTGGGATGGGGACCGGGGATCTTTTGTCTCACAGTCATGGGTGTCGTCACTTTTTACTCTTACTATCTCATGTCCCTTGTTCTTGAACACTGTGAGAAAGCCGGCCGCCGCCACATCCGTTTCCGGGAACTCGCCGCCGATGTCTTGGGTTCTGGTTGGATGTTCTATTTTGTAATTTTTATTCAAACCGCTATTAACACCGGCATAAGCATCGGAGCAATCTTGCTTGCAGGGGAATGCCTTAAGGTATATATATAATACATACTCGTAGATTTGATAAAAAATCTTTTAGCTAAAATGATATAAATTTTAGATAATGTATTCAAGTTTTTCTCCGGATGGGCCCCTGAGACTGTGGGAATTCATTGCAATGGTGACACTGGTGATGATAGTCCTTTCTCAGTTGCCGACTTTTCACTCCCTCAGACACGTCAACTTGGTTTCTCTTTTCTTGAGCTTGGCCTACACTTTCATTGTCGTCGGCGCGTGTATCAACGCAGGTATAATGCATTCATTTTCACACGTGTCACTATCTCTCTATTTTCTGATTCCACTTTTATGTGTAATTTTGTTGACAGGACTATCGAAAAATGCACCACCAAGAGATTATTCATTAGAAGATTCAAAATTTTCAGTAGTTATGAGCGCCTTCACTTCTATCTCTATAATTGCTGCCATTTTTGGGAACGGAATTCTCCCTGAGATACAAGTAAGTTGAATTGTGTTTTCATCAAGTTCCTTATATAATTATAATTATATTACGTTACATATGTATCAACTATAATAGAATTCACGAGTTGTTTGTTATAAACTATATTAAAGGCTACCTTGGCTCCACCGGTAACGGGGAAAATGTTGAAAGGGCTTATTATGTGTTACACCGTTATATTCATCACCTTCTACTCGGCCGCCGTTTCCGGTTACTGGGTGTTTGGCAACAAAGCTAGCTCAAACATTCTCAACAGCCTCATGCCGGATGACGGGCCCGCTTTAGCTCCAACTTGGCTTCTCGGACTCGGGGTCATTTTCGTCCTTTTACAACTCTTCGCCATTGGCCTGGTACACCCCCAAACCCTAAACCATAAACCTTAAACCATACAGATACAGATGATTATCATTTTGACTTTGACACAGGTTTACTCACAAGTAGCTTATGAGATAATGGAAACACAGTCAGCGGACGTGAATCAAGGAATGTTTTCGAAACGAAATTTAATTCCGAGAATAATTTTGAGGTCGCTTTACATGATTTTTTGTGGGTTTTTTGCGGCGATGTTACCGTTTTTTGGAGATATTAATGGTGTGGTTGGAGCGTTGGGGTTTATTCCGCTGGATTTCATACTTCCGATGCTTTTGTACAACATGACCTACAAGCCCTCCAGATCTTCGTTTACTTATTGGATTAATGTTGTTATTATGGTTGTTTTTACGGGTGTTGGCTTGTTGGGTTCCTTTTCTTCGGTTAGAAAGTTAGTTCTTGATGCTAGTAAGTTCAAGATTTTTAGTGACGATGTCGTGGATTGAAGAATAGATGATGTAGATTAGATGTGTTTAATACTTGAATGTAAAAAACTAAAACGGCAGATGCATACCCAACATTTCTTTACAAACTCTTTACTCTTGTATCATATAACAAAGGACATTCTATAACTTGTTATTTATTACAAGGCTGAATCCAACATGATCCACATTCATACACGAAGACGAGTGAAGATACAAAGCAGAAATAAAGCTCTCTCTCTCTCTCTCTCTCTCTCTCTCTCTCTCTCTCTCTATATATATATATATATATATATATATATATATATATATATATATATATATATATATATACACACATATAAACCACGGTCTACAAAATAAAATAACATATAAAGTATAAAAATAATAATCATTAATTATAGATTTGCATATATTATTTTTATATAAAGTTTGATATATTAACCGTAAATGCATCATGATATTTTAAATTAATATTAATTGGTGTATATTAAAATAGAAAAAAAAAATTGTAAAAAAAAACAGAGAAATGAATCATTTAAATAACATTGTTTTATTTTAAACTAAGTTAAAAACCGTGTATTACATGGTTGAGAAATTAAAATAACATAGATAATTACATATAGAAACATAGAACACACATATACCGAACACACACACATAAAACACACATACAAATGACAATTTTTCCTTTGTTTAAAGACAATATTACAATAAATAGCAATCTACTTTGTAAAGTTAGTTTATAATAGCAACCAACTTTGCAGAAATAAGCCGTGATAGGAACTTGTTCTATTTTTGGTCATTTTTGACAATGTGGTCCTTTTTTACATGAATTTTTTTTTACGATAAATAGCTACCAACCAACTTTATAGAAATAAGTTGTGATGAGAGTAAATATAAGTAGAAAAATTAGACTGTCAGAAGCACATAAAAATAAGACAAAATTTCACAATTGGTCCTTCTGGTTTACAGAATATCATACTTTGAGGACTTCCTAGAAAAAGTCACGCGACTGGTCCCTGTGGTTTGTAAAATTACATGAAAGGTTCTCCTGCCGATAAATCTAACTTTCCAACTGTTAGATTTTAATGAAAAAGACTATTTTGCCCTTTTACCAATATTGCAATACACCACAAACCTCAAGGACCATTTCAGTAATTTTATAAATTTGAAATTTTGTATATATATAAATTATAAATATAAATTATAAATATAAATTATATATATATATATATATATATATATATATATATATATATATATATATATATGTATATATGTATTTTCAACCACTTGATAATTTTTATTTTATCTTTTTGACATTTTGTTTTCTATTTTTATTTTATAATTTTAGTTATTTATGGTTTTTTTAATGTTTTTTTTATTTTGATTCAAGTAAATAAACTTAAATTCGATAAACCATATCGAAACCTTTATTTTCTTAATTATGAAATGAAACGTTAATGTTTTTTTTATGTTGTAACAATTTATTTATTTTTATTTATTTTTACTTTGATGCTCCATTGTTAATCTCGTTAGCAACTTTATGTTTGCATTTATCATTATCATTATTTGACATTTTGTTGTTTTCTTTATATATATATATATATATATATATATATATATATTTACTTATTTATTATTCTTCTTTTGTTTTTATTTATTTTGATTCAAGTAATAGAAAATAGAAAAACAAAAAAACAAAAACTCAAACACCAAAGTTGTAAAATACACTAATATATTAATATATTTTACACTTTTCATATTTTTTGGTTTTTTTTTGCATTTTTTTAATTCATTTTTGTTATGTTTATTTTCTTTATTTATATTTGTAAATATAACTATTTTATTTACGCGAATCAAAATAAAAAAAGTTACAAAAACCATAAATAACCAAAATTATAAAAAAAACCTCAAACACCAATTGTAATACTTTTTGGAAAAGGTCAAAAAAAAGTTATCAAGTTGATGAAAAATAAAACGAAACAACGAAAAAAATAAAATTTAAAAAATAAAAAAAATAATACTAAAAAATTAAAAAAAAACGAAAAAAACCAAAAAAAAGATGAAAATGTAAAATGTATTAATATATTAGAGTATATTAGAATTTGGTGTTTGAGTTTTTGTTTTTTGTTTTTCTATTTTTCATTACTTGAATCAAAATAAATAAAAACAACAGAAGAATAATAAATAATTAAAATTATAACAAAAACAGAAAACAAAAGGTCAAATAATGATAATGATAGATACAAACATAAAGTTGTTAATGATATTAACTATGGAGCATAAAAAACATGAACAATAACGACATAAAATTAAAAAAAAACATTAATGTTTCATTTCACAAATTAAAAAAATTAAAGAAAAAATAATCTCGACATGGTTTATCAAATTTAAGTTTATTTACTTTATTCAAAATAAATAAAAATATAACAAAAAACCATAAATAACTAAAACTATAAAATAAAAATAGAAAACAATATTTCAAAATGATAAAAAAATATCAAATTGTTGAAATTATATATATATATATATATATATATATATATATATATATATATATATATAATATTTCATATTTAGAAAATTACACGAATGGTCCTTGAGGTTTGTAGTGTATTGCAATATTGGTAGAAGGGCAAAATAGTCTGTTTCATTAAAATCTAATAGCTGAAAAGTTAGATTTAACGGCAGGAGGACCTTTCATATAATTTTACAAACCATAGGGACCAGTCGCGTGACTTTTTGCTAGGAAGTCCTCAAAGTACGATATTCTGTAAACCACAGGGACCAATTGTGAAATTTTGTCTAAAAATAATAAATGTTCCTAAAGTTATTTATTATAAAAAAAGATTAATACCTATTAATTGAAAATCAAGCACATAAATAATATAAATAAGTATTTCAGCATTAACTCAAAGACATTAGTTATTAAATATTCATTTTAAAAGAAGTATTCAACATCAATTATAAAGTTAAGACAATTCTAAGTACCAAAAAAAAGGTTTATGGAAAGATGAACATTAATATTGAAAAACATATACAGATTCAAAAACACTACAAAACCATATTGATAAAACTTATAATTAGAGTTGAGCATTTTATAGTCACTCTATGTTTATTGCACAAAACATTCTTTTAATGTTTATATTTATTAAAATGTTTTTTTTTATCAAAAATCTATTAATGTCAGTTACAAATTTTTAAAGTAAAAAGTATTTATATATTTTGAAGATCATTTGTTGCACTTAATACATAAATTCCATACTAAACATTTTGGTCCTTAACATATATTTATGTACAATTCGAAGTCAATATTTTGATTTTTGTAATAGTTATAGAAAACCTTCAATTCTCACACAAAATAACATTTAACTTTTAACCCAAAAAATAGCAACATATTTTTATTTATTTGTGTATTATATCATGACATACAACAAAAATTAAAACATTGTAATTGGAAGATGTGAAAATATGATGCTATAATAAACCAATCAATTAGAGTATGATGTTATTTTTTGAATTTAATTTTTTTTTAGAGAAAGAGACAATTGCAAAAAATAGCAACTTACTTTGTGTATTACAACATCCAATGTACAAGTACACTATGAAAGTCTAAAAATTTAACATTGAGTCATGGAAGCTCATATGTTGTAGTTCCTATGTATTTTGTTGGTACTTTTGTCAACAAATTGTATATAATTCAAAAAAACTGAAAGACAAAAAAACACATAAGAGAAACGAAGAAACCAATTTTTCACATAATAAAATATTTACCTATATAATGCAGATTACCAAACAGTAGTCAATAGATTGAATAAAGTCTCAAACCACCCACTTCCTGATATTTGAATAGACGAAATCACAAACAAATGCACATAATTTCTAAGCACATTCTAATATGCAAATACAAAATAACCAAATGTATAATATAGAAGAGCAACATTTATAATTATATAGGGTCTAATACAACCATAATCAGCAACATAGAACATCGATTCAATCAATCAAGAATATTTCGAAAAACGATAAGGTATATGCAAAAATGTAAGATATCAAAACCTTATTTCATAGATAAAAATAAATTAGATTGATAAACAACCCATAATAATTATATATTTAATTTTTAATTAGTGGTTTGGAAAGCAATTAGATATACGAATCAAAGCATTTAGATAAAATAAATCAATCAAACACCCAAATTGTAAATAGTCCTACTAAGAAATAAGCCTTGGTATGTGTTTTGAAAAAATACACCCTTTGGCTTAAATCCAGTTACCTTATAATAAACACATGTTACACCTTTTCAACTGCTTTAACCACAATCAAATCCATAACATAGCCTATAGTCGATGTTCTTTCCACATCCTATAAACACACACATACACATACACACATAAAAAACAGTTAAAAAAATCAAAGAAAACTTGCAAGCTCAAAATTTAGCCACTACAAAGTTCATACATTATGCAAATATATATAAAGATTTAAGCCAATATAGTTTCAGAATCATGCCTCACAAATTTTTACATGTGTTGCTCACATGGCCCCCTATTTTCTGGCAACACAACAGATTAAAACACAAGAGAATAGAAAAGTGGCCTCGACAAACAAATTGAACAAAAAAAAAGATCAATTGTATATTCCAAATGCTAAAAATAATTGACACTTTAATAGAAGAAAGAAACTTTAAACCTTATGTTTAGCCAGAAAGGTAGGTTCCGAAGTAAGTTGTGTGACTAGAGATCCAATCCCGCATCTCATTTTCAGAGTCACCGCATTTCCATCGAATACATGGTTCAAAAAATATAAGGAAAAGGGTAACACATTGATAGTGTTGGTGGAGCAGAGGTGCTGCAGTGGTGAGTAGTGTGATAGTAAACGCCGATAAGGAAGAGCAACAACAAAGAAATATGAGCATGTGTGCGATGGTGTTGAGTGAGAGAGAGGGATAGGGATAAAGAATAGGAGGGGTAATGGTAGTGGATTAAAGGGTTAGTAATGGTGGTGATAGAGGTGACGAAGGT
Organism: Lactuca serriola; assembly: GCF_051521515.1. NCBI lineage: Eukaryota > Viridiplantae > Streptophyta > Magnoliopsida > Asterales > Asteraceae > Lactuca > Lactuca serriola. The sequence goes on from NC_136413.1 coordinate 14,295,152, forward strand.
GATAGCAGGCGACAACGTTCAGAATGACGGTTATCATTTAGGGTTTGTCTATTGAGAAAGGAGGGTGTAGAAGATGAATCAAGGATGTGAAATGTTTAGAAAGAATAAGTGATATACATGATATAAGAGGCGAGATTTGAGAGATAAAGATCAAGCAAATCACGATTCAAATGAAATCCTGATTTTCAATCTGATTTTGGGAAGGAAGGCATGATTATAGATGAAGAAGTAAGCGGGAAATAAAATAAAAGGTTTAGTCTAAGATTGACATGTGGCATATAGCAGGTGTAGAAGGCTGCCACATGCTATTCTGTGAGAATTACAAAGAAAATATGTTGTTTGATAATATGAATACGTTCAATCTTATATAATTATTTTAATTATTAAGCATTTTCACTAATTAAATCGTCTATAAAGTTATTATACACTTTTTTTAATTTCTTATTCTGTCAAAATGTTATCAGGATGTTTATTGAGTCTTATTTTGCTAGAATTAAAATAAATAAAAAACGATGAATGAGAACAAAAATGAATTAGAATCGGTGAGAATCCATTAAAATAACAATAGTTATGTGAGATTGAACGTATTCACATTACTAAACAACATATTCTCTTAGTAATTTTCATAAAATAGCATTATCCACACGTCCACACAATAGTTGTCCATCCACATTATAACCTAGCCCTATATATATATATATATATATATATATATATATATATATATATATATATATATCATACATACATACTTATAAAGCTAACATTTTTCTTGAATCTCATGCATTTGAAACCCCCATTCTTTTTTCCTTTCACCACATTCATTTGAAACTCCTATGACTTTTCAATTTCTTAGAAATAATAATTATAAATTTGCTAATTAGGTTAAATAAATATCAAATCTAAAGTGTATTCATATATAAACTAAATTTCAATATTAAAATAATATCTTTAATTCTACTTATAAAATTATGTTTTTTAACCTTTAACATATTATACATAATTTATTAGTTTTAATATATTGTTGGATATAAACCATTATCGTTTTAAAGGTATAATTTTTGAACAATTTGTATAAAATACTTAAATTATTAATTAAAATATAACATTATAGGCTCAACTTAATATATATTTTATTTAACTTAAACAACCCAAAGATTATTTTATAAATAGTTAAAAGTGATAAATTGTCTTTTTAATAATGATTGTAAGTTGGTTAATAAGGTTAAATAAATATTAAACCTAAAGTGTAATCATAAATAGACTAAATTTCAATTTTAAAATAATATCTTTACTTCTATTTATAAAGTTATGTCTTTAAATTTTAACATATTATACTTAATTTATTAGATTTAAAATGTTGTTGCATTTAAACCATTATCAGTTTAAAACTATAATTTTTGAACAGTTTGAACAAAATACTTAAATTGTTATTTTAAATATAACATTATAGTGTCAACTCAAATATAAATTTCAGTTCCACTAAAAAAACCAAATAATATTTTGTAAATAGTTAACAGTGATAAATTATAGTGATAAATGCAAAAACTAAATTGTAATATCAGTTTAACTAAAATATTTCCTAAATATATTTATATAATCGTTAAAAATTTTCAAATAAATAGCTTAAAATAACTTATAATAATAATAGTTGCAAATAACTCTATATAAATGATTATATTGTTACCTTTAAAATCAAAAAATAATGTTTGATGTTTTAAATAATTGTAATGATAGAAATTAGAACATTAAGCTAATAAATTTTAAAAAATTAGTTAAAAATAACAACTATAAATAATATTAAACTATATATAATATTTAATTTTATTGATGTGTAACTCGCGAATAGAAGTCATTCAAACGATTGAGATTATGACGTTATAATAGATTTATATATTATCATATAATTCAAAATAGTCAATATATTATATCAAATTAATATACGAATTATTATATCAAATTTAACAATAACGTTAGTGTTATATTTTAAAAAATATGTATATTTGTAAAGACTTCAACTATATATGTGTTTCTGCGCATTACAATGTCAACTCAAATATAAATTTCAGTTCCATTTAAAAAAACTAAAGAATATTTTGTAAATAGTTAAAAGTGATAAATTGTAGTGATAAAAGTAAAAACTAAATTGTAATTTCAATTTAACTAAAATATTTCTTAAATATATTTTTATAATCATTAAAAGTTTCTAAATAAGTAGCTTAGAATAACTTATAATAACAATAGTTAAAAACAACTCTATATAAATGATTATATTGTTAGCTTTAAAATAAAAAAACGATGTTTGATGTTTTAAATAATTATAATGATAGAAATTAAAACATTAAGCAAATAAATTTTAAAAAATTAATTAACAATAAAAACAACTATAAATAACATCAAATCATATATTATATTTAATTTTATTCATGTGTAACTCGCGGGTAGAATGCATTCAAACGATTGAGGTTACGAAGTTATAATAAATGTATATATTATCATATAATTTAAAATAATCAATATATTATATCAATTTAGTATATACAAATTATTATATCAAATTTAACAACAACGTTATTGTTATATTTAAAAAATCATATATTTGTAAAGACTTCAATTATATAGGTGTTTCTGCGCGACGCGCGGGCATTCGCCTAGTATATATATATATATATATATATATATATATATATATATATATATATATATATATATATATATATATATATATATAGACACACACACATTTTATAAAGGAAGGTGATTTTTGAAGTTACTAAAATAAACGCAACATTATTACAACTATAAATTTTCTTTAGGAGTTTTGACTTTTTAAATTATTGGAGTCTCAACATTAACTCAATATAGTCACTAAAGATCTGATCATGTCCCTAAAGTTTGAGCTTTGACTCGTTTTACCCTTACGACCTCTTGTAGTCTGTTATTCGGTTTCCTTGTCTACGTGACATCCAAAAACTAGATTCTTAACTATGAAATCTTTTCTTTTATTTTTTTTATTAAAACTAAACTCGATTTTATGTTTTATGTTTTTTCTTTATTTTTCAAAATTTTTGTCGTTTTATTTTGTTTTATTTTTCAATGTGTTGGTACTTTTTCAATATGAAATCCAAAAACTGATTTTCAATATGTTTGACACATTTATTTTATTTGCTTTGTACTGAAGATGTTTTGGATATACTGATTTTATTAAATTAAAAATAAAATTTTCGGCTCTTATTTTTGGTACGTTTCAAAACTTTATCTTTCCAGTAGCCTCTCCACCAAGTAGTCCTTGTTTATTTAGAACTGGCATGCCCTTCTCACTCATGTCCCCCAACCTACGATGCCACTTTGTCTTGTCATCACCTTCATTCAAGGATTGGGAGATAGCCACCGTTCCCATAACAGTACTGCCTTCTAGGATTCCTTTTCATTATAACCAGAGAGCCTTTGGTCACTTTGACACAGTCGCCTTCACTAGCATACCTTATCCCATTCTTAGGTAATGTTCCAATAGAAATTAGATTCTTACGAAGTTCTGGAACGTACAAGCAATCTAACTCCTGACCATGCCATTGTGCATCTTGATCTGCACCATGCCACCACCTTTGATACTGCTCACCTAATCATCACCCATCTTAACTGTGCCATCCCAATATTTGAAGGATTGGAACCAGTCATGATTATATGTCATGTGATAGGATGCTCTAGAATCTAATACCCAAGCATCAACAGAACTTGATGTACATACAGTCAGTTCATCACCATCGTCCCCATCATCAGAACTTTCCTGAACCACATCAGTAGTGTTGTTGCTGCTTGATTCACCTTTGGACTTCCCATTCTTCAGTTGTGGACAATTTCGCTTGAAGTGCCCCTTCTCCTTACAATTATAACACTTGGCATTCGATGAACATTTAGACTTCGATTTAGAACGTGATCTCCCTTTGTTTCCCCCTTTCCTCTATTCTGTCCTTCATCTCCCTACAAACAGACCAGAACTGGACACCTCTTCTCCAACTGAAACTTTTCTTTTTCAGTTCCTTGGACATCAGAGAGTCCTTCACATCATTCATAATGATTGTTGTCCTACCATAGAGCATGGTATTAAAGGAATTCTCATATGAGTTAGGAAGAGAACATAAGAAAATGAGCGCCTGATCTTCATCTTCAATCTTTATGTCAATACCTGGATCCAAGATGGTGAGATTAAATTTATCTAGATGATCTTTCACTTGGGTACTTTTAGACATTCTGTGAGTGTATAACCTTTGCTTTTGATATAACATGTTCGTTAATGAGTTGTTTTGGTACTTGTCACATAGTTTATCCCAGAGCCCAGAACCAGTTATTTGATACAAGACCTCCCTCAGTATTTCATCTGTTAAGCACAATAGAATGACACTATGTGCCTTCGTCAGAATGGCCACCTTCTTATCAGCCACCATATCCTTTGGTAGGTTTGCCTCTCCTTCCAGTGCCACCACACATCCTTGTTGAACCAAAAAAGCCCTCATCTTCACCTTCCACAAAGTGAAGTCATTTGAACCATTGAACTTCTCTAAATAAGACTTGTGAGTAGACATCTTTAATCACAAGAATACAAACCACAACTATGATACCACTTGTTAGGAAGTAAAGCGGATAACTAGCAAAACTATAAGCACACAAGACATAGTATTTACGTGGTTCAGTCAAGGTCACCTACATCCACGTGTAACACCCAAAGTTTTGAAGGCCAAGAAAGGAAGAAAACCCTAAGTTTGGGGGTCGACTCGGCGAGTCCAAGGAGGGACTCGGTGAGTCCGAGCGGGATCCGAGTCGAGGAGTAAGTGACCGACTCGGCGAGTCGGCCAAGGTGACTCGGCGAGTCTGGTCTGTGCGAGGAAAACCCTAAATCCGGGGTTTGGAGCCTATTTAATCGCCTCATTCTTCTTCCTAGGGCTCCTTTACTGCCTCTCACACTCAGAACGCCGCACCCTAGGTCTCCATTGTGCTCATTCAAGCTTTTAGCCATTTTTGGAGTAATTTAAAAGAAGAAGAAGTGGGAATCTTTGAAGCATCAAGGAGTGGCCTTGGATCCAAAGTTTGGGGAACATTTCAGAGCACTTGAAGGTATTAATTCGTTTCTCTCCTTTAGATCTTCTTTGGTTATGAGTTTTGGGGCTTTTAAGCCATGTCTAAGATCAATTTCGAGCTTGAGGTCCAGATATGAGGTTGCTACCTCAGATCCATGCTTGTTTTGGTTTAGAATCCTGTAAAGTATCAGCCACTGGGTGGATTTTGGAGCCTCTTGGTCTTAAACCCTAGTTCATGGTGTATTTTGCTTAGATCTCCATCTTTACACGTAAAGTTTGCAACTTTACGTGGGGGATAGGCTTGGGAAGGGTAGACCTACAGTTTGGAGTCCATGCATGACTCGAAAGTCCTCTGCATGTATGTAGATCTGAATGGACTCGGCGAGTCCTTTGAGTGGACTCGACGAGTAGCTTGAAGATGAGGAGGAACTCGACGAGTGTGATGAACAGCTCGTCGAGTCGGATGAAGATGGGCATGAACTCGGCGAGTTGGATGAAGATTGCCTTGTGCTCGGCGAGTTTGTTCTTAGACTCGGCGAGTCAGGTCGCGTAGTCCCAAACCCTTCGAGTTAAGACCCGAGTCAGCGAGTCGAGCAAGGACTCAGTGAGTTAGTCAGGACAGGATTCGGGAATCTGTAGACTCGGCGAGTCAGGGGCTGACTCGGCGAGTCAAGTCGCGATTGGAAGGACTTTGAGCATAAGAACTCGGCGAGTCAGTAAGTGCACTCGGCGAGTAGGGTTGACCTGGAAGGTTGACTTTGACCAGGACTTTGACTTTGGCAAGGGTTGACTTGGTTGACCTTTGAAGGTCAGTTAGACTAAGTGATATGTTGATATTGGTAGCTCGGGGAGCTAGTGGAGCAGCAGTTCGGAGTTAGTGGTCAGGTAGCGGTCAAAGGGATTAGCAGCAACAGTTCAGCAGTATCAGGTGAGTTTCCCTTTGTATGAATGGGTCTATGGCCACAATGCCGTCCCATATAGTTATGAGTAGAAGACCCGGGGGTTAGCCCTAGGCACAATATGCTAGTATGATATTCGGACGAGGTCCAATGATAGAGGGCGGGTGCCCAAGGAATGGTTTATGCGGTAGTTTATACTTGTTGTCTGTGTGATACTTGTATGTGTCTGGTAGGGAGGTGAGTGCGGGCGAGGTCTCGTATCTCACCAGTAGCAGAGTATGGATGGTGTTCCACATCTCAGTAGCAGCAGAGCAGGGGCGAGGCCCAAGTCAGGAAGGGAGTGAGTGTGGGCTGGGCCAGTATCTCACTACCAGCAGGAGCATGGACGGGGTCCGTGACTCAGCAGTAGCAGGTCAGGGGCGGGGCCCAAGGATAGGCGAGGCCTTAGGACAAGATCCTTAGTATGTGTTTAACTTATGTGATGTGTGTATGTGCTATTATATGTTAGTGGGCGAGGCCCTGTGATAGGAGAGGCCTACATGAAACAGATCTGTATCCGAGCGGGGCTCGAAGCCAGGCGGGGCCTGGAGCGGCGGGGCCGTTGTAGCGGGCGAGGCCTAGAATAGCGGGCGCGGCCCAGTATGTGCAGTATGTGGTTATGCATGGTATGCGGTAGGATGGGGAACTCACTAAGCTTCATGCTTACGGTTTTCAGTTTTGGTTTCAGGTACTTCCGGTAGCGGAGGGAAGAGCTCGGGGTGATCGCATGGCACACACCATAGTTCAGATAGCCTGGGAATGTTTACTCTGATAACGAATATGTATTTTGGAAACTAATACTTTGTTTATGTTTTGAAATGATGAATTTGCTTAACGTAATGTTTTATCAAATGAAATTTTTAGTCCTGAAAATTTGGGCTGTTACAAGTTGGTATCAGAGCCTTGGTTTGAGGGATTCGAGCATACTCTCGGGTGTGCTTGAACTAAAACTGAGGGGTCGGATAAAAAGTTTCCAAAAATGAAAAGACAGCCTTGTAAAAAGAACTTTTGAGAACGAAAAACAGTTTTAGAAATGCAAAAAGAATTCAGAAAGAGAAAATTTTGAAAAGAGAAAAAGGGGTGTGGTGCATGCAATCAGCCGAGCTCAAGTAAGTACCCCAAAATACCCATACAAGTTTATGTTATGATTATCAGTTGATAGAACAGCACGCTAGAATAAGACTAAGGATCTAGTGATGATGCCTTATGTGCCTGTTATTTGTGCTTTTGAGCTGCATGATAGTACTGATTAGATAGTAGTAGGATAGCCTGTTTAGGTTATGCCTGAGCTTATGAGTTTGTGATACATGCTAGTTCAGATTCTTGCTTTGTGGATATGATTGCTCGAGTATGTTGTGGTTAGATTTTCCCTTGTTTGAATGTTGCTTGCTTTGTGCATTGTGGGACTCTGAGTAATGGGAGTTAGCCATTAGGTGGATACGTCACGTCACATGTGATCAGGGTTGAATAATCTCAGAGTGCTGGATTTGGCCCTATTGCGCAGCTCTTGTTTGAGTCCAACCGTTGTAGGGACGAGCCTTTTACGTGAAGGATTATCTGAGCCTCGTCACATGTGATGGTATCCAGGTGATGGCTAATTGGAATCACAAGGAGACCTTCAACAGCTGAGGACTGGTTGAGATTGAGTCAGAGGTTTCCCTAGGGTAAGCCTAGGATGAGATAGTGCTGGGAGCATTAGTAGTGGATAAGGGACCTGGTGGAGTCAAAGCAATTCCTGAGGAAAGTACGGATAGATGTGGAAGGTAGTATGGGCCCGTACTACTGAAAGCAGAGGATCCGTACTTGATTTGGGAAGGGCCAAGACAAGACCGGGAACCTAGTAAGGGGTGTGTTTGGTCTCGCAGCAGTGAGGAGTTTTCTGATAGTGGTTGTGTTATATGTTTCAGCATGGTGACGTTGCGAGAGAGACCAGCGGGCGGATCAGGCACCAGAGAGGGATCGGGCTCGGGTTCAGGGGCCGAGCAGCTCGAGGAGCGGATGAGAGAGTTGATATCAACTGAGGTTACGCGCAGTATTCTAGCTCAGACTCCTGTGATCTTTGGCACGGTCAAGGAGGGTATATTGGAGATCTTGGATGAGAGGCTGGGAGCCTTCCGTACCGAGATGATGGCGTTGTTGGGAGCGCGTACCTTGACATTTCGAGAGTTCAGGGCTTGCAGGGCACCAGATTATCATGGGGCTAGGGACCCCATTGCTAGCAGCAGATGGTTGGCTGATGAGCAAGTGTCCCGAGGGGGACAAGGTTAGACTCGCCTCCTGTCTTCTGAAGGACAGAGCGAGGGATTGGTGGGAGGAGATTGGTCATGCTTTAGGGGATGATTCCGCGTTGGACGCGATGACTTGGAGCGATTTCTCGGCCAGGTTCAGGGCGGAGTTTTCGCCGATTATTGAGGTGCAGCAGCTGGCACGAGAGTTTCAGGATTTGACGCAGACTACTGAGACTGTGGCGGAGATCACCGCCAAGTTCAGGGAAAGGGCTCTTCTTGTACCGCAGTATGTCGCGGATGAGGAAATGAAGAAGGCTCGGTACCATGAGATGTTGATGGATGACATCAGGGAGTTCGTGAGCAGATCCAACTGTAAGACGCTGGAAGATATGATTGCTCGGGCTAGAGAAAAGGAAATTGATTTGGAGCAAATCTGGAAGAGGAAGCCGGATGAGGTTCAGGTAGCTGTGGGTTCGGGCAAAAGGCCCAAGGGATCGGATTCGAGATCGAGGGATCATCAGGACCGCAGTCGGTGCGGAAAGTGTGGCAGGGCGCACGGGGGCGCATGCAGGAGTGGTAGCGGTGGTGAGTCTGGCTGTTTCAAGTGCGGTCGGACTGGTCATTTCAGCAGGGATTGTACTGTTACCGCCGCGCAGGGATCAGACTTGATATGTTTTCACTGCAACCAGCGGGGCCACAAGAAGGCCCAGTGTCCCAGTTTGTTTTCAGCAGGACGGGTGATGGCACCCGCCCCTGTAACCTTGAGGATCACGGATGGCCGTTAGGGCCGGGTAGAGGCGCCTGCAGCAGGGAGCAGGGCTTTTCAGATGACGACCGTGGAGGCACGATCGATGCCGGACGTTGCAGGTATGCAATTTCCCATTTTCAGTTCTTTTATTCATGCATGATTTTATTGTTATGGTTCTGCATCATTATCAGTAAAAGTATTTTATTTTGATTGGTTGATTGTGATCGAGTTATATGCCATCTGCATACCTTGGATATTTGTATGGTAGTTAGGGGATGTGCTCTATTGAAAAAGGTTTCGAAGGATGCAGTAACTGTAGCATGCTTGGGAGAGATTTGGTACATCTCGCTAAGTTCGGAGTGGTACGGCGATTGTGATGGATTGGCTAAACCCTAGCTATGGCGGGCTTGGGTTCCTCAGTAGATGGGTTATGGAATGGTAGCAAAGATCGGGATCTCTTTTGAGTATTGAGCAGCAAGGGGTAAGCAGGATCGAAGTGGGGGAGAATCCTCCGGGTGTGCCCAGAGAGGAGCACGCATACCCATAATGAGTACGTGACCTCCGAGAAGGAAGAGAAGTAGTTCAGCTTTTGATGGATTGAGGATTTCAGGGTTGGGAGTTTGAGAAACTCCCCATCAGCTAGTGCGTGTGATGGTAATGGTTAGTTATGGTGGAGAATTCAGGTTGTGGATCGCCGTAGGACTCGAGGGAGTCGGAATGAGGACCTTGAGAGCTAACGGCACATGGGTGCCTTCGTTCTAGCAGTTAGCATTGGATGGTGATGTAAGACTACGGGTAAGCCATAGCATTCCTTAGTAGTTTTGTTAGCAGAGTTAGGGTGAGGCCCTTATCTCCTAGTGATCAGATAGGAATCAGGAATGGGTAGTGGACGAGAATGATATGGAGTTGCCTGTATAGCCCTAGAGAGGTGAGACCTTGGGAGAGGCCGCTCCAGGATATAGTTGGGTGAGACCCGTGGGCGAGGCCCGTATGAGATCAGTAGTGTAGATGAGACCTAGGAGCAGGGTTGCTCAGTAGAGTGGTTGGGTGAGACCCGTGGGCGAGGCCCGAGCGAGAGTGATTAGACTAGTGGAAATAGAAGGATAGATGCGGGTGGGACCCGTGGGCGAGGCCCGTGAGTTTTAGCAGCACATGTGGGACCTGGTAGGGACCTTAGTGTCAAGTTAGGGGATCGAGAATCCCAGGGTTGTAGTGCCTGAATGGCAGAGTAGATTGAGCAGTTATAGGTGATCAAAGTTCTTCGGAAGTCGCTGGGAGCGACTATTGGTGGTGTTGGGACTGGCTACCGGTAGGAGCCGGTAATCCAGTCATTGATAGGTTGATAGGGACCAGGGTGGTCTCAGTTCTTTAGGAAGTCAGACGAGGAATAGCAGAGTTGCCAGTCAGTGGCAGTGCGAGTATGCAACATATGGTGGAATACAGTTAGCTGATCATGTGGTGCTTGACACCAAATTGTAGTAGAAGGAAATGCCCAGTGGATACTGGCGATAATGACCCGTACTGGAAGTAGCGGGAGTAATAGAAACTGTGAAGACAGGGTCTTCGCAGTGGCAGAGGGAATAGTTGGTTATGGAGCATTGCCTTGGGGAGGCAAGGAAATCGCACAAGGAAGGAAGTGGAGAACCCCTATGGGTTCAGTGCAGTACTCGGTGAGTACCAGAAGGATTGTCGGTTGAGTAAGTTCTGTTTCTAAGTTGTTCAGGGTCAGGTTTGACCCGAGGTTTAACCGCGAGGTTTATGTTAGTTAGAATGACCAGGTGGAAGACCAGCACAGGTAGGCGACAGGTGTTGGGATAATTGGTGGGTGTTGGAGGCGGATCGCAGGCGGTGGGCTATGGCAAACTTCAAGGACGAAGTTCAATTTAAGTGGGGGAGAGTTGTAACACCCAAAGTTTTGAAGGCCAAGAAAGGAAGAAAACCCTAAGTTTGGGGGTCGACTCGGCGAGTCCAAGGAGGGACTCGGCGAGTCCGAGCGGGATCCGAGTCGAGGAGTAAGTGACCGACTCGGCGAGTCGGCCAAGGTGACTCGGCGAGTCTGGTCTGTGCGAGGAAAACCCTAAATTCGGGGTTTGGAGCCTATTTAATCGCCTCATTCTTCTTCCTAGGGCTCCTTTACTGCCTCTCACACCCAGAACGCCGCACCCTAGGCCTCCATTGTGCTCATTCAAGCTTTTAGCCATTTTTGGAGTAATTTAAAAGAAGAAGAAGAAGTGGGAATCTTTGAAGCATTAAGGAGTGGCCTTGGATCCGAAGTTTGGGGAACATTTCAGAGCACTTGAAGGTATTAATTCGTTTCTCTCCTTTAGATCTTCTTTGGTTATGAGTTTTGGGGCTTTTAAGCCATGTCTAAGATCAATTTCGAGCTTGAGGTCTAGATCTGAGGTTGCTACCTCAGATCCATGCTTGTTTTGGTTTAGAATCCCGTAAAGTATTAGCCACTAGGTGGATTTTGGAGCCTATTGGTCTTAAACCCTAGTTCATGGTGTATTTTGCTTAGATCTCCATCTTTACACGTAAAGTTTGCAACTTTACGTGGGGGATAGGCTTGGGAAGGGTAGACCTACAGTTTGGAGTCCATGCATGACTCGAAAGTCCTCTGCATGTATGTAGATCTGAATGGACTCGGCGAGTCCTTTGAGTGGACTCGACGAGTAGCTTGAAGATGAGGAGGAACTCGACGAGTGTGATGAACAGCTCGTCGAGTTGGATGAAGATGGGCATGAACTGGGCGAGTTGGATGAACAACTCGGCGAGTTGGATGAAGATTGCCTTGTGCTCGGCGAGTCTGTTCTTAGACTCGGAGAGTCAGGTCGCGTAGTCCCAAACCCATCGAGTTAAGACTCGAGTCAGCGAGTCGAGCAAGGACTCAGTGAGTTGGTCAGGACAGGATTCGGGAATCTGTAGACTCGGCGAGTCAGGGGCTGACTCGGCGAGTCAAGTCGCGATTGGAAGGACTTTGAGCATAAGAACTCGGCGAGTCAGTAAGTGCACTCGGCGAGTAGGGTTGACCTGGAAGGTTGACTTTGACCAGGACTTTGACTTTGGCAAGGGTTGACTTGGTTGACCTTTGAAGGTCAGTTAGACTAAGTGATATGTTGATATTGGTAGCTCGGGGAGCTAGTGGAGCAGCAGTTCGGAGTCAGTGGTCAGGTAGCGGTCAAAGGGATTAGCAACAGCAGTTCAACAGTATCAGATGAGTTTCCCTTTGTATGAATGGGTCTACGGCCACAATGCCGTCCCATATAGTTATGAGTAGAAGACTCGGGGGTTAGCCCTAGGCACAGTATGCTAGTATGATATTCGGACGAGGTCCAATGATAGAGGGCGGGTGCCCAAGGAATGGTTTATGCGGTAGTTTATACTTGTTGTCTGTGTGATACTTGTATGTGCCTGGTAGAGAGGTGAGTGCGGGCGAGGTCCCGTATCTCACCAGTAGCAGAGTATGGATGGTGTTCCACATCTCAGTAGCAGCAGAGCAGGGGCGAGGCCCAAGTCAGGAAGGGAGTGAGTGTGGGCTGGGCCTGTATCTCACTACCAACAGGAGCATGGACGGGGTCCGTGACTCAGCAGTAGCAGGTCAGGGGCGGGGCCCAAGGATAGGCGAGGCCTTAGGACAAGATCCTTAGTATGTGTTTAGCTTATGTGATGTGTGTATGTGCTATTATATGTTAGTGGGCGAGGCCCTGTGATAGGCGAGGCCTACATGAAACAAATCTGTATCCGAGCGGGGCTCGAAGCCAGGCGGGGCCTGGAGCGGCGGGGCCGTTGTAGCGGGCGAGGCCCGAGGTAGGGGGCGAGGCCCAGAATAGCGGGCGCGGCCCAGTATGTGCAGTATGTGGTTATGCATGGTATGTGGTAGGATGGGGAACTCACTAAGCTTCGTGCTTACGGTTTTCAGTTTTGGTTTTAGGTACTTCCGGTAGCGGAGGGAAGAGCTCGGGGTGATCGCATGGCATACACCATAGTTCAGATAGCCTGGGAATGTTTACTCTGATAACGAATATGTATTTTGGAAACTAATACTTTGTTTATGTTTTGAAATGATGAATTTGCTTAACGTAATGTTTTATCAAATGAAATTTTTAGTCCTGAAAATTTGGGCTGTTACACCACGGGTATGAAGGGATTATTCTTTTGTTTTAGAGCTCTCAAACAGAGGTTACAAGTACAATTACACAGAGATTCACCTATCTCTCTAGAATTCAAGATAAAAAATGACCTAGCATGCATCCCTATTTATACTTGAGGGATCAGACCTAAAACCCTAATGGGCTGAGCCCATTGGCCCATAGGCCCATGAATGGAGGCAACCAATCATATTCCGCCATGTAGCATCTTCTGGAACATTCTTGAGCATGATAAAGGACTTCATAGCATACTTGGCACATCAAGGACCAAGATGGTCCAACTTGCACCATGATGGCGCAACAAGTGTATGGATGGCCCAAAAAGCTTCAAGTGTGGCACAAGAACATCAAGTTTGGAGCAACAACACCACCTTGGCGCATATGAACATACATGGCACAACAAGGCCAAGCATGGCTCTAGAGCATACTCCATGGCTCAACATGAGAAATTCATGGGACAAGAGGGATCCTCATGGCGTAGGAGGAACCCCTCATGGCGCAATAGGGAGTGTAATGGCGCAAGAAGGAATGCCCTTGGCACAACAACATCCTTCTTGGCCCATCCCTTCAACATATGGTGCAACAAGGTTCCCTTGTTGCTCCATATCACTCCCAAGTGCTCCAAACCTCTTCCAGATGCTCCAAACCCCCTTTTGTACGATCCGTTCCTTTGGAACTTGATCGTTCCTTTATCAGACAATCCATTCCTTACTCAGATGATCCATTCCTTTGTCACATTCTCCATGAACCCCAAGTGATCCATTGAGTTCAAAGTGCTCCAAATGCTCCATGAACATGATCCACATATTTGAGTCACATTTAAAAAGCAGTAAATAATCAAGGGTTCTGTTTTCTAGTTGGTTCTCATCGCAATGGTACACTTATGTGTGGGATTAGCATGACGATGACTAGCTAAGGAGGTTAAGAGCCGATCAAATCTATGGGTTTTCAGAAAGGGATTCCATCGTGAAGCGGAAGCGAGAGCTAATTTTGAGAATGAAATCTAATTTATGTTGGGGAGAATTGTAACATCCAGTTTCCTTCCATTTATGAGCCATGGACCGGAAGTCGATTGTTTGAGTTGTAGGACCTTCAGGAGGTAAATTTTAGTTCTCGTGGAAGGAGGTAATGATAGTTAATAGATTTTACCTTTGAATTGTCTTATGGGCCAAAGGGTAGAAAGGGAAAAGTCACAGGTCGGGTTCTTGCGTGAAATATGGATTTTTGTTCAATAATTTTTAGTCCAAGATATTTAGATAATATTTTAGATCTCTTCAACACCTTTCCATGGATATAAATAAAATAAAAAACGGAGTTGGAACGAAAACGTTATGGTCGTTTGAAGTTAGGCGGTTTTGGGTTGAGCCGCATACGCTGGGCGTAAATTCAATACGTTGGTCGTACATAATCAGTGCCCAAACCCTATTTTCATGGTTTAAGCCCTATTTAAGCTCCTTAACTCCCCAAATCCATTCCATTCTCTGCCTCCACCTCTCCAACAGCCTCTCATGAAACCCTAACCCTAGATTGAGCCTTGTGAGCAAAAAGAAGGTGTTTTAAGTGCTTTGGAGTGTTCTTGGTGCACCTTAGAGAAGAAGGAACTCGCTGAAGAAATGTTGGTTGCATTGGAGCTTATAGATCCATACTTTTTCAACTAGATCTTTCTTATAAAGGTATAAAATTTGAATCTTGATGACGAAATTGTTAGATCTAGCTAGTTTTGGGTGTTATGAGCTTTTGGTCACTTTAAGTGCATAAACTTTAGATCTTTAAAGTATCTGACCTTTTTATAGATAAAGTTGGAAACTTTATTCATCTAAACATCATTTTGATTCAAATATGAAAGTTAGAGACTTTGACTTAATGGATTAAGTTGAAAAGATGCACTTTTTGGGTCCCTTTCAGACTTAAAGACAAGATCTTGTTTGTTGGGACCATTCTAATAGATAAAGTTGGAAACTTTATCCATTATGGAGCTATTATGAACCATAAAAATTTGATCTTGAGTGTTGTATGTAACAATGTGTGTGTAAGATGGTCTTATTGGGTTAAGAATGTAGGGTTTGGGACATTAAGCACTTAATAGCCATGCAAAGTCATAAAGTTGGAAACATTATGACTTCGTACATCATTTTGGGCTTGGATCCGAGTTTTGGACGGAAGAGCTTAATGGAATAAGATCTTAATGCAATTTTGGGGCTGGGCTGTGTACACTGGGCGTACCTGGAGATATGTTGCACGTACGCAGTCAACACCTCACTTTTTGGTTAACATCAGAGTACGTTGGGCGTACTCTCTTAGTATGCAGGGCGTACTTAACTGGGAAGGGATATTGACTTTTGGGACCTTGACTGTCGACTTTGACTTTCACTAGGGTTGACCAAGTTTGACCTAGGGGTATTTTAGGTATTTTGGATTATGTTTGAGAATTGATCATTTGGATGCATAAGTGGCGGTTAGAGTTGAGATTCGAAGTCGGGACCCCATCAGCTATTATTCAAATTAAGAGGTGAGTTTTCCTCACTGTACTTACGAGTCGAAGACACCAAGGTCGGCCCTTTGGATTGATATCCTGGTTTACTGTATGTTGTTATGCTATAGTGACCTGTTACATCTGTATCCTGGTATATAGGATGTTGTTATGATGTAGTGATCTGTTAGATCTGTATCCTGGTATATAGGATGTTAGTATGCGGTAGTGATCTGTAGATCTGTATGTTTGTCTATTGACTGGTTATATGTTTATTTGTTATGTATATGTCGACATGTTATGTGTGGTTGGGTTGAAGCGGTCTTGCTTTGTGCTAAACGCAAGACACCTGGGGTGGTTCGGATAGACTGTAGGCCCTGCGAGGCGGTCCATTCAGGCTAAAGGCCCGACAATCGGTCCAGATAGGCTGTAGGCCCTGCAAGGCGGTGCAGTCAGGCTGAAGGCTCATATATGCATGTTGTTGTTTGTTATGTTTATGTGGTGGTATTTTGGGAGAAACTCACTAAGCATTGGCTTACAGTTTTTGGGTTATGGTTTCAGGTACTTACGAGGATCATGGAAAGGCGAAGGTGTGACCGTACACATCCTGATTTTATGTTTTTGATATTGGGAAACTCTATTTTTAAATAATATTTTGGAAACAATGGTTTTTTAAACACTTTTAATAGTAAATGGGTTGTTTTGAAAAGTCTAAATTGGTCGTGATTTTTGAGGCGTTACAGATGGAGCTAAATAGGTCGAATGTCAGCAAATAAGGGAGATGGAGACATATGGATGATCAATGTTTTAATCGAATCAAACTTGCTTGAGAGGCCATTTATGGTGTACAATATGAGTTGTTTCTCCGGGACCTGTGATTCAAGATTCTCCAAAAGATCTGCAATGATTTTTATATAGGTACAATAGGCAACCATCATAGAGTCATCCATGGTGATGTTTCGAATTTTAGAGTCAAGTTGGAATGCTTTGGATTCTTTGTTGCATTGAAACAACTGCTCAAGACTGGAGCAAAGGACATCAAAGAATGCTTTCATCTTGAGAATTGTGTTGAAAAGAGTTTGCGACAGAGTTCCATAAATCCACGATTTGACAATATTGTCAATCTGTATCCATTCAACATCTGTTAGAGTTTCAGGTGATTTGGTGGCTGAGTTAAGGTGGATGTCAATACCATATCCTGCACAGTGGTGAGGAAAATTTCTTGCCAAGCATCATGTAACCTCCCGATGCTCAAGTACTTCTAAATTTATCCCTTTAAGTTTATTATATGACATTTTGGTCCCTAAGTCCAAGAAATGTGCCTTGAAGCCCTAGTGGCATTCTTGTAATTTTGGGCAGGAGAAGTACGCTAAGCATACATGTGTGTATGCTGAGCGTACACTTATGCATGCGGGGCCTACTAAATAAAGTTGGAAACCCTAATTTTTAGAAGAGGAAGGAAGAAGATTAAGCTAAACTTGGAGAAAGTGGCAACCCAAATTTGGGATTCCTCTTTCATTTGCAATCCTTTCAAGGTATAAAGCTTGAACCTTTGTCTTTTAATCTTGTAGATCTAGCTATGAGGGTTTTATGTCATCTTTTTGATCCCAAAGGTCTCATCTTGATTGTGGCATGTTCTGGATGTTTTGAGTTGTCCTTTTAGACACTAAGAGGGTTCCTTAGCCATAAAAATGAAGTCACTTTGGTTAGTTTTGCTCCATGCATCTTGTAGAAGGTCTTAATGGATTAAGACCTTGTGTTAAGCTCTTATTTTTGGATTAGATGTCTAAGTCCATAACTATTTCTGGTATGTACTTGACCCGTTTGGCATGGTCCAATTGGGTTGCATGGCATCATGATACTTGGATAAACAAAATGAGAAAAAGACACTTATGTTTATTAATATATTATAAGTTCCAATATATTAATAATATTATTTAATTAGTGTTGATCAAGAATTAATTTGGAATTAATTTTGTGATCAAAAAGAGACTAATTAAATTAATGGGGTTGATTGTGTAAATCATCCATTCTTATATAGTGGGCTAATGATCCATGGTTTATTGAATTGGGCTAAAACCCATAGGCTGCTCCATGGATGGTCTATGGAGGTTAAAACCCATGGATCATGGAGGAAATGAAAAGCCATGTCAATTAGGGTTTACATGGTGTAACACTACTTGTGACACAACTATAAAAGGACCCCATGGGCTACTAAAATCGGCACCAAGTGAAGAACAAGAGGGCTAGCCGATTTTGAGTGTGTGTGTACTTCTCTCAAAGTTATTCCAAGAGTTGTGGTGTTGTGTGAAACACTTGAGGCATCACATTTGGGGTGCTAGGCTCACAAAGTTCTTAAGGAATCCATGAAACAAGAAAGGTATGTTCTTCTACTAGCTTTTATGTTTCAAGTTCCCCATGCCATGCTAGTTAGGTTAAGAACCTTGGAAAAATCAAATTTGCATGTATCTTAGTAAAACATAGATCCAAGGTTTCTAGGGTTGCATGTACACCTTAGGAGTGTTAGAATGCTTAAAACCCTTCACTTATTGTAACGCCTCGTTCCTAGTACACATTTAAAACATTATTTTTACTTTTTATTTTAGAAGCTACTCGATGAGTCAGTGGCCCCAACTCATCGAGTAGCAGTGGGTCAGCACGTGAAGTTGGCGTGGCGACTCGACGAGTCCATATTCCGGACTCGGCGAGTCCGCCAGTCTGGATGAATCCCTAATTTTCAGGATGTGTACCCTATTTAAACACTATTATAGCCCCAAACCAGCCTCCTTCACCTCTCAGAGACTTATTCCCGAAACCCTAGCCTCCTTGAAGTGTGTGTGAGTGATCTTTGCCCTTGTGAAGGAATATTGGTGCATTGTTGAGCAAAAAGAAGAAGGAGAAGGTAGAAGAAATCAAGGAAGAGGAAGTAGATCCAGATTATACTCCTCTTTGGCCATCCTTTCTGCTAATAAAGCTTTCATCTTGGTTATTGTATTGCTAGATCTAGTTTGTCCCCAAATTGATGGTTTTGAGCTCAAAAACCCCAAATCCCTAGTGATGAGGCTTTGTAATCAAGCCATATCTTGGATCTAGCCTCTCTTGAGTTCCAGGAGCTCAAGAAGGCCACCTTTTGTCAGCCATGGCTTTGTTCTAGTCAACTAACCCCCATAATAGCCAAGTTTGAGTGTTATTGCTTCATTGCATCATAGATACATGTAAAGTTAGCAACTTTACGTGTTCAGATAGTCCCATAAACCCAAATCTATGAATTGGATGCACTAAAACTGATTAGAATCGACTGAATAGAAACTGCACGCAAAGGACTCGGCGAGTTGTTCTTCTGACTCGGTGAGTCAGGTCGCAAGTCTTAGATTCCCTGTTCAGTAGTAGCGAGTCTGTTTAGTGAGTGGAGTAAAGACTCAGTGAGTTAAGTCATGGATCTGAGTGTAGAGGGACTCGGTGAGTCTACGCCCTGACTCGGCGAGTCTAAGGCAATCTCCTTACCCGTAAGAACAGACTCGACGAGTTGTTCATACAACTCGGCGAGTCACAGACTAGACGTGTTCTTATGTTGAAGGTGAACTCGATGAGTTGATCATACAACTCGGCGAGTCGGATGAAGGTTGGCAGGATATCAGTAAAGAAGGAGAACTCGTCGAGTATTGGTTAAACTTGACGAGTAGAGTCGGGAAGGGGAGTAGAAGGAAAGATAGGGACTCGACGAGTTGGCGGCCCAACTCGACGAGTCAGGTCAACGGATTGTTGACTTTGACCAGGGGGTAGAATAGTCATTTTACCCTAAGATTAGTTATCAGTGTTTGATTAAGTGTCTTTTGGGAATTGTAGCCGGGGAGTTACCGGAGCAGCAGTCAGACAGTTCCCGAGCAGCATTTCAGCAGCCAGCCTTACGAGGTGAGTTTTCCTTCCAGTAGGAACGGGTCTACGGCCACAATGCCGACCCGTTTAGTTAGCAGTAGTTCCGGACTACGATCTGATGCAGTAGTTCAGTATGCTTGGTGTCTTTGTGATACAGACATGTTATGTGTTATGTGATGTGGACTATGGTCCGATGCAGCATGCAATATAGGTGTTTATGTTATATGCTATGACTATGTTATGCTATGTTTAGTTAGTTCCGAACTTCGGTCCGATGCAGTGGGTAAGATCCTAGTTAGTTCCGGACTTCGGTCCGATTCAGTGGGCAAGGCCCTAGTCAGTTCCAGACTTCGGTCTGATGTAGTTCCGGACTTCGGTCCGATGCAGTGGGCAAGGCCCTAGTTAGTTCCGGACTTCGGTCCGATGCAGTGGGCAAGGCCCAGTATTTGCTTTATATGTTATTGTATGGTATGTGGTAGTTTGGGGAGACTCACTAAGCTTCGTGCTTACAGTTTCGGTTTTGGTTTCAGGTACTCAGTTTTTAGAATAGGAGCTCGGTAAGATTGCAGTGCACACACCATTTGTTTAACCTGGGATGTTTATACTCTGATATTTTGATAATTGTTATGATATTTTGAGATACACTTTTTATGATTTTTTATATGATGTTCGATTAATATGGTTTTATTATTAAATTAAAACGAAATTTTTAGACTGTATTTTTGGGATGTTACACTTATTAGGCGTGTAAAGTCATGAAGTTGAAAACTTTATGACTCTAGGGTGTGTTTTTGTCATGGATATGAAATATGGGCTTGAGTGCTTAAGCCATTATGCACTAAATGGAGTTTGGAAGCTGCGAGGGTACGCCCTGCATACATGGGAGTATGCCCTGCGTACTCGGTCAACCACCCCGATGGTGGTCTTTTACGAGGCTTTGCATACGCTAAGCGTGCATCTAGAGTACGCCCCGTGTACTCACATGGATCAGCCTTGCTGAATTGACTTGGTTGGGTTGACTCAATTGACTTAGTGGGTTTGACCAATGGACTTTAACCAAGTTTGACCTTGAGGGTATTTTGGAATTTTGATGGAATTAGTCATTTGATGGAAATAGGTATCGGTTAGAGAGCTGAGATGCGGATTCAGACCTTATCAATTATGTTCTATTTGTTAGGTAAGTTTTCCTCACTGTAATTTTGGGTCGAAGGCACCAAGGTCGGACCTATTGGATTGTTATCCTGGTTTATCGCATGTTGTAGGTTGTAGTGATCTGTTAGATCTGTATCCTGATATATAGGATGATGCTATGCTTAGTGATTTGTTAGATATGTATGACTGTTTGTAGATGCTAGCTAGGGTTTGATATGGTATATGTTGATATGTGATGGTATGTTGGGTTGAGGCGGTCCTACTATATGCTCAAGGCCAAGAAACCTAGGACATCCCAGATAGAATGCAAGCTAGTAGGGCGTACCAGTCAAGATGAAGGCCCAGAGAACATTCCAGATAAGCTAAAGGCCCGGTGAGGCGTACCAGTCATGCTTAAGGTTCTGTGAGCGTGCCAGATAGACTGTAGGCCGGTGGGGTGTTTCAAGCAGACTGAAGGCTCTTCGTGCATGCTGTTTGTTGTTATTATTGTGATTATGTGTTGTATTGGTACTTTGGGAGAAATTCACTAAGCTTTGGGCTTACAGTTTTGGATTATGTTTCAGGTACCTTAGATGATTACGGGAAGACGAATGCGTGATCGTGCACCTCCTCGCGTTTTGATTTATGATTTTGGGAAAACTATGATATTAACATGTTTTGAAAAGTAAATTGTAAATAATGATGGTTTGTGGATTGGTTTTAAATGTTTAAAATTTTCATGAATTTTATGGATGTTACACATCATAGTTGTGTTGATCAAGATTGAGCATGAGGGGGACAAATGCTCGGAAGTTTGTGATGTCGTAAGGTTTCTCGGTCGCCATTGAAAGGTAGAGAGGAGAAGAATTAGAGGGAAATAATTAGGGTGCGTCGTGAAGAAGAAGGAAAGGAGAGTACGGCGTATAGGAGGTCCGATACCATGTAATTGGGTAAATTCCCCCTTGTGTATTCTCAATAACATAAAGGTATAAATACAAAGAAGTACAAATGAGGCATTGGGTCTATACACAATACATCTATACAATTGGGCTACTTATAATATACATTATACTAACAGTTAGTGATGTAAAAACCACAAGTGATAAAACTGTGTGTATAGTGGCATGTTTGACCACGAGAATGGAAGTTTGATCATTGTCGATACCTAGGCACTAAGCTCTGCCATTTGCCACAAGATAGGCCTTGTACTGGGATTGAGATCCATCTTCATTATGCTTCTTTATGGTATAATTATACCATGTTACACTATAACTTCCCCTAAATGTGATTTTTTTTCTTATTAAGATAATTAAATAGAGTGCAAATACAGTAAAAGGGCTAATCTACATGAGTGGTATATCATCCTACACAAGAAATACAAATACATACATAATACGCTAACAAACACGTTTTATGTTTTGTATATGTTTTCAGAAGAAAAAAAAGGCTCACTTCATGTTTGCAAACAATAAAACACATTAAAAATATATTAAAGCTAGAAAATAGAAACTAATCTAATAATTTTATATTCCAAAAGGCATCAACTTGCCATAAAAAGCCATATAGAGCCATCCATGCAACCAACAACATACAATCAAAGTTCTAGGTATAAATGCTAGTGCGACACAATAATTACATCAATTATGTGAAAAGATTTAATCAATCGAAGCTTTAAAGGCATAAGGGTATGGGGTATCACACAATTTTTTACCGACGGAAACATATGGTGTGTTCGGCAAAACTAGCTAGTAAAACTAGCTGGTAGCAGGTAGCGGGTAACGTTTGATTTTGGAACGTTTTGTTGAAAGCTACTTCATGTAGCTTTTGATTTTGGAGCGTTTTGTTTAGACTAAAAGTTAAACGTTCTTGTCGCCAAACGAGACTTCTTCTTTTTTACTAGCGTTTTCTTAAAAGCTAAAAGCCAGAAGCTCTCAAACGCTATGTGTCAAACACGCCCATAAGCTAATAGTGATATTTTTGTCATTTTTGCTAATGACAAAAGGTGTGGTGTTTTAACATGCTCCACATATGCATACCCCCGGTAAACTTCCATCGATGAAAACTACCGCCGGTAAATCAAATGGTTGAGGAGTGGTGTTCACCGGCGGTAATATGCTTCACGTATGCATACCCCTGGTAATATCATTACCACAACCCACATCATAAAATAGTAGTGCTAATAATTACATCAATAATGTGAAACAACAATTTAATCACATGTCTCTGTAACAATCATGTATATGAGTTTTATAAAGCTCTTTTTATCTGGATCCTTCCGCAACAATATTAACTAAAATAGAGACCAATAATTGGAGAATTCAAAAAGCATAGTTGTAGGAAATTTATTGATACATAATATGTTTTCTATCAATCACATACGTAGTTTAAAAATAAGAAAAAAATTTACTATAAAAATTGAAGGGGATTTCGGGCCTCCACCGTGTATTCGGGACGGAACTCCCCACTCCCCCACTCTCGAAAACTAAATGGGAGTAAAACCCACCCCCAAACGGCTAAACCCCAAACATTTGTTTTTAATTTGTCAAGAGTTATATGTTTAGGAATAATTTCTTACTATTTTTTATAAGATTTTGCAAGAACTATATGAATACAAATATACAATTGTTATACTTTTCCATTTTCATATGAAATGATAAAATTTTCATTTAAACATGTTAAGTTAGCTTCATCATATCGTATACTTTAATAAAAGAAACAAAACTCATCCGGTAATTTATAGCAAAATATATTCAGGATTATTCTTTTTTTTTTTTTAATGGCAAAGGTCTAGCAAAGGTCACTTCAGCAAGGGAAGTACTATAAATATGTGGACAGAGGAGATGGGGAAGTAGTAGTTACTAGTGACGATTCTAAAATGGAAGCTCACATAGCCATTTTCCCGAGTCCAGGGATGGGTCACCTCATTCCACTGACTCAGTTAGCTCATCAGCTTCTCCTCCATCGTCGTTTCTTCATCACCTTCATAATACCCACTGCCACCGGTTCCCCTATAAAACCACAAAACGACATCCTCAACGCCATGCCGGAGAACATCACTTCCATATTCCTCCCTCCCGTAGATCTAAACGACCTTCCAGATGATGCTACCATGGAGACTCGGATATCACTCACTTTAACTCGGTCGTTACCTGCTCTACGTGAAACTCTTACCGAGTTAACTACACGAAACCGACCCTCAGCTTTGGTTGTTGACCTTTTCGGCCCTCCTAGTTTCGAAATTGCCAAAGAGCTCAACATTCCATCCTATATTTTCGGTACGTTTTCGGCTATGTCATTGGTTAGTATCTTCTATACGCCGATTTTAGACCAGATGTTTGCTTGCGAGTACAGGGAGTTACTTGAACCGGTAAAACTACCCGGATGTGTTCCCGTTCAAGGGTCCGATATTCCTGAACCGCTTCAAGATAAAAAGAATGAGTCATATAAAAACATCGTTGAAATTAGCAAAATGTTTAGCATGCCAAAAGGTATATTGGTGAACAGTTTTGTCGAGTTAGAACCGAGTACGTTTAAGGCCATGCAAGAAGGTGAGTGGTGCAAACCCGATATTTACGCGGTCGGACCGTTAATACGCAAAGGTTCAGACAATCCAACCGGTGATGAATTCGAATGTTTAAAGTGGTTGGATAAGCATCCGGTCGGGTCGGTTTTGTTTGTATCATTTGGAAGCGGTGGGACCCTCTCCCAGAAGCAGCTCGATGAACTAGCATTTGGGTTGGAAGAAAGTGGTCAAAGATTTCTATGGGTCGTAAAGAGTCCAAATGATAAGGCAAATGCAAGTTACTTCAATGCAGAAACTCATCACGACCCGTTAGGGTATTTACCTGACGGGTTCTTGGATCGGGTCAAGAACCGGGGTCTGGTGGTGTCGTCTTGGGCACCTCAGGTTGAGATACTGAGCCATGAGTCAACCGGAGGGTTTCTGACACACTGTGGTTGGAACTCGATACTAGAAAGTGTTGTAAATGGAGTGCCTATGATTGCATGGCCACTTTACGCTGAGCAAAGAATGAACGCTGTGTTTCTTACAGATGATTTGCGAGTTGCTTGCAGGGTTAAAGTGGATGAAAATGGAGTTGTAGGGAGAAATGAAATCGACAGTTGCGTTAGATGTTTGTTTGAAGGAGAAGATGGACGTAAGATGAGGTTGAAAATGAGTGAGCTTAAAGATCTTGGTGCAATGGCATTGAGCCAAGATGGTTCATCGACTAGGTCGCTCTTACATGTGGCTGAAAAATGGGTTGAATAACGTTTTCTTGTACTTTTCGTCGAGGATAATTGTGTTCTACTTCTACGTAAATCTTTTAAAAATTATTATTTGTACGTCTTTACTAAATAAGATATTTCACCTAAAAGTTGCATTAGAATGTTGTTAAAATTGGTGTAATTCTTTTTAGGTGTAGCCTGGTGTAAGCGACCAATAATTGATTAATGGGAAAAAACATAGGCTACTCTTTTCATATTTAATTAGTATTTTTTACACGTCGGTAACGAATTTTTTGAAAGTATTTATATATAACCATGAATGTAACCTGTTACAACGGGTCATAATGGTAATATGTGAACACTTTAAAAAAGTTCGTTACCTAGATGAGTACAAAAAAAAAAAAGATAATTACCACATGTAAACAAACCGGGAAGTTAATTACCTTAATATGAGGAAGTCTATTTCTCAAATGTTGACAAATACTAAACGACTGAAGTGATATATCGAAAAAGCTCATTGCTCAATGGTTTTCAAATAATAAAAAGAATAAATTATAGTTTTGGTCGCTGTGCTTTGTGCCAATTTGTAGGTTTGGTCCAACCTTTGGAATTTTAATAGGACCCATCTTTGTGGTTTTAAAAAATTACAGTGGCCATCCCTGAAGCATACATCGTTTATATTTCATCCGCCAAACACCAACATGTACCCTTCATATCAGGGGCATTTTTGTCAATTTGCTTTTGTCTTCTTCCCAATGTCTATATGAACGCAGGAATCAAATGTATTTAAATACCATTTCTTTCTCAATCAAGCTTCATTAAACCCTTTTGAAAATTGAATCTATGAAGAATCAAAGAATGGTGATATGTGTCTGTGGTCATCCTGCGATTGTACGCACGTCGTGGACAGATGTTAATCCAGGCAGGCGTTTTTGGGGTTGTCCCTAAAAAGGCTCACGATGTCCATTCATCGGCTAGTTTGACCCACCGATATGTCATAGGTTTGTCGATATCATCCCATGATTACTGAGGGCAAGAAACAACTTGGAAACTAGTAGAAGGACTTACAAATACCTATTTTCCTGTCTTGGGTTTTTTTGGAGTCGTGTTCTTCATGGGTGATGGTAACGATGATATAGGGTTGCAGTAGGTGCAACTTGTAGTGTAACATCCATAAAGTTCGTGAAAATTTTGAAGTTTTAAAAACCAATCCACAAATCATCATTGTTTACAATTTAGTTTTCAAAACATGTTTAATATCAGAGTTTTCCCAAAATCATAAATCCAAACACGAGGAGGTGCATAATCACGCCTTCGTCTTTCCGCGATCATTTGAGGTACCTGAAACATAACCCAAAATTGTAAGCCCAAAGCTTAGTGAGTCCCCCCAAAGTACCAGCAACAATACATACTCATAATAATAACAACAACCAACATGTATACAGAGCCTTCAGTCAAACTGAAACACCACAACGACCTACAATCTATCTGTAAGCTCACAGAACCTTCAGCATGACTGGTACGCCTCACCAGGCCTTCGGTTTATCTAGAACGTTCTACGGGCCTTCGGCCTAACTGGTACACCTCACTGGCCTACAATCTATCCGGTACGCCATAGGTCTCTTGGCCTTGAGCACGTAGCAGGATGCTTCAACCCACCATACCATCACATATCAACATATACCATATCAAACCCTAGCTAGCATAACAGACAGTCATATAGATCTAACAGATCACTAAGCATGACATCATCCTATATACCAAGATATAGATATAACAGATCACTACAACATACAAGCATGCGATAAACAAGGATAATAATCCAAATGGGTGGCCTTGGTGCCTTCGACACAATAGTACGGTGAGGAAGGCTCACCTCACAAACTGAACAGAACTGATGAGGTCTGACTCCGAACCTCAAATCTTTATCCGATACCTTTTTCCATTAAGTGACCAAATTCCATCAAAATCCCAAAATACCCTCAAGGTCAAACTTGGTCAAAGTC
The DNA here is from genome assembly GCF_051521515.1 of Lactuca serriola. Lineage (NCBI taxonomy): Eukaryota > Viridiplantae > Streptophyta > Magnoliopsida > Asterales > Asteraceae > Lactuca > Lactuca serriola. Next base: position 14,321,999 of record NC_136413.1, read on the forward strand.
AAAGTCAACTGGTCAACCCACTAAGTCAACTGAGTCAACCCAGTCGAGTCAACTCAACAAGGCTGACCCATGCGAGTACGTGAGGCGTACTCCAGAGTTATGCTTAGCGTATGTGAAGCCTCGTAGAAGACCACGCTCGGGATGGTTGACCGAGTACGTAGGGCATACCGTCGTAGCCTCCAAACTCCATTTAGTGCTTAATGGCTTAGGCACGTAAGCCCATATTTCAGATCCATGACTAAAACACACCCTAGAGTCACAAAGTTTCCAACTTTATGACTTTACACACCTAACAAGAGCTTAATACAAGGTCTTAATCCATTAAGACCTCATATAAGATGTATGGAACAAATCTAACCAAAGGGACTTCATTTTTATGGCTAAGGACCCTTCCTAGGTTCTGAAAGGACAACTCAAAACGTCCAGAACAACCATGCACAAGATGAGACCTTTGGGGCAAGAAAAGCAACATAAAACACCCAAAAATGGGATCTAACAACCAAGACGTCAAGGTATAGACTGTATACCTTCTGGAGCTTCTCAAGAAGGCAAAGATTCTATATCCACAAGCTTACTTCCGCTTCAAGGCTCCTTGATGCAACTTCTTCCTCTTTCAACACACCAAAAACACTCTCTTGAGATCAAAACACACACTAGGAAGGCTAGGGTTTGCAAAAACGCCTCAAAGGATGTGGAGACTGAAAAGGTGAGGAGAAATGAGACATAATGTTGCTTAAATACCACCCAAACCCTAAAAATTAGGGTTTCCTCCTGAAGCTAGTACGCCCTGCATATATATAGGTGTACGCCTAGCGTACTAAGGCGTGCCCTAGTATGCTCAACGTACACACATGTACACATGGCATACTCCTCCTGCCATAATTATGAAATTTCCATTAGGGATTCAAAGCATAACTTCTTGGGCTTATGGACCAAAATGACATGAAATAGAATTATAGGGATGAATTTGGAAGTACCTGAATGTCAAGATGTTACAATTCTCCCCCACTTGAACTAGAATTCATCGTTAAAGTCTTCTTCAATGAACAACTCATGATAATGCTCCCACATCTCAGCCTCCAGCTCCCAGGTCCACGCGGAGCCCCTCTGGTGCTACCATCACACCTTTACCAAAGGTATTTCCTTGTTACACAAAACCTTCATCTTCCTTTCCAGGATAGCCACCGACCTTTCAACATAGTTCATGCACTCATCGACCTAAATATCATCCAATGAAATCACTACATCCTCATCCAATATGCACTTTTGCAGTTGCGAAACATGGAAAGTGCTGTGAATCTAACTGAGCTCCTCAGGAAGATCCAATCTGTAAGCAACCTTGCCAACCCTATTAATCACCCCAAAAGGCCCAATATACTGGGGGCCCAACTTCCCCCTCTTCCTGAAGCGTATCACACCTTTCCAAGGTGAGACATGTAGTAATACCATGTCGTTGACCTAAAACTCCAAATTAGATCGATGTCGGTTGATATAGATCTTCTGCCGACTCTGAGCGGTCTGTAGTCTCTACCTGATCTTCTGAATCAGCTCTGTAGTCTGAAGGACCACTTCGGTCCGTCCCATAACGCTGTGACCAACCTCGCCCCAACAAACCAAGGTACGATATCTCTGCCCATACAAGAGCTCGAAAAGAGGAGCACCAATGTTGGAGTGATAACCGTTGTTTTAGGAATACTCCACAAGAGGCAGGTAGGAGTCCCAGCTCCCACTAAAATTGATAACATAGGCCCCCAACATATCCTTAAGGGTTTGTATCATCTGCTCACTCTAGCCATCCGCGTGCGGATGACAAGCAGTGCTGAAGTTCAACCTCGTGCCCAGTTCCTCACGAAACGTCTGCCAAAAACGGGAGGTGAACCGAATGTCATGGTCTGAAACAATGGAGACCGGAACCAAATGGCGAGCAACAACCTCGCGAACATACGCATCGACCGACTTCTTGGCCGAAGAACTCTCCTAAATCGCCAGAAAGTGGGCACTCTTGGTCAATCGATCCACGATGACCCAAATAACATCAAAACCCTTTTTCTTCTTTAGAAACTTGGTGATAAAATCTGTCGAAATCTATTCCCATTTCCACATGGGAACCTCTAGAGGCTACAACTTTCCTTGCGGCCTTTGATGCTCAGCCTTAACCATCCTATAGGTCATGCATCTCTTACCATACCAGACTATTTATCTCTTCATACACGACCACTAATAGCATAATCTCAAATCCTGATACATCTTGGTGTCCCCAGATGAATAGAAAAACGAGACTTATGAGCCTCCTCTAACACAATCTATCTGACCCCACCAAACATGGGAACCCAGAACCGACCACATTAGGTTAACAACCCACGACTATCTGTGACAAATCTTTCAATCTCACCCCTGATCCTCTCTTTCTTCTAATTCTCTTTCCGAACACCTCGGCATGAGCCACCCTAATCAAACTCAAAAGAGGGGAATCCAAATCGTGGGTGGGATATCGCGTCTCGTGCGACTTCAGTTTCTGCAAAGCATAAGTTAACACCTATCCTCTTTGCATGAGGACTGCCCCCAGAACAGTGACGAAAGCATAACAGAATACCACAAAAACCTCAATTCCCTCTAGGAGGATCAAAACAAGGGCCTCACATAACCTCTGCCGAAGGATCTCAAATGCCGACTGCTGCTCAAGGCCCCATCGGAAATCCACCCCCTTCCTCATCAGACGTGTGGGGGAACCGCAATATTAGAGAAATCCTGAATTATTCTACGATAGTACCCTGCCAAACCCAAGAAGCTCCCGATATCCGAGGGAGACTTTGGAACCTCCCACTACAATACAACCTTGATCTTGGCCGGATCGACTAAAATCCCATCCTGGTTAACAATGTGCTCAAGGAACTAGACCTCTTGTAACTAGAACCCGCACTTCGAGAACTTGGAATAGAGCCGTTCTCGTCTCAAAACCCCCAGAAGCTCACGAAGATGCTCCTCATGTTGCTCTCTGGTCTTGGAATACACCAGGATATCATCAATAAACACAATGACTGAAAGATCGAGCATCCTCCTGCATACCCCATTCATCAAATCCATAAACACCACCAGCGCATTGGTGAGCCTAAATGACATCACCACGAACTCGTAATGCCCATAACAAGTCCAGAACACGGTTGTCTCCATGTCCTCCTCTCTCACTCTAACCTGATGATACCTAGACCTCAGATCTGTCTTGGAGAACCAAGATGCTCCCTGCAATTGATCGAAGAGGTCATCAATCCGTGGAAGGGGATAATAGTTCTTCACCGTTAACTTATTCAACTCCTGGTAATCAATTCACATCCGGTGTGAACCATCCTTCTTCTTGAAGAACAATATCAGTTCTCCCATCGGAGAACTACTTGGTCTGATGAACTACTTGCCTAGCAGTTCTTGCAGCTGAGATGAAAACTCCGGCATCTTAGGTGGTGCCAAGCAGTACGACACCTTGGCAATCGGGGATGCACCTGGCATAAGGACAATCCTGAACTCGACCTACCTCTCGGGAGGCACACCGAGCAACTCCTCCAGAAATACATTTGCAAACTCCCTGACAACCGGGACCTCTAAAATTGAAATCTGATCCCCAAAACGTGTATCCACAACATGTAACACCCCGTTTTAAAAAAGTACTTCGATTGCGGGTTCGGAGACCCAGGGTATAAGCGATTCGGTATTTTATGGGTCTCGGGTTTTATTTGAAAGGTTTTAAGGCTTGTGTATGTAGTCACGAGCGTAGGACTTCTCGCCACCTTTTCGTGGGTATAAAGTTCGTCAGAAACGGACTTAGAATGAAGGATCTATAGCACTTTGAAGTTATTGGCAATATTGGTCCTTAATGGAGAATGATGGCAAGAAAGGACCATGCATGCAAGGTGGCCAGCGCAAGAGTACGCCCAGTGTAGGCTGGAGTACGCCCATCGTATAAAGGAAAATGATCGCAGGTGCGGAGGGGCGTATGCCTAACGTACGAGAAGTACGCCCAACGTACGCTCAGAGTTCCCAAACTCTAATTTTAGGGTTGAGCCCTATATTAAGAACCTTGTGTCTATAAGGCCAACCTCCATTTCCACCATAAAGGAGCTACTACAAAACCCTAGTCCATATTTGGGTGTTCTTGGAGCTTAAAAGGTCACTAGAGAAACATTTTAGTGTTGTGGATCTATTTTCCAAACAAGAAAGGAACAAGGAAAGGTGGTGGTTCAAAGGAGAGGTTGCAGATCCAGGATTATTGCTTCATTTCTAGCCCTTTCAAGGTATAAAGATCTAAACTTGGTGATTGTGTTCTTAGATTTCTTAGATTGAGTTTTTGGGCCATTTTAGTCCAATGGTTGAAGCTTTGTGGTTCAATCCGATTTCTAGGACTTGGAGTTGCTACTCTCTGTTCTATATGAGTCCCTAAGGCAGAAAGTTGCCATCCTAAATGTCTTATTGGGTTCATGCATGAGTTAAGAGCATTTTTATGTGAATGAAATATCATTTTTGGAGTTTAGACTTGATTGGGGCATGCAAAGTCACCAAGTCAGTGACTTTATGGATTAATATGTTGAAAAGGACTTGGATCTATGTTTGTAGCTTTGGGCCATTAGTGGGCCACTAGTGGGCTTGGGAAGCCTACCTAGTATTGGGCCATTTTTAGAACATGGTTTGGGCCTTAGATATGGACCAAGTTGGACTAGGGGGTAAAATGGTCATTTTACCCTAAGGAGGATTGTTATTTTGGACTAAGTGATATTTTGGTATTGATAGCTCAGAGAGCCGAAGGAGTAGCAGTTCTGGGAATTGCCAAATAGCAATCGGAGGAGTATCAGCAGGGTTTCAGTAGAGCGAGGTGAGTTTTCCTCCAGTAGGATCAGGTCTAAGGCACCAATGTCGGCCCATTTATGTAGTTACAGTATGCCGAACTCCGGTCCGATGTCGGGGTTAGCCCGATGCAGATTATATGTTTCCGGACTTCGGTCCGATGTCGGGGCGGTCCCGAGAAGTAGCTATGTATGATTGATGTCTTTGTGATTCACGCATGTTATATGTTATCTGTTATGTGTTACGTGTTCCGGGCTTCGTTCCGATGTCGGGGCAAGCCTAATGTATGCTAGTTATGTATGTTATATGTTTCAGGCTTCGGTAAGATGCTGAGGCAACCCCGATGTATGATAGTTTATGTATGTTATATGTTCCGGGCTTCAATCCGATGTCGGGGTAAGCCTGATGCCGATTATGTAATTATGTTGTGTGTTTATGATATATGTATGTTGTGTATGTGTCACGGTAAGCCCGATGTCGGGGCAAGCCCAATGCCGGGGTGAGCCCGATGCCCGATGCCGGGTAGGAGTCCTGTGCCGGGTAAGCCAATGTCGGGATTCGTCCCAATGCAGTTAGGAGTAGTCCCAGAGTTATGTTTTTGTTATATGTTATGTGTATGGTATGTGGTAGTTTGGGGGAGCTCACTATGCTTCGTGCTTACAATTTCAGTTTTGGTTTCAAGTACTTCAGCTATCAAAGAGAAGGGCTCGGGATGATCGCATGGCACACACCGCAACTTTCTAGCCTGGGAGATTTACTCTGATAATTGATATGAGATTTTGGTATGATGTCAGATATTACTTTTATTTTAAGATACATGGTTTATGATTTTTATATGATAACGATATTTATGGTTTTATTAATGATTTAAAAACGAAATTTTTGGACCGTGTTTTTTGGGATGTTTCAAGTGGGTATCAGAGCCTTGGTTTTAGAGTTTAGGCACACTTTCAGGTGTGTCTGAACTCAAACTAAGGAATTGGTATATAATTTTCAAAAGAAAAACCATTTTTATAAAAGGGTTTTCGGGAAAATAATTTCTTTTAGAAAAAGTATAAAGAAAAGAACTTTGAAAAGAGGAAAGAGTGTGGTGCATGCAATCAGCCGAGCTCAAGTAAGTACTCCCAAATTACCCATACAAGTTTATGTTATGTTATGATATGAATATGAGAACTGCATGCTAGATTAGAATTGAGTGTCTCGGAAGAGATGACTTTGTATGCTTTTATGAGCTAGTAGAATTGCATGCTAGAATTGATCAGCCAGTGGTAGGATAATCTGTTTAGGTTATGCTTGATATATGTGTATAAGCCTTATGAGTTGCATACTAGTACAGATTCCTGATATGTGGATAGAATAACTTGATTGTGTTCTGGTTATATTTTCCTTTTTGTCTGAATGCTACTTACTTTGTGCTTGTGGGACTCTGAGGGATGGGAGTTAGCCATTAGGTGAATACGCCAAGTCACATGTGATAAGGGTTGAATAATCTCAAAGTATTGGATTTGACCCTATTGCGCAATCTCTTCTGAGTCTAACCGTTGTAGGGACGAGTCCTTTACTCGAAGGATTATCTAAGCCTTGTCACATGTGATGGTACTTAGGTAGTGGATAATTGTCATTATGAAGATACCTTCAGTAGCTGAGGACCGGGTTCGGGTTGGATGTTACCCTAGGATGAGATTAGTGTTGAGAGAAATAGTAGTAGTGAAAGGGACTTGGTGGAGTTGAGGCAATTCTTGAGGAAAGTACGAATAGATGTGGAAGGTAGTATGGGCTCGTACTACTGAATGCAGAGGATCCGTACTCGATTCAAGAAGGTTTGAGATAAAACCAGGGAACTTGTAGTGAGTGTGTGAGATCCCTTAGTAGTGATGAGTATTCTGATGGTATTTATGGTATGCGTGCAGCGTGGTTACGCTTCGGGGTAGACTAGTGGACAGTTCTGGTACATGTGAGGGATCAGGCTTGGGTTCAGGAACCAAGCAGCGCGGGGAGCAGATGTGAGAGTTAATTTCAGCCGAGATTACGTGCAGTATACTGGATCAGACTCCTTTGATCTTTGGTACAGTCAAAGAGGGGATTTTGGAGCTTTTGGATAGCTGCCTCGAGGCCTTTCGAGCCGAGATCGTCGCAGGGCAGTTAGGGGTTCCTCTGGGACCCAATGTTTATGGATATCTGAGATCCCTCGGAAGAGAGGGTCCCGTTATTAGCTCTTTTCATCAAGGATCAGAGGTGGGTTATGCACCTTGTCCCTAGGAGAGTTCACTACACGATTGGATCATTGTGGAGGTTTCGCGAGCAGTATGCGAGGAGTTACCCGACATTATTGGGCGTATTACTGATAGGCTGACCACCAGGTTTCAGGGTCCCACAAGCACTTAGAGTTTCTTCGTAAGAGAGGGTCCCATTATCAACTCTTGTCATCAGGGATCGAGGATCCCAAGACTTAAGGAGCTAGGGTGGCAAGGTAGATAGAGCAGTTTAGATAGCCGAAGTTTCTTCAGAAGTTGCTGGGAGCGACTTAGAGTTTAAGATCTGGTTTAGTAACCGGTGGGAGACCGGTAACCCAAATAATGGCAGATTAGTTGGGACCAGGGTGGTTTCGGTTCATCCAGAAAGCGGACAGGAGATAGCAGGATCATCGGGCAGGGGTAGCGATAAGGGAATTCTTGTTTGGAGCAGTCATTTGTCCGGGAGGTGCTAAGTCACTCACAGCAGGATTAAATAATCTCATAGTAGAGGATTTGACTCTGTAGCATAGCTCTCATATGAGTCTAACCGTTTCAGAGATGAATTTTCTACTCGAAGGATTATCTGATCCATTCGCTAAGTTGGGCTTTCAGCATTGAGGCGTGATAAGAGGAAGCATTCAGTAAGTAGAAACGATGAGTCAACACTAAGAGTAACTGGAAATTTGCTACAACGAGGGGTTGTCCCACATAGATATATAGAAGATTGTTGCTTATGGAAAGTTGCCTTGGGAAGGCCAGTGGCCGCGCAGGGAAAAAGGGGTGAAACCCCTTGGATGGCCAACATGAGTACTCGGGGAGTACCGGAAGGATTGTCGATTGGGTAAGAGCGATGTACTTAGGGTTTATAGTGATGGGATGGTTCTCAAGAGGATACCATCGAGGAATAGCATTTCGCCCAGGAAGACCGGATAAAAAGCCAATAGAAGCGGTCCCTCGAGGATTGGACCGAGCAGTCAGAGTATGAAGTGTATAGGAACGCCGTGAGAGGTTGTGGGATATTTGGTCGTAGCGGACTTCGAGGATGAAGTCCAATTTAAGTGGGGGAGAGTTATAACACCCCGTTTTGAAAAATACTTAGATTGTGGGTTCAGAGGCCCATTGTATAAGCGATTCGGTCTTTTATGGGTCACGGGTCCTACAAGTACTTAGAGTCTCTTCGTTCCGATGTCGGGGCAAGCCCGATGTATGCTAGTTATGCATGTTATATGTTTCGGGCTTCGGTCTGATGCCGAGGCAAGCCCGATGTATGCTAGTTTATGTATGTTATATGTTCCGGGCTTCGGTCCGATGTCGGGGTAAGCCCGATGCAGATTATGTAATTATGTTGTGTGTTTATGATATATGTATGTTGTGTATATGTCGGGGTAAGCCCGATGTCAGGGCAAGCCCGATGCCGGGGTGAGCCCAATGCCCGATGCCTGGCACGAGTCCGATGTCGGGTATATCGATGTCGGGATTTGTCCCGATGCAGTTGGGAGTAGTCCTAGAGTTATGTTTTGTTTATATGTTATGTGTATGGTTGTGGTAGTTTAGGGGAGCTCACTAAGCTTCGTGCTTATAGTTTCAGTTTTGGTTTCAGGTACTTCAACTAGCAAAGAGAAGGGCGCGGGATGATCGCATGGCACACACCACAGCTTTCTAGCCTGGGAGATTTACTCTGATAATTGATATGAGATTTTGATATGATGTCAGATATTACTTTATTTTAAGATACATGGTTTATGATTTTTATATGATAATGATATTTATGGTTTTATTAATGATTTAAAAACGAAACTTCGGACCGTGTTTTTGGGATGTTTCACCACATAACCTAAGTAGTTGGGACACCCATGCTGAATATACCGATGAGCCCTGGCCGCTAAACAGAATTCTGAACTCATCATGGTGTCCTATCCATAGATAACCAGATCTGACCCACCTTGGGTTCGAACTACCACTTGTTGGACCTCAAAATAAATCATAGCACCAAACCGACATAGAGAATACGTACCCACAATCAAGCTAACACCCCCATGAGAATAGAGATCAGATCGATCGGATAAGGCTCCCCGAGATCTCCAATATACAACCCTGATACACTGATGACGTAGAAACCTCGTGTTTGTTGGCGATAGAAACCCGCAACGGATACTCTAACTCCCCAATAGGCATATCAAATTCTCTACTAAATGAACGAGATACGAAGGGATGACTCGCACCTGAGTCAAACAACACAAAAGCAGACAAAGAGTTCACTAGGAACGTACTTAACAAACACACATATATAAGCATAACACAAAACATAATCAACAAGATAATGGATAGAAACATACCAGTCAAAACATCTAGAACTGCTCTGGCCACCTCAGTAGTAAGTTGCAAAGCTTAACCTCAGGGGCTCCGCCCTCCCCTGGCATCCATCGGTGATCCTCATAGTAGCTGGCATTGGGGCCTACGCCGGCTTGGTGGCGAGCAATGGGCAGATGACCTTCACATGGCCAACCTAATCACCATGATAACAAATCCTGGAACTCAGAGATGGGGCCGGTTGGTGACAATCCCTCGCATAATGCCACTTATTGCCACATTTTTGGCACAAACTTCCTGATCGACATGCCCCATCATGAACCTTACCGCACTTCCTACAAGTACAGCCCCTCTAACTCCCAGATCACGAATCAACGGCCTTGAACCACTTTGGTTTTTGGTTGTGACTGCGTAGGGGTCGGTCTCTGATCTCTCATCTGAAGTTGTATCTCAATCTCACCTCGCCTTGTGGCCTCCTGCATCTCCAACAAAGAATCATAATTAACGTTGGGTGGAAACAAACTGCCTGATATTTGTCTTGATCATGCTCAAGTAACAGGTCATCTGAGTCTGCTTAGAAGCAAACTCAGGGAAAAACATGGCCCTCTCTATGAACATCCTAGTGATCTTCGTCACTGACTCAGTACCCTGCCTTAGGTCCAAAAACTCATGGGCCAATGTATTACGTTCCACCTGCGACACATATCTAGTACGGAACATCTCTGAGAACTGTTCCCAAGACAAAACAGCTCTCTACTCAGCAGAATACGATCCTGTAACAAGTCTCCACCAATCCTTCGCTCCGGACCTCAGAAGGTTTAAAGCGCACTTGACCTTCTTGTCAGCTGGGAGCAGGTGAAAAAGCATTCCTCAACATCAGATAGCCACCTCATGGCTATGATCGGGTCCTGAACTCCATCAAAAGTCGAGGGCTTTGTATTGTAGAAGTCCTGATATTGAAAAACCCGCCCAACACCAATCCTTACAGCCACAACGGCTGCGGTGGCTATAGCAGTAGCAGTCTCAGACAAAGCAGCATATCTATCATCAAAGAACTCTATCATCACGGTTTTGATAGACCCAAAAAGCTCCGGTATCTGACCCTAGACAATATCCACAACCTCCTCATGGAGGATCTTCCTAATCCTATCCTCAGACACAGTTGGCCCACCCTGACTGCCAGCTCCCGATCCCAATCCAGATCCAACCTCAAATCGCCTCGTCATCACCAAACTAAAAAATGTATCAGGGAGATATCAGATAACATGCATATCATAACATGGAATCAACTCCCCAAAAAGCCCTAGGGGTTGTGACTTCCTTGTTACGCGTACGGGTCCTGTGCTTTCAGTAGTATGGGCTCATACTACTTTTTACACCTACCCGTATTTGTCTCAGAGGATCATTACAAAAACCCTAACGATACATATTAGCATACTCACAAACACAGGTTAAACACTCGACATACGCATGCACTCCATCCTCACTTCCTAGAGGAACACTAAACATAAAGCAACTGGCCGGCTGACCCCACACAACTCACCCTACCACTAACTGCCAAATAACCATCCATTGGTGCAGAATAACAATCGCTTGAATACAATCACATGTCGCACAGTTTAAACAATCTTAGGCTAAAATTAAGATCCAATCCTAAAACGCTTGGACTCAGACAAGAGTTGCGCCACAAGACCAAATCCCTTATCCTAAGATCATTTAAACCATGTATCATGTCACTTAGCTTATTCACTTAATAGCCAGTTCACACGCGAAAGAGTCATACTGATGTATGATTTTTATATAAATATTTTAAATGCTTAATTTTAAATTTATAAAACTGCATTTATCACAACCGGGCTAACACACACACACACACGGCAGTGAACCTAATCATGTAATAGTATAGTTGTGGTAAGAAGAGGTGTTGAACACAAGAGGAACGGTAGTGAATTAATTTGGAGTTTTCGATTATAGGTTGCACTAAACACACTAAAGCAATAAAGAAATGTTTTATTAAATACTTTAATTACCACTTAACATTAAATATCGATAAACTGACTGGAAGACAAATTTCTTTAGGTACTTTGGTTTAGATAAATTACATCTCAAATTAATGGTTAACTACTGATACAATGGATATTCATTCATTATTCACAGATTCCTAATATGACTAGTGTCTTGGCCATGACACCTAATCCTTTGATTTCAACATAACTATTAATTCATTGATCAGGTGAACATACAATCATGCAAATCAATATTCAGTTCGTATTAAGAAAGATTTGATCTTATTTAACCTTAATACTAATAGGAGTTGAGTCATGCAGAGAATGGTCATTCTACTCATGCACACACATTAAAGTTCATTAGTTTATTCCCTAACCCTAGGTTTTGGTCAAAACTCTAGTCATAATCACCAATGGTTACTGGATAACTATGATTCAAATTAACACAGCTAGAAAGTCCTCTAAACTTTATTAATTCATCAATAGGAAACAAAGCAACAATCTTTAACACATATGGATCTTCAATCAAACTTGAGAAAATAAATTAAATAAGAATAATCAATCTAAATAGCAATTAAACCAATAATTAAAAGATTTATTCAATCATAAACATAAAGTAGAACGTTTTAACACCTAAATCAGAAAGTAAACATATAATGGCATCACTATAGAATGCTAACATGGTCACAATAACCAACCACATGATTACCGACATGAATCTGCTCTCTAATCCCACAGATCTTCGTTCCTATCAGCTAAACGGCCTTCCGACCGCCTTCTAGACCTTTAAAATGGCAGAATATAAGTTACTTGTCGACTAGAGATCAAGGCTAATCGAGTTCTCTCTTCTGGTTGGCCGACAATCCCTTTTTATAAGATTTGGAACCGACTTACATACGTTGAGTGTAAATCGGTGTATGCGGGGCGTAATCCGGAAACCAATCGCGGTCAGGATTCGGGCACCAATCCAGTACGTTTGGCGTACTAGTATCTACGTTGGGTTTAGTCCATAGATTTGCATTACGTTGAGCATAAGTCCCACTACACGGGGCGTATTGGGCTTCCTTCAGCCAACTTGTTCCTTTTTGCATTCCAAGCCCAATTTTCGCTCCACTTATTTCTTTTCCGCTCTAACAATAATCATACCTGTAAAATATAAATTTAACCATTATAAGTACCTTTTAGTTCTAAATAATAATAATAAAGGCTAAAATACTAAGATATGATATATATATATATATATATAGACACACACACACACACATATCAAAATACCCCACACTTAGCATTTGCTTTCCCCAAGCAAACTGATTTTTAATTACCAATATCGCAAAAAAAAATCCATTTTATACTCAACCATTATCCCAAGACCGCAATGCATGTATTTGTGTCTATAATTCCTAAGAATTTCTCGTTCCTAAATACTCACAATCCTTATGAATCTTCACCCCTTAGCTTATATGACACTCATTTTTGCAACCCTCTGAATCAATCCACATAAATCTTTCTTAACCTCAAGGTATTTTTGGTTAAGCTACCCAAGCATACATAATCTAAAAAAATTACAAGTTAGATACCACAATGTAGCTCTTTAGAATTCTTCACTTCCTTGATATTTGCTTTTTGATTTCTTTGAATTTACCACCTTTTTGTTTAATTTTTGGTATCTTCAACTTTTGATTCTTCAGAATTTTTGATCTTTGAATTTCATACTTTGTCAGCTCCAAAATTCTTACAACCTTTTGGTAATTTTTCTCTCTTTTTTTTAAATGTCTCACTTTTTTTTTTCTCTCAAAACCTACATGCTTAAGCAAGGGAGCTTAACTTCAATCTTTATTGGTTAAATGTATTAGTCTAAGTGTAATGACTACATAAGCTATCCTGGATAGATTTCAAGTACATGCTGTAAAACGTATTATGCCATATAAATTACCACATTATCTTTCATATCTCATGACTTTTCACTAAGAACGGGAAGCCACAAATACACTATAACATGTGTTGGCTCAGGTAAACATTTGAGTTCCCATCGGATCATCCCATACAATATGATCAAAAATTCTAATTATCATTATATTTTCCTAAATTAAACTATTATTTCAAGTTTTTAAATTTTTAAATTTTCCTAATCTAGCAATTTTTAATTTTCCGATTTAAATTCCCTTTTCGACCCCTACCCCACACTTATTTCATACAATCCCCTCATTGTATGTATAAAACTAATTAAACACATAAAAATAGTAAAAAAGGGAGAAAAATGAACAGACTCCACTGGGGTAGTAGTGGCGAGATCGAATGGGGCTGCTAAAATTTGCTCCATAAATTTGTTGAATGACAGGAAACTGGAACTATTGCTTCTGAATGTGCCAAAAAAATAAAATCAAGAACACTGGCTTCTGAAATGTGGTGCAAAGGATTGCAAACTAATGCAATGCATAGTGACCACGACGTGGGAAGGTGTCGACCACGTCATGTCGTCGAGTGAGAAAAAATCCAAATCGCGAATTATAACATGGCCACAACGTGGTAAGTGGCGGCCACGTCGTGGTATCTAGAATGACAGCCTCCTCTCACAATGAAAAACTCCCCTACGACATAGGAAAGTGTCAGCAATGTCGTGGCAGCCGGGATGATAATTCTGTTTCGCGTCGAAATAAAACTCTATGGTGTGGGAACAGCTCTTCCATGCCAAAGGAACCAATGTATAGTTGGAAACGCCACTCTTCGAAAATAATAATCTCTCACGAAATCGACGCATACCCCACACTTATTAAAAATCGTGGCTCTCGATTGTTAACTTCAAACTCTCACACGACTTTTTCTCTCGTGATAAAACAATAGTCGGTCCTAGCGGCTGAACTTACTGCCAACTTTCTAAGGGCGAAAATTATGCAAAGATCTAAAACAATCAAAGAGCATCAACATGGAAAACAAAATTACATAAACCAAAAATAAAACAAACTTCCTAATTTAAACAAATTAAAACACACCAAAATAAAAATAAAACTAAGACTAAGAAACCAAAAATAAAATAAAAATAAAAATAAAAAGGATCACTAGGTCACTCATCATCCTCGTCATCATGTCACTACGCCCCAGATGTGCCGGATCCTATGCCATTGTTGTCTACCTTCCACTATATCAAAGCGCTCGTCCATACGCTGAGCAAGGTAACATATATCTATCTCTGGCACAGGTCCCTACTGGGCTCCTCGTGGAGCAGGTCGACACCTCTAGACTCTCTGTGGCTTAGGTGCTACTGCAACATCCCCTCATCGGCCACGTCGTTTGGTCATATCTATAATATACCATCGTCACCATGTGCCAGTACTGTAACGCCCGTAGATCAGTGCTAGTCAATTTAGAGACGATAAGCATCAAAAATGACTTTTTGATAGAAGATTATTTAGAATGAATAATCTTAACTAAGTTGTAGTATATGTTACAAGGATTCCGTACAAATAAAGAACGCCGAAATCCGAGTTATAACGAAGAAGTTATGACATGTCGAAGTTTCGCGACAGAACCGGCATGACACAGCGCGACGTAAAAAGTGAATTTACATTAGAGCGATATTTAGCCTTATCAATCTAAATGAAAGTCGTAGAATACGTTAAACCGTGAGCGTGCATAAAAAGAACGCCCAAATCTGACTTCGTATGAGTAAGTTATGATTTTTCGAAGTTTTGACTTAGCGGTATGCAGCCCGAATACTCGATTTGAGACCGAGCGGTTTTTAGCCGAAAAAATCTAAATGAGAATCGAAGATCTCATTAATTGTAGTAAAACGATAAAAAGATAGGCGAAAACGGACGTCGGATGAAGAAGTTATGATTTTATAACGAAATTTTCTTGTCCTGGCCTACTAAGAATAAATAATAAAAATAAAGTCAAAATTATCCGACGGAGTCTAAGCGAAGGTTGTAGAGCGTAGTCTCACCTACGCGGCGATATAAAGAACGTCGAAAACAGAGTTCGTATGAGAAATATATGAAATTTTGAAGTTTATTAAATATTTCCGATATTTAATTTAAATATAAATTTCGATATTATCCAGAAGGGGAGTCAGCGACCCTATCCCCATTACGCCCAGCGTAATTTAGAATTACGCCCAACGTAATTCGGGTTTCCAGCCCCCTATAAAAGGAAGTCGAGGGCAACCGAGTTCTTTGCTCATTTCTTCCATTTCTCTCGCGTTTTTGCATCGTTTTTCGTGCAAGAATTATCCCGAAGCCCCGATATCATTCCCGAGCCCCGAAGCAAATCCCGAGGCCCCGAAGATCCCGAGAATTACAATTCCCGAGCCGAAGCTCTACCCGCGAGGAGTCCGGTTTTTGTGAAGATCTTCCAGATCTACCGAAGAATACTGCTTCTACAAGTCGTAGCGTTGTCCGATCGTCTTCTAATCAAGTGAGTGTATAGTCACTTTCATCTTACACATAGATATGAAGTATTTTATAAAATACGTGCTATGTGTACATATATTGATGTTTATATGTGTGAGTGTGTGGTTACTTTCTTCTAACACATAAATATAAAGTATTAGTTATAAAATACGTGCTATGTGTTATATATTATTTGTCTATTTGTAATGGGCATGGAATTGATGTTTTATACAAGTGTTAAATGATTTAAACTGTGTAAGTATTTATATCTACGAAAATGTTGGGTAGAACATGGGTAGATGGGATAGTTGGTGACTATGGAGTTAGCGCCTACTGTTAGATAAACCTTGGTGACTATGGAGTTAGCGCCTATTGTATAAACCTTGGTGACTATGGAGTTAGCGCCTATTGTATAAACCTTGGTGACTATGGAGTTAGCGCCTATTAGATAAACCTTGGCGACGATGTGACTTCGTGCCTGTTAAGTGAACCTTTGTTGACTATGGAGTTAGCGCCGCTTGAGTAAACCCCGACGACTATGGAGTTAGCGTCTGATAACTATGGATTTAGTACCTGATAGATAAACTTTGGCAGCAATGGACTTCGTGCCAATTCCTTAGGTAAATCCTTAGGAATGAATGAATGAAGGATAGTGGATTCTTAGGGTAAACCCTTGAGAAAATAAAGTAGATATGGGGATGGGTATTTGGGTTGATTGTTTGATAATTGAATATAATAAATGTATTATTGTGGGTTGAAAACCCTATATGCTCACCAGACTCCCAAGCCTGACCCACTCAGTTTTCTTTACATTACAGGTAATGACACAAGAGTATAAGTTGGTGGACTTGACGAGAGATTTTGGATTATAGATCAGTAGTTATAAATAACTGTTGTAAGGTCTATTTTATATTGTTTATGCTTTTGGTCTGTATCGGAACATGACATCCCGAGGTTTTATTATTCAATGAAAATACATTCTCTTTGAGAAATGTTTTGATAAATGGTTATCATATTTTATTTTGGGAACAAATTCCGCAACCGTTTTCTTTAAACGATCACTCTGATTTATAAAACAAAGCATAAACAAATTGGTCTTTTCTGGCCGTGAAATTGGGGATGTCATAGTTGGCATCAGAGCATTAGTTTAAGCGAACTAGGAATTTGTAGGAAATTTCTAGACTTAAACTTAGAATGCTAAGTAATGATTGCGAGGAGTGTGTCTAAAATATGTTAGGTAGTACACCTAAATTGACACAAGCACTAGTTTATTTTAGGAATGATGCCTAAAAAGCTTTTATGTGCTAAATGTTTTGTGTGATAGCTATATTGATGTTATTATTTGTTCGGATCTATGGTCTGTTGCCGACCGGATCTGGAAACCTTATGTGTGTAGGAATCTAAGCGCATGACTACGATATTAGAACTAGCATGTAAACGTTTCGGAGTGATAAGGAGATTTATACGTTTATCGTAATTAAAGCTTTCTTATCTTAAAATTCTCGCTTGGTACACTGAATGTCTGCTTGGATGTACAAGAGGTCATGGTGAAGACTCGTAGAGAAATTGAGTTAATGGAGGAAATGAAGAAGGCTTATGATAGTGGATGACACCTATCAGAAGATATCGTAAGAGTGATATCTTGCCTTTAGAGTATGTCTTATGAAATAAAAGTACGTTTAGAGGATTACGTTACGTCTAAAGTACACCTTCGATTAGCAGGATGATGGAACGATTGGTGAAATTCTTGAAGTTGTCTCATCGTCTGGTATTTCCATCACCAATCGGGTTGAAGTAGAGTTGATGATTGAAGATTGAGCAATGAAGAAGTCCTAGTAGAGTCTAGGGAAATTGTTTATGATTATTTGGACACATTCGTATGTGTTAAATTGTTTTGTGATTTTCTTGTATGGTGACTTGGTCGACTGCGGGACAATACTTGGGACGAGTATGAGTAGGTGTGAAAGGTAGTAGATGCATATACTACCGGAAGCACAGGACTCGCACTTGGATCAGGGAAAGTCACAAGGTTACCAAGAAGCTAGTGATTGATTATGTTTTGTTCAAGTGTGTCATTACCCTTGTTTCGGTAGTGACTAGTAAGATGATTGTTATTCCGACCCTAGTGGTCATATTCAAATTGAGTCCGACTACGGTAGGTATGTTACGTGGTTCAGAGAACCAAGTTCGAGGTAACATCTGGCGTAAGTCATAAGGTTGAAATTAATGCGATTGATAGTATCGCGCTCGTTGTTAAAAGAAGTTTGCAGGTAGAAATGCTACATGCTGAGATGTGATTATATCACATTAGAATATGAAGGAAGGTATATCCCATTTTGGAATTTGACTCTAAGAGACTTGAGTCAAAGCATTGCATCATGCGATGAGAGGTCATTAGAACACGACCCATCGATCTGTTACAATAGATAAAGGAAAGTATATCCTAAGAAGAAGAAGGAGTCCACAATAATGACTTATTTGGTAACTCGAAGGTTACGACTAAAAGTACAACATAGTACAATAAGCAGAGTCAAGATTGAGCATCGTCTGCGATCAAGAAATCCATAGAGTTAAATACTATTTTGAGGAAACATAGAAGTTACAGTTATTACCTAGGATGAAGAGATAGCGTATGGAATCGTTATACAAGTTCTATTTTCGTTGATGATTCCGGGACGCAATCATCCTAAGGGGGAGATAATTGTAACGCCCATAGATCAGGGCTAGTCAATTTAGAGACGATAAGCGTCAAAAATGACTTTTTGATAGAAGATTATTTAGAATGAATAATCTTAACTAAGTTGTAGTATATGTTACAAGGATTCCGTACATATAAAGAACGCCGAAATCCGAGTTATAACGAAGAAGTTATGACCTGTCGAAGTTTCGCGACAGAACCGACATGACACAGCGCGACGTAAAAAGTGAATTTACGTTAGAGCGATATTTAGCCTTAGCAATCTAAATGAAAGTCGTAGAATACGTTAAACCGTGAGCGTGCATAAAAAGAACGCCCAAATCTGACTTTGTATGAGGAAGTTATGATTTTTCGAAGTTTCGACTTAGCGGTATGCAGCCCGAATACTCGATTTGAGACCGAGCGGTTTTTAGCCGAAACAATCTAAATGAGAATCGAAGATCTCATTAATTGTAGTAAAACGATAAAAAGATAGGCGAAAACGGACGTTGGATGAAGAAGTTGTGATTTTATAACGGAGTTTTCTTGTCCCGGCCTACTAAAAATAAATAATAAAAAAAAAGTCAAAATTATCCGACGGAGTCTAAGCGAAAGTTGTAGAGCGTAGTCTCACCCACGCGAAGATATAAAGAACGTCGAAAACGGAGTTCGTATGAGGAATATATGAATTTTTGAAGTTTATTAAATATTTTCGATATTTAATTTAAATATAAATTTCGATATTATCCAGAGGGGGGAGTCAGCGACCCTATCCCCATTACGCCCAGCGTAATTCGGGTTTCCAGCCCCCTATAAAAGGAAGTCGAGGGCAGCCGAGTTCTTTGCTCATTTCTTCCATTTCTCTCGCGTTTTTGCATCGTTTTTCGTGCAAGAACTATCCCGAATCCCCGATATCATTCCCGAGCCCCGAAGATCCCGAGAAGTGCAATTCCCGAGCCAAAGCTCTGCCCGCGAGGAGTCCGGTTTTTGTGAATATCTTCCAGATCTACCGAAGAATACTGCTTCTACAAGTCGTAGCGCTGTCCGATCGTCTTCTAATCAAGTGAGTGTATAGTCACTTTCATCTTACACATAGATATGAAGTATTTTATAAAATACGTGCTATGTGTACATATATTGATGTTTATATGTGTGAGTGTGTGGTTACTTTCTTCTAACACATAAATATAAAGTATTAGTTATAAAATACGTGCTATGTGTTATATATTATTTGTCTATTTGTAATGGGCATGGAATTGATGTTTTATACAAGTGTTAAATGATTTAAACTGTGTAAGTATTTATATCTACGAAAATGTTGGGTAGAACATGGGTAGATGGGATAGTTGGTGACTATGGAGTTAGCGCCTACTGTTAGATAAACCTTGGTGACTATGGAGTTAGCGCCTATTGTATAAACCTTGGTGACTATGGAGTTAGCGCCTATTGTATAAACCTTGGTGACTATGGAGTTAGCGCCTATTAGATAAACCTTGGCGACGATGTGACTTCGTGCCTGTTAAGTGAACCTTTGTTGACTATGGAGTTAGCGCCGCTTGAGTAAACCCCGACGACTATGGAGTTAGCGTCTGATAACTATGGATTTAGTACCTGATAGATAAACTTTGGCAGCAATGGACTTCGTGCCAATTCCTTAGGTAAATCCTTAGGAATGAATGAATGAAGGATAGTGGATTCTTAGGGTAAACCCTTGAGAAAATAAAGTAGATATGGGGATGGGTATTTGGGTTGATTGTTTGATAATTGAATATAATAAATGTATTATTGTGGGTTGAAAACCCTATATGCTCACCAGGCTCCCAAGCCTGACCCACTCAGTTTTCTTTACATTACAGGTAATGACACAAGAGTATAAGTTGGTGGACTTGACGAAAGATTTTGGATTATAGATCAGTAGTTATAAATAACTGTTGTAAGGTCTATTTTATATTGTTTATGCTTTTGGTCTGTATCGGAACATGACATCCCGAGGTTTTATTATTCAATGAAAATACATTGTCTTTGAGAAATGTTTTGATAAATGGTTATCATATTTTATTTTGGGAACAAATTCCGCAACCGTTTTCTTTAAACGATCACTCTGATTTATAAAACAAAGCATAAACAAATCGGTATTTTCTGGCCGTGAAATTGGGGATGTCACAAGTACCCTCATCAACTTCAACAACTGTAAACTCATCGGCCTCACATCATAAAACACCATAGATCTCGTAATATCTCTCGTCAACAACTGATATGATCGAGCTAAACGCGTCATGAAGTTCCCACCACAAATTAGGTTGTCCTCACGAAGCCCCCTGGCCCTCCTCGCCATGTAAGCAGCTAAAGCAATTGGGAGGTTCAGGTGCCTCCCTGGTGTAACAATGGTCTACAGGAAAAATAAATATGTAGAAGGAACTCTCTCATTATTCTTATGATGCGTGAGAGACATAGAAATCAGGCGATGTAATAATCTGTAAGTGGTGGACCGAATCATCTTCCCTCGAGTAGTAGATGGTATGTGGACTCCCCCAGTAATCTTAGCCCAAAATGTATTTTCATTATAGTCAGCAGGCCGTCCCGTAACACAATCAGCCAGGAATTTCGGAAAATGGACATTCCTCGTCTCGTCCGCAGTTTCATCGTTCAAGCTTTGTGGGAATTGCAAGAAACGATGATCAGTTACGTCCTCGGGTGGGTTTCTTCTTTGAATTCTTCGAGACATAATCTACAAAAATTAAGCACAAAACAAAAACCAACAAAATAATCACAACATTAAACATATTTTAAATTAAAAGATTGTGTTGGGTGTCGACGTATGTTGGGCGTACATCCAGATGCTCAAATCGTTTTCCTGTTTGATGTGTTCTAGGACGAAATCAGTCCAAGGGTTGTTCTAAAGGGTCTTAATCGGTCTAATAAGGCATAATCGAGCACAAATTCATGTGAAATTGACCCTAAATCGAAATTTGTAAGAACCCTAGATTTCTATTTAAGCATAACGCAACAAATTTATAGAAATTAAACACAACTTAAAGTAAAAGGGTAATCAAATAACATACCTTAATGTCAAATTTTACAAGAAAATAAGAAAAATTGGAACTTTGTTCAAAGCACAAGCCGATACATTTGGAAAATAAGTTAAAGAGAAAAAAGAAAACAATGAAAAAAACTTAAACCTGGTTGACAAAGTACGTGGGGCGTACATACTCATTACGCTAAGCGTACACATTTTGCCACAAGTACGTGCTGCGTGTTCCCAGGTACGTTGGGCATATTGGTTGCTCCGAGAAACTTTTGGTCATGATCGTCTACTTTGTACGTTGAGCATTTCAACAATTATGTGTGGGGTAATTGAATTATATATATATATATATATATATATATATATATATATATATATATATATATATATATTATTTTTGTGCATTTTATTTTCTTTTTCCTTCTAATTCCATTGGGGACTTTTGAATATTTAAATACGACAATTAAACAATAGCAAAACCCTCCGACAAGTGAAATGTTATCATAGAAATTAAAAATTAAATTAAAATATAAAATTAAAACGAAAAACAAATAACGCATAATCAAATAAACCAAATTAATTGAAAATTGTTCCCCCACAACGTCACCAAAAACTTGTGTGTGATTTTTTATAAATATTTTAAGTGCTCAAGTTTTAAATTTATAAAATTGAATTTATCGCAACCGGACTAACACACACACTAAGCAGTGAACCTAATCGTGTAATAATATAGTTGTGGTAAGAATATATGTCGAACACAAGAGGAACAATAGTGAATTAATTTGGAGTTTTCGATTATAGGTTACACTAAACACGCTACAACAATAAAGAAATGTTTTATTAAATATTTTAATTACCACTTAACATTAAATATTGATAAACTGACTGGAAGACAAATTTCTTTAGGTACTTTGGTTTAAATAAATTACATCTCAAATTAATGGTTAACTACTAATACAATGGATATTCATTCATTATTCATCGATTCCTAATATGGCTAGTGTCATGGTCATGACACCTAATGTAACATCCCGAAATATCAAGAGTAGAGTTGAAGGGCTAAAAGAGTATATTGGGAAAGAGTGACTCGGCGAGTCCATGGATGGACTCGGCGAGTAGAGTCGCGATTTGGTCGCGTGTTAAGTAGCCGACTCGGCGAGTCAATGAGATGGACTCGGCGAGTAGGCGCTGAGTGGAGAAAACCCTAATTCTCGGGGTTGAGCCCTATATAAAGAACATTATGTTTCCTTCCCAGCCTCTTTATCACCCCTTGAGTCCCAGAAACCCTAATTTCGTGGAGGAACCCCATTGTTGAGCAAATTGGAGCTTGGAGAGGTGGTTGTTGAAGAGATCTTAGAGAAGAAGAGGCTTGGAGCAAGGGGCTTTGCTTGGAATTGAGTTTCATTGCAGTTGGGGTGTTCTTTTGAGGTAATATCTCGTTTTTGAGCTGCTATTTCCTAGATGCATCATTTTGGGGGTATTAGAGATCATATGTTTGGATGTATTGGAGTTTAGAGGTTAGATCTGAGGTTGCTACCTCAGATCTGGAATGGAGAAGAGTTGGAATGCATGAAAGTCCCTGTGTTGAGTGTTGGATGAAGCTATCATGTCCCAAACCTTAGCCCTAATGTGCAAAATGCATAGATCTCTTTGGATTCACGTAAAGTTTGCCACTTTACGTGATGGATGAGTTGTAGGAGGCTAGATCTATGTTTTGGATCAATTGCATGGCCTGGAATGCTTCTGTATGGATTCAGACCGGTGATACTCGGCGAGTCACATGGGTGTACTCGACGAGTTGCTTGAAGATGAGCTGGAACTCGACGAGTTGGAAGAACAACTCGGCGAGTTGGATGAAGATGGCCTGGAACTCGGCGAGTTGTATGAACAACTCGGCGAGTAGGTTGAAGATAGCCTTAGACTCGGCGAGTCTGTTCTTGGACTCGACGAGTCTTGTCGAAGAGTCCCAATATTTTCTGGTTGAGTCGAGAATCGGCAAGTCGCGGGACGAATCGGTGACATCCCCATTTTCACGGCCAGAAAAGACCGATTTGTTTATGCTTTGTTTTATACATCAGAGTGATCGTTTAAAGAAAACGGTTGCGGAATTTGTTCCCAAAATAAAATATGATAACCATTTATCAAAACGTTTCTCAAAGAGAATGTATTTTCATTAAATAATAAAACCTCGGGATGTCATGTTCCGATACAGACCAAAAGCATAAACAATATAAAATAGACCTTACAACAGTTATTCATAACTACTGGCCTATAATCCAAAATCTCTCGTCAAGTCCACCAACTTATACTCTTGTGCCATTACCTGTAATGCAAAGAAAACTGAGTGGGTCAGACTTGGGAGCCTGGTGAGCATATAGGGTTTTCAACCCACAATAATATAATTATTATATTCAACCATCAAACAATCAACTCAATTACTCATCCCTATTATCTTTCTTAGGATTTTACCCTAGGAATTCAACTACTCGTCATTCATTCATTCCTAAGGATTGACCGAAGGAATTTACACAAACTTCCATTGCTACATAAGGCGCATCTGCCAACATTATCCTTTAAGCGCCTCTGCCAGGATTACGTCATACACTATGAGGCGCGACTGCTAGGTTTATGACATTCTCTTTTAGGCGCATCTGCCGACATTATCTTATAAGCGCATCTGCCAAGATTACCCTATAAGCGCATCTGCTATTATTATGACAATCTCTATTTGGCGCATCTGCCAAGATCACGACATTACTACTTGGTGCATCTACCGATATTATTCTCAAACGCATCTGCTAGTCTTATGACCTTCTTTAATTGGTGCATCTACCAATATCATTCTTAATCATCTTTCATACCTCATCATTTTATCACATACCAACTATCTCATCTACTCATGTTCTACCCAACATATTTGTAGATATAAAATACATATACAGTTTAACTCATTTAAAAACTATATAAAACATCTATTCCACACTCATCTCAAATTAACAACAATATATAAACACATAGCACGTATTTTATAACAAATACTTAATGTTTATGTGTTAGAAGAAAGTAACTACACACCCACACATATAAACAACAATATACTTAATACACTCGAACCATACTTGTATTATTATCGTGTTTATGAAAGGTAGTATACACTCACTTGATCAGAAGATGATCCGACAGCACTACGACTTGCAGAAGTAGTATTCTTCGATAGATCTGGAAGATCTCCACAAAAACCGGACTTCTCGCGGGCAGAGCTTCGGCTCAGGAATCGCACTTCACGGGATCTCGGGAGCGTAAAACTTCCTTCTTAACTTGGATATGAGATCCGGGGTGTCGGGATGGCTTCGGGGGTTTACACGCAGAGCTTCGGCACAAAAACGAGGAGAAATGAGCAAATAAGCCCGGAACCCTCGCATCCTATTTATAGGAGGCTGGAGCCTCGGAGTACGCGGGGCGTAAGGCTCCGAAATCGTCACTGCATGCGTCATCCGAAGAACTCGAGTGCGAAGGTCGTCATTCTTTGCTGTACGCGGGGCGTACAGCAGTACGCTGGGCGTACTTCGGATATGCCCGATGACTCCCCTTCGGATAATGCCGGGATTTAATAATTAAATTTAATTATTAATTCTTTAATAAACTTCGAAAATTCATATCTTCTTCATACGAACTCCGTTTTCGACGTTCTTTATATCCACGCGAAGGTGAGACTACGCTCTACAACTTTCGTTTAGAATCCGTCGGCTAATTTTGACTTTATTTTTATTATTTATTTTTAGTAGGCCGGGACAGGAAAACTCCGTTATAAAAACATAACTTCTTTATCCGACGTCCGTTTTCGCCTATCTTTTCATCGTTTCACTACAATTAACGAGATCTTCGATCCTCGTTTAGATTGTTTCGGCTATAAACCGCTCGATCTCAAATCGAGTATTCGGGCTGCATACCGCTAAGTCGAAACTTAGAAAAATCATAACTTCCTCATACGAAGTCAGATTTGGGCGTTGTTTTTATGCACGCTCATGGTTTAACATATTATACGACTTTCATTTTGATTGATAAGGCTAAATATCACTCTAGCGTAAATTCACTTTATACGTCGCGCTGTGTCGTGCCGCTTCTGTCGCGAAACTTCGACAGGTCATAACTTCTTCGTTATAACTCGGATTTCGGTGTTCTTTATATGTACGGAATCCTTGTAACATATACTACAACTTAGTTAAGATTATTCATTCTAAATAATCTTTCATCAAAAATTCATTTTTGACGCCTATCGTCTCTAAATTGACTAGCCCTGATCTACGGGCGTTACAATTATCTCCCCCTTAGGATGATTACGTCCCGGAATCATCAACGAAAATAGAACTTGTACAATGATTCCATACGCTATCTCTTCATCCTAGGTAATAACTGTAAATTCTGTGTTTCCTCGAAAGAGTATTTAACTCTATGGCTTTCTTGACCGCAGACGATGCCCAATCTTGCATCTGCTTATCGTACTATGTTGTACTTTCAATCGTAACCCTCGAGTTACCAAATAAGTCGTTATTATGGACTCCTTATTCTTCTCAGGATAAATACTTTCCTTTATCTATTGTAACAAACCGATGAGTCGTGCTCTACTGACCTCTCATTGAATGATGCAATGCTTAGACTCAGGTCTCTTAGAGTTAAATTCCAAAATGGAATATACCTTCCTTCATATTCTAATGTGATATAATCACATTTCAGCATGTAGCATTTCTACCTACAAAATTCATTTAACAACGAGCGCGACACTATCAATCGCATTAACTTCAACCTTCTGACTTAAGTCAGATGTTACATCTAACTTGGTCCTCTAGAACACGTAACATACCCCTCGTAGTCGAACTCAAATTTAAATATGACCACTAGGGTCGGAACCAGAAACATCTTAATAGTCACTACCGAAACAAAGGTAATGACACACTTAACAAAACGGAATCAATCACTAGCTTCTTGGTAACCTTGTGACTTTCCCTGATCCAAATGTGAGTCCTGTGCTTCCGGTAGTATATGCATCTACTACCTTTCACACCTACTCATACTCGTCCCAAGTATTGTCCCGTAGTCAACCAAGTCACCATACAAGAAAATCAGACAATCATTCAACACATCAGTTAGCAAAACTAGGGTTTATATTAACTCCTTGAAACGATTACACAAAAGTTCAAGTTCACCCTATACTATGCCTTTAATAGGCTACACCACATGTTACTTTTCATATCGCTACTTTATAACTTGATCTTTGGATATAAAATCCTCATTCCTTATTCCTTGCATTGCCATCTGCTTCATCAAGGATCATTTGAAATGCTCTTGCCTTTAGCTTTGGCGGCGCCTCTAGCCTTGCTGCTTGATTTTTCCTTGGGCAGTCTTGCTTGAAGTGCCCCTCTTCTTTACATTCGTAACACACCTTTTTGTTGAAAATACATTCATCGGCGTAGTGCCCATGCTTTCCACACTTGAAACATGTCACCTCCAAGCCACATTTTCCTGAGTGCTTCTTCTTGCACTTATCGCACCACCTGGCCTCATCCCTTACTCCTCCTCCAGACTTCGAGAATTTTCTTTTCTCATTAGAACCTGAAGTTCCTTCTAACTTTCTCTTCTCTCCAACTTCAACCTTACTGTTAGTCCTCCCCTTGATCATATTCTCAACAGACTTGGCAGCCCAAATAGCTGCCTCTAAAGTAGGTGCCTGACGCACTGGCACCGCATACTCCTAAGGGAGTCCCTTTGCGTACCGGTCGACTTTTGTCAGTTCGTCTGGGACGATGCGCAAAGCAAACTCCATCTTATCTGTGAAGGCATTAGTGTATTCATCCACTGATATGCTGCCCTTCTTCAATATCAGAAATTTGTTCTCCAACTCTAGCAGGTTTTGGGGTGAGCAGAACTTGCGCTTGAATTGCACCAAGAACTCTGCCCAGGTCAGTTGCAGTGGCTCATTAGGACTTAGGATCTTCCCCAAAGTGTTCCACCAACGAACAGCCCCACCCCTGAACTGACGTACTGCGAAAGTGGTCTGCAACTTGCCTCTGCAACCACACGTCATGAAGGCTAGCTCCATTTCTGATATCCAATCCATAACTTCGATCGGATCCTCCTTTCTAGTGAAGGTCGATGGTTTGCAAGTCAGAAAATCCTTATACTTGCATCCCATTCCATCATTCCTTCCATCATGGTTGTTTTGCCTAACTATCGGTGGGTTGGCTTGACCAACAGACCCACTGAAGTTTCCACCTTCCGAGTGCCCTTCATTTAATTCGGGCTCTTCCACACGAATTGACAGTTCTTCACGATTCTGTTGAAGCAACCGCCTAGTTTCATCCATCCGACGATCCAACATTGTTTGAATCATCATTTGCACACCAGCCATGGTTATTGGCTCAGGTGCTGCTGCTACGACAGGTATTTGCATAATCACTGGTGGTTGATTCCTGTTTTCATCAGCATTTCCAACTCCACTTCTTGTTCTCACCATTTTTGATCTATACACCGAATAAGGTGAAATTAGATCCTCAATCACGATAGATATTCAAATCATCCTTACTCACTCCGAAACGTTTACATGCTAGTTCTAATATCGTAGACGTACGCTTAGAATCCTACACACATAAGGTTTCCAGATCCGGTCGGCAACAGACCATAGATCCAAACAAATAATAGCATCAATATAGCTATCACACAAAACATTTTGCACATAAGAGCATTTTAGGTATCATTCCTAAAATAAACTAGTGCTTGTGTCAATTTAGGTGTACTACATAACATATTTTGGAAACACTCCTCACAACCATTACTTAGAATTCTAAGTTTAAGTCTAGAAATCCTACAAATTCCTAGTTCGCTTAAACTAACGCTCTGATACCAACTGTGACATCCCCATTTTCACGGCCAGAAAAGACCGATTTGTTTATGCTTTGTTTTATAAATCAGAGTGATCATTTAAAGAAAACGGTTGCGGAATTTGTTCCCAAAATAAAATATGATAACCATTTATCAAAACGTTTCTCAAAGAGAATGTATTTTCATTAAATAATAAAACCTCGGGATGTCATGTTCCGATACAGACTAAAAGCATAAACAATATAAAATAGACCTTACAACAGTTATTCATAACTACTGGCCTATAATCCAAAATCTCTCTTCAAGTCCACCAACTTATACTCTTGCGCCATTACCTGTAATGCAAAGAAAACTGAGTGGGTCAGGCTTGGGAGCCTGGTGAGCATATAGGGTTTTCAACCCACAATAATATAATTATTATATTCAACCATCAAACAATCAACTCAATTACTCATCCCTATTATCTTTCTTAGGATTTTACCCTAGGAATTCAACTACTCGTCATTCATTCATTCCTAAGGATTGACCGAAGGAATTTACACAAACTTCCATTGCTACATAAGGCGCATCTGCCAACATTATCCTTTAAGCGCCTCTGCCAGGATTACGTCATACACTATGAGGCGCGACTGCTAGGTTTATGACATTCTCTTTTAGGCGCATCTGCCGACATTATCTTATAAGCGCATCTGCCAAGATTACCCTATAAGCGCATCTGCTATTATTATGACAATCTCTATTTGGCGCATCTGCCAAGATCACGACATTACTACTTGGTGCATCTACCGATATTATTCTCAAACGCATCTGCTAGTCTTATGACCTTCTTTAATTGGTGCATCTACCAATATCATTCTTAATCATCTTTCATACCTCATCATTTTATCACATACCAACTATCTCATCTACTCATGTTCTACCCAACATATTTGTAGATATAAAATACATATACAGTTTAACTCATTTAAAAACTATATAAAACATCTATTCCACACTCATCTCAAATAAACAACAATATATAAACACATAGCACGTATTTTATAACAAATACTTCATGTTTATGTGTTAGAAGAAAGTAACTACACACCCACACATATAAACAACAATATACTTAATACACTCGAACCATACTTGTATTATTATCGTGTTTATGAAAGGTAGTATACACTCACTTGATCAGAAGATGATCAGACAACACTACGACTTGCAGAAGTAGTATTCTTCGGTAGATTTGGAAGATCTCCACAAAAACCGGACTTCTCGCGGGCAGAGCTTCGGCTTGGGAATCGCACTTCACGAGATCTTGGGAGCGTAAAACTTCCTTCTTAACTTGGATATGAGATCCGTGGTGTCGGGATGGCTTCGGGGGTTTACACGCAGATCTTCGACACAAAAACGAGGAGAAATGAGCAAATAAGCCCGGAACCCTCGCATCCTATTTATAGGAGGCTGGAGCCTCGGAGTACGCGGGGCGTACTGCGTTACGCGGGGCGTAAGGCTCCGAAATCGTCACTGCATGCGTCATCCGAAGAACTCGAGTGCGAAGGTCGTCATTCTTCTCAGTACGCGGGGCGTACAGCAGTACGCTGGGCGTACTTCGGATATGCCCGGTGACTCCCCTTCGGATAATGCCGGGATTTAATAATTAATTCTATAATAAACTTCGAAAATTCATATCTTCTTCATGCGAACTCCGTTTTCGACGTTCTTTATATCCACGCGAAGGTGAGACTACGCTCTACAACTTTCGTTTAGACTCTGTCGGCTAATTTTGACTTTATTTTTATTATTTATTTTTAGTAGGCCGGGACAGGAAAACTCCGTTATAAAATCATAACTTCTTTATCCGACGTCCGTTTTCGCCTATCTTTTCATCGTTTCACTACAATTAACGAGATCTTCGATCCTCGTTTAGATTGTTTCGGCTATAAACCGCTCGATCTCAAATCGAGTATTCGGGTTGCATACCGCGAAGTCGAAACTTAGAAAAATCATAACTTCCTCATACGAAGTCAGATTTGGGCGTTCTTTTTATGCACGCTCATGGTTTAACGTATTATACGACTTTCATTTAGATTGATAAGGCTAAATATCACTCTAGCGTAAATTCACTTTTTACGCCGCGCTGTGTCGTGCCGCTTCTGTCGCGAAACTTCGACAGGTCATAACTTCTTCGTTATAACTCGGATTTCGGCGTTCTTTATATGTACGGAATCCTTGTAACATATACTACAACTTAGTTAAGATTATTCATTCTAAATAATCTTTCATCAAAAATTCATTTTTGACGCCTATCGTCTCTAAATCGACTAGCCCTGATCTACGGGCGTTACACGATGTATGTGGATACACTCAGAGGGTGGACCAGGTGGACTGTAGGCCGGTGCGGCGGACCAGTCACACAGTAGACCCGAAGTGCATGGCTGTTCTATGATCTGATATGTTGTGGCATGTTATGCGTGTATGGTGTTAGTGGTTGGTATTTTGGGGATATCTCTCTAAGCTTTTGGGCTTACAGTTGTGGTTTCATGTTTTTCAGGTTCTTCAGGAGACTGTGGCAAGGCGAAGGCGTGATCGTACCATTCCTCGTGATTTTGTAGTAATGTGATTCTGGGAATACGTTAAATGTTTTATATTGAAAATCTTTTTGTAAAGATTTAATGGAATCGAGCTGTTTTTGAAAAATTTAAAATTGGGTGTATTTTTCGGTCGTTACACCTAATCCTTTGATTTCAGCACAACTATTAATTCATTGATCAGGTGAACAAATAATCATGCAAATCAATATTCAGTTCATATTAAATAAGATTTGATCTTATTTAACCCAAATGGTAATAGGAGTTAAATCATGCAGAGAATAGTCATTCTACTCATGCACACACATTAAAGTTTATTACTTTATTCCCTAACCCTAGGTTTTGTTCAAAACTCTAGTCATAATCACCAATGATTACTGGACAACTAGGATTCAAATTAACACAACTAGATAGTCCTCTAAACTCTATTAATTCAGCAATAGGAAACAAAGCAACAATCTGTAACACATATGGACTCCCTAGGTCTCTTTGCCTTGAGCACGTAGTAGGACCGCCTCAACCCAACATACTATCATATATCAGCATGTACCATATCAAACCCTAGCTAGCATAACAGATAATCATACAAATCTAACAAACCACTAAGCATAGCATCATCCTATATACCAGGATACAAATCTAACAGATCACTACAGCATACAAGCATGCGATAAACCAAGATATCAATCTAAAAGGGTCGGCCTTAGTGCCTTAGACCCAGGCGGGGTCTGATGACCGGCAGATCTGTTCCGATCAGGGCTCGATGTCGGGCAGGGCCCATTATATGTTTGATATGTATGGTATGTGGTATTTTGGGAAACTCACTAAGCTTTGTGCTTACGGTTTCTATGGTTATGGTTTCATATACTTCTGGTTCGAAACGGAAGGGACTGACTTGATCGCAATGCATCCACCCATGTTTCCGCAACTTGATGATTTTCAGATTGTACTCTGATAACTGTTTTATTTTGATATACTTTTGAATGTTTGGAAAAAGATAATTGGTGTTTTTGGTTGAATTAAAAATGAAAATTTTATCTTATAATTTTTGGGACGTTTCATGATGAATATGAGAGCAAAGATCGGCAAGAAACAGAGAACATATATTTTGTTTTGGGGGCTGCAAAGGCTTATCGAGAGTCTGATTTCAAAGAAAGCTTGGGCAGGCTACGTCGTGCATTAAATGATGATTGTCAGACATGGCTAGACAGAATCTGTAACGAGAGCTGGGTAAGGCCGTGTTCACTATGGTTCGGTACAATATTATGACATTAGACAGTGCTAAGTCCGTCAATGCATTATCAAGAGACGCACGGAAACTACCAATAACAATGTTGATTGATTTCTTTCGAGCAACTATGCAACAATGGTGGTGACGTCGACGTAATGTTGGAGGTAAGTGTTTCCTTATATTGTAATACTTTAATGATAATTGTAGTGTAGTTTACTGTGCATGACAACATATATGTAAATGTGTGACAACCCGATATTTCAACTCTATATAATGACCTAAAAAGTCAAGTATTGTAACCACGTTTGTGATAATGAAATTTACTTCGAAAATAAAATGTCCAAAAAGTTTCTATTTAATTACCTACTATGTTAGATGTCATTAAACCGTGATCGTACGTAAAAAGAACGCCCAAATCCGACTTCGTATATTGGAATTCTGATTTTTCCAAGTTCGGCTTAGCGACAGACAGCTAAAAACTCGAATTGGAGATCGAACGACTTTTGACCGGAATGACCTAAACGAGAATCGAAGGTCTCGACAATGGTATTTCAGCGGTAAAAAGTCTGGCAAAAACAGACGTCAGATAAAGAAGTTATGAATTTCTAAAGAAATTTTATTAAACGCGACCTTTTAAAAATAAATAATAAAAATAATTTCAAAATTTGTCGACAGAATCTAAACGAAAGTTGTAGAGCATAGCCTCACCTATGCGTGGATATAAAGAACGTCGAAAACGGAGTTCGTATGAAGGAGATATGAATTTTAGAAGTTTATTAAATAAATAAAATATAAATTTTATTATTTATCCTTGGTATTATCCGAAGGCAAGTCAGCAAGTCTATCCGAGTTACGCCCGGCGTACGCCCAGCGTACTCAAGGGCTAGGCTTCGGATCGTCCACGTCTCGCCCTATGCGAAGCTAGCACCCGTCCCATCCGAGTCCGAGGCAGTCAAGGATCCAGTCATGCGTGACGCACGCGTACGCCCAGCGTACCGAGGCGGTTCCCACACCCTATAAAAGGGATGCGAGGGTTCCGAAGAAAAGGGCCATTCTCTCTCATTTCTCTTGCGTTCTTGCCTCGTTTTCCGTGCCCGTGCTAACCTGAAGCCCCGGTCACTTTGCTCAAGTCCCGAAGGTCGTTTGTACTCCCGAGATTCCCGAGAATCCCGAGAAAATCCGTTTTCCCGAGACGAAATTCTGCCCGGTTTTCATCTCGCCTTTCTTCGATCTTTCAAGTGAGTTCATACCCCTTAATTAACCTTTTAAATGTTCTATAAATGCTTTTATATGCTTTCAAGGGGGGGGGGGAATACAAGTAAAACACACGAGTATTATCGTGTGTTATATAAAGAATTATTATACAATTTTATTTAACCAAATCATATGTGATTTATAAACTTTATAGGGAACTCTCGTGTATAAAATATATTAAGATAACATTCTATCTTTTGAAATGTAAAATGTTGTCATATATGTATAAACTAAACATTTTGCTTAGATTACATGTATACGTGTCTATCTTAGACACTATAAAAATCTATACTTTCATAACAAGTGATTCCTTTTCTAGGTATTTCTAAACAAACGAGACACACTTTTAGAAAGCTATAATAGGTATAGTTTTACGAGGATATTGCTAACTTTTACATACTAGAAACACAATTTTCAAGAAGTCACTTTCATATACAAGAACAAACGAACATTTTAACACGTAAATATGTTTTTATACTAAGATTTGTGAGACATTAACTTCACGTACGTTCGAGTACACATTTCAAGCCCTGTATTATATACCAGAATCCCTTGGAGGGGGAGCATGGTGTTTGTGTATAGATCTATACGGGCTTGACAACCGCGCCTTGACTGTTAGCTACAGTCCACCATTTGGGGTGACAAACGTCATAACATTCCAACGCCTGAAGAACGTTGCGTATAGGCAATCCGAGTCAATAGTATGGTTATAAAACTCACATGGGGTATTAAAAATACATTGATTTACGAGGTTTTTCAAACATATTGGATATTTTACATGTACATACATTTTCTAGAAACAAACATACCAAACCAAAACATTTCATTTCATACAAACATTGTCATTTAATACTTATGAAACTCACCAGCTTAAATGTTGATCTACTCTTTCAAAACTACTTGTATGTCCCAGGGATTCAGTAATTACAGGTATCAAAACAACTTTTGAAGAAGGGACGCTGCGTCGTCAGTTTAAATTCATATTTTGGCATCATATTGTAATTGGTTTTGAACATGTACTTTTTAACAATGTAAACTTTCAATTATATATATGATGGTTGTATTGCTTTCTTTACTATGTATTCATTTGTTATGCTACCACATGAAGTCATCCGCCCCCGAACGTTTCCGCCGTTCCGGTTTGGGGGTGTGACAAAATGTTTGTTATAGCTAAAAGTAAAAAAGATGTTACTGAGTATGCTGAGAAGGTTATCGATGGGAGGATCAACAAATCCTCTGCTTTTATGGTATACGAGATTGATCAAAGCAGATATGAGGTAACTCACCAAATGAAAAATGGTATATTAAACTTGGAAAGTCGTTACTAGACGTGTGGGAAATGGCAATTATTGGGAAGACCTATTACTCATGCTATAGCGGTATTAAAGGAACTGAGATATCAACACTGCAGTACATGGGTGTCATCATACTTCACAATGGAAACAGACCGATCAACATATGTCGAGGTTGTATTTCCTGTTCCAGTTCCAACTAAATATGAAGAACCGAATGAAGTCATTGTTGTTTTGCCACCATTGATGGACTAATGACAAGCCGGACGACCTAAAAACAAGAACCATATCCCATCCCAAGGTGAAGGCCCGATTCAGAAAAAATGCAGCCATTACCAAAGGATCAGTCACACAAGCAGAAACTATGACGCTCCGGTTCCCGCAGAGACAACAAACAGTGAATCTTTAAGTAGGACCAAGTCAAGTGGCAAAAGTAATGTTAAGTCTAAGATTAGACATAATAGTCAAAAAGGTAGCCAACAGTATGATCCTATTGATTTAAAAAAAACTCGTAGTGATGTTTGTACGATATCATAATATTCTACAAAATGTTGTTTGGAAGGATAAACTTGTTTTTGCTATATCTTCAAATGCAAATTGTTTTAAAACATTGACAAAGAAAATCATAACTCAAACATTAACGTAATATGCAACATCTATCCACTGGACACTCTCAATCCACCACCTAGTAGCACGCTGTTACGTAGTAGGCTGCAACAACTTGTTGGGAGGAGGGGGGACACTGCATAAAAACAATATAAAAAGGTTAATCTTAAGTTATTTATGTCATAGAAACTCATTACATTATAAGGTGGACTAAACTACATACACTAGTAACATCGAGAATACATTGACAATCAGGTGCATGCAAATGCCTCATCCTAGGGTACGCAACTGCCCGAGGGATAACACCCAGTATATAGGAACCATCTATGATGCTGTTAGGAAATAGCTCCAAGATATAAATCTACAAAATTAAGATGACAAACAATTTACCAAGTTAACAAAGTTATCATACTTGTTGTTTAAAAACTCTTATTAAACATAGTGTACATACCTTAAATGCATAGACAAATCCAGAGTATATGTGTGTCTACTGCCGACTCTTGGTGCATTTGGGTTCAAATGGTCCTCAATCTTATCAAACATAGTACACATCTGTTTGTAAGTGAAATCCCATATCAATCTACCCCATGGGTCCCTATGTCAAAAAATTGCACGTAATAATGGTTAGATTACCCAGTTTCCCTAAAAAGTATCATTTTGATATAATATAGGTAAAAAACTGTATGCATGTTAAACTCCTATAAATTAGAGACGAGTGTCATACGTTTATTAGTAACTGGCTATCGCAGGTATTTCCCCAAAAATCCTTGCTCTAGCATATCCGGCAGGGAGACTCTCACCACGTCTTTATTGCTTAATTGACGAAGTAAGTTATTGAACACCTTCTTAAGGTCAGCCATACTCACCGAATGTAATAGCGGTACAAATGGAAACAAATGTTTTCTGAATTATGCAAAACTAGAACTGGGATGGAAATAATTCCTGAAGTGCAAGTCGATGACAAAGCAGAAGGCTTACTTGTCAAAGCAAACCCGATAGTCGCAAACCAGAAATAGAAGCTCTTCTTGGTCAACTGGATCAAAAGTATTAACTTCCTTGCACATATAATAGTAATATAGTAAATGGTGACATTCGACACCCATCGACATGTTCACTTAATCACCAAAACATGACTACCTAAACATCGCCCCACAAACTGGTCGGTTTTGTAAGCGAGCCATAATTTTGCGCCCAAGTTCAAGTCTGCAGGTTATAGTAGCAACCACTTTGTATGATGTAAGTGCGCCATGATTTTGTGCCCAAGTTCAGGTCTGCAGGTTATAGTAGCAACCTCTTTATATGTTCTATCATTCTACAATCAAAAGAGTTACTAATTAGAGATTTTTGTATGTATATTCCGTGACCAGAATTTCGGACAAAAAATCCGGTACGGTAGTCCGGACCAGAATTCTGGAACCAGTTCATTGTATTTCAGACATGTTTTCGAATTCTAGATATGTTTTCGGATTCTGGACACGTTCCGGATTAGCGAAAATTAAGGTTTTGATAACAATGTATGATGTAGTATAAATATATAAGTCCATGTAACCCTATAATTTTCTTAACATGATTAAAATTTACAGAAAACCTTATAATACCTATATAATTGCGTAAATTAAGCATTTTTAACGTATAATATAAATAAATGTATTTAATTACAAAACAAATTTCAAACTTACATATAAAAACTCCATTTTGTCACTGCTATTAGAAGACATTTTCAATTGTAGGGGTGTCCGGATTGGAATGTAGGATAATCCAAAACAAGGAATGTCGAAATCTAGTCTGAAACGAGTTAGATGGTATTCATAGGATATTACCAGGTCAAAATATTATCTACTTGTTTAGTTTAACCAAATATGAATTCGAGAATGGAACACCTCATTCCGGACCAAATGATCATTTTGCAATGGGATAATGACTTGTAAGGGTAACGAACTTTCGATTTTGTTCACATTTAGTCACTAAACTTTTTTTCGTTATCTATTTGCCATTGAACTATTGAAACTGTACACATTTTACCCTTATGACCGGCTGTTGTCGGTCATAAGGGTAAAATGTGTACAGTTTCAATAGTTCAGTGGCAAATAGATAATGAAAAAAAGTTTAGTGACTAAATATGAACAAAATCGAAAGTTCGTTTCCCTCTAAAAAAGTTCAATGATTAAATGTGAACAAACTTCCTCTTGTATTATGTTTTAGCAAATTATTTATTTTTGTTAAATTCTATCAACATTTGTTGATGAAGAAAGTTTATAATCATTTTTCGATTATAAAAAAGAGGAGATATTTAGATATGAAAATTCGAAAGTTGAATTTTTCATATTATGCTAACTTGAAGACCGAAGTGACCTCAGAGTATTTGAAGTTTATGAAATGATTCGACTGGAGATTCGGAAGTGATTTCGGTTCATGATGGGTTTGGACTTATTGAAGATTTTTGGAGTGTGCATAAATGCTCAAATTTTGGGTAATTTTTTGGAGAATGAGAAATCCCTAATTACCTTTTGATGCTCGGTTTGTATGGTCTCACATTCTATAACCCAAATTGAAAAGTCATGGAAGAATTGAAGATTTGATGTTTATCTCTACATGTGTCACGTTTGAGGCTCGATTCATGAAGTTGCTCGAGTTTGGAAGATTTGAAGCGAGTCATCCATTCCTAACTTTGAGGGGGAGAATGTTGGGTACAAAGTTATTCATGTATGACTTTGTAAATTGTTTGACTTTTGTACACTCACTTGCATGTGGTAAAGTAGCCTTGTGACATGATATATATATATATATATATATATATATATATATATATATATATATAGAGAGAGAGAGAGAGAGATGTAAAGACCTATATATAAGGTGAGTTCATACCACATGTAGAGGTATGCTTGAGAGATGTAACATCGAGAGTGTTAGTGTGTTAATTATGTATATTTAGATCTAGATCCTTTTTTGTAAACACCTTTCATAATCAAATGCATCTATTAAACACCCAAATCACCGTGTTCTTTGTGTGTTCTTTAATTCCACATGTCAAACCAATGGTCATAATTCACATGAGGGAGAATGATTAGTTGTTTTGTAAAAGCAAAACCGGATTGGAAATTTTGATTTTTTATTTTGGAAAATACAAAAGCATTGTTTTTTTTTTTTCGGTTTCGTTTTTTCGTAGATTTCTTCATCAACAAATGTTGCTAGAATTTTACAAAAATAAATAATTTGCTAAAACATAATACAATAGGAAGTTTGTTCACATTTAGTCATTGAACTTTTTTAGAGGGAAACGAACTTTCGATGTTGTTCATATTTAGTCACTAAACTTTTCGTATCTATTTGTCACTGAACTATTGAAACTGTACACATTTTACCCTTATGACCGGCAACAACCGGTCATAAAGGTAAAATGTATACAGTTTCAATAGTTCAGTGACAAATAGATAACGAAAAAAAGTTTAATGACTAAATGTGAACAAAGTCAAAAGTTAGTTACCTTTACAAGTTATTATCCTTTTTGCAATTTCCCTATAAAATAACCCATAATTTACGATTCCTAAAAACCAATTAAACCAAATCTATAAACTAAACGAATAACACCCTTACATCCTATTCCTTAAAACGACCAATCTCAAGTCCGAACGACCTCCTAAAAACAAAATGAAACAACGATAAGTAGCCTCGTGTTTTTCAGAAAGCTCGTTAAATCACTTCACCACTCAAACACAATGATCAACTGTCTGCAGACTGTTTGCCGTAATCCTATCTTACTGGGTTCTTCTTCTTCGCTGTTTCCAAACAATTTCAAAGTTACTATCCATTATCCCAATGGAATCAAAGAGGCCAACTGCTTCAGAAAGGCTAAACTTTCCGAGAAAAATCGAAGTAATTTTGTGGTAAACGGATTGCCTTTTCCAGTAGATCCATGGTCACCCACCATTGATTCACAGAGCATAGCTTCACAACTCTTTGCTTTCTCGTTGTTTCCGTACATTGGGTTTTTGTACTTCATCACCAGATCCAATTCCGCGCCGAAGCTTACCCTTTTTGGTTTTTACTTCTTGCTTGCTTTTGTTGGTGCCACCAGTTAAGTTTCCTCCTTTTATCTAATGTTCTTATATTGATAGTACTCGTTACTCCTTAAT
Source organism: Lactuca serriola (assembly GCF_051521515.1). Lineage (NCBI taxonomy): Eukaryota > Viridiplantae > Streptophyta > Magnoliopsida > Asterales > Asteraceae > Lactuca > Lactuca serriola. Next base: position 14,361,437 of record NC_136413.1, read on the forward strand.
GTGCTCTAGCAATTTTGTGGATTTCTTGCCTGCCAAGTGTTTGTTAATATTACCAAGTGAATTTTCCTAACCTTGTGTTCTTAGTGATCCTCAAACACCATCTTTCTTAGACACAAAATGCATAAAAAGTTGCATTTACACCTCCAATGGATGTTTGAAATCACTAATTGTTGGTAACAATAACATGTTTTACAATTTAGTACGAATGATAGTGTTAGTATGCAACAAAAATTCCGTTGTTTATTATGCTCACAATCGGTTGTGTTGATAAAATTTGGCATGATATTACTGAAAAAATGATTTGCTTGTGCTATGGTTCAGAGCATTTCTCATATCCTCATTTGCTTGAGCTTCACAATTGATGGAAAATTATGAAAATCCAGTATTATTTTTTGCCATTGGAGTGTTGTATCTGTCATTTTTACATACAAAGTGCAATGATTCATAATGATAGTAACTTCATTTGGTCTAACAAATTTTCTTTATGGTGGTGTTCTTTTGCTTCTCTTCTGTTCTTCACATCCAGTCCCTGCAGGAATATATGGTAATTTCCTCTTTCCCAAAAAAAAACTTCAAATAAGACTCTTATAAAATAAACATATTTGATTTGAAGTTTATGAATCTTTTTGGAACACAGCTAAGGTGCATTATGGAACTTCCTTATCAAATGTGGATTGGTTACATGGTGGTGCTGAATCACTTCTGACTTTGACCAATCTGTTTATTGTTATTGGCCTAAGACAAGCTCTAAAGAAAAAACCCAATCACCCAAACCAACTTGTACCTGATGCTGAATCTGTGCTACCAGATGACAACACTCCATCCACATAAATATTTATGTCGCTTATGCTTTTATTCAAGTTCAAGAAGAGTAGAAACCGGTTCTCAACTGTTAAAATATATGTTAATTTTAGATGTTCCTTGGCTACAAAACCTTACATTCCTGTTTGTACAAAACAAATATAGCTGTAGAAATTCAGAATTTATTTTTATTTATTTTTTTTGCCCTCTAAAAGAAAGAGTTGTCAATATATGATGAAGATAATCTGATAGCCAAAATATTACTCTCAGACAAGTCAAACATTTTATTGAAGAGTTGCGTGCATCACAAATTTAAAAAAAAAAAAAAAAAAAAGGGTCCAAATTCAACTCTATGAAAAGTGAAAACTACTTGTTGGGATCCTATAGTGGATCCATATGATTAGCCAAGCAATCCAAACATATCCCGAAGAAATGTCAAACATTTGGTCACATAAACAAGTGAAGAATCCAACAAATAATGAAATGGCTACGATAACAATATCCAACAATAAGAGCAACACATGCCAAGATAAAGCAAATAAACTTATAAAACACGAGCATTTAACATGATTCCACAACCGGGGTGATTGTGTATATATCCAAATCAACAATCAAACCGGAGTTACAAATCACTAACAAGCGACCAAATTGAAGAAACAAAGACCTTTGTGGCTTTGTCTTGAGAGAAATTACTAGAATGAAGGAAGAAAAATTGCCTAACATCCTCGTTTAAAAAAAAAAAAAAAAAGACTACTTGGCCGTTACTTCCATACCAAGGGCCCATTTCAGTCAAAAATAGGCACTTCTGTTAACCACTTATCACTTTGACCAACCTATTTATTGTTGTTATTGGTCTAAGACAAACTTTTACAAAACCAACATGCAAAAACAACTTGTACCTGATGCTGAGTCTGTGGGTACCAGATGACAACACTCCATCCACTTAGCTCCAAATTTGGGAATTATACGAAAAATATATAAATGCATAATATATGCTTCATGTAACTTGTACTTTTCTTCAAGTTCAAGAAGAATAGAAACCGGGTTTCAAGTTGCAAAAATTTGTATTGATACATTACTTGTAGATGTTCCATAGCTAGCTAGTTATAAAATCTTACATTTCAAATATGTACAAACATAGTTCTAGCAAGCCTCAGTCTGCAACTGGGAACTCTAATAATGAATCATTTATTTCTTGTTCATTCCTTGTGTAGTTCTTGAGGGCTATCTATCTATCATAAGAAACAGTTGTTAAATAATGTGAAATCAGGGTATAGATCTTCCGGATCGCTTGTGAAATCCAATGATGAAGAAATACCCCAGTCTGTGAGGTAGTTAGATTCAGAGGTGTCCGGAGAGATAAAAGGTGGTGAATAGACTTGCAATAGTTCATCATCAAAATGATTAGGAAGACTAAGTGCTTCAAAATCATCATCACTGAATCCAAATGGTGTTGAAGAGAAGGAAAGTGAAGATGGAAGAATGGCACTCAAGTCCCACGTGTTAACACTGAGGTTTGCTCTGAGATTTGAGAGAACCTCTCCAGGATTCGGTGTTGATAGTTGTTGATGGTGGTGGGTTGGCTTTATTTCATGTTTTTCCGGCGACGGTGGCGGTGGTGGTGCCGACTGTACGACATTGTTGCAGGTGGGTATCCCTTTGTATACTGTTGGGTTTTCATCTCTTCTCTTCTTCCAACTGTAAACATCATTAGTGTTACCCTCAACTTCATTTTCCCATGGTGTTGATGCCTTTCTGTAAACACAAATCAAGAAACAAGATTTAGATTCTGCTCATTCTTTTAAGTGAAGAATATTAAAGAAACATCGAGAAGTGAAAATCAAAAATACCTCTTTTTGGAAACAGCATTTTCGTCAAACTCAAACTCAAACCCAAACTCAAATTCTCCGCTTTTAGGGCTGACTGTGGATATGGATGACTTGGGCAGACTGGATTCGGGCAGTGGATTTGCCCGAGGCTGCCCGGCTGATTTAAGAGTAAAAAGAGCTTTATCATATGAAGATAAGATCTTATGTATCAAGAATTCTCTAGCTTCAGCTGAATTTAGATTGAGCCTTAGCTGTTTAGCCATTTCTATTCCTTGAGTGAGCTCATGGATGACTGTTGTCTGTTCATAAACACAAGCACTCTCCATATCTTTTTAGTACAACACTCAATGCACGGCGTACAAGATAAAGTGGGTTGATTGAGTGTCAGTGATAGTTCATATGAGAGAGCTTGGTTGTATATATGGAGATAGAAGTGAGATGGTGGAAGTGTAATCTGAATATATAGGAATGATCGATGATTTTGGTTGAGGGGAGTCAAAAGTTGACCGAAGAAACCGAGTAAAATGTTTTGGTCAAATGGTGTAACGAGTGAGCTATAACTGTTGTTGACCAATTTAAACAATTGTTTTGTAACAACCTCATTTTGCACATGGTTGTTTGATATTAAAAATCTGGATAACTAGAAAATGGCTTTTCAAGAAAATAATTAAAATGTTCAAGTAGTACATAGAACGATAGAATACTGAAATAGCCACATAGATAAATAGATAAAACGGTAAAACGGTAAAAATGCAAGTTTCTTCTAATTTTTTTGCTCTATGAGATGACAAGGATTTATTGGATGACGAGAAGATTTACTTCAAAATAGAAAAAAAAATGTAACATATTAAGCTTAACGAAGTGGATTAACAAAAATCTTACAAGCAGTAAAATTATGGCTAAAAATTATTAGCAACTCACAATTTAAAAGTTATAACAATTTCGAGCGAGATGTTACAAAGTGTTAAAAACTTCTATGAATCAAGAAATGAATAAATTAAAATAGACCAATTAAAGTTGGTACAATTTCTAGGATCCTAACCAAAGACCAAGATACAAAGTAGTCTAGGTTTTCAAATGTGTTCTTTCTAGAAATTATATGAATTTCTAGAAATTATACAAATTTATAACACTTGTTCCTCAAGTATATTTTTTTATTATTTTAAAGTTTATAATTTTTGAGAAATAAGAGTCTACGCAGGGCATAGATTGGGAATTACGTAGGGCGTAATTCATATAACTCATGCGGGGATCTTATGCCCTACGCAGGGCGTAACCTTGGTTACGCATGGTGTAGTGGCGCAGAGCGCAAACCTTAATTTTCGGGTTTTTGAGCTCTATTTAAGGACCTTAACCCATTGAGACCTTTCTTATAACCAGACTCCATCCCCTTTAGCCCCATTTACAAACCCTAGTCCCTTGGAGAGAATTTGGAGCTTGAGAGTGAATTTTGGTGCATTTTTTGATTTCGAAGGTCATTGTAGAAGTTGTGGTGTAACTTCCGTTCTAGGTATTTTCATTTCCAGCTTAAAATAACAAAGTTTTGCAAAGTCAGTCCCTACGCAGGGCGTATTTGCTGCGTACGTCGAGCGTAGGTCACTTATGTCTGGACGCGGATCTCGTCGAGTACGTAGGGCGTACGTGAGGAGTATGCAAGGCATACTCATGCAGACTCCAAACCCTAATTTTTAGGGTTCAGACCCTATTTAAAGAACCTTAAGTCCTTGAGGCATCCCTCATCACCAGCCCCCACTATCCCAAAGCATCATTTTGAAACCCTAGCCACCTTGTGAGATTCTTGAGCTTTTAGAGTTATATTTTGTGTGTTTTATGAAGAAGGTGATCATTGGAGGAGCTCTTGGAAGTCCATTGCTTGTAGATCCATATTTTGTTGTTCATCTAGCTTCTTCAGAAGGTAAAAAGCTCCCACCTTGAAGGTTCATTTTCTAGATCTTGTTGGTTGGTGAATCCTTATGTATTTTTTGTCCCATGGATTTGGTTCTTGTGAGTATGATCAGCTACTCCAGAACCCTTGGTCATCCTTTTAGCCATTTCTAAGGTTAATATGTAACATCCCAAAAATTCAACAAATTTAAAGCTTTTCAAAAAAACCCTTTTTTAATAGTAATGTTACAAAACCATTATTTTCAAAACATTATTTGAAATCAGAGTCTCCCAATATCAAACCTGTTGAAAACCATGGATGTGTACGGTCATGCATTCACTTTGCCACGGTCCACTGAAGTGCCTGAAACCATAAACCAAAATTGTAAGCACGAAGCTTAGTGAGTTCCCCCAAAATACCACCATATGAACAAATAACATATACCAACAAACAACATGCATACAAAACCTTCAGCCTGACCGGACCGCTACGCAGGCCTACAGACTATTTGGACACCTCATAGAACCTTCAGCATGACTGGACCGCCTCACCAGGCCTTCAGCGTATCTGGACCGTTCTTCGGGCCTTCGGCCTAACTAGTCCGCCTCATGGGCCTTTAGTCTGTCCGGGCCGCCCTGGGTGTCTTGGCCTTCAGTCTCCACTGGTCCGCCTCAACCCAACCACACATAACATGTTGACATATACATAACAAATAAACATATATAAACCTAGCTAGCCATAACAACGTATCGATATAAACATTATCAGGTTTGTTGACAGACAGCACAAAGCAGTACAGTCTCAGCCAACCTACACTACAGTGCCATATACACAGCTAATCATATAACCAGTCAACAGATAAGCAGACAGATCTTACAGATCACTAAGCATAGCCTCATCCTATATACCAGGAGACAGGTCTAACAGATCACTACTGTATACCAACATGAAATAAACCAGGATAACAATTCAATGGGCCGGCCTTGGTGCCTTCGACCCGAAAATACAGTGGGGAAAACTCACCTTAAGTCACTGATAATTAAATAACTGCTCGGTCCGCCGAACCGGATGACCTCGCGCCACCGAACAATAAATACAATCTTAATCAATAATTAACCCGATAACCCAAAATACCCTTAGGTCAAACTTGGTCAACCCTAATCAAATTTAAATTCAAAGTCAACGGTCAAGGTTCAAAAGTCAATATTTCTTCCCAGTGGAGTACGCCATGCGTACCAAGAAAGTACGCCTAGTGTACTTTGATGATGACAAATAATGGGAAGCTGATCACATACGCGCAATGTACCACCAGGTACGCCCAACGTACTCAACCCACTCCCAAAACTCCATTAAGGGCTTATTACATTAAGTTCTTACATCTAAAACTCAGACCCAAGCCCAAAATAATGTCCTAAATCATAAAGTTCCCAACTTTATTGTGACATCCTCGAAATCACGGCCAGAAAAGACCGGTTTGTTTATGCTTTATAAAAATCAGAGTACTTCATTTTATAAAAATGTTGCGGAATTTGTTCCCAGAAAAACATGGTAAATACGTTATTAAAACATTTTCGAAGAAACGTATTTATTTCATTTTAAAACGTTTGGGATGTCATCGTTAATACAGAAACATAAGCATAAACAGAACTTACAATTATTTACACTAGTGATCTACATCTCTTTAAATCTCTTTGTGTAATGTGACTTCATATCAACACCTGTGATATAAATAAACTGAGTGGGTCAGGTTGGGAAACCTGGTGAGTACATAGGGTTTTCAACCCACAATAATATAATTATTATTGTTAAACATCAAACAATCAACCCAATTACCCATTCCCGTTATCCTCACATTACGTCCCTAAAACATCTAACACAAGGGACCTAGTCAAAGGACTATCATTGGGATGGAGTATACCCGGTGAGCACACAGTTCACACAGTTCGAATAAACACACAGTTCGAATAAACACACAGTTCGGTTAAACACACAGTTCGAATAAACACCTACAGGTTGCGAGCCTGCTAGTGTTCCACTGGACTGTCTAGAATAGTCCGTGGTCGTCATCTATACTCCGCTAGATGACTAGATCATCAAGAACAGCTATAACGATACCTCTCATTATTTTATTTTGTCACACAGCAACTATTATATCTACCCGTGTTTTACCCCGTACATTATGTAGATATAAAATACTTATACAGTTTGAATCACTGAAAACATGTATAAAACGTTCTTCCAATATAGATAGCAAGTATACAGATAATATACACACACAGCACGTAAAATACTTCATATCTATGTGTAAGCTGAAAGTAACTATGCACTCACCTGAGTAGGTGGTGACTCAACACTCGGACAGCGCTTCGATACTCTCAAAACGATATTCCTTCGATAAAACCTAGTACCGATACCACTAGGGTTTAGTTTAACGATAACCGCGACAAATTAATTAGTCTGACTATTATTAAGCGTTAATAACGCTCAATATAACTCATAATAATAGCCCAAATAATTATTTTAAGGACCTAATAACATTCCTATAATTATTTGAAAGCTATATAAAAAATTGCGTAAGCGTAGCACACTTACAGCGAATTTTATCGAAAACCGGGACTTAATTGGAGCAGCGTTTCGAAACCGAAAAACTCCTTTTTCTCGGGACTCCGGGAGCCTCGGGGCTTCCCTAGGGTGCTAAGGGTTTAACTAGGGCTTAGGGGACTCCAAAAGGGTTAGAGAGAGAAAGTAGTTTAGAGAGAGAAGTGAAAATGTGTGAAAAATCCGGAAGAATTCGCATGGTATTTATAGGGACCGAAGCTCGGATTTACGCTGGGCGTACTCCTCGGATAAGATCACCAGCTCGGACCCAACTGTCTCGCACCCATCGGATGGATCAGATCGGACCTACGCGGGGCGTAACCTCTTCGGACGCGGGGCGTACTGCGAGGCTTCGTGGCATGATCCGAAGCGAGATCTGAATCATCATCCGACGGCCCACAACGTGCCACGTCATCAATCCTCATCAGCCTTCGCAAATTCGATTATAAACTTTAAAAGTTCGTAACTTTCGCGTACGAGCTCCGTTTTCGACGTTCTTTATATCCACGCGAAGGTGGGAACGTACTCTACAACTTTCGTTTAGACTTCGTTGGCTAATTTTGGCTCGATTTTAATTTTTATATTATCAACGGGCCGGGACACGATTGGTCCGTTAAATCCTCATAACTTCTTCATCCGACATCCGTTTTCGCCCATCTTTTTCTCGTTACGCTACTCTCAACGAGATCTTTGATTCTCGTTTAGGTCGTGTCGGCTAAAAACCGCTCGATCTAATATTCGAATTTCGGGTTGTACACTGCTAGTCCGAAACTTCGAAAAATCATAACTTCTTCATACGAAGTCAGATTTGGGCGTTCTTTTTATCGATGTTCTTAGTTTAACATATTCTACAACTTCCGTTTAGATCGCTAAGGCTAAATCTCGCTCTATCGTAAATTCACTATTTACGCTTTCCGGTATCGTGCCGGTTTTGCCGTAAAACTTCGACGGGCCATAACTTCTTCGTTATAACTCGGATTTCGGCGTTCCTTATATGTACGGAAACCTTGTGACATACTCTACAACTTGGTTAAGATTATTTATTCTAAATAATCTTTTGTCGAAAAGTCGTTTTCGACCCCTATTGCCTCTAAATTGACTAGCCCGGATTTGCGGGCGTTACAATTATCTCCCCCTTAGGATGATTACGTCCCGGAATCATCAACGAAACATGGTCGTATAATGACTCCATATGTCGTCTCTTCATCCTAGGTAATAATTATAACTTCTACATTCCTTCAAGTCTATCTCTCAGACTTATTGACTGTATGTAGTACTCGATCGTGCACCTGCTCTCTTCCTCAGGCTAGACTCCAAATTATGATCTTCAAGTCAAAATCTCGATCCTTACTGGATACAAATTTGAGATGACTTCTTTTATTACTACTATGGATCGATGTGTCATATTCTAATGACCTATCATCGTATGTTGCAACACTTAGACTTAGGTCTCTTAGAGTTAAATTCTAAAACAGACTATGCCTTCCTTCATGTTCTAATGTGATATAATCACACTTTAACATTAGGCATTTCTAGCTACCAACTTCTTTAACAACGAGTGCGATACTTCTATTGATCGCTTTAATTTCAACCGTTTGGTTTAATGTCGGACGCTACATCAAACTTGTTTCTCTGAACCACACAACATAATCATCGTAGTCGGACTCGATTCGATATGACCACAAGGGTCGGAATATCAACAATCTTCTTATTCATTACCGAAACGATGGTAACGACATACTTGAATAAAACGAAATCAATTTCTAGCTTCTCGGTAACCTTGTGACTTTCCCTGATCCAAGTGTGAGTCCTGTGCTTCCGGTAGTATAGGCCTCTACTACCATTCACACCTACTCATACTCGTTCCAAGTATTGTCCCGCAGTCTTTCCAAGTCACCATACAAGAAAACCACACAACATCTTAACACATCAGATAACAAAACAAAGGTTTCATATTATTTCTTGAAACGGTTACATAGGTGTTCAAGTTCACCCTAGACTATGCCTCTAATAGGCTACATCATATGACACTATCTATATGGCTTCTTCATAACTTGATCTCTATATATCCATCCTTACTCCTGATTCCTTGCATCGTCAGCTGCTTCGTCAAGGATCATTTGAAATGCTCTTGCCTTTGGCGGAATGTTTGGTTTTGCCGCCTCTTTCTTTTTCGGGCAATCCTTAGCAACATGCCCTTCTTCACGGCATTCATAACACACCCTTTTGCACTCGTTGGCGTAATGTCCGGTCTTCCCACACTTGTAGCAAGTCACTTCTTCGCTACATTTCCCAAAGTGATTCTTCTTTCACTTCTCGCACCATTTCACTTTGTTTCCTCCTCCGCTAGACTCCTTTGAACCATACTTGATCTTTTTATTAGGCCTCGTAGATTCCTCAAACTTCCTCTTTTCGCCAACCTCAATCTTGTTGGCAGCTCTTCCCTTAATCATATCTTCCACAGACTTGGCAACCCAGATAGCTGCCTCCAGAGTAGGTGCCTGACGCACTGGCACCGCGTACTCCCATGGAAGTCCCTTTGCGTACTTGTCGATTTTCGTCAGCTCATCCGGAACAAGACGTAAGGCGAACTCCATCTTCTCTGTGAAATTGTTGGTGTATTCATCAACATACATGCTTCCTTTCTTCAAGGTAAGGAATTGGTTTTCCAGCTCGAGCAGATTTTGGGCTGAGCAGTACCTACGTTTAAACTGCACCAGAAATTCTGCCCATGTTAGTTGCAGGGGCTCATTGGGGCTCAGAGTTTTCCCCAAGGTATTCCACCAACGTACAGCGCCTCCTCGAAACTGACGCACTGCAAATGTGGTCTGTTGTTTTCCTCTGCAACCGCACGTCATGAAAGCTAACTCCATCTCCGAGATCCAATCCATGACCCCGATCGGATCCTCTTTTCCAGTGAAAGTCGATGGCTTGCAAGTCAGAAAATCCTTGTACTTGCATCCATTCCTCTCGACTTTGTCATCTTGGTTGTTTTGTCGAACTATTGGCGGGTTGACTTGACCAACAGTCCCACTGTAGTTCTCCTCCTCAGTCTGCCCTTCATTCAACTCGGGCCCTTCGATCTGAATAGTGGCTTCCTCTCGATTTTGCTGGAGCAAACGTCTAGTTTCCTCCATTTGACGATCCAACATCGCTTGGATCATCGCTTGCACTCCGGCCATTGTGACTGGCTCAGCAATGGCTTCCATCACCGGTATTTGCTCAATCACTGGGGGCTGATCTCGGTTCCCATTTGCATTCACGTTCCCGCTACGTGTTCTTACCATCTTGATCTATACACCGAATGAGGTGAATCTAGACCTTTACTTAGGATTGACGTTTAAATCATCCTTATCACTCTGAAACGTTTATATGCTAGTTCTAATATCGTAGTCGTACGTTTAGAATCCTAAACACATAAGGTTTCCAGATCCGGTCGGCAACAGACCATAGATCCGAACAACTAACAGCATATCAGGCACAAGTATTTAGCACACAAAAGCATTTTAGGCACAATTCCTAAAATAAGCTAGTGCTCACACCTCACAATCATCGCTTAGCATTCTAAGTTTAAGTCTAGAAATAAATCCATATTCCTAGTTCGCTTAAACTAATGCTCTGATACCAACTGTGACATCCCCGAAATCACGGCCAGAAAAGACCGGTTTGTTTATGCTTTATAAAAATCAGAGTACTTCATTTTATAAAAATGTTGCGGAATTTGTTCCCAGAAAAACATAGTAAATACGTTATTAAAACATTTTCGAAGAAACGTATTTATTTCATTTTAAAACGTTTGGGATGTCATCGTTAATACAGAAACATAAGCATAAACAGAACTTACAATTATTTACACTAGTGATCTACATCTCTTTAAATCTCTTTGTGTAATGTGACTTCATATCAACACCTGTGATATAAATAAACTGAGTGGGTCAGGTTGGGAAACCTGATGAGTACATAGGGTTTTCAACCCACAATAATATAATTATTATTGTTAAACATCAAACAATCAACCCAATTACCCATTCCCGTTATCCTCACATTACGTCCCTAAAACATCTAACACAAGGGACCTAGTCAAAGGACTATCATTGGGATGGAGTATACCTGGTGAGCACACAGTTCACACAGTTCGAATAAACACACAGTTCGAATAAACACACAGTTCGGTTAAACACACAGTTCGAATAAACACCTACAGGTTGCGAGCCTGCTAGTGTTCCACTGGACTGTCTAGAATAGTCCGTGGTCGTCATCTATACTCCGCTAGATGACTAGATCATCAAGAACAGCTATAACGAGACCTCTCATTATTTTATTTTGTCACACAACAACTATTATATCTACCCGTGTTTTACCCCGCACATTATGTAGATATAAAATACTTATACAGTTTGAATCACTGAAAACATGTATAAAACGTTCTTCCAATATAGATAGCAAGTATACAGATAATATACACACACAGCACGTAAAATACTTCATATCTATGTGTAAGCTGAAAGTAACTATGCACTCACTTGAGTAGGTGGTGACTCAGCACTCGGACAGCACTTCGATACTCTCAAAACGATATTCCTTCGATAAAACCTAGTACCGATACCACTAGGGTTTAGTTTAACGATAACCACGACAAATTAATTAGTCTGACTATTATTAAGCGTTAATAACGCTCAATATAACTCATAATAATAGCCCAAATAATTATTTTAAGGACCTAATAACATTCCTATAATTATTTGAAAGCTATATAAAAAATTGCGTAAGCGTAGCACACTTACATCGAATTTTATCGAAAACCGGGACTTAATTGGAGCAGCGTTTCGAAACCGAAAAACTCCTTTTTCTCGGGACTCCGGGAGCCTCGGGGCTTCCCTAGGGTACTAAGGGTTTAACTAGGGCTTAGGGGACTCCAAAAGGGTTAGAGAGAGAAAGTAGTTTAGAGAGAGAAGTGAAAATGTGTGAAAAATCCGGAAGAATTCGCATGGTATTTATAGGGACCGAAGCTCGGATTTACGCTGGGCGTACCGAGGGTACGCTGGGCGTACTCCTCGGATAAGATCACCAGCTCGGACCCAACTGTCTCGCACCCATCGGATGGATCAGATCGGACCTACGCGGGGCGTAACCTCTTCGGACGCGGGGCGTACTGCGAGGCTTCGTGGCATGATCCGAAGCGAGATCTGAATCATCATCCGACGGCCCACAACGTGCCACGTCATCAATCCTCATCAGCCTTCGCAAATTCGATTATAAACTTTAAAAATTCGTAACTTTCGCGTACGAGCTCCGTTTTCAACGTTCTTTATATCCACGCGAAGGTGGGAACGTACTCTACAACTTTCCTTTAGACTTCGTTGGCTAATTTTGGCTCGATTTTAGTTTTTATATTATCAACGGGTCGGGACACGATTGGTCCGTTAAATCCTCATAACTTCTTCATCCGACATCCGTTTTCGCCCATCTTTTTCTCGTTACGCTACTCTCAACGAGATCTTTGATTCTCGTTTAGGTCGTGTCGGCTAAAAACCGCTCGATCTAATATTCGAATTTCGGGTTGTACACTGCTAGTCCGAAACTTCGAAAAATCATAACTTCTTCATACGAAGTCAGATTTGGGCGTTCTTTTTATCGATGTTCTTAGTTTAACATATTCTACGACTTCCGTTTAGATCGCTAAGGCTAAATCTCGCTCTATCGTAAATTCACTATTTACGCTTTCCGGTATCGTGCCGGATTTGCCGTAAAACTTCGACGGGCCATAACTTCTTCGTTATAACTCGGATTTCGGCGTTCCTTATATGTACGGAAACCTTGTGACATACTCTACAACTTGGTTAAGATTATTTATTCTAAATAATCTTTTGTCGAAAAGTCGTTTTCGACCCCTATTGCCTCTAAATTGACTAGCCCGGATTTGCGGGCGTTACATTTATGACTTTGCATGGCTATAAAGTGCTTAATGTCTAAAACCCTAAGTTCTTAACCTAATAAGACATCACAACTTTTGCATGGAAGGGATAGAAGGGCCAATATCACATTTTCATAGTTCATAATAGCTTTATAATGGATAAAGTTTCCAACTTTATCCATTAGAATGGTCCCAACAAACAAGATATAGTCTTTAAGTCTCAAAGGGACCCAAACGTTCATCTTTTTCAACTTAATCCATTAAGTACAAGTCTCCAACTCTCAGATCTGAATCAAAATGATGTTTAGATGGATAAAGTTTCCAGCTTTATCCATTATAAGTCATAAACTTTCAAGATATAAACTTTATACACTAAAATGACCAAAAGCTCATAACATCCAAAACTAGTTAGATCTAACAAATGTCTCATCAAGATTCAAACTTTATACCTCTAGAAGATAGATCAATGTGTATAAAGTCCAGATCTACAAGTTCCAATGCAACTAACACTTCTCCAAGGAGTTCCTTCTTCTCCAAGATGCACCATGCATACTCCAAAGCATTCAAAAACACCTTCTTTTAGCACACAAGGCTTAACTAGGGTTAGGGTTTCATAGAAGGGGTGTTAGAGGGGTGGAGGCTGAGAATAGAGTGGGTTTGGGGAGTTAAGGAGCTTAAATAGGACTCAAACCACGAAAATAGGGTTTGGGTACTGATTGCGTACATCCAACATACTTCTGGTATGTGTAGTGTACTCAGGATGCCTCAGTACGCCCAACATACTAAGCATAACCCAAAACCGACCAAACTTCAAACAGGCATAACTTCTTCATTCCAACTATGATTGTGACGTTCTTTATATCAATGAAAAGATAACGAGAAGCTCTACACTTCTATCAACTCATCCTTGCCTTAAAACTTTCCGAACAAAAATCCAAAATTTATAAAAGCTCGAACTGACACTTTACCGAAATACCCCTGGTGCCAAAACACGGACCAAACTTCCAGATCATCCAAATTACATTACGCACACCTAAATGGGTCTAAATCTCTTTTCCTCAAAGGCACTAAGCCTGATGATACTCGGTCTTCGGGTCACCACCCCCACATAAGAAACGATTCAGAAAACGGCGTTACTACTCTCACCCACTTAAATTAGATTTTGTCCTCAAAATCACTCTTAACACCCTCCTAAGAACCAACGTTCCGAACAAAATCATCTAGTGCTGAACACATCATTAAACCCATAATTGTCGATCCAAAATGCTACTTCTATAATTTTGAAGCCCATCACTTGCCTGACCTTCGCACAGGTAGAATCATTCTGAAGCACAACCAAAAGGGTCTCCTCCTACCATCAAAACTGAAACATCCTTTTGACCCTGAACCTTCCAACTGATAACTCTGCATACAGACTCCTAAATCCATAACTTGCTGAGATACAGATTTTCAATTATACACTAACGATTCCCGATGTGAATCTCAACCAAGAGCCACTTGGTACATAACCCATAACCTGAGATCCAAGGATTTACACTTGTGTTTCACCCGAACTCTTCTGATTCACGAACACCATTCCCTAAGCCGAGATATAAAATCCCCAAAACACCGCTGAGACTACCAGTCTCGCACCTGGTCTAACCACCAGGTTCCTGAGAGTCCAACAGATAGGGCTATTCTACCCTATGAACCACTCTATGCCACTCCCTGGCCACATATTCATCCTACTAAAACCATAATCCAATTCCTTGACCTAACTGGTCTCTACCAGGTCTGACCTGCATTGTCATAATCATACGGGCCTTGCCCACGGGTCTTACCCAGCGAGAGCTACACAGGCCCAACTTATCTCGAACCCTAATGGTCATATTCCCATGACAGATATATGTTATCCGACCCTATTTTCCGCCTTGCCCAAGGCACGATCTAATCCTCCTTTATACTCACAACAACCCCAACGATGGTCTACCTCAATCAGGTGAATGTTACGATCCCATCGCAGACTTACAACACTTCCATATTATCTGCCAATCTAGTGGATGTTATGACCACCTCATAGTCTTACGACACGACTATCTGTCATGGTCACCGCCCATGGTCTTACCACATACAATTCCTTTCATAGAACACGTTGGTATCAATGCAAAATACAACGAAATCATGGCCTCACACGACCCGATATTAGGATCAATAGTCTTATACTTGATCCAATTCAAAGGCTATAGCCAAAAAGAACCATTCATATAGTTCGAACCAAGTGCTCCAATGTTATCTTGTCCAGTCGCATACACCCCTCTCGATAATACATATAATGAATTACCCCAATGCACATCCATATAGAACCCATAACATCATCCAAAAAGGAGAGAAATACCATAGTTCTATCGAACGACAAACCTCAATCACTAACAGAAGATATCCCCATGAATGATCGGAACAAGACCCCATACCTTGGCTGAGACTAAATAGATTCCACCAATACACAACCGGCACATGAAGTGTAACGTCCGGGTTTCAGGGCTAAGCGTATTTGTCAATGTAATACTCTAGGTCAACTATTGTAACTCTTTTTGAAGTAATAAAGATGAAATATTTGAGTATTATGTGAATTATGTGTGTTATTGTGCTTATTATTTAATTATAAATGTATAATTAATAAAGAATAAAAATAAGCGTTAAAATTAAAGTGTGAGATAAACCCGATATCTCTACATAAAGTTGTAATGGTCGAAACAAGGATTCCGGGGATATAAGGAACGCAGAAATCCGAGTTATAAAGAACCAATGCATGAGTTACGCCTATACTATATTTAATATAGCTTTTATTTAATTATAGTAACATTAGTAGGACCTTAAAATAATTATTTGGGCTATTATTATGAGTTATATTGAGTGTTATTTAACGCTTATATAATAGTAATAATAGCTAGACTATTAATTAGTCCCGATTAACGTTAAAACTAAACTCTAGTGGTATTAATACTAGGTTTTGGTCAAGGAAAAATTGTTTTAAGAAGTAACGAAGAGCTGTCCGAGTGCCGAGTCACCACCTTACCAGGTGAGTGCATAGTTACTTTCAGCTTACACATAGATATGAAGTATTTTATATAAATTACGTGCTATGTGTGCATATTATCTGAACACTTGCTATCTATGTTGGATGAACATTGTTATACATGTTTTCAATGATTTAAACTGTATATGTATTTTATATCTACGAAAATGTTGGGGTAAAACATGGGTAGATGTAATAGGTGATGTGTGATAAAATGATGAGAGGCCTCGATGTTGATATTGTTGATTCTGTCATCTAGCGGAGTATGGATGACGACCACGGACTCTTCTAGACAGTCCAGTGGAACACTAGTAGGCTCGCAACCTGTAGGTGTTTGTGAACGATGTGTTCATCGGTGTACTCCATCCCCCACATGGTTGCCTTTAGGACATTTATTGCCAAGGAATCCCCTTAGCAGTAATGTCCATCCCGATGATGATCCTTAGACTAGGTCCCTTATGATAGGTGTTTAGGGACGTAAAGTGAGGATAACGGAAACGGGTAATCGGGTTATTGTTGATTGATGAAATTAATAAACTTATTTATTGTGGGTTGAAAACCCTATGTGCTCACCAGGCTCCCAAGCCTGACCCACTCAGTTTTATGTATTACAGGTAGTGGCGCTTGAGCATAGATATGATGTTTGGACGAGGGATTACGGATATAGGCCTGTAGATGTGAAATAATGTAGTAAGGCTTATATTGTACTGTTTATGCTTTTGATCTGTACGAACATGACATCGCAAGTCTTTTAATGAAATACATTTCTATGGAAATGCTTTTGATAAATCTTTATCATATTTTGTTTTGGGACAAATTCCGCAACACTTTTATTTAAAATGTTACTCTGATTTTCAAACAAAGCATAAACAAAATCGGTCTTTTCTGGTCGTGATTTTGGGGATGTCACATGAAAACTTCCAAGGTGATCCTGAATACTACCAAAACCTGAGTTGGCTATGAACCAAAATTTCACACCACCATCATTGAGGGTAAACATACTCAGGGACCAAAGGAACATAAAACACATTAAACTTGATGATAGGTTGACACATCCATTGAACTGCAACTGTCACAACTTGAAACTTTCAGAGAACCTTCGATGAATAACAAATGATGCGACCAGAAATTGAGTACGCATTGACATTAGATCAAATGATCTAAAACCCTTATGGAGCTGATCACACCCAATTCTGAAACTGGTTCCCTGATCGACCTTTGAACAAGCTAGACTATAATTAGAATTCCATGAAACGAGCTAACAAATTCCCCCTGCCGCCAATACTCAACCTGAGTGGTTCTAGCGGCTCCTCATTTATTCTTTGGAACCCCCACAAGAAACAAGTAGTTGCAACGAGCTCCTTGACCAACCACTTCATGTTGAGGGACAACTCATGTGTCTCATGAACACATACATCCGATCGCCACCTACTATATACCCTGCCTTCATCAAATCCTGAACCGAGATCCCACATACTCGCACTGAAGATCCATAGGAACCATTCTCTCAATACTACGAACCTGAACATATCGATGATCCTCTAAGAAAAATACTCAGTTCTCCTTCACTTAGGGTTCGAACTACCACCTACTGGTGTTGAAACCAAACCATAACTCAAAGTGGCTTAACCAGGTACAACCATCCCTGACCTTAGAATGAATAACATACGCATGGTGATCTTCCAAATAAGGATCAAACAAATCCCAAGAGAATTCTTGAATTTCAGCTGAAGATCTCTGAAATCTCCCCCAATCATGGCCAATTTAACATTAAGGATTCCTTGCAAGAGCATTAGCGAACACCGACTTATGATCCAAGTTCGACACTTGTAAATTTGAATTTTAGATTTGCTACCGCCTAAAATGGTTATGACACCAAAATCATAGCATTCTTCCCTTTTTAGTGTAATCATTGGAAGAAACCGACCAAAAACTTATAGATGAAAGAAAATTTCACATTTATTGAATTTTCATCTTATTATATAACGCATTCCAACTATTCGAGATTCAAAGGTTTCTTCAGGATTAAATTCTTCAACTCGTTCGAATACTCAAATAATATACACACAATTTTTCAAAACTACTCTAGTATATACTAATACTAGGCGAATGCCCGCGCGTTGCGCAATGGGATAATTATGTAGTTTAATATGGTTATATATGGTTTAATGTATTGTGAATAAGCCATACATAAAACTTGTATGCGATTAAATAACATGTATATTTTTTGATTTACAGATTTTTTTTATCATAATAAATAATGAATTTTTTTTACTATTAGTTTAAAATTTTAAATGTAATTTTATGTACACATTAGTATCTAATGTAATTAGTTGATGATTGATTAGATATGGATTCTCATATGTGGTCGTCTATTTATGTTGAACCTCATAAAAATACATATTTAACGACTTTTGTTAGTTTTACTATTGAATAGAAAATGGTGCCGTATTTTAAGTAAATATAAAAAATATCATTCTCAATCTATTTTTAAGATAGTGACATATTTTAAGTTAATATAAAAAATCACATTCTAGAACTAATGAAAAGAAAAAACGGAGCCAAATTTTTTAACTATAATAAAGTTGATTCCAATTAAAAAGTGTTCAATCGAAGATAATATCATTCAACAAACATCATAAGATATTACATTATATTCGAATTACAGACATCATTTTTGTAAGAGTCATTCAAAATATATGAGACTATAGTGCCTAATACGACAATGTAATAACCAAATGACCCTAACATATTTTAAATGAAATATAATTATAATATATTATCTATGCAACTAAATTTCTGCACAACATGTGAAATTCGTCTACTATATGGTATTCTTCTAATATATTATATTATAGTATTAACATTATATTTGGAAAACCACTTTGAGTTATATTCTAGTTTATAACATTAAATTTGTGATGGGCTGTATTTGACACACATTTGTGTATTTATATCTATATTATATATTTAAAACAAATCTGATATAAACATCCAACCTAAATATTCATCTGCAAGTTTATTTTCTTCGCCACGTAAACAAACTTTTGTTATAAAGCTAAAAATGGAATAAAAGACACTTAATTGTATGATCATGATATATTGTATTTTGATTGGGGCTTGTACAAAACATGAATGAACATATATTATTAGTTTATCTCTTGTTTTGGGTAATTCGAATAAGATAGCTTCAAATCCAACATATCAAACGGATTACCCTCTTACTAAAGTCTAAAACCCAAAAACTCAAACATGTTCTAGTACCATACAAATGCATGAGGTTTTAGCAAATTATTATCTCATATGAATTACCATTGATTATGTGTGACTAATTATTAAGAAGGTGAAAAGGTTTGGGGGTTTCAAATACATGAGGTTTTAGCAAATTATTGTGGGGGTTTCAAATACATGACAATCAAGGGAAAATGCAAGGTTTATAAGTAATTAAGATTTGACACTACTATAAGTTGTATATCCGTATGACCATATCCATTGAGGAGCATATATAAAGTAAAGTCCAAGCTTTTTAAAACTGCTACACTTCACGTACATATATAGGTAGTTCCTTGAAATCATATTCACAAATCTACATTTTTCAAAGGAACTTATAAAAGAAACTTCAACTTAACATCACTTGCGATCCAAACACATATGTGTGATGATATTATCATGAGTTCCACTCTCTGACTGTGGGCTTTCCACATTAGACATTACCATTAGCCAACCACTCCGCCATTAGCCAATTTCCGTGATAGATCAACATCCACCATAATCACACTGTTTATGATTAACTCATGAAATCAGGGAATAGATCTGCCGCATCCTTTGGTAAATCCAATGATGATGAACTCGCCCAGTCTGTGAAGTAGTTAGATTCAGAGGTGGCCGGAGAGATGAACGACGGTGAATAGCCTTGCAATAGTTCCTCATCGAAATGATTAGGAAAATTAAGTGGATGGAAATCATTATCATTGAATTCAAATACTGTTGGAGGAATGGAATGTGAAGACGGAAGAGTGCAACCCAAATCCCAGGTGTTAACAGTGAGGTTGGCTCTCGGATTTGAAAAGTTCTCACCAGCATTTGGTGTTGTTAGTTGGTGGTGGTGGTGGGTTGGCTTTATTTCATGTTTTTCCGGCGAAGGCGGTGGTGGTAGTGCCGACTGTGCAACACCATTGCAGGTGTGTATCCCTCTGTACGTAATCTCAAATACTGTCGGATCTTCATCTGTTTTCTGCACTTGTTTTGTAGCCAAGCATTTCTGAACCTTTCTGTATGAGCATTTATAATAGCTTCTGCATGTTTTAGTAAAACTTACCATTAGGACTTGAATTCAATGACCATGTTAATTACCCATCCTTAACACGTAATATAATAGAAATTTACCTTGGAAATTTGGCACCCAAGATGTCTTTCTGCCCATACTTCCTCCAACTATAACCATCATTAGCGTTTCCCTCTATTTCATTATCACTCAAGATTTTAACTTCATTATCCCATGGTGTTGACGCCTTTCTGTGACACCAATCAAAAAACAAGATTTAGATTCTGCACATTCATTTGGGTAAAGGATAAATTAATACACAACGAGAAGTGAATTAAAATACCTCTTTTTGGAGGCAACATTTTGGCCAAACTCAAACTCATATTCAGTGCTTTGGGGACTGCTTGTAGTTATAGATGACTTGGGCAGACTAGATTCGGGCAGTGGACTTGCCCGAGGCTGCCCGGCTGATTTAAGAACAAAGAGGGCTTTGTCATATGAAGATAAGATCTTCTCTATCAAGAATTCTCTAGCTTCAGCTGAATCTAGATTGAGCCTTAGCTGTTTAGCCATTTCTATTCCTTGAGTTAACTCATGGACGACTGTCGTCTGTTCATGAACACAAGCACTCTCCATATCGATCTTTTCAGTACAACTCTAGATGCAGGATGTACTAGATAAACTGGGTTGACTTTGAGTGTCAGTGATTGTTCATATGAAGTACGTGAGCTTGCTTCTATATTTGGAGATAGAAGTGAGATTGTGCTAGTGTAATTGAGGGAAGAATGGAGGAGCTATATATAAACAGAAATTAAAAAGTTCTATTATTGTAGTGGAGTCAAAAGTTGACCGAAGAAACCGAGTAAAATGCTTTTAGATAATTAGATTCCAACGTGGGCTAGTCTTTGGTCAAATGTTGTAACGAGTGAGTTGTATTTTCTGTTGACCATTTCAAAACAGTTAGTTCTTAACTACCACATTGTTTTATCCCCACATTAAAAGTCAAAATTTTCCTATCTCCTAGGATTGGTAACCACACATGCATGATCCTTGCTGGAAACGATAAATCTAACACATAATATTATATGATTAATTTAATGGTAAAGTAACTTACGAGGACAAGGATTAATTAATTATCACATGACGAGAGTTAGCTTAATAATCGCTAAACCAGTAAGATTATGTTTAACTGAAAGTTATTTGTAGCTAACTTAAGAATTATAAACGATTTGTGATTCTAAATTACGATTGATATAGAACAAAACGTTACGAAAGTGTTAAAGAAGTTACTAGGGCCTAACCAAACACCACAAATTAGTCTAGCTTTCCCATCTATGTTCCTTCTAGACTGAGTGTCAATGAAATGCATAGTCATATTTATTAACCTTCTAGAATCCAAACACATACCTCACTATTCTTACTTCTTAGTATATGTCATCACTACAGAAAAGAAAAAATATATTATAAATATCGATTTTATTATAGTATAAATGTCAAAAGACAAAAATATTGGTTTTCATTACATCAACGAAAATGACTCAAAGAAAAAAAATATTATTTGTAGCTGATTAACCAGTTAAGAATTATAAACAATTTGTGATTCTAAATTACATTTGATCATTTGATATATAGATTATAGAAATAATGTTACAAAAGTGTAAAACGAAATTGCTAGGGCCTAACCAAACACCACAAAGTAGTCTCAGCTTTCCCATCTATATTCTTTCTAGAATGAGATTTGTCCATGAAATGAATATTCAAATTTATTAACCTTCTAGAATCCAAAGATATACCTCACTATTCTTACTTCTTAGTATATGTCATCACTACCAAAAAAGAATAAATTTTTTATTATAAATTTCGATTTTAATATAGCATAAATTTTAAATATTTGGGTCTTCATGTCTTATTTACATCAACGACAACATGCCTCAAAACTTTAGAGAAATATTATTTGGATTACGAAATAATTTACAAGTTAATGTATAATTAAACATAGATAATAAGAAAGACATTTCATGATTTATTTTTTTAAGATGAAGTTATTGAACAAATGATACGGGTGTATACGAGGGCTTAACTTCTTTTTGGATTTTCTGATTATAAGAATATAGCGGAAAAATCAAGAACGAGATAAGAAAATAAGAACAATGATAACTTGATTGACAATAAAACAAGAAAAAAAATAGATTTGATAAATAATCTATACCTATAGGTTGAGTGTCAATGAAAACAAATCAAGACTTATTGATTTGAATTCGTATCAAACTAGAATACGTGTCCTAGAATTGATGAGGGGGCGAATAAGCAACTCAAAGGATAAAGTTCTCAAAATTCAATTCATTCATCAATGCTTAAAAAGGTTCGACATAAAGAACTATTTATAGTCTTAAAATGCTCACAAAATAAAAGGAAACCTATAGATAAAAGGAAATTATTAAATATAAAGGAACTATCAAATAAAGACTAAAAATAACTCCAAAATCGTCTCTAGAATATTCCAGCTTTAGTCGACATCCACAGTCATGCAAGCTCCATGCAAAAAGCCTTTAGAGTTCCAAGGTTTTGAAATTCACATCCATTCTGTAACAACATAAATTTTCAAACCAATTTTTCATTTAAACATCACATACTTTTCATAACATATTGTATAAAAATCTTGTTTATTCAAATCACAAAACACAACTCCATTAATAATCCAGGATCCTCA
The DNA here is from genome assembly GCF_051521515.1 of Lactuca serriola. Taxonomy (NCBI): domain Eukaryota; kingdom Viridiplantae; phylum Streptophyta; class Magnoliopsida; order Asterales; family Asteraceae; genus Lactuca; species Lactuca serriola. The sequence continues at coordinate 14,384,493 of NC_136413.1, forward strand.
TAACTCTTTCTCTGGTGTGTACAATCAAGTCGGTGCCATCCCGCGATCCTGAGAAACCTGAAACACATAACACGGTAAGCACAAAGTTTAGTGAGTTCCCCAAAATACCACGTACAACAATTCGCCACTCGAGGCGATACTCTGTAAGACCCTCAAGTCAATGTGTCTCAGCGGGACCCTCCAGTCCCGTAGCTCGTTAGACCCTCCGGTCCGATCTAGCTCGTTGGACCCTCCGGTCCGATCTGGTTGCGAGCCTTTCGGCCTCACGGATCATTGGACCCTCCGGTCCGGTCTATAAACTCCGCATAGCATAAATCACAAAGACATAATGCATAGCATACTACATACAACAGGATAACATAATACTCAATGTAAGCACATAAGACCTTCCGGTCACACATAACTACCACTCAAGGTAAAGTACAGTGAGAATACTCACCTGACAAGCACCAAGTAAAGACCTCGCTCCCGAATCTCGAACTAGCCTCCGCCTAACACAAGGAATGAATATCTCTAAGTGATACTCTAATCACAAATCTAATGACCGAAGGCTATTCTTTCTCTCATTAATTCTTTTGAAGTGGATAAAAGACCATTTTACCCCTCCATGGTCTCTACTACTCATGTTGACCAAAACCCCAAAGTCGACAAAAGTCAAACTCGAGTCAACAGTCCATGTTTGACCTGACTCGCCGAGTGCACCCCTGCAACTCGTCGAGTCCACTTATTTTCCTCAGAAGTCTCGTGACAGTCCAGCTCAGCTCGTCGAGTTGACCCCCAACTCGTCGAGCTATCGCATGATTCAGTTCTTCGGGACAAACCCTAACCAACTCGTCGAGTCGGCTCATTGACTCGGCGAGTTCATTCATACCAAATGTTCATTCAGACGATTTCAATCAGATCCATTACTCCAAACACGAGATCTATAATACCAAGGCTCAAAAATCACGTAAAGCTTCGATCTTTACTTTCATACATGAGATTATTGCTCCAAAATGCTAGTACATGCCTTTCATGAATGATTAAGCCCAAAAACCCTCTTAAAGATGAATAAAGCTGGGACATCTATACCCTAAGGATCTCGCAAGGTCCAGATCTGAGGTCTAGACTTCTTGATAACACATGCTACTCAAGAACCCAACCAAAATGAGAAAAATCCCTAAATCTCCATAGATATGAGATCCAACTAAATAGATGAGAAAGGTGTGGGCTTTTTACCTTCCAGAGAAGCTCTTAGAGAAGAAATGCTAGATCCCACAACCTCATCCCACTCCTTGCTTGAAGCTCACTCCTCTTCTTCCAAAAATATCCAACAAAACACTTGATACAAGCTCAAGGACTCTCTCTTAGCTTCCATGGCCACCTAGGGTTTTACACAGGAGAGTTGAATAGAAGACGAGCTACAAATGAGGTTATAAATTCCTTTAAATAGGTCGCATGCCTGAAAGTTTAGGGTTTCCTTCGCCAGCGCTGACTCGGCGAGTCGGAACACAGACTTGTCGAGCCAGCTCATTAATCCTTGTCACCCAACGCGACCCTACTTGACGAGTTGAGGTCTCAACTCGTTGAGTCGCCCATGAAACTCATTATAACTATAGAAATGATATACCCCAGAACCAAGATGTTACAATTCTCCCCCACTTAATTTGATTTCGCCCTCGAAATCGCTCTTCATCCACACATAGCTCGAACCTATAACTTGGAAAGCACCACTGAAGAAGGCCTCATACCCCACCGATATCTCTTCTACGGACACCTGAAACCAAACAGGAACTCCCAAATCCGGAATATAACCGACCCCTCTGATTCTCTCCAGACATGAGCCAACAATCGGCTACCGATCACCCATACCAACATAGTAACGATCTGAATCATGCCCCAAGAAACGGAAAGGTTCACATCCTACCATGGCTCATCCACTGAATCTGCTATCAGAACCCATCCAAACAATGAATTCTCAACACTCTGCCCTCAGACACAAGAGAATAATCATGCTCGCTCAGAAGTGTCCTCAGACATCTAAATATCATAAGTCTCAGCTCCATTTCTCATATCCCTTTTTAACATTGTGCACCAGGTCTGATCTCGACCCAACAAATGAACCTCCAAGGTTATCCATTGCATTATCCCAACCGTCTTAATTGTTTCCTTAACACAATAACTACATCGGCCCATTGTGACAAACAAGTCACGAAGTTCGCCTTACCCCAAGTGAATGCTACACTCCCAACTGAAGATCAACTCAACCCCGACCTCTATCGTCTATTGCTCATAGTTCCACGCATCTTGCGGTACCTCCCGTACCTGAGTACTGACCTACACCGGTCTACGACATCAGATGATAAACAATTTCTCCCATCATGGAATCCACCTAGAATCTAGAACCTCATCTTGCTTACCCAACGCACCACCAGAGCCAAACTCGAACTCGAGAGTTTGGTCCGACCCAGAGTTGGAACCACTCGTCCCAATAAAGCACTCGACTCATGACCCATGATTCGCGACCCGCGCATATATCACTTCTCCAATTCCCTTGGGTTGTGACAACCACAACTCCAATCCAAGTATAACAATTCTCGACAAACATGGAGACCCCAGTCTCGCCCCTAGTTCGACCATCAGGCCCCCAAAAACTCAATTATTAGTGCTACCCAAGCCTAAAACTCATCCGCGTCTTACTCTGACCAAAGAGTACTCGTCACAACACCCTCTCGCTGGCTATTGCGCACTACGGATCCCCACAACATCACAACAATGTCTCACTGACTAGTGAGTACTACGGCTTCCCACAGCATCACAATAACCTCTCACTGACTAGTGAGTACTACGGCTCCCCGTAGCATCTTAACAACCTCTCACTAACTAGTGAGTACTACGGCTCCCCGCAGCATCACAACAACCTCTCACTGACTAGTGAGTACTACGACTCTATAGCATCACAACAACCTCTTACTGACTAGTAAGTACTACGGCTCCCCGCAGTATCACAACACCTTCTCACAAGATAAGCCCGACATAGCTAGGTGTTCACATACCCATTCAAAAGTGAGCGTCACTACTCCTGTCGACAACTGACATGACAAAATCCTTTTCTCATTGCAATCCTCTTTCTTAATAATCTCGTTTAATCACCATTTATCCGAAGTGATCCCACCGGAACCATAGATACTTGCTAAACCATTTGTCAACTCTCAACTCAGAACTCAGAATAATCTAGAAATAAGGACATCATACCCGGATACCTTGGTACACCAACACAGAATCTCCCGATGTTTTTCCCAATTTACTGATTTCATACTCGAGACCCCATGCTTGGATACCACATTGCTCTTTCAGAATCTCTCAACCGTTCTTTCTATCGCACCACTTGAAACCTCCGAGTATTCCATCTCCTGATTTGAAACATCGAGGCATCGTCAATGGCTCAGAACATGTTGTCAACAACCCGAAACTCCCCCTCTACTGGTCACTACTCATACGGAATTACTCATATCGACCCTAAGATCGGTTGACGAATCAATTGCTGCCCTCCCATGGGTATAGATTACAATCTATACCTTCACTTGCAAATCTCAGATATTGCATCCGTAATCCAGCGACCCGATCGCACTCGAACTCGACATATGCTAACCTCGAAAAGCACAGACCACAAGAATCTTCCAATTCACTCATCCTTCTTCCAACTTATACCACATGCATTATCTCGCTCTGTACTTAGCCTCGATCACCAATAACCCTAGACTCATGAATCCGCACCACAGGTCCCTATATCCAGATCTTTAACCGTTCTTGAACAAATATTTGATCCCCTCAAAAAATACCTGGTTCTCCCCCACTCAGGGTTCAAACCTTCACTAATTGGCGCACCAACAATCTATCCCATAGACTGTTTCCACTAGTAGCATCACGCCTACTCTTGGAAGGTGCTATGCAACGCTCTATGATCTCCCCGACAAGGATCAAACAATTCCCAATACCCCAAATCTCAGATGAATTCCTCAGAACTTCTCATCATGACTGCCTCTAGTCATTCAGAATCTCGCACCATCCCATTACCGGACATCTCAACTGTCCAGTAGTAACCCTAACTCTCAGTCTGAAAATAATGAACTAACATACTCCTCATTCTCGACTCCTCAACCAACGTCCCATCACGTGAATTATCATAAGAGTAGAGACCCCATTACCACACTCGATACTCATCAAAGACAATAAGAGCCACTGCCCCAATAACCTCTTCTTGATCGTCCGCCTTTGAAGCTAATACATGCCCTACCATGCTCAAATAGGGTGTATCCTTTTCCTTAACCATCTTAGTCCCCACTGACAACCTGCTCATGCTTTATCGTTACCTCTCGACAGACATACTGCTCAAATACGCTGATGGAAGGTCGCCATCAATGCTAACCCGCAGGGTTTTACCCCCCAAGCTCAGAACCCGAAATCTCGACACCTCTTATGTTTCCCCCAGGAAATGGAAATAACACCACCCCGGTCACAGAAGGTGACATCTCCATTATGTTGGATAAGGTGTCTAAGTCCATAACTTATTTGGTATATATTTGACCCTACCCGGCATGGTCCATTTGGGTTGCACTTCACCCGAACAATTTATGGATAATTTTATGAGAGTTATACACATATGTTTATTAATATATTATAAGTTATAATATATTAATATGAAGTCATGTTATTTAATTAGTCTTAGTCTTAAATTAATTATGAATTAATTTAGAGATTAAAAGGAAGACTAATTAGATTATGGGCTATTGGTTTTATATGGTGTGGGCTAACACTCATTTGTTAATGGGCTAGGCTTATATGGAAGTCCATGGATGATCCATGGAGCTTTTAACCCATGGATCCTTGGAAAAGGAAAGGTCATGGGTTATTAGGGTTTCACCCTAACCATGTACACTATATAAGCATGCTTATGATGCATGAAATAGCCACTAGTGTGTGTTTGTGTGTGGCCAAAAATTACAAGTGTGTGTACACTCTCTAAAGGTTTCCAAGTGTTTGTGGTGATTTGTGATTTCCATTTGAGGTATTCACACTATTGGTGCTTGGCTCTCAAACTCCAAGGAATCAATCACATCAAAAGGTATGTAATCTCATCTAACTCTTTTATGTTTAAATGTTCCCCATGCCAGGTTAGATAAGTTATGAAACTTGGAAAATTATTATTTTGCATGTATTTAGACAAACATAGATCCAAGGTTTATTAGGGTTGCATGCACACTTAGGAAGTGTTAGATTGCTCAAAACCCAACACATTATTGGCTGATTGCTCAACTCATGTCGCAATCCTCCATAAACGCCATCTCTACTCATCCTTGAGTCTTGTGACTTCATCTGACATCTCACCAAAAATACCTTAGAGTCATCTCAACTCCCCTCACAAGGGATGCTTCGTTGGAACTTGTTCCACATGGCCCTCTGACCTCATACTCTATCGCATTTGATCTCGGTCTAACTAATCACAACGGAATAACTGGTAGAACCAGTAACACTAACCGCCACGGGTCATGATACTCGAATCATGTGGCCACCTCTCGATCTGCTATAAACCATGGTACTCAAACCATGTCATCACCTCTCAATCTTCTACCAATCATGGTACTCGAACCATGACATCACCTCAAAATCTTCTACCAATCATGGTACTCGAACCATGACATCACCTCTCAATCTGCTACCAATCATGGTACTGGAACCATGACATCACCTCTCAATCTGCTACCAATCATGGTACTTGAACCATGACATCACCTCTCAATCTGCTACCAATCATGGTACTCGAACCATGACATCACCTCTCAATCTGCTACCAGTCATGGTACTCGAACCATGACATCACCTCTCAATCTGCTACCAATCATGGTACTCGAACCATGACATCACCTCTCAATCTGCTACCAATCATGGTACTCGAACCATGGCATCACCTTTCAATATGCTACCAATCATGGTACTCGAACCATGACATCACCTCTCAATCTGCTACCAAACATGGTACTCGAATCATGACATCACCTCTCAATCTGCTACTTACGTTCTCCTGAATACTCCCTGCATCGAGTATGGGTCCTCTGCTTTCAGTAGTACGGGCCCATACTACCTGCCACATCTACCCATACTTTCTACACAGACCATCCCAGAGTCCCTAAGTAGCTGCTCAACCTTCTCAATCACCAATCCCGGCACGCGTGATCGCTTCCCCGCAAAATGCTCTACTCTGTCACCATACTCATCTGACTAAGGTCACTTCCTAGGCTTTTCCTAGGTTCTCACACTTCTTTGCCATCAGCTGCTGAGAAACTCCTTATGGTGCCAGTTATCTACTTCCTGAATATCATCACATTCACTTGGTAGCTGACTCCCATCATTGGGAGTTCCACAAAGCACGAAGCAAGCAGCATTCAGGCATCGAATAAACACGCAAAACCCACTCTAGGTGATAACTCCACTTGTCCTACTCATACTCAAAAGATATCACCGAACTCAGCAACTCTACCCCTCGCGGGTAGCTAACTACTCTCTCAGTAGGCTCCACAAATGCTTATCTAGGTATCTCTCCTAGATTACTCCTCTACTCAAATCCCTCTCTAAAAGGATTCCTGCTGGATACTCTTACTCAACACATACTCGAAAGCATATCACAGAATACAGCAAATCCTAGGCTAAGGCATCACAAATCAGGCCACTCTAATCCTAAATATGAATACCTAGCCTACTCTAGCATGAATAATATCTCATACACATAACGTAAGGGTATTTTGGGAAATCACCGTTCGGGCACTGACTGATTGTACACACTGCTCTTTTGCGCTTTCTCTTGAAATCTTTTACTCGTTTTGGAAAGAAAAATCGTTTCTTTTGAAAACTTTTCTCAAATCCTCAGTTTGAGTCCAGATATGCCCAAAGGTGTATCCGAATCCCTCAAACCAAGGCTCTGATAACAACTTGTAACAACGTAAGTTTTCAAACCAATTTTTCATTTAAACATTGCATACTTTTCATAACATATTGTATAAAAATATCGTTTCTTCAAATTACAAAACACAACTCCATTAATAATCCAGGATCCTCATAACTCTTTCTCTGGTGTGTACAATCAAGTCGGTGCCGTCCCGCGATCCTAAGAAACCTAAAACACATAACACATAACACAGTAAGCATAAAGCTTAGTGAGTTCCCCAAAATACCACGCACAACAATTCGCCACTCGAGGCGATACTCTGTAAGACCCTCCAGTCAATGTGTCTCAGCGGGACCCTCCAGTCCCGTAGCTTGTTGGACCCTCTGTTCTGGTCTAGCTCGTTGGACCCTCTGGTCCGGTCTGGTTGCGAGCCTTCCGGCCTCACGGATCATTGGACCCTCCGGTCTGGTATATAAAATCCTCATATCATAAATCACAAAGACATAATGCATAGCATACCACATACAACAGGATAACATAATACTCAATGTAAGCACATAAGACCTTCCGATCACACATATCTACCACTCAAGGTAAAGTATAGTGAGAATACTCACCTGACAAGCACCAAGTAAAGACCTCGCTCCCGAATCTCGAACTAGCCTCCGCCTAACACAAGGAACGAATATCTCTAAGTGATACTCTAATCACAACTCTAATGACCGAAAGCTATTCTTTCTCTCATTAATTCTTTTGAAGTGGATAAAAGATCATTTTGCCCCTCCATGGTCTCTACTACTCATGTTGACCAAAACCGCAAAGTCGACAAAAGTCAAACTCGAGTCAACATTCCATGTATGACCTGACTCACCGAGTGCACCTCTACGACTCGTCGAGTCCACTTATTTTCCTCAGAAGTCTCGTGACAGTCCAGCTCAGCTCGTCGAGTTGACCCCCAACTCGTCGAGCTATCGCATGATTCAGTTCTTCGGGACAAACCCTAACCAACTCGTCGAGTCGGCTCATTGACTCGGCGAGTTCATTCATACGAAATGTTCATTCAGACGATTTCAATCAGATCCATTACTCCAAACACTAGACTTATCATACCAAGGCTCAAAAATCATGTAAAGCTTCGATCTTTACGTTCATACATGAGGTTATTGCTCCAAAATGCTAATACATGCCATTCATGAATGATTAAGCCCAAAAACCATCTTAAAGATGAATAAAGTTGGGACATCTATACCCTAAGGATCTCGCAAGGTCCAGATCTGAGGTCTAGACTTCTTGATAACACATGCTACTCAAGAACCCAACCAAAATGAGAAAAATCCCTAAATCTCCATAGATATGAGATCCAACTAAATAGATGAGAAAGGTGTGGGCTTTTTACCTTCCAGAGAAGCTCTTAGAGAAGAAATGCTAGATCCCATAACCTCATCCCACTCCTTGCTTGAAGCTCACTCCTCTTCTTCCAAAAAGATCCAACAAAACACTTGATACAAGCTCAAGGACTCTCTCTTAGCTTCCATGGCCACCTAGGGTTTCACACAAGAGAGTTGAACAAAAGATGAGCCGCAAATGAGGCTATAATTTCCTTTAAATAGGTTGCATGCCTGAAAGTTTAGGGTTTCCTTCGCCAGCGCTGACTCGGTGAGTCGGAACACAGACTCGTCGAGCCAGCTCATTAATCCTCGTCACCCAATGCGACCCTACTCGACGAGTTGAGGCATCAACTCGTCGAGTCGCCCGTGAAACTCATTATAACTATAGAAATGATATACCCTGGAACCAGGATGTTACACATTCCGAAGTGGTTCACATCTAGTCATATACTGAAATGGTTCGCATTCGCATCCAAAGACTTCAGACTGGGATGGATTGCGAAAATTCGCATCCAATCGCAACATGCTTCCTTTTCGCATCTGATTCCATTTTCTCACACATCATCATGTTCGCATTCAATAGTGCTTTCGCATCCATAAGCCTTTTCACACTCAATATTCTTTTCTTTCAAATCACCTTTTACATTCGCATCAACAAACCAATGAAACCTCATCCATGCCCATGTAGTACTCGATAATAAGAACAGAAATGATGTGGGGTACTACAACCGAATATAATAACAAGAGAGCAACGGAATGGGCATTTCATGTAATATTCGTCCTTACAAGGGATTAATCGTAGTTACCTATAACATTATAACAATATTCTTCTATGTTTGCAAGCACCTTTTGCCCTTTTGCTTAATCAAATCTTCAGCTGTTCAAACAAACCCTAGAACAAGAAGATTTTATTTTATCCATTAGGTTATCCATAATACATTGAACTAATGGATTGTCACGTTATCATTGTAAATTCAATCAGCTCTATCGGATTTTTTTCTATAATGTATTAAACTCCACAAAGTTCAGTAGAACATTACAAAGATAACTTATAATTTGTATGTAAGAATTAGAAATTTTCCTTTTCCCATTGAAGAGTTAATGGTCATTGAATTCCAAGGTATCATCTCACAATGGTAGAGTTTCATCCATTGAATGACAACTATATTTGTCACTTCATTCAACTCTCTCATTGAAACTCATCATTATGGATGCTCTTATAGAAGGAACGAAAAATAATAATATAATGTATATTCATTTATATGTTCTTTTATTCATCTATATTAGGCCCATGTATCATTGTATTGTCAGCATGTATATATTTTTGTGTAGTGTAATCTTATCGGTTATGAAAAATATACCAACCATCATGGTATCAAAGTTGTAACATACTATTTCCACATTCTATCCTTATCGTTGATCATATCTATCTCTCTTTACTTCTCTAGAAAAAACTCCAGGCGACCCAAGTGCTCACAGCTAGTATTCACGGCCTACACCCTAATAACATTTCTCTCCCATTCATCCCCTTTTCATCACCACCATGAATAATGACACCACAATTTAGGATTCAATTGAAACCCCTTAAGCATTAGTAACATATGTGCCTACAATCCTCTCTAGCTTGATCTCCATGAGTTGAATTATGATGTGTGGCGTGAATTGTTTGTAGCTTATAGTATAAATTTTGGTGTTCATCATCACCTTGAAGAAGCCGCACCTTCTAATCTCACTCCCGAATGGAAAAGTATTGACTTGTTAGTAAATTATGGATAAACTAAACGATTAACAAGTATTTCCTTGAAATGATTCTCAAGAAGAACATGATTTCTAACCGTGTTTGGAAGAACATCGAAGACCTTTATCGTAACAACAAGGATGCTCGTGTTAGACAACTAAACAATCAACTTTGTATTATTAAAATCATGGATCTTTTCGTTACTAGGTATTATCAAAATCTTAAAGTCCTCTATGATCTTCTTGTTAATATACATGAAAACGTTCAGGAGAATAACCTTGTTACCTACATAATAAATGGATTCAGATAACAAGTATGACCAAGTTGCTAGCAGCATTCGCCACCATTATCTCCAATCCTAGTCAATGCTTTTCTTTGTAGAAATACGACTGTCATGCTCTCTTCCTGATTAAAATCGCTCACTGGGACAATATTGGTTTTATACTCAAAATAAATTTCAAAAACTCGAGCTTAGCAACAAAAGCTTTTTAAAATGAATATCATAAATTAGTTGATTTCTCACCAATTATCATCTTGAAATCAAATGAAAGATTAAAACAACCAAAGAGGTAAAAAAAATAACAACCTTTATAGACTTTGAGTCCTCAAAGGGAGGCTTGGAAGTTGATGGAGATGGCAAAAAAAACTCAAAATAGATCTTCCCTAGAAGTATCCACCAAACAAGTATTAGGGACCAAAGATGTTATCCTTCTCTTGTATTAAGTACTTCTTAAACTATTAAGAACTAATACCAAATTAGTCTTAAGAGAAGCAAGTTATAAACACTTCAACTCTACACTACACAATGCAAGAGTGAAGAAGGTAAAGCCGAGAAAAAGTTATGGATTTTAAGAGGAAAAGGAAGAAAAAACAGAACTCTTTTGAATTCCCTTGGTCCCTTTTTATACTTACATGGATGTAATGAAAGCCATACTTCCATTTAATGCTAAAGCATATCTCCTAGAAAAAGCATGGTGTGTAAGCTGCAAGTCTAACAAGCAACCTCCATACTACGTTACTATTCTTAGTCGTACATACTCAAGAGAGGAGTGATGCGAATTTCATTAGCTCTTTTTTTGATATGTATAAGTATTAATATTAATCAACTTCAATAGGTCAAAAAATACGTACACAACTTATTTAATCATACTATATGAGTAACTAGTTGTTTTCTCTCTTGAAAATATTATTTTTATAAAAAAAATAATTTCTCAATTAAATACAAGATTTTTTAATATTTATTATAATCAAATTCTAATAGATAATCAATAAGTGTCTACTTTCTATAAGGTGTGAACCTATATGATCATATGTTATTAGCAAATATCATTCTTTAATGATTCTTGAGCATATAGATTTTTCAATTTCTCACTTGCACATGACTCATCATAAATTGATATAGACAGTGGTGAACATATAGTAACATTTCATTCCCTTAATAACACAAGAAGAAATGTTATTCTTCAACATCCAATTCCTAAAATCTCAAAACTGCAATTGATGTATAAGGTAAGTTATCAGTTATCCCTTGGTTATAAACATCCTGTTGAACATGAGATATGGATCACAATCAATCTCATTTGGTATTCAACGTTTGGTAATGTGTGTTAGATGTCTAACTATCAACACATAAGAGGAACGAATCCCATTTCGACTACATACAACTCTTGTATATCTCATACCACACTGGACAATGGCCTTTTATAACTGTCTGGTCCAAAAATAGTATTTAATCATATCAAGGTATAGTGTTCCCTACACTCGAGACCCAATATGCAAAAAAGGTATTAAGGGTACAAATATAGTATCTTTGTCAAGTATCACTCATGTTAGCGATCCGTGAGGTAATCTTGCAACAGGTCATGTCCAATATTTTTTTCTGACAAGTACCTATGAATATTGGTTAACAACCTTTTGCCCTCTTTCATCTTATGATAGTCAACCAATCCATTTTATACTAGTATTATTTCATAATTATTCCCATAATTATGACCGACTATGGACTTTTAGAATAATTAGATTATTCATGGATTAAACATGTTAATATATAACACAACAAGCATTAGTGTGGAGATCATATCTCAATATATCAAAATAATATAACAGTTGTTGTCATAATGTCCCAATATCCAAATACTAAATTCAATTCAAATCTTATTTCTAGAATAATAAAGTCATATACCTCAAGTATGACCTTTTATGCTTAGCTTTATGGAAGCCCTTAATTAATGGGCTTGACTAAATTTTATTTATGTGAATTATGTGAATACGATCATCCCCTTATTTAACTTTTTTCTAAGGATAATTAAATATCTTGGAGAATTTGATTGGTGCTCTGCTGCGACTTAGAGTTCTTAGCTGAATTAAGTACACTCTTGAAATCATAAAATATTTTTTGGTGGTCCGTGAATAGAAGGACTCATCCTAGTTTTTCAATGAACTTATTCATCCAATCATATTAGATTACAACTTTTTGAGTATCAGTGTATTCTTGTTATGTAGTAGATTGTGCTATTATGTTTTGCTTAGAGCTAATTCCAACAAAACCTATCGTCATTCATAATAAAGTCATAACCCGATTATATTTCATAGTTATTTCTATCTATTTTGAAGTCAGCATCTTATGTAATAATTTACATAAAGTCTTCTTCTAAATTGATTAACTCATGAATATTCTCTAGTTCTTCTTAAGTAATTCTAGAATGTTCTTATAGTCATCTAATGACTTTCCCATATATATTATTGGTATCTCATGATATACTCATAGAATAATTACATACCTTGTATGGAGCATAATATGGCATAATTGATGGATTCATTTGTCAAAGAAAATGAAAAACAAATCATTTTATCTAGCTCAAACATTTATGCTAGGACCTTTTTGAGGCAAGCTCAAAATGGTGTCATGTGGCATTGTTAAGAGTCCTCATAAGGAATATTACATCTTGATCCCTTTCAAGATATTGTCAACATATGCATAAAGATTAGAATGTTAACATTCATCTTTATCTATCTCCATATATTTTACATTCCATGAATGTATTTTTTCTTTCCTATGTCTTTTATTTTCAGAAACACTTTCTAAGCCAAGGCGACAACTGATGGGTTTCGAGCAAAACATCATTCCTATGGTGTACATGCAAAGCCTAATAGATTTTGGATCTAGTTTCTCTAATGAACATGTAATTGAATATCCAAAGCTATAAATCCTAGATCTAGCATACAATTAATCATATTAACATAATATAGGGTTTAGATCTAACCTTTGATTGTTATATAGCAATAACAATCTAATCCTTGGCTTCAGAAAGCTTAGTGTCTCAAGTGTTGCCCCTCTAATGGAGTCACAAACACCACTAAGCAACAAGATAAAAAAAAGAGAAGAGAGGGGAGGCACCAAAAACGGCTGGAAACCCTAATCCAAGTGTTAGCCACGTTTTTGGTGCATAGAGGGCCTTTATATACATGTAGGCTATTAGGGTTTACAACTAGGAAACCCTAATCTGGCTGCTTAAGCCCTAAGCAGCTCATGGACTCCTTTAACATATCCCTTGGACGAATCCCTTATGGGCTTCCCACAGAATTCGTCCAACCTATATTATTTAGGTAATCCATAGCCCAATTGCAATTATCTTATAATTACAAATCCAGTCCCCTAAGTTTAATTAATCTCTTTTAGCCACAAAATTAATTCTTAATTAATTATTGACTAATATTAATTAAACAATATGATTTCTCCTTTAATATATTATTCTCATAATATATTAGTAAATCATAATTAAACCTTTATCTCCTTAATTCATCCTACATATTGCTATGGTGAAGGCAACCCAAAAGGACCATGCTCATAATTGGGTCAAGTACATACCAAAATAGTTATGGACTTAGACACTAATCCAACAGTCTCCCACTTGCATAATTAACTCAATTGGAATGGCACAGAAGCAAAATAATGTCAACACGATAGGTTGTAAGCCTTAAGTCGTGTGTTAGTGATGATCGATATGGTTTATTCTTGATTTGTTCTTGAAACCTTTTACAAGATCGTTAAAACTCCCACTGACCTCTTGACATATATGATTCTCTTGTCAGAAAACTTTTCTAGACAAAATAAATATTCAAGAGTTAGTGTAGTTCTTATCAAGACAAAACACTTCACATAATTGGTCCTAGTTGGTCTTTGTCTTATCCAAGACAGCACAACTTACCAATTTCAAATGTGCAAGAATAAGAAAACTTTTTCAACCTCCACATTTGTTGAGTGTTATAAACCTTCTTAAGACTTGTCACTCAATTCAAAATCATGGAGTATAACTCTAAGACTTGATATTGGAATGAAGTATGATTGACTTCTTGATTTAACCATTTCCACAATTCTCGATTCCTCTTCTTAGACATACAAATGCACTAAGACTCACTTAGAGGATCAATTGAGATATGGTTCTTAATCATTAAGACTTATCATAAAACACAATAAAAGGTATCCTTATTCTTAGAATAGAGAAACTTTTATCTTTCTGCCTACTTGATTCTTCCTTATTCGTCCTGCTATTCATTGAAACTCTTTCAATCAACTCAGAATTATACTTAATCTTATAAGTATAATCATATTTACTAAACTTTAGTAAATCATGAAGAATATCTTTATCACTCTTGTGGTGGACATGATCAAAGCACAACCTAGTGTACTCAATCTCCTAGTCCTTCACTTGACACTTTGTCAAAGAATTAGTCTAATTTTAAAATATGAAGTTTCTCATTCATCACGCAATCAAGTTGTATGATTCCAAGTTTCTGTCCAATTGAAACTTGGGCGATGAGAAACTCTCTCTATTTGGTAAATTCTTGACATTTCCACAAATAACATAATTAAGAATCAAATTCATTATTGCTAATAATAGAAACTTTCAAACATCAATTTTTCATACACGTCATTGCAAGGATAAATAAATAAGATAAAATCAAAATTCAATTTATTGCGAAATTTTTTTTTCTTACAATTCAATTCAATTGAAAAACTATGTCATTACATATTTCTTAGCAATCTATTCTAACTCCAAGTAGTAGCTCAAGAATCTAATCTTCAAGCAATGCGATCGAAATCCATTTCTTCACGATCAGATTCAGCTCACTTCTTCCCTTAAGCTTCCTCTCTTTTCTTCGATCATACAAAACATCAAAATGTAATCTTATCACATCATGTATTAAGAATCTAGAATAGGAACTTAAAAGAGTTAGATGATGGATTTTACCTGAAGTAGAGCCATACGTCTTGACTCTCCCATCTCTTAGATCTCTCAGGTAGATTGGGCAGCTTCGTCTCCAATGCCCCTTCTCTTGGCAATAAAAGAAAATTGACTTTTTTGGAATGACACAAGGAACTATCTCAGAGTTTACCTTTTCTGGATCTCCAATGTCATCATTTTTAATGTCCGTTGAAGTTTGGGAGTTTGATTCACCAGACAAATTTGCTTGACCAGCACACCAAATCATTGCTGATCCAGCAGCTATAAGCAAATAGGTGAGATCAATGAGGGTCACGTCGTGATCCATCATATAGTACTCTCTAACGAACTCACTATATGATTCAGGAAGTGCCTGCAGAACCCAGTCAACAGCCAACATCTCTGAGATATCGACACCCAACATCTTTAACCTGTCAATGTGTGACTTCATCTCTAAGACGTGTGCACACACACGTTTCCCATCTTCGTGTTTACTTGCCAAAAGGGCTTGAGTGAGCTTGAACTTTCAAGCCTTTGAACTTGTGGGTTAGGGAGAACAATTGGAGGAAGTGGAGGGAGTGAAGCATGACTCTCATTTCCTTGATCGTATCTCGGAACGTCATCTTCATTTGGAAAGCTTGTTCCAAAGGATTTGGGAAGACCATTGTAAGATTCAGACATCTACAAAACGAGAGAAAATTCAAGTTAAGTTGATTAGAATCCTTGATGTAACACCCAAATGAAACATCAAGGCTAGGATCCAACAAAATACTCTACAATCTAGAAGAGGGATGTCGTAATCTAGTCGCAGAATATTTAAAGGTAGGTAAATGACGATTTACCAATTTCCACCATGAAAAATGAAAAGGAAGTTTAAGTTTTCAATGAATTGAAATTCCTAGATCTTTTGAGATTCATTGAACTTTTCAATGGCATGTTTAATCTCGATTGTACTCTTCTATTTGTGACTGGGATGTCGAGGATCACAAATAAGGTGTGAATAACCATACAAATCACATGGTGCACCCAATGCTACAATCACTTAATCAATGTGTCGGTTAGCCACACACGCTCCATTGATCTATGATAAACATCGAGCCACCCTTCGCTACCAATGTCATCCCCAAATTAGTGTGTCGGTTAACCACACACGCTCCACTAACGTTTGACAAAGGTACGAAGTGTAATTCCATGGATTAGCATACAATTTCACATTTTGCCTAAAGTAACTATGATTTAGGAATTCGTAAAAGCATTTAGTTACTTTGTACTTCATTATACTTATAATGGAAGGTTTCTATCCTATCCTACCCGTTCGGCTAACGAGCCTCCACTAGTCAAGAGTGGGGTGGGTAAGAGTGGATACCCATTCAATCGCCATTTTATAGGCAATTTTCATAAACACCCCTTATAGACCAGCTTCGTGAATGAGGCCTACTAACGGTAAGACTAACTGTTTACTCATACATATATATAATATTAGACTTTTAATGTTATATATAGTATATGATATATTTTATACTTTTAAAATACTAGGTGGTTTAATTTAGTAAATTATACTTTTAATTTCATTAAATGTAAACCAAAACTTTATGGGTTTATTAAATCTCTTTTTATTATACACTTTAATTAATAAATAAAACCATAAGGGTGTGATTTGAACTTTTCAAATTACTAGGGTTTTAGAATTTAAAATTTCAAATTAAGACTTTTAATTAATTTTAAAATCCAAAACTTGAGGGCAAGTTTTGAAACTTTTCAAAACATTAGGGTTTAACTTATTTAAATTTCAAAAACAAAACTTTTAAGTTCAAATTTAAACTATAAAACCTAAAGGGAGTAATTTGAAACTTTTTTTCACTAGATAATTCAAATCTAAATTACATATAGTCATTATTTATCTAATAAAACAAAAGATTATCTAAATTTGACAATTATCTTCAATTTGGGCAAGGATAAACTCCAAATATTGATAAAAATCGGATTTTATTAATATAAAACGTTTTAGGTAATTATCTACAGCCAAAACAGGGAGAAAATCGCGAAATATAGCTGTCAGACCCGCTGACTCGTCGAGTACCCTGTGGACTCGGCGAGTCCACCCCCAAAAAGTCAAAATTTTCGATTTTTCATTCAAATAAGCATCAAGTTCACTAACAAACAACCCTAAGCTCTAATACCACTGATGGGTTTCGAGCAAAACATCATTCCTATGGTGTACATGAAAACCCTAATAGCTTTTGGATCTAGTTTGTCTAATGAACATGCAATTGAATATCCAAAGCTATAAATCCTAGATCTAGCATACAATTAATCATATTAACATAATATAGGGTTTAGATCTTACCTTTGATTGCTATATAGAAATAACAATCTAATCCTTGGCTTCAGAAAGCTTAGTGCCTCAAGTGTTGCACCTCTAATGGAGTCACAAACACCACTAAGCAACAAGATGAAGAAGAGAAGAGAGGGGAGGCACCAAAAATGGCTGGAAACCCTAATCCAAGTGTTAGCCACGTTTTTGGTGCATAGAGGGCCTTTATATACTTGTAGGCTATTAGGGTTTACAACTAGGAAACCCTAATCTGGCTGCTTAAGCCCTAAGCAGCCCATGGACTCCTTTAACATATCCCTTGGACGAATTCCTTATGGGCTTCCCATAGAATTCGTCCAACCTATATTATTTAGGTAATCCATAGCCCAATTGCAATTACCTTATAATTACAAATCCAGTCCCCTAAGTTTAATTAATCTCTTTTAGCCACAAAATTAATTCTTGACTAATATAAATTAAACAATATGATTTCTCCTTTAATATATTATTCTCATAATATATTAATAAAT
Organism: Lactuca serriola; assembly: GCF_051521515.1. Classification (NCBI taxonomy): domain Eukaryota; kingdom Viridiplantae; phylum Streptophyta; class Magnoliopsida; order Asterales; family Asteraceae; genus Lactuca; species Lactuca serriola. The sequence continues at coordinate 14,402,610 of NC_136413.1, forward strand.
CATAATGAAACCTTTCTCTTCTTAATTCATCCTACATATTGCTATGGTGAAGGCAACCCAAAAGGACCATGCTCATAATCGGGTCAAGTACATACCAAAATAGTTATGGACTTAGACACTAATCCAACAACAGCGTCTTACATAATCAGGATGTAATTTCCCATGATTAAGTATGTCTTTTTCATACAAGATTTAAGAATATCACTATTCTCCCAATAATTCTTAGTAAACACATATGTTATCCTCATTTTGATGTAAAAACATACTTTGTGTTTTCATTATTAAAATGTTGCTTCCAACCTTGAGATGCTTGCTTTATATTCATAATTGGATCTGTAATCTTATACATTTTGCTAGGATATCTTGGATTAAGAAAACCTCCATGCTAAACTATAAAGACGTCTTGAAGTAGGTGTCTATTAAAGAAAGCGAACTTCATGAAATCTATTGTCGTATCTCATAATCATAGAATATAGTTATGGTAAATAATATCATTTTTTATATAATCATAGTTACTTGATAATAAGTTTGGCCATAGTCAATGACATAAGTATGAGTAAATCCTTTTATAGCAAGTCTTTCTTAATGTGTATAGATCTCTATGTTTGTTTTCTTTCTAAAAGAACCACTTACTCCTTGTACTCTTACTATAAGGAGGAAGATTATTTATTTTTATACTTGATTATTATACACGGATAGCATCTCAATGCTCATGGATCCAAGTCATTTATCAGGTTCAAAATCTGATATAGCATTTTGGTAGTAGATAGTTTACCATAAACTATCAAGAATAACTCATCAATGAGAAATTGCATATTTCTCAAGCTATAGATGAATTCTACCATATATGCGAGCAATTTGTGTTTCTGGATAACTATTATCCACGTTCAACAATTTCTTGTTAAAATTAGTGTCAGATTTTACTACGATGGGATATTGTTCGTGAGCTACTTCAAGTTTCATCTTTGAAGGATTTCACGATTTGATCCCAAGTGAGCATACTTGTAGGAGGTATGTAGGGAAAGTTGTAGAAGGTTGTTGAGTACAAAAGTCTAATATATACGGAAACGGTAGATGAATATAGAATCCAAGGAAGAAAGGTCGATCAAAGAACAGAAAAGATATTACATCTTAGCATTGCAAAAAGAATTGTCACTTCTGAAACTAGTGCCCAGAACCTTAACATATAAAAGGCATGAAGGAGATGAATATGGCACCAGATTTTGATGATGCCGTGATTTTTGGTATAGAAAGTTCAACTAAATCTCGGATAATAGATATGGGTGCTTCATTTCATGACAATCAATGTAGAGAAGTAACACATAATTTCTTGCATTGTAGTGTGAAGGTGAGGCTAGTCGATAACAAGATATTATATATATATATATATATATATATATATATATATCACATGTGTAAGGTATGTTGTCCTCAAGACTACCATGGGTATGAATTGGACATTGAAAAATGTTAAATATGTTCCAAACATAATGAGAATATTGATATCGTTTGGGAAGTTAGATGACAAATTCCATCATGTTGATTTTGGTAAATAGTATTGAAATGTAACAAATGGAACCTAGTTGTTGCAAGAATATAGAAATAGGGAGCATTATACATGGTTGAAGTTTTTGTATATGGGGAAAATGCAACTATTGAAGATACATGAACATCTATTATATAACACTAAATACTTGGTTATATGAATAAGAAATGGATGGAGATGTTAGCTTCAAAATGCAAAATTTTGAACTTTAATAGTGTAACAGTTGAATTTTGTGAGAATATGTTCTTGGTTAACAAAAGAAAGTTACATTTATAAAGATAAGATAACCACCCAAGAATTGGATGTTTAAGTTGGTTCATTGCCACCAACATTAGTATCTAAAATAGAAGGCTCACGGTATTATGTTACCTTCATCATTGATTCCATGAGGATGGTATGCATTTATTTTATCAAAAATAAATCTAATGTTTTAACACCTTCAATATATGGAAAGTTACTATTGAGAATAAAATAAATATGCAGATCAAGTTCTTGACGTCAGATAATTGGGAAAATACATCAATAAATAGTTTGTTGATTATGGCATTGAAAATAGGAGGAGAATGTTGATGACAGTTCCAAATACACCTCAACGTAATAGAGTTGCTAAGAGGATTAATAGAACACTAAATAACAGGGGATAGAGCTTGAGACTAGATGCAACTCTATGATATGGCCATATTCTATCGTATATTTTAGGTGGTGTATTGTGTTTTTAGCTACATTTAGTCATTATTTGCTATAAATGATATTTAATTTGTTTATATTTTGTTTTTGTAGCATCGAAGACACTCTCAAGGAAAAAGGAGCTAAATGTTAGGTTGGACGTTAGGAAACTGAAAACATTCATCAAAAGAGGAATTTGTGCAAGAAGTGGTTGCAACCTCGTGGTCATATGTATGCCATGGCGTGGTGATGTGTCATGGCCTAGAAGATTCTCGGGCGCATTACTTGGAAAGTTTGGAGGGCACGTATAAAACACGACGCCACGACGCAGTGAGCTATCTACCACGGTGTGGTAACATAATTTTGGAAACCTTATATATACGATCATTAGGATAGAATTTGAGGGAAAGTTGCAATATTTTGTGACTATTGACGACTAAAAACTCCCTAGAAACCTTAAGGAGGCCAAAGATTAATTGAGGAACAATATTCAAAGAGATCCAAAGACGATAAGTGATTAATCATTCGGTTTGCTTGATTTCAACATGTCTAATCTAGTTTACTCAATGTTTATTCGTGTTTCTGAATAGTTATGAGCTAAAAAATCATAAACTTTCATTTAGCACAGATGATCCTTGATACTATGTGTTGATTTTGATTTAATTTGGATTATTTAGTTGGTTTTTACTTTTGTTTGATATATCAACTACCTAGCATATTAAAGTTCTTATTTTTATTGCTTATATTCAAGTTATTTGTAGTAGATGATCATTCAAATTGCATTAACTTGTTATTTAAATATTTATGATCATTAAATGGTTAGATTGAGAGATTGAACAAATCATAAGGTTAGGTTATATGAATTAGTAACTTTGATTGTGTTAAAGAGCATTAAATATCCATGATATGTGTTTAATTAATTGTCTTGATCATAGATAAGAAGTCATTAAATATTATCACGCGTAGTTCGAATACATAAAATCAATTAAGTGTTCACTTGTTGCTTTATCATTATGATAGTCGTTCATAAACTGTTAAAGGCTAGGAAATCCAAACAAGATAACTAGTGACATTAGAAATTGGTAACCAACTAAATAATACATTGCACTAAAGAAATCAACCATAAGGAATTGGTGATTCAAAGTTAAACAAAAGTGCTCTTTAACATGATTGAAATCATTTTTTGTTTTGCTTGCTTTAGTTAAAGTAATCGTAGTTAATTAATTTGTTTTTAGTTGATGATTTAAGTTTTCTGAACATGTAAAATCAGAAAAAACCCTCATTTATATTACTTAGTTTAAATAGTAGCAATAGTTTTTATTGAAAGCATACTCATTCCCCTAGTGTTCGACACTCTTTCTTACCTTAACTATATTCTTTCTCGACTAGGTACGCTCCCTAATTGTGTTTTAAACTAGTTAAGATCTTATGGGTTTTTATAACTTTAAAATCGGTGGTAAATAAACACATCACTCTTTTGGACAGATTTAATCAGCACAATAGTGTATTTAATAAATTGTGGATCCTTGGTCCATATAGGGTTCAAGATTCCATAAGAGTAATAGAAAGGTCGAAAGTTATCTTTTACATAGTTGAAGGCATTTATTTGTATCTCTTACATCAAGATCAAGGATGAAGACAAAGTCAAGCTTCAAGTAAAGGAAAATAATTGTGCTTTTATTATCTACAAGTTAGATAACATGGGTTATCATTTTGAAAATAACCACAATAAAAGGTTTATAAGAAATTGGGATGTGACATTATATGAGAATTCCCTTTATAAAAATGATCTTGCAGCAGCCTCTAACATGAGCAAGAAACTAAAAGGTAAAGTTCAAGTCATATTTGATGAGAGCTCGAGAATCAATATGAGATTAGATTAGTCCTAGGAACCTAGAGATATTATGAGAACAAAGGATGATAAGTGTTCAAAATAAAGCTACATAGTAAGTAGAAACGGAAACATCGATCACCAAAAATCCACCAGAGAAATAATACCTTTAGCCAGATTTTCTCCATCAGTAAATTGCGTGTTGTTGGCGAAGAATGGGAACTGGAATATTATCTGAAGGCTTTGAGGATGAAAGATGCCAATGATAGTGAAATAAGGTCATAAAGGATGAGTTAAGCTCACTTGATAGAACCATACTTGGTGTTTAGTTAATTTACTAACAATGGAGAAAGCATTACATAATTAGTAGGTACTTATGGTCAAATATGAAATTGATTAAAGCAAGAGGTAAAAGACCATATTAATAGTCAAAGATTTCAACAAAAAATAAGAGTTGATTATAATGTGATATTCACTCTAGTTGTAGATATGGCAATAATTAGATTGATACTTGGTTTAATACCTAAAAAAGATTGGTACTTTCAAGTTAGAGAAAAGTTTGTATGGGTTAAAACAAGTTCCAAGGCATTAGTACTTTAAGTTTGACATATTTGTGAAAAATAATAGGTACATAAGATATGAGATAGATTATTATTGCTACATGAAGAAAATTGGCTCCTCTTACATCATCCTCTTATTATATGTTGATGATATGTTGGTAGTTGGATCTAACATGGAAAATATCAACAAACTGAAGAAGCAACTTTCTAGAGAGTTAAAGATGAAGTACTTAGGAGATTCCAAAAGATTCTAGCCAAGAGCATAGTTAGAGATAAAGTTGTTGGTACTCTAAAGTTTTCGCAAAATAAATACATCAGAAAATTTGTAGATAGATTCAACATGGTAAATGATAAGGTCGAAAGCACATCTCTTGGGATTAATTTTTGTGTGGGGGGACTATTCATTATGACTAGCGTCCTCGCGTAATTATGATAGTGATACTTTTTATACCCTAACTGGAATAGATTTATAATTGTCGTTTCCTAATGAGATTCTAAAGAAGAAATCACCAAATGCAGATAAAGACAAAAATAAATTACTAGAGTACTTATGCCTTATCAGATGGCAATTTAGTATGCTATGGTATGCATTAGGCCATATATTGTTCATACAATGGGAGTTGTCAATAGACTTATGTCAAATATGGGAAAGGAGAATTGGGAAGGAGTCAAGTGGTTGTTACTCTTCTTGAAAGAGAATTCTAAGGTTTCTTAATGTGTTAGAAGAAAGAACATAATCTTGTAAGGTTTTGTTGATGCAAATTTGGGAGGTTGTGCAGATTAAAGGAAAAGCATAACATGTTATATGTTCACAATTAAGGTAACAACTATTAGTTGGATGTCCAAATTATAGAAGGGTTTTGCTCTATCAACAACATAGAGAAGCTAGAAATGAGCTTATTTGGTTGAAGAAATTCATATTAGACTTGTGGTTCACCTTCCAAAGAATCTATTGTTTCATGGCCAAACGAAATACGTACAAATAAGGAACCACTTTAGAATATATCTTATAAGTAATGGTATCATGAACAAAGAAGATCATTGGTACGAAGAATTAAGCTGACATTTTCACCATGGTCGTAATTGCAAAGAAGTTAATGTTTTGTATGGCTTTAACTGCCTTCCAGACACTTAAAGATGAGGCATAGACAATAGAGATAGAGTGATGGGGGTTACATGATTCAAGTTTGGATGGCAGTAGATTTGTTGATCAAAATTCTAGTGGGATGTTGTTGAGTTATGGAGACTGGTCGTCCCTTTAAGGGGTAATTCATATATCAGTTGTAGCATCAAAATCCAAGAGTTGTACAAAAGTCCCATTTCTTTTTTATGACATTTTAGGGTTGACCCACATGCAACTTTATGTCAAATTGTTATTATAAATACATCCCGTGTGTACAAATGTGGCTATATGTAGAAAGCATGTGTTGATGGTTATTAATAAAATTTTGTTGTGTATTCGTAGACGTAGTTCAAAAACTTTGATCGAGTAAACCGTACTAATTCCTTGTGTTCTTTATTTTATATTTTTCTTTATATCTTTAATTGCATATTTGTGTGTTTATCGATCCTTAATCCTGAAACCCTCTATATGGGTTGATTACCCACCACGACCACCAACAAATTGGTCAATCAGTAGGCCTATATGCCCATCTAGGCAGCAACATATAGCCCAACCACTAGCAACTTTTTTTGTCTTTTTGGGAAGATCCTAAAACCACCCCCAACAACTTTGGATAAGGCCATGGCTCTACCTCAGGCTTTCCAAACCATCTTATTTTAAGACCCCAAATTTTGGTAGTCCATAGACATAAGCACATCCACGTATCTTATGCCTGGTAAAGTTAACCTGATAATTGTTTTTAATAAACACATTATTCCTTCAACCCTTTTTCGTTACGGTTACTGCATACCTATTACTAACACATAAGGGAGGCCGGAATGGCTCGGGGAGGAAGAAAAATGGGTAGCGGTAACGGCAGTATTGTCATGGTCTTTGGTCCGTCGCCTAGTGGGTTGGAGAATTGACTTGCAACACGGGTTGAGGATTTTGAAATTAAAAGGTAAGTTAATGAATGAAATTGATATCCATTTATCACTACATTTATGGAAATTATTATATTAAAATATTATGTTGAATTTAATAAAATAGAAAAACTCATAAAATGACATGTAGAAAAAAAATAATTCAAAATAACCACAAAATGACATCTAGCAAATTGAATGAGAACATGACATGTGACAAAAAAAACCTTCATTTATTAGGGGCTGTTTGGCAGGATCTGAATTTTTAAGTGCTGAACTTTTAAGATCTCTGAATTTCTAAGAGGATATGAATTTTTAAGATCTGAATTTTAAAATGTTGTTCGGTTGGAACCTCTGAATTTGTTGTGTTGAATGATAAAAATGACCATTTTACCCTTCTTTATCATTTCTTTCAATTACAACATTGTACTTCAACCAATTCGAGCATTCTATTTTCAATCTTTTAATAGGAAATACAATGCAATATTAATCTAATAACTAGAAATATAATGTTGCTACTTGTTACAATAGCCTTTCTTTCAATTACAACATTGTACTTCAACCAATTCGAGCATTCTATTTTCAATCTTTTAATAGGAAATATAATGCAATAATAATCTAATAACTAGAAATATAATGATGCTATTTGTTACAATAGACTGATCAAATTTCATCCCCGTCTAATGTCACCATGTGAAAACCAACCATTTTGTAACCTATAAAAATAATTAATTGCCAGCAAAATCTTCAGCTTCATGAAGTATCTTCATATGACCTATTACGCAATCATCACAACACATCAACCTTATAAGCAAACCCATTGTTGATGAAGTATTTCTTCACATCATTCCCTTCATGAACTGAAAGAAGGCATGATTTTAGCTCAACAATTTTTCGCTCATGTCCTGGTAAAATACCCATTTGCAAAAATAAATCAAGAAAGATTTAAAACTTGTGATTTGATTCTAATGGTTCACAGCCAAAACAACTTTCCATCTGCAAAAATCAAGACCATTGATTCCAAAAATACACTTGTCGATACTAGAAAACACCAATTCAAAATTTTAAAATAGATGTCATTCCTAGGCTAGTTATATCTGCAGAATGATCTGAAATCGAAGAAGTGGCATTGGCTCGACCATACATTGACAGTTTCAAGAATAGGCATGTGAGTCAACATAAATCATCATATTTTTGGCAATCACTTATGGATCATTTTAAGCAGCCGCTTGGGTGTTTGGATTATTCAACACGCCAATTTTTATCAAAATAGAAAGATATGCAGGAAAAATGTGAAAGAGTTTAATGTTATTTAGTCTGGTGCTACTCTCACTCTTTGAGGTCGGGAGTTCAAGCCACGTTAGAGATATATGTGGAATTAGGAGTAGTTTATTGTAATAAATTAGATTTGTCGTTCAAAAAAAAGTATTTATTTTACGATTTTTGTTAAGTTTGTAGTATGGTTTTTTTGTTATTTCGTTTGTCGTTTTAGGATTTAATCTATGTTATTGTAGTATGTTATTTTTAATATTGTTGATTCTTTTGGTTTAAAATTAGTATAAACTTATTGTAAAGATTAAAAAATTATAGTAATGTTATCTTTTATTTAATTTTTAAATTTTATAAATAAATTAAATTAAAATAGTGATGTGGCATGTGGGTTGAGTGGGTTGGGATATATGTTATTTTCATGTGTTGTGATTTGGGAAAAAAGTGGGTTGAGTGGGTTGGGAGGGATCCACTCCCTCCTCCCTAACATAGTATTTTTTTTTCAACCCATCACTGCACCCTACATGTTCATAATGTTCTTGTCAAACCTTACATTATAAAAAATCTTATCTTCATTCGCTAACTCATACTTTTAAAAAATGTTACAGTGAATTTGATGAATTCATTTTCTCTATGAAAGACCCTTAAACCCAACTGATTCTACTCCGATGTGATAGCATTGAGGATCTTTATCCTATCTATTCTTTCAATACTCCACTTTAAGCACACGTTTCTTCAATCCCCACAACATTACAAAAATGGCTCAGCCATACCGGGAATGAAGTGCTTTGTTTTTTTCTTTCTATTAATTTTATTTTGTGTAATACTACTTGTTAAATTATCTTTATAACGAGTTTTAACATGGCAAACACTTGTCCATTCATTTTCCTGTTCAAATACTAGTTATTAATGTACCTTTTGATTTAATCCATTCTAATTTTATGGACATGTTCTCTTGGGAGCATTAGTGGTTCAAAATATTACAACATTTTTGGAACTTTATTCACACTACTTGTGGATTTATCCCCCTTAGATGTAAATGTGATTCCCTTTACAAGTTTATTTATTTTCATGCGTTTGTACATACTTAATCTAAAAAAACTAAGGCTTCCAATGTGATCATGGAGGCAAATTCAACAACTAGACACTTCATCAAAACTTTGACTCCCATGAAATTCACTATAGTTCTCATGTCTGCCAAGAAAACGAAAATCATAATGAATGTTTCGTTGAATCAACAATTTCATGTGTACCAACATATTCCAATCCCACCCCCACCCCCCACCACCACTTATTGAGTTGAACCGTTCAAATGGAATCTAATATAATAAACCTTGAATCCTCCCAATCAAATAAGAACCAAATTACTTTCACCAATCTCTTACGAGAATAACCCACATATTCACTCTCCCCACAAACTAAATCCTTACTCCAAGAATATCATTCTCTATTGTCACATGAAATTCGACATGATCCTCTTTTCATATTCATTCATGACCCCCACTCACTCCTTCTTACACCTTCCTGGATTTAATAGCTACCCAAATTCGGTAGCCACCTACTTACTTATGTCCAAAATACCTAATCCAACTTACCCTGCACCCGCCACCAACCCCTACATCGTTGATTAGCCAAAAACCATATGAGAAATCCACAAACAACCGGCAACTCACCTAGGTAGCCATTGATTCCCCTTATTTGACAAATGTGGATCCCTGTCCAATATCTTGTTCACCTATACGCAACTTTGATGCCTTCCCTTCTCCCATCACTCGTCTACTACCATCATAAACCTCTCTACCGACACACCTTATGACCACACGGTCGAAAATTCTCATCTAAAAACCAAATCAAATCTCCATACCTCCTCATCATTTCCTATTCCAAAATAACCCATCAATCCCTTATTGAGCCAAATTGGCAAAATGATATACATGATTAGTATAATGCTCTTACTATTAATGGCACTTAGTGACTTGTATCCCGATCAAAAGGTGTAAATATGGTTCCATCAATTTGGATCTTTAAACATAAAATTAACACTAATGTCTCTCTTAGCATAATTTCCTTACAAAACCAAAAATTCTCTTTATCTTACTTATATGTTGTAACTTACTTCACCAGTATCTCACACACTCGATCCCCGTGGGCATGTTTCTCTCCTGGAATAAATATTCCATTCAAATACTTAAATTGGCTCGTATGTTAAACCACAATCTCCATAAAACATGCATGCATTGAGATAACCTCAAAATTTGACGCAGACGGCAGACTTGTTATTGATCCCTCCATCTACTATAGCCTTGTAGGGGAACTTTAGTACTCGACATTTACTATAGACTAAATATTTCCTACACGGTACAACATGTGTGTTTTTCTATGCATAACCCACAAGATCCACACCTACACACTTTTAAGCGGGTTTTGCATTATATACATATCGATATCAATCATGACATCTGTTAGGCATGTCAAACCCAACAAATAATAGGGGTACAACAGACTCCAAATACACTGCTATAATGCACTAAAAATAGTAGCACACGGTAAGGAAGGTCGAACCACAGAGACACATGATAAAATTCTATACCTCTTTGCGCAAGGTACTTTGGTCACAAAGGGGGGTGTTTGAAAAGGTTAAATAATGAAAAATAACAATATATTTTAAAAACATGCAGAAAGTGAAATAGATTTGTAAACAAGTTGTTGAAATGGTTATAGTTCTAGTTCCCAATGTTGTTGTTTAACTTGATTATGACTTGATGTAATTTGTGATTGCTATTCTATGTTGGTACTGAAAAATATTAACACACTCTAATACATATGGCTTTCCAAATTATCTAACCAGAACACGCTCTTTGACTAGACCTAGATTTACTAATTCAACCTAAACATGCTCTTAGATTGTATTGAAAAACTGCATTAAGTTTTATACAAGCTTCCCAATAATGTTCATTTCTTCTCATACGCTTGTAAGTGTGAAAACATGTGATATATGGTCTAAAATAAGAAAACCTATTGTTTGTTACCAATCATTAACTTTATAGAACGATTAAGTGCTCTAAAAGTTAATTAACTACACAATTCAATTCATATAAGTGGCCAATCAAACACAAATCAAATTCAAGGATTCTAGATTAAAAAAGAACATGATCACTATAATAGAATTATAAACCAAATATCAAGTCATATGATGCAAGTCAAGCAATCAACATGTTTTGAACAAGAACTGAAAACTAGAGTTTTTAGCCACACATGGCTAAAAACAAATCAAGCAAAAAGATGGAATTGGAAATGTCTAATGCTTACAAATTGATATTATTAGTGTTTGCAATGATTTGATGTCTTCAAAAATCTCTAAAAATTACCCAAAATCACCAATAGTAGCTCCAAAAATCGTTTATCAATAATGAGCCAAAAACCTACATTTTAGCATAAGTCGTAACTGTTATAGGAAAAACGCATGGTTACACCTGAGACTACGAGTTTGTAACAAACTGTGAGTTTTGAACACGCTTTTTTCTCGCGTCATTTGACCGTGCTTTTTTCCAGAACGTACTTTTCACTGCACTTTTTGTTGAAACTTCAATTGGCCTCTAATCTTCATTTCGCCTTCATTTTATCTTCAACCAAAGTCATGTTGCTCAAATATAATATGTGATGAAAAGGAAAAACATGACCCATGTCATTATGACACGGACTGTGCTTCAAACGTGGTCATTTGCTACGATAAAATGCAACGAATCGGGTTATGTCTTCATGGTCTCTTTCGTGACACAACCGGTCCATCTTTTCTTCATGCTCCAATGCTCAAAGCTCCATCATACAAGCTCCACGCTCGCCTTTGTACTTCCAATGATCCAAGCTCCATAATGCCTACAAAATTTAATTAAAAATAGTGAAATACTAGGCATTCTGAATAAAACATGCAAGTGCCCAAATAATTAACTAAATACAAGAATTATGAAGTAAAATGCAATGAAAAGGCAGAAATAGACGTGTAAAATAGGTGCATAAAATGCATCTATCAAACCTCCCCAAGCTTAGACATTTCTTGTCCTCAAGAAAAACAAAATGAAGAATGACCCTAGAGAAGACAATAGGTGACTAAAAAGAAAGTAAGCTGAAAAGAACGGGAAAAATGAAAAAGGATCTAAAGGGAATTAAGAGTGAATGTATGCAATAAAAGAAAAACTAATGCAGATAGCATATGTACCAAAATATTAACAAAGCATCATAGATTGATATATATATATATATATATATATATATATATATATATATATATATATATATATATAAACAAAACAAAATAAACGGGATCAAATCCAATTAACCTTATTGTGTCACACAATCGAGAATGTATTTGTCGTAACTTGAGCTAACTTGGCATTAACCCCACAAAGATATATATATATATATATATATATATATATATATATATATATATATATATATATATATATATATATATATAACAATAAAAACAAGACTTTTAGCCACTCCTTAACACAACTCAACAAAATCAAAGGTTACAACACTTGTTCACTTTTACCGTTATTGGGTTAGCACATACAACAAATTATGATCTTACTTTCGTGAAAAATGTATGTAATAAATATTATGCCCAATCACTTTCGTTTTGCAAAGCATAATAATGACTGAATCCATCTATTTTTCGATCAACAACAATATTTTTCTAAAAATTTCCTAGGATTTACCCATATTGGTTACATGTTCCATACCACTTACGACAGTCAAAGTAGTTAACTATTAGTCCCAATGTCATAAGTTCAAGTCCAAGTCCAAGGAGAACTTTTGGCAGCCAATTAGTTTCCCTAGTCGAATTGTGCAGAACAAGTTGTTATGGAATTATCCATTTACTAACTCAACACTATGGAATTGTCCACTTATTGACTCGATAGTACCTCTTTTTTTTGTTTTTTTTTTTTTTTGCTCAGCTAAATTCTTTATATTTTTGTCCTTGAACTTTTCTGTTGATGGGACATCTCACGGTCTATTACCGTGACAGACTTCTAAGACATTTTTTGACGGACTAATGTTAACATGCAAGGACCTGTAAGTATAGTTAGGAATAATATCCCCAAGCAAGGTAATTAGAAGGGAATGGGTAGAAAGGAGTTCTTAAAGAGTTGGAAGGTTCGGTCACTAAAGTTTTATATTCATTCTATGATTCTCTTCAATTTGGGATTTATGTTATATTGAGCAATTACGAATCATAAGATCGGTCATGCGCTCCAAATGCTAACCTATACCTGTTATTTTACTTCAGTGTTGGCAACCTCTTCATTTTCTGTTTTGCACGGGTAGCTTCAGGAGATGTGTTCGTGTGCAATTAGATTGCTTTTTAAATTTGTATTGAAAAACAAGCAAGTCTAATCTCAAGGCATACGACTCACATAACGATACAACTGTTTTTTTTTAAGGTTAGGTTGTCTTGGATTGGATTTAATTTATTTATTTATTTATTTGAAAATGCAAAAAAGGTGAAAATGATGAAAATAGAAAATCTTTTTGGAATTTTTATAAATTTTTAGATGAAAAGCAAACTAAGAATAAGTTGAAAACAAAATCTTTTTCCATCTTTTTTTGTGAATTACAATGTGAAATGCAAAGGAATTTAAAAGATTGAAAATATTTTTATGGTTTTCTTTAGATGATTTGAAATGAATGCACTTAAAAAAATGAAAATAAGAAAATTAAAATCTTTAATTATGGATTTTTAAAATGTTTTTAATGAAATGCATGAGGAAACTAGAACCTAATATACAAAGACTCCTCCCCAAGCTTAAGATTAAGCACCCTCGATGCTCGGAGAGGGTAGGGCAACCTACTGAGACACGAATGTATAACTATATATAGCACATGGAGGATTCTCAACAATTCTAGTCAAACAATCTTAGGACTTATACATAAAACTTGATATATATGGAAAGAATGTACCAGTCAATTGCTTGAATTTGTGATGTGTGCTTGACTTTTTCACTTCATTTTCTAACACCCTTCCCCAAGCTAATTCTTGAAGCCCTTGGTGCTTTAATCTTGAAGAAATTGAATTAAAAATGAAGGTTTTTGCTAGGTTTTAGTGGGTTCGACCGATGAAGTGTTAAAGAGTGAGAGGTCGCATGATCGTGAGGGTGAGGGAAGAACGAGATAGAAAAAAAGGATTTTTTTTATATTTATAGCTGAAAGGCGCATGGTCTTGTGTTATTATGCACGCATCCTTTTTAAACCGTGAGTTTTCTCAAAAAGAAATCAGATTTTGCGACTTGGAGATCAAAAACTCATGGTCAAAACTCACAATCGTGAGTTTTTGACATAGCCCGTGTGTTTTCAACATATGTCTGTGCTCTTTTTTTCTTTTAAAATCTGCAATGTGGTCTCACAGTCAAAACTCACGACCATCAGCTTTTGACATAACCCATGAGTTTTAGCCTTGGACCGTGTGTTTTAGACTTGGATCGTGCGGTTTGTATTTTTGATCATACCCCTTTTTTTCTTGCAAATCCTAGAAGCTTACTCACGGTCCAAATTCATGACTACGAGTTTTTACCTATGGACCATGGGTTTTGATTTTGTTCATAGAAAGTGTACTTTTTAGCTTTTTCAAAAATAACTCTCTCTTTCTCTCGGCCTCTTTAATTTGAAAATTGTCGCACAGAACCCTCAAAAAGACTCAAAAACATTGCAACACAAATAAAATAAAGTGAATGAAATAAGAATGGAAATAAAATACTCCCAAGTTGCCTCTCGTTTAGCCGCCCTTGTTTCAAGTCTTTGGCTCGACCTTGCCCTTCAGATTTTACGTGATGTAGTCGAGGCACTTCAAGTTATCAACCTCCATATCCTTCTCTTGGAAACCTTCATACAAGACCTTTAAATTGTGACCATTAACTTTGAACACTTTTCCCGTTTTTTTACTTTTAATCTCTACTGCACCATGATCATATACATTAGTAACAATGAACGGTCTCACCCACCGGAGCGTAACTTACCAGAAAACCATAAGATGAGAGTCATAAAGTAATACATTTTGACCAATCTCAAATGTCTTACGAGAAAGGTACTTGTTCTGAAATGTTTCGGTCTTGTCCTTGTAGATGTGAGAGTTCTCGAAGGCTTTATTTTGGAATTCTTCCAACTCTTGAAACTTTAGCTTCTGGTGGGTACCCATTTCATTGAACTCGGTGTTCTTCTTGTCATTCACAAACTCCACAATTCCCAGCAATTTATCATCTAGCTTGAATTTTTTTGCAATCTCTTTGACTGAATTTTTTTCAAAGTTCCTACTCAAAACTAACTCTAAAAACTCATGGTTAGTCAACTCAAAGCATTTTCCAGTCAAAGGTGGAACAATATCTATGAAATTTAAAGACTGGACATCACTTGGGTACCTCTTCTCTTCAAAAATATTGAAGTTAATGACCTCCCCATCAAATTCCATTGATAAAGTTCCATTGTACACATCGATTTTGGTTTTTGTTGTTTTAAGAAAAGGTCTACCTAAAAGTATGGAGCTTGAATTTGGAGAGTCATCATCTCCCATATCTAGAACATAAAAATCACTCGGGAGAACAAGTTCAATGACTTGCACGAACACGTCCTCTACTACACCTTTTGGGTGTACTATATATTGGTCGGCAAGCTGAATGATTACACCAATTTTGTTTAATGTTCCTAGACCAATTTATTTTTAAACAGATCATGGTAGGACATTTATAGATGCACCCAAGTCAAGTGTAGCTCAAGGTACATGAAGATTCTCAAATTTGCAAGGCACGGTAAAGACATCAGGATCCTTGCACTTCATGGGCATCCTCTTTTGCAAAACCGCTAAAATGTTCTCACCAACTTTTACCGTTTCATTGCCATTGAGTTTCTTTTTAGATATGCAAATTTCTTAAGAACTTAGCATATCTAGTGTAGCACCTGATTCCTAGTACGTAAATCTTATTTGAGTATTTCTCTTCTTTTAGCCTTGGACTCGGCGAGTCACAGGTCCGATTCGCCGAGTAGATGCGGGACCCGGGACACGTTTAAGTTGTCGACTCGGCGAGTCCATATCCTGGACTCGGCGAGTCACAGCTGTTGGATGAAACCCTAAGTTTCAGGGGTTTGCACCCTATTTAAGCAACACCTCCGCCCCAGTCCAGCCCCCATTCTCTCCCCAGAGCTCCCAACCCTCGTTTATGCTTGTTCTTTGAAGAATTGAAGCTTTGTTGTGTGCTTTTGAAGGTTTTGAAGGAGGAAGGAAGTAGATCCAGAAGAAGGGAAGCCATCCAGGCATTATTGTGTTCTTCCAGCAGTTCCTTTGAGGTATAACCCGTTTTCCCCATGATTCTGTGCTTAGTACTTCATTTAGGTCTTTCTTGGACAAATCCCCAAGCTTGTATGTGCATTATATGTCGTAATAAGATGTTTGGCCTCTGGATCTAGGCAAGATTGAGCTCCAGGAGCTCAGATCTGTTAGCTTTATGGCCCTATGTTGCTTGTTCACCCTAGATCTACCCTTTTGAGGCATTTTGAGCCCTAAAATCTATATTGGCGAATATCCACACGTAAAGTTGGAAACTTTACGTGTGATTCGTGTCCTAGAAGTCCAGATCTGTGAATGGCATGGACTGGAATCGAGAAAATCTGTGTATTTAGTGGGTGCATGGCAACGACTCGACGAGTCGTTCATATGACCCGACGAGTCTGTTCGCGAGTCTCCGAGTTTGTCCCCTTTTCGTAGTGTCGAGTGAGCAGTGAGTCACGGGGTGTGACTCAGTGAGTCGGAAGCTGAACTCATCTATGGAGGTACTCGGCGAGTCAATGCCCAAACTCGACGAGTTCAAGGCAATCTCCCTAGATCAAGAACAGACTCGGCGAGTTGTTCATACAACTCGGCGAGTCTTAGCATAAGTGTTCATCGGATGAAGATGAACTCGACGAGTTGTTCATACAACTCGGCGAGTAGGATGAAGGACTTGAATATCAGTTTAGAAGGAGAACTCGTCGAGTCGTCGCCTAACTCGACGAGTAGGAACGGGATCCAGGTCAATCGTTTGGGTGGTGACTCGGCGAGTTGGAAAGCCAACTCGGCGAGTCGGGTCAACTGAAAGTTGACTCTGACTTTGACTTAGGGCATGGTCAGGGGTAAAATGGTCATTTTACCCAAAGGTCAGTGAGCAGTGTTTGATTGAGTATGTTGTGGGAATTGCAGCCGGAGGATTTCCGGAGCAGCGGCAGCAGTAGGCAGTCAGTTCCCGATCAGATCAGCAGCTACTTCGAGGTGAGTTACCTTCCAGTAGCGGTGGGTCTTCGGCCACAATGTCGGCCCACCAGTAGGAGTTGTATGTTAGATGATTGTCGTTGTGATATCATCTAGGTTTGCTACTACCTGATATGTTGTATGCTGGCATGATGTGTATATGCGATAGTTGTAGAGTTCGGTTGTTAGGACCGTAGGGTAGGTCGGACACCCCAGATATGTCTGACAGTACATGATGATATGATTGCATGCTGGCTTGTTATGTTATATGAGATAAAGGTAGTAAGAGGGGACTAGTCCCCGAAGATCGGTTGTTAGGACCGATGGGTAGTCAGCACCCCAGAATGGCTTGACATGGGTAGTCAGCACCCCATAATGGCTTGACACGGGTAGGACGGCACCCCAGAACGGCCGTACCGGGTAGTCAGGCACCCCAGAATAGCCTGGCAGTAAGTATGTTATGTTTTTGTATGGTATGTGGTACGATGGGGGAACTCACTAAGCTTTGTGCTTACAGTTTTCAGTTTTGGTTTCAGGTACCTCCTCAGCTAGGGGAAAGGAGTCGGCGCGGTAGCAGCATGTCACACACACACACACTCTAGTTTCCGCATTTACGAGCTTCACTGGGATTTGTACTCTGATATTTTGATTGGTTGTATGTTTTGGTTTTCAGACATGGTTCACTTTATGTTATGATTGATCAAACGATGTTTTTAGCTATTAATATTTTCTAAAGTAATGTTTTTAAACAAAAATTTTGGTCGTGAAAATTTGGGTCGTTACATCTAGGTACCTATTTGATGGCATCAAGAAGGGGATATTGACTTGAACTTTCTAGAACAATTGCACGATCTCAATCCCCTCTCATTCGTTCTTTTTGCTCACCAATCTTTCAGGAAATTGAGCGACTGAAGTATATTTGACTTTAGTGGTGGCAGGCTTCTTTTTGTTGGATTTTTCTTTATAATCCTCCTTGGTCGGCTTCTCCACCACTATCTCCTCTTCTTTTTCTTGATCAACCGATATTGATGATCCACCATAACTCTTTCTACCTTTTAATGTGATGGCACATACGTTATGCCTTAGGTTCGTCTCGGTTGAGCGAGTAACTTTCCTTTAGATTCCAATATACTAATCGAAGTTGCAAGCTGTGAAATTTGTTGCTCTAGGTTCTTGATGATTGCTTTTGTCACTTGTTGAAAGGTTTAGATGCTAGTGACCAAACTCTTCACTATGTCCTCTAAGTACATACTTGATGAACCCGCTTTTTGAGATGGATGTTGTGGCTGCCTTGGTTGAAGTTTTGTGGTGGAAAATGTTGATCTTTGTTTGTATTGAGGTGGTTGACTTGGTTGATAACCCATATTTTGGTTGTTATTCCACCCTTTTATTGCCTCGATGTTGATCGTAGTTCCTTTTATTTGGCCCAGTATAACCTTTTATTATTTGCACTTCTTCCATGTATTCTTGTAGTTATGGGCACACATATGTTGGATGTCCCACTTGAGTGCAAATATCTCAAGGACGGGGTGTGAGCTGCACACCTTTGTCTTTGGCGAGCATCAGGACCACCATTGTAAGCTCAAGTATTTGAGCTTCAATTTGAGGAGTGTGCACCTCTTTCACACCTCGAGGTGGATCCATGTACCAAATATCTTCATGAAAAGTGTGCTTAGAATCTTCAGCCATATTTGTTGGAGTTTTATCAACAATTGACCCTCCACTTGAAGCATTGAGGAGACGTCTCTCCCATGGTAGCATGATTTCACAAAAGTATTGGACCATGAGTTTTGTAAGAGACTGTGAGTTTTGGACGTGCTTTTTGCCGGAACGTGCTTTTTGACCATGATTTTTGCCAGAACGCACTTTTTGAACGTGCTTTTTGTTGAAACTTCAATTGGCCTCTAATCTTCATTTCGCCTTCATTTTATCTTCAACCGAAGTTGTGTTGCTCAAATATAATATGTGATGAAAATGACAAACACGACATGTGTCGGTGTAACACGGACTGTGCTTCAAACGTGGTCATTTGCTATGATGAAATGCAACAGCTCGGGTTATGTCTTCAAGGTCTCTTCCGTGACATGACCGGTCCATCTACTCTCCATGCTTCGATGCTCAAAGCTCCATCATCCAAGCTCCATTCTCGTCTTCGTACTTCTAATGCTCCCAGCTCCATAATGCCTACAAAATTTAATTAAAAATAATGAAATACCAAGCATTCCGAATAAAACATGCAAGTGCCCAAATAATTAACTAAAATACAAAAATTATGAAGTAAAATGCAATGAAAAAACAGAAATAGACGTAAAAAATAGGTGCATAAAATGCACCTATCAAACCTTCCTAAACTTAAGCCTTTCTTGTCTTAGAAAAACAAAATTTAGAATACATACCTACATAAAAAATTCATTGAAAATCGTTGTTTAAAATGTTATCCATTATGAAAAATATTCAAACCATCAATTCTATCACACCAAACTCTAAAAAAATGAACTAGATATTTTCGATATCAAAATCTCATTTGAGATATTTACGGTCTTCTACTTTCTAAACCTTTTTATCAAGTAGTCTTTATGTCCAGTAAAGCCCGAAGTTTTGTTTAATTTGTTCATTTTTACCCTTCTAGCCGGTTTTACCCTTAAGTTTTCACAAAAATGTCGGTTTTACCCTTGAACGTGTTTTATGTCTAGTAAAGCCCGAAGTTTTGTTTAATTTGTTCATTTTTACCCTTCTATTCGGTTTCCAGGTAACCTACCAGTTACCTAATGCCAGTAAAGTCCTTGAATTTTCAAAAATGTTCGGATTTACCCTTACATTGATTATTATTATTATTATTATTATTATTATTATTATTATTATTATTATTATTATTATTATTATTATTATTATCATTACATATTTAATTGTATAAAAATGGTAAATCTTATCTGTAATCGAGTGTTTTTATTGAGGTTTTCTAATTACGAGGGTTTTATAATTGTTACGTTATGTTTCTAATTAATGAATATTTATTTTGCTTATCTATTTAGTATGATGTTTGATAATAAATACATATTTATACTTGGTAATATGTACAAATACATATAATTATATCTTTTATATAATATAAACTATATAAATACATATTTTTATATTTATATGTATATAATATATTTTTATATGAAATAAATATATATTTATACTTATACCTACTAAATACAAATAAATACATTTTTAATATATAAATACATTTCTATAGGAATACATGGGCATTCAAATGTATATATAAATATTAAATACAAGTATATATATTTTAAAAAATATATTTATATTAGTAAAAATAATTTTATACATTTAAAAATGTATTAATAATAATAATAATAATAACAACAACAACAACAATAATAATAATATGTATAAAAATGTATTAAAAACATATGAAATATTTTTATACATTTAAAAATGTATGTATAAAATATTTTTATACAATTAAAAATGTAATAATAATAATAATAATAATAATAATAATAATAATAATAATAACAACCAAGATAAGGGTAAATTCGAACATTTTTGAAAAACTTAAGGGTAAATCCGAACATTTTTGAGAATTCAAGGGTTTTACTGGCATTAACCTAGGTAACCGGTAGGTTACCTGGAAACCGGCTACAAAGGTAAAAATGAACAAATTAAACAAAACTTTGGGCTTTAGTGGACATAAAACATGTCCAAGGTTAAAACCGACATTTTTGTGAAAATTTAAGGACTTTTATGTCATTTTCCCTACATACATACATAAAAATTCCAATGAAAATCGTTATTTAATCGGTTTGAAAACGAAAATAAAAGTATTGAATTATTTATCCGCCTTTTCCCACTACAAGTCAAGGTTGACAATAAAAGGATGGAGCCTAGATTATCATATATTTACGTGTACATTTTATATTATTTTTCATGATTATTCAAAACAATCTACTTGTGAAGAATTAGTTTTAGAAGGACAATCTGGTATTTAAAATATAGTTCTGTTTAATTCGTTCAAAAACAGACATTTCCTTGTTCATTCCAATACACTAAATAAAAAAGTGATCTGTATATCATTTTGGTCAAATTCTAACACAAAAAAGTTGAAAAATAAACAAAAAAAACCAATAACTTCATGATTATTTCCTTGTTTGGCGTGATTTGTTCTTCAATTACAACATATATGTCTTAGCTATACAGATAACTCTGTACAAACATCAATCAGTTTATCCCACTTTGTGTCATGAACGGTGAACCATGACGATTGACGAAACATGAATCAAGTTATGCATCGGTGCCATCAAGTTATCACTCCTAGCATTCCAAACATATACGACAAATCGTAGAATTCCGTGACTTTAGTTTAACAGCTGAGAAAGTGAGTAATAATTAGCAATATCAGTGTATTGCATAATTGTATAACTTTGGGGAAAATGACAAAAGAGAATAAAAGATTATGCATAATTATCCAAAAAGAAAATTAAAGTGATATTTCATCTTCTCTGTTAAGAAAAACTCAACTTATTCGATTCTCCTAGCGCACTGTTGTACTTGATGACATACCACACCAGCTAGGTTGTGTCGGCTAGCTAGAGTGGACAGAAGTGCTAGGATTGAATAACCAATAAGTTTATCAAAATGAATCAGCTTGTTTAGTCGAGCGTCTGTGAAGTTTTTGATAGACCCACTGGATTAAAGATCCACACTCACGTCCGCTGACATTTTGGCCTTTGGATGGGTAGGAGGGAAACGTGCTTGTGTGGATCTTAATGGAGTCTTCCCTTTCGTCAGTTTGAGGAACTGGGGTTTCACAGCGGGGCATGCCGCTTTGACAATCGTCTCATGCAAAATGGAAAAGCACGAGAATGCATTCATTGAAAATTAACATGTGTTTATATCTTTTGTATTTGATACTTTTGGTTTTCTCGCACTAGAGGTGGTGGAGCTCCTCAACAGAGTTCAATGAGTCATGCATTCTAATGTTATCATGGGCGGATCTATAATAGATCTCGAGGTATCCCGAGATACCCCTGAAAAAAAATTCGGTAGTGTAAATTTTTTAGAAAAATTACGTTTAATGTAGTGTATTTATACATAATATTAATATATTTAGTGAGATAATAACATAAGTTGTAGTTGGTTTAAATGGTTAAGGTGTTAGGGAATGATAATGGAGGTTGCAAGTTCAAATCTTCTTTCAAACATTTATCTTCTTTTATTTTCTCAATCTTTTTTTATAGCTTTATACAGATTATACCTATTATATAATGATGTTGTGAAAATTAAACATAAATATTGAGTTGTTTAAGTGGTAAAGTGCTAAACTTTTAAGTTTGAGGTCCTAATTTCGAATCTTGGCGCTTACATGCGTTTACTTAATTTTGTTTATCGCTTTTTAATTTGTTTTTTAAAATTCTAAAATTGTCCCACATCGGTCATAAATGAAACATAACTCATATACATATGTTATATAAGCAACACAAGCTTCTTAATTCTCAACTAGTTAAACTTCTGAATGGATTTGGGTTTAAACCCGAAACCGAGTTTGAAAAACCGAGAAACCGAACCCATCGGTTTGGGATACCTCTTTGCTTTGACCTTGGCTCCGCCACTGAATGTTATATCTCCTAGATCCGTTGATGTATTCAA
The DNA here is from genome assembly GCF_051521515.1 of Lactuca serriola. Taxonomy (NCBI): domain Eukaryota; kingdom Viridiplantae; phylum Streptophyta; class Magnoliopsida; order Asterales; family Asteraceae; genus Lactuca; species Lactuca serriola. The sequence goes on from NC_136413.1 coordinate 14,425,436, forward strand.
AAGAATTGGTTTTGTCATTCAGAAATGACTAGAGGCACAGCTTGTTGCCTGTTTGCCTTCCATCGATATGTATTGATTATTTTTTATTGAACATTAATTTGAAAACAAATTAGTAATTAGTAACTAGATGAGGAACCCCGCTTTGCGGGGTATGGATTTGTTTACAATCTTCATATATTTTTAGTCTATAACACGTGAAAGTCCAAAAGTAAAAGCATACCAACTTCACCTCTAAATAAATAGTTTCTTCTTTTTTTGGATATGCACTGCAATTGCTGTGAACTTTGTCAAAGAAAGTCGAATTAAAGACAAATATACATGGTTCTGTCTTCAATTCACTGCTTCCAACACAATGTTGGTGCACAGTGCAATTACTTTGTTAGTTATAAGTCAAAAAATCAAGTGTGTTGCTATTTATTAGCTTATTATGAATAAAAAGTCAAACTTCATTGTTATTCTCTGCAATTTTCTTGATAAGGAATGATAATGGCAGAATATTTAAATAAAGTATAAAAGTTGACTCTTATAACAACGTACTAACAGTTCACTACTTTCAAAGGCATTGTACTTTATTGTCCATAAAGAAGTGTAAGTACATTTTATAGCAACCTTATGATCATTCAATGCATAATAAGCCGAGTTTTTTTTTTTAAATCTTGGTCCTCGTGAACAAAAGAACCTAAAAAAAATGAATTGAGAAATGGAACCAACTACAGTAACAGTAACAACATCCAAATACAATATAATACTTTCAAAAATAAAAGGGAAAATGACTCTTGAGGGTAATTAACTTTTAAGTTTGTACTCATTTGGTCCTTTTTCTTTTTTTTTGTATTCAATATACCATCGAACTTGTTGTTGGTGTTTACCATAGCCCTTTTGATCGGCTTTTGACCTGTGATAGCCGGTCAAAGGGTTATGGTGAACACAAACAACAAGTTCGATGGTATATTGAGTACAAAAAAAAAAAGGAAAGTGACCAAATGAGAACAAACGCAACAGTTGGTTACCCTCCTGATTCATTTTCCCTTTACTCATTTACAACAAATCTCACATCATCTCCTACTAATATTAATGACTTTATGAGATTCAATCTTTCTTCTCTTCAAAACATAACTTACGAAAGGACATTATTCATACATGTACAACTTTGTAATGCACTTGAATATTTATTAGGGAAATCTTGACTAAGCAGGCGCATTTCATGACTACATGTACATTTCCAATCAAATGATTTATCGTATCATGGATTCTAGACAAGTCTACAAACGAGTGGAATCACAAGTGCTGTGATTTTTTAGTTTACTTAGCTTTAAGATCGAACTCATGGGATAAGATACAACATCATGCTGCTTTTGTAGACACATCACCATAATATTGTACATATTGATGTTGTATCTTATCCCATGAGTTCGAACTTAAAGCTAAGTAAACTCAAAAATCATAGCACTTGTGATTCCACTCGTTTGTAGACTTGTCTAGAATCCATGATACGATAAATCATTTGATTGGAAATGTACATGTAGTCATGAAATGCGCCTGCTTAGTCAAGATTTCCCTAATAAATATTCAAGTGCATTACAAAGTTGTACATGTATGAATAATGTCCTTTCGTAGGTTATGTTTTGAAGAGAAGAAAGAATGAATCTCATAAAGTCATTAATATCAGTAGGAGATGATGTGAGATTTGTTGTAAATGAGTAAAGGGAAAATGAATCAGGAGGGTAACCAACTGTTGCGTTTGTTCTCATTTGGTCCCTTTCCTTTTTTTGTACTCAATATACCATCGAACTTGTTGTTTGTGTTGACCATAACCATTTGACCGGCTATCACAGGTCAAAAGTCGGTCAAAAGGGCTATGGTAAACACCAACAACAAGTTCGATGGTATATTGAATACAAAAAAAAAAGGGACCAAATGAGTACAAACGCAAAAGTTAATTACCCTCAAGAGTCATTTTCCCAAAATAAAACCAACTATAGTAACAACCCACTTTCAATTTTTTCTATTACTATATTGAAATTAAAAAAAATTATTAAACCCGATTAACCATTACGAAATTTGCATCATCAGGAACAAATTTTAATAAATCATCCACTAGTCTATTTTAGTAAAAATGATATCATTTGAACTATTGTAAACAAACTGCTAAAGGTTCCTAATGGAACCAAATTTTTTATTGCTTCTTGATGAAATTTAATATTTAACTAATTACATTTGATTCATCATGTCACCAACGAATCCTCTAAATATTACAATTTCTAAAAATGGAATTAAAAATATTGCAAAAACAAATGATATATCACTTATATTAAAAATAAATTTTACGTAAGTAATACAATAAATCATTAATGGTGTAGGTTTTATTTCACAACCATCAGACCCATTGCTTACAAATCCATTAAGGAAAACCATAATCAAAGTTCAAAAACATAAGCAGACAACGTACAAAATTAAAACTTGAAGATTAGGTCATACCAATTACCAGGGGCTAATCGTCACGTGTATTGGATCTTTTTCTTATTCTTATTTCAAGCAAAAGCACTTGCTCCAATTTCAATAGACATTCTCTTTATCCTAAACATAATGAAATCACACTTCATATCACTAAGGAAGAAAGGATGTGAAACTTCAAAGGATACCAAAACAGTCAAAAGGAAGCAGATATAATACCCATTAGAAAGGTCACGTGTATCATTGCTCTGTTTAGCAATTGAAATATGGTCAACTAATTTTAGGCAAAGTTACATTTGGTTATACTGATACATTATCTTAGTCCAAAACTTGAAAAATAAATGAAAATTAAAGAATCATATATATCACATACCTGTTTCATTCCAAGTAGTAGGATTATTTAAGTGATGCAAAATCACGGAGTAGATACTCATCCGTTGAAAGAAGGCGGTGGAGGAAATGTAATTGGAAGCCGGTGACTCCCCAACAAAAAGTCTGTAGAGAAAACAATGTTTATCTTCTTGTCCATCCGATCGAACACCCTAATGGAATCAACACTCACCTACATCAGGAAACCCGAAAATTAGGGTTGAGTATAATTGTAGCTCCGCATGGTTCCATCGCAGGTGTCATGGTGTTCTTCTCCACCGAGAAAAAGATAGACTGATGACTCATTACAGTGGCACTATCTGTAACATCCCAAAATTCAAGACTAAAAAATTCTTTTAATAAAGCATTACTTAAAGCAAAATCATCAATCCAAAACATAATCAGAGTGTTAATTTACAAAACACATGTTCGTTATCAGAGTAAAACATTCTCAGGCTGTCTAATCTATGGTGTGTGCCATGCGATCACCCCGAGCTCCTCCCTTCGTTACCGGAAGTACCTGAAACCAAAACTGAAAACCGTAAGCACGAAGCTTAGTGAGTTCCCCACCCTACCACATACCATGCATAACCACATACTGCACATACTGGGCGACGCCCGTCATTCTAGGCCTCGCCCTCTACCTCGGGCCTCGCCCACTACAACGGCCCCGCCGCTCCAAGCCTCGCCTGGCTTCGAGCCCCGCTCGAATACAGATCTGTTTCACTTAGGTCTCGCCTATCACAGGGCATCGCCCGCTAACATATAATAGCACATAAACATATCACAACACATAAGCTAAACACATACTAATGGAGCCTGTCCTAAGGCCTTGCCTATCCTGGGCATCGCCCTTGTCCTGCTACTGATGAGTCATGGAACCCCGTCCATGCTCCTACTGATAGTGAGATACGGGCCCAGCCCACACTCACTCTTTCCCTAACTTGGGCCTCGCCCCTGATCTGTTGCTAACGAGATGTGGAACACCATCCACACTCTGCTATTAGTGAGATACGGGACCTCGCCCACACTCACCTCCCTACCAGGCATATACAAGTATCACACAGACAACAAGTATAAACTATCACATAAACCATTCCTTGGGCACCCGCCCGCTATCATTGGACCTCGTCCTAAATATCATACTAGCATATTGTGCCTAGGGCTAACCCCTGAGTCTTCTACTCATAACTACATGGGCCGGCATTGTGGCCGTAGGCCCATTCACACAAAAGGGAAACTCACCTACACTTTGCTGAACTTGCTGATAATCCCTCTAGCTGCTGCCCGGCAACTCTCTGAACTCCTGCTCCACTAGCTCCCCGAGCTACCAATATCAATGCGACACTTAGTCTAATTGACCTCCGAAAGTCAACCAAGTCAACGCTGGTCAAAGTCAAAGTCTTGGTCAAAGTCAACCTCCCAGGTCAACCCTACTCGCCGAGTCTGCCTACTGACTCGTCGAGTTCATAAGCTCAGAGTCCTTCCATTCGCGACTCAACTCGCCGAGTCAGTCCATGACTCGCTGAGTCTACCGATTTCCGAGTCGTGACCTGTCTAACTCACCGAGTCTCCACTCGACTCGCTGATTCAAGTCTCAACTCGAAGGGTTTGGGATTTCGCGACTTGACTCACCGAGTCCAAGAACAAACTCGCCGAGTCCAAGACAACCTTCAACAGACTCCCCGAGTTGTTCTTCCAACTCGCCGAGTTCCTGCCCAACTTCATCCGACTCACCGAGTCAACCCATGTGACTCGACGAGTCGCTCCAGCTCTTAATCCATGCAGTGGCTTTTCGAGCCAAACAGGGGCTCCAACACATAGATCCATACTTCCAAGGCTTATTCCTCACATAAAGTGGCAAACTTTACGTGTAGATATGGATATCTAGGCTCAAAACACTCCAACCTAGGGTTTATGACAACCATGCTTCACCAACATACCAAGAGCTGATATTTTATGGGATTCTAGACCAAAACAAGCATGGACCTGAGGTAGCAACCTCAGATCTGAACTTCTAGCTCGAATGGTCACTTATCATGCCAAGAATGCCCAAAACTCACACATAGATCTAGGTGCAAAGGAGTCCAAGAACTAGTTTATTACCTCCAAACGTTCAGAAATGTCTTCCTAATCCCGGATCTATAGCCCCTTCTTGCACCTCCAAGATCCTTCTTCCTTCTCCAAGCTTTAATGCACTCTTCAAATCAATAATTAGCTCAAAAATGGATATGGCGGCTAGGGTTTGGTGTTCTGGGTTGGAGAGGCAGTAAAGGAACCCTAGGGAAGAGAATGAGGCACTTAAATAGGCTCCAAGTCCCGAATTTAGGGTTTTCCTCGTTCAGACCAGACTCGCCGAGTCTCCTTAACCGACTCGCCGAGTCGGTCACTTACTCCTTGACCCGAATCCCGCTCGGACTCGCCGAGTTCCTCCTTGGACTCGATGAGTCGTCCCTTAAGCTTAAGGTTTCCTTTCCTTTCTTGGCCTTCCTGACTTTGGGTGTTACACTATCTTTTTACACTGAAGGCACCTTCAGCAAAAACATAACAAAATAATACGATTGCAGATGAAATAGAAAATAATTTTAAATAAATTAAATTTAAAATCTTGCTATCATCGAAGAATGTATATACTTATTTGGGACGGGTCATCTTTGAACTTATATTTTCCAACAGTCATCCCAACCAAACTAATATGGTCCCTCAATTTGGCACGAAGCATGCGATTATTTTTATCAGTTGTGATCATTAATATATGTTTCAGAGGAAGCAGCAACAGATGCCAAAGCATTCAAAGCCCCTTGTTGTAGCACCTGCTTTGGAAAATACATAAATGATTTAGTGATCCTATATTCACATCTTAAGCTTATTGCAAACTATTCATAAAAGTTCCTTTTTATTCCAAAAAAATAATAATAAATAACTCAATTATTTTTTTACCAAAAAAGACCCTGAATTGTTTTTTCAAAAAGACTTGTGTTATTGCAACTTACTTTTTTTTATTTGTTTATTATAATAGACTACTTTTATTTCCATAACAGCTTACTTTTATTTATTTCTTTATTATAGCATCCTACTTTTATTTCCTTCTACCATAACAATCTACTTCTAAAAATTTACCAAACCATACCAATATTATACATATGTGAGTCATTCGAGACCTTTTGTGTAGTTTTGTTTAACTGCAGCACCTCCTGCATAGATCCAACCAAGAAGCTCCATAGACCTTGGTGCACCTCTGTCTACAGTCTTTGAGAACCATGACAATGCATTGGCATGATCAGGCCTAACACCTCTAAAATGAAAATGGTTTGAAGTGATATTGACAAATTTTGTTCAAAACCGTGTTCACCAACCTAAATTCATCAAAGCAAAAATATCCAGTAAAAATATAAAAAATCATTAACACCTACACATGGAAATTGAATTGATACAACATATTTTTGACTTAATGAGAACATAGGTTGATCTAGTGATCTGATATGGGTCTTTTTTGACGTAATGTAAAAAAGAATAACTCATTTTTACAAATTTACCCTCAAACTGAATGATATGTCACAAAAGTTATTCGAGCATCAAACATGAGAAAAGAGTTGAGACCTGGAAAATAATTTTGAAGCTGGGAATCAAAAAATAGCAGGTGACTATAGATACATCATAATAGTTCCATTGAAGGAACTTTTATACCACTGAAATCGTAATTGATCTTTGGGGATGTTGTCGATAAGATTCATTTGATAGTATAGAGAGAAATCTTAGGGTTAATGAAGGCGAATAGCTAGAGAAGTAACTAATAATCCTTTCTTAATGATCTCCCTATCTCGTTTGTTTTTTTCCCCTTTCCTCAATCCATGTTTTAGCAACCAAAAACCTACAAAAATGACAAAATCTTTTATATGACCCAGAAACCCAGAAAGCGATCACAATACATGAATAGAAACATGAGGGGAAGAAGCAAGTGACTCTTTTACCTGGGTAAGATATGACGTCCAACAACAAAAAATCGTGTGTTGTTTGCGTACCTGATTTCGCATCAACCAACCAATTTCATAAATAATTTTTAAGCACATATCAACTTTAGTAAATATAAACAAAATCATCAAAAGAAAAAACCCGATAATTACCTGATATCATGTTATCGATGTAGATGGAATACAAAGGAACCGAGGAGGAATGGATATACAATTGTTTGAATCTGTGATAATTACTTGATATCAGGTAAACCCTACAATTTGCAAACCCATCGACCGAATCTGTAACAGATGCTACAAAAAACAATTCATTTATGTAATCGGACGACAGGTGGTGGTGGTGGAGACTGAGAGAAAGCGGGAGTGTGCTGGAGATGCAAGAAAGGGGAGCGACATAGTATTAGCGATGGAACGACGCTAACACGAAGTGAAACAGACGGTGGTGAAAGGATCGAGATGAAGAAGCGGTGGGAGATAAAAGGAAGATGGTGGAAGGATCAGGAAGTAAAGACATAACATGTGGTAACCGGAAAAAAAAGTACAGCAATCCAAACGTAATTGGCTAGGAAAACGGCTAACAAACACTGAAACACGTAGAGGGACCAGAAGAGTAAGCAGCGAAAATATGAGGAAAACGTTAAATACCGTCCAAAACACAAACCATTCCAAATTAGGAAACCCCGGTATAAAGTTAGGGCCATTTGTGACAAAAAAAAACGTTGAAGTTCACTATTCTTTTATATCTATATATAATTACTAACTAGTAATGTGCTGTGGTTGAGCCGAATACGAGATCAGTGTTGTTAATTGCCAGACACAATTGTTTTGTTTGGCTTAGACTTATACGGCCCAAACGGTCCCAATGTGGCAATGTCACGACGAAATCTGTTAATAAGGCAGGTTTATAATAACATGACCGGGCCTTCATCATGGGCCAGTTAGTGTTAAATTGTGACATGTATCTTAACTATACAAATTTGTTAGCTCGTAAAAAAATCAATTACTATTTATGAAACCTTGAATATAAACACTTATTTAAATGATTAGTAGTATTTATGAAGGGTATGTTTGGCAATAATTCTTTTTAGAATTTTTAGTTTTACATGTTAAAAAATCCAATTAGTAAAAAAGATTTGTTTCGCGCTTATTTTAAATAAAAAATCATAATCCAAAAGCTAATTAAATTTTGGGAGCTTTTAGAGTTTTTAGTTTTTTTTTAAAGTTTTTAGGCATACTTTGCTCATATATATATATATATATATATATATATATATATATATATATATATATATATATATATATATATATACTAGCCAATTGCGCCAAGCGGCGGGCGAGAATGAATTTTTCAGAATTTAGTTTCTAGAGACGATTATTTTCCTTTAGGCACGAGCTAGTTCCTTATGGTCTTTTCGTAGACTGTTTTGTGTCGGATAGTTTTTTTTTAAGAGATTGTTTCTAGCTAGGTACATATTTGTACAATATAGTGGACAAATAAGTAAAACTCATGGCTACACACGAGCTAAGGTAATTTACGGGCATTTGGGATTGTTTACGGGGTTCAAAATGGTATTTCAACTTTTAATATCTAAAATAGTATTTTTCGAACACCCATGATAGTTAAGTGAAATCTTTCCGAAAATATTAGGACTTTTCTGATTTCCCTAAGAACAAACATGTAAAATTTTCAAGAAACTAATGCAAACATATCAATACAAAATAACTTAACCATTAACATTTTTTTTGTCTTTTTAATAAGATTTATGTTACATATTATAAAAATAAATTTACTTGCTAGGACTGAAATGTTTTTAAAATGACTTGGCTATATATTTTAAACATTTAAACAAAATTAACTAATAATAATAAATAATTAAGTCTGATGACATTCAATCTCAAGTCTAAGCCATCATAGTCACATGTGAAATCTGACATAGCCAAAAAAATTCAAGAAAAAAAGCAAAAAACATAATAAATTGCAAGTTAATAGTTTGGTATAATTTAAAAATAATTAAAAAAAATAATGCATGCGTCTCCTGTAGCAAAATGAAGAGCAAAGATATGAAAAATCTCATCAACACCCCCACCATTACTACTCAAACAAACCTGCAACTAATTCAACATAAAAATAAAGAAGGAAATAGAAATTAGGAATGATCATTCATAAACCGAAAAGAATAATATTATGTCATTATAAGAAAATAATATTGTAATTTACTTACAAAGATAATAAATTTGAAAAAAAACATTATATGGGTTATGTTACAATTTTCCCTTACACTCGATAGTTTTTTTTTTAATTTTTTTCATTTATATGGTATGAACCATTCTATTCCGGTCCAGATTTGATCACATCAAATAGTATATTGATAAATTAAGGTTGTAAGGAAGGAAACACTTGACTTCCACCACTATTCTTACAACATTGTGCTTTTGTTGATATGATGGATGTGTACCTTCCAAGTTGAATCCATCTTATTCCAATATAGCAACAAAAAGTAAAATATCCTTTGTTGACTAATTTACAAAATTCTGGTGCATCCTTAGTAATGTCATTGAAAAAGTTGTAACATCAAAAAGTTGAAACACATGTTAGATAAAGATGATCCAGGAGTTTCTTTCATTGTAGGTTGAGCCGTTCATTTTTGGGTTAACAACTGTCATTTTCAATTACATTTTATAAGAATGGTCAATTTTGGTTAACATGTATTATTTTCATATTATTTTTATTTGACAAATAAAAATAATAGTTAATAAAAGTATTCATTAATAACTAAAAATCTTCAAAAAATAAAAAAAAATGTTTTTTTTGCAGATGAAAGTAACTATTTTACAATAAATCAAAAGGTAGAAACTATTTTATCCATCTTGGCATCTTTACAGAAATAACAATGTACTGAAGTACATTGTTATTTCAGAAATAACCTTGTTTTTTTGTAAAATACATTGCCATTTCTTTTAGAACAAAAAATTATCTTCATTAAGAAAAATAAATTATTTTCATTGCTATTTCATTCATAATAACAACTATTTTAGTAATTTTACCAATGGAATAATGAAGTTATGCAATTAGAAAGCAAACGGTATCAAATATATAGTATCAAAAATTGTAATTTGTAATTTTTTCTTTCATGTAAATATAGCTGGTACTTTTTTCTGTACATATGGCTATTGTTAGGCTTAACACCTCTGTGTGGTAACCTGTGACAAACACAAAAAAGAAATATTATCAGTCATAATTTAAAACTACTGTTCAAAATTGCAAGATGAAATAAAGAAATTACCTATTTGTTTAGCAGCACTGTAGTCAATAACCAGAATGTATACCCAACCAACAACATTCTAGCCCCATTTCATGAAAGTTGCATCTATTGGTCTCTTTCACAGTACACGATTTCACATTGTGTCTGATGCTTTGAAATTACTCTGTTTCACATATTCAACAACTCGAAAGTGTTAATGACATCATACCTTTCTATTAAAAAAGTCATACTTTAAGTTTAGAAATAAAGAAACCTAGTTCCACAAAGCCAAAAGTTCTAATAGCAACAACGACTTAATCATCTCCCAAAGCTTGGGAAGACCAAGCTTCTCGGCTTCGATCGATTCTTTTAACGGCAAAAAATTATATAACAGTTTCCTCCATTAAGAGCAACAAGCTCATATCGATAACAAAAGAATAAGAAATAAACAACGTAATACATATTTAGTCATATTGGAGATACGGTCTTGGATCTGAACTCATAAATCATGGAATATGAGATAACTCAGAAGTCAAAACCAAGAATAAAAAGGGTTAACTAATACTTAGACTTCAATAGAATTTTGTAAATATATATAATAAAAATGTTTAAAAAGCCTTACAACTGAAACCACATAAAGCATTTTAATTAAGAATAACTAATTTTTGCTTCTTTCAAGTTAAATGACCATTGAGTAATTTCATCCAACACTTGGTGTTCCAATTAGAATATTGGATGAATTTTCCACCTTAGAAAAGTAAGTATTTCTATATTCATCTTGTATACTGGCCTATATAGTAAATCAAGAAATTAGAAATGAAATAGGCAAAAAAAATTGATTCATTAACATTGAGTGCACAACACTCATTATCTAATTGAACTTAATGAAAAAATAACCAACACAAAGGTGTTAACATTTTCTTACTTTGCAAGCATAAGGAGGTTCAAGACATATCCCTAAAAACAGTCGTGTGTATCACCTATATCCACCTCAAATGACAATCAAATGCTTCTTAAAAATAAAAAATGACAAAAAAAAATGATTTTTTCTTACAAATGACAATCGATTTTTTGTAGAACCTGTGATAAACCTGTGAAATCATAAAAAAACACAAATAACCTGTGAAATTAGAATCTACAATAAGCAAAATGTTTAAAAATTATACCTTTAATCAAACTAAAAAATGTGGGGTTGGCTCCAGAAAGTCGTAATGAAATTCATTTGTGTGTGTGTGAGTGAAAGGGAAGTGTGGGGGTTTCACAGTTCGAAATGGTGTGGGATCGTGGTCCACAGTGGCACTTGTGGTGAAAACGGAGGCCTGGGTTTTCTAGAGGGTAGAGTGCAAACATGGAATGGTCGTGACGTTAAATGTCCGGAGAGATTTGGTGAAGAAAAAAATTGAAGCATGAGAATTGTGGTTGATGCATCATGGAGGAGATGTGACCGGAGTTCCAATAGTGGCTGGCCAATAAGATTGCTTCGAAGGAACAGATGACGGCTAGGGTTGAACCGGAAGAAAATGCATGTCCTTCCATAATTTCACTCTAGTCATTGGTCATATAGGGGATGGGTCTGAGATATGAGGCAAGGCGGGCTGTAATTCACATTTGCCGGTATCTCAGCATCATCAATACGACTCGATCAAAATGCTACATTTAAGGATTATTTGGATAAAAAAGGTTTGAAATTTTGAATGAATCCCGAATTGAAGGAAGGAGAGATAAGATTTGCTGAGAAATATAAGAATTCAAAACGTGTTTAAAATTTAATATTATTTTATTGGTGATTATTTGTATTTTTAGCTTAACGGTTTGGACGTCTTAAAAAATAATATTATTATATTCAATCTATTTTTAGAAATAATGAGATTTCTTTTATAAGATATATATATATATATATATATATATATATATATATATATATATATATATATATATATATATATATATATATATATATATATATATATATCATACAAGACTTGAACTCCCAAGGTTTGGTTGAATGACACCTTTTTGTCACGTGTCAACTTTAGATACCGTTTGTGAACGACAGACCTTTTGGTTTGAGTTATTTGGCTTTATCTTTTATCCTTTACACATTTGAAAATGTTATAGCTGATTTTATTAAACACTTCCACACTAATAAAAGCTACAACTTTTAGTTATCATATCGTTTCACCAAGAATACCTCTTATTGAGGAATAGAAATTCAAGTGGATCGCAGGCGGACTATCGTTTTGTATGAAGGTCCGAAAGCGAGTGGTGCGTTTATTATAGTATTATAGTTACATAGGTCATGTACTAATCTCATACTTCATAATATTTTGGGGGGTTTGCTTCATTGTGTTTATTTTATATTTAGGTTTCATACTATAACTTTCAACTAGAAACCTAAACATCTTCAAGAAACAGATGATAACATGCTAAAAGAAGACCAGTTTATAACATAAAGTTTTTAAATATATATAACATTTTACCAATCACAATACGATTCATCTTTTACTACGGCCCAATGGTTTATGGCCCAAAGTATTCTTTCCATATTTCTTACCCCGTTAAAGTTACAAAATACAAAATATGTAATTTATGAATTAACGTATAGTACAACAAACATAGTCGGGAATCCGACTAGGGATAAGAGGTGTGCACACATCAGATAAATATGAAACCGGATTTTAAAATTATCCGATTCGGATGAGATTGGATCGACATATAGGTTTCTGATATCCAATAAACTAGATTATAATCTGCGTTAAATGTGGACGAACGCATAAAAAACATACAAATGTTTACAGATATTACATAATAATTATTAAAAAAAAGTTATGGTTATTGTTATTTGAAATGCGTAGAAGATACATTGAAATCGATAAATATCTATAATCGTTAAAGGACCTCTTTGTACATAACATTTTTTGTTTTATTAGTTGAACGACATTCTTCGTCACATACGAGTACCTTCAAAATCATAGATAATTACATTAGTGTAATTTGAAGAAATATTGATGGATAAAACATTAGAGACAAAACTTTTAGTTTTTTGTTCTTGAATAATATGAAATAAAGTAGGTTGGTATGTTATAAAAATAAAACAATTTAATCGCTTTGTTGTAGTGTTAATGTTGCTTATAAAATTGAATATGTGTGTATGTATGTATGTGTGTGTGTGTGTGTGTATATATATATATATATATATTGGTAGGTTTTATTATTTTATATGAAGAAAAGTAATAATTATAATGGGCAACCTTATCTAAAAATAAATACATTAAATAATTTTGGAGGAAAAAAATCGAGATCATTAAAAAATTTATATATGAAAAATACAAATTTAAATTAGGTGAAATTATAGATGAAATAATGACGATTAAATTGGTAGGTTACGATCGAATCCGATTTTGGAAAGTTTAAATTTGATAAAGGAAACATGTAAGTTATCAAAACAAAACTTTTTATGGATATAAAGAAAATTTTAATTTAAATTTGATAAACGAACGCGTAAGAAATAAATGGTTGAAATATTTTTGAAGAGAAAAAATCGAGATCATTAAACAAATTTATATAAGGGAAATACAAATTTAAATTTGGTGAAATTATATATGAAATTAATGACGATTAAATTGGTAGGTTACGATCAGAATTCGATTTTGGACAGTTTGAATTTGATAAAGGAAATGCGTAAGTCATCAAAATATAAAATTTTAAATGTGGAGAAACATATAAAAAAATACAAATAAAATTATAAAAAGTCGACACAATAAAAAAATATATCCTAATAAATAAGAATTATTTTGCCGCATGTCATTTTCTCGTTCATTTTTTCACCTGACAATTTTTGGTATTTTGAATTAATTATTTTTCACTTATCATTTTTCTATGTTTTTCAATTATTTAAAAATGTTACTTAATTATATTGTTATATAAACATAAAAACATTTTAATTAGACAATTTATTCCATAATAAAATTACTTAATTTAAACATATACTGACAACCAATATAACAGTTTTTCACTGCATTAAATATTGACAACTATTTCATTTATTCAAATAAAGTCATAGAGTATAATTTGTGGAATGTTAAATGTTATATGAATTTAATTTTAGTGTATCATCAATGAAAATTCTTTTCTAAATCATGATTGGTTTATTTTAAATTGATTATGAATATAAATGCTAGTTTTTATGTTTGTTCTTATTTATTTGGTGTTCTCAAAAACTTTGCATTAGACTTGAGGCAACTTTAAATAATTTTGGTATATTATCAATATAATTTGTTATATATCTTTCAATTATATGAAATATCAAATAATGACATTTCATTATTATTGTAATAATTTAGTTTATATATTACATTTTTACCAATGTTAGCGGTCTTATTTTTTCTAATAACCGTAACGTTTTTACTAATTGTACATTTTACAAATCTCCTAATATCTTATAATATTTTTTATCTTACTTTATAATTTTTTATAACTATGTTATTTTCAAGATTTACTGTCTTAAATACGAAACTTCGTTTACTGATTTGGACCAAAAAGGTTTCCCATGACCGAGATATGACCTTTTAAGGATAGGGACAGATTAGGGAAAAATGTTGAAATAAAAGTTTTGGCTTTTTAAATAAAAAACACATACGCACATTGTTATTAACTAAATATGTTAAAAACAAAATTGAAAGTACAATGCACTTTGTATTCACTCACCACAGTATAGAAATTACAAGTCAAAACATTATAGATTAAAGTCAAAGTACATTGCTATTGACTAAATCCGTTAAAAACTAAAAATTATAGGCAAATATATCAAATTAATAGTAGTATAATATTGATAATTAAAAATATTGGCGGTAAATGGTAGTTTCAATCATCAACTACCATGCAATCCAAACAATCTCAAAAAAAATTAATTACGTAAGACACACATACATACATACAGCTAATCAAAAGTCATTATGTTTTTCTCGTGGGCATTTTATCAAACATGTAGACTGCCACATCAAATGCAAGGTTAAAAAGGCAAAAGTAAAAGATTGAAAAACTAATACTAACATTTATGATCAAGATTATTAATTCATGCATTCAAAGATCGCAGTCAAATACAATACTAATGAGGATAAAAAATCAAATACAATTAATAAAAATTAATAACATCATATTAAAGAAGGAACATGGATGACAAACGTGATGCCACAAAGGGTGATGTTGTTCGAGCGTGATGCTGCAACGGGTCTGAAGAAAACAAAATGTACGAACAACAGCACATGATTTATACGTAATTTTCATCAATGATTATGGAAAGGATATCAAATTTCGAATTTTTTGATTCTTTGAAATTGAGCAACGTTATCCCGTAATCTTGTAGATACATTTCATATATGAAATGTGTCAGTTAAGAACGCGATTTTAATTAGGAACGAACGAAATTTACTTTAAAAAATTATGATGAGGTTTAAATGAGTTGAATATATTTTTTTTATAAATGATGTTAACATTAAATCAATTAGTTAATATTTCAAATTTAGTTAACACGAAATTGACACGATTTAGCATTTATATGTCGTGTGTAACACTCTAAAAATTTCAACCAATTTAAACTTTTCAAAAACAACCCAGTTTCATAAAGTTATTACAAAAAGGTTTTCATTACAATTATTATCAGAGTCTTTCCATAACCACATCATAAAACATAATCACGAGGAGCGGTACGATCACACATTTGCCTTGCCACGGTCTCCTGAAGAACCTGAAAAACATTAAACTACAACTGTAAGCCTGAAATCTTAGTGAGATACCCCCAAAATATCAACCACATATACCATACACGCACAACATGCCATATCATAACAGAACACAGAACAACCATGCACTTCGGGTCTACTGTGTGACTGGTCCGCCGTACCAGGCCTTCAGTCCACCTGGTCCACCCTCCGAGTCTAGCCATATGCATCGAGTCTACAGTGTGATTGGTCCGCCCGCACCGGGCCTTCAATCCACCCGGTCCACTCTCTGAGTCTACAGTATGACTGGTCCGCCCGCACTGGGCCTTCAGTCGGTATGGTCCACTCTTCGAGCCTCGGCACGTCTGGTCCGCCCTCTTGGGGCCTACAGCCTATCCGGACCACTCGCTGGGCCTTCGAGATATCTGGTCCGCCCTGGGTATGTTGGCCAACAGCATAAAGCAGGACACGCCTCAACCCAACCCCAGTCCAACAACCATGTGCACATAAACATTCAATCATATAACAATTCACATCCAATCAAACCGATCTAGCAAATCACATAACATAACATCATCCTAACCAGGATACCGACCTAACCGGTCACTAGCATAGCATAATCCAATATACCAGGATACCGACCTTAACCAGGTCTCTAACATATATCATCCTAACTACCAGGATGCAAACATAACAAGCAATAACATAAAAACCATACCCGGATTACAATCCGATAAAGGGCCGACCTTGGTGCCATAGACCATGTCGATATAGTGAGGATAACTCACCTGCAACTGTTGACTGAAAAGATAAGACCAAGCTGCTCCGGCCACTGACACGATCTCCACCACTAGCCAACACCAAAACACTAAACTCAAAACAAATGCCAACAATTACCAAAATATCCCTGGAAGTCAATTGGTCAACCCTTGGTCAAATTCAAAGTCAAAGTCAACCTCCTGACTGACTCTACTCGCCGAGTCAACCCGATGACTCGTCGAGTCCCCATGCTCAGAACTCCTAATCCGCGACTCAACTCGCTGAGTCACCCCAAGACTCGCTGAGTTCAACAAACTATGAGTCCTTTCTCACTCAACTCACCGAGTCATCCCTTGACTCACCGATTCACAGCTTAACCAGAAAAAAGTTAGGACCTCTGTAACGACCCAAAAATCATGACTAAAAAAATTTCTTTTAAACATTACTAAAAATGGATTTATAACAACGTATCATAAGTCAAACATAACTTTTGAGTATTAAATTCAAAACATAATATCATTATCAGAGTCAAACATTCCCAGGCTAACTGACTATGGTGTGTGCTCTGCAATCTTCCCGAGCTCCTCTTTTGAAAACCGAGTACCTGAAACCAAAACTGAAAACCGTAAGCACGAAGCTTAGTGAGCTCCCCCAATCTACCACATACCACACAAAAACATATAAAGCACATATTGGGCCTGGCCCACTGCATCAGACCGAAGTCCGGACTAACTGGGGCCTTGCCCCCTGCATCGGACCGAAGTCCGGAAACTGACTGGGACCTTGTCCCCTGCATCGGACCGAAGTCCGGACTAACTGGGACCTTGTCCCCTGCATCGGACCGAAGTCCGGGCTAACTGGGGCCTTGCCCCCTGCATCGGACCGAAGTCCGGAAACTGACTGGGACCTTGTCCCCTGCATCGGACCGAAGTCCGGACTAACTGGGGCCTTGCCTCCTGCATCGGACCGAAGTCCGGAAACTGACTGGGACCTTGTCCCCTGCATCGGACCGAAGTCCGGACTAACTGGGACCTTGTCCCCTGCATCGGACCGAAGTCCGGGCTAACTGAACAGAACATAACATAAACATATCAACTAGCATGAACACACGTATACTGCATACTACTTCGGGCCGTAGCCCGGAACACATAACACATAAATCCTGTCTGAGCCACAAAGGCATCAAACATACTAACTACTATATCAGATCAACATCCGAAAACTAGTGCTAGCTAAACGGGCCGGCATTGTGGCCTTAGACCCATTCCTACTGGAAGGAGACTCACCTGAACTGCTGAGCCCTGCTGATAAACCTCTGGCTGTTACTCGACAATCCCCTGAACCGCTGCTCCTCTAGCTCTCCGAGCTATCAATATACATATAACACTTAATCTGACAGACAACTAAGTCAACTCTGGTTAAAGTCAACCTTCCAGGTCAACCTTACTCGCCGAGTCTTCCTAAAGACTCGCCGAGTTCATAAGCTCAGGGTCTTTCTTATTCGCGACCCGACTCGCCGAGTCAGTCCATGACTCGCCGAGTCCAACTAGTTCCAAGTCCTGACCTGTCCAACTCGCTGAGTCACCACCCGACTCACTGATTCGAGTCTCAACTCAAAGGGTTTAGGGTTTCGCGATCTGACTCGCCGAGTCCAAGAACAGACTCGCCGAGTCCTAGACAATCTTCAACCAACTCGTCGAGTTGTTCATCCAACTCGCCGAGTCCATGCCTAAATTCATCCGACTCGACGAGCTGTTCATCCTACTCGTCGAGTTCCTCCTCATCTTCAAGCTACTCGCCGAGTCCACTCGAAGGACTCGCCGAGTCTATCCAGTCCTCAATCCATGCAATGGCTTTTCGAGCCAAACAGAGCTTCCAACTCATAGATCTATACTTCTAGGGCCTATTCCCCACGTAAAGTGGCAAACTTTATGTGTAGATTGAGAGATCTATGCTCAAAACACACTAAACTAGGGTTTATGGCAAACATGCCTCATCAACATACCAAGGGCTGATACTTTAGGGGATTCAAGACCAAAACCAACATGGATCTGAGGTAGCAACCTCAGATCTGAGCCTCCAACTCGAATTGGTTACATATCATACCAATAATGACCAAAACTCACACATAAGAATAGATCTAGATGCAAAGGGAGTCCAAGCAATAGCTTATTACCTCCAATTGGTCTGAAATGACTCCTCAATCCCAGATCTACAGTTCCTTCTTGCACCTCCAAGGTCTTTCTTCCTCCTCCAAGCTTTAGTGCACTCTTCAAGGCAAGATCTAGCTCAAAAACGGATATGGCGGCTAGGGTTTGGTGTTCTGAGGTAGAAAGGCAGTAAAGGAACCCTAGGAAAGAGAATGAGACGCTTAAATAGGCTCCAAGTCCCGGATTTAGGGTTTTCCTCGATCAGACCCAACTCGTCGAGTCTCCTTGGCCGACTCGCCGAGT
Source organism: Lactuca serriola (assembly GCF_051521515.1). NCBI lineage: Eukaryota > Viridiplantae > Streptophyta > Magnoliopsida > Asterales > Asteraceae > Lactuca > Lactuca serriola. The sequence goes on from NC_136413.1 coordinate 14,444,404, forward strand.
CGGTCGCTTTCACCACAACCCGGATCCCGCTCGGACTCGTCGAGTCCCTCCATGGACTCGCCGAGTCTCCCCTAAACTTGAGGTTTTCTTTCTTTTCTTGGCTTTCCAAACTTTGGGGTGTTACAACCTCACGACCAGACTCGCCGAGTCCAAGAACAGACTCGCCGAGTCCAAGGCTATCTTCAACCAACTCGCCGAGTTGTTCTTCCAACTCGTCAAGTTCCTGCCCATCTTCATGCAACTCGCCGAGTACACCCTTGTGACTCGCCGAGTACCCTTAGATCTTAATCCATACAAAGGCTTTCCAGGCCATGTAGATGATCCAAACCATAGATCTACCCTTCTACAACCCATCCATCACATAAAGTGGCAAACTTTACGTGAATCCAAAGAGATCTAAGCATATAACACTCTAGGGTTAGGGTTTGGGACAAGATGGCTTCACCAATCACTCAAGAACAGGGACTTTAATGCACTCTAGACCTTCTCCATTCCAGATCTGAGGTAGCAACCTCAGATCTAACCTCCAAACTCAAAATATCACAAGATATGCTTTCCAAAAACTCCAAAATGATGAATTTAGATGAATAACAGCCCAAGCAACGAAATAATACCTCAAAAGAAAGCTCCAACAGAAGAGAAATCCAAATCCTCGCAAAGCCCCTTGCTCCAAGCCTCTTAACTCTCCAAGATCTCTTCCAAAATCACTTCTCCAAGGTTCAATGCTCTCAAAATCACTCACAAACGCGCATTAGGGTTTTATGGACTTCAAGGGAGAGTAAGGAGGCTAGGGAGAGGGTATAATGTCCTTTATATAGAGATCAATCCCCAAAATTAGGGTTTTCTCCACACAGAACCAACTCGCCGAGTTGGCCACTTAACACGCGACCAAAATCGCGACCCTACTCGTCGAGTCCACCCATGGACTCGCCGAGTTGCCCATTCACATTTTCACTTTGAACCCTGAACTTTCACTTCTGAACTCGGGATGTTACAATTCTCCCCCACTTAAATTAGGCTTCGTCCTTGAAGCCTGCGGCACACAACTCCAGAACTACTCTCGCAATGCACCACCTGGCATTAACTAGACCAGGTTCCTCAAAACACAACGACCGAAACCCAAAACCCAACTTTCCCCCTGCGGTGTTCTGATACCACACCTATCAACCGAGTACCACTCCATGATACTGCACTTGCTCCAGATCACAACAATCACTTGCCTCATACGAGCTAGAAATAACCTTGAACCACCGAGATCCCGACCCGGTACCACAATGCTATCATTTCTCTTTGACAGACATATCTTTCACTGAACTCACTGCTGAGGCTTAACCTGCTCCCTTCCTGAGTTCAACTCTACCCCTTCCATGCTGACGGGATGACACATCCTTCAGCTTCAGAGCAACTCCCAAGAGTTCTCCTCCGCAATTACATACACATGCTGAACTGGCTCTAGCATCCTCAGGTTGGGAAAACCCGACACACTGACGACACCTCTAAACATCCCCCAGGATGAATTACCGCTACATTCATAATTTCTTGATCAAAATCAACTGGGAATCCAAGACTCCATCCCTACATTCCTTCCGAGCCTCTTGGCTCTACACCCTCGGAATTCCTTCCGCGACCTCAGCAAACATCCAACCCGGATGTGATTCCATACCACTGCCGCAAACACGTTGCTTAGTGACCATAATTGGAACACCCCAATCATAACTCCGCACTATCGCTTTCACTTTCGTGAACTTACACTCCCTCTCGGAGCTACATTCCTTTCCCTTTCCTTACCAAGAAAATCCACTTGGCTGCCTTGACACTACCACAAGTGCCACGGTGCTCACCCAATACTAAACCATTCCCTTATAGCATAACTGCTATCTCATGCACCATACATGCTCTAAATCTGCTCGCAAGGACTCTCGAGTCCATGCGCTATCTTCCACTAATCACGACCAATACCTGGGGCCAGACCTTCTGATGCTATCACATCGCGACATATGCATTCCCTTTCCTCATACAGATCTATCAACACATGCAGAGTCTTCAGCATGACTGGACCGCCTTACCAGGCCTTCAGCTAATCTAGACCACTCTCAGAACCTTCAGCAGGTCTGGACCGCCCTCCAGGGCCTTCAGCCTGTCTGGACCGTCCTCCGAGCCTTCGGCCTGACTGGTACGCCCACCGGCCTTCAGTCTATCCAGACCGCTCTTCAAGCATTCATTATTCCGAATTATCCCTCCTGGAAAACTCTCCCATGCATACTGTTCTAGCCCTCTAGGGGCTCCGAATTCTATCTCCATCCTTCATTCTCAATCCCGGACCGATCCCGGGCCTTCGACAATCAAAACCCTTGGTCTGTATCACGCCCCGTATGTCTGTCACTTACTCATACCAGCCTACGCTCTTGGCTGACAGCACCACTGCTGAATCCCAACAGCCAATCAACCTCTCATGCTTATCGATCTTCCGGAGAATTTTCCAATTCTCCCCACTTAGAGCACTGACTATCAACCACCGGTTGCCAAAACCGACCTCCCTTAACAGCCCTACACACAACATCTCCTTACATGCGAGCTGATTCCCACTAGAACAATCGACCTTCACAAAATCACATATCAACACTTGATCATCTCGGACTCGAAAGAAACTCGTCCTTAAGCTAAACACTCCTCAGACTGCAGATGCTCCCCGACATTCAGACCAAAAGACGGATTTCGCACTAATAATCCTCATGAATGATAACCAACGAAATTCCCAACACCAAACCCTTAGCCATACCATAACCCTCAAAGAACAACGAATACAATACCAAAAATCACACAACGAGACTAGAAGAAATACAATACTCCAAAATAATCACAAGATAACAAGACATCAAGAAAGAAACATACCCGCAGCTGCATCCGGCACTGCCCTGACCTCCTCCGCTGAAAGCTGAAAAGCACGACCCTGAGCCCTTGGGGGCTCCGCTCCACCCTAACCTCCACCCAAAATCCTCAAAGTGGCCGGTGCTGGAGCCTGCACCGGTCCTATAGCAAGCTGTGGACAGTTGACCCTCAAGTGTCCAAACTGATGGCAGTGATAACAAATCCTTAAATCCTGAACCGGGGCTGTCTGCCGACAATCCCTCGTATAATGCCCATCCTTTCCGCACTTGCGGCATGCACCACCGGACCTACAAACTCCGGTGTGACCCCTCCCACACTTCCCACAAGTGCGGCTGCTCTGATCTCCCAATCTAGAATCAACGGTCTTGGACCATTTCGGCGCCGGCTGCGACTGTGTCAGGGCCTGCCTCTGCTCTCTCAACTGCAACTCAATTTCCAACTCACGTCGCCTGGCGGCCTCCTGCAACTCTAACAAGGTCTCGCACCTCTGCGTAGACACAAACTGACTGATATCCCTCTTGAGCATGCTCATATATCGGGACATCTGAGCCTGCTCCGAAGCAAACTCAGGGCAAAACATCGCCCTCTCAGTGAACATCCTGGTGATCTCCGTCACCGACTCCGAATCCTGCTTCAGCTCCAGGAACTACTGAGCCAACCTTTCTCTCTCAACCCGCAGAACATAACGAGTGCTAAACATCTCCTGGAACTGATCCCAAGAAACCGCAGCCCTCTGTGCATCCGAATATGACCCCGTGGTCAATCTCCACCAATCCTTCACCCCCGAGCCTTAACAGGTTCAGAGCACACCTCACCCTCTGATCAGCAGGGCATGAACACGTTAAGAAACACCCCTCCACGTCCGACAACCATCTTATAGCAACAATCAGGTCCTGAACCCCATCGAAGGTAGGGGGCTTCGTATTATCGAAGTCCCGATACCGAAAACCTCTACCGGCTCCTCCCCCTGCCGCTGCTACAGCCGCTATAACCGCCGCGACATCCGTTTCTGTGAGAGCTGCATAGCGCTCATCAAAATACTCAACCCTGGCGGTCTTGATCGACCCAAACAGTTCCGGCAACTCGACCTGGAACAACGCAACAACCTCATCATGCAGGATCTCACGAATCCTAGCATCCAACTCGCCTGTGCTCATCTGACCAATAACCTCGGGCGGTACTGACCCGCCCTGACCGCCCTCTCCTGCTCCCGATCCTGACCCGGATCCACTCCCAGCATGCCTCGTAACCACCATATTGAAAAACACCGCAAGATCTCAGATACTTACCACAAACCCGGGAACCAACCCCCAACCCAACCCTAGAGGTTGTGGCTTCTTTGATACGCGTATGGGTCCTGTGCTTTCAGTAGTACGGGCCCATACTACCTTCCACACCTACCCATATTTATATCAATTATCACCACAACACCCTAGTGAAGAACATACATAATAAGCACTCAACCCTCACTCCTAGAGGAACACTGGAAATCTCCCACGGAAGAAACCCTAGGCTAGCAGGCATCATAAATCGGGCAACATTATCATGAAATCCTGAAGATCCCTAGCCTAGTACTAGCATGTTGTTCTATCATAGCTCAAAAACAAATAACATGTATGGTATTTTGGGGTTACTTACTGGCTCAGGCTGATCGTACCCCCCGCGTCCTCTTTTACTCATTTTGAAAACCATTTTAAATTCTCTTTTGAAAACTCTCCTTGATTTGAGACTGGATTCACACGAATGTTCCTCCAATTCACTCAAACCAAGGCTCTGATACCAACTTGTATGTAACGTCCGCGTTTCCAGGCTAGGCATTTTCGTTGATGTAATAGTCTAGGTTAACCCTTGTAACTCTTTTTGAAGTATTAATGGTGAAATATTTGAGTATTATGTGAATTATGTGTATTTGTGTGCTTATTACTTAATTATAAAGATATAATTAATAAAGAATAAAAATAAGCGTCAAAATTAAAGTGTGAGATAAGCCCGATATCTTTACATAAAGTTTTAGTGGTCGAAACAAGGATTCCGGAGATATAAGGAATGCCGAAATCCGAGTTATAATGAAGAAGTTATGACATGTCGAAGTTTCGCGACAGAACCGGCACGACGCCGAATGACGTAAAATATGAATTTAAGATAGAGTGATATCTAGCCTTAGTGATCTAAACGAAAGTCGTAGGGTTAGTTAAACCGAGAGCATGCATGAAAAGAACGCCCAAATCTGACTTTGTATGAGGAAGTTATGATTTTTTGAAGTTTCGACTTAGCGGTATGCAGCCCGAATACTCGAAATAGAGATCGAGTGATATTTAGCCAAAAAAAATTCTAAATGAGAATTGAAGATATCATTGATGGTATTCCAACGATAAAAAGACAGACGAAAACGGAGTTCAGATGAAGGAGTTATGAATTTCGAACAGAGTTTTCCTGTCCCGGCCTACTAAAAATACTATATAAGTAATATACATATAATATATTAAAAATCAATTCAAAATTAGCCAATGAAGTCTAAACGAGAGTTGTAGAGCATAATCTCACCTTCACGTCGATATAAAGAACGTCGAAAACAGAGTTCGTATGCGAAAGTTATGAATTTCTGAAGTTCGGAGCGCGAACCCCAAAGCTGTGTCAGAGACCATGACGTGGCAAGCAGTGCCACGATGTGGCAAGTCTTCTGACACCTCCGGGAGTCCCCCAGACGCAACTTGGGATGATGTATGCAGTGACGACCAATCCCACGACGTGGCAAGGGCCAAATTTGCCCTATAAATAGATTTGAAGGGCCAGTCGTTTAGGGTTGCTATTTTCTCTCCTCTCTCTCCCGTTTTACCTCGATTTACGTGCAAGAAATATCCCGAAGCAAGTCCCGAAGCCCCGAAGATCCCGAGAAGTGCAATTCCCGAGCCGAAGCTCTGCCCGCGAGGAGTTCGGTTTTTGTGAAGATCTTCCAGATCTACCGAATAATACTACTTCTACAAGTCGTAGTGTTGTCTGATCATCTTCTGATCAAGTGAGTGTGTAGTTACTTTCTTCTAGCACATAATTATGAAGTATTTTATACGAAATACGTGTTATGTGTATATTTTGTTGTTATATGTGTGAATGTATATTCACATTCTTCTATCTCATGGATATGATTTATTCTCTATGAAATACGTGTTATGTGTATGTGTCTCATCTTTTATCTGGAATGTGTTTTGAATGAACATACTATACAGGTTTTAAAACTATGTATAAAAATGTATATTTTATCTACTAAAATGTTGGGTAGAACATGGGTAGATAGTTGTCTTGTGATAAAAAGATGAGAGGCCTCGATGTTTTTGATTTAGTCATCTAGCGGAGTTTAGATGACGACCACAGACTTTTCTAGACAGTCTTGTGGAACACTAGCAGGCTCGCCACCTGTAGGTGTTAATGAACTTGGGTGTTCATTCGCTGTACTCCATCCCCCTCATGGTTGCCTTATTTGACTTATATTGCTGAGGAACCCCTGAAGCATGTGTTGTCGCCCCGAAGAAATATTCTTAGACTAGGTCCCTTATGTTAGTTGTGTTAGGGACGTAAAGTGAGAATAACGGGAATGGGTAATTGGGTTATTGTTGGTTGGTGGAATTAAATATAATTATTTATTATGGGTTGAAAACCCTATATGCTCACCAGACTCCTAAGCCTGACCCACTCAGTTTCTTTGTATTACAGGTAGTGGCGCCAGAGCATAAGTTGGATGACTTGTCAAGTTATTTTTGGATTATAGACCTGTTGTTGTAAATAACTGTTGTAAGTTCTGTATTGAAATGTTTATGTTTTTAGTCTGTTTATCGGAACATGACATCCTGAGTATTTTAATATAATGAAAAATACATTTTTTAAGAAATGCTTTGGTAAATCTTATTTTATCATATTTTGTTTTGGGAACAAATTCCGCAACTCTTTCAAATCAAAAGGATTTATTCTGAAATTATTTTAAAAGCATAAATGAAAATCGGTCTTTTCTGGCCGAGATTTTGGGGATGTCACATTGTAACACTCTAAAAATTTCAACCAATTTAAACTTTTCAAAAACAACCCAGTTTCATAAAGTTATTACAAAAAGGTTTTCATTACAATTATTATCAGAGTCTTCCCAGAACCACATCGTAAAACATAATCATGAGGAGCGGTACGATCACGCCTTTGCCTTGCCACGGTCTCCTGAAGAACCTGAAAAACATTAAACCACAACTGTAAGCCCGAAAGCTTAGTGAGATACCCCCAAAATACCAACCACATATACCATACACGCACAACATGTCATATCATAACAGAACACAGAACAACCATGCACTTCGGGTCTACTGTGTGACTGGTCCGTCGTACCGGGCCTTCAGTCCACCTGGTCCACCCTCCGAGTCTAGCCATATACATCGAGTCTACATTGTGATTGGTCCGCCCGCACCGGGCCTTCAATCCACCTGGTCCACTCTCTGAGTCTACAGTATGATTGGTCCGCCCGCACTGGACCTTCAGTCGGCCTGGTCCACTCTCCGAGCCTCGGCACGTCTAGTCCGCCCTCTTGGGGCCTACAGCCTATCTGGACCGATCGCTGGGCCTTCGGGATATCCAGTCTACCCTGGGTATGTTGGCCTACATCACAAAGCAGGACCCGCCTCAACCCAACCCCAGTCCAACAACCATGTGCACATAAACATTCAATCATATAACAATTCACATCCAATCAAACCGATCTAGCAGATCACATAACATAGCATCATCCTAACCAGGATACCGACCTAACCGGTCACTAGCATAGCATCATCCCATATACCAGGATACCGACCTTAACCAGGTCTCTAACATATATCATCCTAACTACCAGGATGCAAACATAGCAAGCAATAACATAACAACGATACCCGGATTACAATCCGATAAAGGGCCGGCCTTGGTGCCGTAGACCCTGTCGATATAGTGAGGATAACTCACCTGCAACTGATGACTGAAAAGATAAGACCAAGTTGCTCCGACCACTGACACGATCTCCACCACTAGCCAACACCAAAACACTAAACTCAAAACAAATGCCAACAATTACCAAAATGTCCCTGGAAGTCAACTAGTCAACCCTTGGTCAAATTCAAAGTCAAAGTCAACCTCCTGACTAACTCTACTCGCTGAGTCAACCCGATGACTCGTCGAGTCCCCATGCTCAGAACTCCCAATCCGCAACTCAACTCACCGGGTCGCCCCAAGACTCGCTGAGTCCAACAAACTATGAGTCCTTTCTCACTCAACTCACCGGGTCATCCCTTGACTCACCGATTCACAGCTTAACCAGAAAAAAGTTAGGACCTCACGACCAGACTCGCTGAGTCCAAGAACACACTCGCCGAGTCCAAGGCTATCTTCAACTAAATCGCTGAGTTGTTCTTCCAACTCGTCGAGTTCCTGCCCATCTTCATGCAACTCGCTGAGTACACCTTTATGACTCGCCGAGTACCCTTATACAGAGGCTTTCCAGGCCATGCAGATGATCCAAACCATAGATCTACCCTTCTACAACCCATCCATCACGTAAAGTGCCAAACTTTACGTGAATCCAAAGAGATCTAAGCATATAACACTCTAGGGTTAGGGTTTGGGACAAGATGGTTTCACCAATCACTCAAGAACAGGGACTTTAATGCACTCTAGACCTTCTCCATTCCAGATCTGAGGTAGCAACCTCAGATCTAACCTCCAAACTCAAAATATCACAAGATATGCTTTCCAAAAACTCCAAAATGATGAATTTAGATGAATAACAACCCAAGCAACGAAATAATACCTCAAAAGAAAGCTCCAACAGAAGAGAAATCCAAATCCTCGCAAAGCCCCTTGCTCCAAGCCTCTTAACTCTCCAAGATCTCTTCCAAAATCACTTCTCCAAGGTTCAATGCTCTCAAAATCACTCACAAACGCGCATTAGGGTTTTATGGACTTCAAGGGAGAGTAAGGAGGCTAGGAAGAGGGTATAATGTCCTTTATATAAGGCTCAATCCCTGAAATTAGGGTTTTCTCCACACAGCACCAACTCGCTGAGTCCGCCGACTCGCCGAGTTGGCCACTTAACACGCGACCAGAATCGCGACCCTACTCGCCGAGTTGCCCATTCACATTTTCACTTTGAACCCTGAACTTTCACTCCTGAACTCGGGATGTTACATCGTGTTTTCCATGTCTGTCGTGTTATATATGATTACTATTAATCAAATAAACTAATTGTTATTTTATATTATCTTTTTCGTGTCGTGTCATGTTTGTCGTTTTTAAAACGTTTCGTTTTCATGTTAGTTAAAAAAACACGACATCATGTTGTGTCATGTTCGTGTTACATAAAACATTGTCATGTCATGTCGTGTCAAACAAAAACACGATACGATGCCCCGATTTGCCAGATCGGTGACTGCGAATCAATGAACCAAAAGATCGGCGTCGTTCCACTCCGATCGAGATCTCTCTTCTTCCTCGTGCCTTCATCACCATATATTTTCTCCCACGCATCACTTCTATTTGGTAAACACCTGCATCTATATATTGATCCATTTAATGACAACCTGCATCTCCTCGGCTAGATCATTGCACGGCGTCGCTCAATGTCATTTACAATATTTTTTTCATATTTTTTCAATTATCTAAGATTTTTTTATGTGTGATGATAGTAGGAGGAGTCAATGATGATTTCAAACCACATGAATGGAAAAATTGTGTTCAAAAGAACTTGGAATCAAGACTTCAAGGATTACAAAGCCTACAAAATTTGTATTGAATGTGCTTAGAAAAAAGGTATATTATGTTTTCTTATTTTTATTTGCTTCATTTGTTTTCTAATTTTTCCGCTAGCTATCAAAGTGTATGTTCCTTGTATGTAATTTATAGTTATTAGATGACAATCTGAGTTGGTATCAGTTCACACATTATATGCAATGAATTGGTGTCCCTTAATTGCCTTAAACTTAGTCAAATCCAACCACAATATACTAATTAATTCGTCTTTAATTTCTAGTTCCCTTTCTGGCATATAGAGTTTCCTGTTATCTATGGTGTATCTTGATCAGTTAGGTGAATTTTGAAATGTGTACCTTTGAGCACAACTTTTTTTGGTGATGAATGTGCAACAATATGATGTTATTCACCACCAAGCTAGTGAGATTCATGTGTATGCACCGTATGACCGTGTATTGACTATATACTACTCAGGTATAGACTATTTCTAATTGGTAAATTATTGTTATACCCTGATGCTAGAGATGATTTGAGACTAGTTTCTAGCTTTATTCAGGTCCAAGTGATGCCCTTCTTGCTCCATAAAAGTTTCTAAAACTACCAGGGTACCTATGCCCTCACACAAATATATTTTACATTAAAAATAGGGCCTTATTTTAATGATATTGTTATCTATTCCAAAATTTGTTTATAGTGAGTTTTTGAGTAGGCATTGCAGGAACATTGTTTCATGTTTTGAATGCAGTAGATTGCAATCGCCATTGTGTCATAATGTCCCTTGTTCAAGGATATCCACTATAAGCAATCTCCTATTAAATCTTAACTTTTTTGACATATTGAAAAATAAAGTAACGTTACATATATTTATTTACCAGATTCTTCTCATTTTTTGTCAACAAACTACTTTTTTATGTTTAAACTGTTTAGAGAGTTAAACAATGAACTTTTTCATCATTATTATTAAGTTGTTTGGTAGAAAAAAAATCAGTTTTCGTTAGACACCATTTCTTCATCTCGCCTCTTAGACCATTTAAAATGATTATAAGTCATAGGGGCTATCTATGTTGAGTAAAAAAATACTTCATCATTATTAAGTTGTTTGCTATTTGCTAATGATTCAGACTTGGAAACTAATGATAGGCTTTTGAGACAGATGGATGAACCTTTAAAGGTTCAATCAAATTAATGGAGTAATTTGTAATGTGAAGAAAGATTTACAGTTTAAACATTGGCTATAATGACCAAAGATATATACATACCACATGTGCCAAATGACTTATTTGTCCTACTATTCTAGTTAAATCACAAGTGAATCATATATGGATTACATGTGATTCACATGTAAATCACATGTAATTTACATATGAATCACATGTAATTCACATGTAAATCATATTAATAATTTCTTTTTCTAAGTATATAGTTTATTTTAATTTGTTTACTATTTTGCAATAAATCACAAGTGAAATATATATAAATTACATGTGACTCATATGTAATTCACATATGAATCACATGTAAATCACAAGTGAAACACATATGAATTACATGTGATTCATATGTAAATCACAAATAAATCACATATGAATTAAGTTTATATGCACATATGGATTTTGTGTGAGTGTTCTTCGTTAATTACTCCCTCCGTCCCAAAATTATTGTTCACGGACAAAAAACACACAGATTAAGGAAACATTAATTACTAGTAACTTTATACAATAAAATGACCGTTTTATCCTTACTTTGCATTTAATGTTCCATTACATGTCTAGTTAGTTAAGTAATAATGAGGGGATATTTTGGTAAAAATATTATTTATTTTTAGAAGTGGACTATTATTTTGGGACAAACCAAAAAAGAAAGATGGACTATAATTTTGGGACGGATAGGGTATTTTTTAAAAAAATTCTTGATAATTTTATATTTGAATCTTAAAAGAAACAATCACATATAAATATCATATTATATGATCACATGTGAATGTTACATGATATAATCAAATGTGAATCTTATATGATATATACATATGAGTTTTTGTGAGTGTTCTTGTATTAATCAATTTTTTGATATTCTTGTAGATTTGAAAGAATTTGTGGAAAATATTGAAGAGGTGAAAAATAATAAATTGAAGAAATCATGAAACATTGAATCTTTGTAGCATTTTTTGTTTTTTATATTTTATTTTGTGTCGATTAAAATACTTGTATTATTGTGTTTATAGATTAATAAATTAAAATGAGTTTTTTATTATTCACTTATAAACATTGTAGTATAAAAAATATGCATATATTCACTTGAAAAGATATGCTTATGTGCATCTAAAATGTTGATTTTTTTGTCAAAAAATATACTTTTGTTTTTAAATATTATATTTTTTTAAATTTATTGATGTTAAAAAATTTGTTGATTTTAAAAAAAAATTACAGTTTTTTACAAAAAAAAATATCTTTTTCATTTTTTTTGGAATTTGTGTTCTTTAAAAAAATTATAAATCTGCAATTTAAAAAAAATCAAAAATTATTTTTTTGTAAAAAAATCTGAAGTTTGATTCATTATGTTAATTTTTAGACATTTTTGTTAATATTTTTTCTAATAATACAAGAAGTTAAACATTAAATGAGATTGGTAAGATGACGATCATACGCTTAATGACTTAATTTGGTCTAACGCTCCATCTTTAGTTGTCAGGTTCACGGAAAACAATGAGTTCCCAACGGATCTCTCCAGCAGTAACAACATATGTCTAATCATAAATGATTATATTGCAGAGAGGTATAATCATATAGAATTATATATATTTATACATATATGTCTAATCATAAATGATTATACATATAAGTCTGTTCACAGATTGATTAATCATAAATGATTATGATAGTTAGTGGCAAAAAGGTGGTGGTGACAGAGGTGGGGTCGACTGGTGTCAGAGGTGGTGGTAGTGGTGGTGGCGGTGGCGGTTATAGTAGTGGGGATGGTGGCGGAGGAGAAAGGAACGGGCGACACTGCATAATCATTTATGATTATACTAGGTTTGCCGTGCCGGTACGCAGGAGGGTTAGAACGGCAAATGTGAAATACGTGGCTGAGGTTGAATCTCAAGATCTCTAGTTTATTTTTAATCTCAGCGGAACTTCTCTCTCTCTCTCTCTCTCTCTATATATATATATATATATATATATATATATATATATATATATATATATATATATATATATAACTCCATCAAATATAGTACTTTATACTTGTATGGTCTTAAAATACAAAAAATTACAAATTAAAAATTAATTAAGAAAAAAGACATCAGCATAAGACTTGAAAATATTAGTAATTGAGTTTTGAAATCCTTCACTTTCGTGAAATCAGATTGTATCATAATCTGAAAACTCTAAAATGTTGTCCTCATTAATGTTACTCTCGCCTATTTTGAGGATGGGAACTCCATCCAATATAATACTTGTGTGGTCATCTTAAAATACAAAAAATTAAAATTAAAAAAATTAAGAAAAAATAAGGTTATTAAAATACATCAACATAATGTTGGAATAGTGTTTAATGCTACAACTATATTTGGCAAGTTTTTGACCCGGTTATGCATGGTCCTTTTGGGTTGCCTTCACCATAGCAACTTGACAGGATGATTTATAATGAGAGAACAAATATTGTTAATATATTGTTATTTGATTAATATAAGTCATAAATTAATTAGGAATAATTTGGCGACTTAAAGAGATTAATTGAATAAAGAGGCATAAACTGTCAATTGTATGATAGTTGTATTTTGGGCTATGATTCCTTATGAATAAGGGAGTGGACAATTTTAGGGTTAGGAAAGGCCTAGAAATCGTCCAAGGCTTATCCATAAGGATATTGGATTGCTTAGGGCCTAAGTTATCCAATTAAGGTTTAAGGGTGAAACCCTAGGAGACTCACTAGTATAAATAGACCCATGGGGTCAAGGAAATCGGCACTCTTGTTTTGAAGAAACCCTGGGCGACTTCCTCCCCTCTCATCTCTCTCTCAAATCATCCTCTTGCAAGTTGGTGTTTGTAAGCCATTAGAGGAGTGACAATTATGACTCTAAGCTCCAAGGACAAGAAGATTCAAGCTAGCAACTCAAGGTAATCTTCTAGATATGTTTTCTTATGTTATTATACTAGATCTATTGATCAAAGTCTTGGATACAATGCATGTTCAATTAGAGAAGCCTAGATCCAAGCATTAGGGTTTGCATGTGCACATAGGAATGTTCTTATGGCTCAAACCCATCACATAAGACTTGAAAATATTAGTAATTTAGTTTTGAAATTCGTTACTTTCATGAAATCAGATTGTATCATAATCCGAAAACTCTAAAATGTTGTCCTCCTTAATGTCACTCTTGTCTTTTTCTTTGGATGGAAGTGACATCCCTTGTACAAACTCTTCTTCATGGATGTATTTCTTTAAAATAAATATCATCTTATCTTTTCTTTCTATTTATCTCTCTACTCATATCAAATGAAATGTCAAATTTTAATAAAATTAATAATATTTTAAAACATTTGTCCTTATTTCACATAGCAGGAGGATATTTAATTTCTAATTTCCAGTTTATCCGGTCCTAACTTGGATTTTTATATGGATGAAGAAATCTGATTCCAATTTTTCACATATTCGGATCATGTTTGTCAAATCGATTATGTTCGGATCAAATATTATATGACCGGATATATTTCTGGTTTCAAAAGAATCTGAATCCTTCTTAATAAATAAAGGTTTTTTTTGTCACATGTCAATCTTTCATGAGTTTTGACACTTGTTATTTTATGGTATTTTTGAAATAAATATTATCCACTTGTCAATTTTTGGTTTATTTGAAAATTAAAGTCATATACCTATATATGTAAAGTATTAAATATCATATGTATGATATTAAATTGCAATAAATACGTTTCTTTTTTTTCTTATTTTAAAGTTGTACATTAAAAACTATTTTTTGTTTACACTTTAATGTTTTAATCTTTTTTAAAATCAACCCGTGTAATACACGGGTTTCACACCTAGTTTATAATGTGCACCTCTACCTAGGCATGTACAAACCAGTTTTTTTTTTTTTCTGAACCGGACCGGTTTAGAAAATCGGTTCGGTTCTGGTCAACTTAGTCAAAACCGGTTCATCCCGAAACCGGTTCGGTTCCAAACCGGTCCAGCTTCAAAATAATCTGAACATATGTAAACCGGTTCGGTTCTATAAAACCGGTCCAAAAACGGTTTCAAAAACCGGTTCAAAACCGATTCGACGGAAAAAAGGTTTTTTTCAATTTTTTTTTTTTTGTTTTTGGGCTAATAACTGAAAAATAGGAATGAGTTTTTTTAGATTCTATTGCTTTTATTGTGTTTAACAAAAAAAAATGGGATTCACAATAGGTTTTTTTGGAATTGGGGGTGGAATGAATTGGGAAGGCATAAGTCTTTTGGTAATACACACATATACACGTCCATATATATGCCAAAAGTTTTTTTTTTCTTCTTTTGTTTCTTGTTTAATAATATAAATATCCTTTGATGTATTAACTTTTTTTTTTGTTTTAAATTTGATGTTTGTGTATATATACAAAAACATAATGTATGTACAAAATTGTTCAAGTTGAATCAACACATTTTTTGGAGCAATTTTCAATCTTTTTTTCATTTTTTTTTTGTTTTTTTATATTGGAAATACATAATACAACTTCAAACATAAAAACACAAAACATCCAAATTGTCAAACTAATACATCTTCAAATATAAAACATTGTTGTCGTCGTAGTCTTCATTCCAAGTGCGTAGTTATTGTATTTATTCGTCATCCGCCATGTCGTTGCGTAATCCTATCTCATACTCGATCTCTTCTAGGGTTAGTGGCACCGACATTCTCATCACTACTTCTTCCTCATGTACTCTGCCTTCTAGTACTTCAACGTCTTGTATCCGTTCCACGCCATCAAGGTAACATTTCAAGCAAATGCACACTTCCACCGACAAAGGGGTTAATTTTGTTCTTCTTGGTGATATTACCCTGCCACTAACAGAAAAAGGCGATTCCGAAGCTACCTTAGAAGCTTGGGAGCTTAGTAGATCACGTGCCATAGCGGCTAGAATTGGAAATTGGGTTTCCTTTCCTTTCCACCAAGCCAAAATATCAAAATTTTCAAACTCTTGAATACTCATTTGAGATAAGAAATCGGAACCAATGTACCTTCCGAGCTCACTACTAAAGGTGTTAGACCGAGCTCGTTTGGAATTTTCATTCCTCAAAGTATTATAAAGTCTAATTGTTTCGTTATTTTGGTGAGAAGTGGATTCGGATGCCCCGTATTTTGCATCATGTCATGAATGTTTGTTGAACCATATTTTGTTAAATAAACTTCAAACAAATTTTGAAAAACTTTGTTAAATTTTGAAACTTCCGTTGATGCATAATCCATGTTATCATCCAATAAACACAAATCGTAACAAATATTTTCAATTAAAGTTTCAACCCCCCAATATTTAGAACCGGATTCAAAGCGACGGAACAAGTAATAATGAGAGACATTTCTTGAAAATATTTTTTAACTTTGCTTTCATCGGTTTCATCATGTTAGCAAACATTGTGCTCCTCATTTCAAACTCATTTATTTTCTCACACATTAAAAAAATTTGGTTTAAAACTAAACAACTTGTAGGATAATAAACCCCCGATAAAAAAGTAGTTGTTTTTTTAAAAACATCAAGCATGTCCGTGACAAGTTTGATAGTATCCCAACTTGATTCCGAATAAGCCGTAACCTTATTACGGTCCGCAAGGTTGTCATGGAACATTTTTAAAGTATTTTTTTTTGACGTAAGGCACATTCAAACATTTTGCAAGTGAAGTTCCATCGGGTATTATTTTCCCAATTCGGACCTAAAAAGAGGGCATTCACATCGACACAAAATTGCATATAATTATGATATCGAGCGTTGCTAGAACTAAAAATATCTTTTAGCATGTCTTTGAAACCATCTTTTATAGTTTCAATGCTAGTTAGTTCATCATGCACAACCAAATTAATGATACGTGCAACACATCGACTATGAAAAAAAACACCATCGCAAATTGGTTTATATTTTAGTTTTAGTTGTCCAACCGCGACGGTGTTGTTTGAAGCATTATCAAATAATATACAAAAAAATATTTCCTTCAAGTTTATAAGTTTTGATCACACAATCTAAAATTTTAAATAAATTCCTACTGGTTTGCGAGTAATCAAACAATTCAAACATAATTGTACGTTTCATAATTAACCAATTAGTTGGATTAATCAAATGAGCGGTAACACAAAGGTACGCATCTGGTGAAGCGTGAGGAGCCGTCCAAACATCACAAGTTAAATTCACACCGGTTTCTGAAGATTGAAATCA
Source organism: Lactuca serriola (assembly GCF_051521515.1). Lineage (NCBI taxonomy): Eukaryota > Viridiplantae > Streptophyta > Magnoliopsida > Asterales > Asteraceae > Lactuca > Lactuca serriola. The sequence continues at coordinate 14,461,447 of NC_136413.1, forward strand.
TAAAATCAATTCATTTTTGCAAGTTTCCACATTTCAATACCATCACGTCTAATAGAAGTACGACTCACATGACAATATCGTGGTTGGAGAGTATCTTGGATGAGTGAAGTCAATCGTTTGTTGTTGAAGTGGTCAAAAGGCAAGCATTCTTGAATCACAAACTTCACCATCTTATCCCAAACTTTAGCCAAATCGTAACTCCACAATGTTGCATCATTCGCCATTGTTGTTTGATTATGTCCCGGCCCAAATTTCACCGCGGGGCATCTTTTGGTCATATGAGTTTTCAATATCGAATTCTCATCTTCATTAAAAAAAAGCACCACATTTCTTGCACCGCGGTCGTTTTGTACCGTTCGACATTACACACAAATCATAGTTGCACCAAATAGTCGGATTTCTATTTGTTTCTTTGATGTTAAGAACGGTAAGATTGTTTGATGAATCTCCAACACCAACGGAAACCGAATCCATTGTTTGAATTAAGAGCGTTTTTTGAACTAAGAGAGGTTTTTTGAGGTTTGGTTAAGGTAAAGTTGAGACCTAAACATCTAATACATATATATATATATATATATATATATATATATATATATATATATATATATATATATAAGGAATGGTTAATATGGTAAAAAAAAGAGCCAAAATCAGGTCTTCAACAACCTCAAACGGCTATATAGCCGTTAGGAAAAGACAAAAAAACGGTAATACTCGAAAGCCGGTTCAAAATCGGTTCCCAACGGCTCTTTTCGCAAACCGGTTCAACAAAAACCGGTTCCAAACCGGTCTCAAGGATTGAAAGTGCGAATTGGTCCAATCCGGTGGTTCGGTTCATCATCAACTCGGTTTTTACGTGAACCGGTTTAGGGCCAAACCGGTTTTCGGTTCAGCAACCGGTTCGGTTCCTGAACCGGTTTTTTTGCACACGCCTACCTCTACCATAGTTGGAACTTAGACATACCAAGAAAATCTAAGAGGATGGGCCGGCCCAATGTAGGGAGTACGATCTTCAAAGGCCTAAAAAGTTGAGGCGTTGATAATTATTTCCGTAATCGTAAATTCGTAATATATAAATTTATCAAGTGTAATTTGTGAGGGATGATGAAAAAAAGGCCAACTATTTATACTTTTAGAAAAGTTACCGGAAGATTTCAATTTTTGGTTGGCCAAGAAAGAAAAACAATCCTCAATTTTAAAGAATATATAATCCAAAAAAGAACTAGATTATGATTAACGAGATGTCAAATTTGCAACAATTGTGATTAGGTTGCTATCATTTGAGCAAACGATCATCACTTTTGGAATTACGGAAGCAACCATGGATCATCTCTGTGTTAAATCTTAATCATATAAATCTAGTCAGTTTCATCGAGTATGGTTGTCAATCACGTATTCATTTGTCAATTTTTACTTTATGTTATATTATTTCATGTCATTTGGTATTTCAATTACTTGAATCAATTGATATGTGTGATGCAAAATCAAAAAGCGCTGAAAAAACTTGGTTAGTGCTAGTAACAACTTTGGATTTTTATTTTATATGATATATTTTGTATGTTATTCTACTTGTTATTTCGGTGAAGTTATTATGTGTTTAAGTTGTTTTGGCATATATATTGTTGTTGCTAGTTTATATTCCTATATTCTCCTTTTTTAGTTTTTTATATATAGCATCGTTTATCCTTTTATGTAGGTTAATTATATGACAGGCTTTTGAAACAAGATATTTTTGAACAAGATAGGGGACAAATGTCAAAAAATCGGACAAATGTCAAAAAATCAAGCATTAAAGAGAAGGAAACACAAACCCAATGGTTATTCCATGAGTTTGTTGAGGTATGAAGACTTGATCAGAATAGCCATAGAAAGAATTGTCGGAAAGAGAATGTTCTCACTAATCAAGAGAATGCTTCTTTGGTGGGAGAATAATCCATTGGCCAAATAATTCTAAGTCCTTAATTGGACCGAACATTTGGCAACAAGACATACATTTAGAGAATGTGTTGGAGCGTTTGACAAATACACTTCGGGCATCAGCCAAATGGGCTTCAACTATGCTAAATGCGCTCATGGCCTTGTAGAGGGGGTAATGTTGGATGCACTCTATGGATGCGTTGGTGCTTCTAAATGCTCTCCAAGTCCTAGAGAATACGCTCCAAGCTTATTGAATGCACTCTACCATGAAGGTTGTGACCATGTTGCTCATAAATGTGTTGTGTTTATCATGGAGGCTCAAGGATGCATTACCTGATTTTGAATGCGCTCCATGCATAGTGAATACACCATATTCATGGAGAATGTGTCATCTAGGTGCATGGCAGGTAGTCATGCACATCCCTCAAGGTTGAAGATTCTAGAAGCAACTACACTACATAACGTTTGTGATTAGTTGTTTCCTTTTAGGGCCTAATTATGGCATCGGAATTAGGGTATCTACATGTTTGCCTATAAATATGGACTCTAGTCTCTATCAACATTTGTGAATGCAAGATACGTGTTGTATGAGGGCACATATTTCAAGAAAGCAAGCATTATGAGGTTAAGGGTATATCCTTTCGAAGAGTTTGTCAGCAAGAGAGATTCTTTTTGTTTGAGAGCTCAAGTAAGTTGCAACCTTTTGTGAGTGATTGTAATTTTAATTCTTCTTGGAAGATTAATATAAATCATATATATATATATATATATATATATATATATATATATTATGTTCAATGTTACACTTTTTTATTATTGTTTTTTTAGAAATTTATTTTGTATGCTTTTACCGAAATTGTTTATAGTCTGTCTGAAGTTGCTTGTCTTGTTTTTTTTAATCCCAATAAGTTTTTATAAGAGCTATGACCGAAGATATGAAAGTTAAAATCGATAAATTCATAGGTCTTGGTTTTGGATTCTAGAGATTAAAATTGAAGACTATCTCTGCCAAAAAAAATTGAACTACTGACTAGAAAGAAATTGTTGCAAGTATGTCTATCATCACAAGTTGAAGAGAATTCATAAATAGCAGAGTCCTTTTGGGTTACACAAAGACATAATTTTAGCATAAAATGGCAAAAAGAAAATTAGAGGGACTAGTTTGTTAGCTTGTCACCTTATGGTGAGTTAATTAGAAACTAATAAACTAGAGGGTATAAGTGTAATTATCTTGGATTTGAATTGGTAAGTATTTATCCCTTAGATTAAGGGTAAATACATACTTTAATCAAGATAATTGTGTGGAAAAAACACCCTAAGAAATCTAGGTTTTCGTTTTGCTACAAGAGAAGGTCAAGGGCTTATTAGGTGTATGTTGCTTGTTCGTGGTCTTAGTTACGATGACATTAGAGGATCTAGAGATCTAAGAATTTTAGTTCAAAGCTGTTTTTTGCGACAGTTTCATTGTTGTTTCTTAAATGCTGAAAATGCATATTTTGGTGGATAAAAGTGTTTGTTTTAATTGCATGGATCCAATAACATTATACTTCAACAAAGAGGTGATGTTTTTAGTGTGCTTTTGGGTTTTTAATGATGTAATTATGTGACCTGTGTGTCGTTTCATTTTTTGTAATATAACTTCCTATTAATTTTAATAAAGATTAGTTCAGAAATTGTATAGCTTATTTAATGTCATAAATGAAGAACATGACCACCAAGTGAAGAACATAGAGATTGGAGTCACCTGGATGTCATTCAAGCATCGAGATTTCATGGCGAAGCAAGTAGGAGTCGATGCATCCATGTATGTTGTTTTGTTCTTAGAAATGATCATGTTTTCTGCATATTATTATGGACAACTTTCTTTGCCTTGCTTACATCACTCTAGATGGTGAACCACTAAAGTAGCTTTGGGAAGTCATGATACTCTGGGAGAAGAAATAAGAGAAAGTGAATATAGATCTGCGTAAGGATTCAATTATCTTAAGTGTTTGCCAACTATAATTATATGTGGAAGCTACATCAGCTTTTTGGCTAATCGGAAAGTGAAAAACATGAAACACTTGAAGCAAACCGGTCGATTGATTAAATTTGCAACAAAATTGTAAACTTAATGATTTACTTGAGGAAAAAAAAACAAATGGCTTATAGCCTAGCAGTATCGGGATTTAACGGAAAGATGTCCATCAACCAAAGGGTAATAGTTCAAGTCTCACAAGAGACAAAAGATGTAGATTTAGGAGTGAGATAGTGGGTACGTATGTTAGATGTTCTAAAAATTTGAGAAAAAAAAAAAAACAAACAGTTTCAAAATCAAAATTTTATGTAAATTTAGTGTATTTTATCCAATTTTCCCTTCCAACAATCATAAGATTCTTATTCCATATTTTTTAAAAGATACTTATTCGGCCACTTGGATTGTGGTGACTTGGCAAAATATATGAAAGATGTGGTGATTAATTTATTGACTCATGTTCAAATTTTGCACTAATCACCCCATGTGGCTATGAATCAGAGCTGGTATTGAGGAGTTAAATATTCTTAAATGCCCAGGACGGAATAATTGATACGTGAAAGCCGACTTAGAAACCCTCGATAAAGAAGTTCCCCTTACAACAAAAATATTCTCATTCCTTTTTCTTAAAATTCCATTGTATGATGCAGAAAAGATTGAAAACAAACATACCTTTGGTATTATACAATACATAAAAGATTCTAAATTCATATATTCCACCATGTAGATTTGGCCTAAAGATTGGGATAAAAAGAAGGGTTAATGTCATAAAAACAATCAAGTTTCAAGGGTGTTGTCGGTTTTGCCTAAAGTTGAAATTTATGTTCATTTTTACCCAAACATTTTCGAAAAAATGTTCGGTTTTACCCTTTTACCGGTGATAACAAGTTTTCCGGGTTACCATTATATTAAATTGGCAAAAAAACCCTTAAGTTTACCATTTTTTTTTTTTTGCATTTTTACCCTTAAGTTTATATATTTTTTTTACACTTTTACCCTAACTATATTTTTTTCATAATATACATATTCATGCAGAAAAATCATATTTATATACGAAAAAATATTTTATTAAATATTGTATTTATATTTTTTTAATGTTATATATATATATATATGTGTGTGTGTGTGTGTGTGTGTGTGTGTTTGCATGGTTATACCAGTTAAAAAGATAAATAATATTTTTAGAATTATGAATATTTGTTTTATAGATATAGTTTTTAGAAGTGTAAATACATATTTTTACATTTTTATATATTAATATGTATCTATACTTCTAAAAATATATTTATACTTAAAAAAAACATATATCAAAATATATATTTACACTAATGTATATATTTATATAAACATGTTTATGAATGAACAAGTTTTTTTTATTGATATGTATATTTTTAAATACATAAAAATACGTATTTGTAGTTCTAAAAACATTTTTTTTACATCTTAAATGGTTTATCCAACAAAAAAAACTCTCTCTCTCTCTCTCTCTCTCTCTCTCACACACACACACACACATATATATATATATATATATATATATATATATATATATATATATATATATATATAAAGAAATAACATTAAAAAAATGTAAATACAATATTTAATTAAATTTTTTTCGTATATAAATATGATTTTTCTGCTTGAATACGTATAACATGAAGAAAAAAAATACATATGGTAAAAGTGTAAAAAAAAATTATAAACTTAAGGGTAAAAACGTAAAAAAAAATATAAAAGCTAAGGGTTTTTTTGTGAAGTTAATATAATGGTAACATGATATCAACGGTAAAAGGGTAAAACCAAACATTTTTTTGGAAAATGTTACGGTAAAAACGGACATAAAATTCAACTTTGGGCAAAACCGAAAAAACCTTGAAAACTTAAGAATTTTTATGACATTAAACATAACAAAAGTTAATCATTTTCTACCTATTTATCCCTAAATTGTTATACAGACAATATGGAACGAATGTCAAATATGCAAAATAATAAGATTCTGTGTCACTCAAAAGGAGCACCGAGGAAAATTAAAGAAAGAATGTCAAATATGCCACAATATTTTGATTTGCATAAAAGATGTTGCAGATCAAAAAAAAAAAATCTACAAAGTAAACTAATTTATGATTTTGTAAAATTCTTTTGTGAAATGATAATTATCTTATTTATGATTTTGTAAGAAAAGTTGTAAACTGCTTTTATTAACTATAATATTAAAAAAATGATCCTATATGTTAGCCTTTTGTCCTCCATTACTTTGATTAGGTATGGTTTCTTAAATGCTAAGCATGCCAAATATTGTTTGATTCTTAGTGTTATAGATCAAAAGTATATTGACTTAATGACTTGTCATCTATCTCAAGGGTCGCGAACGTTCTTTGTAGTGGATCGTTTTCAAGTTTCCCTTCTTTTCGCTTTTTCTTTCTGCTATTTAAAAGTTAATGATTTGTGGTCCATGGAAAGATTATGGAAAAATGACATGACAAAGAACAAATTAGTCGTTTTGTACAATTTACTAAAAGATATAAAACATTTAAATATGCATCAAGTAATCAACACAAAACACATGCATTCAACAATATATGGGTGGTCGGATTCATTATTCTAAAAAGTTCGTCATGATTCTAATGGTGGTTTTGTGGTTGTGGTGGATATCTTGTATTAATTCGAATGAAGGGCAACCTTGTAAATTTTTATATCTTGTCTTAGTTTGTTCTAATATACAAATATTTAGTCTAGTTTTGTTATGTTTAGATGTCCTATTTCTCAAACGCTATCTATGTATAATTTTTTTTTTATATAAAACCATTTTATTTTGTTGGTTGTGTAAAAGACAAAGTGTTACCGGATAGATACACACCTAATCCTTTTATTCATCTCTACTACGTACCAAATGATGATACGACTCTTCGTACAAACTTTAATATTGATAATGAAAAACATATCGATCTCTAATAATAGAATAGAATATGTTACTCGTACTTATTTGTGGGCTGGTGATTTGTAGGTAGATATGCTTTTAGCACAAATCTTATCTTTTTGGACTATTAAGATTTATAAATTGGCACTAAATGCCAGATGCCAAAGATATGTAAGACCCCACCATATTGGACTATTTTGTTTCTTCCATTTTTTTTTGGCAATAAATCCATATTTTGTTGGCTTATAAAAGGGGTTCTTGTCCAATAAGGTTTATCAACATCCCTAACACCAATAGGATTAGAAAGAAGAAATCTAAATGAATTTTTTTTCCAAGGCATTGATTGCTTGCTCTCCCTCAAGGGCTTCTAGCATTGACCCTACATGTATGTAATGCCTCTTATTCTTATATAAGACTAAGAGCATGTGTTTGGAGGTCTTGCTAGAGGCTTGCGAGTGAGATCAGATACTCAATGTCTTGTTACAAGTCAAAAAAGATATGGTGACATGAAGAAACCAATGGCACACAATGTCAGCTTTTTCATTAGCAACAACTTATGAATTGACTTTTGTGTAAGTGTAAGTTGAAGGTAAAATGCTTAAGGTATGTTTTTTTAAATGATCAATAGAATTATGGATTTTAAGAAACGATATATAGGATATTATAATTCATTAAACCTAAGAGTCTACCTAACTACAATTGAAACCATTTTCAAATATTATTGATCAACTCTGAAAACGTAAAGGTTGTTTCTGTTTTTCTTTTTCTTTTTCTTTTTTCTGTCCAAAAACTCTTTATATAGATGAAGTAATGTTTGTTCGGATAAAATGTTGCAGATATAATTTTGTTTTTTATTATTATGATTGTCTTATAGAAACTGAATAATCTTGTGACTCCGTCACTTCAATGACCATTTTTTATAATATTTATCAATTTTTACGTAAAAGAAATTTGTAGAAAAAAGAAATGACAAATAGATAATGGTTAGTCGGGTTTCCAGGCTTAAAACAACCATAATAGCGTTAATATTTATACATCATAATGATGATTTATTTTTGTATAGATAAGTTTAAAATTATTTGTTTTATATAAAATTTAAAAAAATGGAGAAAAAGAAACGAGAATAATCCCAAACACGTGGATGATGATCCGTACTTCCCGCTACCTGTTTTGACCATCAAGGTCAAACTTCTTGTGATGAACAACAACTTCCTTTTTTAACAAACTCAATGTAGAAATCTAACAACAAATGCAAAATCATGGACGACAAAATCGCCGCCTTCACCATCTTCACGCTCTTCTTGTTTACCGTCTCCGCCGCACGTTTCCCGGTAGCTCCACAGGCAACCAATCCTTCAGCCGTTGAACATGCATCCAAGTTGACAAATACTTCATGCGAATCTCTAGCTTCCGCCGGTTCAAACATTCGTCTCCCCGGAGAAAAGACTAAATCGGATTCCGACGAATCCACCGCCAACAACCCCCTGCCTGAACGGGAAAAAACCACGAATGATTTAACGCAGGGTACGAATTTCTCCAGATTCCATCCTATCAACCGACACTTCCGTGGTAAACCTCCTATGGGGCCAAAACAGATCGGTAAACACCGTCGACCTTACAGGAAGTCCGTGACGCAAAACAGGATCCCTCGGAACGACGAGATCACTTCACGTAAATCCGATAATTCGATTCCGGAAAGTTTCCCCGGCGAGGTTCCGTTGAACATGTTGAAGATGAAGCACCATTACGGCTCCCGTCGCCACCATAACCAACCTCGCAATAACAACGACAACGTAATCAAGACGAAGATAGTGTTTGATCGGGAGAAGCTGAAGAGTTTGATGCGCCAACACAGGCAGAAGAAGGTAGATGATGAAACTGGATTTATGAAGAACATTCGCAAATTTCTGAAACACACTTTTGATTGATAAAATATTCCTCGATTGATCTACCATCCACCCGTCAATGTATATTATCTATTATGTATATAAGCTCGTTTTGAATTATTTACCTTATTATACTTTTATTTTTTTGTAATTTGTACATAACTAATTGCATCCATAGGAGATGCACAAAGCTTATATTAGCTTAATTAATCAACCTCTTCCAAACCTTCAAAGAGCTAACTTTGGTCAGACGAGTTTCTGCTTTTTGCATAGTAAGCTGTTGGATAGTGTGCTTGAGTTATACATCCAATTCACATATGCCTTCATTTGAGTTATACTCCTGGCGAACTGCTAATGATTTCTCTTCTAAGAAAACATTAAACCTTCAAATCTTCATGATTGTATCTTTTTTCTAGTATCTTGTTGAATGTTGAGTGGTTATCTTCAAGATTAGTGATTGTAAGTTTTTGAGAGAGTGAGTTTGTTCAAATTTTGGACCATGCATGTCAATTGTCTTTGCATCATTGTTATGTTTTAGGAAGAAAAAGAGTCCACTAGTAATCTAGTATACACTATACACACAAACAGGAAATAAAAACTTCACCCTTATAACTTGTCAATTGTTATAAAATTAAAGGAATCATATATAAATATATTACAACACTACATGGACCCAGTTGAAATCGTCACATTCAGAAAGGTACAGAGCACTCACCTGTCTGACGACTGCTAATGAGCTCCGAACACGGTGATGGGCTAACTTGCACCGCACCACCACTAACATCGGCACACTTCCAAGGAACATTTTTGGCCCCACTTGACCCAAACAGATTAATATTAGACAGACAAATATCTGTAAAAGGTGAGTTCTTTAAACCCTGGATTAACCCCGGCTGCTGGACATTTTCACCCCAAACATTCTTAATCCTGATATGTTTCATTACCGGTAACGCATTCGGGTTATAGTTTTCGTCAGGATGATCGCCGACATCACCGGCAATCTTGATTCCTTTCCGGACTTTATCCATGAAAACATTGGAAACGGTTATGTTTCTTATGATTCCGCCACGACCGATGTTTGTCTTTAGATGGATTCCGATTCCGGTGTTGTAAAGGGTTATGTGTTCTGCCAACACGTTAGTTACTCCACCGGAAGTTTCGCTTCCGACTGCGATTCCGGCGAACGGAGATGAACCGGTGAGTCGCCGGATTGTGATGTCATTACTTGGGCGGCCGTATGCAATTCCGTATTCATCCCATCCGCTTTTTACTGCCACCAGGTCATCTCCTGTTGAAATGTAGGAGTCTTCGATGCATACATGGGAGCTTGAATCTACACCAATTTGAGAAAAAATAATAAGTAATTTACATTTATGGTCCCTGAATGTAGCTGATTTTTACAAATTTGGTCTCAAAAAATTTTCCCTTGCAATTTAGGTTCTTATTTGAGGTTCGTGCATCATTTTTGGTCCCTGTTCGAATTGAATTTTTTTTGTCCCGGAGTATAGCTGATTTTAGCAATTTTATTACCAAAAAATAAAATCATTTTACCTAGAGCAAGGACCAAAAACGTTACAAAAACCTCAATTAGGATTAATTGAAAATCTCAGTATACTCGGAGACCAAAAATGTAATTTACTCAATATGAAAAGAAAAATATACTTTTGGTTCTTTAGTATTAGCTGATTTTTTGCAATTTTGATCCCAAAAAGATTTTCTCTTGCAATTTTGGTCCTTATTCAAAATTATTGTTACGTTTTTGTCCCTGTTTAAAGTATAGGTGATTTTTGCAATTTTGATCCAAGCAATATAGTCATTTTACTTGGAGAAGGGGACAAAAAAATTACAAAAAACCTCAAAGAAGAAGAAAAACTGCAAGAGAACTTTTTGGGGGTAAAATTGAAAAAATCAGCTAGACTCAAGGACCAAAAATGTAATTTACTAAAGAAAAGAATAATGCATTTTAGTTTTTATTGTTTTATATTACATACCTGGATCAATTCCATCGGTGTTGGGAGAGTCAGGTGGAGCCAATATTGTAACATATCGGATAACAACATTACTGTGTATAAAAAAAAAAAAAAAAAAAAAAAAAAAAAGGTATAGGTTAGAAATTTAACATGGGAATTTGTAACTATTTTCGTAAAAAATGGGTTTAGATATTAATAATACCTGCAGTATACAGGATGAATGTTCCAGAAAGGTGAATTCTTGAAGATGACATTAGAAATAATGATGCTTCTCGAATCCTTGAACTCAACAAGATTTGGTCTAGTGAACTGCAAGGTTCTCTGTCTCCACATGTTCCACCACACATCACCTTGCCCATCTATTGTCCCATTCTCACCTGAAAATGATGATCAATTCATCAAAACAATATGCAAATATATAAAGCAATTTCAAGAGCAAGAATTTATAAATTATACATTATATACATACCAGTAATAATGACATCATGGAGACCATCTCCATGGATGAAGCTCATGTATCTTCCACCTGGACGTTCTCTTCCTCTTCCATAAGAAGGCAATGGAGCAATAAGAGGCCAGTTAGTTGTGTCCTGAACATAAACACATAAGGATAATAAAGTTAATTACAATCATATTATGTTTTACTATTTGCTAAATAAATAACTTTACAGTTGAATTGTTTATAAATATAATAAAGTATGTCTTCAATATAGCTGTCAATATTGATTTTGCACATGCGATTGGTCCCACATTGCAAATATAGGAACCCACTAAACTTACCATCAGCCCTTCTGTTTTCCGAAATAAGTTTTGCTTATGTTGATGCTTTGTGGTCCCTAATAAATTAAACTTTTCGCTCCTTTAACAAATCATTAACTCATCATAATGGGCAAAGTATTATACTATTATTCTCAAAACACAACATTACTTCAATTAGCAACAATGCAAAATAAGTACAAACTGTTTTTGGGAACTATATTTAATAGTCTCGTCTCCAAATAGCAACAATGCAAAATAAATACAATTTGTTTCTGGATTTGTGGATGCACTGTGAAACTGCAATTGGAAGAACATGAAGTAATTGTTTTTCAGATATGCAGAGATTGTTGTTTTCCTTTTGTTTTGTAGCAAATTAAGTCCGTTAGCTCAAAAGTCAATAAACTACACCATAACTTGACAAATTCAACAACTCATTTCAAAAAAAGTACATTAAAATCAATGAAAAGACAGAGTATAGACAAATTATTGCAATGACTTCCAATTTGAAGTATTCCAGCTACTGAAACTTGTTTTAAGGTACAAAAACTGTGTTTGAGTTGCAAATCTGTGTGTAGATTTCTGAGATTTTTGCAAAAAAATTAAAATGGATCTGAGTACCTGTGTAGCTTGGATAACAGCGCCTTTAGCTAGATACAGAGTCATTCGACTAGTAAGATTGAAGCTCTCTGTTAGATAAACACCAGGAGGAATGTAAAGAAGCGTCCCTCCTCTCCTCTTCAAATGCTCAATCCGGTAAATCGCCTCCCTGAACGCTTTCGTATTCAGCGTTCTACCATCTCCGACAGCACCAAAATCAGTTATTGAGATCTTATCGCTCCGGTATGCCATCGGCACAATTCCAGAACAAGTAACCAATCCAGCCGCCGAGCAGGAGCACTGCAGGAACACTAATACGGCGGCGAAACACGTAATTGCATCCCAAACTCCCCCGTGCTTCATTTCTGGTCACTAGGTTGAAAATTGCAGCTGTTTCAATGATATCTCCTCCCTGAAATTTGGTAAAGTAAATAGGTAAATCGGAAAATGACGAAATAACTACAACGAAAAATGAAAGAAATACAATTGTGGTGTGAGATTGAATCCAAACGAGAAAGAACAAAGTAAATTCGAAGACATTCATTGTGTACGTGAGCAGATCTAGCGAAAGAGGCTACTTACGGAGCTGTGACGGCGAAGACACGGCGGTGATGCGGTGGAGCTACCACACAGGAAAATGGTTTGTCTGGGAGTACTCGTCTTTACTCCCTCCTGCTCTTGCTTTCGTGAGGAGTGAGGAGGAGTGAGAAATAGCTAAGCAACCGACAGGAGCACGATGTTTTGTAATTGTTTTGGCATTTTTTTTAACGCGTGTAAGAGCGTTACCTTGCGATATTCATTGAAAGTGAATATATCATTTTAAGTAAGTTTCTATTCATCTAAATTTATTACTAAAATTATCTTAAAGTGAAAAATAAGTCATCAACTTTATTCAATCACGCACGTATGGAATTGGGTCGTTAGGATGGAAGAAATGGCCCACGGGCTCGCTTCCACCTCGCCAAACTTGTCTCCTCACTTTCGCCAAAGTCAGTAGTGGTCTCGTTAAGAAAGGGTGGTTAGCAGAGGCGGCTTAACGGGTTTGGATTCTTTAAATGAACCAAAATTTGTATTCTTTAAATGAACCAAAATTTTAAGTTCCTTTGGTTTGTACTATACTCAAATTCTATAATAATACCAAACATAAAAGTGAAGGTTGTATTTTTTTTTTCTATTTAAACTTGCATACTTACCCTGTTTTAATTAAAATGATACCTCAAACTTATTGGATTATTTTAACTCAAATATGTATAGTTCAACATAGAAATCAATGAACAAGCAACATACATAGAAACGAACAATAACCAACATTGTTTAGCTTCATGTTACATAAACAAAGAAAAAAAGAAATCGAAAATCACTAACTCAAGTGATTTAATTAAAATGACAACATTCCTTAGCTTCAAGCAGCAAGCCAGCAACGTAAAATATGAGTGGAAACACTTACTCAAAAATAAAAAATCAATGAGAAACAAATAACAAGTGAAAACAATGAACAAAGAACAATGGAAAATCAAATAATAGAAAAAATTAATCCTAATTGGCTATTAACCCTAACAGATATTCAAATGATGGAAAAATCAAGTGAAAACATTGCACGTACCTTGAATCAATGAATCATTATAGATTTATGAGCAATGGAGAATCAGAGAAATTCATCAAAGAAGCTAATAATGTAGAAGGAAAAAATTTCATCGGTTTAGGTAGCCTTTCAGTGTTCAACAATCGAGATTGTAGAAGCCAGGATTCGATAATCAGTATTCAGAGTGCGAGAATGGAGAAGGATGAAAGAAGAATATAAGTGTGATCGTCACTTTTGATTTGAGGGCATCAGGCATGCGTATCAGCGAATGGAGAAAAAAATATCGACAATGGACATTAAAGGATTCGGGTAAGTGGAGCCCTTTTACAAAATGGGGCCCTAAGCCATAACTTAATTACATAATACGTAAGGTCGACCATGATCATTAGTCATGCACCGAGAAGAAAAAGAAAAGAAGGGGTTATCAGTTGGTTTCTTTTTCTTTTTCAAAATAAAAAATAAAACGACATTTAGATGTTGTCACTCCTTATGTTTTACAACATAGATGCTACAATTCTTTCTATCATACGTTGCTTAAAAAAAATCATATGTGATTGGAAAAAATTATATGTGGCAAGATGCTAAGGATGTTACCATTCCCTACAACCCTTTTGCTGTGAAACACAACGGGTTAGATAGCCCTGCTGATGTTTTGATTAAAAGAGCTTGATATGTGATTGTGTATTTTTCAAAACCTTTTTAAACAAAATGAATATATAGTATTTAAAAGTAAAAACCATTAATCTATTAAAAGTCGGATCTACCATAATTTATAGTTAAAAAATAAGTTTTTATAGTCGAGTAAAAGACTAAACTATGAATGATTATGTTGAAAGCGATACCCTCAAAATGGTTTAAATTGAATGATTTGAAATGGTGTTTCCTTGCATTTTCAATTTTAAATCCAACTAAGTATCTGCATGGATAATTATAAGATTTATGTTTTGTAATATCTCAAAGATCCAATCTTAAGTTTTTTGAAAATGATATTATATGTTTACCAAAAAGTTTTATTCATAATCCTTGGTAAAATATAAAGTTGTCTTTTCAAGTCATATTAGTACCAATATAGTGAAATTGTGGAAGCTATGTCATGTTTTGAAAACCATAACATAATAATGAACGTGTAGCTAGATATCATGCCCCTCCGAAAATGTTCAGATATCCTAATCATATAAACCCCTTCCCCTCCGAGCCTAAAGGACTTTCAACTACAAACATAAAGTATCAATTGTGAGTCTAAGATTTAGCGAGTAATACAACACACACCCATTATACAGATCATATACAATACACATAATAGCACATAAAGTAATAAGTCATATATTACTTACATCCTATCACATATAAATAAACATATATGAATGATACGTTCTAAAATTGGTCAAAACTAGATTTCATAACTTAAATATTTTTTTCTCTAGTTGTCCTGCATAGACCACCTTCCTCATAGATGCTCCGCATGATCGACCATCCGTACATAGCCACCTAGACTGAACAACTAGATTCCCTTTCTGCAAGGTTTTCCTCCAATTGCCCAATCAATAAGCACTCCCCTCACTTATTAGGCTTTTTTTGTGGTTTCACATAACATAATCACATAGTTTATATAATAAGTTCATGAGAACTCACCTGAAGTAGCAAAACATAGGATAAAAAAAAGGGTTAAATCGTTATTTTTACCGGTAATTCATGTTTTTTCGTAAATAAATTTTAGTTTGACAATTTTTTTGTAAATTAAGGTAAAATTTTAAGACTTTTCTGGAGATTTTCCGTTAAGATAATATCTTCGACCAGGAACATCCATTTTTACCAACTATTTTTTAAATTGTTTTGCGGAAGATTGAGAAGCCCCAAAACCATATATGGGCTATTAATCAAGTTAACTCAGGTTCAGCCCACACAAGACCATTAACTTTTCATCTTCCCGCCAAATATCCTTTCTTAACATATGTCCTTCACTCTTTCCCGCCATTTCATCTTCCCCAAATCCATCCTCACGGTTTCCACCACACCGGTGCCTCTGATTCCGTACACACATTTTCAGGTCGCTACTCACTCTGTTAATTTCATGTTATTGTGTTGCTCGATTCTTACGTCAAGTATTAATTTGAGTAATTTTAGGGTTTTACATCGACCCGCATTTTAATTTTCGTTGGTTATATTTCCGTAAGTGCTTAAGATCTGAGCTGATTTCTCAAAGTTCCGAAATCCGTGAATTTTACTGAGCTGATATATGTAATTGGGGACGGTTTTGTTAGGCTTTTTGTGAAAGCTGTAGCTCCGTTCAAGTATGACTAAAGAAGCTCAGAATGAAAGAGACGACATGTTAGTCGACGACCCCGAGCCCCAAGACGAGCAAATTGATGATATTCCTGATGAATTCAATCCTAATTACCTCAAAGTTTATTACGGTAACTCGCGATAACAATTTATTTTCATAGATCCCTCAATTTCTGAACCGATTTGTCGTGCTAATGGGCACACTTTGTAATATTTAATATTTTCTATTCTGCTTCTTCAATCTCCAAAACTAAGATCTCTCTGAACCAATCTATTCAGATGTAAAAGTTTGAGATAAATTTTAGCTACATATTGTTACAAAACACCGAAATGAATCAGAATTTGCATAAAACGCGAAGCTGATGTCTGACTTTGACTTCTCTGATTGAATTTCAAAATTAAGGCTTTTAGCCTTGATCAATAGGGTCATATCATAAGTTCAGTTTCTGATCTTAATGCAAATACTTAATTTTGGCAGGAAGACTTTTCCCTCATGCAGACATGTTCAAATGGTTGTCATACGGAAATGGTAATCTATGAAAAGAACTTTTAGTAGATACCAATTTGGATTCTATTGTTATATGTTTTTCATCTCTGTTCATTCTTTTTCAATTGAGAATATTTATGAGACCAATTTCATGATTTATATGTGCAGATGGGAAACATCCTGCATGTGATCAATCCTATATTGGAAGGAGAGAATTTTCTTTTACACTGGATAATGATATATATCTTCGGTTCCAGTCTTTCAACAGTGCATCTGAGCTGGAAAATGGCATCAAAGATAAATGTCCATTCAAAATAGATATTGGTCCAGTTTATAGTGTTGATGTAAGATTCATTTCTGTAACATTCTTTATTACTGTTTGCTTATTGATTCATCATGTTTCTTGATCTTTCAACAGCCTTCAAAGAGGCTTGCATACGCACAATCTGGGGACAACATTTTCACCCCTGTGGAAAGAGAGCTAGTGTTTGATATAGTAAGTTTGTTTTGCGTATAATTATACAATTGAATTATAAAATCTAAACATCTACTACTCTAAAATTCAATCATTTAAGTATTTAACATGATCAATTACCAATGTGCGTGTGTGTGTGTTTCCAGGATATTTCAGATTATGATGATGCAAGATATTGCTGCTCTGGTGCAGATGTTTGCTTGGACTGCTGGCCTCTCATGACCATTGCTATCAAAGTCATTGATACTTCTCTTAGAGGTAATAATCAATATCTATGTAATTTTACATTAATATCATTTTACACATTTTGACATTACCTTACACTAATTCTATATTCATTATGTTCACAGATGATTTTGGTTTCAATAATATTCTGTGGGTATACAGTGGTCGACGTGGGGTCCATTGTTGGGTTTGTGATGGAAAAGCAAGGAGGTAATAAAACTGTAAAACTTTTACAATATAAGTTTAATAATGTTTTCCATAACTTTATAACCAGTCTTTAATATCATATCAGGTTGAATAATGAACAAAGGGGAGCTATTGCTGACTATTTTCGTGTCTACAAGGTTGGATTTAGAGATTGAGTTAATTTTTATAGTGTGAGATTCTTGACATTTTTTTTGTTGGTGTTCAGGGTAACACCAATAGTAAATCAAAGGTTTCTCTTGTGGGATCTGCACTTCATCCTTTTTTAGTGTAAGCATGAATAAAAGCAATTCATTTTTAACACCATAAAGTTAAATTTCTCTAACCCTTGTATAATTTCTGCAGGAGATCATATTCTGATGTTTTGAGAGACTTTTTTGAGAAGAAATTACTTTGTAGCCAGCAGTTACTTTCAGATGAAAGATATGAGAAAATACTGGAAATGATTCCTGATGAATGTATGCAATCTTGACTACATATTGAAATTATGAAATATTACTTTTAAGAAATGTCTAATTTTTTTTTTTTTAAATTTATTTTTATCTTGCAGCAATAACCTCTGAGCTTAGAGGAAAATGGCAAGACAACAGGCGCTCTTCTAGTGGAAAAGATGTTAATGTTGTGAGATGGGAACAATTAAAACAGCTTCTTCAGTCTGGTAAACAAAAGGTATACACATTTTTTTTTATTTTAATATAAAATAAATAATAATATGTAGTATACTAAAATGTTGTTTTTCTTTTACATGTTAGGCAACTGGTATTCGTAGGTGTGTTGAGGAGATTGTCTTTTCTTTCACTTATCCTAGGCTTGATATGGAGGTCAGTTGTTATTTCTTCTTCTTATTATTATTTACAATATTACTACTTTATGATATTTTTATTATTATACTCATTGAAAGCTATTATCTCAGGTTTCAAAACATATGAATCATTTACTGAAGGCACCCTTTTGCATTCACCCCAAAACAGGTCAGTTTCTCTTTCTCTGAATATTTGTTTTTTTTAGTTAACAGTTTTCATTTTTACAAAAGGAAATGTTGCATTTTTTTAAAGACAATTCATGATGTATAAATTACTTAAGTTCTTGAATATTTACAACTTTCATGCTTAAAAGCAACCCAGATTTTAACAATATCAGTAAATTACAAGTTTAACTTATGTGGTATGTCAAAAGTTATGGATCTGTTAAGTCAATGAAAAATGACTATTTTACCCTTGTCTTGTTATTTCCTTCATTCCTTCATCTCCCCTCTTCAACAACAGAGTTTTACCAAATTATAGAAAACAAATATAAAATTAATACCAGCGAAATACATATTTGTTTAGAAAAGAGTATTTTTATGGAAGTTTTCATGTCAAATTATGAATCTAAAAAAAACTTACAAAGCATTCAAAAGTCAAATGTGGGGTGAAGATGGGGGCAAGATAGTCATTTTATCTAGACTTGACAGATGTTTTCTGACACCGTTAGTATCAGGGATAAGTTTTGCAGCAAAACTAAACTCTAGAGCCCACATTTGCGACACATGAAACATGTGGACAAACACTATAAATTTTGACATACCATAGGGACTAAAGGTGTAATTTACTCTTTAATAATATGCTATTTATTTTTTGTTTATCCAGGTCGTGTTTGCGTTCCTATTGATCCAGACGTTTGTGATGAGTTTGATCCCACCAATGTCCCAACACTTTCTAAGGTTTTTTTTTTGTTTTTTTGTTTTTTTTTTAAATAATAATAATAATTCGTTGAAGCTTCAAATTTTTATTATTTCACTTGTTTAAATTTGTTATTTATTTATGTCACAGCTTCTGAGAGAAATCAATACTGTAGGCTTGCAAGTAGAAGGTGATAAAGGTATGCCACTTGATGTATCATTATAAGCATATTCTTTACATCATTTTCTTATTATTATGGGTATTTATTATTTTATATATATATATATATATATATATATATATATATATATATATATACTATTTTAAATAATTTTTTGGATTGAATAATGGCAGTATGGGAAAGAACCTCTATGGGAAAGTCCATCAGATACTTTAGGGGATCATTCTTGCAGCCTTTGATGAAATCTTGCAAGGTATTGAATAACATCAAAAGCAACAACTTATTTCCTTTTTTTTTTTTAATTAAACTAAAATGCAACAATTCACTGATTTTTCAGGAAGAGATAGAAGAATCATATAGTGCCAAAGTTCAGCAATCAAAAAACTCCTTGACTTGGTAACATTGTCTTCTTTAATTTATTGTGTTTCAAGTTTAGTTAAAATTATGTATTATATTTTTTTTATTGTAATAGTGTTAATGAACCAAAAAATGAAAAGCATTTGTATGAGAAATGTTAGTTTTTGGTATTATATAACCTGGTGATGACAAGGTTCAATTTGCTTTTACTGTTTAATATTTTTGTTATATATATATATATATATATATATATATATATATATATATATATATATATATATATTCCAAATTCTAATAAGATCGTTTAGTTTTGATCTTGTGTGTTTTGTTGACTTTGTGAAGAGGTATTTTTGTTGACATATGGGTCTCTTTTTTCTTCTAGGCAGTTTGCAAGTAAAGCTGACTTATTAGCTTTTAATGCTAATTAGAAGGTTTTATTTCAAGTGTAAACCAGCTTCAATGATTGAACAAGTCAGAAACATAAGCGTATTAAGAGGTTAATTTATGGGCGGGTTAGGTTGACTCAAAGTCCAAAAAATAAATTTAGTACACATAAGAAATGGGTCATTACTATTTACTATGGTTATATTATATACACCAACACTGATACATAGTTATAATTATTTATGTTAAGGGTATGTTTGGGTTAGTTTTTTTACGCGAAAAACGATTTTTAAGAAAAATGCTTATTAGCTTATGGCTTTTAGGAAAAGCTGGTTTTAAAAAGTGTTTGGATGCAAAAAACCATTTTTTTAGAAGTAAAATGGTTAAAAAGCTAAAAAGTTAGGAATTTTTAGCTTTTTGAAAGCTTTACTTTTTCCTATCCAAAAAACTGTTTTAAAAAACGCTTTTTAAATAGACAAACATTTTTTTAGCTTGTTAGCTTTTTAAAAACCTAATAAGCTTTTTTTAAAACTATCCTAAACACCCACTAAATAGACAAAAAAAAAAAAAAAAAAAAAAGCTTTTAAGTTGTGTGACTGTCAAGGACAAAAGTCAGTGAAGTGGCAAATATTAGTTGAGATGTGAAACCAGTTTTTTTTCGTAGGGTTTAATTACTTGATGTTTGAGCGAGCCGCGTGTCCTATATTCATTTAAAGCAAAGTGCATGAACATGATACAGATTTTCGAAAGATATATGCTTTATTTCATAAGAATAAAAGATTTGTGATAATGATTATCAAATAATATCCTAAAAGATATATTATAAACATATCTTATTAGATTAAGATGACTTAAATAAAACTTCATTTATCTTTTCCTTGAGAGGTAAAGTCTGGTTGGGCTGTTGATCTGCTCGCTTTTTTTTTTTTTTTTTTGGCTTCCCCTGTTTGGGAATCCATGCAACTCAACCATAAAATTGAGCGAAATCCATATTCAAAAGGCTATACTGAATTGAGGTTGATGTTAGGTTTTTTATTCGAATGGAAAGAATTCTGTAGTTTGCTTGATTTAATTTTAAAAGTACAAATTTGGGTTTGTAAACCAATAATTAAGGGTGCGTTTGGTTTGTTGGATGTTGGGGTGTAATGAAATTCGGAGGAAAAGGAATCAAATTCCACCACATTCGGTATTTTACCTTGTTACATTTGTTTTATTTCACAACATAACCTCTACTACTATTACACACCACCACCGCCACCACCACCCACCCATCACCACTGCCACCACCATCCACCCCTACCACTAACCACCAACGTCACCACCACCCACCACTGCCACAACCATTTTCTTAAGTACTTTTAAACATTTGGGCCATAATTTTATCCAAATAACAACTAAAAATAAAATAAAATTCAAGTTTTATGTTTACTAGGTGTGATATTCGTATACTACACGAGTTTATTAAAAATAAAAGTTTAATATAAAAATGTGAGAATTATACATATTTAAAAATAACATTTTTACATGAATACAAAGGATATAATGAATAAAGTAAGTATAATGTTTGTGGTTAAAAAAAGAAAAACATAATAACAATTCGTTTTTTATAAAGTAAAAGTAACTTCAAAATAAAAGATGTGATTCAAAAAAAATTTCTTACATATAATAAAAGATGTTATTCTACGTTTTTTTTCTTATATATAATCACGTCCAAAATAACACAAAATTCTTAAAGTTGATGAATAGTTGAAGTTAAAAAGAGTGGTTGTAAATATTCTACAAAGAAAAGCCCAGCAAAACCAACTATTTGGGGTCTCTCTAAGGACAAAATGGTCTTATTTTTTAAAAGCGGCGTATTTACCTAAACCAAAAAAAATGACATATCATAGGAACAATCTAGGGACCAAAATCAATATAACGGGACCAACATTAAAAAAAAACTTTTTCTTTTACCTAAACCAAAAAAATGACATATCATGGGAACCAAATTTGTAATATTTGTTTATTACATCATTCTACCTTCATGTATGTTTATTACAACGTTTTAGTTTCTTATTTTTTTCCTCAAATTAAGACATTAAGCTTAAAAAAGTTAGCCAATAATGTACTCTTATGCCCCTTGAAGATTGTAGCCATTGCATCATCAACATATAGGGTCTATAATAATGAAATACTATTTGTTTTAAAGTACAATGCTTCGATACGGTGGGTATCAAAGTACAGTGGTATAATAGGGCGTTAATAGTAAAAAAAAAAAATCCAAAAGATGAACGTTATTAAAAAAAACAACCATACATAACATTTATAGTACATTGAGATTTCCAAACACGACACACTGTTGACCCCAAATGTACACTGTTAAAATTAATAAAACTGAAATAAATTGATTCTACAAAAAGTAATTAAACAAATCAGGTCTTCATTACGGAAACATGGAGTATTGCTTAACAAAAAATGAAAGATACGACAAACACCAAACCATACAACTATAAACTATTTTTTGAACTATGACCATTACGACCCTGTGTGAATTGGCAGGAAACCATTTATGTTATCTTATTAAACCACAGGGACGAAAATGGACAGTTTCCATATTTTGGACATCCCTTTAAAAATCATAAAGATTGGGTTCTTAACATTTCATTAATCTTTTAAGGACTTTTACCTTACCTATATATAAAAAACGTATATAATATCCTAAGCAGGGAGAGGTAAATAAAAGTACCAATTCCAATTTCGTACATGTTATTCATCCTACAAACGATAAATCACTAGTATCTATTTCCTTTTAAGACTTTCAGTAAATTTCAAAAAGAAAAAATTAACTTTATGCATCAAGATTTCTTAGTTTTAAGAGAGTACTTATTGTTTGCATTTTCATAATCTTTCTTTTAATTTGCCATTTGCTAACCAAGCAACCAATCAGATTGATTAGATCAACACCTCTACCCCTACTTGCAATAATTAAAAGGTGTTCTAAGTATCTTATTTTATGAAACTTGCTCATGTATAATCAAATCAACAATATGAAAATGATTTTTTTTTCAAAAAACATCTTTTATGAAAGTACAATTTTATACGCTTCTTTACATATTCTCAAACACGACATCATTTTGTTAAGTACTTTTAAACATTTGACCATAATTTTATCCAAATAACAACTGAAAAAAAAAAAGACAAAGTCCAAGTTTTATGTATATATGAAAATTACTAGTTTATAACCCGTGGAAACCACGGTTACAAAATAAATTAAATTTTCATAGTAAAAATTCAAAAATATTTATCAATTACTTTAAAAAAAATCATTAATTATAAGATATACCAAATTTTTAAAGTTAGTATAACTTCAAATTTAATATATAATTAGAAAAAGTAAATTTGAATTTTGAAATGTTGCCTAATATGTCTCTTTGACATGTGGCATAATATTAATGAAGAGTTGTATTAAAGTGACACATGTTAAATAGAGATTAAAACTATTTATTTATTAAAATAGGAAGATATTTATATAATTAAACAAAATTTTCTAACCAAAAGTATAAGTATTACCGTTGACACCCTCAAAAGTTAAAAGTAAAAATAAGTTGTGATATTTCATATTTTATCACTCCTTAAGTCCTAATTAGCAAGTATTTCCCATATGGAATCAAGATCATAAGAGGGCATCCGCGCGAGTGACCAACCACCAATCTCCACCTCCTCCGCCATAGTCAACTCACCGGAAAAAGTACTTCCCGATGGAGAATTTTCACCTTTCAAAAACCCATCTTCCGAAACACTGGATGACCCCATATCACTCCCGCTGAAACTCTCATCGCCACCACCTGAATTCCCCACCACCGTAACCTTCTTCCTCTCCTCCCTCTTCTGAGCTTTCTCTCTCCTAACCTTTCGGCAAATCGCCTCTAGTTTGTTATCCACAGCGCTCCTCAGAGCATTCAACTTACGTTCGTCTCCGATCAACCCCAAAGACGTCGACTCCTTCACGTTAGGAAAATTCAAGCGCGCGTATTCCCCACGTAACTTATATGCAGCTCGATCGTAAGCGTAGGCGGCCATCTCTGCCGTCTCGTATGTTCCTAACCATACTCTCATCCTGTTCCGCGGCAGTCTGATCTCCGCCACCCATTTACCCCATTGTCTCTGCCTCACCCCTCTATACAACTTCTTCTTGTATAAATTGCTCGCTTGATGAGAAAATCCAATTGGGGATTTTGTTTCGAATTCGTCTGTGAATTTGAGGATGAGATCTCTCTGTTTGAGATACATTGAAGACCCTATCGTAGCTCCTTCTACCCATGATGATGATGATGAACAGTGAGAGAAGACTGAATCGAAGGTGCTTGTATTCCCACCTGTTAAGATCAAATTCGACAATGAAGATCGAACTGAATCACTGATTAAATCAACAGCGAATGGATTACGGGTGTTTTCTTGCATGATTGTGAATTTCAGTGAAAAGGGATGAACAGAGGTTTGTAAAAGCTTCAATTATCAATGGATGATGTTGGTAGGGGCTAAAATTTCTTCGATGTCTTAATTAGTTCTTGGGAGGGGGGTATTTATAGGCAAAAATAAGGTCCAAGTCTTTTCAATTTAGAATTTCACGAGATTGACTTTTGTACCCCTAAACAATATAAATGAACAAATAATCATTTTATAATGGAACATGTTATCTATAAAAAATAATAATCATTTTATAATAGATATGCTATGTGTAAAAGCTTATAATATATACAAATTTACACCTATTAATTCCTAAAAATTGTATAATATATACAAATTTACACCTATTTATTCCGTAAATTTTATATTTTGAATTTTGTTTAAATATTGTCAAAAAGTTTATAAGATATATTGTTGTTTTGTTTTTGGAAAATAGTATATACCGGACAATTTAATTGATTAATCTAAAAAGTCAACCCACTGTTATTCACACTCAAACCAGAGAGTCCGTGTGGATCCCTTTCATCATCCTTCCTTGGGCCAACTCACCTTTTGCCATTTATTTGGAGGTTGCAATGTTACTTTTTTTGTTCTCTAAGAAATGGTCAAACCTAAAAAAAATCAATGTTTTTAATGCATTAAAAAGTTAAAAGTTAAAGTGGTTATTTAGTGTTTTTTTTAAACGGCAAGCAAATATAGTATTAGCATAAAAGAAGAAAAATATTTAAACGAGAAGCTCGAGTCAAACTACAATAGAGTTTAAAGGAGACATGCTCCAAACAAACCAGTTAAAGGTATAAAATTATGATCTATTTGTTATCCAATTACATATGTTAATACTAATATCATACATCGACATTATGAATTCATGATAGCTCGGCTTTCATTCCTGAAGACAATGTAATTTCGTGCCTTCCAAATAAACCAGAACACCGAATAGGCAAGGGACCATAACAACTTTTCCTGATTTTTACCCATATTACCCTCGTTGAGCATCTCCAACAAACAAGAGCAAGAAGAGGGCATAATCTTGAAGATTCTTGACCAATTAGACACCCACCTCCAAAGCAGTACAACAAAATCACAAGAGAACAAATGGTCGTTACTTCCTCCGTGCACCTACAAAAGGACAAATACTCGATGTCACTCCCTGCACCTAACCAGGTTAAGGCAGAGTAGGTAACTGATTTTGAAACAAATGCCAAACTAAGGTGTTAATTTTTAGAGGCAGCCATTTAACCTAATGAAATGTGAAAACAACAACACCACTAGGACAATCAATTATCCTCCTCACACCTTTAAGATATAAAGTATTACTTGAATCACCGTCCATCTCAACATGTCGTACCCATTCGAGAATCGAAAGTTCTTCAATCTATCAATTAAAAAGGAAAATTAAGTGATTTCTCTACCCTCCTTAACTGACGAGACCAATCCCTTGTCCACTGATTACATGTACAACAACAATATGAACCCTCTCTTTAATTAAACAATTCTTATCAATATCCAAAGCGTAAAGGTTTGGATATATATCTTTTAAGGTAAACATAGATTGGAATTTATGGCTTCAAAAATCATTTTTAAATACTTTGGAACCCGGGGTGCTCGTTGAAATATTGCGAGTAGGCTCCACTTAATTCGTTTGCCGTTTCCAAAAAAAAAATACTTTGGTGTAATTGTTTCTGGTTTTTGCTAGCTTATTGCTAGTGTGTTTTATAATATTCATTCGCTCAAAAAAAAAAAGATAAATCTCCACACCAAATGTCTTTCTAAAGTTTTTCCATCCACAAACATAAGATTGTGAATTTATTTGATACATGAGAACCAAAAGGAATCTGAACCATTTTTTTAATGCCATCACCATTTGACAAGAAGAACCAAATTGGCAGACTCAAGGCACCCAACACCCAGGCCACCTTTATCTTTCGGTTTGATGACCACCTCCCACGCCACACAATTGATCTTCTTCTTATTATCATCATCTCCTCAAAAAAACTTCTTCCTAATGCCATCAAGGAGATATATAACCTTCTTCAGAGCACGAAATAAAAAGAAATAATAGAAGGGAAGGCTATTAAGCACTGAGTTCACAAGTGTAAGACAACCACCAAAAGATAAAGTTTTTGCTTTCCATTTAGAGAGACGAGCTCTAAACTTATTCAAAACCGGAGCTCAATGCTTTGTAAGAATCATGTTAGCCCCCACCGGAAGCTCCAAATTTATCACACTCGTTGTACGATGATAACTATATTTGATATGTTGAGATTACTTAGATTTATACAATTGATGTAAATCTTTTCACAAATATTTAACTATATATGTCTCTAGCCCAATATCATTTTGGCATACATTTGATCTATAATAATATTAATATAATACCAAATTTAGCGTAAAATTATTCTTTTACATTGTATAAGTTAAAATTTTATGTTTATAATTTAGTTATTGATGTTTGAGTTTTTATAATTCTAATAATATAATTGTATAGTTATATTATAAATGTAAGAATAGTTATTATTTATAATATTAAGTTATATATAAAGTTGATGTTAATTAATCATATATCAAATTCAATATTTGTGTTTTGATTCATTTCAAAATCTAAGTATTTTTTTAATAATTTAGATAACAAAATTATTAACTAATTATATTTATATGGTCTATTTTGTTTAATAATATATTTTAATAAAAAACATGTAAGACAAACTTATTAGAGACTCAAATATTTTTAGTATCAAACATGGTATATTAGGTTAAGAGATGAATACCAAATATTATACATTTTAATGCAAAAACTATGTTATGGTTTGAAAATAGTTTAATCTCTCTATTCTAATAAATGAATAAGTTTATTATTAAATTGACAAGTGTCATACTATTAGAACTTTTCATTAATATTATATGTTACATATCATTCCATTTGTCAACCTATTAATTATCAATTTTAAAATTTAAAATTTCCACTCTAATTACATTAAATTAATAATTGATTCTTCATTTTAAATTTTAAATTTTATAATTTGTCTTTATAGTTATATTAAAATAATAACATTAGATTAAAAAATAAAATAAAATTAATACAAATTATAAGATGATATAACTTTACATATTTATTTAAATCAACGATTATAATTTTACATAACTAAAAAATATCTCTTAAGTAATAATTTATTTAAAATAATTGATTAATAGTTTTAATTTTTTAATATGAAAGTTTAATTAATTTTATAACCGTGGTTCTCACGGGTTATAAACTACTAATAACATAAAAGAAGTCATACAAAAAAATAATAATTACAGAGACCCCATGTAGCAAAGAAACCTTATATATTTATACAAACTAATAAGTAAATAATTATATTTTAATATGATAAACATTGTAGTTTCCTGTTACAAGTATCCATATACATATACTTGATGGTATGCACATTTAAGATATTGTATCCATATACATATACTTGATGGTATGCACTTTTGAGATATTTTCTTGTGTGCTATTCAAATAGAAAAATACATGAATTTATAACATTTTTGATGAAGGTATATATGGGGGTGTAAGTGAGCGGAGCTACTTGATCGACTCGTTAAAAACTTGACTTGAGCTCAAGTTAAACGAGCCATAGCTTATGTTACCGAGTTTGATTAGGCTCGCGAGCCTATATATATATATATATATATATATATATATATATATATATATATATATATATATATATATAATAATAATAATAATAATATATTTTTTATTTTATGTATTATATTTTACTAATAAAGTAATAATCTTTCTTAATCTTTTAATCGGAAAATTCACTTTTTTTTCCAATTCAATTTTCAGAGCATACCTTCATACGCACAACATCTAGCCATCTAGGGTTTTGTATCGAGTAGTGAAGTTGCATCGAGAAAGATTTATTTATTTCTAGTTGTTTTTTAATTTGGAGTAGAACTACTATTTTAGTAATGTGAGCTTTTACTCTCTATGTTCTTATGTTTGGTTATATTTTATAGATATTAAACCAGTAGAAATATGGAATGTATGAATGTATGTTTTGATGTTGGATTATTCACTTGAATGTTTGATAAACAATCAAACGAGCTCAAATACTATAAACGAGCCCGAGTCGAGCATAGGCTCGTTTAGGCTCGCATAGTAAACAAAACGAGCCCCAGCCGAGCCAAGCTCGTATATTTTATTTTTCCCATGATCCGAACACGAGCTTTGAAACTAGGCTCGAAATGAGCCGACCACGAGTTCGAGCCCATATGAATATCAACGAGTTTGAGCCGAGCTTGGGTATGTTTTGGCTTTGACTCGGCTCATTACACCCCTAAAGATATATAACCACAATAATTTAAGAGCTAATTACTTATTCATTCAACAAGGCTTAGTTTTTCTTTCTTAATTTTTGCAACAATGTTCTTTTTATAAATAGACTATGTATTATGTAATAATGTTTTTAAATATGACCAAATCATACAACGAAGTCTTATGCACTATGTTATGTTATGTAACTAGGTATGAGACCCATGTATTACATGGGTTTAATTAAAAAAAATAAATATAAAATTTAACAATTTGAAAAGTTTGAATTTATAAGAAAAATGAGAAAAATTTGAATTATTAAAATTAATGAGACTTTAATGTATTGAATACATTACATATATAAACTTTTTCTAATAAATATTTTACATATATATTACCTTACACATTAAATATGAAATTTTAATTTAATAAAATAAAAAATACAATAAAATGACAAGTGGAAAATAGAAAATTTAAAAATTCTAGAAAATGACATGTGTCAAAATGAATAAGAAGATGACATGTAGCAAAAAACCTTCATTTATTATATTAGATTACATAATAATATTTTAATTTGTATAAATATTGGTGAGAAGCATTAAAAACTAAAAGATGAATTCATGAAAGGTCATTCAAAAGACATATCTCCATGTGATGGAACTTCAACCACACTAGACGCTACTTGTCCACTACCCTAAAGCCATAAACGTCTTTCTCCGGCCCAATTTTTCTTTCCAGAAATATACCACCCACAATACACGTTCTACATCTATTAACTAGTAGTCAATTAATTTTAATTTGCTATGCAAATTAAATTATTTAAGTAGTTGTACATGTCGGGGAGTTAGATGAAAAGGGGTGTATTGTAGATCAAATTAACGTGATTATATGGAAAGTTACCAGATTGTGATTTTATTTATCTTGAAAATCTTATATATATATATATATATATATATATATATATATATATATATATATATATATATATATATATGAGTCACAAAATTTTTTCTTCAGAATAATCTATTAACAGAGCATTTTAGTGTTTCGTGCCTTACATGGGTCATACACAAATTTACTTGTTTAAAAACGTATAAAACACAAATATTTTTCATGTGATATATAACATGTATACGACACAGAATTAAACATTTGTGTTTTCATGTATAAATTTGTATAAATTCTGGTTTCTGTTTAATACGGTTAAAAAAAAACATTTTATAGAATTATATGATCATAATCCTCATTCAAACACAATCCCTATCAAAGAAAAAGACTGTTGACACTTGACACTAGGGAGGTAGATAAATGTAGACCAAGTCAAGGTCAAGTACTGTAATATGAAAGTGAACAGAGGGTAAAAATGGGATTTCAATTTCAAGGCATCAAAAAGTGATAATTTGGCAGTATTAGAAAGTGACATGTAGCCGACAAGCATGTGTGGGCCCACCAGTAAGGCAGATACCGACACGTCACGACGGCCGTGAAGTTTTGCCCATATCTCGTGACATTCAAGTTTTCAACTCGGTGTGGTCCAATTATCCATCACAAGCCCACAGCCCGCAAGTATGGGAGCACATTACAACAACAAGCACACGGTTCCAATACGTCTTTTATTTTATTTTTTTTATCCTAATCCTAATAATAATAAATTCGCTTATTATCATTAGTTTTGAAATGGTTGTATATGAATGATAAATCTATTCTTTTAGCAATTAGTTTAAATTTATAATTTATAATTTCAAAAGAAACTAATATAATTCATTTTAAAAACGATTACTATCGATATAACTAATATATATATATATATATATATATATATATATATATATATATATATATATATATATCTTTACTAACTTATAAAAGAAATCATACTATTTCTATAAATAGATCCAATAAAATAATAATATTTTTTTAAGACGTTCAAGTCTCTAAACGTAAAGTACAACTAATCATGAATAAAATAATATTAAATTTAAATCATCCAAACATATAAGCTTAAAGTATAACCAAGTAAACGTAAAGTACAACTAATCATGAATAAAATAATATTAAATTTAAATCATCCAAACATATAAGCTTAAAATATAACCAAGTAATACAGCATAAGTATAAGTTTTTAATCCACCCGTCCAATCTTTTCCCAATATATCGGTAGCTTCATAATTTTTTGATAAATTTTGAATCGATCAAACCCAGATCTTAAGATAAAATTCTGAATTCAAAATTCAAATACTCATTAATCCGGTCCATCTTCCTTATATCTGGCGTTTGCTAAACTTCTCTTTTTTTTTCTCTCTCTCTCTCTCTCACCTTTTAAGAAAAACCCTAAACATGGCTCCAAGCACTCATCTTTCTACATTTATCCATAGTGTATCAGATCATGGCTCTCCTCATCCGCCTTTAACCTCATCCTCTATCTCTAGCCATGAATATAAACTTCTCCATCAATTTCTCATTATGTTCGATAAGCCAAAGTTCTTTCTCGCTACATCCTCCCTAATCCTCTATTCCTACTTTAACTTCGGCTTCTCACTCGAGTTTCATGTTTGTTGTGATTTTTAGCATATCCAATGTTCGGCTGTGAGAGTAAGTAATCTTCGATATAACTGATTTCACATACATATAGGAAGTTCCCATCACCCCCTTTCCCTCATTTATGTTATTGCTTCTATTGAATCAACAACTTACAACTGTTAGGCGTTTGTATTAATTTCGATGACGCATGCGCTTTTCTAGAATTTGAATTCGTGTTCAAAACTTCAAATTCCTAGATCATATGATAATACTACTGCAATAAGTGATACTTTACATCGGGAGACCTAAGTTTTTACCTCTTCGTACTGTTTAGAGTCATTGAATCAACGCCTCTACATCAAATATCATATTTCAAGCAGATTACGTGCATAAACCTAATTAGATTTGAGCTTGATTATAAACATTGATGTAACTCTCGCTGTAGGTTGTTCTTGATTTGGATGAAACTCTGGTATGTGCTTATGAGACTTCCAGTTTACCTGCCATTGTTCGTAATCAAGCCATAGATGTTGGATTGAATTGGTTTGAGCTAGAATGTCTATCTTTAGACAAGGTAAGAATGTCTATCTTCATCATCTACTCATCTTCTTTATCATCTATCATAAAGATAAATAACCAAACATAACATTCAAACTTCTGATTTGAAGGAAAGTGAAGGCAAACCCAAAATCAACTATGTAATAGTATTCGAACGTCCTGGATTGCACGGATTTCTTACCCAACTCAGTTTATTTGTTGATCTTATTCTATTCACTGCAGGCCTTGAAGGTTTGCTCACTGCTTTTCATTTTGTTGATTTTTTCAGCTTTAGTTATTAATTTATTACATGATTGCAGGTTATGCTAAACCACTTGTTGACAGAATAGATGCTGAAAACAGATTTAGTCGGAGACTTTATCGCCCTTCAACAAGTTCCACGTAAGTTTTTAAAGTACAATGTTCTAAATTCTAATAAAGTATAATTTGAAAGTACAATGATGTAATTAAGATAAATAGAAACTGCTATATGTTGCATTTAGCCATTTATTATCCTATCTCTTTCTAGATAATAATATAGTTGAAGGAAGAGGTTAAACGTTTTTAATTTTTGCAGGGAATACAGAGAACATGTGAAGGATCTTTCTTGCATATCAAGAAACTTCTGCAGAATTGTGATTGTTGACAACAATCCATTCAGTTTCTTATTGCAACCAGTGAATGGAATCCCATGCATGCCTTTTTCTGTTGGACAACCACATGATAATCAGCTTCTTGATGTCATTCTCCCACTTCTGAAGCAACTGTCTGAACAGGGTGATGTAAGGCCTCTACTCTATGAAAAGTTTCACATGCCTGAATGGTTTCATAAACATGGTATCCCTAATGGATGGGTGGGAACACATGGGTAAACTTGTCATTTGTACAGAGTAGAAAAAGCTTTTTGAGGCACCTAAACATGGTGGTAATTTGTCGGAAGCACCACATTTTGTATAGTTTGTTTGTGTAACACTTGTTTTTCAAGGTATTTATTGTTGTAATTTGGTAAATAGTTTGCTACAATGGGTGTTAATTTTATATGATACTAATTTCGAAGTTCTTTAGTATTTACGTCTGTTTTAGATGAGTACATATTTGACTTCACGTCATTTTATATTTTTTATCTTGAAATAACAAAAGATGATTGCGTAATAGTTACTTTTGGTGGGTCCAAAGTAAAAAATTGGCCATCTAGCCCCTCTCTCTTTCTCTCTTGACCATTGACCATCAGTTGCATTTTCTCCAATTACAGTCTATGTATATCACATTCAACCACTTAAAGAATGACAATTTTTCTCCAATTCTCTAATTTCATTCCAAAAGTTTATATTATATTTCAAATGGATTCTAATTGTGGCAAATCCAAAGAATGGGTTCAAGCCAAACATCATATTTTTTATTTCAAAATTCAAATCCCAAATTATAACTAATTCCCTCAATATCACCATTGTAGTCATCTTCCGATGCAACATTTGTATAGCTAAATTATAGGGGAGACAACTCTCGACCCAATCGGTAACTCGATATTGACCCAACCTGAAAATAAACGCGCATCCACTTGCATGGTGTCAATTTCGAATATCTTAATATTCCGAAAAATTCATAGACATGTAGAGTGTTTCCTCTACTTTATCCAAATATGCGCGCATCCACTTGCATGGTGTCAATTTCGAATATCTTAATATCATGTTGACTACATCATTTTTATAAGTGGTTAAATTTGATGTTTGTTAAAAAGTCATCTCATTTTATTGATTGAAATTGAATGTTTTCAGAAAAAAAAATTAGTTATGAGTAGTAAATCATAAATTGACTTTTGATAAATGATGTCCTTGTGTGTCTATTTAGCAATATCCTTAAATTTATATGGGTTTCTTTAAGGTTAATCACAACAATAATTAGTTTTTCTGGGGGAAAATACATATAAGCTAATATATTTTAGCTATGAGAAATGAAATATCTTTTTAATTTTTCTTTATAATTATCTTCCTACCAATATTAAATAGTACAAGTATCATATTGAATAAATCTAGGAGTAAATTACACGAAAGGTCCCTATGCTTTGAGGTAATTTGCACGCTTGGTCCCTAACATATTTTTTTAGCTCGGAAGGTCTCTACTGTTTGTTTTTGTTACGCGCTTGGTCCCTACTGTTTGTTTTTGTTACACGTTTGGTCCCTGTCTTACCTAAAAATACTATTATTTAAATAGAAAAAATTGTAGGGTATGTAAGGTAAGGTGAAGGGGTGAGGTTGGGGTGTGTTTATTTAAATAAATTAAAAAATTAAGGGGAAAATAGTCTTTTTAGGTAAGACAGGGACCAAACGCGTAACAAAAACAAACATTAGGGACCTTCCGAGTTAAAAAAATAAGTTAGGGACCAAATGCGCAAATTAACATAAACCATAAGGACCATTCATGTAATTTACTCTAAATCTAGTAATATTGCAACACACTTGTCACCATTTAAAATGAATGATGTGTATGAGAAAAAAAATTAGAAGGATATTTAATTTTTCTTTAGCTTTTTTACGATTTGACAATTACATTTTATTTTAGATCATGAAACTATCTTTTTTTTTTTGAATGAGATCTACTAATGGTAACACTGACTTTTCTTATACACATATGATATTAAAAATTTAATTTTATAATATATATAAGGTGAATTTTAAAACATTTTAAAATAGCAATGGTTTAATCCTTTAATAAATTAAACTTTTTAACTTAATTAAATTTAAACCAATTATGGATTTATTAATTATCTTTTAATTAATCAATTAATTAAATTAATAATAAGATCAATAAGGATGTAATTTAGGGTTTACATTTTAAGTTTCAAAAATTAAACTTTTAATTTAATACTCAAAAAACCTTAAAATTAACATTAATTATTAAGTCCAATTAATAATCAAATTAATTGTTCAGTAATTTAGGGTTTACATTTTAAGTTTAAAAAATTATCTCCTAACATTTAGGTATTATTTAATTATCTAATATTACCAAAAATCAGATTATGGAAGATTTAATAAAAGATAATTACCAAACATTAACCAAGTAAATCAAGTTAGGCAAGAAAATCTGAAATCAGGATCTGACATGCAAACACACTGAGTTGGAGGACCAACACGCCGTGTTGCAGTCCAACACGACAAGTCCGAAAAACAACACGACGTTTTGGAATAACAGAATGACGATTTTTGTTTTCTCCTACTTTTTCAAGTTCATATTAGTATCAATTCAATAGAAAGCTAAAATTACACTCTGATACCACTAATGAGTTTTGAGAAAAACATACAATTCTATATGTGCATGCAACCCTAATTGAGGATCTACGTTTTCTCTAATTGAACATACAATAATGAACAACAAAGTATAAACCCTAGATCTATGGATAATAATCGAAAATCACATAAGAAGGGTTATGATTCATACCTTTAAGATTGTTATTGTAAAAAATCTTGAATCCTTACTTGAAAGACCTTTGGTAGCAAGCGCCACAAGTGTCGCACCTCTAATGGTTCACAAACAAACTCAAGCAACCAAAGAAAACTATATATATATATATATATATATATATATATATATATATAAGAGAAAGAGAGAGAGAGAGAAAGAGAAAGAGAGAGAGAGAGAGAGAGAGAGTAATAGAAGAGAAATGTCGGCCCTTAGGCTCTTAGAAGAGTCATCACCGAAATTTAACCCTAAAGAGGGTTTATATAGGTGTTAGGAAGGTATTGGATAAGGCATTTGTATCAACGATAACCCTAATCCGTTAACTTCCTCCCTAACGTATTCAAGGCACCCTTAGAGGCCAAGGAAACCTTAGAGAACCTCTAGATTTCGTCCCCCCCCCCCCCCCTCTTTAGGGAGGTTCTAGAATTTCCCAATCCTCAACTATTGAACATTGTCACCTTTAGTCCCTGCAGTTTTAATTAATTCATTTAATCCTAAAATTAATTCCAAATTAATTTCTTATTAAATATTAATTAAATAACATGATTTTTAATTAATATATTATTACCATAATACATTAATAAATCATTTATTTTGATTTCTAATTAATTTACTAACCAAGTAATAAATTAATAGATCATTCTTCTCTCTTTCACAATCATCCTATTCAATTGCCAGGTTTGAAGATAACCCAAAATGACTGTGCTACTATCAATTCAAGTATATACCAATTATAGTTATGAGCTTAGACACCTAATTCAACATAAGGGTTTTGGAACTTGTTATCCAGGTCGGAATACACACTGTCAAAAATCAATTTAATGTTATAATTTGTCGATTGTGGTAGAATGTATGTAGGAATTTTAACCAATTCATTTTCATTCTCATAAAAGAAGGACCCATAACTATGTAGATTTTTTTAATTTATATTGATACTTATAAGAATTAGTTAAATAAGATTGAAATATGTTTAGCCAGTTAATTAAAAGAATAATATGATCATCTAACGTGTATATAAAATATTATACCAAAAACATCCTAATCTTTTATTTAAAAAATAATTATGTGTGTCCAATATATATATATATATATATATATATATATATATATATATATATAATGAACTCCTTGTTTGAAACACTTTGTTAGTCAAATAAGCTAGCCCCAACTTGTGTTCTAAATTATTATATAAATGGTGATTATGTAAGTGAGTATTGGTAAGAGTAATTGAAATATATATCTTTGTAACATCCCTGGAACACTGATAAAAAATTTCATTTAAAACCATTAAGTTGTACAACCATTTATTCCAAAACTAAACATGATAAAATGTATTTCTCATGGGATGTTGTGCAGCCAAGCCGGACCCTTCCCTTTGGAGCTAGAAGTACCTAAAAATGTTTATACTATAAAACTATAATAACAAAGCTTATTGAGTTACCTAAAATACCACATATCATACATAAGATAGAGAATGCAATGTGCCAACCATAGTCTTACAATAACTATCATGTAATGAGCCTCATCATGGTATTTCCTTGCCATGCCAGGGGCCAAAACCCAAGTCTTAAAAACAAGTACCAAGAGCCATCTCCTGGTCTTTCATGCAAGAATCATAAAGACATCTAACATCCTACATATAATTGCCAGGGTTTATACCTTGGTCTTGCATACAAATTACCGGGAGCCATATCCTGGTCTTTCATATAATTTCCAGGGCCACCACCTAGTCTTCCTACATGTTATGGTGAAAAGACTTATATGTCTCACAAAGTCAGCTAACCTACCGCTCAAAGCTACACAACCGATGCTACCATACACCTATCAAAACATACAAGGTCCAACCTTAGCCTACACACTAAATCCAACAATCATGGCCAAAAGTCAACCTAAGTCAACAAGTCATCAGTAAAAGGTCAATCCTCAAAGTCAACAACCCAAAATTTATCACAACTAATCACCACATCACGACCTTCCATTGGTCGTGTTGTGGCAACATAATGACAAAACAACTCAGTTCTTCCCCAGTCGCCACGTCGTGGCTGTTAGATGTGACGTCGTGGGAAGTAGGTTTCAACAACTTAATGCATTAAGCTGTTTTCCAACTATTCCAAGAGATCCAAAGCTCAGATCTGGTACACCCCAAGGTATTAATGGATAAAGTTTCCAACTTTATCCCTTAAGTCATTCCAATAAGCTAAAACTTTTAACCCTAAGTATTTAATGACATTATAAGACATGAACTCATCCTTTAAGCTCTAAATCACTAAAGCTACCCACTTAAGCTTTCCAGAAGACTTTTATACTCCAAAAGCAGCATACAGATCAATGCTTTATGGACATGCATGTCTCTCCCAAATTAGCATGGAAGAAATGAACTCAAATTTATGTATGATGCTTGTTAACGTTACCGTACGCGGCACGTTAAACTTAACGGAAAGCACTAACGGGGCGTTATCTAGCTAGGACCATGACCGGGACCTGGTCTCGGCCCAAGTAGGCCAATGTTGAGTTGTTGGCCCACTTCCTCTCATAGGGATTGAATATTCCTCATAATCTTTTCACCCTCTCGCAACCAATCAGGTTATGAAAAAAGGCCTGGTGACACCTAGAACTGACGTCACCAGACAGTTAGTTATCGTGGGTATACTCCTCCCAATAAGAGAGTGCCATGTCTCACACCCACTGGACAGGGTCCCCACGATCCGTTAGTAACAGGTATAAAAGGATCTCTTCCGGCTCAAGGAAGGGATCCATCTTCTTCCTCACATAATTAACCCTAAACTCTCTCTCTAAGAAAACTAACTTTATCATCGGAGTGACGTCCCAGGAGAACACCCAATCGTCCTTTAACGGTTCTTCTGTGTTGTGTTCTCAGAAAATCTTCCAGGACTGATCCATCAACCGACATCCAATACCTTGAGACACATATTAATTTAAATATTATATTAAATCCAAAATATAAATCAAAATATCAAATAAATTATTTTAAAATATTAAAAATTTATTTTCTAAAATACTTTAAGACATTGAAATGTTTTAAATTTAAAACTAAATCGAAATGTCGAATTAACTAAAAATATCCAATACTAAATGATTTTTTTTTTCTAATAAATGGGTTTTAAACCAATTAACAATTATAATAGTTAAAAATAACATAACTTTATAAATTACATTACATTATCTTACAAAAAAAATAACAAATAAATAACTTCTAAATTAGTTAATCATAATATTAAAGATAACATTAAATCGAGAATTATATTTAGTTTTATTCACACGTCAATTGCAAATAACAGCCGTTAAATGCTATTATTTTAATAGATGTTATAATATGGTTTAATATCATTATAATTTTATATAAAAAATTAGTGTAAGAAACTATTATTTCATAGTTAGTATCAATAACATAATTATTTACAAATGTATCATCAAATTTTAACTATATAATCTTCAAGTGCATGTTGTGCAGATATTCACCTATGATTTTTTTTCTTTGGAACGGTAGTGGTGTAACAAAGTATCTTTGTGCCATCATGATACCTAGTCACGAAGACCCGAGATCGAAACCTCTCCAAAGAGAATAATCACCCAGAGTCCTTGCACCCAGTTTCCCTTTGTGGGGCTTCATGTATTAACTTGGATCCAAACTCTGCTACCTTTCCTGGAAAAAATCCCTGGCCCACGTCAAGATCATTAACTAAGATATTAGCCTAGCTTAATAATAAGCTTTTATCCACGTCAATATTCTAAAATGTTTGACATTACTATGCTCAGGTCGTAATGGCTTCAAAGTTTGGATTTGAATTCATGCTATAAAAAAAATCATCGCCTTGAACATATCTATTTACCTATACGTAATTATAAATTATATAAAAAATCGTATAATGATAGAAAACATATATATGTAATTATAAATTATATAAAAAAAATCGTATAATGATAGAAAACATATATATGATTTTTTTGGAAATACATTAGTCGATGGTGAGACTTAAACACTCCTCAATTTGACACGATGACAAAAATGGGATCCATTGGACAAATATGTCCCTCATAGTGTGATGCAGCAAAAGTGTTGGTGTGCGATCGCCGATCGTTTTAAGTACACGGGGGATGATCTAATCCGCATTAATTGTATTGTCATTCAATAAGTTAACTGACGGTAACTTATAAGATTGTCGTTATTTATATTTCATTGCCAAATATATATCTACAAACAAAACATAAAATTACAAAGATTTAAATTACACATTGGTTATATTTCAAACCAATCAAACATATGGCTTGATAATTTTCAAACTAGTTATAGTCGTTTAAAAATATTTATAAACCACACACATTAAATGAAAGATAAGTTGCTAAATATAGCCATTTTTACTATAAATTATAAATCATGTGAAAAGGACAGTTGATAATAGGAAGAGGTTTGTGGGGACGAAATGAGACCGTCCATGCTTGAGTCAAACCTTTCAAAGTCAA
Organism: Lactuca serriola; assembly: GCF_051521515.1. Classification (NCBI taxonomy): domain Eukaryota; kingdom Viridiplantae; phylum Streptophyta; class Magnoliopsida; order Asterales; family Asteraceae; genus Lactuca; species Lactuca serriola. The sequence continues at coordinate 14,501,093 of NC_136413.1, forward strand.
ATTATGTCATGGAACTTGGAAGAAGTCTTAAGAACGGAGATGGGTCGGTTTGACAATTTGGGATTTTTTAAGATTTGGAATCATTGGAGCTTTTATTATATTTCACATAATCTTTGGGAGCTTACCATACTATGTTTTGGATTTTCTAATACTTCGGTATTCGCATTCTCATTTTTTAGTTTACGGGCTCTTCTACTTAGTTTTCGAGGGAATAGAAAATTTTATGTAAGTTTTAACTATTTTTAGTGTTAACAAATTAGTGGAACAAAATAAATCTTACATTTTTATAATACTACTCTTTCCCTTTAGTTTTAGAGTTGGTGGGAAAGAGAAATTATAGTTTTGTCAGGAATCGCGTGTTGGGGTTGAGAGGACGATAATGTTTTTGAAATCGATATTAATTTTGGATCTGTTTAAATGATCTTATGATTACTTTTCGAATACCATATTTTGACTCCATGTATGATTTACACAAAATCCAGATTATGAGGATAATCGTTCAAGGAACAATTTTGTATCAAAACTCCTATGAGACCACACACTAGAGTTTTATAGAATTCGAATTCTTTTGATTACCAAAGATAAGATCAATTGTCATTAAATGTTGATTTGTTCCCTATAAATAAATGACCTTTCGAGAGGCGCAACCACCATCCTTAACACTCTCTCTTTCATTTTGGTTGAACCAAAGATCAAACTTGACCATTCGTTTTATATAAATGTATATTTCGCACCTCTTAACTTGTCTAAAATCAATATTTAAACTTCATTGGTAATATGTAAATTTCATTATACTAAAATAATATAATGATACTAAAATCACCAACATGACATTTGGTGTGAAAGTGTTCCTTTTAATAATTTCTAGGTTATTCAACCTAGAAAAAAACAAATATTGTTTAATTATTGATCAAACCAATAATGTGTGTTAGAGGAGCTGGAGATGACAAGTTAGAGGAGGTAAATTCACACTTAGAGTAGTCGAGGATTTTGATCTTGGATTTCCAGCTTAGTGACTATGTTAAAAAAATAAGTCTACATGGAACTTTGATAATTCAAAGACTAATCAATGTCACAAAAAGATGCATTGATGACTTCTCTTATTACAGGATGGAAATGTGATAACTATATATTTTTAAATTCACCGACATATATTTTTGAAATGGAAAAATTACATGTTATAGAAAATTAAAGTGGCATACGATAATGATTAAATATAGTCAACCAAATTAAGCTTGATAGTATTGATGTATTTACGGATAGGTGTTAATTGAAGTCCTATTTAATGCCCTTCCTAATGGGGCAGGTTGACCATGCTTGTCAAATCATTTGACGAATTATGGCTTAACCAAGAAGTGATGGGCAGGTGGACTTCCATGTGGCACTCCATCACTGGCCATGTGTTTCCATACCATGTACAGAACAAGTCAAATTTGTTTTTTATTAGTTTAGGTCATTTAACTTTGTAAAAGAGGACAAAGTAATATGTTAAAACATTTTTGTTGATCACAATTGTGTGGCAATGTGTTGTATTGATGGGCATGCCAACTCAGCATTTGACGACGTGGAAATGCTCTTTGGCCATCTTATTGACAATGGTCTTTGTCTATATTTTGGAAATTTTGTCTAATTGTGGTCCGCAAGTATCGTTTCATGTTTTATGGAGTTTTGTTCACAGGTATGGTCCTATAAAAATATATTTATCATAGTATAGTAGTTTTGAAAATGTTTACCAAAACAAAGCTAAAATTGTCCCCAATCTCTTTTACACCTAAAAATATAGAAATAAAAAGTATTTATGGTTCGTTTGTCGAAAACATAAATCATTCAACATTTCTTCCAGGTTTCGATTTGCTTTGCTCTCCGGAAACTACAGTGACAATGCAAATAAATACAAGAACATTGACAAAGAAATCATCTTTTGTTTACTTCCGGAAAATACTTTTTTACAATTACCTATCACTTGGTTAAAAGCTCAAAATTGTTTTTTAAGGTAACTAATTGTGAGACCCGTATACTACACGAGTTTATTAAAAATAAATATAAATATAAAGATGTGTTTTAAAACAAGTATTTACAAATATATTATGGTTTCAAAACTATTTACAAAAACATGGTTAAAGATGTTTTTATGTAATTAGAAAAAAGAAAAATCAATTTTACAAGAGATGTATGTGCATATATTATGGTTGGCGAACACCACCCTCAACCATTTTTTCTACATATGGTAATCTTCATCGGCAAACCTTTACCGATGACAAAGTGGGAGAGTAAAATCTGGATGTGTATTTCTCTCTCTACCCTCTCTATTTTTTACCTTATTTTTGCAGATAACACCACCCTCTAACCTCTTGTAAAAATGATAAAATAATGCAAAATTGTCAACAACAATGTGTTGGAAGTGTGGTTCCATCCGCACCATACCTTTCAGCCTAATGAGTCATGTTAACCCATTTGGTCATCGGAAAGTTCACATTTGTTGTCGGAAATCAAATAGTTGCTCCCAGCGCCCATTATTAATTTAAAACCATATGTAAAGATCAATTCTATAAGAAATTTATTATTTTACCTCTTTTAGCTGAAAATTTCAATAGACAAAACCATGCTAAGGTGCTGTTGCAAAAGGTGACATGTTAGGGTTCAACGACGATGCTTGCCGTGTAGCGCCCCGATTCCTAGGTATTAAATTAATTAAGAATTTCTTTAGTTTTAAGCCCTACTCGACGAGTAAAGGATGCCCTACTCGTCGAGTAGCGTCGACGCGGGATCGTGAAATTAGTGATCTACTCGTCGAGTCCATAAAGGGACTCGACGAGTAGGAGCTGACAGAATAAACCCTAAGTCCCGGGTTCTGCACTCTATTTAAGGAGGCATAAGCCTCATTTGGCCTCCTTGCAGTCAGTAAGAGCTCATAGAAAACCCTAACCATGTATTGTGTTATTCTTGTGCATTGTAAGCTTGGAAGGAGAGCTTTGTGGGAGGAAGAACTTGGAGAACAAGGGGATAGGAGCAAGGAAGGAGTGGAAATCCGAAATCTACCTCAGTTAGCACCCATTAAAGGTATCAAGTCGACATCTTTATCTATTTTCCCTTCTAGATCTCATATGGTGGAAATCTAGGGTTTTTATGGTTTGAATAAGGTGATATTGCAAGACACGAGCTAGATCTGAAGTTGTAACTTTAGATCTGGACCTTTCCCGAGTTCTAGATTCATAAAGTTTCTGTCTTGGTCGTGAATGAGGCCCCCCTTGTGCATGAAACCCATTAAGAGCTTAGTTTTGGCATTAAGAACCTTCTTAGCCATGCATGCACGTAAAGTTTGCAACTTTACATGAAATGCATGCCCTGGGAGCTTGGATCTGTAATTTGGAGCCATTGCATGGCTTAAAATGGCTATGTATGGCTTAAGGACTGAAGGAACTCGGCGAGTCGCAAGGGCGACTCGGCGAGTCATATGAAGATAGTCGTGAACTCGACAAGTTGGATGAACAACTCGACGAATCCAATGAAGATTGCCATAGACTCGACGAGTTGCATGAACAACTCAGCGAGTCGGATGAGTTTTCCCCAAGTTAGGAATGCGTGTGTATCAATGTGTTACTAAAAGGAAACTCGACGGGTGGCCATAGGGCCTCAATCGAGAATCATGGGAACTCGATGAGTCACCCCGGTGACTCGGCGAGTGGGTAAGGATTTCAAGGAACTCGGCGAGTAGCCGGGGGTACTCGACGAGTTAAGGTCAACATGGATTGTTGACCTTGACTAAGGACTTTGACATTGACCAGGGTTAACTAGTTGGGTTATGAAGTACTCTGTGAGGATGAAGACTTATAAGCATGTCCGTATTATGGTAATAGGTGGTGGAGTATTTGACGAGTAATCGGAGAGCTGTGATTTATTTACCGAGCTGACATCTACGAGGTGAGTTATCCTCACTATAATAAGGGGTAAGGCACCAATGCCGGCCCATTGGATATGTTATCCTAGCAGTGTTAAATGTTGAGTATGAGTTAGTGTTGCATGCTAGTGGTTATGCCAGTTAGGTAGACCTGTAGGACTACCTGTGATGTTATATGTAACGCCCCATCTCTGGTATGTTGTTCCCGTGGCATTTATTCAGAAGTTTTATTGAGGGACTCAGCGAGTCTATGGCCTGACTCGTCGAGTAGGGTCAAGTTTTCGAGCACGTGTTAGTCGGCGACTCGGCGAGTCCATATTCGGGACTCGGCGAGTCTGCCTGCCAGGAAGAAACCCTAAATCCCCGGGTTGTTCACTATTTAAGCAATGTTATGTGCCCCAAACTCGCCTCCTTCACCCTCAGAGAGCTGTGAGAAACCCTAATCCATCCCTTGTTTGTTTTAAGTGTTTTTGTGTGGATTTTGAAGGCTTGAAGAAGAAGAAGAAGAAAGGAGCAAAGAGAAGAGGTGTAGAGCAAAGATCCAAGGGCAAAATCAGAGTTCATTGAGGTATTTCTTGGATTCCTTCTGTTTATGCTTTAGACCTCCATTAGAACACTTCTAGGGCTAGTTTGGTGCATTTTCCAAACCTTATAGTTGTATGGATGCCTTAATAGGTCGAGAGATCCCTAGATCTTTTCATTTAGGAGTTATAGAGCCCGGATCTATTGCCTTTTTGAAGATGCTTTGCATAAGAACCCTAGATCTAGCCTTTATTATGCTTTTTGAGCCTTATTATCTTCTTGGGCGCTTATGGGCATGTAAAGATAGAATCTTTACGTGCTAATCGAACTAAGGAAGCCCAGATCTATAAGTTTTAGACGCTGGATTCAAGCAGAATCGAGTTTAGAGTAGCTGCATGGATGTGACTCGGCGAGTCCCGTTTTTCCCCTTTTTAGTGATGTCGAGTGGGAGCCTGTGAGTAGTAGAGTGGACTCAGTGAGTTGGAGGGCAGACTCAGTAATGGAGGGACTCGACGAGTTGTTCATACAACTCGGCGAGTCCAAGGCAAACTTCTTAGCTCAAGAACAACTCGTCGAGTTGTTCATATGACTCAGTGAGTCGGATGCAGATTGTCTGAGTTCTTGAATCGAGAGGGTACTCGTTGAGTAGGTGCCATACTCGACGAGTAGCCATAAGTAGGGTCGAGAAGTGAGACTAGAGACTCGGTGAGTTGGCGGCCCAACTCGGCGAGTCAAGTCAACTGTAGGTTGACTTTGACCGGGAGAGTTGACTTTGACCAAGGGTAAAAGAGTCATTTTACCCCAGTGCAGTGATTAGCATTTGATTGAGTGTGTTTATGGATTTGTAGTCGGGGAGATACCGGAGCAGCAACAGTTAGCTTCCAGAGCCATTCACTCAGCAGCCAGTTCACGAGGTGAGTTTCCTTCCAGTAGGAACGGGTCTAAGGCCACAATGCCGGCCCATTTAGCTAGTAGTAGTTTCCAGATTTGATCCGATGCAGTAGTTAGCATGTTTGATGCCTTCGTGGCTCAGACAGGATTTATGTGTTATGTGATCCGGGCTACGACCTGATGTAGTATATGTGTGTTCATGCTAGTGGATATGTTTATGCTATGTTCAGTCAGCTTCGGACTTCAGTCCGATGTAGGGGACGGAGATCCCAGTCAGCTTCGGACTTCGGTCCGATGTAGGGGACGGAGGTCCCGGTCAGCTTCGGACTTCGGTCCGATGTAGGGGACGGAGGTCCCAGTCAGCTTCGGACTTCGGTCCGATGTAGGGGGCAAGGCCCCAATTAGCCCGGACTTCGGTCTGATGCAGTGGGCAAGGCCCAGTATGTGCTTTTATGTATTATATAGTATGTGGTAGTTTGGGGGGAGCTCACTAAGCTTCGTGCTTACAGTTTCAGTTTTGGTTTCAGGTACTTCCGCAATCAAAGGGAAGAGCTCGGGATGATGGCATCGCACACACCACAACTTCAGTTTTGTCCTGGGAGTTGATTCAGTTTTCTTGATATGTTTGGATACAGTTGTGACACAGTTTTTCTCACAGTATTTTATTATGGTTTTTGAAACACGCAGTATATGGTTTTATTATGCGATACTCAGTTTCGTGGGTTTTGTTATAATAAAAATCGAAATTTTTGGGTGGTATTTTTGGGTCGTTACATTATATGATTATTGCATGCTCGGTGGTTATATTATGTGTTTGTTATATGGGATGGGTTGAGGTTGTACTGCTTCGTGCGGTAGCCAACAAACCCTAGGAGCATTCCAGTTACGGGCTAAGGGAGACTTATACTGTGGGCTCGGGAGCATTCTAGTTACGGGCTGAGGGAGACTCATACTGTGGGCTCGTGTGTATTACAGTTTGTAGGGCTGTGGACCTGTTATGTGCTGTTCTGTTCAGTGGTGATGATATGTTATTGTTGACATGATTATGTGGACTGTATGTGTATCGGTATTTTAGGGGTAACTCACTAAGCTTTCGGGCTTACAGTTTCGGTTTATTGTTTCAAGTACACCAGGGGATCGCGGCAAGGCAAAGGCGTGATCGTACAGCTCCTCCTATTATGTTATGTTTCTGGGAAATACTCTGATAATTAATATTTTGAAAACAAAGTTGTAATGTTTTGATGAACTTGACATGTTTTAAAAAGTTTTAAATTGGTTTGAAATTTTGGATGTTACAAGTCGTGTAAGGGGTTGGCCTACGGTGCGCAACGAAGAGGAATGGGGTATTCGATCGAAAGCAAAATGTTCGCTTTTCCACACCTTTGCTTGTTTCTAGCGACGACACTCCTCCAACGTCCACCATCAACTTCCTTTTTCAACTCAGGCGATCAATTGTTGAGGGGTCATAACCTTTGTTCCCCCTGATTCCCACATATACTTCTACACTTCTATATGCGAAGGATTCATTGTTGTTGTGGCGACCTTCAACCAGGGGCGGACCTAGGGGTGGTCCACGGTGGCACTGGCAACCCCTAAAATTTCCGGCCGCAGTGGAAAATTTTTCGAAAATTTTCAAAAATTTTATTTTTTCTGCTACCGTGCAACCCCTACAATAAAATCTTGCGTCCGCCCATGCCTTCAACCACAGTAGCGACATGAAATTCATGTTGAGTAGGTAAACCCGCATACGTTCGGACCAGTTGGGAGGGATGGGGATGGATGTTGTTGCAGACTTTTACCTTCTTTTTATGTCGTCTTCTTCATGTTTGTCATCACCGGAATAGCTAATGGAAGGTCTATCCACCATCGACGGTAATTGAGGAAGATCATCGAAAAAGCTAATGGAAAGACGACTCATATAGAGACAGAAACGACGGAGATGACTTTACTGTCTTATAGACCGGACCCTTACATTTCGGAGGCTTTGTGCGAAAATCAAAATGAGACCCTATAAAAACTTGTTGGAAAATATTATTAAGTAAATTTGCAACTGCTAGATTCAAAACTCAAAATTGCTAACAAACATTTCATAAATTCACTACCATGGTATCATGTCTTCATTCATTAGTGATAAATTGAAATTTTTAATAAGAGGTTTTCAAAAAAAAAAAAGATAATAAGTCAATGAATTAGTATTTTCTAAACACCGACCTTCTAGTATTTTTAGAAGCAGATTCATCTATTACACTTTCATAATCAACATTCTCAAGACACTCGTTCTCAATTGAAATAAAAAGTCAAAGCGTTTAATCTTTCTTGAGATATGGTCAATTGCAAAAGCTTTAGTTTTGATAAGTTTCTTTTTATTGATGCAACTGTAACGTGAACAGTGAGTAGTATTTTGTATGCGAGACATGATATTGGATAAGTGTTAATCATTTTTAAGAAATACATTATTTTGTTAGTTATATTACATTTAAGGTAAATGTTTTTGTAACAATTCAAATTCGTAACATTGATGTCTGAGATATGATCATTTTTGCGACATCTTTTTAAGATTTTTCCAACTTGCCTTTAACTCACTAGTACGTAGTGACTTCAACTTTTTTGCTATGAATAAGAAACAAAAAATTTATGCATATTGTTTGTATTGTTCGAACATTCGCTTTAATAAACCAATATCTTGATCACCTATGTATACAAAATACCTTGATCACCTATGCACACAAAATAGTGAATCATGAATGATTCTTGAGGTGAAAGCTCATGTATCAGTTCTGATGACCCAATGTCACTCTTATCAAAATGTCTTTTTTAAATATTATTCTTTTATTATTTTTTCTCAACAAACACTAATTCAATTCTCAAATCAGAAGCAATATCTCTCGCACAATTCAAAGCCTTCTAAAACCCATTCTCTCAATAGTTTTTAAAAAACTCAATAAGTGCTATCATAATTTTTATTGCATCATCAATATGCATAGTATCAGATGGAAGTTGTTTGCTCAACGATGTGTCAAGGTTCAAGACAACAAAATGGTAGTTTCCGATGAGAGAGACGAGCAATACCGGCGATCCAATAGCACCATTATTAGGTTTGTTAGGGTTTGATTTGTTCTTTAAATTTTAGTGGGTTTATAAAAAATAGAACGTACCTTAGAATTTGTATTAGACATAGATTTGTATTTTTTTTTTTTGGATATACCAGTGTTGTAGAAATCGGCTTTGGCGACCGATTAATCGACACTTAATCATTTGACTGCCTTGAACCGATTACGATTAAGAAGCTTGACGGAAATTGGTCAAACTCGGGCTTGGCGGTCCTCGGCGGTTATAGGCGGGAAATACTTAAAAAATTCAAAAACTTTAATTTTCAAATATTATACCAAAAATTTTAAATTTCAAAGTTTTAAGTTTTCAAATGCTAAAATGTTACACTAAATTTTTCAAAATTTCAAGTTTTTAAAATTTAAAATTTTCGAATACTTATTTTTTTAGGATATATTAATTTTTTAAATAACTTTATTAATAATTTAGAGTCCCCGATTAATCGTCGCATAATCCGATTAATAACGTCAGTCGACCGCAAAGTTATCGTTGAACAATTTTCACAACCATAGGATATACATACTTTCCTTAGATAAATTTTAGAATTCGGGATAAGATTTTTTATTTTTATTTTTAATTTTTTTTATATTTAAAATTTGATTTGTTTTATTTTATAATTAATTACACTTATAAATTGCAACCAAATTTTACATGATGTACACCGAATCAGGATAATTTTCTTTTGTGATAATACATAAAAATATATTTTATGAAAATATCAACACTATAACTATAGTTTCACCCGTAAATTTTGTGGCATTTAAAAATCAAAAACCTCATGCGACCACACAACCTGCACATCTAAGACTGCCATTGCCGTCTTACGTCGGAGAGCAATCGGCCAAGCCGGCCATGCAGGAACATGGTTTCTTTTTCTGGTCTATTGTAAAATGTGGGCTCCACTACCAACAAAATAATCATTTACAAAATAAATTCTAAACTACAACATTTTAGTAAATAAATTATAAAGTACTAGAATTTGGTAAATAAATATCTTCTGGTTGAGAACTCCTGTTATTCCTCTTTTTTTTTTTTTTTTTTTTTTTTTTTTTTTTTTTTTTTTTTTTTTTTCATTGTAACTAGTAATTGTTGTAGGTTAAATGGATTGAAAAACTAATCAATAAATATAATTAATAAGTTATTGTTATATGATTGATGATTGGACAAGTCTTATTTTGTATTACAAAAATTAGAAAAAAAAAATGTAATGTATTCAACTGTTACAAAATTTAAAAATAATTAAATACCCATTATAGCATATTAGATGTGTGTCCGTGATTGGACAAGTCTTATGTTGCAAAACGGCGATGATAAATAACTTTTTTAGCGAATTATTTCTTACGAGAAATAATTATTAGATTTTATTATTAGTTATTATGTAATAAGAAATTATCATTTTTAAATAAAATATTTATTTTGATACCTTATGTTTATATTATTGATGTAATTTAATTAATATTTGTATTTAGTTTAAGAAATATAATTTAATTTATATATATGACTTTAATATTTAAAAAAATTTATTTTGCTTCAAATTGAATTTCTTAATTACTTTTCTTAATTCAAATCTTTAAACTTTTGGTAAATATTAATAATTTATTTATGCATATTTGATTTGAACAAAAACCTTTGTAACTTATACCTCTTAAAATTCAAGATATGAACAATATGCTTTATAAAAACTCCAACCTGTTATTCCTGACTTTTTTTTTTTATTATAACTAGTAATTGTTGCAGGTTAAATGGATTGAAAAACTAATCAAATAATTATAATTAATAAGTTATTGTTATACGATTAATGATTGGACAAGTCTTATTTTGTATTACAAAAATTAGAAAAAAAAGGTAATGAATTCTACTGTTACAAAATTTAAAAATAATTAAATACCCATTATAGCATATGTAAGAAACACTGTTACTAAACTAAAACATTGTAGAATATATTGTTAGCACCTAAAGTTACATTCCAGTCAAATATCGTTGAACCCCTACATAATATAATGCCTTTCTGTCAATAAAAACTAAAAAGGAACGTCCTTGAACTTGACACGACTTTAGTTTATTGAACATAAAAACGTTAAAATCCGTTAAATAAGAAAAAAAATGTATACAGCTTCAAAATTATCATTTGACCAATTATATAGAGTCATAAAATCACATTTTTTTTTACGATAATAGATAAGAAGGGGAAGTCGGCACAATGCTGGAACCATAGTACGTATAATAACATATACCATTGTTGATTTAAAACTTTATATTGTTAATGGCCATTGTTTTTTATATTATCTGCATAAACAAATACGTAAGATACAAATTATCACTATAAAAATTGTTGTGGCTACACATGGAATGGGCCAAAAAGAAGGCATCAATGTTCACTGACAATGGGCTCTTTTGACATTTTCTATTTTCTAAATTGCACACAACATTTTGCTTTATTATACATGTCACGATTTTGTCTTTGGCTTTCTACTAGGTGATAATGGCGAAATTACTCCAAGAACTACCTCTTATCAGTAAGTTTATGAGTATAATAGTCATTTTTGTTAACTATTGATACATAGGTTTTCTTCATAATTATAACAATAAAAAAGATAATGATATTCCTTGTTTCTCTTATATTTTATTGACATATGATTTCTCATTCGATATTCGTTGCTCTTTTAAGTACTATTGCATCTCTAGATCACCAGTCGCTACCTCCAAGTATGCCAAACTCCCACACTTGCTACATCTCCTGATTAGTTTTCAACAACTATAAGATAATAAAAATATAGATATTGGTTTACAAGTTTCTTTTAATTTTCATATCCATTGAAGCAGGATGTAAATAAGATATTTATATTTATCAGATAAAAAATTTAATATATTTTTAGACAAAATGGACACGTATTATGGATTTGTAGATTATGATGTATGGCACAAAAAATCCCAAAGTTATCACCAGGGAGGCAACCCACATTACTTGGACTCACTTGAACATATACATAAATTCGAAAGTATTACGTGTCTTAAGTTTCTCAAACTTGGGCCTCATAGAAAAGGGCCTAGTTATCTCAAACAATGTCTTCGTGAAATGAGTTCATCATCATTTAAAATAGGAACTTGAAAGATGCACACTTGCACCTAGAAGTGCACAAATAATGGTTTCGGTTTTTTAAAATCTGTTCCGAAAAGAAATGATTTTGTACACCTATTTCGAATTTTTTATTATAATATATTGTTTCGGTTTTTTAAAATGAAATTACGTTGAAATTTTGTTTTTTTTTTTTTCGGTAAAAGGTCAGGTTCAGTTTGTTTTTTTTAGAAATATCCAGGAAAAAACCGGTTATAAATAAAAGAAAAACTTATTTCTAACCAGACGATTCATTTTTAGTTGAACCGATTCGGTTTTTTAGACAAGTTAAAAAAACGGTTTATCTTGTGCTCCTATGAATAACTAGACTCTTTACTTATGGAGCCTAATTGGCTTTCAATCCATAATTCATAAGAATTAGGATATGCTAAAATCAGATGCTTTTTTTTTTTTTTAATCCAATTAAAATAAATATGTTTGCTTTCTATACCCTTATCATGATTTTTTCTCTTCAACTAAAAAGAAAGATATAAAAATCAAAATGCATTGCTCATAAGTGGATGAATTAAAAACATAAATAAAAATATTGCTTCCTGAAATCCTTGAAACATGCTTAGAATTAATGCCATACATACAACACAGAAAACAATACGATGGACTAGAAAGTATAGTAAGATATAGGGATGACCATCCGGACACTCAGACCGGATCCCACCTCGACCTGCTATGTCTCAATACATCCGATCCAAGGTCCACCAATTATTGCAAAACATGTCCGGTCCAAAAATCGGTCTGACCCAAATGCTCAGTTTTATGTTTAAAAACTGAGAACCGATCCTGGACATGGATATGACCTGGTCAGGAGCGGAGCTAAGATTTTGGGATAACGGAGACTTATATCTTAATAAAAATTCAAAATATTTTTATATCAAAATATCATAATAGAGTTTGTAAAATTAATAAGAAAAAATCGTGTGTGTATATATATATATATATATATATATATATATATATATATATATATATATATATATATATATATATCGATTTTATTAGTATCACTAATTGGATATAATTGTGTGTAATACAAAAGAATCGATGGGATGCTTGTTCTTTTATTCATGATTTACCCTATAATGATAATAAACTAAATTATCAATAATAATTAAATTATTATTTACAAGTTACAAAAAATAATATATGTAATAAGAATTAAAATTTATTTAAAGTATTGAAATCTTGTAGATGTAACTATGAATCCAAAAACAGTTTCTTAAAATATAACGTTGGACAATCTTCTTTAATCGTCAATTATAAAATCTATTTGCAAACAAATGATAGTGACGAATTAAAATAAATATGTATATAATCAATGACCAATTAAAATATAAGAAATAAGGATGGAGGCAATGATCTTTAAGACACACGTGTACAATTCTCACAGTCATTTTTATTTATATATGATAATCATTTATTTTTTAATAATTGGGAGGGGTTCATTATTAATAAGTAATAGATATGGGCTCATTTTATACATAATATATCAGAACTTTCAAAGAGATCAAGGGGGAAAAGCATCCGGCAGCCCCCTTATTCTCTCTCTCTCTCTCTCTCTCTCTGTGTGTGTGTGTGTGTGTATGTATATATATATATATATATATATATATATATATATATATATATATATATATATGGAGAATTTCCTATATGCCCCTCTTAAACTTCAAAATATCATATTTGTCTAGCTTAATTTCTCAATATCATATTTACCCTTCAAAAACCTTCAAAATATCATATTTGTCTAAATCCTTTTTATAATGTTTTTAGTATTTTGCAATCATTTTTTATACCTTAAAATTATTATAATAATTAAAAAATTTAACCATATTATCCTTACGTCTATGATAGTGAAATGTAAACTTCTAAATTGTTGGAATGTCGTCCTCTTAACAAACAAAAAGATTCATCTTCAACCTTCTCTATGAATGTATATTTTGATTGTTTATTTTTTGTTGTTATTGATTATTATCATGTTGTAGATAGATGATATTTTAGATATTACAATTGACAGTTTGATGTTTAAAAAGTATATATACAATATTTTGATATTTAAGAAGGGCATATATGATATTATGATGTTTAAAAAGGACATATATGATATTTTGAAATTTTATGAAGAGTAAATATGATATTTTGATATTTAAGAAGGATATATATGAAATTCTCTCATATATATATATATATATATATATATATATATATATATATACACACACACACACACACACACACACGTTTTTGAGAACCACTAAAGGTTAAGAACACTAAGAACCATTTTTAACTTATAATTAAGAATATTTATTATTTCTCAAATATACGTTTTTGAAGCTTAAAAGAGTATTTTGGTCACATTTCATCGGATATCTATTTTACACATTATCACTACTTTTTGATAAGACACAAATCTTCCCTCATCCCCCCTCTCTCTCTCTCTCTCTCGTCTACCACCGTTATTTGCACTACCAGCATTACCGACAACCTTTTCCGCCAAAAAAACCACCGCCGCTAGTAGACCGCCACCATGAAATCTATAACCTTCAACCTTCAGATTTGTCATCATTGTCGAGCCACCACATGTTGTCACCGTTGTCTATCTCGCCACCTCCAGATGACATCTGAAAAAATCCACTTTGCTTCACCGGAAGCACCACACTCCAGATCTTCGACGTTTGAATCCGACAGAGCACTAGAAAACCTTTTTGATATGCTTCAACAGAATAGATCTGATAGAGCATGAAGTTTTTCATCGTCTTCAGATGATCAACAATGTTCAAATCCGTTTCTTACTTCAAACGACCACGATTTAATTGTCTACGACTACATATCAGTATATATGTATCAGATCTGATGGATTTGCGATCTAAAACCGACGAACACCACCACCACCCTTATCCGTCACCATAGTTGCAGCCTCTTTGCTCCGGTGAAACATGAAGAGCTTGTCTACACCTCTTTCTCTGTGATCTCAGGTGAAAAACAAGTAAATCTACATCAGATCTAACGTGTTTTTGAGCTCTAACACCGACGAACACCACTGACGCCTTCAATCTCCACCACCTCTGTCACTTGTCACTCAAGTGAAACTCCGTCAGGTAGCCTTCAACTCTTTTTATGATATTCGGTGATGTACCATCAAATCTGCATCAGATCTGATGTGTTTGATGTATTTCAGATGTAGATCTAGTGGTTATTATGCACTTGAAGGTGGCCACATATCAGATTTGTTGTACCTTCTCCTCCTATTCTTTGTGTATTTTTTCTTTGGTTGGATCTCTGATAATAATGTTTAGATAGAAAAAAGTTCTTAAATCAGATGCACAAAAGGTGTTTAATGAAATGCCTTAATAAAAAGAAATATCTTTTAAGTTGTGAATGAGTATTTGAACTAGTATATTAAGTTGTGAATAGATTTATGAACCGGTCTTTTTAAGTTATGAATGAGTATATCTGAAGTAGTATTTTAAATTCTAAATTATAATCAAATTAGTATATTAAATCGTGATTTTTTTTTAAAAATCCAAATATGATTTTTGGAGCTTGCTAAAGTATAATAGCTATACATTTGATGGTGTTAAGAGCAAACAAAACGATAAATAGTATATATTAACAAGCTTTTTATTTTCTAATATTATGACTTGAACTTTTTGCTTAAGTCTTTTTATTTTCTAATGTTATTTTTTTGCTCGTCATTCAAAAAAAAGTAATATTAAAAAATAATAATTTTTTAATTTTTCATATTGTTTTATCCCTTGAATCTATGAGGCTTTAAAAAAAATTGGTTTTACTATACAAAAAGATTTAGCAGCGCAACTTGTTACTCGTTTGCAATTTCATTCATTGTATATTGATAACTAAGTTAAATTATATAATGTATAATCCACCATTGACATTGAAATAAATATCCAATCATAATTCATTTTGTTTTATTTTTTTATTTATCTATTTTTTGTATAAAAATTTTGAAAATAATATTTAAAAAATTCAAAATTTTGTAGTTAATTTTTAATTTTAGAATAGCTTTTGTTAACACCCGAAAATGATAGGTTAGGAATGCGTCTTCATGTCTCAAAAAATTTGCTTGTCTCATTTAAAATATTAATTTGTAACTTTCATAACTTTTCATCATATGATATTTAATGGGTTGGTTAATTGAATATTTTTACTATATATCTTTTACAACCGTTTAACTTATCCTAACTAATTCATCACTTAATAGATAAAATTTTCCCATATAAAAACATTATTTTCATGATAGTTTACTTGTACTTATTTTTTCTACTTTTTTGTTTTATATAGAGTCTATGAAAATTAAAAAGAAGGTAAACATATAGAGATTTACAAAGCAAAAAAGATTACAAATAACTTAACATAGTATACATATAAGTGTGTGGTTTATTTATGTGTTTAACCTTCCGTACTAATATCTAAATATAATAGTGTGTTTTTTATTCTTTCCACACCTATTCCTTTTTTTTTTTAAATTTTTACGAAAAAGTTTATGATTGTGCACTTAGAGCCAAAATAAAAGGATCATATATTTTCAATTAATTTGTTATAATTTGTGGATGTAAGATTATAGTATATTTTTGTTGTATAGAACATATTTGTTATTTATTTAATTTTATAAGCACATTAATAGTTTTCGTGTAAAGATAGAACTTCATTAACGTTTTGATTTTTCATAATATTATGATAATCACCGACAATATAAAGTTATATATTTTTATTTTTCTAGCATCCGAAATTTTCTTTCCGTCGATTATACTTAACTAAATTATGTCATACTTCAAGAAATAGTGTTTATATGTAATAATAAAATAAGTTATATGGTATTCTAAATTCTAAGGTTGTAGAAATCGGGATTAATCATTTTGGCATTCTTCAACTGTGGGTGCTTGATGGAAATTATGGATTAATCGGCTTTGAAGGAATTAATCGGTGAACAAAAGTCAACAAAAGTAAAAAAAAAAAAATCAAAAAATCATTTTTTTTACTCCAAAATTTTCATATATTCAAAATTTCAAATATTATACCAAAATGTTCGTATTTTCGTATTTTCAAAATTTTAAATTACAAATTTTCTTATTTTATAATTTTGAAGTACTTTTTTTTCTTAAGATATATAAATCTTTGATTAATTTTAATATTTTATTTGTAATCTATAGTCTCTGATTAATCTCTGCCAAGACCGACTAATCTTTTAACCTCAGTCGACCGTTAAGCTACCGTCGAACGATTTTTACAATCTTGCTAAATTCATATGAAAATATATGAGAGTTTAACAAAAGAAAAAAAAAATGTTTGTTGGAATGTTGTAAATAATTTTTCATATGTATACGAATCATAAAATAGATTATTTGTAATTTGAATGGTTAAAAAATGTTTTCTTATGCAAATGAAAAATGTTTAAAGACTTGCATCTAAAATAAATTAACAATAACAATATATTTAAATTTCTATTAAATTATAAATATATAAAAGTAATAATCGTGTTAATATGAAAATGATTGTTTATATTTGATATACAGATACACACATGTACATATCTAAACACACACACACACACACACATATATATATATCTATATATATATATATATATATATATATATATATATATATATATATATATATATATAATCAAAAAAATTGAATAAATAAATAATTTTTTTAAATGAATTGAGTCTAGTATATATAATATTAAATTAAAAATTATACAAAACATTTATTTGAGCTTCTTACAATAAAGGTAATCGAAATCATATTTCAATATAAATATTATATTAGTATATTTTTTAACTTCAAACCTTATAAAAAAGTTTCTTTTTTATATTAGATATATATAACAATATATATATATATATATATATATATATATATATATATATATATATATATATATATATATATATATATATATATAACTGTTTATATTTTGATAACCTAATATTCTTTTGCAAAAATCGAGGTGGTATTATATGTATATATGAATGTGTTTAGCAAACTAACTAGTAACGGGTAACATGTAGCAGATAGCTGATAGATGGTAGCTTTGTTAAACGCTATGTGTGATAACTTTCAGATTTGAAATGTTTTATTTAAAGTAAACACTGAAAACTTATAATGTCAAACAAAAGTTTTATCAAATACCAGAAGCAAAAAATTCTCAGACGTTACGTACTAAACACATGTATAGGTGTATGTTTATGAGAATAGGATTGCATCACATGGGTGTTGTCCAAAAGAAAAATAGTGATGTTTTATTTGACAACCAATAAATTTGATGGCCCATGTTTGGTGATCTCTTTGGTTGTCATTCTCTATAATTCATTTCACTCGCTATCATATCATATCTTGCATCTTAATCATTAAATGCCACATTTTTTATTTTTATTTTCTTTGTAAATTATGTCTAACTTCTTGTTACGTTGTTTATAGTACATCTAATGTTCGATTAGTACGGTTGAATTATTTATGAATTTCGAGTTTTTAGAGTAAAGTTAACAACAATAAAAATGTTACAGAAAGATCATAATCATATCCCAAAGCTGAATTAAGACTAGTCTTTGACATGTTATCTCTTTTTTTTCTGTGTTACCCTCAGTAATTCGTTCTTCCTTGCTTTGTTTCATGTTCATCTCAACCTTTAGCTATGAATCTGTCATACATGTTTTTGTAATACAAAGCATATGAAATTAAAAATAATATTAATCAAATTCTTTAAAGTAAGTTTAGTAATATAATGGGGGTAAATATAAAATGGAGTTGGAAGTTGAGATTGACCAGCCAATTATTTTTTTCAATATGATCATTAAATTTTATGTATCTTATATTAAAAGCTTTGTAGTGATTTTATAGAATTATGACCGGCTATGGCCGATTTGATCGAGATTTTTTGTCCACCACGACAGTAGACATTGACATAATCTATCAACCTTCATGGTTATATGTTATCCATATTATTTTCATATATCTTTATTTTCGTGTACAATTTTAAATATCATTTTATAGTCACATTGAAAGTATCAATAAGATTGCAACCAAAACACTTTTTTGAAGAGATGAATTAAGGTTTGTTGGGGAAAATTAGGGACCGTAAGTAATTTATACATCAACAGTCAAAATAAGTTAAAAATGTCAATAATATGTACCAGAAAGATAAACTGAGAGAGCACTAAACCCTAGGCGACGACACTAACTTTCTGTGTTGAGCTTTGACTTGGATATTTCCGTCGTCAATTCTTCTCGTCAATTGGTGGTATTCCTTCATCTCTGATTGGGGATGGGGGATTGGGAATTAGGTGTTGTGGATCTTTTTAATTCATTACTTTTGTGGCCTTAATGTCACAGTGATGGTGCAACGTGATGATGGAGAGTAGAACACACTTTGGCGGCATCATGATGAGTATCAGAATAGGAAAAAGGGATAGTAACACGAATTAAATCCGGATTAATTATAATTAATTAAAAACTAGTTTCTAATTATTTAATCACCACATAAATAATTAATAAAATATTTGTATCTCTCTTATAACATTAAAATACTATTTGGTTCATTAAGGGAAACCCAAAAAGCACCCTGTTATTAATAGACAGTCTCGTTAATTTAGTTATGACATTGCCTACCAATCCAACAGTCTCCCACTTCGAAAAGTCATCAACTACAGTTAAGGGTGGCAAATCGGGCCATCGTGTCGTGTTTTTGTCTGACACGACACGACACGACAATGTTTTATGTAACACGAACACGACACGACACGACACGATCTCGAGTTTTTTTTGAACTAACACGAAAACAAACTTATTAAAAAATGACAAACACGACACGACACGACAAAGATAACATGAAATAACAATTAATGTATTTAATTAATATTTACTCATACATAACACGAAAAACATGACCAACACGAAAAACACGACAAAAAATGTTAAATCGTGTCAATTTCGTGTCAAATTTTGAACACGACACGACGTTGTGTTTTTACACCTGGCACGAACACGACACGAACACGAATTCAAATTTCAATTTTGTCTCAATTTCATGTCGTGTCGTGTCATCAATTGTCACCCCTAACTACAGTTGATCACAAGGCTCCCACTTAATCAGCAAAGCGTGCTTCCTTAGCAACTGCCGAACTCTGAATCATATTCATAGAGACAACCCTTAGATAAGTGATCAACTATTTCTTTGTTCTACAAGATATCGAATGGAAATGAGACATGGATATGAATCAATTCCATGGTACAGGATTATGTTTATGTTTTTCGATTTATGATGACCTTATTAGACTCACGAAATTAAACACATCAATCCAGTTCAGGTTGAGCCCAACATTATAATGTCAACATCAAATCACCAAAGGGCCCAATGCATAACATAATTATAAATTATAACTTATGCTTCTAAACTTGAAAAATATAAGATATTATCATCTTAGAATTACTTGTGGTTGAATCCATGAAGTAATATCTAAGGGCAGATTTTCCAATACTTAAAATCTCCATTTAAGCACTCATGAGTGTCACTTGCAATCTCTATGCTATGTCTAATCACCATGGATAATCTACGAAAACCCCATGATAGTCTTAAAGCACTACTTACTCCCAATAATATGACTGATTGTGGATGTTTTAAGTAACTTAATACTTAGGAAGTGGATTCTAAACATGCAAAAGGAGAACATAATGATAATCTAATGAAATGACTAATCTCAAATCATTTTCAAATCAAATGCTTAATGACTAAGTCTTACTATCAGACTTGGTCAGTGATATTGACTTAACGAATAGATCAGTAAGATTTTCTTTTGATATGATTCTATCGACTATGATGTCTTTACATTCGAACAACTATCAAATATGATGGAACTTAATGAGTATATGTTATGTGAGCTTGCATGACTTGGGATCCATACACAAAGCAAGTTCACCTTTGCAATCACAAACAACCATCAAAAGTACCATCAATGACTGAATTACTATGATGTCACTAATGAATCTCTTTTAGTCATATAGTTTCTTTTTCAGTCTAACCAACTACAATACACTCTAAGTTTATCTATTATGATGTATTACTTAATACTCTTCCAAGCTAATACCTTACCATTCAGTAAAAGTACGAATCCCGATCACGAAAGAAATCGTCTTTATAAGTGTGGAACCTAGAAACAGTGTAACATTTACATTGATATTTTCCATACTAAAAAAATCCTCTCCTTTGTCCTCCAAGGACACTAAGGAATATACTTTGATTTTGATTCGTAGATTCTTGCAAATTTGATTTGATATGTGAAAGATCATGTATGCCCAAGAGTCATTATAAAATGATATTGCTAATGATATTTGATCCTATAGGGTCACATCTTCTAGTAAGTTGCCACTAATTTATTATTTATTAATATAATTTGATTATTAATAAATATTATCAACATTTGTATTTAATTGAAAAAACCTTTGTTTGGGAAATAATATTTTACCAACATATTAGGAATTTGTATTTCTAGGAAATAATAATGATAAAGGGAACAAAAAAAACTAACTTAGTATCGTATGGTATGATTATTAATGTTGTGTACAACTTTTTTGGTCACCTTGAGTAACCATCAAGTTGATATGTTACTATTTAGTTACTATGTGGAGTAAAGCACACAACATAATTATCTTGCCTCTTTACTAGATCTTACTTTTGAGGCTTGTTATAGGTGGTGTTTTGTGATTATTTTACTCATGCATGCTTGTCCTTTAAGGCCATGCTTTAACCAACTAGATGGTATGGCCCCCTCTTGCTTTTGTATAATTATTTAAGCTAGTGTATGGAGTCATTTGGGGTTAGTTTTTTAAACAATTCTTCTTCTCTTTTACTCTCTAAAATCTGAAAATGTGAAAGGGTCTTTCCCTCTCATGTCTTGCTTTCTTTTTGCATGTTCTTGGTTTATAAAGTTGCTTCTCTTTAAGCACTTATGTGGTATAAGTCTTAAAGCTTAAGAACAACTTTATACAAACGAAAACTAGCATATTTTGGTGGTTTTATCTTGTCTTTGGTGGATACTTCTAGAGAGCTCTTATTTTAGAGCTTAATGCCACACTTCATCAACTTATAATCTCCCACGAGAATCAAAGTCTTAAAAGGTTGTAACACTTAACTTTCTGGTTGTTTTAATCTTTCTAAGTTCTTGCAAAATGGTCCTTGGTGGGTTAAAATGGTTTTCTTTTATTCAATTATAGAATGCTTCCGTTGTTAATTACGTTAATTTTATCACTACAATTGGACTATTTTTGAATAAAATCCCAATAGGTAAAAAACATACTATAAATAGAACATAGCCTGTATTACATTCCTCACACCTTTCCAACTTCTCTCTACTTTGCTCTGGAAATTTATCTTGATTTCCTCTAGATTCTAAAAGTTTTTGCGGAGCCCTGAGTAGTCGAATATATAAAAGTTTTTGGGTCGAAGTTATGCATGCGTACTATCTGGGCTTTTGTCAGAAATCTTGGTAAGTTAAATTAGGCTTATCATATTTCAAGTATCGCTTATATTTATAGTCATAGTCGTTAGTATGAATCTATAAATAAGATTTATCTGTGATTTCGGTCATTATACTAGTTGATCTACTTATGAGTTGATGTATAGTCTAGATTTAGTGAGGTGTTTAATGTAGAATTTCCAAATAGTATACTTTGTATACCAAACAAACCCTACCTCCGATATGATTTTACTTGGTTGCTCCTTATCAACTATAGATGAGTATTCATTGGGATTACTGAAGAATCTAGACTATCAATAGTCATAATAATATAAGACTAAAATGTTGTGTGACAACCCGTAAATTTCTATCTTGTAAAGTCAATCCAATCAATCAAAAGTCAGACTTGTTTCTATCGCCTTTTAGCATTATTAAGGGTCATTTTAATGAGTTTTAAGCCTATTACACTTAAGGATTGAGTGTTTTGAAGTATTAGCTCGAGATCAGAAGGTTGCACCTGAACCAGAAAACCCAACACATGAGGTTCACGGCCGTAAACCCTGTTCACGGCCATGAACACTCTCCTATCCATGAACCCCTCTTCATATGTATGAACTTCCTTCATTATTTCTTTTATTTCTCACATCTTCAAGTCAAGAACTCTAAAAACTCTCTCAAGTATCATCAAGAACACTATTCTTTCTCTTCAAAATCGTAATTGATTCATCCCTTGTTACTTGATATCCTTCTTATACAAGTGAAACCCTTTGATTTCATTCTTGAATTCAAAACTTTTGGTTTATATCTTCAAATCACCATCTTTTTTCACCAAGAACATACACTTGTTCTTTGTTTTGTGAACACCCTAAAAGCTTCCAAATTGTAAGTAGCTCTTTCATCTACTTGATGTCCATTAGGAGCTCTTGATTTCCACCCACGAAACGACCACTTTGTGCAATATCTTCAAGAGTTTATTACCATAAACCCTTCATAGGATCATGATATGGTTGTGAACCCTTCATCCATGGTCGTAAACCCTTCTTAAGGCTAAGCTTGGGCCGTAAACCCTTCAAGCATCCTTGGCCATGAACACTTCTTGGCCGTAAACACTTCCTTGTGTGGCCGTGAAATCCTATCATACAATCATATGTGATTGTAACACTTCATTTCAAGTGTTTCCTAGTCCCTAAGGTTGTTCCCTTTCGTGATTAGTTGTTATATACACTAATTGTATACATATATGTATCAATTGATGTCAGTTATGACTCGTTTGTGCCTCATGACTTCATTCGTGGAACTTCTCATCCTTACTCGAATCTTCAAGTTGAATCACCCACATAAGGTGAGTTCATACCCCTATAATCAATCTTGTAAATGATTTAAATGATTTTAAGGGGGGAATACAAGTTGAGCACAATGTTATTGTGTAAATGTTTATCTGTGATAACAATCACATTGAAGGATTTCTTATGCTTTTATAAGTGATCAAATCAATTCAAAAACTCTTTTAAGTTATGTTACTTTGTTGTTTATAAAATTATGTTTTTAAGGTACAATCATAACTCAGTAGATAATCGAGTCTCTTCTACAAATCAGGGATAGTACAAAACAAACATACTAGTAAACTATAATAGGTATAGTTTAGGGGTTCAGAACATACTATAACTAGAATAGGGAGGAACATACTAAAACAAGAACAGGAAGGAACATACGATAACAAGAACAAGATAACAATAATGTGAAACCACTACTTCACGACATAGCAATATACTTGTTTATGTTGCGTTTTGTAACTAGAGTCTCCTGAGGGGAGCGTACATGTGTGTATAGATCAATACGGGACTGACAATCCCACATCCTAACTGTTCTCTAAAGTTTGGCCGGCAGGCCAAGGGGTGACAAATGTCACACCAATTTCGACGCCAGCAGGTCGTCGTGTTAAACACTCGTCAATCAGCATGGTTATCACCACCTCATATTTTAACCTTAATTAACAAACTGGTTTTAAGGTAGTTAGTGTTTAGTAGTTACTTTATACAACATTACTGTACACTTTCATTTTCCCATTACATTCATATAGTGATCTTCTCACATAAAAGGTAATGTAAACTATTTTCTAGTAAAGATAGTCTTAAACTTGGGAAACTTACATCATTACAAAAGACAGACAAAACAGTCAAGTCTTAGTACATTCAGTTAGAAGGGGGCCTATAATGCTAACTTTATGATTCCTCGATAGATACATCAGGGATATATATTAATCGGGTATGCCAGACAGTAGAATGTGTACTTTCCGCTCCATTCCATGTTCCTTGTTTGGTTGTAGGCTTAGAGAAGATTCACCCAGTCTACTATCTATTCAATCTTAGCTATATATATATATATATATATATATATATATATATATATATATATATATATATATATATATCCCGTATACACCAAGTAATCATAAGGAGTATCAGGTATGGGTCAGGTCATAGCATACAAATTCAATATACCATTTTCTAGTACAAAAACGTACTTTTTGGATAAAACATTAAGTAAGAGAAACTAGAAACTTATCTGTAAAAGGTATGATACGCATTATTAAACCAGTATAACTTAAATGACTTTTTTTTGGTTAATTCTATAATACCTTAGTTTATACATCATGGTTATATATAATTAATATCCGATAGGAAGTTAGATGTGTGCTTTCCGACTTACTTCCTGTTCCTTGTTTGGTTGTGGGCTTAGGGCAGATTCACAAATTTAACTGTTCGTTCGATATTAGATTATATATATGTGACAACCTGAAATTTCCATTTGTACGAACCTCATCTATTCAATAGAAGCTAGTTCAGTTTCAGTGATTTTCAAGCTTTTCCGAACAAGTTTGTGTACATTAGGGTTATGTTTTAGATGATATCAGGAGAGTGGATACTCCTGGTTTTGTGAAACTTGGGCATTTCAAGTTTCATAATGTTACAGTCCAACATCAGGAATAAAAATATTTTCTGCCAATATATTCCAGGACTATAAATAATTTTCTGAATTAAATTAATTCATTATTCACAATTCCAAATAGAGAAAAGCCATATTCTCTCTGACGGATCTTCGGGTTTTCATCCCATATTGTGAGTTCATACCCCTTGAATCAACCTTTGAAATGATTTTAAGTGTTTTTAAATACTTTATGGGGGGGGGGGGGAATACAAGTCAAATACTTATAGTTATTGCTTCAATCACATGTGATTGCATTTAATCACATGTGATTAATAACTGGGAAAACAACGATTTTCACCACTGTTCAAACTGTTTTTCAAACTGCTTTACTATTGAAATGTTTTACAAACTGTTTTACTATCCAAATTTACTTATAAACTGTGATTCAAACAAATGCTTCTTATACTTAAACTGTTTTATCAACTTATGCCTTCAAAATGTTTTATAGTTCGACATCAAGTCGATCTTCTCTTGAAATTATATTTCTGCTTCAAATGTTTTATGAAAACTTATTTATGCTCTTATATATCCAATTGCATGCCCATATATGTATAGATATATAAATAATGTTCAAAGGGCTTAGGAAGGCCATCCGCCCTATTTCCTTTTCCTCGATTTGGATGTGGTCTGGTGGGATTTCGGGTGACCATCCGAAGGTCGTTTCCATATTACTTATATATCATGTATACATGTATAGACATAAAAGTACTTCCATATTCATACTCATCAGTACATCATTAGCTGGTTACCATCGGGGTAACGCAGGATCATACATATACTAGAAACAAGTACATATACAGATATACTAGAAACAATACATATACAGATATACTAGAAACAAGTACATATACAGATATACTAGAAACAATACATATACAGATATACTAGAAACAAGTACATATACAGATATACTAGAAACAATACATATACAGATATACTAGAAACAAGTACATATACAGATATACTAAAAACAATACATATACAGATATACTAGAAACAAGTACATAAACAGATATACGAGAAACATTACATATACATGAATACTTAACAATTGTGATCCACTGTATCGGGCATGCCTTAAATGTCATGGCCCGAGTTGTAGCCAGAATTCTCTTGGAGGGAGAGCGTGAGTTTGCGTATAGATCTATACTGGATTGACTATCCTACACCTTGCTGCTAGCTACAGCCGGACCTGCAGGTCTGCGGGTGCCAAACGTCATTTCTTTATTACGACCATTCATTATGTCGTTGATTACCAGTCGATAGCATGGTGCAATTTATCACAATATACCTTAATATAAATCCGGTTTAAGGTAATAGTATTTAGTACAGCAGTAGTTTTATTATACAAAGCTACAGTACTACAATGATTTACCCATTACATAATTTAGTGATAACCTCACTTAAGCATTTATGTACAAACTATATTTTTAAACAAATGATAGTTATACTTGGGTAATCACACACTTTTACAACATAAAAGTTTACAAAACAGTTTAGCCTTGGTAGAAGGCTACTTTTATAGAAAATATAGGATTTTCTGAGAGATTCAAACTCTTACAAACACTTTCAAACATTTACTTACATTTTCACAAACTTATACATTGAGACAGGTTCAAACGTTTTTACAAGAAACATTGACACTAAAATACTTATGAACTCACCAGCTTAATGCTGATAAACTCTTTCAAAATAACTTGTATCCTCAGGTCATCAGTAGACAGGTACCGAGGCCAGCTTTTGAGAAGATGGAGTGCATTCAAGACTCATCTCATATTATTTTGTGTTTCATTATTTTTGGTGTCTATAACTGTACAAAACACACTTGTATTAAAATTATATATTTAATGCAATGGATAATGTTGTTTGCTTATTTACATTTACTGTGTTGTGATACTGTACATGACGTCCTCCGCCCCAGAACGTTTCCGCCGTTCTTGGTTTTGGGGTGTGACAATATAGCTGGTATACTAAGTGATTATAGAAGGAACTATTGTGGTTACCATTTTTACTAAAGTAAATATATGATTTTCTTAAAGAATGTTTTCATCAAATATAAAGAACTATTACAATTAACCCCGTAAGTACCAAATGAATACGCCAGAGTTATATAAAATGAAGATCTAACAAACAATGGGATGCGTGCTTTCCGCCTTACTTCCTGTTCCTTGTTTGATTGTGGGCTTAGGGCAGATTCACACAATCGATTGTTTGTTTACTCTGGATTGTATATAACTTGTATCCATTTAGTACTCATGGAAGGAATTGTAGAGTCATTTTACTTATCATTCACCCAATCAGAAAATATAGGATTTTATGGAGGAACAGGCGAACTTTTCTAAAGAACTTACAACTTACTTTTCATCACTTAAATACTTGTGAACTCACCAGCTTAAATGATGATCCATTCTTTCAAAATAACTTGTATTCTCAGGGAACTAGTGGACAGGTACGCGCACTGGGATTCAGAAGATGGAGTATAGTAGCTTTATGTCTTGTTTTGTTATTTACTTTTGAGAGCCAACATTTTTGTGAATCACATATTTTGTAAACACTTTAATATTAATACAATGGTTCTTTGTTACTTTGATTACTATGATGCATGTGTTGTGATACTACATATAACGTCCTCCGCCCCCGAACGTTTCCGCCGTTCCGGTTTGGGGGTGTGACATGTTGTGATATTTGTACTTAGTTCATATCAAAGGAAAAGCAAAAGCATTGGGCAGAGCTCTGCCTAAATCACAAGTCATCTACTTTAACAAGTGAGTGTATAGTCCATTTCATAAACACGATTTTAATAGAAGTATCAACTAAAGTGTTAAATATCAGCGGAAAGTTATATGTGAAATATATGTTTATTGCATGGAATATGTTTTAGATGTATATTGATGATATACTATGTACGGACCATATACGGTTCTATATGTGTTAAGATACATATATGATATTATTACATGATAATAATTTTAGAAGTATTATTAGCGAGAAAGATAAAAATGTATTAATACATAAATGCTATGTTTTAAATATATACACTAAATTAGGATTTTGTTGCCTAAACAAAGTTGGTGTTGGAAGTTAAATTATAAGCCTTATTGTCTTTCCTATTAATGAGATAAGACTTACATAGGATGCTTAGTTCGAGTTATACAATGTATTGTAAAAGTAATATACAAGCAGGAAAATTTGTGTTAATCACATGAATTGTAATCTAGTCTAGTTTCTAAACTTAGACTTGTAACGGAGGCTTAGTTCAATTAAGTTTCGATAGCGGGTAGTGTCACTATGAGAATGTGTGTAAGATAGGAACATAGAATAGTGTTATGTTCCATGACACTTTTAGGTGTTGGTGGTACGAATTACGTAGCATAGTACAATATAGTATTCACTTTGGATAACCAGAAATAGTGGGTCTAGATCAAGCAACTGTAATGGTATGGATGGTCATCTCCCAAAGTAAGATGACAACACTTGATCATTCTAGACAGTCTTGTGAATTACGTTGCGAGTGTGGGCTCATAATCCACAGACGTAGATGAAATGAGATACCGTATTCATCAAATACTCTGGTGGCTTGAGTGCATCTATGATTTACACTAGCCAAGGAAGCCCCTAGCTGTCTAGTCAAAACATTTCTCTAAATGATTCGTCAGGTGAGATAATTCTCCCTGATAATCGTGGACTAGGATCTGTAAGGGTTGATCAGGATAGGTATGTATAGGTGTAAGGTTTTATAGATATTGAAGTTAGAGATATATCTATATATTGTTTGGTAATAGCTGTTTTGGTGGGTTTGATATATATATATATATATATATATATATATATATATATATATATATATATATACAAAATATTGTAGAATTAGAATACATATGTATCGCACCAGGTTTTTGAACCTGAGCCACTCGGCTTGTATTATCAAGACTTATGCTGTCGGAACTAATTAGGATATTGAGTGATTAAGAGACAGTCTGGACCATTAAGTCTTTATGTTGTAACTTATATATTTGTATTGATTATGACATTCTTAAGGTTTTTATTAATTTGAGACAATCATTTGTACTCCAAATGTTTTAATATACTGAGATTTTTTCACAAATAAAATATTATCAAATTTTAAAGCGTGAAGAAATTTCTTTTTTGTTCTAAAAATAAAGGATGTCACATACACCACTTCCAGAAACGATTTTGACGCACAGTAGACACTAGTTTGATGTTGATCTTCTCAAGTTTGATGATTGATGCTTCTCAACTGTTATATTTATGACTTTATAATATAGTTCATTATGATAAAGAGTTATGTTTTTTGATGTCAAATTATTGGTTTTATATATACATGTATGTCGGAAAATAAAAAATACATAAAATTTATGATAACTAGGTTGAACCGGTTGGTTAGACCGATCCAACTAAAAAACGGTTTTAAAACATTGATTTCATTTAGGGGTCGTTTGATAGTTGCTGATTAAGAAAGTGCTGATTGAGAAAGGTCTGTCTGAGTAATAAGTTCTGACTGAGTAAGAAACTATGCTGTTTGATTATACATCTGAGTGAATGTGCTGACTGATACAAAATGACCATTTTACCCTCATGCTTTTTATAATAATAATAATAATAATAATAAAAGTAATAATAATAATAATAATAAAAGCAATAATAATAATAATAATAATAATAATAATAATAATAATAATAATATTAATAAAAGTAATAATAATAATAATAATAAAAGCAATAATAATAATAATAATAATAATAATAAAAGTAATAATAATAATAATAATAATAATAATAATGTATACAAAAAACTTCCAGCATAATAGACATTAAATATACTATTTTAGAGATTAAAACACAAAAAAACCCTTTAGCTTGCTGGTAAACATCATTCTATGTATAGAGGAGACCTGAGTTCAATTCTTGTAACCTCCAATTACACTTGTTTTTATCCAAGGCCAAGGGTATTATTGTAAAGTCTTGCTTTCTTTCTCAGTCAGCCTCCTGCCAACTCCTTTCTCAGTCAGACATTTCTTACCGAGTCAGATGGCCAGAATTGGATTATCAAACACATTTTGCTGACCGAGTCAGCAAAAAACGTATGACTTGACTCGGTCAGACGCATATCAAACGGGGCCTTAGATAGTTACATTAGTGAATGATTATTTTCATTAAAAATGACACAAGTTTATAAATAATAACTTTTTTCCAACAACTTAGAAATTTAGAATTTAAGTGACGGTTATTTTGGTGTAATGATGAAAAAACTACGAGATAAGAAAAATATCGCTTTATCATTATATAAAACCTGATTATCAATTTTCAAATGTATGCTTCTGAAACATGCTTGTTGAGTAGATGGGTGTGCATAACATGCAAATTGCATATTTTAAAACACCATTTACGTGTTTGTCTAACAAATATAATATAAGAACCATTTATACGGCTTTTAAAATAACTATCGCCTTTATGGAGAAATTTGTAACAACTTCATGGTGGTGCTTCTTATTGTCGAAAACGCCCTCGTACCCTTTCATCAATGCGCTTCTTTGATAGCTCAAAAGGGTTTAAATGTCGTATTTAATATTTTTTATTTAATTTTTTAAAATAGGATTTGATCATGGATACATATATTAGAAAAAAATATTGTCTAAAGTCTCGTTGTTATAAAGATGAAACATAAACTATAAAAATTTGTTTGTGAATAAAAATGATATTTTTCGGGAAATAACGCATTAAATATAGGGAAAATATATAGATAAAAATAGGGGTAAGCGGGCCTTATAGTACGTGCAACCGAACATGTATCCTTCGGAACTAGGGGCATTTTCGACAATATAAGAAATCGAATGAGATCTTTGTAGGGATTTGTGTCCCTTACTTTGATTGTGATGGACACGTGTGAAGCTTCCATCTCTAAAATTAATAAGCTTGTATACTTGTCTACTTTGAAAAGAAATATTATTCGATTAATATTGATTTTATATTCATTAATATTGATGATTTGTATAAAAGACTACTAGAGTTGTAAGCTTATTTGAATAACTTTTTTTTTTTATAAATTTAATAAATTTGACCTTCTATTTTTAAATTATTTTATAAATTTTTCTTATTTAATTAGTCTATATAAAGAAAACTAATTATTTAATATGTATATATAAATATTAATATATTGATTCATTATTTATGTAAATAAAATAAGAAAAATTATTATGTTATAGTTATAAAAATAAAATAAAAATATTATAAATATTATATTATTGTCATAAAACTATAATTTATAAATGAGATGTTATGAAATATTGAATAAAATTAATTAATTAGTAAAGAAATAAAATATATTTAAAACTATATTTTATAAATGACAAGTCTTGAAGATAATACCCCTCACCGGTATTTGTCGGAGGTTACAAATCATCTACAAGATTTCTCTTACTTGATGATCTCGTTGATCTACACTTTTTTGTTTGACATTTTTATTCTTATTGTTTTTAAATTTCGTTGCTACTGCTTAAGTTTGTTGTTATTTGTTTTCATTTTCTTTTGTAATCTTTTGTGGTTCAACTTCCTGATCATTTTTTCAAATAATTTTTGTCGTTCCAAAAAAATCTCAAGTTGATAAGATGAAGATTGAGGAGGGTGGGGCATAAAAACGGTTTTATTATTGGTTAAAATAAAACGGATATCTAATGATATTATTCTAAATTAGTTCTATGATTCATAAAAAAAAATAGACTATTTTCGATTTATTTGATACGTTCGATCTATTTTGATGAGATCATTTTAGTGTAATTTTAAATTTATTACTCGTTGATTCATTATAAGTAAAATATAATTCAAATCTTTCAATCAATAAGTGGTTAAAACTTTGATATTTTTCTAAATTCTAAATCAAACTGTAACATATCTTAGGATACAAACTATATGAGTACAATAGGTACAAAAATAATTAATTGAAAGATATTTTTTAAAGGACCACTTCCTTTCGTTCTTTATTAATTGTTCTACTTCGGTTTTAAATTCGAAACTTATATTTTCTTAAAATATTGCGTATAATGGGTCTTTTTTTTTCCTTGAAACTACGGAATTATATTAAAAATCAAGTCTATCAAACGATAAGGCAAGGGAAAAAAGAAAACAATACAAACTAAATAATTTTGAAAGGGGAATAAACCCAATCTAACCAACTACAAACCCCATTCCCCCATCCCCATATTCAACCCAACAAAATACGGTGTTTATACTGTTATCCATCACTTTCGTGGGAGAGATGCAAATCTTATTGAAGATTTTATAATTTTGGGCCTTCCAAATGCACCATAGAAAACCATAAACGGTCACCATTAAAGTTTTTTGTTTCTTTAGACAATTCCCCCAACTAGCCGCAAAAGAGACAAAATCATTTACCGAGGAAAGTATTGCATCGAAATATTACACCAATTCAAAATCTTCCCAAGAGTATCGATAGCAAACTGGCATTCCACGAATATGTGATCTGTCTCATCAATACCTATCGAGCAACTAATACATGAGGTGGAAGGGATATGAACACCCCAGTGAGAGAGAGCCACAGTAGATGGAATTTGGTCCGCTCATGCACACCAAGTGAAGCAAACGATCTTTAGAGGAACAAGGTTAATCTAAACCGTTGGGTTATCAACTGGAATTATGATTTTGGATTCAATCATAGCCCTAACATCATGAACATGGAAAACGCCAACATAAAATAATTTATATTTTTAAGTCAAGAGGGGGTGAATCAAAGTATCCTCCAAGGGTATGATGGTTTCATGAGGAACAACATACATAAGATATTTATGAGATTATGTCCAGCGTTTTTAAGATTGGAATATTGATCGAAGAATCATAAAATCTTATGATTCTATATGTTAAAAACGATATGGATTGAAATATGATCGGTTTTGTATCAAGATCGAATCTAAGATCATAAGATATTGCATTGATTAGATCCAACTCATTTTAAAAATTTGGTCTTTAATGTATGAAAGTGTAAACTATGAAGTCTTTCCTAGCACTAGAGATTTAATCATACATATTAGTTTAATAATCATACACATGTTGTCAAGATTCTCATCTTGATCTTTAAGATCTTTGATGTGTTAGTTTTTTACTATTAGTTTTAATATTTATAGATCCTAACTAATTTAAGCAGCTAAACACAAATAGGCAGTGTACAAAGTCGCATAATAGTATAGTAAAGTAGGGGTGTTGAACTCAGGGAATGAAAACTTTTAATGCAAAAATAACTGCTACTAATTAAACTTCGAATCACCTTTATCCTATGGTTGATTTATAATACAACGAATTATTTATTTGGTTACCAAAGTATGAAGTTACTAGTTATCTTGTTCGATTTCCTAGTGTTTTATCAATCTCTGATCTGTTATTACAATGGTCATGCAACAAGTGAACACTAAATTAATTTTAATGTTATTTGGTGTAACGACCCAAAAAAAAATCTAGGGTAAAAATTTCATTTTTAATATAGCTAAAACATTGATACCATTTATTTCGAACATTTCAAATCATCATTAAGTAAAACATTTATCAGAGTTCATCCGAAAATCATTCATTGCGGCAATCATAGATGTGCGCACTGCAATCCTTCCGATCCCTTCTTTTCCAACCGATGAAACCTGAAACAAAAATTGTAAACCGTAAGCACGAAGCTTAATGAGTTCCCCAGAGCATACCCCACACATAATCCACATATCATTTAGCTATAAAAGCTACCTCCACCACATAACACATATCAAATTAGCTATAAAAGCTTCCTCTACCATATAACACATATATCATAATAGCTATAAAAGCTATCTCTACCATTAGTCGTAAAGGCTATCCCTACCATTAGCTATAAAAGCTATCTCTACCATTAGCCAAAAAGGCTACCTCTACCATTAGCCATAAAGGCTATCTATACCTTTAGACGTAAAGGCTATCTCTACCATTAGCCGTAAAGGCTATCTCTACCATTAGCCACAAAGGCTATCTCTACCATTAGCTGTAAAAGCTATCTCTACCACGTATCACTGCATAAATACGCCACACACCTCTACACAACAAGTATACCAACTACCATAACATGGTCCGACCTTGGTGCCTTAGACCCATAGGTATGGTGAGAAGACTCACATCGAATGTAGAAGCTTCACGAATGAAATCCTTAGCTGCTGCCCTATCCACTTCCCGAGCTGTCAATACCAACCAGTATACCTAATTAGCAATTGGGTCCCATACCATAATCCTTAATCCATGCATGGGGTAAAATGACCATTCTACCCCTGGTCAAGTATATCCAAACTAAGGCCCAAACCAACAACGAAAGCTTGACACTATAATGTCCATAAAACCATCAATGGCCCAACTTTCCAAATTGGGCCCAAACCTTCCCAATGGGCCTTATCCTAAAGCCCAATAATTTCCCTAGTCTATAATCATGCGTCCAATTGGCCCACGAAGGCCCACAACAACCTAGTCTAAGAATTGGCCCAAACCAAGGCCCATAATGTGAAGTCCATTTCTATATTGAGTCACAAGGCCCAATAGGCCCAACTATTCTATTATTGGCCCAAAGATACATTCAGGCCCAACTATCCGCAAATCCAGACCCAAAACCATTAGGGCCCAAAAGTCTAAAGTCCACTAAGGCCCAAGCCCTCCTGAGAGCGTACGCCCAGCGTACCTCCTCTGTTAGCGTACTGGGCAAAAGGGCTATACGCACAATGTACTACATTGTACGCCCAACGTACAAACGGCTGATGCATAAAATCCATTAAGTGCTTAATGCTTCAAACCAAGGGACCAAATTACAGATCTGAGCTCTACCTAACGTCTTAATCCATAAAGTCACTAACTTGGTGACTTATATGACCCACATGAACCCAAAATCAAAGTATAACAATCTACATCCATGAAAATGACCATAACTCTTGCATGAACCCATTAAGACCTCAAAGATGGCAACTTTCTGCCTTATGGACTTAGTTAGCACCAAGGGCGGCAACCCTAAGCCTAAAACGAGTTTGGAACCATAAAGCTCAATTATTGGGACTAAAAAGATCCAAAAACTCAACATAATAGATCTAAGCATTCTCAAGTTCAGATCTTTATACCTTCATTAAGCTGAAAATGAGTCACAAAAGCCAGATCCATACACTTCTTCTTGATCTCCATTTTTGCATCTAACTCCATCTTCTTGAAAATGGATTAAACACCACAAAAATGGACTCCATAAGCTCAAAATGCTACCATGGATGATATATGACGATTTTCAGGGTTTAGAGGGGTGGAGGCTGGAGATATTAGGGTTAGGTTATGAGATAAGGAGCTTAAATAGGGTCCAAGACCCTAAAATAGGGTACTGATCTGATTGGCGTACGCCCAGTGTAATTCTGGTACGCCCAACGTACTCCGAAGAACATTCGCGACCATCCAGGTCAGTATGCCCAACGTACTCCAAGGTACTCCCAACGTACTTCCTTCTTCACTAGTACGCCCCCGCATCCTCTTTGTGTACGCCTCGTGTACTCGACTAAGCCTGAAAACCACGAAACTTTCGAAGGCCATAACTTCTTCGTTATAAGCCCGATTCCGACGATCCTTATATCCACAGAAAGGTGAAGAGAAGACCTACACTTCTATTAACTGATACCTTCCTTAAGACCTTCCGAAAAAAGTCCATTTTACACAAAATCCCGAATTGCCACTTTACCGAAATACCCCTAGACTCCAAAACACGAACCGACCACCCGGATCACTTCTAATACATCACCCGCACCCAAATGGGCCTAGATATTACCTTTTCAAAATTCCTAATCCTGATGATGACCAATCCTCGGGCCATATCCTCAGACTAAGAATCGATTCGGAACAGGATGTTACATTTGGACTATAAATGACAAGATATAATGATTATATATCTATGATCAAGACAAGCAATTCAAGCACATAATATGGATAATTAATGCACTCTAACACAATCAAAATTACTAAGTATTACCACCTAACCCTAGGATTTATTCTATCTATATATCTAGTAATTTAATGATCTTAAATAACTAGATATCAAGTTCATGAAATAAGAGTGATCATCTACTACACAAAACTTGTGGATAAGTGATTAAAACTAAAACTTTAACATGTTAGGATATTGATCTATCAAACACAAGTAAAAACCAACATAAATTAAGCCATAAACTCAAAATCAACAAATAAGATTATGGTTCTTCTATGTCAAACGAAAGTTAGGGTATTTAGTCCATAACTAAGTCAGAAACACAATAAAAAAATGAAGTAAACTAGATTAAAC
Source organism: Lactuca serriola (assembly GCF_051521515.1). Classification (NCBI taxonomy): domain Eukaryota; kingdom Viridiplantae; phylum Streptophyta; class Magnoliopsida; order Asterales; family Asteraceae; genus Lactuca; species Lactuca serriola. The sequence continues at coordinate 14,537,440 of NC_136413.1, forward strand.
ATTATTAAACTAGGCAAAAGTAATGATTTATTACATTCTTCGTATAGACCTCTTCAATCCTTGATCTCAAATCAAATTCTGATATTCTTAGGGTTTCTAAGAAGGTTTTGGTCACCCTTAGTCTGTAAAACTCTAAATTTTCAAATAAGTTTTTCATTTTTAATTTCACGAAAAACACAGTTTAACATCTCATACTCAGTTTATAATTTTTTCAAAACACGAGCACATAAAAATTGGTCATTGTTTGAGTTAGTTTGTTCTCTAAGGATTAGTGCAGTGAACGTGAATCTAATCACTTGAATCGGTAGCCAATAGAAGAATTAATCCATTGCACGATTACCATAACATCAACCATAGGATCAATTGAGTTGAACTAAACAGAAGTTCCCTTCGTCATTGAATTTACTTGAATCTTTGCTTTTCTAGTTTTTAGTCTATGTAATAGTAGTAAGTTTCTAGTCTTGTAAAACTAGAGAAACCCCTTTATTATTTAAGTTTAGATAAAATTAGTTTTTAGTTTTAATTTACCGTTCCCTGTGTTTGATATCCTACTAATTTAGCTTTACCACAATTGATAGGTCCACTGCCTTTGTGTGTTTATTTTATAATTAAAAGTAGGTTTAAAACTTGTTCGTTTCACATGCATCAGGTGTTATGAGATTGAGTACGTCATTGCTATTTGTTTAGTGTATGTTGTATAATTGTATATAGTTAAGATTTTATAGCCTTAGAATGCCTGATTTAGCCTTTCTTCCTGTTCCTTGTTTGGTTGTGGAATTAAGGTAGAATCATTTATTCGAATGTTTATCAAGTCTCGTACTGTGTACGATTGGCATGCACGAAGCAAAGGGTGAGGACAATAGAGATCTTGTGAGGTGGAGCAGTACCGGGGAGCAGTCTAGAATGAGGGTCTAGATGCTTAGTTGTGGTTCTAAGGAACCAGCAGGGCGAGGGTATAACTGGTCTTCAGAAATAGATTCCTTGTGACTTAGGGTCTTGAGAGGATGACTTGAGACAAATATGAGTTGGTGTAGAAGGTAGTATTTGTTGGGTTTTGAGCATTCTAACACTCCTAAGTGTACATGCAACCTTATAAACCTTGGATCTATGTTTTCTCTATTATACATGAAAATATTAAATATTCCAAGGTTTCATGCTAACTAGCATATTATGAAGCACCTATACTACAAAGTTCTAGTTAGATGACATACCTTTTGATGTAGCTTGATGTCTTCAAGCTTTAAGAGCTTAGCCCCAATAGTGTGGAAACCTCAAGTGGAATCACAAACCACCAAAACACCTTGGAAAACTTTGAGAATAAGAATACTTTGGTTCTCTCTAGTGAAATCGGCTAGCCCTTCTTAGTGTACCCACACTAGTGCCAATTTCACCAACCAAGGACATCTTTATATAGTGTGGAAACTAGGGTTAAACCCATGACCTTTCATTTCATATGATCCATGGGTTAAACACTCCATAGACTATCCATGAAAGCTTAGCCCAACCTAAATGAACTTGGCCCATTCCATATATATAAGAGTCCATATTTAATTAGTTCATTTTGATCACTTAATTAATACTAAATTAAGTCTTGATCAATACTAATTAAATAATATGATTCCATATTAATATATTAGAACTTATAATATATTAATATAAATCATAAATATACTATTCTCAAAAGACTATCCATATAAATTGTGTCGGTGAAGTGCAACCCAAATGGACCATGCCGGGTCGGGTCAAGTACATACCAAATATAGTTAAGGACTTAGACATTAATCCAACAGTCTCCCACTTGGATAAGTCTAAAACTATTATTGAGTATGACTTCAAAACCTAACTGGCAATCGTAGCTCTTAAAGTCGTTGTCGAACTCTGACCTAGTAAATGACTTGTCCATTAGATAAGGGATCATATATTCCTCCATTCTAGATATCATATGGACTGAGACATGGATTATAATCATTCTCTCTGTCCATTTGTTGTTTCCCGATTTCCGATTTATGACGACTGACTGATTGAACAAATCAAATCAGTCCTGGCTTGGCCAAGCACTCACATGTGTCATCATTAAATCATCGAGGGGCCCACATATATGACTTTTATCCCGAAGGTAAAAGGAATGGATAAACTTCGACTCATATGGCTTGTTCTGCTACTTGTTGAATCATACACAAAGGCACGTTTTATAACATCGAGTTACCAATGCGTTTTCGTGTAATCAATGTAATATCAACTCATAGTAACAACTCATATCTCTAGGTTTGAAGAATATAAGACGTTATTGTCTCATGATCACTCGTGATAAAATCCATGAAGTGATTCCAATGAGCGCGGGTTGAATCCAATACTCAGAACTTATGAGCACTCATGAGTGTTGTAGAACAACTTTGTCCACCAACTTGGACCTCTACAAGCCAACCCATGACAGTCTTGATTCATATCTACTTCCAACATATGACCGACTGTGGATGGTTTGAATAACTTAGTCATTCCGGAGGAACAACCTAGTTTATTCTGGAAGTCAAAACATGCAAAATGAAACACAAGAATAATTAAATCTAATACGGTATCAAAACCTATGAACATAAATAAAACACCTTTTATTTATCGCCATATGATTACACATTATTATTTGCATACTGTTTCAGCTATCAACTTTATTCTTGAACTAAAACAATAGTTGTCCCATGCTCCGAGCACGTACACTATGGTTTTCTAAACAATAGCTTTGCCGTACACCAAGTATGCACTCTATGTTTGTCTATGATCCTTTGTGAAATAAACCAATTGACCAAACTTTCAATGATTCTAATTTCACACTCCCGAATCCTTATGGCGAATGCATGAATTCCAAATTCATGTCATTTTACCGAAATCTGTTAGATTCTCAACTTATATGCAATGATTCTCTTGTAATGATTATGCACTAAGTCACAAAGACTTGACAACAAGCATTACAGAGCATTCCAAAGGAGATCAACTCCTTGGAAACATCCTTCTTGCATTAAGTTTCCTAATCTTACACAGATTTATTGAACAACTTCCACCAATGGGATCATTTCCACATTCTCTTTTTGACTATCACTTCTGAACAATTGTTGCCTCTTTTCAGAATATGTCAATATGGTCCTTCCAACAAATGGCACTATACTTCCAACTGTCCTTGAGCAACCAATCTTTGGTAAACCTTAGATTGTCCTAAACAATTGCTTAATCATTTTAGTCATATTCAGTTCTAGACCTTTTCCCTTCTTAATTCCCCAGGCATTTGGAAAATTTTAGAAAGGATGAATATAGCACATGTAATTGATCCTATATCCAAAGCATATGGGACACGATTCATGATGTCTCACATAAAGGCTAAACCAGTCTTTTGCTATTATATTTTCATTTCTATTTGACAAGTTCTCATAATTCAGATTAAGAAAAGGGATGTCGTAATCATAATCGAATTTTAAAACGCAAATAATGAACCCATATAAAGAATTTCCTTATGTTGAGCCATTCCAACATGAAATTCATCTATATTCTTGACTAAATTTGATTAAAATCTCAATATAAGCTTTTAGAATTGAAATGAAGTATAATTTCCTCTCCCTTAATTATAACAAAACAACTTTTTCAACCCCTACAGCCTCACGAAATGAAACTCTTGTTTTCTATAATTAACATTGCTAACTTGCAATTCTTATCATAGTTATCATGCTCCCACTAACATGATGATTATTAACATAACACATATGCTCCCACTAGCTTTGACATGTACCCAGAAATCAACTGGATTTCTAGAAATCAATGCTTTATTGACTTTCTTACCAAAGTTCAGATTTCTGATACTAGATTGCTTTGATAAGGCTTTATCAAAATTATACACCTTATATTAGATAGCTCACAGGTGTGTCTAAACAATTTCAGAACTATGAAAAGGGATGTCGTAATCATAGTCTCAATTGTTTAGACCTTTTTCCATTTGTCATAAGTCAATGTTTGTGTGCCGGTTAACCACGCACGCTCCACTAACGACTTTGAGAACTGCAAATATCACAATTGCTATCTACTTAAAATCTACTTAGTTTAATAATTTCTCACCATCATTTTCTTGAATTAGAGAGAAACCTTATGACACTTAGATTTTATGGTGTATGTGTTCTTATCCATGAGAATTTGTCAAACCATAATCACAAGACTAGGTTAGTGACAAATCTTAACTCATATGGAGTGAACTCATGCAATCTTAACTTCTTGCCACCTGGCAGCTCAAGGGCCTGCCATTTCTTCCAAGTAGCTATGCAAACAATTGAGAACATGTAGAACTCAAATGTATAGCCAACTTAGCTGGAATGGGCACAAAAATGTCAACACGATAGGTTATAAGCATCTAGTTGTGTTCTAGTGATGAAGTACATGTTTTATTCTTGATTACATCTTGAAACCCTTTCAGGATCTTTTAGACTCCCACTGTCTCCTTGACCTATAAGACTTTCTTGCCAAATATTTAAGAGATAGTGTGGATTATAATCAAGACAATCACTTAACACAATTGGCCTTAGTTGGTCTTTGTTTTATCCAAAACATCACAACTTACCTATTTCAAATGTACAAGAGTAGAAAACTTTTACTCTTACATTTGACAAGTGTTTTAAACCTTTCTTTAAGATACGTCACTCAACTTACAGTCTTGGAGTATGACTCTAAGACTTGTTTTGAGGACAAGTAACTTGACAAGTTACACAAACACATTTTAGAATCATCTCTTAGATTAAAATGGATTGAAAACACATAATCAATTAACTTATCTATTAATCTAAGCAACTCATATGAACAAAGATAATACACATCAAACATTTTCATGTAATTAGCATAACTTTTAAACTAATACAAAACATGAATCTATTGACAATTATCTTTGAAATTGGAATAGCATGAACATTACCACATCAAAAACAAGTTTATAAGTCCAAAAACATCTTAGGGTAATGTTCCTAGTCCAATTCCAGCCAAAAAAGTCGAATATATTCTGTCTGGAGGTCCAACTCGTCGAGTGCACGAACAAACTCGATGAGTTGGATGCATTTTGCCTTGGACTCGTCGAGTCCCTTTATGGACTCGACGAGTCTGCTGTGCAGACAGCACCGAAATTCTATTTTTGAGCAGTTTTTGCAAGTGTAACAAGAAAACAAGCCTAGGCTTTGATACCACTGTTGTGTTTTGAGCATTCTAACACTCCTAAGTGTACATGAAACCCTATAAACCTTGGATCTATGTTTTCTCTATTATACATGAAAATATTAAATATTCCAAGGTTTCATCCTAACTAGCATATTATTAAGCTGCTATACTACAAAGTTCTAGTTAGATGACATACCTTTTGATGTAGCTTGATGTCTTCAAGCTTTAAGAGCTTAGCCCCAATAGTGTGGAAGCCTCAAGCAGAATCACAAATCACCAAAACACCTTGGAAGACTTTGAGAATAAGAATACTTTGGTTCTCTCTAGTGAAATCGGCTAGCCCTTCTTAGTGTACCCACACTAGTGCCAATTTCACCAACCAAGGACATCTTTATATAGTGTGGAAACTAGGGTTAAACCCATGACCTTTCATTTCATATGATCCATGGGTTAAACACTCCATGGACTATCCATGAAAGATTAGCCCAACCTAAATGAACTTAGCCCATTCCATATATATAAGAGTCCATATTTAATTAGTTCATTTTGATCACTTAATTAATTTAAATTAAGTCTTGATCAATACTAATTAAATAATATGATTCCATATTAATATATTAGAACTTATAATATATTAATATAAATCATAAATATACTATTCTCAAAAGACAAAAGATGACTTTTGAGAGAGTATGGTGTACACAAATCGGTTATGGCTCTCCAAGAACACTCTAGTCTCTCTAGCACCAATTTCACCAACCAAGGGGTTTCTTATATAGTGTGGAACAACTAGGGTTACACCATGCAAACCCTAATGTGCATGACTTTCCAAATTCATTAGGCTCCATGGGTTTTAACCTTCATGGAGTATCCATGGGTCACCACACGGGTTTAGCCCAACATAAAAAAGTATGGATCATAATCCCATTTTATAAGAATGAATGATTTACACAATCAATCCCCATATATTTAATTAGTCTCTTTTGATGACAAAATTAATTCCAAATTAATTCTTGATCAATAGTAATTAAATAATATGATTTCATATTAATATATTAAAACTTTTAATATATTAATAAATCACAAATAACCTCTTCTCAAAAGTCCATCCTATCAATTTGTCCTGGTGATATGCAACCCTAACGGACCATGCTACTCTCGGGTCAAGTAAATACCAATTATAGTTATGGACATAGACACTAATCCAATAGTCTCCCACTTGGATAAGTCTAATAACTATTATTGCAAGTACGACTTGAAACTTGACTAGCAATCGTAGCTCTTAGAATCCGATGTCGAACTCTAACCTAGTCAATGACACGTCCATTAGATAAGGGATCATATATTCCTCCATTGTAGATATCATATGGACATGAGACATGGATTATAGTCATTCTCTCTATCCATCTGTTGCTTCCCGATTTCCGATTTATGACGACCGAGTAATTGAACAAATCAAATCAGTCCAGGCTTGGCCAAACACTTTGGGGTGTCATCACTAAATCCTCGAGGGGCCTACAAATATCGCTTTTATCCCTCCAATGGTAAAAGGAATGGATAAACTTCTACTTAAATGCTTGCTTGTACTTACTCATCAAATCACACACAACAATATGTTTATAACACCAAGTTACTGGTGCGTTTACGTACGCCAATCTACAACCGACTTTTAAACTACAACTCACATGTCTTGGTTTCAAGAATATAAGATATTATCGTCTCATGATCACTTGTGATAAAATCCATGCTGTGATTCAAATCAGTTTGGGTTGAATCCAATACTCGAATCTTATTCCAGGAGCATTCATGAGCACTGTAGCTATGTCTAAAACACCTAGACAAACTACAGACCCATTCATGACAGTCTTGCCTCAATACCTACTTCCAAAGTATGATCGACTGTGGATGGTTTGAATAACCTAGTTATTCGGGAAGTCAAAACATGCAAAGTGAAACACAAGAATAATACTAATCATATATGGCCCAAAAACTTTTGAGTCCCATATTGATTGCTCATTATTCATTGTAGAATGTTTTGAATAATCAACTTAATACTTGAATTAAAGCAATAGTTATGCCATGCTCCAAGCATGCACACTATGTTTTCTATTGTCATTTCTTTGTGAAATAGATCAATTGAAAAACATTTCAATGAAAACCATTTCAGAATTCCAAATCTTTATCACCAGTGTAAGAATTCCAAATTATTGTCACTGCCAGAATGTGTTAGATTCTAAACTATCATCCAATGATTCCTTTGTAATGTCTAGGTTCCAAAAGTCACGGAGACTTGACCAACGATATTACAAAGTATTCCGTTGGAGATTGTTACAAGACAATTCCATGGAATCGAAGGCTCAAATTCAAAGCACATTCCTTTGAACATCCTTCTCGCATAAAAGTTTCTAACCACAAATTCTTAATATCCAACACCCAATATGAAAACATTCCATATTTTCCATATGAAAACTCACTATTAATAGAATACTTTCTATTTATAATAGTGTCGATATAGCACATCCATTACTATACTTCCAACTGCCCTTAAGTGACCAATCCTCGGTGAACCTTAGATTGTCCTTTAATAATTGTTTGACCACTTTAGCCATATCTGGTTCTATCTTTTTTTCCCTCTTAATGCCCTAGGAATTTGGAAAATATTTAGAGCGGATGAATATTATAGCACATGTAATCGATCCTATACCTGAAGCATATAGGACACGATTCATGATTTCTTACATAAAGACATGATACCTAACCAGTCTTTTGCTACAATGTTTCTATTTTCCATGTTCTCATAATTCAAATTATGAAAAGGGATGTCGTAATCATAATCAAATTGTGAGAACGCAACATAATCATGACTATATTTGATTAAAATCTCACAATCCAAGCTTGAAGTATAATTTCCTCTCCCTTAATTATAGGAAAACAACTTTTCAAACTCTGCAACTTGCAAATTGAAACTTTTGTTTTTTATAATTGACATTGCTAACTTGCAACATTCACCATAATTGATTATGCTCCCACTAGCATAATAATTGTTATCTTAATAGCATAGCAATTATGCTTCCACTAGCTTTGACATGTACTTTGAAATCAGCTGGACTTCTAGAAATCAATACTTCATTGACTTTCTTCCCAAAGTTCAGATTTTCGATATGAGATGCTTCGTTGAGACTATATCTAGGTTTATCAAACTCATACACCTTTCCTTAGATAGCTCACATGTGTGTCTTAACTATTCACAACTTACGACTATAAGTTCCAAATGTTTAGACCCTTTTGCCATTTCTCACAATTCAAATTATGAAGAAGAATGTCGTAATCATAATTGAATTAGAGAATGCAAATATCACAATTCTATCCCCTTAAAATCTACTTAGTGAAAGCGTTTCCTCACAATCCTTTTCATGAATTGGAGAAACCTTATGACACTTAGATTTTTTATGGTGTATGTGTTCCTATCCGTGTGAATTTGTCATAACCATAATCACAAGACAAGGTTAGTGACAAATCCAAACTCATATAGACTGGACTTGTTCAATCTTAATTTCTTGCCACCTGATAGCATAAGGGCCTACCATTGCTTTCAAGTTGTTATGCAAACAACTAAGAAATCATAGAAATCACATGTATAGTCAACTTTACTGGAATGGACACAGAAACAAGAATATGTCAACACGATAGGTCACAAACCTCAAGTCGTGTGCTAGTGTTGAACAATAGGTTTACTCTTGATTAGTTCTTGAAACTTGTCAAGATCCTTAAAACTCCCACTGACCTCTTAACATATAAGATTCTCTTGTCATGAACCATTCCATGACAAAAAAAATATTCAAGAGTTAGTGAGGATTCTTATCAAGACAAAACACTTCACATAATTCTTAGTTGGTCTTTGTTTTATCCAAAACATCACAACTTACCAATTTTAAATGTACAAGAGTAAGAAACATTTTACTCTACATTTGATAAGTTTTATAAACCTTTCTTAAGATTATGTCACTCAAGGCTCAATCTTGGAGTATGAATCTAAGACTTAATTTGGAACGAAGTATGATTCACCTTTTTGATTTAACCATTCCAACAATTCACGATTCCTCTTCTTAGCCATAGAAATGCATTAAGATGACCTTAGAGGATCAATTGTGATATGGTTTTTTAATAATCACTAAGATAATCATAAATAGGATACTCAAGTACTCTCCCATCTTTTCAGATTGGAGAAACTTTTATCTTTCTGCCTAATTTGATTCTTCTCATTCGTTCTACCATACATTGAAACTTTTCTAATGTTCCAGAATTATGCTTAATCTTGTAAGCATAACCATATTCACTAAACTTTAGTACATCATGACAAACATTTTTATCGATCTTTGTGGTGGACCTCGACCAGCGCACACCCAGTGTACCTGATCCCCTAGTCCTTCACTTGACTCACATATTCATGTGAACAAGTAATTAGTCTTAATTTCCCAAAGTTAAAGGTTCTCATTCGTCACACAATATGAGTTGCATGATTCCAAGTTTCTATCCAACTAAAACTCTGGTGATGAGAATCCTTCCTTATTTGGCAAATTTTGGACACTACCACAAATGAAAGAATCAAGTTCATATTGCTAACATAGAAACATACAAACATCAATTTTCATAATTGCAATTGCAAGGAGATGAAATAAAATAAAAACCAAAATTTTATTTATTTATGAAATATGGAAAAACTTTTCCTTACAATGAAATTACATATTAAACCTATGTTATTACAAATTTCTAAGCAATCTATCATAACTCTTAAGCAACAGCTCAAGAATCTGATCATTGAAGCATGCGATCGAAATCCCTTTCTTCGCAATCAGACTCAGCCTACTCTTCTTTTAAGCTTCCTTTCTTTTCTTAGATTCTACAAAACATCAAAATGTAATTACATTACATCATGTATTGAGAATCTCCAAAAGGAACTTAATGGAGTTAGATAGTGGACTTACCTGAAACAAAGTCATACACTCTGACTTTACCATCCTTGTGGTCTTTTAGGTAAATATGGCAGCTTCGCAACAAATGCCCCTTCCCTTGGCAACAGAAACATACGGACTCTTTGGGAATGGGACTATCTCAGACTTAGCTTTTCTCTTTACCATTTGGTCAAATGACTTGACCATGGCCGATCCCTTTCCATTGGGAAGAGAAAGCTTTTCTGGACTTTCAATGTTACCATTGTCAATGTCCATGGAAGTTTAGGAAGTAGATCTACCAATCAAATTTGCTTTTACAGTGCGCCAAATCATTGCTGATTCAGCAACAACTAGCAAATATGTAAGATCAATACGTGTCATGTTGTGGTCTGCCATATAGTAGTCCTTAAAGAACCCGCTATATGACTTAGGAAGTGATTAAATAACCCAGTCAACAACCAACTTCCTCGATACTTCGACACCTAAATCTCCCAGGTTGTCAATATGTAACTTCATCTCCAAGACATGAGCACATACAGACTTTCCTTCCTGCCAATAGGGCTTTGAGTGACCTTGAACTTATGGGTTGGGGAGAATTATTGGAGGAGGTGGAGGAAGCGAAATTCCACTACATCACGAAGAAGGGATTAATCTTTCACCTTGATCGTCTTTTGGAATATCACCTTTGTGAAGAAAACTTTTTCCAAAAGGATAAGGAAGATCATAGTTGTCTGAACTAGACATCTATAATGGGAGACATTCAAGTTTAGTTGATTTTAGTCCTTAATATAACACCCAACATGAAATATTAAGACTAGGACCCAACACAATATTTTACAATTCGATAGAGGGATGCCGTAATCCAAATTGCAAAATATTTGAAGGTAGGCAAATGACGATTTACCAATTTCCACCATGAAAAACGAAAAAGAATTTTAGGTTTTAAGTGAATTGAGATTCCTATATCCTTTGAGATTCATTGAAACTTTCAATGGCATGTTTAAATTTCGATTGTGCCCTTCAAGTTTGTGACTAGGATGCCAAAGATCACAAACAAGGTGTGAATAACCATGCAAATTAGCTTGGTACACTCAATGTTACAACCACCTAATCAATGTGTCAGTTAACCACACACGCTCCGTTGATCTATGATTAACATCAAACTACCCTTTGGCACGCACTGTCAGTCCAGGTTAGTGTGTCGGTTAACCACACACGCTCCACTAACAACTTAACAAGGTGCAACGTGCAATTTCATGGGTTAGCACCAAATTCACATTTTCCTAAGTAACTATGATTGGGAATTTATAAGTGTTTAGTTACTTAGTAGTTCATTATATTTTTAATGAGAATGTATGTCCTATCAAACTCGTTCGGCTAACGACCCTCCATCAGTCAAGGAAGCGGTGAGTGAGAGTGGACACCCATTAAACTGACATTTTATAGGCAATAACCTTATACCTCCCTTATACACCGGCTTCGTGAATGAGGCCTACTAACGGTAAGACTGACTTTACTCTTATATATATATATATATATATATATATATATATATATCACTAAACCTATAATAATATAATAAAGTATAAGGGTTGAATTTTAAACTTTTAAAACTATAGGGATTGGAACTAAAGTATTCAAAAGTGAAACTTTACAAATTCTAAAACTTGAGGGCAAGTTTTGAAACTTGTCAAAACTTTTGGTTTCCATAACTTATGAGTTTAATATGGTTTTAATGAAAAGACTCTTGAAAATCCATAACTTGAGGACAAGTTATGGAGTTCATAAAACCATTTATGGGAAAACACTCTTCAAGTTCATAACCTATGATTTTAATGATCTCTTTAAATGAAAAATTTTCGTTTTCCATAACTTGAGTACAAGTTATGGAATTCATCAAAACCATTTAGATCAAAAATTCTAACAAGAAAATCAAACAATTTGCTAATGATCTAAATTAAACTCATAAGAACACGACAATTCATATAAAACAAATTTCATGTAACTAGCCTAACCCTATAAAATAATACAAAACATGAAACTTTGACAATTATCTTTTATTTGGATAAGGATAATCATTACCAAAGCAACAAAAAAAATTATATGAACAAAAACATTTTGTGGTAATGATCCAAATCCAATTAAGCTAGCAAGTCCAAAAAACTGCCAGACCCATCACCACCTCGTGGTAATTTTGACCACCTCGTGGTGATCAAGCAGAGTCCAAAAAACGATTTTTTACGTTTGAAAAACAAGTAGCACGAAGGATATTAGAAAACAACCCTAGTCTCTGATACCACTGATGGGTTTTAGTATAATACAACATCCTATGGTGCACATACAACCCTAAATGCTTTGGATCTATGTTTTCTCAAATTATACATGCATTGTTGTTTCCAAAGCATTAAGCCTACAACCAACATACAATTTACATAAACATCATACAAATGAGTTATATAATTACCTCTTTGTTGTAGCTTGTAGTTTTGGCCTTTAAGAACTGAGCACCAATAGTGTGAATGCATCAAATGGAATCACAACACACCTATGGACAAAAGACGACTTTTGAGAGAGTATGGTGTACAGAAATCGGTTATGGCTCTCCAAGAATACTCTAGTCACTCTAGTACCAATTTCACCAACCAAGGGGTTTCTTATATAGCGTGGCACAACTAGGGTTACACCATGCAAACCCTAATGTGCATGACTTTCCATATTCCTTAGGCTCCATGGGTTTTAACCTTCATGGAGTATCCATGGGTCACCACATGGGTTTAGCCCAACATAAAGAACTATAGATCATAATCCCACTTTATAAGAATGAATGATTTACACAATCAATCCCCATATATTTAATTAGTCTCTTTTGATCACAAAATTAATTCCAAATTAATTCTTGATCAATACTATAACTAATATGATTTCATATTACTATATTAGAACTTATAATATATTAATAAATCACAAATAACCTCTTCTCAAAAGTCCATCTGTAATGCCCAGGTTTCGGGGCTAAGCATTTTTAGACAATGTAATAGTCTAGGTCAACTATTGTAAATCTTTTTGAAGTAATAAAGATGAAATATTTGAATTCTATGTGAATTATGTGTATTTGTGTGCTTATTACTTAATTATAAAGATATAATTAATAAAGGATAAAAATAAGCGTCAAAATTAAAGTGTGAGATAAGTATGATATCTTTACATAAAGCTGTAGTGGTCGAAACAAGGATTACAGGGATATAAAGAACGCCGAAATCCGAGTTATAACGAAGAAGTTAAGATTTTTTGAAGTTTCAGCTTAGCAGTATACAGCCCGAAATTCGAATATTAGATCGAACGGTTTTTAGCCGACACAACCTAAACGAGAATCGAAGATCTCATTAATAGTAGCACAACGATAAAAAGACGGACGAAAACAGACGTCGGATGAAGAAGTTATGAATTTTTAACAGACCAATCCTGTCCCGGCCTGTTAATAATATAAATTTTAAAATAAAGTCAAAATTAGCCGTTGGAGTCTAAACGAAAGTTGTAGAGTACGTTTCCACCTTCACGTGGATATAAAGAACATTGAAAACAGAGCTCATACGCGAAAGTTACGAGTTTTTAAAGTTTGTAGTCGATTTTGCGAGACCTGATGCGAAAGTGCTGATGTGGCGCTTTCCCAGCCGTCCGATGATGATCGCTGAAGTCGCACCGGATGGAGACATGTCTTTTTTTAGCCTTCGCTCTACGCCCCGCGTCCGAGGTTGGTACGCCCAGCGTACCTTCGGTCCTTATCCTCTTCCGGAGTGCGAGACAGCTGAATCCGAGCTAGGCCTTATCCGAAGACTACGCCCCGCGTAGCCGAGGACTACGCCCAACGTACATCTGAGGCTCGCGGCTATAAATACCTGCGAGGGTTGCCGAACAAATCACACCAATTCTCATTCTCACTCTAGTTTCTTTCTCTCTCTAAGACTCCAAACCACTCCTAAACCCTAGATAAAACCCCTAGCACCCAAAGGAAGCCCCGAGGCTCCCGGAGTCCTGAGAAAAAAGGTCTTTTAGATTCGAAACGCTGCTCCGAGCAAAGCCCGGTTTTCTTTAAAATCCACTATAAGTGAGCTACGCTTACGCAATTTTTAATATAGCTTTCAAATAATTATAGTAATGTTATTAGGTCCTTAAAATACTTATTTGAACTATTATTATGAGCTATATAAGTATCGTGTAACGCTTATATAATAATAATAATAGTCAGACTATTAATTTGTCGCGGCTATCGTTAGACTAAACCCTAGTGGTATTGGTACTAGGTTTTATCGAAGGAAAATTGTTTTGAGAGTATCGAAGCGATGTCCGAGTGTTGAGTCACCACCTTTCAGGTGAGTGCATAGTTACTTTCAGCTTACACATAGATATGAAGTATTTTATATAAATTACGTGTTGTGTGTGCATATTATCTGTATACTTGCTATCTATGCTGGATGAACAATTTTATACATGTTTTTATATGATTTAAACTATATATGTATTTTATATCTACAAAATGTGTTGGGTAAAACATGGGTAGATGAATAGTTGTTGTGTGACAAAATAAAATAATGAGAGGCCTCGTTATAGATGTTATTGATGATCCAGACATCTAGCGGAGTATAGATGACAACCACAGACTATTCTAGATAGTCCAGTGGAACATTAGCAGGCTCGCAACCTGTAGGTGTTTATTTGAACTGTGTGCTCAACAGGTGTACTCCATCCCCCACATGGTTCCCTTAAGGACATTTATTGCTGAGGAATCCCCTTAGCAATAGTGTCCATCCCGATGAAAGTCCTCAGACTAGGTCCCTTGTGTTAGATGTTTTAGGGATGCAAAGTGAGGATAACGAGAACGGGTAATCGGGTTTGTTTGGTTTGATAAAGTTAATAAACTTAATTATTTTGGGTTGAAAACCCTATGTGCTCACCAGGCTCCCAAGCCTGACCCACTCGGTTTCTTGTATTACAGGTAGTGGCGCATGAGCATAGATGTGATGTCTTGGGATGAGAGATTAAGGGATTTTAGGCCTGTAAATACAAAATAATGTAGTAAGTCATATGATGTATTGTTTATGCTTATGATCTGTATCGAACATGACATCCCGAGTCTTTTTTAATGAAATACATTTCTATGGAAATGCTTTTGATAAACCTTTATCAGATTTTGTTTTGGGACAAATTCCGCAACTCTTTTATTTAAAATGTTACTGTGATTTTTAAACAAAGTATAAACAAAATCGGTCTTTTCTGGCCGTGAAAATGGGGATGTCACAGTTGGTATCAGAGCATTAGTTTAAGCGAACTAGGAATTTGTAGGATTTCTAGACTTAAACTTAAAATGCTAAGCAATGATTGTGAGGTGTGAGCACTAGCTTATTTTAGGAATTATGCCTAAAATGCTTTTATGTGCTAAATGTTGTGTGTCTGATATGTTGTTATTTGTTCGGATCTATGGTCTGTTGCCGACCGGATCTGGAAACCTTATGTGTTTAGGATTCTAAACGTACGACTATGATATTAGTACAAGCATGTAAACGTTTCAGAGAGATAAGGATGATTTGAACATCAGTCCTAAATAAAGATCTAAATTCACCTTATTCGGTGTATAGATCAAAATGGCAAGAACCCGCAGTGGAGCCGGGAATGCAAATGGGAACAAAATCCAACCCCTAGTGATTGAGCAAATATCGGTTGTGGTAGCTGCTGTTGAGCCAATAACGATGGCCGGAGTTCAAGCGATGATCCAGGCGATGTTGGATTGTCAAATGTAGGAAACCAGATGTTTGCTCCAAAAAAATCGAGAGGAACCGACCATACAGATCGAACAGCCCAAGTTGAACGAAGGGCAGACTGAGGTGGGGAACTACAGTGGAACTGTTGGTCAAGTCAAACCACCAATAGTTCGACAAAACAACCAAGATGATGTAGTCGAGAGAAACGGATGCAAGTACAATGATTTTCTGACTTGCAAGCCATCGACTTTCACTAGAAAGGAAGATCCGATCGGAGTCATAGATTGGATCTCAGAAATGGAGTTATCCTTTATGACGTGCGGTTGCAGAGGCAAACTGCCAAACACCTTTGCAGTGCGTCAGTTCCGAGGAGGCGATGTATGTTGGTGGAATACCTGGGGAAGACTTTAATCCCCAACGAGCCCCTGCAACTGACATAGGCAGAGTTTCTGGTGCAATTCAAACGTAAGTACTGCTCGGCCCAAAACCTGCTCCAGCTAGAGAACCAGTTCCTGACCCTGAAGAAGGGAAGCATGTCAATCGATGAATACACGAACAACTTCACAGAAAAGATGGAGTTTGCCTTGCGTCTTGTTCCGGATGAGCTGACAAAAATTGATAAGTACGCAAGGACTTCCATGGGAGTATGCTGTGCCAGTGCGTCGGGCACATACTCTGGATGCAACTATTTGGGCTGCCAAGTCTGTGGAGGATATGATTAAAGGAAGAGCTGCCAGCAAGTTTGAGGTTGGCGAGAAAAGGAAATTTGAAGGGTCTGCTAAACCCAAAAAAAGAAGAGCAAGTTCGGTTCAAAGAAGCTCGGGGGAGGAGGAAATGAATCGAAATGGTGTGAGAAGTGCAAGAAGAAGCACTCAGGAAAATGTAGCAAGGAAGTAACCTGCTACAAGTGTGGGAAAACGGAGCACTATGCCAACGAGTGAACCATCAACAAGAGGGTTTCCTACGAGTGCCGTGAAGAAGGGCATATTGCTAAGGATTGCCCAAAGAAGAAAGACACGAGAAGGCCCAATGTTCCACCAAAGCCAAATGTGAGAGCCTTCCAGATGACACTCGAGGCTGCGAAGGAGGCAGCAGACGTCGCTTCAGGTACCTTTCTTGTAAATGGTTTTCCTTCCAATATACTATTTGATTTCGGAGCCAACTACTCTTTTGTGTCGTGTAAATTTGGTGGGAAACTAGCATTACCTGTAGAAAAACTTGATAATGCCTTGATTGTAGAAGTTGCCAGTGGCAAGTTCGTACCTGTTAGTAATCGTATTAAAAACGTAGTAATCGACCTAAATGGAAATGAATTCCACGAAGAGTTGTTGCCCATAGAGGTGAACGGTTTTGACATCGTTTTGGGGATGGATTGGCTTAGCGCCAATGATGCCGAGATATTTTGCCGAAAGAAGATAGTTAGGGTAAATCCCCCTGGAAAGGAGTCATTTATGGTGTACGAGGACAAACGTAAAGTGAATTTTGGAATCATCTCCCTGATGAAAGCCAGAAAATGTTTATCCAAAGGATGTGCATCATATTTGGCATTTGTGATTGATGCTAAGAAGGAAAAGAAGGAGGTAAAGAATATACCGGTCGTATGTGATTATCCAGAAGTCTTTCCCGAAGATCTTCCCGAATTACCACCTGATAGGCAAGTGGAGTTTCGAATTGACTTGTTACCAGATACAACACCAATAGAAAAAGCACCTTACCGATTAGCACCGATGGAGATGAAGGAGCTTATGACGCAACTTCAGGAGCTGTTGGACAACGGTTTCATTCGACTTAGTTCATCACCCTGGGGAGCTCCGGTGTTATTCGTGAAAAAGAAGGACGGAAGCATGAGAATGTGTATAGACTACCGAGAGCTGAACAAGGCAACGATGAAGAACAAGTACCCATTGCCAAGAATGGATGACCTATTCGATCAGTTGCAGGGTTCGAGCTACTTCTCAAAGATCGATCTTAGGTCAGGATATCATCAGCTAAAGGTAAGAGAGCAAGATATTGAGAAAACTGCATTCAGAACAAGATATGGACACTACGAGTTCTTGGCTATGTCGTTTGGACTAACCAATGCTCCAACAACATTCATGGATTTGATGAATAGAGTTTGTAAACCATTCCTCGATAAATCTATGATAGTGTTCATCGACGACATTCTGATCTACTCGAAAAGCCAATAGGAGCATGGCAAACATCTACGGGAAGTATTAGAAGTTCTGAAGAAGGAGAAGCTTTATGCAAAGTTCTCCAAGTGTGATTTTTTGATCCGAGAAGTCCAATTCTTGGGTTATGTGTTTAACCAGGAGGGAATAATGGTTGACCCAGCAAAAATCAAAGTTGAAACAAAGTGGGAACGTCCAAAGAGTCCCACGGAGATTCTAAGCTTTCTAGGATTAGCCGGATATTACCGACGATTTATCCAAGGCTTTTCTTCGATAGCTGCTCCATTGACAACGTTGACCCACAAAGGAGCTACATATACGAGGATTGAGAAACACGATGAGGCATTCGAGAAGCTAAAGAAGAATTTATGTGAAGCCCCGATATTTTCTCTACCGATGGAGTTGAAGACATCGCGGTCTACAGTGATGCATCTGGAGTCGGGTTGGGTTGTGTTCTGACCCAAAGAGAAAAGGTGATAGCATACACATCTCGACAATTGAAAGAGCATGAAAAGAACTACCCCACTCACGATTTGGAGTTGGCAGCGGTAGTTTTCGCTCTAAAGATATGGAGGCATTACCTCTATGGCATGAAGTTCAAGATTTTCACTGATCATAAGAGTCTCTAGTATCTCTTTAATCAGAAAGAATTGAACATGAGGCAACGACGCTGGATAGAGTTACTCAAGGACTACGACTGTGAGATACTTTACCACCTCGGTAAAGAAAATGTTGTTGCCGATGCTCTCAGTCGGAAAGTCAACCTTGAAAGGAAAAGGCCAAGAGCGTTGCGAATCGAAGTCATCTCGACAATTTTGGAAAGTATCAGGAAAGCTCAAGAAGAAGCTTTAAAGAAGAATGACCGAAAAGGAGAACGTTTGGGCAAAACGTTAGTGTTCGGTACAAATAATCGAGGACTGAAGGTATTCCAAGATCGGATTTGGGTACCTAAGACGGGAGGAATAAGAGATCTTCTGATGGAAGAAGCACACAAGGCCATGTAATCAATTCATCCCGGTAGCACTAAAATGTATAGGGACCTAAAACCCTACTACTGGTGGCCGACGATGAAACTCGATGTTGCGAAGTATGTGGTCGAGCGTGTGACATGTGAAAGAGTTAAGGCACAACATCAGAAACCGTATGGGAGTTTAGAACCTTTACCTGTACCCATGGGTAAATGGGAAGACATCACCATGGATTTTGTGATAGTCGTTTCACGTCGAGGTTTTGGAGGAGTCTACAAGAGGAACTGGGTACAAAGTTGTGTCTGAGTACAGCTTACCATCCGCATACTGATGGTCAGAGCGAAAGAACGATTCAAACGCTTGAAGATATGCTGAGAGTTCCAATGGAATTGGGATGAGCACTTACCTCTGGTAGAATTTTCCTACAACAACAGTTTCCACTCGAGCGTCAAGATGGCACCTTATCAAGCTTTGTACGGGCAGAAGTGTCGTACGCCGTCTTGTTGGCTTGAAGCTGGAGAGAAGCAGTTTATGGGCCCCGAGATAGTCCATGAGACTGCTGAGAAGTTGAAAGTGATTAGGGAAAGGATGTTAGCAGCCCAGGATCGTCAAAAGAGCTATGCCGACAAGAAAAGATGACCAATGACTTTTGACGTTGGGGATTCCGTTTTGCTTAAATTCTCACCATGGAAAGGACTTATAAGATTCGGAAAGCGAGGAAAGTTGATTCTAAGGTTTATTGGACCCTTCAAAGCTCTTCAGAAGATTGGGAACCAAGCTTACAAGCTCGAATTACCCGAAGAACTAGATGGTATTCATAACACCTTCCATGTATGTTATTTGAGGAAGTTCACGGGAGAAGTTCTTGACAAAATCCCGATCTCAGAGTTAAGAATGGATGAGAATAAAAGGCTGATCGAAGAGCCTGAGGCAATCGTTGACCGTAAGACTAAGAAGTTACGATGCAAGATGGTCGACTTAGTGCTAGTCCGATGGAAACACTCGAATAGGCTGAATCTCACTTGGGAAACCGAAAGTGACATGATGAGTCGCTACCCACGTCTGTTTGTTGATGCATGATTCCAGGACGGAATCATCCTTAGGGGGAGAGAATTTTAACGCCTGGGTTTTGGGGCTAAGTATTTTTTGACAATGTAATAGTCTAGGTCAACTATTGTAAATCTTTTTGAAGTAATAAAGATGAAATATTTGAATTCTATGTGAATTATGTGTATTTGTGTGCTTATGACTTAATTATAAAGATATAATTAATAACGGATAAAAATAAGCGTCAAAATTAAAGTGTGAGATAAGCCTGATATCTTTACATAAAGTTGTAGTGGTCGAAACAGGGATTTCGGGGATATAAAGAAACTTCGAAATCCGAGTTATAACGAAGAAGTTATGACTTTTTGAAGTTTCGGCTTAGCAGTGTACAACCTGAAATTCGAATATTAGATCGAGCGGTTTTTAGCCGACACAACCTAAACGAGAATCGAATATCTCATTAATAGTAGCACAACAATAAAAAGACAGACGAAAACGGACGTCGGATGAAGAAGTTATGAATTTTTAACGTACCAATCCTGTCCCGGCCTGTTAATAATATAACTTTTAAAATAAAGTCAAAATTAGCTGTCAGAGTCTAAAATAAAGTTGTAGAGTACGTTCCGACCTTCACGTAGAGATAAATAACATCGAAAACGGAGCTCGTACGCGAAAGTTACGAGTTTTTAAAGTTTGTTGTCAATTTTGCGAAACCTGATGCGAAAGTGCTGACGTGGCGCTTTCCCAGCCGTCCGATGATGATCACTGAAGTCGCACCAGATGGAGACACGTCGCCTCGCCTTCGCTCTACGCCCCGCGTCCGAGGTTGGTACGCCAGTGTACCTTAGGTCCTTAAAATACTTATTTGAACTATTATTATGAGCTATATAAGTATCGTTTAACGCTTATATAATAATAATAATAGTCAGACTATTAATTTGTCGCGACTATCGTTAGACTAAACCCTAGTGGTATTGATACTAGGTTTTATCGAAGGAAAATTGTTTTGAGAGCATCGAAGCGATGTACGAGTGTTGAGTCACCAGCTTTCAGGTGAGTGCATAGTTACTTTCAGCTTACACATAGATATGAAGTATTTTATATAAATTACGTGCTGTGTGTGCATATTATCTGTATACTTGCTATCTATGCTGGATGAACAATTTTATACATGTTTTTATATGATTTAAACTATATATGTATTTTATATCTACAAAATGTGTTGGGTAAAACATGGGTAGATGAATAGTTGTTGTGTGACAAAATAAAATAATGAGAGGCCTCGTTATAGATGTTATTGATGATCCAGTCATCTAGCGGAGTATAGATGACAACCACAGACTATTCTAGATAGTCCAGTGGAACACTAGCAGGCTCGCAACCTATAGGTGTTTATTTTGAATTGTGTGCTCAACAGGTGTACTCCATCCCCCACATGGTTGCCTTAAGGACATTTATTGCTGAGGAATCCCCTTAGCAATAGTGTCCATCCCGATGAATGTCCTTAGACTAGGTCCCTTGTGTTAGATGTTTTAGGGACGTAAAGTGAGGATAACGGGAACGGGAAATCGGGTTTGTTTGGTTTGATAAAGTTAATAAACTTAATTATTGTGGGTTAAAAACCCTATGTGCTCACCAGGCTCCCAAGCCTGACCCACTCAGTTTCTTGTATTACAGGTAGTGGCGCATGAGCATAGATGTGATATCTTGTGATGAGAGATTAAATGATTTTAGGCCTGTAAATACAAAATAATGTAGTAAGGCCTATGTTGTATTTGTTTATGCTTATGATTTGTATCGAACATGACATCCCGAGTCTTTTTTAATGAAATACATTTCTATGGAAATGCTTTTGATAAACCTTTATCATATTTTGTTTTGGGATAAATTCCGCAACACTTTTATTTAAAATGTTACTCTGATTTTTAAACAAAACATAAACAAAATTGGTCTTTTCTGGCCGTGAAAATGGGGATGTCACACCATCCTATCAAATTTTCTTGGTGATATGCAACCCAAATGGACCATGCTACTCTCGGGTCAAGTACATACCAATTATACTTTTGGACTTAAACACTTATACAACAATAGGTTAGCCCAGGAGTTCCTGTCTCTCACATAGAAGACAGAGACGGTGACTAAGATCACCATGATGTTTCATGAGAGGGACTTGTTTTGGCCCGGGCACGTGTCTACTGAGCTGGAACATGTGAGTTGGTATTTGAGTATTTAAGGAGGGATATACATGAGTTAAAAGAGAAAAGTTCATATCGAACATTGGCTGAGCTGCAGACCAATGTCAAGAGGATAGAGATTGAGTCGGAGACCCAGGCTAGAGAGGACACAAAGATCCAGGTGAGAGATAGGAGACCAATGCATTTGTAGCTGGCGACTAAGCAGTCTAAGCCTGCTGACTTGGGAGCTGGAGGACAGAAGGGTTGCAATTTTGGTTAGTGCGAAAAGGGGCATGAGGGACCCTATCGGTCAGGGACGACATCCTACATGTGTGGCAAGGAGGGGCATTTAGCTAGGGATTTCCCCAAGGGATTTCGGGTTGGCTTCAATTGGAACCAGACAGGTCAGGTGAGGGCCAAGTGTCCTCAACTTGCATCTAGGGTAGTTCAGACTGCGGCCTTGTATATTACTGATGGGCGGCAGGGGAAGGCCGAGACACCGAGGCTTCGTGGGAGAGCATTTCAATTAACAGTAGAAGAGGCTCGAGTAGCAATACACGTCGTGACTGGTATGTGTTCTTTATTATTCTGCTGATTTATTATGTTTTTTATGTTAATTTTCATGTATGTACTTTTCTTGTGAATTCTGTACATGCTATTGTGTTGTTTGACTCGGGTGCGAGTCAGTATTTTGTGTCATCATATTTTTGTCGTGGTTTTAGTATTGCACGGGAGGCCTTGAGCAGTCCAATGAGAGTCTTTATACCTGATGAGAGTTCAGTCTTTTTTACTGACATCTACCGGGGTTGTATGTTAGAGATTTTTGGTGTCGTATATCTGATAGATCTTATCACTATGGCGATGGGAGATGTGTATGTGATCGTGGGTATGGATTGGTTGAGCCGGTTTAGGGCTCTAGTTGACCGTGAGCGGCAAATGGTGACGGTTCGAGATCCTAGTGGGGGAGTACTTACAATCTACGGTGACGGTACTAGGTCAGCATCAACTTTCTGTTCCACCGCCACGGCGAGGCAGAGTTTCCAGCAATTGCCAACCTCTTGGAAGGAAGGTTTAGCATCTCCGAACGTCGACCCACTTGTAGGGTTTACTGGGCACAACTTATGCACTAGGTACGATACATCTCCCTCTT
Source organism: Lactuca serriola (assembly GCF_051521515.1). NCBI lineage: Eukaryota > Viridiplantae > Streptophyta > Magnoliopsida > Asterales > Asteraceae > Lactuca > Lactuca serriola. The sequence goes on from NC_136413.1 coordinate 14,560,833, forward strand.
AATATAACCAGTCATGAAAGGAGAGACATGTTCACATGCACGATAAAGTTCTCAGTAGTATGCTTTCCGGTAGAGCACAATGTCCTGCTCAGGCGACCGACGCTCTTCCAACTGCGGTCCATGCCATCGACAATCCACGACACCGTGAAGTTTAGCACGGGCACTGGATTGGCCACAATCATTGCCACTAGCCCACGTATAAGCCATCACTATCATACCCTCGTTGCCATAGAGCTAGTACGAACCTCATTTGAAGAACAAAAAGGGGAAAGTAGGCGAGAAAAGCAAGATAGCAAAGCTCGAAGCCGTAAGGTAATTAGATACAAACACCCTCAAGAATTAATTGATGGGTTTTAGCCATAAGAACTTTCCTATGTGCGCATGCAAAACCCTAATCCTTGGATCTAGGCTTTCTAATTAAACATGCTTTGAATCCAATACTTCTAATAACTAATTAGGTATAAGAACAATACAAAATCAGATCTAGAAGTTTACCTTTGAATCTCTTGTATGATCTTGTTGTCTTGGAGCTCTAGAGTCACAATTGTCACTCCTCTAATGGCTTACAAACACCAACTAGCAAAGAGGATGATTTGAGAGAGAGGTTGGAAGGAAATCGGCCAGGGGTACTCTACTTTAGATGAGATGCCGATTTCCCTTGCTCAAGGGATCTATTTATACTTGTAGTAGACTCCTTAGGGTTTCACCTTTAAACCTTAGTTGGATAATCTTTCCTTAAATCAATCCAAATCCTTACCTTAGATAAGCCTTGGACGATTTTGAGCTATCCCAAGCCCTATAATCTGTCCATCCCTTATCCCTTAAGGATTTACAGTCTAAAGTGTAACTATCAAACAATTGACAATTTATACCCTCTTATTTAATTAATCTCTTTAAGTCACCAAATTAATACTAATTAATCTATGACTTATATTAATCAAATAACAATATTATTATTCCTTATATTACTCTCATAATATACTAATAATATTTATTCTCTCATAATAAATCATCCTATCAAGTTGCTATGGTGAAGGCAACCCAAAAGGACCATGCACAATCGGGTTCAAATACTTTCCTAATATAGTTGCAGCCTTAGACACTATTCCAACAGTCTCCCACTTGGATAAGTCTAGTAACTATATGCACAAGTACAATTCGATTTGCAATCGTAGCTCTCAAAGACGCTGTCAAACTCTGATCTAATCAATCTTGTCCTTTAGATAAGGGATCGTACAGTCCTCTGTTAGATATCATGCTGACAATTCTATGGAATGATTAGTCAAGCATTTAGGTTTCTCGATCTCCGATTTATTTGACATAGAACTTAATCGAACACATCAATTCAGTTCTGACCGGGCCCGTCACATAAGTCAAATCAAATCATCGAGCGGCCGAGATATCACTTTTACCTTCTTAGGATAAAAGTTACAGATAAACTTCGACTTATATGCATTTACTTATTCATTAATCAACTATACACAACAATGCGTTTTATAACACCGAGTTACTGATGCGTTTTCGCATTATCAATGTACAATCAATTAACAAATAACAAACCATATATCTAGGTTTTAAGACTATATGATATTATCGTCTTGCGATCACCCTTTTATATCATATTCCATAAGGTGATTCCAGCAAGCACGGGTTTGTTCCAATGCTCAAAAATAGTTCATAAGCACTCATGAACGTCATTGCAATCTTTTTCTATGTCTAATACCATTCAGACAATCTACGCACCAATTCACGACAATCTTCATTCATATCTACTTCGAACATATGAACGATTGTGGACAATTTGAATAATTCGATTATTCTTAATAAACTCAATTATTCTGGAAGTCAAAACATGCAAAGGGAATCAATAGTTAAACAATTAACATAAGACAGTAACATTACTAATAAATAATACTCTTTTATTTAATCATCAAATGTTAATTACATTTATCTATTACACGTTTCTACTACTATCTAATCTATACTAATATCATCCTTCAGCCCAATACTCCTAGCATGCTGCAAGTGCTTAACCCTACTCAGTCCCTTCGTAAGCGGATCTGCCGGGTTATCTTCTGATGATATCCTCTTCACTACGAGTTGTCCTTCTTCTACATGATGTCTAATAAAGTGATATTTTTTTTTCGATATGTCGAGATCTACCATGATCTCTCGGTTCCTTGGGCAAGGCAACCGCTCCTTCATTATCACAGAAAATCTCCATGGGCTCCTTTATGGCAGGTACAACTCCAAGATCACCGATGAAGTTCTTCAACCATATTGCCTCCTTTGACGCTTCGCTCGCTGCAATGTACTCTGATTCCCACGTTGAATCAGCTACGGTTTCCTGCTTGGAACTTTTCCAAGTCACTGCTCCTCCATTCAGGGTAAAGACCCAGCCCGACTGCGAACGGTAGTTATCTCGGTCGGTTTGAAAGCTGGCATCACTATACCCTCGCACCTTCAAGTCATCACTCCCTCCGAGGACTAAGAACCATTCCTTCATCCTCCAAAGGTACTTACGGATATTCTTCACCGCAATCCAATAGGCTGTGCCAGGATTCCCTTGATGTCTGCTAACCATGCTCAAAGCAAAGGGTACATAAGGGCAAGTACAAGTCATAGCGTACATGATTGAGCCAACTGCGGAAGCGTATGGTACTCGGCTCATTTCTGCTATTTCAGCTTCGGTACTCGGACTTTGAGTCTTACTCAACTTGGCATTACTTTGTATCGGTAATTCTCCCTTCTTCGAGTTTTCCATACTAAAATGTTTTAGTACCTTCTCTAAGTAAGTGTTCTGACTAAGTCCTATTAGTCTCTTACTTCTTTCTCTCACTATCCTTATTCCCAAAATATAGGAAGCCTCTCCGAGGTCCTTCATAGCGAAGCACTTCCCGAGCCAGGACTTAACCTCCTGCAGAGTAGGGATGTCGTTTCCTATGAGTAATATGTCATCGACATATAGAACGAGGAAGCTTACTATACTCCCACTGGATTTGACATATACACACGATTCATCTTCGCTTCATACAAATCCAAACTCTTTGACTTTCTCATCGAAGCAAAGATTTCATCTGCGAGATGCTTGCTTAAGTCCACGATTCATCTTCGCTTCATACAATCATAACAGTTTCACAAATTCCATTACATGGTATAGCTTCAAAGTAAAAGACACCATTTAGATAAACCAAAATAGAACCATTCTCATTATTAAAAGAAAATCTAAATCCTTGTCTATATAAACCATGAAATGAAATGATGTTTCTAGCCATTTCTGGCGAATAGCAACAATTGTTCAAATTATTCCTAAGCACTAAAGAATACACTCCAATCTTGGTCACAGGTGACGATCTTCTGTTCCCCATGATTAGATTGATCCTTCTTTGCTCCACATCCCTACTTCTTCTTAGTCCCTGCACATTAGAACAAATGTGGTAAACACAACCGGTATCAAGAACCCAAGAAATAGCATGATTAGAATCGTTAGATTTAATTGTGTATATACCTGCGAAAGATGGCTTGATTTTTCCTTCTTTGATTGCTTGCAGGTACTATGGGCAGCTTCTCTTCCAATGTCCTATCTTGTGGCAGTGGTGGCACTCTGCCTCCTTCGGGTTAGGACAGGGCTTAGCGGGATCAACTTTGGTCCCACTAGAAGAGGAACCATCTCGGGCTTTGACCTTGCGATAGTTCTTCGATGAAGCTTTCCTCTTCTTTCCCTTTCTTTGACCAATAGCCAAGACAGGAGCAGTAGGCGGATTGGGAGTAGGTGCAACAGACTTGTCTTTGAAGTTGCTCTCAGCGACCCTCAAGAGACCTTGGAGTTTGCTTAGGGTGACCTCTTCTTTGTTCATGTGGTAGGTCATCCTAAATTGATTGTACATCGGAGGCAAAGAGTGAAGCACCATGTCGATCGCAAAGTCTTCCCCAAAGTCAACATTTACTTGCGAAGGCGGTCGACATACCTTTGCATCTTTTGCAGGTGCACGGTAAGAGATTCTCCATGACCCATCTTAGCGGAAATCATGTTGGTGAAAATCTCATAACGCTCTTGTCTCGCGTTCTGGTGGTATCTCTCCAATAAGTCTTGGTGCATCTCGTACGGGTACATGTCCTCGTAGGACTTTTGGAATTCGGAGTTCATGGTGGGAATCATGATGCAATGTACCTTTGTTGCATCTTGCTCATGAGTCTCAAAAGCGGTGATTTCGGACGGAGTAGCGATTTCAGGGTTGATTATCTCGAGCTTCTCATCGAGGACATACTCCTTATCCTCATAGCGAGCAATGGTGCGAATGTATCTTATCCATTCGCTAAAGTTCGTTCCATCGAAGGTGACCTTTTGGCAAAGGCTCATCAACGTGAAAGAACTAGCAGCAGCGTTGTTTGCGTTCGACATCTACAAAAGAAAAAGGACAAAGATAGATTAGAATAAGAATCCCTAATTATCACCCAATAAAAAAATTAGGGCTAGGATCCAACAATAACATTTACATACTCGAAAAGGGATGCCGTAATCTAACATGCAAATAAATTGAAGGTAAGTGAATGACGATTCACTAATTCTCCATCACAAAAACTTAACTATTAGTCCAAGTGTATTGAGAATCCTAGGTTCGGATGAGGTTCATTGAAACTATTCAATGGCATGTTTAAATCTCGATATGCCCCTCTTGTTTGTGACTGGGATACCGAGGATCACAAAGCGGGTGTGAATTACCATGCAAATTCACATGGCACCTTCATTGTAACGATCACCTATTCGATGTGCCGGTAAACCACACACGCTCCATCGAACTATGATAAAAAATGAATCACCCTTTGCCACCTTTGTGCCATACCATTCAATTGTGGTGTCCTAGGTTCGATTACGCCTTTCTGCCATACCATTCAATTGTGGTGTCCTAGGTGGCGTCAATTGTGAAACTATTCCACACTCCTTGAGATAATCGTGGAATTCAAGACTTAGGTACTCTCCTCCTCGATCGGATCGAAGCATCTTGATTTTCCTGCCCAATTGATTCTCCACTTCATTCTTGAACTCTTTGAACTTTTCAAAAGTTTCTGACTTTTGCTTGATTAAATAGATATACCCATATCTACTATAGTCATCGGTAAAAGTCACGTAGAAGCGGTTCACATCCTTCGTGGTTGATCTAAACGGTCCACATACATCGGTATGTATTAGGTCCAATAGACCCTCACCCCTTTCACACGTACTCGTGAAAGGTGATTTAGTCATCTTTCCAAGTAAACAAGATTCGCATGTGTCTTCTTCCCTAAGTTCGAATGACTCCAACACTCCATCCTTTTGGAGTTGGGCTATGCGTTTCTTGTTGACATGTCGAAGACGACAATGCCACAAGGATGCTCTATCCATACTATTGGAAGAATCTATGTTCAAAACATCATTTCCTAAGTTATCAGCAATCATAACAGTTTCATATATTCCATTACATGGTATAGCTTCAAAATAAAAGACACCATTTAGATAAGCTAAAATAGAACCATTCTCATTATTAAAAGAAAATCTAAAACCTTGTCTAAACAAACCATGAATTGAAATGATGTTTCTAGCCATTTCTGGTGAATAGAAACAATTGTTCAAATCTACACTTAAACCATTCCTAAGCACTAAAGAATACACTCCAATCTTGGTCACAGGCGACGATCTTCTGTTCCTCATGATTAGATTTATTCTTCCAGCCTCCACATCCCTATTTCTTCTTAGTCCCTGCACATTAGAACAAATGTGGTAACCACAACCGGTATCAAGAACCCAAGAAATAGCATGATATGATTCGTTAGATTTAATTGTGTATATACCTGCGAAAGATGGCTTGATCTTTCCTTCCTTGATGGCTTGCAGGTACTCTGGGCAACTTCTCTTCCAATGTCCTATCTTGTGACAGTGGTGGCACTCTGCCTCCTTTGGGTTAGGGCAGGGTTTAGCAGGATCAACTTTGGTCCCACTAGAAGAGGCACCATCTCGGGCTTTAACCTTACGATAGTTCTTAGATGAAGCCTTCCTCTTCTCTCCCTTTCCTTGTCCAATAGCCAAGACAGGAGCAGCGGGTGGATTGGGAGTTGGTGCAACAGACTTGTCCTTGAAGTTTGCTTAGGGTGACCTCCTCTTTGTTCATGTGGAAGGTCATCCTAAATTGATTGTAGCTCGTAGGCAAAGAGTGAAGCACCATGTCGATCGCCAAGTCTTCCCCAAAGTCAACATTCAACTTGCGAAGGCGGTCGACATACCTTTGCATCTTTTGCAGGTGCACGGTAAGAGATTCTCCATGACCCATCTTAGCGGAAATCATGTTAGTGAAAATCTCATAACGCTCTTGTCTCGCGTTTTGGTGGTATCTTTCCAATAAGTCTTGATGCATCTCGTATGGGTACATGTCCTCATAGGACTTTTGGAATTCGGAGTTCATGGTGGCTATCATGATGCAATGTACCTTCGTTGCATCGCGCTCATGAGTTTCAAAAGTGGTCATTTCAGCCGGAGTAGCGATTTCAGGGTTAATTTTCTCGAGCTTCTCATCGAGGACTTACTCCTTATCCTCATAGCAAGCAATGCTGCGAATGTATCTTATCCATTTGCTAAAGTTCGTCCCATCGAAAGTGACCTTTTGACAAAGGCTCATCAATGTGAAAGAACTAGCAGCAGCGTTGTTTGCGTTCGACATCTACAAATAGAAAGGACAAAGATAGATTAGAATATGAATCCCTAATTATCACCCAATAAGAAAAATTAGGGCTAGGATCCAACAACAATATTTACATATTAGAAAAGGGATGCCGTAATCCAACATGCAAATAATATGAAGGTAAGTGAATGACGATTCACTAATTCTCCACCATAAAACATAACTTTAAGTCCTAAATGTATTGAGAATTCCTAGGTTCAGATGAGATTCATTGAAACTATTCAATGGCATGTTTAAATCTCGATATGCCCCTCTTGTTTGTGACTGGGATACCGAGGATCACAAAGCGGGTGTGAATTACCATGCAAATTCACATGGTGCCTTCATTGTAACGATCACCTATTTGATGTGTCGGTAAACCACACACGCTCCATCGAACTATGATAAACAATGAATCACCCTTTGCCGCCTTTGCTTAGAACCAATTTGTGTGCCGGTAAACCACACACGCTCCACTAACTTCTTAGCAAGGGTGCAAAGTGTAATTTCATGGGATTGCATCAATTCACTTTTCCTAAAGTAACTAGGACTGGGAAATTTTAAAAAAAATGTGTAGTTACTTTGTATTTCATATTATACTTTTAATGAGAGGATGAGGCTGCCCTATCCTACCCACTCGGCTAACGACCCTCCACCGATCAAGCAATCAGTGGGTGTGAGTGTAGACCCATTAAGCGCCATTTTATAGGCCGCAACCTTATACCCATCTTATAGATCGGCTTCGTGAATGAGGCCTACTAACGGTAAGACTAGCATTTTAGTTATATATATATATATATATATATATATATATATATATTATCTTGTAATATTATATTAGTATAGGGTTGTATTTTAAACTTTTTAAAAATCTAGGGTTTGAAACTTAAATTGTCTAAATTAAAACTTTTAATCACAAAACATAAATTTCAAAACTTGAGGACAAGTTTTAAACATTTAAAACATGGAGGATCAAATAACAAATAATTTTAATTAACAATTAATTCCACAATTATCCATATTTGATTTATTCAAGATTTATTGTAAGATAACTACCAATTTAATCAAAATAATTAATTAATTATCATATAACGAAATTAAATATTTTATTAGTTGATAAATATATTTAATTAGATCAAGATTATAGTCATATATATCAAAAAATCGGATAAGGGTTGATCTAATATGATTAAGGCAAGTTTCCATAAAATAATCATCAAAAAATCCCGAATCTGGCATTTCCTGACGCTTGGACTCGCCGAGTGCACCAAGCTGGACTCGCCGAGTCAGGCCAACTCGCCGAGTCCACTATGGAACTCGCCGAGTCCATGACTCAGAAACACAAAAATCGAATTTTGCAAATAAGATTCAAACAAACAAGCAACAATTTAATAGAAACCAATCTAGGCTTTGATACCACTGATGAGTTTTAGCCAAAAGAACTTTCCTATGTGCGCATGCAAAACCCTAATGCTTGGATCTAGGCTTTCTAATTAAACATGCTTTGAATCCAAGACTTCTAATAACTAAATAGGTATAAGAACAATACAAAATCAGATCTAGAAGTTTACCTTTGAATCTCTTGTATGATCTTGTTGTCTTGGAGCTCTAGAGTCACAATTGTCACTCCTCTAATGGCTTACAAACACCAACTAGCAAAGAGGATGATTTGAGAGAGAGGTTGGAAGGAAATCGGCCAGGGGTACTCTACTTTATATGAGATGCCGATTTCCCTTTCTCAAGGGATCTATTTATACTTGTTGACTCCTTAGGGTTTCACCTTTAAACCCTAGTTGGATAATCTTTCCTTAAAGCAATCCAAATCCTTACCTTAGATAAGCCTTGGACGATTTTGAGCTATCCCAAGCCCTAGAATCCGTCCATCCCTTATCCCTTAAGGATTTATAGTCTAAAGTGTAACTATCAAACAATTGACAGTTTATACCCTCTTATTTAATTAATCTCTTTAAGTCACCAAATTAATACTAATTAATCTATGACTTATATTAATCAAATAACAATATTATTATTCCTTATATTATTCTCATAATATACTAATAATATTTATTCTCTCATAATAAATAATCCTATCAAGTTGCTATGGTGAAGGCAACCCAAAAGGACCATGCACAATCGGGTTCAAATACTTGCCTAATATAGTTGCAGCCTTAGACACTATTCCAACATTAATCTCCCTAGGCTGGGTCACAAACTGAATGGCGACAAGAAAGCACGACAAGTTACAAAGGAAACACAATAGCTGCCCTGACTTGATGACGTTCTTATTGATACACTAGTTTTTATTTATAAATTCCTATCCAATCTCAACTAGTCTAAAACAAAAATAATTAGTGTACTTAATCGTGAAGTAATATAAGTTAAGGTAAGAAAGGGTGTCGAAAACAGGGAACGAGAATGATTTAGATCAAATAATTCAAATATTAATTAAATTAAAAAAAAGGAAAAATGGGGTTTTTGAGTAAACTAACTTAAACTAGTTTTAACGCTCAATTAATCAACGAAACTAAAGAACTAAATGGAAACAATAAATAAGAAGTACTTCCTCTAGAATATGAATTCCCCAAGTTTTTATGTTTGATTTATTAGAAGTGCAATGGATTGATGAATTGATTGCCGAATTGTAATATGATTAGTTATATTGATCGGATTTCCTAACACTAATAATTAATGAACAACTAACACAATGATAGTGCAATTAGTGAACACATAAGTAATTAAATACTACCTCTGTCCCAAATTGATAGTCCACTTTTGACTTTTGAAGTCTTTTTTCTTCAACTTTGACCTTAAATATTTTTGTTTTTGATAGATAATACTTAATGCAAAATATATGAATGGATTGTATTTTAAATGTTTTTTTTTTTCATTTTTATAAGTTTTATGAAGTAATATATAACACAAATAAAAATACTTAAGGTCAAAGTTGAAGAAAGAAGACTTCAAAAGTCAAAAGTGGACTATCAATTTGGGAAGGAGGGAGTATATTCGAACTATGAACGATATGATCTAGTGATTTATTTTCAATGATCATGAAAATATATCTAAGCATAGCATGGATATCTAATACTCTCTAACACAATCAAAGTCACTGTAACATCCAGAATTTCAGGTATTATATTTATTCATTTTATTTCAAGTTTTGTGGAAGAACTCGGCGAGTTGGTGCGTAGACTCGCCGAGTAGAGACGCGATTTCTCACCCGGATTAATGACCGGACTCGACGAGTCGCATTGGTGGACTCGGCGAGTCTGCGCTGTTTAATGAAACCCTAATTTCTCGGGTTTGGGACCTATTTATAGGGCCTTATGGCCGTCATTTGTGCTCACCAGCCCCCAGAGCGAAACCTAGTGAGCTTGAGCGATTGGAGTGAGAGAGGGAGCCATTGTCGACCTTGGAGGTGTTGTCTAACAAGGAAAAGGAAGCTATAGCCAAGAGGAAGCAAGAGGGTTAACTTCCTGAAGATCTGAGGTCCAGAACATCACGTTTGAGGTACCATTTTCGAACCATTTTCTGTTGTGGTGATGTTCATGTTGATTTAGGGCTTATTGATCCCTTTTTGTGAGTAGATCTAGTGCTCCCATGGTCCCTTAGCGAGTTAGGTTCTGGATCTGGACCCATGGAGGTCCAGAGTGCCTCTTTGTCAAAGCTTTATATGAGTCTATGGAGGTTTTGGTTTGGGATCATTGTATTTGAGGTTAAAACACCATTTATGAGTCAACAGGTATGATATGAGCGCCAAGACATCAACTTTACGTGATAAATAAGCTTGGAAAGACTGGATCTATGAGTTAGAGGAACAGATCTGACCTTAGAAGGTCGTTTGGGGTTGTGCATGGAATGCACTCGTCGAGTCCATGGGCAGACTCGACGAGTTGGAGCGAGTTGTTATGTGTTTTCGAACCAGGGGTTGAGTAACCGAGTTGGGTGAGTGACTCGGTGAGTCGGAAGGGATTCAGAGGAATCGGGTCCCTGTAGGGACTCGGCGAGTCCACGCCAGACTCGGCGAGTTGGGTTGACCGTTGACCATTGACCAGAGTTGACTGGTGTTGACTTGGTAGAATTAGTCAACCATAGCTGGGATAGTGTTAATTAGAGATATACTTGTGTTATAGGAGGACGATAGCTCGGGAGATCGAGCACTAGTGATTTCCGGGATTTACGAGTTACCGAGATACGCGAGGTGAGTCTTCTCACTATACTTTACCTTGAGTAGCTAATTAGAGTTATGTGATACAGTGTTGTATGTTATATATGTGTTATGTGCTGCACTAAATTATTCTATGTGATTTATGTTGTGCATCCTACAGAGTTAGAACCGGAAGGTTCACAGAGATAGAGCCTGAGGGTTCATAGAGTTGGGTGCACGTACCCACAGAGTTATAGCCTCGAGTGGCTAATATGTGTTATATATATATATGGTATTTTGGGGAACTCACTAAGCTTCGTGCTTACAGTGTTTGGTGTTATTTTTTTCAGGTACTACTGAGGATCGCGGGAAGGCGCCGGCCTGATCAGTACACACACGGGATTTTTATGCTATGAGATCTTGGGATTGTATATGCTATAAATTTGAGTTTCAAACAATGATGTTTTTATGAATAATAAATGAATTATGTTTTTATAAAATGCGAAAAATTGTTTTGAAATTTACGGTGTTACAAGTTGGTATCCGAGCCTTGGTTTGAGGGATTCGAGTACACCTTCGAGCGTATTTGAACTCAAACTGAGGATTTGAGAAATATTTTCAAAAGAGAACCAATTTTTTTTTGACAGAGAGTAAAAGATTTTTGGAAAACGCAGAGCAGAGTCGTGTGTACGATCAGTCAGCGCCCGAACGCTGATTTCCCAAGATACCTTTATGTTATATGCTTATGATATTGACACGATGTATTCTCGTGCTAGAGTGGGCTAGGTACTCCTATTAGGACTAGAGTGGCCTGATTTGTGATGCCTTAGCCTAGGGGGAGGTGAGCTGCTATGAGATGCTTTAGAGTGAGTAGGTAGCAGCGAGGAGCTTATGAGAGATCTGTTAGAGAAAGGATTTTGCATAATAGAGTACTTGGGACTTGGGATCCTAGGAGGAGGACTTGGGGTGTATACTGACGCGGTGTGGAAGGTAGTATTGGGCCCGTACTACTAAAAACACCGGGACGGTGTACAGTTCAAGTAAGAATCTTCGGGATGCCGGGGATCAAGGAGGGACGAGTTATCAAGTGCGAGTATGCTCGAGTGAGTTTCTAATATATCGTATGTTGTTTTTCAGAGGTAGATCATGGTGAGGACACGTCATGCGCCAGAGAGCAGCGAGACCAGTGATGAGGAGATCCACCGGATCATCCATGAGGAGGTGGCTGCGGCCATCAGGGCAGAGATACCAGAGATGTTCAGGTCTATCAAGCCCACGCTGATTGAGACTTTTGCCGGGCGTTATGCCGCTCATTCTGAGGCTGCTGTTGCAGTGGCCACCGCAACCATTGCTGGTGCTAGGCCGCAAGGGGGTGACTCGTTGTTGTTGAGGGAGTTCAGCAACACGAAGCCACCAGAGTTTGATGGGACGCAGGATCCGATTGCAGCGATGAGATGGGTATCTGACATTGATGGGTGTTTCTATACATGCTCGTGCCCGGAGCACTTGAGGGTTCGGTTTGCGCTGAACCAGCTTCGCCTTGGGGTGAAGGATTGGTGGAAGTTCACGACAGCACACTATTCTCCAGCAGAGCTTGCTGCAGTGACCTGGGAAATGTTCACCACCATGTTTCGTGATGAGTACGTTCCCCTGGTGGAACAGGATCGTTTGGCACTGGAGTTTTTGACCCTCAAGCAGGGTACGGAGTCTGTTACGGTTATTACCAGGATGTTTCATGAGAGGGCGATGTTATGCCCTGAGCACGTGTCTACTGAGTAGGCACGTATGAGCCGTTATTTGAGTATTTTGAGGAGAGATATTCGGGAGTTTGTGGCGAACTCCTCGTACCGGACATTTTCTGAGCTTCAGGCAAATGCCCGGAAGAGGGAGATCGAGCTAGAGACTAGGCTAGGGAGGAGGCGGATTCTCAGGGGAGGGATCGGCGACCGGCACAATCCCAGCCGGCAGCCAAGCGGGCTAAGCCTGCTGATCCCAGAGCAGGGAGCCAGAAGGGCCGCACTTGTGGAAAGTGCGGCAAGGGTCATGATGGAGTTTGTAGAGCTGGATCTTGCTAAAGTGTGGCAAGGAGGGGCATATGGCCAACGACTGCCCCAAGGGGTTTGCAGTGTGTTTCCACTGCAACCAGACCGGACACCGGAAGGTCGAGTGTCCGTTGCTGCGAGGGTCAGCACAGGGAGCTTCTCAGGGGACTGCCCCTGCTGCGATTAGAGCTTCGGATAGTCGGCCGGTGAAGACCGAGACGCCGAAAACTCGGGGGAGAGCCTTCCAGTTGACTGCGGAAGAGGTTCGCGTAGCGCCCGATGTCGTGGCTGGTATGTATTCTTTCATGTATTTATTTTAATGTTTGAGATTTTGTGCTTATATTATGATATGCGTAGGTACTTTTCTTGTGTGTTTTGTACCTGCTTTGGTGTTATTTGACTCGGGTGCGAGTCGATCTTGTATATCGTTGGCTTTTAGTCAGCACATCAATATTAGTCGGGAGGCGTTGAGTCGACCTCTGAGAGTCTCCATCGCCGACGAGAGAGCAGTGTATGCCACAGAGGTGATTCGAGGGTGTCTACTCGAGATCTTCGGTGTAGAGTTTCCTATTGATTTGGTCTCGATTGCGATGGGGGACGTCTGTGTCATCGTAGGCATGGATTGGTTAAGCAGATTTGGAGCCGTTATCGATTGCGAGCGGCAGCTGGTGACTATGCGAGACCCAAGTGGGGGAGTTCGTACGATATACGGTGAGGGTACCCGTCCCGATTCAGCGTTTTGTTCGGCTGCTAGAGCGAGACAGAGTCTACAGCAGGGTTGTAGTGGTTTTGTAGCATATGTGATGGATATGCGAGTTGGTGCAGAGAGACCGAGTGCGGTTGACGAGGTTCCGATAGTGCGGGAATTTCCGGATGTCTTTCCCGAGGAGTTACCGGGTGTGCCTCCCGAGAGGCAGTTTAAGTTTCGCATTGATTTGATTCCGGGGGAAGCACCTATTGCCAAGGCGCCCCATCGCCTTGCACCTGCATAGATACAGGAGTTATCCTCGCAGCTTCAGGAGCTGCTGGGGAAGGGGTTTATTCGGCCGAGCAGCTCGCCGTGGGGAGCACCGATCCTTTTTGTGAAGAAAAAGGATGGTTCGCACTGAATGTGCATAGATTATCGAGAGCTGAACAAGCAAACGGTCAAGAACTGTTATCCTTTGCCAAGGATCGATGATTTGTTCGATCAACTGCAGGGAGCATCTTGGTTTTCCAAGATTGATCTGAGATATGGATATCATCAGATGAGGGTGCGTGAGGAGGATATCCAGAAGTCCGCGTTCAGGACTCGTTATGGGCATTACAAGTTCGTGGTGATGCCCTTCGAGCTCACCAATGCGCCTGCAGCATTCATGGATCTCATGAACAGGGTATGTAGACCGATGTTGGATCGATCAGTGATTGTGTTCATTGATGACATTTAGGTGTACTCGAGATCCAGGGAGCAGCATGAGGAGCATTTGCAAGAAATCCTCAGTGTGCTGAGATCGGATAGGCTTTATGCCAAATTCTCCAGGTGCGATTTTTGGTTGCGAGAGGTGCAATTCCTTGGTCACCTCGTTAACCAAAAGGGGATCTTGTTCGATCCGGCCGAAATCTCCTTCCGAGATCAGGAGTTTTCTAGGGTTGGCCGGCTATTATCGGAGGTTCATCAGGGATGTCTCCAAGATTGTTGTTCCTCTCACCAGGTTGACCCGGAAGGGTGTAGTGTTCAGCTGGGGCCCAGCACAACAGGCCTCATTTGAGACTCTTCGCCAGAGATTGTGCGAAGCCCCGGTGTTGGCTCTTCCAGAGGGAATGGAGGACTTCGTGGTGTATTGTGACGCATCGATATCTGGATTGGGCGCGGTGTTGATGCAAAGAGGGCATGTGATCGCGTACGCATCAAGGCAGCTGAAGCCTCACGAGGCAAGGTATCCCACCCACGATCTAGATTTGGGGGCTGTGGTGTTCGCCCTCATGTTTTGGCGCCATTACCTGTATGGGGTTCGGTGTACGATATACACGGACCACAAGAGTTTGAAGTATTTGATGGATCAGCCAAACTTGAACATGCGTCAGAGAAGATGGTTAGATGTAGTAAAGGATTATGATTGTGAGATCCTATACCACCCGGGCAAGGCTAATGTGGTAGCCGACGCCCTGAGTCGTAGGGCAGAGAACGCCCCGATTCGGGATATTTGTATGAGATTGACGGTGATGACTCCGGTGTTGGACACCATCAGAAGGGCTCAGGCTGAGGCAGTAAGACCGGAGAACCGTAAGAGAGAGCGTATTATCGGTCAGGTATCAGAGTTCGTAACCAATAGCAGAGGGCTTATGACCTTCCAGGGTCGGATTTGGGTACCGTTTGTTGGAGGAACGCGTACCATCTTGATGGAGGAGGCGCATAGATCGAGATTCTCGATCCATCCCGGGGCCACTAAGATGTTTCTGGATCTTAAGAGAGAATATTGGTGGCCACGTATGAAGAGAGATGTGGCGTGGTTTGTTGTGAGGTGCCTAAACTATCGTAGGGTTAAGGCCGAACATCAGAGACCGCATGGTAAGTTGCAACCACTGGAAATCCCAGAGTGGAAATGGGAGCGGATATCCATGGATTTTATCACCAAATTGCCGAAAACGGCAAGGGGCGTCGATGCGATTTGGGTGATAGTAGACCGTTTGACAAAGAGCCCTCACTTTCTCGCAATTAGTGAGAGCTCTTTTGCGGAGAAGTTAGCAGAGGTATATGTGAGAGAGGTGGTATCGCGGCATGGGGTGCCGTCCTCGATTGTGTCAGATCGAGATGTGCGTTTCACTTCCAGATTTTGGAAGAAATTCCATGAGGAGTTGGGTACGAGGCTGCATTTTAGTACCGCATACCACCCACAGACTGGCGGTTAGAGCGAGCGGGCGATTCAGACGCTCGATGACATGCTCCGAGCATGCGTGTTGGATTTTGGCGGAAGTTGGGACACGTACTTGCCCTTAGCGGAGTTCTCGTACAATAACAACCATCATTCGAGCATTGGTATGCTGCCTTTTGAGTTGTTGTATTGGAGGAGGTGTCGGACTCCCATTTGTTGGGGAGAGGTAGGGCAACGAGTGATGGGTAGCACAGAGATTGTGCTTCAGAAGACAGAGCAGATACATCGGGTTAGGCAGAGATTGTTGACCGCTCAGAGCCGCCAGAAGAGTTATGTGGATAGGCGACGATCCGAGCTTGAGTTCCTGGTCGGTGATTATGTTCTCCTGAAGGTATCTCCTTGGAAAGGAGTGATTCGATTCAGGAAGAGGGGCAAGCTAGGGCCCCGGTATATTGGGCCGTTCAAAGTAATCGCGAGGGTGGGCAGGGTAGCGTATCGCCTGGAGCTACCTGCAGAGTTGGAGCGGATTTATAATACCTTCCATGTGTCTCAGTTGAGGAAGTGTATAGCCGACGAGTCGGCGGTAGTGCCGTTAGAGGATATTGAGGTGGATGCGAGCCTGAACTACGCGGAGAGACCAATTGCGATCGTGGATCGGAAGATCAAGGTTCTGGGAAACATCGGAAAGGATCCGAGTTGACTTGGGAGCCAGAGCGGGAGATGCGTGAGCAGCATCCGGAGCTATTTCAGGGATGAGACTTCGAGGGCGAAGTCTGATTCAAGTGGGGGAGAATTATAACATCCGGAATTTCTGGTATTGTATTTATTCATTTTATTTCAAGTTTTGTGGAAGAACTCGGCGAGTTGGAGCGTAGACTCGCCGAGTAGAGACACGATTTCTCACCCGGATTAATGACCGGACTCGACGAGTCGCATTGGTGGACTCGGCGAGTCCGCGCTGTTTAATGAAACCCTAATTTCTCGGGTTTGGGACCTATTTATAGGGCCTCATGGCCGTCATTTGTGCTCACCAGCCCCCAGAGCGAAACCTAGTGAGCTTGAGCGATTGGAGTGAGAGAGGGAGCCAATGTCGACCTTGGAGGTGTTTTCTAACAAGGAAAAGGAAGCTATAGCCAAGAGGAAGCAAGAGGGTTAACTTCCTGAAGATCTGAGGTCCAGAACATCACGTTTGAGGTACCATTTTCGAACCATTTTCTGTTGTGGTGATGTTCATGTTGATTTAGGGCTTATTGATCCCTTTTTGTGAGTAGATCTAGTGCTCCCATGGTCCCTTAGCGAGTTAGGTTCTGGATCTGGACCCATGGAGGTCCAGAGTGCCTCTTTGTCAAAGCTTTATATGAGTCTATGGAGGTTTTGGTTTGGGATCATTGTATTTGAGGTTAAAACACCATTTATGAGTCAACAGGTGTGATATGAGCGCCAAGACATCAACTTTACGTGATAAATAAGCTTGGAAAGACTGGATCTATGAGTTAGAGGAACAGATCTGACCTTAGAAGGTCGTTTGGGGTTGTGCATGGAATGCACTCGTCGAGTCCATGGGCAGACTCGACGAGTTGGAGCGAGTTGTTCTGTGTTTTCGAACCAGGGGTTGAGTAACCGAGTTGGGTGAGTGACTCGGTGAGTCGGAAGGGATTCAGAGGAATCGGGTCCCTGTAGGGACTCGGCGAGTCCACGCCAGACTCGGCGAGTTGGGTTGACCGTTGACCATTGACCAGAGTTGACTGGTGTTGACTTGGTAGAATTAGTCAACCATAGCTGGGATAGTGTTAATTAGAGATATACTTGTGTTATAGGAGGACGATAACTCGGGAGATCGAGCACTAGTGATTTCCGGGATTTACGAGTTACCGAGATACGCGAGGTGAGTCTTCTCACTATACTTTACCTTGAGTAGCTAATTAGAGTTATGTGATACAGTGTTGTATGTTATATATGTGTTATGTGCTGCACTGCATTATTCTATGTGATTTATGTTGTGCATGCTACAGAGTTAGAACCGGAAGGTTCACAGAGATAGAGCCTGAGGGTTCATAGAGTTGGGTGCACGGACCCACAGAGTTATAGCATCGAGTGGCTAATATGTGTTATATATATGGTATTTTGGGGAACTCACTAAGCTTCGTGCTTACAGTGTTTGGTGTTATTTTTTTCAGGTACTACTGAGGATCGCGGGAAGGCGCCGGCCTGATCAGTACACACACAGGATTTTTATGCTATGAGATCTTGGGATTGTATATGCTATAAATTTGAGTTTCAAACAATGATGTTTTTATGAATAATAAATGAATTATGTTTTTATAAAATGCGAAAAATTGTTTTGAAATTTACGGTGTTACAGTCACCAATTAATATTATCCAACCCTAGGCTTATGATCAAAGTCCAATCTATACAAACCTAATGCTCATAGATTCATATGATTCAAGTACATGAAGCTCCTTGAGGTTGAGGGTTCAAGACCCACTGTGGACATAGGTGGAATAATTTAAGGAGTACTTTAGTATATATTTGTATTTTCCGTTTAAAAAAAATACTCAACGATAAACAATAAAAATCATAACTTTAACTGGGAAGGTAAAGCAATCAATCGAACACAAGTAAAAACCAAGTTCAATTAATCCTACTAACGAAAGGGGTTCATCAACATCTAGTGAAAGTAAATATTTTTACACCGTATTCACTAAACTAAATTAGAAAAATATCAGCAAAAGAATGCAAGACGGGATCATCAAGCAAACCCGAAGTGAAATCTTCATGTATTAGCGCTTGAATCTTCAAATCTTAGCTCCAGTTGAATCTCAAATTTCAAAATCAACCCTTGGAGGGTTTTTCCTCGCGGATAATCACAACTCTAGGGCCTCAAGTCCTCACCCTCTAGGAAACGACATAATGTCTGGAACATATATATATATATATATATATATATATATATATATATATATATATATATATATACACCTTCCAAATTTTGGAACATATATATGGTTAAGAGGCACCACTTCGTGGTCTTCTTGGACCAATTATCACGAATTTCCATTCACCACATCATGGTGGTTGGTTTTCACATTTTGGCCCAAACACGAAAGTCGTCTGAAATTTTGTCTAGTTTTCAGATCATTTTGAAACGCCTTAATCAGAGTTACGAGTCATGAGATATGATGAAAAACTGACGAGGGTTCAAGCTGCCAGTAACATCTTTTTGTGTATTTTTCAACTCCATTCTCCTCCTTTTGCATCCCATCTCCCATTTTAATTGTAATTGAAATTTTTCAAGCATATTAAATATCATATATGTTAAAATATAACATTTTAATCAAATATATTAAAATAATGGTCTAATATATATATATATATATATATATATATATATATAGTTAAATAAGGTTATATCTACGCCACACTTATCTTTTGATTGCCGTCAAGCAAACTATATTTTTATTATGTTATATCAAAACTTTGCCCACCAACATCACGTAGAATAACCCAATTTGAATTCGCAAATTATGTCTCGCCTCAATGCATATATTTGTGTTTATACCCTTATTACTTCCATATCCTAAATACTCACAATCCTCATAAACGTTCCCTATTTATTTTGAACAACACTCATTTCTGCATCTCTCCGAATACATCCTCAGAAAACTTTCTTAACTTCAAGGTAGATTTTTTTAATTTCCCAAGCATACACGTGATAAAATAACCTAGAAAGAAAAATTACAAATCAAATAATCCTTTGGCAATCTGCCTTATTCTTCACTTCTTTAAGATCATCATACTTTGCAAACTTTTATTCACTCAACAACTTTTGACAATTTTTTCCTTTTTTTTCCACAACTTTTTTTATTTTTTTCTTTTTTCCGTATCTTACTTTTTTTTCTCTCAAACTAAAAACCTAAAAGAAAAAACATATGCTTAAGGAAAGGAACTTAATGCCAACCCTTATTGATTAAAGGTATTAGCCTAAAGTGCAATGACTACATAAGCTTTCATCGATACATTTCAAGTACACGATGCAAAATATATTATGTCCCTCAAACTACACAAGTTCACATTTTTTGTCTGATGATTTCACTAGAACTGGGAAGCCACAAATATACTATAACATATTAGCTTAACTAAACCTTTAAATTCGCATCAAATTATCCCAAAAAATACTAACAAACTTAGTTCTAACACAAGCAAAATTTAAAATTTTCTAGATTTTTCTAAATTAGACCATTTTTTCAAGTCTTTGTTTTCATTTTTTTTTTAAATCTAGCACATATATTTTGTCTAGCTTAATCTTTTCTTTTAATTTGATCCCATACCCCACACTTAAATTATACAATGCCCTCATTGTATACAATAACAATTAAAACATATAAAATAAAATATGGTGAAAATGAACAAACTCGCCTTGGTTGTGTAGTCATGCGATCGGATGATTGTCGTGGGTGGCTTATCGATACTAAGCTTGACTTTGTCTGCTGGATCAATTCAGAATCTAAACATCCTTACTAAATTTGTTGGACTCTTGACAACAAAATAAGAAGTGGACAGTTAAACTTCACAGCTCGAAAATTTCACTGGGGCGTTGCGACATCATGGCAAGTTGTTGGCCACGACGTGGTCCCTATACAATTTGGAAATCACGAAAAAATCTTTGTCACGACGCACAGTGACAATTTGCGTGTTGCGGTCTTCAAATTTTAGAAAATTAGTCATGATGTAATAAAAATTCGAGTCTAGAGGTAGCTAGGCTCGTGTTGTGTCTTCATGAAAACTCTAAATTCTTCATCACTGAATAAATCGACTAATATCGAAGTAGCTAATTTCTTGTCGGGTACCTGGTATATATATATATATATATATATATATATATATATATATATATATATATATATATATATAGCATTAATAGCACAAAAGACTCCTCGATTTTAGCTCCATGTCGAATGTATACTCCACACTTATTTGTGTGTCATGCTTCTTGCCTTCTTCTCGTAATACTCCACCCCACGCTTGCATTTTTGCACATCGTCAATTTTTTAGCTAAAAATTCTTTTGCAAAAAAAATAAGAATCATCAAAAGCACTTTTATTCAAAATACAACTAAAAATAAAAATAATAAAAAATAAAAAATAAAACGAAAAGATAACGCAAATTAATTTAAAAGGTCGGGTTGCCTCCCGATAAACGTTTATTTTTGTGTGAGTCTTAAGCTGGAATCTCAACTTAATAAACACCTAATAAAATTGATGTCAATCCATCTGTTGCATTTAATATTCTTTTTAGACTAATTTGTAAAATTTGACTTTTTTCTTCTGAATTGTCCAAACGAGATTTAATCCATATAATCCAAGAATCTTGACAACGGTTGGAACTGGTTGCACACTCATCAGAAATGGACGTACTTCAAAACTTTCTCCAAAGTTGGAATCATCATCCCATGCTTCAAAACACAAACCAGAAAAACATGGGCCATGTTGTGGAAATGGTCAATCCACGACATGGTTCCTGCATTTCAGCTCATTCTTGTTCTTCGTCTGACTCTTCTGCTAGCAACCTCTCCAGCTCCTCCAAATCTTTTTTTTTGGATCGAATAGATCATCAAGTGTCTGCAACTTACGCTCATGAATAGCATCAGGAGTATCCATTTAAAAATACAACATAAATCTAAAAACTAAACTATAAACAAAATTTAATCAACAAATAAAAAATTCTAACTAAACGCAAACCGTTCCCCAGGAACAGCGGCAAAAACTTGATGTGTTTATTTATACACTAGTTTTTTATTTATAAAGTCCTATCTAATCTCAACTAGTCTTAAATACAAATAGGCAGTGTACCTAGTCGTAAAGTATTGTAGTTTAAGGAAAGAAATTGTGTCGAACACAGGGAACGAGAATGATTTAGTTCAAATATCTCAAACGTTAATTTAATTAATAATTGAAAAGTAAAGATGGGGGTGTTTGTAAACTAAATTAAACTAGTTTTAACACTCAATTAGTCAAGGAAACTAATGAACTAAATGGAAACAGTAAATAAGAAGTACTTCCACTAGAATACGAACCCACCAAGTTTTTATGTTTGATTTATTAGAATTGCAATGGATTAATGAATTGATTACCGAATTGTAATATGACTAATTATCTTGATTAAATTTCCTAATACTAATCATTAATGAACAACTAACACAATGATCATGCAATTAGCGAACACGTAATTAATTAAATATATTCAAACTATGAATGATATAATGATCATGACAATCAATATACGCATAGCATGGATATCTAATGCTCTCTAATATAATCAAAGTTACCGATTAATATTATCTAATCCTAGGCTTATGATCAAAGTCCTAGTCACACAAACCTATTGATCATAGATTCATATGATTCAAGTATATCAAGATAGAATGATCATGTAATCCTAATAATACTCAACAATAAACAATAAAATTCATAACTTTAACATGAAAGGTAAAGCAATCAATCGAACACAAGTAAAAACCAAATTCAATTAATCCTACTAACGAAATCAAAGCATATCAACAAGGGTTCATCAACATCTACTGAAAGTAAAGGTTTTTACACCATATTCACTAAACTAAAGAAGAAAAAAATCACCAGAAGAATGCAAGACGTGATCATTAAGCAAACCTGAAGTGAAATATCGATGTATTAGCGCTTGAATCTTCAAATCCTTACTCCAATTGAATCTCTAGCATCAAAATTGACCCTTAAAGGGTTTTTCTTCGTGAATAAACGCAACCCTAAGGCCTTCACCTCCTAGAAACGACATAATTTTCAAAATATATATACTTTCCAAATTCTGGCCTCCACGACGTGATTAAGAGGCACCACATTGTGGTTTTCATGGATATCTCGTATTCTCCAAGTCAACTCAACGATCACGAAACCACGTTATGGTGGTGATCACCATGTCGTTGTGGTTGGATTTCACATTTTGGACCAAACATGAAAGTCGTCCAAAAATTTGTTTAGTTTTCAGATCATTTTGAATCGTCTTAATCGGAATTATGAGTCATGAGATATGGTTAACAAACTGACAAAGGGTCTAGCTGCCAGCAACATCCTTTTTGTGTCTTTTTCAACTCCATTCTCCTCCTTTTGCATCCTAGCTCCCATTTTAACTGTAACTGAAAATTTTCAGGCATATCAATTATCATATATCTTAAAATATAATATTTTAATTAAATATGTTATATCTCCTGAGTAAGACAGTGCTGCTTTGCTACACCAAAAGAACTTATCAGACCCCGGAAAAAATGCAAATGATGCCAAAACCAAGTGAGTTCCTTCTCAAGGAGGGGAATGGCCAATCCTTGGATGTCCTAGTAGAAATTACCTCGAATCAGAGCAAGATTCAAAGGACCTTCATAGAGAACGAAACAACAAACAAAGAGGGACTTGGAATAAGCCTCTGCCAGGCACAAGATGTCGGAGCAGAACGCTTTCTCGCTCGGTGAATCTCTATATACCACCAACGGGGTTGATGTTGCCCACATGACCAAAGATCAGAAGGCCCAAAGATACCAAAACACATAGCAAGAATTGACACGATTAAGTGGGGATTTCAAGGTCGAACAGACCCCCCGAGAGGAAGTCACGAGTACCAACGCTCCAAACAGGTTGCCCTCAGCATCCTTTGACCACCTAATCAAGAAGGTACCGACTGAAGCCCTTTGGGGAAGATACATCAACCAAAATCAGATGACCAATGCCATGGAAATCTCCAATCAGCTCAAATGTTCGTTGGATCACTTCTCGCACGAGTCTCTTCCAAGCGATCTCCCAGATGACAAGAAGACCAGCGTAAAGGTTATGCAACTCATAATAAGGAAGGTGCAACCTGAAAAAGAAAGACACTTGACCTTAGAAAGGAATCAGGCAAGCAAAAACAGAGCATGAGACCCAAAAGAAATATCACCACTTGGGATTACAAATAGGTCGCTGCGAGGGCCAAATTTTGGTGCAAACACCAGAAAGACGAAGCAACGTCCAAAAATGAACATACTCAACAAGAAACATGAGACCACTAGACCCCACCAAGCTACCCACATGGTAAACACCAAAAATCACCACACTAGGTGCATGCGATTTGAAAGCTCCAAAACTGGAGACTAGGCATCGGAAGGCAATGATCTAGCCATGCATGACCCCAGAGCAAGATAAATGCTTCCAGGTAATGTGCGAGCAGGACTACAAACATACTCCAAGATGGAGTTTGTGTCCTAAGAGTTTAGGACGGAGGAGTCACTCTGTAGACCTGGAGTGCATGCATTTTGCACCACCATCCCTAGAGCAAGGAGAAAGGTCCAAATAAGGCACACCCAAGGCGAGGGTAATGTAATCAAACTCCGAACGGATAATCATACCCCAGCAAGCCAGACCAAGAGCTAGATCTTGGATTCAGCTATGATGTAGTCATCTCTCTTTCTTTACTCACAAAACAATGTAGATGTTTCTAAAACATTATCAATGAAGTAACAAAGTCTGACTATAAAAAACTGTTACAACGTTTTTTACTATCCAAGCATGGTACCATTTAAACAATAGGTTGTATATGTTTACCAAATGGTAACAAGGACTGATCATCCACATCATTTGAGCAAAACCATTGTGAAAATCCAATCACAGGATTCAAAGGCTCATAAAATTTCCCTAAATATTTCAATTTAGCCCAAAAGACCACAACTCTCAACCATGACATGAATAAAGGCTTCAAAGGCTTATAACGTTTCCCTTGAAACAAATAATACCTAAGTCCTAAATGCCTTGAGGTGCGATCTCGACATGACTTAGATGATTAGGACAGGTGTAACGTCTGGTTCCTAGTATGTATTTTAATAAAGAACTATTTATTTTTGCAAAGGGACTCGACGATTTGGAGTCCCTAGACTCGTCGAGTAGGAACGAATGAATGGACGCAGGACTTGAAGTCTACTCGACGAGTCGAGAGGCCTCAACTCGACGAGTAGGGCTGCCATAGTGAAACCTTAATTTTCAGAGTTTACACCCTATTTAAAGAACTTAACACCCCATCGTGGCCTCCCTCATCGCCTCCTATAGTCCAGAAAACCATAATTCGTGAACTTGAGCTTTGCGAGTGTCTGTGTGTGAAAAAGAAGTGATTTCTTGGTGTTTTATTGAAGGATGGAAAACTAGAAGTGATAGGTTGAAGGAAGGAGCTTTGGATCTAGAAGAAGAACTGCATTTCCAGCTCATTTGAGGTATCACGTCTATACCTTGTCTATTCATCTATTAGAACCCTTCATCGAGTAGTTTAGGGCTTTAAGGAACCATTCATGGATACAAGCATGTTTAGGGTCAAGACATCAGACCCAGAGTCTTTGAGGGACTCCATGACATAAAGGTGCCAACTTTATCGCCATGGGAGTCCCATGTATCATAAGAACCACTTTTAGAGCCTTTGTGAGCTAAACAACCCATGAATCAACGTAAATTTTGTAGCTTTACGTGTTATATAGACCCTAGGAGGCCAAATCTATGTTCTAGATGCTTTAAGCCCGACTAAAGTCGACTGGATATGTTTGGACTTTGGGGGACTTAGCGAGTCGTTCATACGACTCGGCGAGTTGGGTCATGGTTCCCCAACCTTTTATGTTACTGAGCAAACTTGTTGAGTCTCGAAGAGGACTTGGCAAGTTGGACGTGTTTATGGACTTAAGGATCAAAGAACTCGACGAGTCTAAGGATGAACTCGGCGAGTTGAGAGCAAAATGTCCCAACTGATATGAAGAGGATCTCGATGAGTTCAAGGATGAACTCGGCGAGTTGTGAGGGAAATACCCCGACTCTGTATGAAAAAGAACTCAACGAGTCTAAGGAAGGACTCGACGAATTCAAACGGAAAGTCTCGATTATGTCATGAGGAGAAACTCAACAAGTTAGAGGGTAACTCGACGAGTTAGATCGCGAGTTCGAGATTCCCTGAATCATGGAACTCGACGAGTTCAGGGACCAACTCGGCAAGTTGAGTCAACCAGGATGTTGACTTGGACTAGAAGGTTAACTTTGACCAGAGTGTTGACATTTGCCTTGACCATTAACCATAGTTGACCCTTAAAGGGGTTATATGTTTGAAAGAGTAATTAAAAGAGATGTTATGTGTCGGAGTTTGAGGAGAGTTGATCCCAAGATCGAGGACAGTTTAGCTACTTCACGACATTGAGGTGAGTTACCTTCCAGTTGAAGTGGGTCTAAGGCACCAAGGTTGGCCCACTAGTAAGAGTTATGGTAGGGATGATTGCCTTTGTGATAATTATCGGGTATGTCGCTATCTGTTATGTTTATGTGCTAGTATGCTATGATGTTATGTGAATTGTGATAGGAGGGGTATGATAGACCCTAGTACCAG
Organism: Lactuca serriola; assembly: GCF_051521515.1. NCBI lineage: Eukaryota > Viridiplantae > Streptophyta > Magnoliopsida > Asterales > Asteraceae > Lactuca > Lactuca serriola. The sequence goes on from NC_136413.1 coordinate 14,586,974, forward strand.
TCGATAGGGTCGAAGGGGTATGCCAGCACCCATATACGCTAGGCAGTATATGATTATATGTTTATGCACTAGGATGTTATGTGGTAGAGTAGGGGGTGAAATAGTCTCCGGTACTGGTCGAAAGGACCGAAGGGGTAGGCCAGCACCCTAATATGTTAGGCAAGGTACCAGTTGAAAGGACCGAAGGGGTATGCCAGCACCTAGATATGGTAGGCTAGGTACCAGTCGATAGGACCGAAGGGGTAGGCCAGCACCCTGATATGATAGGCAGTTACCGGTTGAAAGAGACCGAAGGGGTAGTCCAGTACCCGGATATGTTAGACTGTATGTATGTTATATAGTATGTGGTATGATGGGGAAACTCACTAAACTTTGTGTTTACGATTTTTAGTTTTTGTTTTAGGTCCTTCTTCGAAGGGAAAGGAGCCAGTACGGTAGTAGCGCTTCACACACATGATTTTCCGCACATGAGATTCTTGGGATTTGTACTCTGACATTATTACTATTTTATTAAATGGTTTTGAGACATGTGGTATATGGTTTTTATGACATTAATTAACTTGATGATGTTTTCTTATAAATTGTTTATAAATCGTTATATCAAAAATGAAATTTCTGGCCTTGAATTTTGGGTTGTTACAACCGGAGTGCGACCCTCTAATGCTCAAGACTTAGAACAAATTCCCAAAGGGTAATCAATAAACTTTAGCAAAAAAGGACACCCTAACAAGGAAAACGATATGAAAAGCCCCAATATAGAAGCAATGGGCTATGACCCAAAGAAAGGGCTAGTTCCAAGCTCCCAGGATAAGCCTAAAAGACCATTCCTAGAGTCATAAGTTGGGAAAATCTAGTAACATGGCTAAATCACCAATCTAAAACAAAAATATACCCATCAATCAGAAAGACCTAATTCCTTACGAAACAAGAAATAGTTGTCTTGAGTCCACCCCCAGGGCCAACATGAACCTGGGGGAAGAAGCACCTCAATAAGGAAAAGTAAGGGCATATATACGCTGGTGGCCAACAATAACCACCTGGGACTTAAAGCAAAATCATTATAGAAATGGAAGTAACCATATCATCAAAAAACAAAAAATTGTTATGACGGACAACTCCCGGATTTAAAAGAGCCACGTAGGGCCAAACAACGATCACTTACCAAGCGAATCAAAAGAGGTGCCAGCTCTGGAGGGATCATGTTCTGAAGGAACATCCTCGGCATCGGGATCATTGAACAATTGGTAGAGGCCTCCTAGGTCGAGCTCACACAAGTAGAAATACGAAGTGAATTCAATCTCCATAAAAGCCTTCACAGAGGCTTGCATAGCCTGGGTCAGCTCTAGGGTGGATCTTGACTCCCCATAATCAAACTTTCCAACAACCACCTGCTTTCTCACCGCTTGTTTACCTCCTTCCACGTTGGAAACAATATATGTCGCTTTCATCCGTCTAACTTCAAGTGAGAACTCAACTCTCTCGACCACCTTGTCCACCACCCGAACAACACCCTTCTAGAGCAGCAACATCACGTCATCCTCTGCGTCCTTCCTCCTTAGCTCTTCCGCCTCCAACTTCCCATGTTGTTCCTCCACTCGCCCCTCCAACACATTATTCTCCTCCACCAAGGCTTCAATCCGCTGGGAAAACCACTCCACTGACCCGTCCAAATTCACCACCTACTCCTCTATGGATGCCTTCTCCCCAGCCAAGAGGTCATAACGCTCCTCAAATTTGTGCTTCTCCTCATCCTTCCCCAACAATTTCATCCTCAACTCGTCCCGCTCAACCCTAACAGAGATAAGCTCTACTAAATCTGAATTAAACTAGCGGAGGCACTAAGCGGCAGCCACCAGATAAGGAGAAACCTGAGCTGCCGCGTACTGAAGACTATTGGACATATGAGAGTTGGAGAGAAAATCCAAGGCTTCAATGGTAGTAGGGGGGAATGCAGGAAGACCCCTCTCATACGCAACATGATGTTGCATTAGAAGGGACTCTCGAGTGAGCCCCCACTCTTGGATGTAAATGCCAAGGGCCGCCAAAGGCAGAGAAGAAGAACCTGTAAGAATATTATCCTGCATTGAAGGTGAGGCAGAATCAGGAGAAATTTGAAACCCACCATCCAAATCTTTCCTGGAGACACCTTCCCTGAGGTTGGTAGCACCCTCCGGCTCTTTCTTGGGTTCACAAGGTAATTCGGTTGCCTCTTCATCCATTCCCTTTGGTAGTTTTGAAGTGTCGACATTAGGAATGTCGACAACCACGTACGACTCCCTCAACAGGAAGTCCACATGTCATTTCTTACAAAGACGCCTGCCAACAGTGTTGGAAATGGCCCCTTCAGTAAGCGGGGAGTCTAAGTAGGCCAACCACCACTTAGTAGTCGAGCGGCTCCCTCGATTCACCACTTCCTTCGACGGCACGACCTCCAGATCAGGAGGCAGATGATCGTCGCGAGAAACCCCCTCAACAGGTGCATCTTGGTCAGATTGAGGTTTGTATCCTTGCGCCATAACAACGAAATGTCCAGCAAGCGCCACAGCACGATCACTGGTGACCGGTGGAGGAAGTATCTCCATCTGGGGTACTTCGCGATATTCGAAACTACCCTAGAATATGCTCTGCGGGACCATCTCGAAAGGAATGATCCTCTTGCGACCTGCAACAAATAACAAATTATGTATATAAAGGGATTGGCAAAGCCCCCCACTTCACCCTGTCGAGATATATACAAACGAGGGGATGCACACTCACCATCCTTCTCCACGATAAACTAAGGTATCTTCCCATGTGCCCTCCACGGGGTGATTATACCGTCTGCGGCCAACACGTATTCCTCCCAATCCACCCCGTTGAAGGAAATGGTCCTTAGTTCCCTCCAGCTGGTGCTTATACTGACTGCGGACAACATGTATATCGACTGCAGCCAGCATGTATTCCTCCTAATCCTCCCCATTGAGGCGTCCGGTCGAAGAAATTGGTTCAACGAGGATAGGCGAAACTGAACGTTACAATTTACCCATAACCATTTATTCTCCCGGTTCTTCTAGGGGGGCTTCTAGTTTATGATGATCTCATGGGTGTCCCACCGCTATTAGAATGTATGCAAGTTGGACTAGGTAGAGGAGTTACTTGAAAGGCCAGAATTAAGGAAGCACACCCAAGGCTCAACAGGTCATCTCGAAACCAACTATTTAGGTGACAACATTAGGAGTTAGATCGTCCATAGAGAAGCCATATTCATGCATGATCTCATCAAAGAAGTGGTTGTCGGCAGCTGAAAACCTGCATCGAATATTGGGATGGGCACTCCGACCTTGCCTTCCGGCGGCCGAGAATTGGTCGCCCCCTTTCGAGGATATTGCACCCCATACTCAGGAAGAAAGCCAAATCGGGCATGTTGGGCCTCAAATTTACTTGATGTAGGCTCGATTATGATGCTCGACATTTTCATTGTTAACCGATAACAAGTGTAAGGCGAAAGAGAAAAGAAGCAAAGAGAAAGAAGTGACAGTTGAAGAGCAGGAGATCGCAGAAAAGGAAATTGTCCCTGATAAGGGAAGTTTTAAATGAAAAGTGGGAAATTTGAAAAATTACGATGATGAAACCATCTACGCAGACGACTCCGTCACATTAGTAGATGTCAGAGCCATCTCCATCGAACACGTGTCTTGATCTAAGCTAGAACAACTCAGCTACCCCAAGCTAGCGTTGACGTTTACTAGCCTGTAGGACTTGTTAACGTATCCCTCTAGGAATACGTTAAAGATAATAAGACATTTATCTAAAGGATAACCAAGCTGACAGTCGCTACCCAGCATAAGTGTCAGGCCTAGGTGCTTGCCCTCGCTACCTAACACTTAGACCCCGACGCTCTAGCGCCAAGGTCCAACTCAGAATGAGAAACTCCAGTCTATAGCAAGCCAAAAATTATACTAAACACTTCCCAGAGCAACAAGTGTAACGCTTAGAGCGTTGCCCTTCGGTAGTTCTACACTAATAACAGATAACCGTTAGTGGTGCATGATCCGCTAGTCGAGCAACAAATTGGTCAACTATCGAGGCAGTTCAACAAACGGTTACCAGGCACACTTCCAAGCAACACAGAGAAAAACCCAAAAGCGCATATCAAAGTTGTTACAACCAGAAGTGGTAAAACAATTATCCCTTTAACCCCCATATCTAACAGTAGTCAGATGATGTGCAAAAAACAGAAGAAGAAAACCATCACAAGTCCTTTGAATAGTAACCACGACATGGCAATCCTGCCATGGCGTGGCCATCTGCTGAAAAGAATGACGCTCCTCTAGTCAAGGCTTAGCGACCACCGCTAATATTTCCAAGTTGAGCCAAATTGGATAAAAAAACAGAGGATTACAAGATGTTCCTGAAGCATATTAACTCCTATCCAATAATTATTCTTTTTATTGAAGTAGTGGCCCAAATGCCAAAATATGCCAAGTGTTTAAAGGATTTTCTCACAAATCGAAAGAAGATGGAGGAGACCCCGAATGTGGTTCTAAATGAAAATTACTTAGCCACGATGCTAAATCAACAACCAAAGAAGATGAGGGATCCGTGGAGCTTGAAACTTCCTTGCCAATTTGGGAATTTAGCCACAACTCATGCCCTTGCTGATTTGGGAGCCAGCGTGAATCTCATGCCATATTCCTTTTTTCAAGAAAATGAATCTTCTGGAGCCAAGACCAATCTTCATGGCAATCCACCTAGCCAATAATATGGTGACATTTCCAATAGGTATTTGTGAGGATTTATTGGTTAGAATTGACAAGTTTGTTTTTCCAGCAAATTTTGGCGTGTTAGACATGGAAGAAGATAACCAAGTCCCGATCATTATTAGGAGGCCTTTTCTTAGCCCCGCACGGGCCTTGGTGGATATTAGAGAGTCCAAGCTTACTCTTCGTGTCGGAGAAGATGGTATGACATTTGGAGTCGATAGAGTAATGAAACATTCAAAGATTTGTGACGATTTGGTTTTCTCAATGGACATTTTCGACGCATTATTGGAAAAAGAAATGCAAGGATGGAAGAATAATGACTCAAAGGGATATATGACTCTAAAAGACATTGAATTTGATGCTGAACATGACCTCGCAGAACTAGAAAGGCTTCTGGAGGAAAGCGAGTTCGAAGAAATTCAAAAACAAGCTGAAGACTCACCATGGCGTGGCAATCCTGTCGCATCGTGGCCAAACGGAAAATTACGATCAGTCGAGAAAATTCAAAACACCATGGTGTGGTGATCAGATGCCCACGCCGTGGCGACTGAACAAAGCCCAAAATTGGAATTAAAGCCCTTGCCCGATCATATGGAATACGCTTTCTAGGAAGAAAAAGAGCAGAAGCCTATCATAATGGCAGCTGATCTAGAGCCCAAGGAGATGAAAAGTTTGGTCGAGGTATTGAAGAAAAGAAAAAACGCCATTGCATGGAAGATCACCAACATCAAAGGCATTAGTCCCTCGTATTGCTATCATAAGATTACTCCGGAAGGAGGTGCCAAACCAATAGCACAACCTCAAAGAAGATTGAATCCCAACATGTAAGAGGTAGTCACAAAGGAGATAGTGAAGTTAATGGACGCCAGAATCATATACTCCATTTTGGATAGCCCATGGGTTAGTCCGATTCATGTGGTGCCAAATAAAGGAGGAATGACGGTGGTAGAGAACGAGAAAGACACGCTCATCCCAACTAGAATGTTAACTGGTTGGCGAGTGTGCATCGATTATCACGAGTTAAACAATGCTACTTGCAAAGACCACTTTCCTTTACCTTTTACTGATCAAATGCTCGAACATTTATCCGGTCACCTCTATTATTATTTTTAGATGGTTTTTGATGATATTTCTAGATTCCGATAGATCCAAGAGACCAAGAAAATAAGACAGTCACATGTCCTAGCCGAATCTTTGCCTACACAAGGATGCCTTTCAGATTATGCAACGCATAAGCTACGTTTCAGAGATGCATGACTGCCATTTTTCACGATATGGTAGAAAAGTTCATGGAAGTTTTCATAGATGATTTTTCTGTTTTTGGTTCTTCTTTTGACGATTGTTTGGCTAACCTTGAGTTGATGCTTGCCATGTGTGAAAGGACCAATTTGGTTTTGAATTGGGAGAAGTGTTGCTTTATGGTCAAAGAGGGAATTGTGTTAGGTCACAAGTTTTCCAAAGCGGGATTAAGGTAGATCGTGCAAAGATCGACACCATTTCCTAATTGCCACCCCCAACAAACGTGAAAGGAGTGCGAAGCTTTTTAGGTCACGTGGGATTTTACCGCCGATTCATTAAAGATATATCAAAAATAACAAGACCTTTGACCCAATTGCTTTTAAAATATGTGGAATTCAATTTTTCTAGTGAATGCTTAGAAGCTTTTGAAATTTTAAAAGAGAAATTAACAAATGCCCTCATCATGGTTGCCCAGAATTGGAACCTCCCTTTTGAGCTCATGTTCGACGCAAGTGATTTTGCATTAGGACAAGTTTTAGGTCAAAGGGTTGAAAAACATTTTCAATCAATTTATAATGCAAGCAAAACACTTAACCCAACCCAAGAAAATTACACTACTACTGAGAAAGAGTTATTGGATGTGGTTTATGTGTTTGAAAATTTCCATCCCTATTTGATTTTGTCCAAAACAATTGTTTTTACTGACCATTCTAATCTTAAATATTTGGTTAGTAGTAGGATGTGAAGCCTAGGTTGATTCGATGGGTGCTCTTAATTCAAGAATTTGATATCGAGATCAGGGACAAGAAGGGAATGGAGAATGTGGTTTTTGATCATCTCTCACGATTAGAAAATACGTAGCTTGAAGAATTGAAAGAAGATGAGATCGATGATAACTTTCCCTAAAAATACCGGATGGTGATAGTAGGTGAAGAGCCATGGTACGCAGATATCGTCAACTATCTGAAAATAAATTATCTTCTAAAGGGCTTATCTCATAATTAAAAGAAGAAGCTCTTCTAAGAAATCAAATACTATTTCTGGGATGAACTATACCTATTAAGAAGTTGTTCTGATGGAATCATATGGTGTTGTGTGTTTGGGAGTGACGGCAATGATATTTTGCAACATTGTCATAATGGGCCGACTGGAGGACATCATGTGGCCCAATACATGGCTAAGAAGATTTTTGATGTTGGATTTTATTGGCCATCGATTTTCAAGGATGCTACTACATTTGTGAAGGAATGTGATTCATGCCAGAGGTCGGGTAATATTTCATGTCTAAATGAGATGCCTCAAAATAGCATCCAAGTTTGTGAATTATTTAATATTTAGGGTATCGATTTCATGGGTCCATTTCCAACATCTCGAGGTAACAAGTATGTTTTTGTTTCGGTTGATAATATGTCGAAGTGGGCGGAAGCGCAAGCTTTACCCACTAACGACGCATGTGTAGTCGTTAAATTTCGTAGAAAATTGATTTCTTATTTTGGCATGCCTAGAGCTTTAATAGGTGATCGGGGTGTCTAATTTTTTAATGATTAACTTGCAAAGGTGTTACAAAAATATGGTGTACACTATAAATGTTGCAACACCTTATCACCCTAAAACAAGTAGGCAAACCAAAGTTACTAATAGGGCCTTAAAAAGTATATTAGAAAGATCGGTGATGCATTGTGGGAATTTCAAACCACTTTCAAAACACCAATCGCTACTATGCCTTATAGGCTAGTTTTTGGGGAAAAAAAGTCATTTACCGGTCGGAAATGAACACATGGCTTATTGGGCTTTGAGGACTTGTAACTTTGAACTAGTTGAATTGCTTTCTAATCGTTTGTTGTGTTGGAATAGGTGTCTAAACCAATAACTGAATTAGTATATACTTGAATTATTAGCAAAAGTCTTTTTTGGGTTGCCTTCAAATTTTGTAAGTAAATAGGATGATTTTTAGAGAGAGAGAGAAAGAAAGAAACTGATTTATTGATTTATTATATGATTAATAAATGAATTTATTAATATATTATGAAAATAATGTATTAATTAGAAATAGAAATATTTAATTAACAATTAATTAGAATTAATTTTGGGATTAATTAAAAGTGAAAGGGTTAAAGTGTAATTGTTTAATAGTTGAACAAGAGAGGTTCCAAAACCTTCTTTGGAAGGGGTGGAATATTCATTGCAGATAAATAGAATGTTGGATAATTACCAATTTGAATTAATATTATTTTATTCATTTTAGGGTTATCTAGGGTTTCTAAGTTGCACTATAAAAGGAACCATTGGCCTTGGAATTTCGACTACTCCCTTTCTCAAAGTTAAGGCCAAAATTTCTATCTCCCCTTCCTTCTCTCTTTAAGCCTCCTTGTTGCTAGGGTTGGGTGTGAACCATCAGAGGCACATGAATTCTGATGCTAGCTTCCAAGTGACTACTATAAGGATTTAGATTGATTACCTGCTAGTATAATCAAAAGCTATGTAACCCTAAACCTTTTTTTTGTTAATTTCAAAAATACTAGGGTTGTTATAGGGTTCTTGTTGTTCAATAGAATGCTACTTAAATAGTGTTATGACTAGATCTAATAGGTTGCATGCACCCTTAAGTGTATAAGGTTTTAGCCGCATTATTGCACGAAAAACCCATCATGATGCAGCATAATGCCTTGGATGAGTTGAGAAACGAATCCTACACAAACTCACTGATTTACAAAGACAAAAAAATGGCATGATGCTTAGTATTGATGTTAGTTTAGATTTGATTAATTGTTGCTATTCATCAGAAATGTTGCGAAACCTTATTTCATTTCATGTATTGTTCAAACAAGGTTTTTGTTACTCATTTAATGATTTGAATGGTTCAATTTTAATTTATAAAAATGGTGTTTTTATATTTGAAGCTTTACCTTGTAATGGTGTGTATGAAATTGTAATTTGTGTTGATAGATTAGGAAATAGTGTATTTCATACTGATTCGTCTAATGGTTTAGACAAGGCATGATTGTGGCATTGTCATCTTGGGCACATTAACAAGAAATGCATCGCCCAACTCCAAAAGGATGGAGTCTTGGAATCATTTGACCTAAGGGCAAATGATGAATGTGAATCTTGTCCTTTGGGCATGATGACAAAATCACCTTTCACTGGATCTTGTGAAAGAGGTGAAGGTTTGTTGGACCTCATACATACAGATGTGTGTGGACCCTTCAGATCCACCACAAGAGATACTAATTGGTTTTATGTAATGTTTACCAATGATTATAGTAGGTATGGTTATATCTACTTGATCAAACATAAATCAAAAACTTTTGAAAAGTTCAAAGAGTTTAAACATGAAGTTGAGAATCAATTAGGCAGGAAGATAAAGATGCTACGATCTGATAGAGTAGGAGAGTATCTTAGTATCGAGTTCCACGACTACCTCAAGGAATGTGGAATAGTTCCACAATTGACTCCTCCTAGGACACCACAATTTAATGATGTGGTTGAGAGGCATAATCTGACCTTGTTGGACATGGTTCGTTCGATGATTAATCAAGCCACTCTTCCCATCTCCTTCTGGGGGTATGCCTTAGAGACACTTGCCCATATTGTTAATCTTGTCCCTACTAAGAATGTTGCCAAAACACCTCATAAGACGTGGACAACGAAAGTTCCCTCATTAGCACATATCAAAGTTTGGGGTTGCGAAGCTTTTATTAGACGAGAGACTCATGACAAGCTAGAAGCCAGAAGTGAGATGTGTATTTTAATTGGCTTCCATCAAAAGTCTTTTGGATATTTTTTCTACAACCTAGTGAAAACGTGGTATTTATAGCACGGAGAGAAGACTTTAGCGAGAGAGAACTTATGTGCAAAGAGGACAATGAGATCAAAATTTACCTTGAAGAGATTCAAGAGTCAACCAACGAAGGAACCTTAAAAGACACTAACACTCAACCAGAGGAATAAATTCCAGTTGAGTCAGTTTACAATTCATTACCTATTCGTCGTCATGTGTTCGGTAATTAAACCCGGCTTTGCTTTTTGTATGCTTTAGCATCTAGTCTCAATGTCTACGTACGATCATTATCAACGAACATACAATAATTAGATAATAAAGTACATATCCAACACGATTCTGTATCAACTCTTATTGTGTTTCCTCTCTCTCTCTCTCTCTCTCTCTATATATATATATATATATATATATATATATATATATATATATATATATATATATATATATATACACACACACACACACACACTTAAATTCATAACTTCATATTGTGAATACTAAAAAAGAAATTATATAATATTCTGATTCAGGTTGAGAATTCAGATACAATGTAGATTCACATAAAAAAGTAAAAAAAAAAAAAAAAAAAAAAAAAAACAAAAAAAAAACAATAAGTATCGAATTTAATATTATTGGTAAGAGAATAAAAAGTTATGAATTTTATATTTTTAGTTTTTTTTAAATAGGAAATAAACTCTAAAAATGGAAAAAAGATTGATTTCTTAATTCCATGTTTTAAAATAGTTAATTGTTGAATTGAACTCTCTCTCTCTCTCTCTCTCTCTCTATATATATATATATATATATATATATATATATATATATATATATATATATATATAGAGAGAGAGAGAGAGAGAGAGAGAGAGAGAGAATTGACGAAATAACTGAAAAATTAGATAATAAAAAATAACGTTTTGTAAAAACTAACTGATAAACTAGATCGAAGATAAAAAATGACAAAAAATAATTAAGATAACGAGTTCTATATAATTAATTAGGAATATATGTTAAGTATTTAAAAAAATTTAAAAAAAATAAATAAAAAAAAAAAAAAAAAAAAACTAGTGTAAGTAGTATTTTAGAAAGTTAGTTTATAAATTATTTTTTGATTTTACGATATAACAATTAAAAAAACTTAAAAATAAAATAAGTTGTAGTGTACCAAAAACAAACTATATCAGAATTTCAGACTTTAAAATCCTATTATTTATGTGATAATGGGAACAACCAACATCAGTATTGACAATATAATATTCTCTTTTGGGATAGCTACCATTTGCATACATTGGTGTGTATCCAAATTTCTTGATGATGGTAAACCATTAATAAGTGGAAAAGGGGTTCGGTTTCGGGAGACAAATACTCCTCTCTTTTGGACACCCACTCAAGCATGTGTTTCCTTTTTTTCATGAGCATATTTTTTCTTTTCAAATTAATGTTTGTTTATTTAATTTTATTTTACCTTTATAATTTATGTAAAAATAACAGCTTAAACGAAATGTATAATCACATATTACTTAAAGAACAAAACATGTAATATTATAATCAATCATCGATTATCTCATTGCATGACATCACTTAAAGTTTTAGATAAAAGACAACGAGTCTTTTTTTTTTGTCAATTTCTATAACAATGTTTCATATATTTATTGATTTATATAGTTTTTTTTTATATCAATTTAAACATTTGACACCAATTATATAATCACATTTCAACCAATTAAACAAGTTGAAATTAAAGATGATGATAGTTTGCCAAAAACAACTTTACTACATAAACAAACATTTAAACCTTATTTTCTATTACCAAAACTATAAATAATCAAGTTTACTAATGGGTTGGTATGCCTCGGTCAATATTTTGGAGGGTTTTAGTCCCGCTTGAGTTCACTGACAGAGCCAATCGTAATACGGTGTAGACTACATTTAAGACTTTTTTACTAAAACCTCTCACCATTACCTATATATATATATATATATATATATATATATATATATATATATATATATATATATATATATATATATATATATATATAACATTTTTTTTTGCTAAAAATACTTTAAAATTTCATAATTCTTTAACCCTATTTATTTAGTCCAGAATCTGCTAGTACTTGGACCAAGATATAGATTTAGGAAGATTGTGAGTTGATAAGTTTTTTTTTTTAACTATAAAGTTATTACATTATATCCACATTTATATTGTTTCTTTGTTTGCATTGATGCATATATGTAAAGAGATGCTTATCGTTTGATGATTTTCATGTTTTTCTCCATTTTGCTTGAAAATTGCAAACAAAAGCTGATAATATTTTTATTAAATATAGGAATATGATTTCAATTGTTATATCTATTTGTTCATTTTTTATGGAACTGTTTGATTTATTCTTATATTTGAAGATAGAAATTGTTTCAACAAACAAATGCATAATTTGGTTTGAAATGAACTTCAACAACGAGCAAGATGGGTCAAGTATAATCTAAGCTATCAATTGTGCGCTATAGTGGCGCTATAGCGTTTTGCGGAGGTCAAGAACCGCTATTTTCAGTTTAGCGTTTTTATTTCGCGGTACCATTATTAGTGGCGCTATTCACCGCTATTTACCGTTATTTCAATAACCGCTATAACGGTGTTACAGACGCTATTCCATTTTCGTTCACATTTTTGGTCATTTGGTTACTTTTTTTTTCAATGAAAAACTAGTCTTAATGATCTCACTACACTTTCATTTTAAAAAGCCCGAACAAATAACATAATTAAAAGCATTCAAAGCAACTACATCTACCGACAACTCTTTTTCTCATCTCTAGTTGTACTCACGCTAACTTGAATTGCCATGGTCGGACTCCATTAATGTATTTTGTAAATCGATCCATGTCTATGAGGCCATGACTTAGGATTTAACTCCTTAAATCAACCACGACCTACTAAACGATATTGAACCCGTGCAATCCAATTAAACTCTATTTGACATTTTTACACTACCTAGTTTCTATATTTATATAATAGAATATTATGTTATGTTTTTATATGACTTTTAAGGTTTGATTATATTAATTCTATATAGACTTATAGTATTAATACTCAAATATATAAATTCTAAATAAATATAATATAAAATTATAAATTATACGTAATATTAAAAAACCGTTATATCACCGCTATACCACTGTGATAACCGCGATCTCAAAAAGCGGCATGTGACCGATACTTAAATTTTGACCGTGATAACTGCATAGAGTATAATACATCACAATATAGAAAGAAACTGGTCATCTAAAATTTAATTTTATTTGAAAATTGTTATTGCGATTTTTTTAAATAAATGAATATGTTTATTCTCCTATTGTCAAGTGTCAGATTATTAGAACTCTTTATTAATGTTGTATGTTACATATAATGTCACTTGTCAACCTATTAATTATTAATTTTAAATTTCAAATTTCAAATTTTCCACTCTAATTACATTAAATTATTAATTGATTTTTCATTTTAAATTTCAAATTTCAAAATTTTTCATTCTTATTATGTTAAATTAATAACATTAGATTAAAAAATAAAATAAAATTAATACAGATTATAAGCTTATATAACTTCAAGTATTTATTTAAATTAATGATTATAATTTTATATAACTAAAAAAATATATCTTAAGTAATAATTTATTTAAAATAATTGATTATTAATTTTGATTTTTTAATATGAAAATTTAATTAATTTTATAACTGTGGTTCCCACGGGTTATAAACTAGTAAATAAATACATAAATAACACGTTATAACTAACTTTAAGGGATTTTAGTTATGTAACATCTTTTTATATCTTAGTGTTTGATGCTTAACATTTTCTAAATTATATATGTATATCATGGGCATCATGTAAGTCTAAAACAAAGATAAAATTAAATAACACATATATAGATAATAGAAAATACATTAATTTTTTTTACTATAACCACTTTAATTTAAGAGTCACCGTACCGATGATATATAAGATCTTTCAATAATTATTCAAATTAATGACGTTTGCAAATCCAAAAAAAGACTTTCTAAAATCTTTCAAAAGATTTCAATGCACAAACTCATATCCCACTTCGTAAATATGGGTGATCATATGGTCCAAAAAATAAAACCAACCCGACCCAATACCAAATAAATATTTTGGTTCTGGTAGTTCAGATTTTCGGGCACATATTTTCAATACTCACTCCTAATTTGTGAGTAAAATGTCACAATTTTGATTTCCTTCCACATCACTTTCGATCCTATATAATTACTTTAATTATATAAAATATTTAAGACAACTTGTTGATAAGATAATTTATTATCTGAAGTGCCAAAGATAATATAAATGTTAACAGAGCAGAAATGTATTTAAGTCGTAAATTAAAAGTTTCAGGTTTTCTTTTGAAATTAAGATTTAATTTTTGAAATGAAGAAAAGTATTGTTAGACTTTCTAAAATAAATATATAATATACTTCAGTAACAAATTTCGAATATAATACTTTAGTGAGTTAACTGAAAATCTGAGATGATGGTTAAAGCTGCAAAAATAACCGGCGGGATAAAAAAGAAAAGAAACGAACCGGTTGACCGGTTTTGCCGGTAAACAGGTGGAGGGCTGCTGGCGGAGTGCACCTGACAACCGGCATCGGCGGGCGTGCTGTCGCCTGTAGTTGGCGGAATTGTTATCTTTTGACCGGTGGTCAGTTTAAAAAGAGCTAAAGGTGAAGGGCGGGTTTTGATTAATTTGATTTTCGCTTTAACAAAATAAAAGTGTAAATAGAATAAGAATGTGCACTTTAGACCTTCTATTTTGTTTTTTCTCGACGAACCCCGTTGATTGCGCAATAAAGTCATCCACATTCTTTTACCAATTTCTCCCTCTAAACGCTTTTTTGCTTTTTTCAATTATATTTCCGCCAATCTTGCAACAATTTAATATTTGGCCAACAAATATTTCCTGAATATATAAATTTTGTAATCATATGTATAACTAGAAACTTATTGAAAGATTGTGAAAATAATTGTATTTAATCATTTCATTTACTGAAAATCAACGATTGAAATTCATTTTAAACCTCTAACTATTGCTAACTTTATATTTTATTATTTTAATGTGTAGTACAAACCTTACTTGTGATAATTAGAAAGCTCGTGCATCCAATGTTTCACCTAAACATTAGGACCATTACTTTACAATAAGTCAATAAGGTTTCTATTATATGTTTACATGTGGGTCAACATTATAATGTGTCATTTTGGTTCTTAAATATCACCATCTAAGACCCCTAAAACAATGAATTGGATTTCATTTCTTACTCTGGATCACTTCTTTATAATATTTTGCCTTTTTAAGATTTGGTGTAGATTTATCAATCTATCTTTTTATTTTCTTTTGATCAATTTGAAACTTCGTTACATTTCAAGTAACAAGTGGAACTTTTGATCAAAAATTTTCTATACCCTCCAAACCATGTATGTTTAACCAAATGTGGTTTCATTTCTTATAAGCTAGATATGTTATTCTTTACCATACAAGATTTGACATGCAAAATTTATTCTTATGATGCTTTGATCAACGAATACTGGTTATGCTCTAGACTTTTAGAAGATTACACACATTGCATGATGATATTATCATTAACAACGAATTCGAATTCAACGACAAGTCATGTTGTAGAAATAATGGTTTACATGATTTAATATCAAAACACCATACACGTTGTCATTCTTTTGTCCCTATGTTTTTTTCATGGCAGTACAGACAGACAAATCTAACATTTTATTTTTTTAAGGACATTATAGAGTTTTATTCAAAAACAATAATACATTTGCAAGTAAATTTTAGAATAATTAGAGTATTTCCTTATAAATATTTTTAGCCATTGAGAACATATGCCTCCACTCTCAACATTCTAGATCTGCCAATGAGTATGGATATTAGAATCCAAGCATAAAGGATGGTATCAAGTTTAAACTTGCCCGGTGGACATTGTGATCTAAATGACCGGTCCTAAGAATTCAAATGTTCAAGATGAACCCAAAAAAAGGCCCCAAAAATTAATTGAATATCGTTGGACGTTGATTATATATATATATATATATATATATATATATATATATATAGAGAGAGAGAGAGAGAGAGAGAGAGAGAGAGAGAGAGAAGTAGGTTCATGCGAAAACATAAATATATTGCGAAAACGCGAAAACAAATTTTATCTTATAAAAATTAAACAAATGTACTATAAAAAAAAAATTATTAGCAATAAATTAAAGATAATAAGTTTACATTGGATTGTGTTATGATAATATAGAATAAAAAACGTTTTTAATAATTACTTTTTTTTTCACGTCTTTAACCATTTTTAAATTCACGTTTTCATAATAAAAATGTCAAAAATCATACTTTGCTAATATGACACAATTTCTCATCTATTATCGATTATCATCATGTATTTCAAAATTTGGATGAATTATTGTCCAAAAAGATAAAATTGAGGTGGCACAATCTCTTAGGTTTTTCTTGTTTTCGCAAATTATTTGCATTTTCGCATGAACCCTCCTATATATATATATATATATATATATATATATATATATATATATATATATATATATATATATATATATATATATATATATATATATAAAATGAGAGGATCAAATAAGAACACCTAAAAGATTGAGAACGCGAGAACAATTATAGACCAATCATTCCATAAAGGGTGTAAAAGGAATTTTACAATGTAATTAAATATGAATAATTAATTAATTCCTACAATCATGGGATGTTATCTAATTAATTGATTTTTTTTTACCTAAAAACTAAAAATAAATTTAATCTATTTTTAATCAATCAGATTATTAAAAAAATGTTTTTACCATGATTAAAAAATGTTTTTTATTTTTTATTTTTTTACGAGTATATAAAAAAGATTGATGAATTAATGATTTCAACTTAATATGTGTAATCATACAAAAATAAAAACATACTTGTAGTCATATATGAATCGATTGTAATCGTGAACGAATAGATGAATTAAGTTATAATAATAAACGAATATAGCACAATTTATAAAGAAAAATTACAATACAACTATAATATTAAATAAATAAAACATAGTGGCTACTTATATCTAGATTAAACATCTATTCATAAATAATAATACCTATCCCGCTACAGCTAAACTCGGACATTGATCCTTCTTTGGGCCCCTCTGACTACAATTGAAGCAGATCAGGTCTGATCCCTATGTGGTGGTAGCAGTACAATCCTTGCTATAATGTCCGATCCGGCCGCTCTTGAAGTAGTCAGAATCTCCACCACTACCACTCTTACACGCACCCTCGTACGTCCTGCCGCACTTGCCATTGCGACTACGATCCTGATGACCCCTAGATCTAGAATCTGATACCTTAGGCCTCTTGCCCGACCCTATTGATGTTTGAACCTCATCTCGCTTCCTCTTCCTTTCCGCCTCCAAATCGATCTTCCTCTCCCTAGCCCGGGCGATCATATCCTCTAGCATCTTGTAGCTCGACCTGCTCACAAACTGTCTGATGTCGCTCCTTAGCATGTCGTGATATCGGGCCTTCTTCATCTCCTCGTCTGCTACATACTACGGAACAATAAGGTCCCTCTCCCTAAACTTGGCGGTGATCTCAGCCACCATCTCTGTGGTCTGTTGGAGATCCTAGAACTCCCATGCTAGCTGATGTACCTAAATCACCGGTGCAAACTCGACCCTGAACCTGGCTGAGAAGTCACTCCATGGCATCACATCAATAGAAGCATCATCTCCAATGGCATGTCCAACCTCCTCTCACCAATCCCGACTTCTGTCCTTCAGAAGACAGGAGGCAAGTCGGACCTGATGGGTTTTAGCCATAAGAACTTTCCTATGTGTGCATGCGAAACCCTAATGCTTGGATCTAGGATTTCTAATTAAACATGCTTTGAATCCAAGACTTCTAATGACTAATTAGGTTAAATAACAACATTGAAACAGATCTAGAACCATACCTTTGAATTCCTTGTTGATCTTGTTGTCTTGGAGCTTCTAGAGTCACAATTGTCACTCCTCTAATGACTTACAAACACCAATAGCAAGGAAGATGATTTAGGAGAGAGGAGAGGGGAGGAAATCGGCCAGGGTTCTCTTACTTTAGGTGAGGTGCCGATTTCCCTTAGCTATGGGGTCTATTTATACTTGTAGACTCCTTAAGGGTTACAACCTAAACCCTAATTGGATAATCTTCTCTTAAGGCTATCCAAATCCTTTCCATAGATAATCCCTTGGACGATTTTGAAGCTATCCTAGCTTCTAGAATCCGTCCACTATATATCTATAAGGATTTATAGTCTAAAGCTTAACTATCAAACAATTGACAGTTTATACCCCTTTATTTAATTAATCTCTTTAAGTCACCAAATTAATTCCAATTAATTCTATGACTTATATTAATCAAATAACAATATATTATTCTTTATATTATTCTCATAATATATTAATAATATTTACTCTCTCTTAATAAATCATCCTATCAAGTTGCTATGGTGAAGGCAACTCAAAAGGACCATGCACAACCGGGTCAAATACTTGCCTAATATAGTTACAGCCTTAGACACTATTCCAACAGTCTCCCACTTGGATAAGTCTAGTAACTATATGCACAAGTACAATTCGGTTTGCAATCGTAGCTCTCAAAGACGCTGTCAAACTCTGATCTAATCAATCTTGTCCTTTAGATAAGGGATCGTACAGTCCTCTGTTAGATATCATGCTGACAATCCTATGGAATGGTTAGTCAAGCATTTAGGTTTCTCGATCTCTGATTTATTTGACATAGAACTTAATCGAACACATTAATTCAGTTCTGACCGAGCCCGACACATAAGTTAAATCAAATCATCGAGCGGCCGAGACATCGCTTTTACCTTCTTAGATAAAAGTTACAGATAAACTTCGACTTATATGCATTTACTTATTCATTAACCAACTATACACAACAATGCGTTTTATAACACCGAGTTACTGATGCGTTTTCGCATTATCAATGTACAATCAATTAACAAATAACAAACCATATATCTAGGTTTTAAGACTATATGATATTATCGTCTTGCGATCACCCTTTTATATCATATTCCATAAGGTGATTCCAGCAAGCACGGGTTTGTTCCAATGCTCAAAACTAGTTCATAAGCACTCATGAACGTTGCAGCAATCCTTTGCTATGTCTAACACTATTTAGACAATCTACACACCAATTCATGACAATCTTCATTCATATCTACTTCCAACATATGAACGATTGTGGACAATTTGAACAATTCGATTATTCCTAATAAACTCAATTATTCTAGAAGTCAAAACATGCAAAGTGAAACAATAGTTAAACAATTAACATAAGATAGTAACATTACTCATAAATAAAACTCCTTTATTTAATCATCAAATGTTAATTACATTTATCTATTACACGTTTCTAATACTATCTAATCTATGCTAATATCATCCTTCAGCCCAATACTCCTAGCATGCTGCAAGTGCTTAACCCTACTCAGTCCCTTCGTAAGCGGATCTGCTGGGTTATCTTCTGATGATATCCTCTTTACTACGAGGTGTCCTTCTTCTACACGATGTCTGATGAACTGATATTTTCTGTCGATATGTCTTGATCTACCATGATCCCTCGGTTCCTTGGTCAAGGCAACCGCTCCTTCGTTATCACAGAAAATCTCCATGGGCTCCTTTATGGCAGGTACAACTCCAAGATCACCGATGAAGTTCTTTAGCCATATTGCCTCCTTCGACGCTTCGCTCGCTGCAATGTACTCTGATTCGCACGTTGAATCAGCTACGGTCTCCTACTTGGAACTCTTCCATGTCACTGCTCCTCTATTTAGGGTAAAGACCCAGCCCGACTGCGAACGGTAGTTGTCCCTGTCGGTCTGAAAACTGGCGTCACTATACCCTCGCACCTTCAAGTCATCACTCCCTCCGAGGACTAAGAACCATTCCTTCGTCCTCCGAAGGTACTAAAGGATGTTCTTCACCGCAATCCAATGTGCTCTACCAGGATTCCCTTGATATCTGCTAACCATGCTCAAAGCGAAGGCTACATCAGGGCGAGTACAAGTCATAGCGTACATGATTGAGCCAACTGCGGAAGCGTATGGTACTCGGCTCATTTCCACTATCTCAGCTTCAGTACTCGGACATTGAGTCTTACTCAACTTGGCATTACTTTGTATCGGTAATTCTCCCTTCTTTGAGTTTTCCATACTAAAACATTTTAGTACTTTCTCTAAGTAAGTATTATGACTAAGTCCAATTAGTCTCTTACTTCTTTCTCTTACTATCCTTATTCCCAAAATGTAAGAAGCCTCTCCGAGGTCCTTCATAGCGAAGCACTTCCCGAGCCAGGACTTAACCTCCTGTAGAGTCGGGATGTCGTTTCCTATGAGTAATATGTCATCGACATATAGAACGAGGAAGCTTACTATACTCCCACTGGCTTTGACATATACACAAGATTCGTCTTCGCTTCGTACAAATCCAAACTCTTTGACTTTCTCATCGAACCAAAGATTCCATCTACGAGACGCTTGCTTAAGTCCATAAATGGACTTCTCAAGCTTACACACTCTATTCGGATGCTTCGGATCCACAAACCCCTCTGGCTGAGCCATGTAAACATCCTCAGCCAACTTTCCGTTAAGGAAAGCGGTCTTGACATCCATTTGCCAAATCTCATAATCATGAAATGCGGCAATAGCTAGCATCACTCTAATAGATTTAATCTTCGCAACTGGTGAGAAGGTCTCATCATAGTCAACTCCGAGAGTTTGAGTAAAGCCCTTCGCAACCAATCGCGCTTTATATGTGTGCACGTTTCCATCCACGTCAGTCTTCTTCTTGAAGATCCATTTGCACCCAACGGTCTTACGTCCGGGTACATAATCAACCAAATTCCAAACTTGGTTATCATACATGGATTGGATCTCGCTATCCATTGCCTCTTTCCATTTCGCAGACTCCGGGCCTGCCATGGCTTCCTTATAGCTATTAGGTTCATCAAGATTTACTAGTGTACCATCACTAATATACATGTCCCCTTCGGTAGTAATATGAAAACCATAAAATTAGGGATGAACTCTAACTCTATCGGAACGTCTAAGAGGTAAGGACTCGTCAATCGGTTCAACCGGAGTTTCCTCCTCGGGTTGAGTGCCAGCGGTAGAGGTTCCTTCATCTATCGACTCTTGAATCTCTTCAAGTTCGATTTGCCTCCCACTGTCTCCTTGGCTTATGAGTTCTCGCTCTCGGAAAACTCCTCTCCTCGCAACAAAGACAACGTTGTCCTTCGGTCTATAGAAGAGATATCCAAAGGATGTCTGCGGGTAGCCGATGAAAATACATCGCTCACTTCGAGGTTCGAGATTGTCGTGAGTATCTCGTCTTACGAAAGCCTCGCAACCCCAAACCTTGATGTGTGCCAATGAGGGAGCTTTCCCTGTCCACATCTCGTGAGGTGTTTTGGCAACCTTCTTAGTAGGGACTCGGTTAAGGATATGGGCGACACTCTCTAAGGCATACCCCCAAAAAGAGATAGGTAATGAAGCACGAATCATCATAGAGCGAACCATATCCAATAGGGTTCGATTACGCCTTTCTGCCACACCATTCAACTGCGGTGTCCTAGGAGGCGTCAATTACGAAACTATTCCACACTCCTTGAGATAATCGTGGAATTCAAGACTTAGGTACTCTCATCCTCGATCAGATCGAAGCATCTTGATTTTCCTGCCCAATTGATTCTCCACTTCATTCTTGAACTCTTTGAACTTTTCAAAGGTTTCTGACTTTTGCTTAATTAAATAGATATACCCATATCTACTATAATCATCGGTAAAAGTCACGTAGAAGCGGTTCCCATCCTTCGTGGTTGATCTAAATGGTCCACATACATCGGTATGTATTAGGTCCAATAGACCCTCACCCTTTTCACACGTACTCGTGAAGGGTGATTTAGTCATCTTTCCAAGTAAACAAGACTCGCATGTGTCATCTTCCCTAAGGTCGAATGACTCCAACACTCCATCCTTTTGGAGTTGGGCTATGCGTTTCTTGTTGACATGTCCAAGACGACAATGCCACAAGGATGCTTTATCCATACTAGTGGAAGAATCTATATTCAAAACATCATTTCCTAAGTTATCAACAATCATAACAGTTTCACAAATTCCATTACATGGTATAGCTTCAAAGTAAAAGACACCATTTAGATAAACCAAAATAGACCCATTCTCATTATTAAAAGAAAATCTAAATCCTTGTCTATATAAACCATGAAATGAAATGATGTTTCTAGCCATTTCTGGCGAATAGCAACAATTGTTCAAATTATTCCTAAGCACTAAAGAATACACTCCAATCTTGGTCACGGGTGACGATCTTCTGTTCCCCATGATTAGATTGATCCTTCTTTGCTCCACATCCCTACTTCTTCTTAGTCCCTGCACATTAGAACAAATGTGGTAAACACAACCGGTATCAAGAACCCAAGAAATAGCATGATTAGAATCGTTAGATTTAATTGTGTATATACCTGCGAAAGATGGCTTGATCTTTCCTTCTTTGATTGCTTGCAGGTACTATGGGCAGCTTCTCTTCCAATGTCCTATCTTGTGGCAGTGGTGGCACTCTGCCTCCTTCGGGTTAGGACAGGGCTTAGAGGGATCAACTTTGGTCCCACTAGAAGAGGAACCATCTCGGGCTTTGACCTTGCGATAGTTCTTCGATGAAGCTTTCCTCTTCTTTCCCTTTCTTTGACCAATAGCCAAGACAGGAGCAGTAGGCGGATTGGGAGTAGGTGCAACAGACTTGTCTTTGAAGTTGCTCTCAGCGACCCTCAAGAGACCTTGGAGTTTGCTTAGGGTGACCTCTTCTTTGTTCATGTGGCAGGTCATCCTAAATTGATTGTACATCGGAGGCAAAGAGTGAAGCACCATGTCGATCGCAAAGTCTTCCCCAAAGTCAACATTTACTTGCGAAGGCGGTCGACATACCTTTGCATCTTTTGCAGGTGCACGGTAAGAGATTCTCCATGACCCATCTTAGCGGAAATCATGTTGGTGAAAATCTCATAACGCTCTTGTCTCGCGTTCTGGTGGTATCTCTCCAATAAGTCTTGGTGCATCTCGTACGGGTACATGTCCTCGTAGGACTTTTGGAATTCGGAGTTCATGGTGGGAATCATGATGCAATGTACCTTTGTTGCATCTTGCTCATGAGTCTCAAAAGCGGTGATTTCGGACGGAGTAGCGATTTCAGGGTTGATTATCTCGAGCTTCTCATCGAGGACATACTCCTTATCCTCATAGCGAGCAATGGTGCGAATGTATCTTATCCATTCGCTAAAGTTCGTTCCATCGAAGGTGACCTTTTGGCAAAGGCTCATCAACGTGAAAGAACTAGCAGCAGCGTTGTTTGCGTTCGACATCTACAAAAGAAAAAGGACAAAGATAGATTAGAATAAGAATCCCTAATTATCACCCAATAAGAAAATTAGGGCTAGGATCCAACAATAACATTTACATACTCGAAAAGGGATGCCGTAATCTAACATGCAAATAAATTGAAGGTAAGTGAATGACGATTCACTAATTCTCCATCACAAAAACTTAACTATTAGTCCAAGTGTATTGAGAATTCCTAGGTTCGGATGAGGTTCATTGAAACTATTCAATTGCATGTTTAAATCTCGATATGCCCCTCTTGTTTGTGACTGGGATACCGAGGATCACAAAGCGGGTGTGAATTACCATGCAAATTCACATGGTGCCTTCATTGTAACGATCACCTATTCGATGTGCCGGTAAACCACACACGCTCCATCGAACTATGATAAAAAATGAATCACCCTTTGCCACCTTTGCTTAGAAGCAATTAGTGTGCCGGTAAACCACACACGCTCCACTAACTTCTTAGCAAGGGTGCAAAGTGTAATTTCATGGGATTGCATCAATTCACTTTTCCTAAAGTAACTAAGATTGGGAAATTTTTTAAAAATGTGTAGTTACTTTGTATTACTTATTATACTTTTAATGAGAGGATGAGGTTGCCCTATCCTACCCGTTCGGCTAACGACCCTCCACCAATCAAGCAAGCGGTGGGTGTGAGTGTACACCCATTAAGCGCCATTTTATAGGCCGCAACCTTATACCCACCTTATAGATCGGCTTCGTGAATGAGGCCTACTAACGGTAAGACTAGCATTTAGTTATACATATATATATATATATATATATATATATATATATATATATATATTATTCTAGTAATATCATATTAGTATAGGGTTGTATTTTAAACCTTTTAAAATCTAGGGTTTGAAATTTAAGTTGTCTAAATTAAAACTTTTAATCACAAATATAAATTTCAAAACTTGAGGGCAAGTTTTAAACATTTAAAACATGGAGGATCAAATAACAAATAATTCCAATTAACAACTAATATCCTAATTATCTATATTTGATTTTATTCAAGATTTCTTTGAAAGATAATTACCAAAATAATTAAAATAATTAATTAATTATCATATAAGGAATTAAATATTTTATTAGTTGATAAATACCTTTAACTAGATCAAGATAATATTCATATATATCAAAAAATCGGATTTAGGTTGATCTATTATGATTAAGGTAAGTTTCCATAAGATAATTATGAAAAAAATCTCGAATTTGGCCATTCCTGACGCTTGGACTCGCCGAGTGCACAAAGGGACTCGCCGAGTCAGGCCTACTCGCCGAGTCCACTTTAGAACTCTCCGAGTCCATGACTCAGAAACATGAAATTCGAATTTTGTAGTTTAGTTTCAGTTAATCAAGCAACACTTTAATGAAAACCAAGCTAGGCTCTGATACCACTGATGGGTTTTAGCCATAAGAACTTTCCTATGTGCGCATGCAAAACCCTAATGCTTGGATCTAGGCTTTCTAATTAAACATGCTTTGAATCCAAGACTTCTAATGACTAATTAGGTTAAATAACAACATTGAAACAGATCTAGAACCATACCTTTGAATTCCTTGTTGATCTTGTTGTCTTGGAGCTTCTAGAGTCACAATTGCCACTCCTCTAATGGCTTACAAACACCAATAGCAAGGAAGATGATTTAGGAGAGAGGAGAGGGGAGGAAATCGGCCAGGGTTCTCTTACTTTAGGTGAGGTGCCGATTTCCCTTAGCTATGGGGTCTATTTATATTTGTAGACTCCTTAAGGGTTACAACCTAAACCCTAATTGGATAATCTTCTCTTAAGGCTATCCAAATCCTTTCCATAGATAATCCCTTGGACGATTTTGAAGCTATCCTAGCTTCTAGAATCCGTCCACTATATATCTATAAGGATTTATAGTCTAAAGCTTAACTATCAAACAATTGACAGTTTATACCCCTTTATTTAATTAATCTCTTTAAGTCACCAAATTAATTCCAATTAATTCTATGACTTATATTAATCAAATAACAATATATTATTCTTTATATTATTCTCATAATATATTAATAATATTTACTCTCTCTTAATAAATCATCCTATCAAGTTGCTATGGTGAAGGCAACTCAAAAGGACCATGCACAACCGGGTCAAATACTTGCCTAATATAGTTGCAGCCTTAGACACTATTCCAACAGGACCTTGTCCCCCTCGGGACATTGGCTCGTACGAAATGCGTTGGCGACATCGTCCAACCACCTGTTGCTAGCAATGGGGTCCCGAGCCCCATGGTAGTCAGGAGCTCCACAAGCTCTAAACTCCCTGAACGTCAGCGTGTGCGACCCCATCATGGCCGCCACTTTGGTGCGAAATGCACCCAGTCTCTCATCCAAATGCTCCAAGATGCCCTCCTTGATTGTAACGACCCAAAATTTTCAAATAAAAATTTCATTTCAGATTAGCCAAACATTCCCATAAAATGTGAAGTAACATCATCCACTGTTTTCAAAATTCATAACCTTAACATTTTATTCAAAACATCAGAATGTCCCATCAAACAAATGTCAGAGAGTGCACGTCGCGCCATCAAGCCTTACCCTTGCCCTTAGGCTCAGATGTACCTAAAACAAATCAACACACTATAAGCTAATTCTTAGTTAGTTCCCTAGAGCATACCCCACACACAAACCATATAAACACATATTATATTAGATATAAAAGCTACATATGCCACATAGGCCATGTGTCACACCCCCAAATCAGAACGGCATAATCGTTCGAGGGCAGATGACTTCATGTAGTATCATAACAGTTGAGTAAATACTAAAGAAAGCAAAAACAACCACCATAAATATAATTTAAAAAGTAACATTATTTCTTGTAATACATGGTTCAAAATAAATTACATTATGATGATATAACTGATGGGTTTTATACGTTGCAAACAATCCTATGTGTGCATGCAACCCTAATTCGAGGATCTATGTTTTTCACTATTAGACATACAAGCATTGAGCACAAAAACTAGAAAACCCTAGGAGGCACATGTAATTTTCGAAATTAACATATAATTAGGTTTTGGATACATACATTGATTGTTATATTGTAATAACATTCAAATCCTTGAAGATCTTGAACTTTGGTAGCAAGCGCCACAAGTGTTGTGCCTCTAATGGCTCACAAACAAACCTAGCAACCAAGGATTACTATGGAGGGAGAAGGGAAGTGGAAAATTAGGCTATAGGCCTCTCTTGGAGTGCCTTAGACGAAATCGAACCCTATAGGGGTTTATATAGGTGATAAGGAAGGTTTAGGATAAGACAGGTGTATCTTAGATAACCCTAATCCCTTAACTTCCTCCCTAAGGCTTCCAAGGCACCCTTAGAGCCCAAGGAAACCCTAGTACACTCTAGATTTCATTCCCCACCTCTAAGGGAGGTTCTAGAATGCTTCAATGCTCAACTTTTGAACATTGTCACCTTTAGTCCCTACAATTTCAATTAATTCCTTTAATCATAAAATTAATTCCAAATTAATTTCTAATTAAATATTAATTAAACAATATGATTTCTAATCAATACATTATATCCATAATACATTAATAAATCATTTATCTTGATATCAAATTAATTTATTAACCAAGTAATAAATTAATAAATCATTCTTCTCTCTCCAACAATTATCCTATTCCATTGCTAGGTTTGAAGGCAACCCAAAAGGACATTGCTACTATCAATTCAAGTACATACCAATTATAGTTATGGTCTTAGACACCTAATCCAACAGTCTCCCACTTAGATAAGTCTAATAACTATAGCTGCAAGTATAATTTTAAAAATTAACTAGCAAATTTTAGCTACCAAAAGCCGCTGTCGAACTCTGATCTTATCAGTGACGTGTCCTTTTGATAAGGGATCATATATTCCTCCTTTATAGATATCGTATAGACATGAGACATGGATTTTGATCATTCTCTCAGTTTATGTTCTGTTTCCCGATTTCCGATTTATGACGATCATGACTGATTGAACAAATCAAATCAGTCCTGGCTTGGTCAAGAACTTTAGGGTGTCATCACTAAATAATCGAGGGGCTCACAGATATCGCTTTTATCCCACTTTGGGTAAAAGGAATGGATAAACTTCGACTCAAATGCTCGCTTGTACTCACTTATTGAATCAGACATAACAATAAGTTTTATAACACCAAGTTACTGGTGCGTTTACTTATCATCAATGTGCAACCGACCAGCAAATAACAACACACACGTCTCGGTTTCAAGAACATACAATATTATCATCTCACTAATCACCCGTGATAAATCCATGAAGTGATCCATGTGAGCGTGGGTTTCATCCAATACTCTAATCTTATTAAAGCACTCATGAACTCTACAGCAAACTTGCGCTATGCCTAAAAGCTTTAGACAATATACAGACAGATTCATGACAGTCTTCCTTCATACCTACTTCCAATGTATGACCGAATGTGGAGGTTCGAATAACCCGGTTATTCTGGAAGTCAAAACATGCAAAGAGAAACACAATGATAATACTTAATCCTATATGACCCCAAACTTGTGAGTATAAATAAAACACCTTTATTTAATCACCATATTGATTACTCATTATTCATTGTTTAATGTTTCAGATAATCAACTTTATACTTGAATTATAACCACAATTGTCCCATGCTCCAAGCATGCATACTTTCGTTTCCTATAGTCCATACTTTATGAAATAGACCAATTGAAATTTTTTTCCAATGAAACTCATTTCACAATCCCCAATCCTCATCATTAGTGTAAGAAAACCAAATTCTTGCCACTTTTAGAATATGTAAGATTCTAACATTTTATGCAATGATCCTTTCGTAATGTCACAGCACATATACACCAAGACTTGGCCAATGAAATTACAAAGTATTCTATCAGAAATTGTTATAAAACAATTCTTTAGATGTGATGTATCTCACTCAAAGTACATTCCTTTAAACATCCTTTTTGCATAAAATTTTCTAATCTAGACATAAATTCTTAATATCCAACTCCCACTTATAGAAACATTTCCATATTTGCCATATGACAACTCATTCTAAATAGAATCTTATCTATAATGTTGATATGGTTCATCCAATACTATACTTCCAACTACTCACAAGCGACCAATCCTCGGCGAACTTTGAATCGTCCTTTGATAGTTGTTTAATTATTTTAGTCAAAACTGATTCTAGTCCCTTTTCCCTCTTAATGCCCTAGGCATTTGGAAAATTTTTGAACGGTTAATTATTATAGCATATACAATCGATCCTATACCAAAAGTGTATGGGACACGATGCATAATGCCTCTCATAAAGACATGATACTTTATCAATCTTCTGCCATAATATTTTATGTGTCACGTTCTCACAATTTGAACTATGAAGAGGGATTCCGTAATCATAATCAAAATTTGAGACACACTATGTATCCTTTGACTATATTTATTAAAATTTCTCAATCTAAGCTTTAGATTTTGAAACGAAGTATAATATTCTCTCCCTTAATTATAGAAAAACAATTTTTCAACCCTTGCGACTTTGCAAAGTGAATCTTTGTTTTCTATAATTAATATTGCTAACTTGCAATACTTGCCATAATAATCATACAAGCATAACACTTATGCTCCCACTATCATGATGATTATTATCATATAAGCATAACACTTATGCTCCCACTAGCTTTGACATGTATTCAGAAAACAACTGAACTTCCAGAAAACATTGCCTATTGAATTTCTGAAGTTCATATTTCTAATACCAGATGCTTCGATAAGCCTTTATCTAAGCTTCTTAAACTTATACACCTTTTCCTTAGATAGCTCATATGTTTGTCTAAACAATTCAAAACTTATATCTATAAGTCCCAAATGTTAGACTAATTGCCAAATCTCACAATTTGAACTATAGAAAGGGATGTCGTAACCATAATCGAATTTGAGAATACAATTTTCACAATTGCTATCTTCTTAAAATCTCTCTTAGTGAAAGCATTTCCTCACAGTCATTTTCATGAAGGAGGGAATCTTATGACACTTAGATTTTATGGTGTATGAGTTCCTATCCATGTGAATTTGCCAAAACCAAAGTTTGTGACAAATCCAAACTCATATGGACTGAACTTTCTTAATCTTGATTTCTTGCCTTATGGTGACATGATTGCCCACCATGTCTTCCAAGTAGTTTAGCAACTTATCCTTACATATGAATGTACTTTCCATCGATCAAGGTGCTTTGTCTTTATGCATTCAAATGAGAACTCATAGAACTCACATCCATAATTAACTCAATTGGAATGGCACAGAAACAAAATAATGTCAACACGATAGGTTGTAAACCTCAAGTCGTGTGCTAGTGATGATCGATAAGGTTTATTCTTGATTTGTTCGTGAAACCTTTTCAAGACGACTAAAACTCACACTGACCTCTTGACATATACGATTCTCTTGTCAGGAAACTTTCCTAGACAAAACAAATATTCAAGAGTTAGTGTAGTTCTTATCAAGACAAAACGCTTCACATAATTGGTCCTAGTTGGTCTTTGTCTTATCCAAGATAGCACAACTTACCAATTTCAAATGTGCGGGAATAAGAAGACTTTTTCCAATTCCACATTTGTTGAGTGTTATAAACCGAATAAAGATGTGTCACTCAATTCACAATCTTGGAGTATAACTCTAATACTTGATATTGGAATGAAGTATGATTGACTTCTTGATTTAACCATTTCCATAATTCTTGATTCCTCTTCTTAGACATACAAATGCACTAAGACTCACTTAGAGGATCAATTGAGATATGGTTCTTAATCATTAAGACTTATCATAAAACACAATAAAAGGTACTCTCCCTTCTTCTTAGAATGGATAAACTTTTATCTTTCTGCCTACTTAATTCTTCTTTATTCGTTTTGCTATTAATTGAAACTCTTTCAATCAACTTAGAATTATATTTAATCTTATAAGTATAACCATGTTTACTAAACTTTAGTAAATCATGACGAATATCTTTATCACTCTCGTGGTGTACTTGATCAACACACAACCTAGTGTACTCGATCTCCTATTCCTTCACTTGACTCTTTGTCAATGAATTAGTCTTGAATTTCCAATTATAAAGTTTCTCATTCATCACACAACCAAGTTGTATGATTCCAAGTTTCTGTCCAATTGAAACTTGGGCGATGAGAAACTCTCCCTATTTGGCAAATTCTTGACATTTCCACAAATAATATAATTAAGAATCATATCCATTATTGCTAATAATAGAAACCTTCAAACATCAATTTTTTCGTACACGCCGTTGCAAGGATAAATAAATAAGATAAAAATAAAATTTATTTTATTGCGGAAAAATTTGTCCTAACAATGCAATTTAATTGAAAAACTATGTTATTACATATTTCTTAGCAATCTATTCTAACTCCAAGTAGTAGCTCAAGAATCTAATCTTCAAGCAATGCGATCAAAATCCATTTTTTCACGATTAGATTCAACTCACTTCCTCCCTTAAGCTTCCTCTCTTTTCTTCGATCCTACAAAATATCAAAATGTAATTTTATCACATCATGTATTAAGAATCTAGAATAGGAACTTAAAAGAGTTAGATAATGGATTTTACCTGAAGTAGAGCCATACGTCTTGACTCTCCCATCTCTTAGATCTCTCAGGTAAATAGGGCAGTTTCGTCTCCAATGCCCCTTCTTTTTGCAATAAAAGCAAATGGACTCTTTTGGCTTAGCATATGGGACAATCTCAGCCTTTTCTGGATTTCCAATGTTGCCAATTTCCAAGGAAGTTTGGGAGTTCGATTGACCGATCAAGTTTTCTTTACCAGTGCGCCAAATCATCGCTGATTCGGCCGCAATTAGCAAATAGGTCAAATCCATGAGGGTCACGTCATGTTCCATCATATAGTACTCTCTTACGAACTCACTATATGAGTAAGGAAGTGACTGAAGAACCCAGTCTATAGCCAACATCTCTGAGAAATCGACACCCAACATCCCCAACCTGTCAATGTGTGACTTCATCTTTAAGACGTGTGTACACACAGATTGTCCATCTTCATGTTTCATTGCCATTAGGGCTTCAGTGAGCATGAACTTTTCAAGCCTTCGTTCATGTGGGTTAGGGAGAACAATAGGAGGAGGTGGAGGAAGTGAAGCATGACTCTCATTTCCTTGATAGTATCATGGAACGTCATCTTCATTTGGAAAACTTGTTCCAAGGGATTTGGGAAGACCGTTGTTAGATTTAGACAACTACAAAACGGGAGAAAATTCAAGTCAGTTGATAAGAATCCTTGATGTAACACCCAAATGAAACATCAAGGCTATGATCCAACACAATACTCTACAACCTAGAAGAGGGATGTCGTAATCTAGTAGCAGAATATTTGTAGGTAGGTAAATGACGATTTACCAATTTCCACCATGAAAAACGAAAAAGATATTTAAATTTTAATTGTATTGAAAACTCCTAGATCCTTTGAGATTCATTGAACTTTTCAATGGCATATTTAATCTAGATTATGCCCTTCAAGTTTGCGACTGGGATGCCGAGGATCACAAACAAGGTGTGAATAACCATGCGAATCAATATGGTGCACTCAATGCTACTATCACGTAATCAATGTGTCGGTTAGCCACACACGCTCCATTGATCTATAATAAACATCGAGCCACCCTTCGCTACCAATGTCAATCCAAAATTAGTGTGCCGGTTAACCACGCACGCTCCACTAACGTTTGACAAGGGTACGAAGTGTAATTCCATGGATTAGCATACAATTTCACATTTTGCCTAAAGTAACTATGATTTGGGAATTCGTAAAAGCATTTAGTTACATTGTTCTTCATTATACTTATAATGGAAGGTTGTGTCCTATCCTACCCGTTCGGCTAATGACCCTCCACTAGTCAAGAGTGCGGTGGGTAAGAGTGGATACCCATTCAATCGCCATTTTATAGGCAATTTCCTTAAACACCCCTTATAGACCAGCTTCGTGAATGAAGCCTACTAACGGTATGACTGACTCTTTTACTCATACATATATATAATATTAGACTTTTAATGTTACATATAGTATAAGGGTATATTTTATACTTTAAGAATACTAGGGTTTTAATCGTATTTAACTTTTTCGAAAATCAAAACTTTTTAATTTTAAACTCTTAAATATTAAAATATTGATTTAATAATTATCCAAAATTAAACAATTAATTTAAATTATTAAATATTGTAGGATTATCTATTAAATTAAACAATTAATTTAATCTAATCCCATATCCCCTAAGATTTGAAAATTTATGGAATGGGATAATTCATAAGATCTTTAATTATCTATCTAAGGAATCAAGGATAATTACAAGATATGGCATTATCCAAATCCCTAAAATTTGGGAATCCTATCTAAGGGACAAGACAAATTTCGAAATTCTAGGGTTAGACAACCCTAAAATTGAAATCTTAGGGCCAAAGGAAAGGGTTTAGGAAACGCAACCAAAATATCGAAATCTAGGGTTTAGAAACCCTAATTTCGAAAAACAAGCCTCCAGGGTTTATTAGCCATAAACCCTAATTGTTATATTCATACATATGTATCAAATCTAATTGAAAACAAAAACCTAAGGCTCTGATACCACTGATGGGTTTTATACATAACAAACAATCCTATGTGTGCATGCAACCCTAATTCGCGGATCTATGTTTTTCACTATTAGACATACAAGCATTGAACACAAAAACTAGAAAACCCTAGGAGGAACATGTAATTTTCAAAATTAACATATAATTAGGGTTACAATACATACCTTGATTGTTATATTGTAATAACATTCAATCCTTGAAGATCTTGAACTTTGGTAGCAAGCGCCACAAGTGTTGCGCCTCTAATGGCTCACAAACAATCCTAGCAACCAAGGATTACTATGGAGGGAGAAGGGAAGTGGAAAATTCGGATCTAAGCCTCTCTTGGAGTGCCTTAGACGAAATCCAACCATATAGGGGTTTATATAGGTGATAAGGAAGGTTTAGGATAAGGCAGGTGTATCTTAGATAACCCTAATCCCTTAACTTCCTCCCTAAGGCTTCCAAGGCACCCTTAGAGCCCAAGGAAACCCTAGGACACTCTAGATTTCGTTCCCCACCTCTAAGGGAGGTTCTAGAATGCTTCAATGCTCAACTTTTGAACATTGCCACCTTTAGTCCCTGCAGTTTCAATTAATTCCTTTAATCCTAAAACTAATTCCAAATTAATTTCTGATTAAATATTAATTAAACAATATGATTTCTAATCAATATATTATATCCATAATACATTAATAAATCATTTATCTTGATTTCAAATGAATTTATTAACCAAACTCGTCGAGTTTTTTCGATAATCGACGAGTTTTTAGCACAAACTCGATGATTTAGTTAGAATGTTCCAGATTTAAAGATGCCTTGCCGTACACGCTGTATACGCGGATTATCGAAAAAACTAGACGAGTTTGTGGTGAAAAATCGTCGAGTTGGCCCTGTTTTCAGAATTTATATATAGAAACACTTGTCATTCGAACCCTAACTTTTTGTGGAGGCTAGCTGCGACTTTTGAAGACCAGAAGGGTTCTTGGAGTTGCTATTTTCGAGATTGCAACATAAGAGACAATTTAGAAGAGAATCAAAGGCAAATAATCATTCTTCTTTCCTTAATCTTTGTTTTGAACCATGTTTGAATCATTAGATTTTGATTTTAGATTATTACTTGCTGTAGATATGAGCTAAAAGCTTTTTACTTCTGTTTGGATAAGATAATCTTATGAACATGGTTTGATTAAGTGGTTGGATTAATATTAATTTGGTTATTCATCTTGTTAAGCTTGTTAAAGATCCTCATGTATTGATGAGAAATGTTTTCTATAATTAATTTATTGAGTTGCATAAACATCTTCTTGATTACTTGATTCATATAGTCTTGTGAACACAAGATTGTATGCCTAGGAATAATCAACATGAAACTAGGGTTAACTAGAAAATATGTAAATCAATGTGTGAGTATGTGTGATGAACAACCACATATGAGTTGATTGAATTGAACAAATTTGATTAGCTATTATTACAAGCCTTACCTGATATGAACTAAACACTAGGAAACTTGTTAGTTTAATCAACTGGCCACTGTTTAAATTAACTTGTCTACTAAAGGATTGGTAATAGTGAACATGAACCCAATCACATTACGAATCGGTAACCATTGACATATTGATCCATTGCACTTGCCACGAAATCAACCATAAGAATAAGTGAATCGAATCTGAACAGAAGTCTCTTTTATCATTGAATCTATTTGTCCTTTCTTGTTCTTCTTAGTTGTTAATTGTCTTTGTTTGAGTGTTAAATTGATTATTTAAGTTTCTAGTCTTGCAAAACTAGAGAAACCCCCTCTTTTATTACTTGTTTTATTTAGATAATATTAGCATTTATTTTAATTGTTTACCGTTCCCTGTGTTCGATACCCTACTTGCTTGAACTATACTGCTAATCGATAGGTACACTGTCTTTCGTGCGTTTGTCTTTGTATTTAAGTTAGTAGGATTAAAACTAGTTTGTTTCAAACACATCAAGTTTTTGGCGCCGTTACCGAGGAACGGTTATAATAGTTAATTTTATTTGTTAGTGTTATCGATCCTCTGTGTGATATTAATCATATAAAGTTACACGTTTTCTGTTTTAATTTTTTATTATCGTATTATGTATTTTCCAAATCTCGATGCTTTTGATGTTTTTCTTGAGGAAGTAGTACAGGAAATTGAGCAAGAAGATGAGGAGTATGACTGAGATGATGATTTGAAGAAATTTGGAAGATGGTTAGATGACATCTTGCCTAATAAACAAGAGAAATCTGAGTTACAAAAGCTAGCGTTAAAAGATGAAGAATTTAATCCAGAAAGAGACTTGGAGGAGCTGGAAAGATTGCTGGCAGAGGGGTCAGATGAAGAACAAGAACAAGCTGAATTGCAGGAACCAAGTTGTGGTATGACCATTACCACAACATAGCCCCCTGTATTTCCGGTTTGTGTTTCGAAGCATGGGGTGACGATCCCAACTTTGGAGGAAGTTCTGAAGCGCGATCCATTTCTGATTAGTATCCAACCGGTCCCAACCCTTATCAAGATTCTTGGGTTTTGTATATTCAATCTCGTTGGGCCAATTTTAGAAGCAAAGAGCCATAATTTACAAATTGGTCCAAAGAAAATATTTAATGCAACGGATGGATTGGCATGGAGTCTATTAGAAGTTTATTAAGTTGAGAGTCCAGCTAAAGACTCGCACAAAAAGAAGCGCTTGCGGGAGGCAACCCGTCATTAGAGTTTGCTTTTCTTTTTCTTTCTAAACTTCTAGTATTTAGGGATAATTTAGGATTTTTTATTTTGATTTTATTATTATTATTATTACTTGGTATTTGTTTTTGATCTTGCAGAAGTTAGGGTGATAGTTGATGAATTAATTAAAAGCGTGAGAGAAATAAAGTGAGGGGTCGAGTCTAGACGAGAAGATTTGAAGATTTGAGTGATGGTATGAGCATGATGCTTAAAATGGTTAACAAAAGGAGTCTCGTTACTGAAGAGTATAAGGAGATCATTTTCCGAGCAATTCCAAGATCTTTTTCCTCTATATTTTGGAGCATAACCACATGAGAATTGACACCCAAGACATGGATGAGTTGTTCCCATGTCTAAAGTCAGCTGAAGATGGAGCTAAATTGAAGAATATCAATCTCGCAACTTCTATCCCAGGGGAGTCTGTTCCAATTCTCTCTTTACTTTTGTGCTCTTTAATTGTTTTAACATGCAACGGGGACATTGCATAACTTAAGTGTGGGGTAGGGGGTTGATTACATTTAGTCAAATTAGAATCGTTACTTGGTGTAACACCTTGATCCTCAGGTATTAATATTAACACTTCGGTTTTGGATTTTTGGAAAACCTACTCGGCGAGTTGGCCTCTCTACTCGTCGAGTAGTAGCGGGTTTGGGCGCGAGGTTTAATGATCTACTCGCCGAGTCCATTTTGGTACTCGGCGAGTAGATGCTGGCAGATGAAACCCTAGATTCCAGGGCCTTGCACCCCATTTAAAGGGTCATTAGCCTCCCTTGGCCTCCCCTTTACAGCTCCATACCTCCTTAAAACCCTGATTTGAGTGTGAGTGTGTTCTTGGTGATTTTTGAAGCTTGAAGGAGGGATTTGGTGAAGGAATCACTTGAGGAATCAAGATA
The DNA here is from genome assembly GCF_051521515.1 of Lactuca serriola. Lineage (NCBI taxonomy): Eukaryota > Viridiplantae > Streptophyta > Magnoliopsida > Asterales > Asteraceae > Lactuca > Lactuca serriola. Next base: position 14,623,550 of record NC_136413.1, read on the forward strand.
GAAGAAGCAAGGGCTCATGGGGATTCTAGATCTACTTCTGTGGAGCACTTTCTGAAGGTATTAAGCTGTCTCTTGGCACATTTCCACCCAAAACCCTCTTGTGCATGGATTCTAAGAAAGAGCTTTTGTGTTTAAGCCAAGATCTGAAGTTGTAACTTCAGATCTGAACTCCTTTTGGCCTTGAGATGCATAAAGTTATCAGTTGAGCTTAGCATGTACCTTCCCTCAAGTGTATGACCCTATTCCAAGCTTAGCTTTGCTATTTTAGGGGCTTAAAGCCTTGCATGCACGTAAAGTTTGCAAATTTACGTGGAAAGCATGCCTCAGGAGCCTAGATCTGTAGTTTGGAAGCTTTGCATGGCTCAAAAAGGGTCTGTATGGATTGAGATCTGATAGGACTCGGCGAGTCATTTGAAGGCAGGCATGGACTCGATGAGTTGTATGAACAACTCGATGAGCCCGATGAATATTGCCATGAACTCGGCGAGTTGGATGAACAACTCGGCGAGTCGGATGAAGATTACCTAGAACTCGGCGAGTTGAAAGAACAACTCGGCGAGTAGAGTAAGATTTCCCAATGGTTGGATGTTCGTAGACGTGTCGAGTGTCAAGCAAGGGAACTCTACGAATGACCTTAGATTATCAATCAAGACTGTATGAACTCGACGAGTCGCCTCGATGACTCGGCGAGTAGATGTTATTCCGGGAAACTCGACGAGTCACTAGTTATACTCGGCGAGTTAGGGTCAACATGGACCGTTGACTTGACCTTGGTTGTAGTTGACCAGGATGGACTTTGGGGAAATGACTGGATATTGTATGACACTTTTTAGGTAGTTGTGTGGAGCAGCCCGTGGGGTACATTTGGTCGCAAAGTGTCAGTTCAGCAATCGTGACAGGTGAGTCTTCCCACCATACCTATGGGTCTAAGGCACCAAGGCCGGCCCATTATATGATTATGACTTATGTGGTAGACATTTTGTGTTCTGTTATGTGATTGCATGTTATGTATGAAGACCCCGAGGGGAGCCCGTGGCATTGGATGTAAGACCATGTGGGGTAGCCCATGGCAGTCCTAGGTGAATTCCATGTGGGGTAGCCCATGGCATTGGATGTAAGGTCATGTGGGGTAGCCCATGGCAGTCCTAGGCGAAGACCATGTGGGGTAGCCCATGTCATTTTCACAGGGTTCATGTATGCATGGCTTACGTGATATATGTGTAGCTTTTATAGCTAACAGGATATATGATATGTGGTTTGTGTGTGTGTGGTATGCTCTGGGAAATTCACTAAGCATTTCGCTTACAGGTTGTTGATTGTTTCAGGTACTTCAGAGCCGAAGGGAAAAGGCAAGGCGTGATGACGTGGTGTGCACTCTACCTCTCTTTTTGTGTGATGGGACTCTCTGATGTTTTCAAAAGTACAATGAAATTTTAATAATTGTGGATTGGGAAACAAATGGTTTGGAAATTTATGAATTATGGGAATTGTTTGAGTAATTAAAAATGAAAAATTTCTTGATAAAAACTGGGTCGTTACAAGTTGGTATCAGAGCCTTGGTTTGAGGGATTCGGGCACATTCTCGGGTGTGTCGGGACTCAAACTAAGGAAGTGGTAAAATGTTTTCAAAAGAAACTTAAAAGGAATTTTAAGACGAAAAGATGAGAGTGCAATGCGCGTGAACAGCCAAGCCAAGTAAGTAGTTTCCCAAGTTGAATAGCCATGTTATATGAAATTGCTAAGTGTATGTTTTAAAATTATATACGGTTAGGAGCTGATAGCCTTAGGATAATTGATTTAGCCTATTGATCCTTTCTGTGTATAATTTGCATGCCTAAAAGCAACCTGTAGTGATTGGTTTGACTGTTATGAGTAGGAGAACCATAGGGTGTCCGGGTTTGATTCATGCGAGGGTTGTGAGTCACGGTTTGTGTGGATAGCTTTGGAAGTACCAGGTAAAGCAGTGGGGTAAGGTACGAGTAGGTGTGGAAGGTAGTATTGGGCCCGTACTACTGGAAGCACAGGACCCGTACCTAAACCCATGTTCTACCTGGGAATTCCAATGGAAACAGTATGGAAGTAACCTCGTTATGGGTATCCTGATCATTATGTTTTGTGAAATGACAATACAACATGGTGGTTACGCGATTGGTATTAGGATTGGGATCAGGATCGGGATCGGGATCCAGGGTTGGGTCAGGCGGCCCTACTGATGGTATCGATGAGAGGTTGCGTGAGCTGATTGCGGCTGAGGTTATGAGGGGCATCCTTGACGCTACCCCAATCATCTTTGGGACGGTCAAGGAGGGTATGATGGAGATCATGGAAGAGAGGCTTAGAGCATTCAGGGCCGATATTTCTATGGGCTAGGGTGGAGCTCGAACCCCCTCGTCTAGGGAGTTCAAGGCATGTGGAGCTCCGGAGTTTTCAGGGGTCAGGGACCTTATTGTGAGCAGACGCTAGGTGACGGACATTGAGAATGCCCAACGCACGAGTTCTTGCCTGGAGGAGGCAAAGGTTGGATTTGCTTCCTGTATGCTGAAAGACACGGCCCGAGATTGGTGAGGCGAGATTACTAGTCAGGTGGGAGCAGCCGGTGTGGCTGACATGTCGTGGGCCGAGTTTGTACGATGATTTGATCAGGAGTTTGCACCACCTATTGAGGTGCAACGGATGGTGAGGGAGTTTCATGACTTACAGCAGACTACTGAGACTGTGGCGGAGATCACCACCAAGTTTCGAGAGCGAACTTTGTTGATCCGTCAGTATGCGGAAGATGAGGACTTGAGGAGGACCTGATACCACTCTATGTTGAAAGAGGACATACGAGAATTTGTGAGCTTTACAGGGTGAAAAAACCTGAATGAGATGGTTGATAAGGCCCGTGAGACGGAAATGGAGTTGGATTCCCACACGAAGCGGAAGACTGAGCAGGTTCAGGAAGCGGGGGCCTAGGCTAAGAAGCCTAAGCCCTCCGATTCTTCGAGTAAAGGCCATCAGGGCCGGGGCCGGTGCCGATGCGCCAAGTGCGGGAGATTTCGTAGTGGGACTTATCGGACAGCTGGGATGTCGGGATGCTACTCATGTGGCCAGCAAGGTCACTTGAGTAAGGATTACCCCAAGAAGGGCTTGATATGTTTTCACTGCAACCAGACAAGCCATAAAAAGGCCGATTGTCCGAGGTTGCAAGGAGGAGGAGGAGGAGGGGGGTCTGTGGCAGCGCCCGCGCCCGCCACTATGAGGATTACTAATGGCCGCCCTAAGGCGGAAGCTCCAACGGTGAAGAGCCGTGCATTCCAGCTGACTACCGAGGAGGCTCGGGCCGTGCCAGACATTGTGGCTGGTATGTGTTCATTATCCTCTGTCTTTTTTTGTTAAATGTATGTATGTATGCTTATTATGCTTTGTATAGGGACCTTTCTGGTCAATGGTATGACGGCCCATGTCTTATTTGATTCGAGGGCTACCCGATCTTTTGTATCTCTTGCGCTTAGCAAGAAATTCCGAGACGCACCGGGGACTCTGGATACCCCGCTCGAGGTGGAGATTGCAGATGATCGCACTGTGAGTGCTGCGAGGGTGCGTCAGGATTGCGTCCTGAATGTGCACATCGAAAGGTTTCGTGTTGATTTGGTTCCCATACCATTGCGAGGATTGAAGGTGATTATTGGGATGGACTGACTGGGGCCAATGGGGCCATGATCGATTGTGAACGGCAGCTAGTCCGGGTTCGAACCCCAAGAGGGGGAGAACTGGTTATCCATGGTGAGAGGACTACGCAGGGCCCGACCCTTTGTTCAACCGCGAGGGCGAGGAGGTTTTTGTAGTAGGGCTGCATAGGATTTTTGGCCTATGTTTCAGATACACGAGTGGAGGCGGTGACAAATATCGATGGTGGACCAGTGGTGCGGGATTTTCGGGATCTTTTTCCCGAAGAATTACCTGGGGTGCCTCCGGAGAGGCAGGTGGAGTTTCGAATTGATCTAGTACCCGGTGCCGCCCCGATAGCAAAGGCACCATATCGGTTGGCGCCACCCGAGATGCAGGAATTATCTACACAGCTTCAAGAGCTACTAGACCGAGGGTTCATCCGTCCGAGTAGTTCTCCGTGGGGAGCTCCGATCCTTTTTGTGAAAAAGAAGGACGGGTCGCACAGGATGTGCATCGATTACATAGAGCTAAATAAGCTGACGGTGAAAAACCGTTATCCTTTGCCTAGGATTGACGACATGTTTGATCAGCTTCAGGGAGCATCGTGGTTATCTAAGATTGATCTTCGGTCAGGGTACCATCAAATGAGGATTCGGGATGAGGATATACCGAAGACAGCTTTCAGGACTCGTTATGGGCCTTACGAGTTCGTGGTGATGCCATTCGGGCTCACCAATGCTCCGGCCGCGTTCATGAATCTCATGAATCGGGTATGCAGGCCGATGTTGGATCAGTCGGTGATTGTTTTTATTGATGATATCCTGATCTACTCCAAGACCAGAGAGCAGCATGAACAGCATTTGAGAGAGGTATTGGGGACCTTGAGGGCGGAGAAATTGTATGCGAAGTTCTCCAAGTGTGACTTTTGGTTGCGGGAAGTGTAGTTTTTGGGTCATGTCGTTAATCAAGAGGGTATTTCGGTTGACCCAGCGAAGGTGGAGGCTGTGATGCGATGGGAGGTACCGAGGAATGCCTCGGAGATTCGTAGCTTCCTGGGCCTAGCGGGTTATTATCGGAGATTTATCCAGGATTTCTCCAAGACTGCGGTGCCATTGACCCGTTTGACCAAGAAAAATGTGGTCTTTCAATGGGGTGGGGATTAGCAGAGGGCTTTTGAGACTCTGGGGCAGAAGTTATGTGAGGCTCCGATCCTAGAATTGCCCGAGGGATTGGACGGTTTCGTGGTATACTATGATGCATCGATTTCAGGACTGCGTGCGATACTTATGCAGAGGGGGCGTGTGATCACATATGCCTCGAGGCAGTTGAAGCCTCACGAGGAAAATTACCCCACGCATGACCTGGAGTTGGGGGCAGTGGTGTTTGCCCTCAAGATTTGGAGACACTATTTATATGGGGTGAAATTCGTTGTGTATACCGATCACAAGAGTCTGAAGTATTTAATGGACCAGCAAAACCTGAATATGCGTCAGAGGAGATGGTTGGACGTGCTAAAGGACTATGACTGCGAGATCCTATACCATCCAGGGAAGCCCAATGTGATGGCCGATGCCTTGAGTCGCAAAGCGACGGGGTCACCGATCAGGGATATTTGTTTGAGGGTGACGGTAAGCCCACCCTTGATAGACATGATTCGAGAGGCTCAGGTCGAGGGGGTGAAGAAGGAGAACTGGAAATTGGAAAGAATTCGGGGACAATATCCTTTGTTTGTTAAGGATAGTCATGGCTTGTTGACGCAGTGTGGCCGAGTACGGGTGTCGATGTCAGGGGGAGTGAGGCAGAGATTATTAGAGGAGGCGCATAAGTCCAAATTTTCTATACACCCAGGTGTGACAAAAATGTGTAGGGAATTGAGGATGAGCTATTGGTGGCCCTGCATAAAGCGGGAGAGCGTCAGGTATGTGGAGCGATGCTTGACTTTTAGGAAGGTCAAGGCCGAGCACCAGCGACCTCATGGTAAGGTTCAGCCACTACCCATTTCCATTTGGAAGTGGGAAGAGATCACTATGGATTTCATCACGAAGCTACCGCGGACAGCGAGGGGAGTCGATGCCATATGGGTGATCGTGGATAAACTGAAGAAGAGTGCTTAATTCATTCCGATCTCCGAAAGTATATCTGCAAAGAAGTTGGCGGACATTTATGTTCGAGAGGTGGTGGCCAGGCACGGAGTGCCTGTATCAGTGCTTTCAGATAGGGATGTTCGGTTTACATCCAGATTTTGGAAGAAGTTCCATGAGGAACTGGGTACCCAACTGCATTTTAGTACGGCATATCACCCCCAGACCGACGGCCAAAGTGAGAGGACGATCCAGACACTGGAGGATATGCTGCGGGCATGTGTGCTGGATTTCAGAGGGAGTTGGGATACGTACCTCCCACTGGCAGAGATTTCATACAAGAACAGTTATCATTCCAGTATTGACCGAGCACCATTTGAGATGTTATATGGACAAAGGTGCAGGACCCCAGTATGTTGGGATGAGGTTGGGCATCGGGTTTTGGGGAGCACGGAGGTGGTACTCGAGACCACCGGACTGATTCATTAAGTGCATGACCGATTGCGAGTCGCACAGAGTCGCTAGAAGAGTTATGCAGACCGACAGCAGTCAGACCTCGAATTTCAGGAAGGAGACTTTGTCTTACTGAAAGTGTCACCTTGGAAAGGGATTATCCGATTCCGCAAGAGGAGCAAATTGGGACCTCGGTTCATAGTTCCGTTCAGGATCATAGCCCAGGTGGGCAAGGTGGCATATCGTTTGGAACTCCCAGAGGAGCTTAGTCGGATTCACAACACCTTCCATGTGTCTCAGCTCCGGAAGTGTGTTGCCGACGAGTCTTCAGTCGTATCCTTGGACGACATTCAATTGGATGGGAGCCTGAATTATGTCGAGAGACCAGTAGCGATCCAAGACAGGAAGAAGAAGAAGCTCCGTAATAAAGAAGTGAAGTTGGTAAAGGTGCAATGGCAGCACCGGAAGGGTTCCGAATGGACCTGGGAGCCGGAAGATGAGATGCGAGGTTTCAATCCGGAGTTGTTTGGACCAGCAGGCTTCGGGGACGAAGCCTAATTCAAGTGGAGGAGAGTTGTAACACCCTAATCCTCATGTATTAATACTAACATTTCGGTTTTGGATTTTTGGAAAACCTACTCGGCGAGTTGGCCTCTCTGCTCGTCGAGTAATAGCGGGTTTGGGCACGAGGTTTAATGATCTACTCCCCGAGTCCATTTTGGTACTCGACGAGTAGATGCTGGCAGATGAAACCCTAGATTCCAGGGCCTTGCACCCTATTTAAAGTGTCATTAGCCTCCCTTGGCCTCCCCTTTACAGCTCCATACCTCCTTAAAACCCTGATTTGAGTGTGAGTGTGTTCTTGGTGATTTTTAAAGCTTGAAGGAGGGATTTGGTGAAGGAATCACTTGAGGAATCAAGCTAGAAGAAGCGAGGGCTCGTGGGGATTCTAGATCTACTTCTGTGGAGCACTTTCTGAAGGTACTAAGTTGTCTCTTGGCTCATTTCCACCCAAAACCCTCTTGTGCATGGATTCTAAGAAAGGGCTTTTGTGTTTAAGCCAAGATCTGAAGTTGTAACTTCAAATCTGAACTCCTTTTGGCCTTGAGATGCATAAAGTTATCAGTTGAGCTTAGCATGTACCTTACCTCAAGTGTATGACCCCATTCCAAGCTTATATTTGCTATTTTAGGGCCTTAAAGCCTTGCATACATGTAAAGTTTGCAACTTTACGTGGAAAGCATGCCTCCGGAGCCTAGATCTGTAGTTTGAAAGCTTTGCATGGCTCAACAAGGGTCTGTATGGCTTGAGATCTGATAGGACTCGGCGAGTCACAGGGGGTGACTCGACGAGTCATTTGAAGGCAGGCATGGACTCGACGAGTTGTATGAACAACTCGGCGAGCCCGATGAATATTGCCATGAACTCGGCGAGTTGGATGAACAACTCGGCGAGTCGGATGAAGATTACCTAGAACTCGGCGAGTTGAAGGAACTACTCAGCGAGTCGAGTAAGATTTCCCAATGGTTGGATGTTCGTAGACGTGTCGAGTGTCAAGCAAGGGAACTCTACGAATGACCTTAGATTATCAATCAAGACTGTATGAACTCGACGAGTCGCCTCGATGACTCGGTGAGTAGATGTTATTCCGGGAAACTCGGCGAGTCACTAGTTATACTCGGCGAGTTAGGGTCAACATGGACCGTTGACTTGACCTTGGTTGTAGTTGACCAGGATGGACTTTGGGGAAATGACTGGATATTGTATGGCACTTTTTAGGCAGTTGCGTGGAGCATCCCGTGGGGTACATTTGGTCGCAAAGTGTCATTTCAGCATTCATGACAGGTGAGTCTTCTCACCATACCTATGGGTCTAATGCACCAAGGCCTGCCCATTATATGATTATGACATATGTGGTAGACATTCTGTGTTCTGTTATGTGATTGCATGTTATGTATGAAGACCCCGGGGGGAGCCCGTGGCATTGGATGTAAGACCATGTGGGGTAGCCCATGGCAGTCCTAGGTGAAGACCATGTGGGGTAGCCCATGGCATTGGATGTAAGGCCATGTGGGGGATCCCATGACAGTCCTAGGCGAAGACCATGTGGGGTAGCCCATGGCATTTTCACAGGTTTCATGTATGCATGGATTACGTGATATATGCATAGCTTTTATAGCTAACCGAAAACAAGGCCAAAAGGTGGGGACTAAGATGCTTAAATAGGGAAATAAGGGTTTCACTCTGGCATACCTACTCGCCGAGTCGAGGGCTCTCGACTCGTCGAGTAGATAGCTTAAAACCCACGTCCAAGACTCATTTCTACTCGACGAGTCGTAGGCTTCCAACTCGTTGAGTAGCTCTATCAAAATGAATAATTTATAAATAAATGCGTACCAGAAACCAGACATTACAATTCCACCCCTCATATACTCTTGTCCTAATATGGACTCTACGCAACCCTTTTGAACCCTTTCCATTTGTAACAACCCGGAATCTCAGGTATTATTAAATTATGTTTTTGGGGTGATTTAAGAGGGGACTCGGCGAGTTGGAGCCTAGACTCGCCGAGTAGGATCGCAGACTTGGTCGCGGGATCGCGACTGGACTCGACGAGTCCAGATATGGACTCGGCGAGTCGACGCTGTTTAGCGAAAACCCTAACCGTTCAGCTTTGGGTCGTATATAACGCATTATATGCCGTCATTGTTCGTCTTTTAGTCGATTGAGAAGAACCCTAAGCGGCTGTGGGCATCTAGAGCAAGATTGAAGGCCATTGGTGACTTGAAGAAGTTGTGGTGCAAGGAGGAGAAGAGTTTGGCTAAAGGAACTGCAAGGGATTCGAGTTCTGAGGTTTGGGGACGCAGAGGGTGCGTTATTCAGGTAACATTTCGGATCATTTCTGTTATTTTGATGTGTGCATGGATCTAGGGTTTATGGAACCCATTTGGTGATTAGATGGATTATTACCTTGTACCCAATCGACTATAACCCTGTATTAGGACCTTTAGAGGTCCAGAAGGTCCCATGCTTGTGTATTTCGGGACGAAACTTATCTCAGGAAGCAGTTTGATCGACTGCATGGCGTGGACTCGCCGAGTCCGATGAACAGACTCGGCGAGTGGAGTCGGGGTGGCCCCGCGATTCTTCCACGAGGATCTCGTCGAGTCAAGAGGGATACTCGACGAGTAGAAAGGGAACATCAGGGGAAGTTGGGGAGGACGTCTAGACTCGCCGAGTCGCCATGGCACTCGCCGAGTCCGATCGAGTTGACCGTTGACCGTTGACCAGAGTTGACCTAAGTCTGACTTCTTAGGGATAGTCACACTTAGAAGATATAAGTGTTAATGAGGGATATGTGATGTTATAGGGGGGGTTGTAGCTCGTCGGATTGTGCACGAGTGATTTCAGGATTTGCTAGCTTTCAGCATTCGCGAGGTGAGTCTTCTCACTATACTGTACCCGGAAGGGTTTGACTGTGTGACCGGAAGGTCAGATACGATATGTGATATGTATGCTATATGTGGTAAGTTAATTTTCTATATGTGCTATGTATGTTATGTGGGCCGGAAGGTATTATGTTATGGGCCGGAAGGCGTTGTGTTGATGACCGGAAGGTCAGGGCCTGGAAAGGCGTATGTGCGTAAGTTGTATATTGGGGAACTCACTAAGCATTATGCTTACAGTTGTTGTGCATGTATTTCAGGTACTAGTGAGGACCGTGGGAAGGCGCCGGCGTGATCGATACACACTGAAGAATGCTTTTATGATCTTGGGATTTTGATTATTTGTATTTGACAGAATACTTAAACTATTTATGCCTTGTTTTGAATGGAAATAAATATATTTTTAAAATGAAAAATTTGTTTGAAAATTTGCGTTGTTACAATTGGTATCAGAGCCTTGGTTTGAGGGATTCGGGTGCACCTTCGGGGGTAACTGAACTCAAACCGAGGATTTGAGGAAACTTTTTAAATAAAGGCATAAACTTTTGTAAATGGTTTTGTGGTAAGCAAGAAAGAAGCAGTGTGTACGATCAGTCAGCGCTCGAACGGTAAATATCCCCAAAATACCTTACAATATTATATGAATTGTTATGCATGCTAGAAGACTAGGTATTCATGATAGGACTAGAATGGCTTGATCTGTGATGTCTTAGTCTAGGGAAGTTTGCCGATATGAGATGCTTGCTAGAGTGCGGGTAGATAGTGCATATCAGAAGTAGAGTACTCACTATCCGGGGTTTGGGGAGGAAGACTTGGGGTGAATGCTGATGCGGTGTGGTCGGTAGTATTGGGCCCGTACTACCGAAGACACCGGGTCAGAGGGAGGCCCAAGTAAGAATCTCTGGATATCGGAGACTGAGTAGGGTTGCGTTATCGAGTGCGATTACACTCGATGGAGTCTCTGATAGTTTTATGTTGTATTTCAGAGACATCATGGTTAGACCACGCCACGGAGCGAGTTCGAGCGGTGTGAGTGACGAGGAGATTCGTCAGATGATTCACGAGGAGGTAGCAGCGGCGATCTGGGCTGAGATCCCGGAGATGTTTGGGTCTATTAAGACCACCCTGATGGAGACGTTTGATGAGCGGTACGCCGCATTGACTGAGGCTGCAACCGCTGCAGCTACCGCAGCTGTGGCCGCTGCCAGGCCACAGGGGGGTGACTCGTTGCTGTTCCGAGAGTTCAGCAACACGAAGCCACCGGAGTTCGATGGGACGCAGGATCCGATTGCTGCGATGAGGTGGATCGCGGATATAGAGGGGTGCTTCTACACTTGTTCATGCCCGGAGCACCTGAGGGTACGGTTCGCTTTGAACCAGCTCCGTCTGGGAGCGAAGGACTGGTGGAAGTTCGTGACGGCGAACTTCACTTTGGCAGAGATTACAACGGTGACATGGGAGGGGTTCACTGCTATGTTCAGGGACGAGTACGTTCCCCCGGTGGAGAGGGAACGATTGGTTCAGGAGTTCTTAACCCTCAAGCAGGGTACTGATTCTGTTGCGGTGATCATGCGAAAGTTTCATGAGAGGGCGATGTTCTGCCCCGAGCTGGTGTCCACAGAGCAGGCTCGGATGAGCCGGTACTTGGGTGTTCTGAGGAGGGAGATCCGGGAGTTTGTGTCAAACTCCACCTATCATACTTTTACTGAGCTTCAGGCGAATGCCAGGAAGCGTGAGATCGAGTTGGAGACTCAGGCCAGGGAGGAGGCCGAGTCTCAGCAGGCAGACCGGCGGCCGGCTCAGTCTCAGCCGGCTGCCAAGCGGATCAAGTCCGCCGATTCGAGGACGAGAGGTTCGAAGAGCCGCACTTGCGGAAAGTGCGACAAGGGTCACGATGGGGCGTGTCGAGCCGGTGCTTGCTACAAATGCGGCAAGGAGGGGCACATTGCTAGGGAGTGCCCCAAGGGGTTTATGGTTTGCTTTCATTGCAACCAGACCGGCCATCGGAAGGCCGAGTGCCCTCAGCTTCGTCAGGGATCTGCACATATTGCCAGGACTACTGAGACTCGACCGGTGAAGGTCGAGGCCCCGAGGGCTCGTGGGAGAGCCTTTCAGCTGACTGCGGAGGAGGTCCGCGCTGCGCCCGATGTCGTGGCAGGTATGTTGTAATTCATGTATTTATTTTAATGTCGAGATGTTATGCTTATGTTATTATATGCGTAGGTACTTTCCTTGTGAACTCTGTGCCTGCCTTAGTGTTATTTGACTCGGGTGCGAGTAGGTCCTTTGTGTCCTTAGCCTTTAGTCAGCATATCAGCGTTAGTCGTGAGTCGTTGAGTCGACCTTTGAGAGTTTCTATAGCTGACGAGAAAGTGATTTGTGCCACGGAGGTTCTTCAGGGATGTGTACTAGAGATTTTCGGGGTTGAATTCCCGATTGACTTGATTCCTATTGCGATGGGTGATGTCTGTGTCATCGTGGGCATGGACTGGTTGAGCCGATTCGGCGCTGTCATTGACTGTGAGCGTCAGTTGGTGACTATACGAGACCATAGCGGGGGAGTTCTTTCGGTGTACGGCGAGGGTACCCGTTCGGGATCAGCTTTTTGTTCGGCCGCTAGGGCGAGGCAGTGTCTACAGCAGGGCTGTAAGGGTTTTGTGGCGTATGTGATGGATACGCGGGAGGTTTCCGAGAGGCCGAGGTCAGTGGAGGAGGTCCCAGTGGTGCGTGAGTTCCCAGATGTTTTTCCCGAAGAGCTGTCGGGAGTACCTCCTGTGAGACAAGTAGAGTTTAGTATTGACCTGGTTCCGGGGGCCGCGCCTATTGCTAAGGTGCCTTATCGTCTTGCACCTCCAGAGATGCAAGAGTTGTCCTCGCAGCTCCAGGAGTTGCTAGGGAAGGGATTCATTCGGCCAAGCAGCTCGCCGTGGGGAGCACCTATTCTGTTCGTCAAGAAGAAGGATGGTTCACACCGGATGTGCATTGATTACCAGGAGTTGAACAAGTTGACGGTCAAGAACCGTTACCCGTTACCGAGGATCGACGATTTATTCGACCAGTTGCAGGGAGCATCGTGGTTTCCAAGATCGATCTGAGGTCAGGGTACCATCAGGTGAGAGTGCGGGATGAGGATGTCCAAAAGACAGTGTTTAGGACGCGTTATGGGCATTATGAGTTTGTGGTGATGCCTTTCGGGCTCACCAATGCCCCGGCGGTGTTCATGGATCTCATGAACAGGGTATGCAGACCGATGTTGGATCGGTCAGTGATTGTATTTATCGACGGCATTCTGGTGTATTCGAGATCTAGAGAGCAGCATGAGGAGCATTTGAGGGAGGTCCTTGAGGTATTGAGGTCGGAGAAGCTTTATGCAAAGTTCTCCAAATGTGACTTCTGGTTGCGGGAGGTCCAATTTCTAGGACATGTGGTTAATCAGAAAGGGATATTGGTCGATCCGGCCAAGGTTGAGGCGGTGATGAGTTGGGAGGTGCCGAAGTCACCCTCTGAGATCAGGAGTTTCCTTGGGTTGGCAGGGTATTATCGGAGATTCATTAAGGATTTCTCCAAGATCACAGTGCCGCTCACCAGATTGACCCGGAAGGGTGTTGCATTCTCATGGGGGCCCGAGCAGCAGACCTCCTTTGAGACACTTCGCCAGAGGTTGTGCGAAGCCCCGGTATTAGCTCTCCCGGAAGGGATGGAAGATTTTGTAGTATATTTCGACGCATCGATTTTGGGACTGGGTGCAGTGTTGATGCAGAGGGGCCATGTGATAGCGTATGCATCGAGGCAGCTGAAGCCTCATGAGGCAAGATATCCCACGCATGATTTAGAGTTGGGGGCAGTAGTGTTCGCTCTCAAGATTTGGCGTCACTACCTGTATGGGGTTCGATGTACGATATACACGGACCACAAGAGCTTGAAATATTTGATGGATCAGCCCAACCTAAATATGCGTCAGAGGAGGTGGTTGGATGTGGTCAAGGATTATGATTGTGAGATCCTGTACCACCCAGGCAAGGCTAATGTGGTAGCCGACGCGTTGAGCCGCAGGGCGGAGAGCACTCCATTGCGAGATGTATGCTTGAGACTGACTGTGATGACTCCTGTATTGGATGCTATTCGTGGGGCACAGGCAGAGGCTGTGCGACCATAAATGCAGAAGAAAGAGCGGGTTGTGGGGTTAATTTCAGAGTTTGTTAAGGATAGTCGAGGGCTTATGACGTTTCAGGGTCGGATTTGGGTACCGTTCGAGGGCGGTACACGTATTACTTTGATGGAAGAGGCTCATAGATCGAAATTCTCGATCCATCCCGGTGCTACGAAGATGTATTTGGATTTGAGGAAGGAGTATTGGTGGCCCTGTATGAAGAGGGACGTCGCATGGTTCGTTGAGAGATGCTTGACCTGCCGTAGGGTTAAGGCCGAGCACCAGAGACCGCATGGCAAATTACAGCCATTGGAGATTCCCGAGTGGAAGTGGGAACAGATCACTATGGATTTCATCACCAAATTGCCGAGGACTGCCAGGGGAGTTGATGCAATTTGGGTGATTGTGGATAGGTTGACGAAGAGTGCACACTTCCTTGCCATCAGTGAGAGTTCTTCAGCGGAGAAGTTGGCGGAGATATATGTGAGAGAGGTGGTATCTCGGCATGGGGTACCGATCTCGATTGTTTCAGACCGTGATGTGCGTTTCACTTCCAGGTTCTGGAAGAAATTTCATGAGGAGCTGGGTACCAAATTGCATTTTAGTACCGCATACCATCCCCAGACAGACGGTCAGAGCGAGCGGACGATTCAGACGCTGGAGGACATGCTTCGAGCGTGTGTGTTAGACTTCGGGGGTAGCTGGGATGCATATTTACCCTTAGCAGAGTTTTCCTACAACAACAGCCATCATTCGAGCATTGGTATGCCACCTTTTGAGCTGTTGTATGGTAGGAGGTGTCGGACCCCCATTTGCTGGGGAGAGGTGGGACAGAGAGTGATGGGCAGCACGGAGATCGTGCTTCAGACGACAGAGCAGATTCAGCAAGTTAGACAGAGGTTATTGACCGCCCAGAGCCGGCAGAAGAGTTATGCAGACAGGCGCCGATCCGAGCTTGAATTTCAGGTCGGCGACTTCGTTCTCCTGAAGGTCTCTCCTTGGAAAGGAGTGATTCGATTCAGGAAGAGGGGTAAGTTGGGGCCCCGGTATATTGGGCCATTTCGTGTGATTGCAAGGATAGGCCGGGTAGCCTATCGGTTGGAGTTGCCAGCGGAGTTGGGATAGATCCACGACACCTTTCATGTGTCGCAATTGAGGAAGTGCATAGCCGATGAGTCGGCGGTGGTTCCATTAGAGGATATTCAGGTGGATGCGAGCCTGAATTATGCTGAGAGACCAGTGGCTATCAGGGATCGGAAGATCAAGGTTCTGAGGAACAAGGAGGTACCCCTGGTGTTGGTTCAGTGGCAACACCGTAAGGGATCGGATATGACTTGGGAGCCGGAACGTGAGATGCGGGAGCAGCATCCGGAACTATTTTCAGAATGAGACTTCGAGGGCGAAGTCTAATCCTAGCAGGGGAGAGTTGTAACAGCCCGGAATCTTAGGTTTGGGGACGCAGAGGGTGCGTTATTCAGGTAACATTTCGGATCATTTCTGTTATTTTAATGTGTGCATGGATCTAGGGTTTATGGAACCCATTTGGTGATTAGATGGATTATTACCTTGTACCCAATCGACTATAACCCTGTATTAGGACCTTTAGAGGTCCAGAAGGTCCCATGCTTGTGTATTTCGGGACGAAACTTATCTCAGGAAGCAGTTTGATCGACTGCATGGCGTGGACTCGCCGAGTCCGATGAACAGACTCGGCGAGTAGCTTGGAGATTGACTGGAACTCGTCGAGCTGTTCTTCAGACTCGGTGAGTGGAGTCGGGGTGGCCCCGCGATTCTTCCACGAGGATCTCGTCTAGTCAAGAGGGATACTCGACGAGTAGAAAGGGAACATCAGGGGAAGTTGGGGAGGACGTCTAGACTCGCCGAGTCGCCATGGCACTCGCCGAGTCCGGTCGAGTTGACCGTTGACCGTTGACCGTTGACCAGAGTTGACCTAAGTCTGACTTCTTAGGGATAGTCACACTTAGAAGATATAAGTGTTAATGAGGGATATGTGATGTTATAGGGGGGGTTGTAGCTCGTCGGATTGTGCACGAGTGATTTCAGGATTTGCTAGCTTTCAGCATTCGCGAGGTGAGTCTTCTCACTATATTGTACCCGGAAGGGTTTGACTGTGTGACCGGAAGGTCAGATACGATATGTGATATGTATGCTATATGTGGTAAGTTAATTTGCTATATGTGCTATGTATGTTATGTGGGCCGGAAGGCGTTGTGTTGATGACCGGAAGGTCAGAGCCTGGAAAGGCGTATGTGCGTAAGTTGTATATTGGGGAACTCACTAAGCATTATGCTTACAGTTGTTGTGCATGTATTTCAGGTACTAGTGAGGACCGTGGGAAGGCGCCGGCGTGATCGATACACACTGAAGAATGCTTTTATGATCTTGGGATTTTGATTATTTGTATTTGACAGAATACTTAAACTATTTATGCCTTGTTTTGAATGGAAATAAATATATTTTTAAAATGAAAAATTTGTTTGAAAATTTGCGTTGTTACACCATTCTTCATAACCCTCCATGGTTAACCTTGGTCAAAGTGAAGGTCAAGGTCAAAGTCAATGTCCAGTCAAAGTCAAAGTCAACGCTCCGAGTTGACTCGACTCGTAGAGTTATCCCATGACTCGACTAGTTCCCTTGCTACTCTTAATCGTGATAAAGCGAGTTAACTTGTCGAGTCCCTCCTCAGACTCATCGAGTTCTACCTTATTCAGAATTAGGACAAATTGACTCTGCTCGTCGAGTTCCTCTATGGACTCGACGATTTCCTTAGTCTGTTTGGTCCATCTTAATAGATTAAGTCCATACTCTTCAATTCTAAGCTTCATACTTCTCATATACATTGAAAATGTCTTTTTAAGGGTAAAGTTTCCAACTTTACCCATTAATACCGTTACTTAATGGGTTTAGCTCAAACCTTAACTCTTTAGGACCTAGATCTTGATCCACAATCCATCAATACTCTAAGCTAAAGCATACAAATAGAGATTTAGACCCTAAAAACATCATGAATACGTAAAGCTTCCACTTTTCTCTATATGCATAGTGTTTTGGAGCTTTAAAGGCCAAAATGACACCTATGGCTTGCATGGGGCTTCAATGGCCATAACGTTTCCACCTTTATGCCATGAAAGACCTCCATGGCTCCAGATCTGATGGTGTACTAACTTGCGACGTCCATATCCTAAAGATCAAGCTTCTTGGCTCAAAAACCCACTAAAATGATAATAAAGTGATCTAAGAAGCTACTAAGCAAGTTTGAGACTTGATTACCAGAAAGTGATGAGAATGAAATGGAGTCTCTGGATCTACTAGCTTCTTTTTGAATCCCCAAGCTTCTCATTCCTTCTCAAGCTTCAAAACACACCAAGTTTCTCTTAAGGATGGCTCACAACACTCAAACTCGCATTAGGGTTTCTGGACTCAGGGTTTGGACAATGGAGGCTGGAAACCCTAGAGTTTAGGATGTATAAATAAGGTGTAAAATCCTGGATTTATGGTTTTCCCAAATCCATTCCAACTCTTCGAGTTAGTCTTCCAAAAACACACGTGGCAATGTTTCTACTCGTCGAGTTATTGCCCTTGAACTCGACGAGTTGCCTTCTTGTTTGGAGACCTTCTTTCCTCAATTGACCTTCTGGTTTCCGGGTGTTACAATTTATCACATAAAAAATCATAAGTCATGTATCTCATAATATCCTAAACATTTGTCAAAACATATTAGAGTAAGAACATCTTAGGTTAAACAAATGGTGTGTGTACTGCAATCATCTCGAACTCTTCCCCTTGCTACTGGGGGTACCTGAAATCAAAACTGAAAATTGTAAGCACAACGCTAAGTGAGTCTCCCCAAACTACCACATACCATACATATAATCACATAACCACGAACATTGGGCCTTGCCCGCTACATCGGGCCCCGCCCGGCATCGGACGAATCTGGCATCGAGCCCCGCTCGGATACATATATGTTTCTACCAGGCCCCGTCTGTCTCAAGGCCCCACCCACTATACACATACAACCATATAATCATGCTAGTATATAAAGAATCATACACCACACCATATACTCTAGTCTTAAGGAGTCGCATATCATGGGCCCTGCCCCTACTCAGCAAATGGTGAGATCCCCCGTCCACTCTCAGCTAGTGATGAGATACAGGACCCTACCCATGCTCACCTCCCTACCAGACACATACAAGTATCACAAAGACAACAAGTATAACTAAACATGCATTCCCTCATCGGGTACTACCCAACATTGAACCGTAGTTCGGAAACATTCATATAAACATTCCTCGAGCCCCACCCGACATTGAACCGAAATCCGGAATCATATAAACATTCCTCGGGCTTTCCCCGATGTCGGACCAAAGTTCGAAAACATATAAATAGACACATGCAAAAATCACGAAGACATCAGGTATACAAACATTCCTCGGGCTTGCCTCGACATCGGACCGAAGTCCGGAAACCTACTCCATACATAAACGGGCCGAAATTGGTGCCTTCAACCCGTTCCTACAGGAGAAAATTCACCTTACAAGCTGACTGCAGAATCCTGCGAATAAACCTCTCGCTGCTAGTTGGCAGATCCCTGATTTGCTGATCTCTCGACTCCCCGAGCTAGTGATCATCATACAAATTAGATAAGTTCGGGATTCTTATAACTTAATCATAAGTCCTCACTGGGGTAGAAGACCATTCCACCCCTCACATACTCTTGTCCCAATATGGACTTTACTCAACCCTTTTGAACCCTTTCCATACTTCATAACCCTCCATGGTCAACCTTGGTCAATGTCAAGGTCAAGGTCAAATTCAACGTCAAGTCAAAGTCAAAGTCAACTCTCCGAGTTGACTCAACTCGTCGATTCATCCCCCTGACTCGCCGATTTCCCTTGCTAGTCTTAATCGTGATAAAGCGAGTCAACTCGTCGTGTCCCTCCTCAGACTCGTCGAGTTCTCCCTTATTCAGAATCGGGACAAATCGAATCTACTCGTCAAGTTCCTCTATGGACTCGACGCATTCCTCAGTCTGTTTGGGCCATGTTAATGGATTAAGCCCCAACTATTCATATCTAAGCTTCATACTTATCATATGCATTGAAAATGTCCTTTTAAGGTTAAAGTTTCCAACTTTACTCGTTAATATCCTTACTTAATGGGTTTAGCTCAAACCCTAACTCTTTAGGACCTAGATGTTGGTCCACAAGCCATCAATACTCCAAACTAAAGCATACAAACAGAGATCTAAACCCTAAACACTTCATGAACACGTAAATCTTCCACCTTTCTCTACATGCATGGCCTTTTGGAGATTTAAAGGCCAAAATGACACCCTATGGCTTGCATGGGGCTTCAATGTCCATAAAGTTTGCACCTTTATGCCATGAAAGACCTCCATGGATCCATATCTGATGGTCTACTAACTTGCAACGTCCATATCCTAAAGATCAAGCTTCTTGGATCAAAAACCCACTAAAATGATAAAGTGATCTAAGAAGGTACTAAGCTAGTTTGAGACTTGATTACCAGAAAGTGATGAGAATGAAATTGAGTTGCTGGATCTATGTAACACCAGTCAAAATAGGTCAACAACAATCACATGTGATTATGCCAATCATGTAATGTGATTTTGTTAAAATGTGATAAACTTACTATGTAATTCATGTTAAAGTATGAACTTTCATACATAATTTATGATACAACTCAAATTATACGTCCATACGATTCCAAAAATATAGAGAATGTCCAAATATGACTTCGCGTGAAGAAGTTATGATAAACCGAACACTATAAATCTCTATAATAAGATGAATTTAAAATAGGCTTAGAATTTGCTATTGGAGTCTAAAGGAGAGTTTTAGTACTCGTAAATACCAACGCGTGGATATAAAGAACGTCAAAAATGGAGCTTGTATGCAAAAGTTATGACCTTCCGAAGTTACAGCTGTTTGAGAGCACGACACGTGGCAGAAACCCTAGCCGCCTTAAGTCACGATGTGAAAATGAAGTTCACGACATGAAACGTGTCATGGAAAATCTTAGGGATTGGAAATCTTAGGGAAAATCCTCTGACCTGAGTTATTGTTTAGACACGAATATGATTTTACTACTCGAACTAACCGAACTCGACAAGTCTACTTGAGTTATTGTATTCATCAACTAAGATTGGAAATCTTAGGGAAAATCCTCTGACCTGTAGCCTATAATCCCGTGTGAGCGAGGAAGTCGTGTATGGATAAGATATG
This sequence comes from Lactuca serriola, assembly GCF_051521515.1. Lineage (NCBI taxonomy): Eukaryota > Viridiplantae > Streptophyta > Magnoliopsida > Asterales > Asteraceae > Lactuca > Lactuca serriola. Next base: position 14,643,603 of record NC_136413.1, read on the forward strand.
GGTTGACAACCCCACTTGTGGTTGCTAGCTACAACACAACAATGTGCGAGTGACGAACTGTCCTTTTGTTTGTTTATTATTCCGACGTTGATGAAGCGTATGGAACTTATCTTAAGATGCAAAACTTGTAGCATCAAGCAAAGGTTTGAAACTAGTCGTATAGCCACGGTTACAGACTCATGGTAGCAAATTGTTAGAAGCATTATACTTTGTCGTTATACAAGTATTAATGTTAAGTATATGTTTCCCAAATACTTATACTCTAGGTATAAGAAACTGGTAGGTATACTACTTGTATATTAAGTAGATAATTATACCTAACACACATACTCGTATAGAATTGAAACAGATTTATACGTAGCGGTTTTACTCGTATAGAATTGAAATAGGTTTATATGTAGTGGTTGTACTCGTATATAATTGAAATAGATTTATACGTAGCAGTTTTACTCGTATAGAATTGGAATAAGATTTATACGTACCAACTTTTGTTTGTACGGAATTACAAACACTTATATTCATAGTATATGAGACTTATAGGTAAACTACTTATTTGGTAAGTAAATTTTTATACCTAGGATATATATGCTAAACGTTGGAGAGCCAAATTATACTTTAGAAACTATACTTTTGAACTTGGAAAATGTATTATTTTTTTATGGAGTCAAAACCTTTGGACTCACCAACTTTATGTTGACGTATTTTTAAAATGCATGTGTTTTCAGGAAGTTGATAACTATGATACGAGAAATGACGTTCACTTTGCGGTGTTTCTGCCGACGGCTGGGGTGTGACAATCTACTAGCTTCTTCTTGAATCCCCAAGCTTCTCATTCCTTCTCAAGCTTCAAAACACACCAAGTTTCTATCAAGGATGGCTCATAACACTCAAACTAGCATTCTGGACTAAGGGTTTGGACAATGGACTAAGGGTTTGGACAATGGAGGCTGGAAACCCTAGAGTTTAGGATGTATAAATAAGGTGTAAAATCTTGAATTCGTCGAGTTGGTCTTCCAAAACAAGCGTGACAACGTTTCTACTCGTCAAGTACTTGCCCTTGAACTCGACGAGTTGCCTTGTTGTTTGGAGACCTTTTTTCCTTAATTGGCCTTCTCCTTTCTGGGTGTTACAACACCTCCTTCCGATATTCTAAGTCCTCGAAAACGAAGATCCACATAAATCCATCAATGAATTTCATGTTTTTTGTTCCATAATGAAGCCAAATCTTGTTGTAGACAATCAAATAAAGCTAAACTCGATAAAAGAATGGCTCTACGAGCTCCCATTCGGATCAATAACTACATAAAATGAGCTCAAAATATTATTTTTACAAAAATACTTTCCGGAAATGTGAGTTTCCATCCTTCACCGCGAGATCCTTGGTATCAAACAAGGAAGAAGTGAGGCTTTACATACATATTGGAAGCACTTCAAAAACCTAATTATCCATTGTTTGCAACATGGAATTAGCAACCACCAACTCTACTAATGCTTTTGTGAAGGACTCACACCCATAGAATAGATATTTATAAATGTTTCAAGCGGTGGATCCTTAGCCGACACGACACCGACTCAAATCCGAGAGTTAGTCGAGAAACTAGCTATAGTATCGAAGTATTCCTTAAACGAAGACAAATGGTATTCTAATCAACTAAGAAGCGTTAAAGAAATAAATTATCACCTCGAAGCTTAGATTTATGAAATGGAGAAAATTGTTTTACTACTAAAAAAAACAAAAAGGAGTTACACGAGCAATAAAACCATGTGAAATCTGCTTAAAAATTGGGTATCCGACTAATATATGCCCAATACTGTAAGAAGATGTTGCAGTTGTAAAAGTTGTTGGAGGCTACCAACAACAAAATGTTTTTAAGGAGATTCAAAATAATTATCAGAATAACAACTTTCAACAGCGACAATGGTATCAACACCTGTTTGGTTTTCAACTGTAGCAGCTACTATGTTTTCAACAAAATCAACAACACAACTTTCAACAGTTTTAGCAACGTCCTGCACAACAACAATCTAGCATCTATAATTTCGATAGACAGACATCATTAAAAACTTGGCTACCCATACACATGCATTCCAAAATGAATTGAGAGCAAGCATTAATAATTTAGAACAACAAATGTCTCAACTTGCAACTTATGTGAGCCGACTAGAATCTCAAGGTAAACTGTCTACACAAACTGAATATAGTCGAAGCATAACGTGAGCGCAATTACCTTGAGAAGTGGTAAAATTTATAAATACCCCAACGAGTCGAAAAGAGAAAAAGATGAGGTCAAGGCTGAGGAAGAAATCATGAACGAAAAAGAAGTTAAAGAGGGTGAAAAGGTTGAAGAAAAAGAAACCCCAAAGTGAGCAAATCCAATTCTACGAGAATATAAGTCAGTTCCACTATTTCCATCAAGACTTCGATGCATGGAACTCGAACTAGAGGACGAACAAATAATGTACACCTTTCGAAAGGTGGAGGTAAATATTTCATTACTCGATGCTATAAAAAAAATACCTCGTTACGCTAAATTTGTAAAAGAACTTTGTGTTAAGAAACAGAAATTAAAAGGCAATGAAACCATAAAGTTGGAGAATATATTTCTTTGATTTTTTTCTTAAAAAGTTTACCTCCAAAATGCAAAGATCCAGGAATTTTCTTGATTCCTTGTAAATTGGGAAACCTTGATTTTCCGAGACCCATGTTAGATCTAGAAGCATCTGTCAATGTCATCCCTTATTCTATTTTCAAATCATTAAATTTAGGATACAGGTTACATGCTTAGCCCAAGAATACATTTATTCTTTAAACAACGCAACTTAGTCATCCAATTACACCTACATGAAAGTCGAAAACAATATCCTGACCCAGGATACCTGTTTAGCTTAAGAATACATTTATTTAGTAAAACATAGTCATATGACTACATGGAAGTCAAATGTAATATACAAACCTAGATTACCTACTTGGCCCAAAGGAACACCACCCCTTAAGAAACCAGGTCAACAAATACACTTAAGGATCAAATACAAACTATCTAAATAAGCCACCACCATAAATCATCACAAAACTTGAAATCCCTTACAAAGACCCCATAAAAACCATAAGGTAGTTATAGAAACATCAACAATATGTCATACAACTAGATTGCATTAGTGGCAACAAGGAAAATGAGTTCAAACGAGAAATATGGGACCGATTAAACCATACCAGCACAAAAATAACATGTCAAACGGTACACAAAAACATTATAGAAAGAAACGTAAACCAACACTCAAGATCCACCACCACCTCCAGCACTTGTAGTCAACCCACCATCAACAAAACAACCCACCAAATCCAGTTACTGCTCCACAAAACTTAAAGGAAAACCTAGCTTAGATAGATATCTACCACAAAACAAAGCATAAAAATGTCTCCTCCACAAAAATAACATGTCAAACGGTTCACCCTTTGCTGATCCGTCTCATTATAAAAGCTTGGCAGACGCTCTTCAATACTTGACATTTACGAGACCGGATATTACTTATGTGGTTCAGTAAGTATGTTTATTAATGCATGATCCCCGAGATGAACACATGAACTCCTTAAAGCGCATGTGTTCTACAATTTAAAGCTTATTCTGTATAGTTAGGGATCCCTTGATTTGTGGAACTTCCCTTTTGGATCATATCCTACAATTGTTTATGTGCATATTGATTTATAATGAAAGGGCGAGGAAACGATTCCGCTTTCATGTATGGAATTATTTTGTCTCGAAGTTGGACGAAGATCCATATGGTGGGTGAAAAATGGAGTAATTTACAAAACTCGTGGTTTTATGATTTTGCCATGATGTAAGATGTTTTTAAAACATTCTTAATTATTTAGGACTCGAAAACAAATATTTTTTGTGTCTTTTTATAATTTCTTATATTTTTATGATGATTACTTGAAAATGTATTTTTTTCCAACTTTTACATGGACAATAAAATAGGTTAGTTAGTTTTATAGTTTTCACTCGTATTGAAAAAGCATCAATAATGAAATTGTCTCAAATGTCTATTTTACATTTACTTCATTTGAAATTCATCTCAATTAATGATTTATCTAAAACAAATAGGCATGGGAAAAACACTATAATATAGATAACGAGAAAACAATAAAATACATGATCAATTTATTACTCATGATGTGGATTGTAGATGCATGCCAGAGAGAACCATTAAGGATGATGGTGTCCATATATGATAATACGAAGATGTATGTATACATGAAACATGAGCAAATAAATATATATATATTTTTAGAACATGAGCAAATAAACAATAGACTACATTTTTAAAATCGAATAACAAAATATATAATTGAAAAAAGTATCATGCAATGGTTGTATTGTGTTTTGAACGCCTAGAAACCAAATACATAATTAAAAAAAGGAGCACAAATATTAATAATAATAATATACTTATAAAAGAAATATTTTTATTTGCACTGCATGCATTTGAAATCTCAATTTTTTAATTTATTTCTAATAATTATTATAATATGGTTAATAATGTTAGATTAATGCAAAAAACTAAATTCTAATAATAAATTAACTAAATTACAATATTTAAATATCATATTTTATTTCTATTTATAAAATTATTACTTTAACTTTTTAATATATTATAGTTAACTTATTACTTTAGATATGTTGTCGTATGTGAGCAATTGTCATTTTAAAGTCACAACTTTTATATAATTTATTATTTTATGCAAAATAGTTAAATTGTTAATTTCAATATAATATTAAATGGTTAACTTCAATTAAAATTTCAGTTAAACCTGAAAAAAATCGAGAGACTAATTTATAAACAGTTAACAGTTATAAATTATAGTGTTAAAGCTAAATTGTAATCCTAAATTAACAAAAAAAACCATGAAACTATTTTTTATAATCATTAAGATTTTCAAATAAGTAGCTTAAAATAACTTATAATAAAAATAGTTAAAAGTAATATTATATAAAAAATTATAATGTTATCTTAAAAAAAACAATGTTTGTTGTCTTAAAGAAATATAATAAAAGAAACCAACAATATTCATAAAATAAATTTAAAAAAAGGTAAATTTCTAAAACTAAATTGAAATAATTAAGAGTTTCCAAATATATTATTTTATATAACTTACAACAACAATAGTTAAAAGTAATATTATATATAGAATTATATTACATTTAAAAACAAAAACAATATTTGATGTTTTAAATAATTATAATGATATAAATTAAAATATTAAGCAAATAAACTTTTTAAAATTAAATAATCATAACAACAATTATAAATATCATTAAACTATATATAATATTTAACTTTATTAATGAGTAATGCGAATATAGAAGCAATTGAGACAATTTTAAATTTTAAAATTTTAAAAGATGTCTACATTCGTTATCATATAATTCAATATAAGACCGTCATATATAGTTTATTTCTATATCTCATATTTCTCTCTTTCTATGTACATAATATCTTTTTAATACAAAATTGGTTCCACATAAACCTCATCTCTTCTTTCCTATTATTGATAATAATCACATATAAACTTTATATGAAACAAAAATAAGATAAACGTTGCAAAAATCGGACTATAAGCATGCCCTCCTTGCCACTTTTAGTAATTTTAGTTCTCATAGGCCTTAATTAAAAAAATAAAAGCAACACTTCAAAAGTAATGATCGATATCTACGAATTTAAGTTCATGTATATTATTAGTCTAAACTTATTTCAATACTTATTGCAATATCATTTCTTGATAGGTATCATAGTTATTGCGGCTCTATCATTTCAAAACTACATTATATTAAAGCTCTTAAATGTTATGATTATTCAATAAAAAAATACTCACTAAAAGAAATATAAAGTTATCATTCTATTAATTTAATAATAAATTCTCATAAATGATCCAAACGATTGATTTCTTTCACAAACGTTCCAAAAGATTACATATTATTATAAAAAAAACATTATTTTATAAAATATTTAATTTTTATATGTTCATATTAAATTTTTATTTTGAATAAATTTGTGTGATATACGGGTCTTACATCTAGTGTAATAATAAATTTCAATTAATATGTTTTTCATTCCTTATTTCAAAATTTTATTTTAAAAAATATTTATTGTTTATACTTTGGTATATAATTTTTTTAATCAAATCGTGTATTACACGGGTTTTACACCTAATATCTAATAAACTTACTACTTAAGATCTTTCAAAACTATTATGATTACCTTTAAACAGTTTGTTATTACTTTTAGGGTTATTGTCAAAGTAGCACATCAAAGTTTCACGCTTGGTTTTAACTTTTTTTTTGTACCCTTTAGACCATTAAACTCGAAATTTACCTGTCTAAAATACCATTTTAAAAAAAATAATATGTTTTCGGGGGGATAATGTGACAACTCGAAGTTTGTCCATCGTCGTAACCCAATTTGTCCGTAAAACCCGTCTTTAGCAATTCGTTCCGATTTCGTTTTTGGGCTAAGTTATTTAAATTTATATGTTCGTTATAATCTCATGAGTGTCTAAACCCCTTTTAAATCATGTAAATGGCCCAAATTATTTATTTGAAAATTTTTAGAATCGGTCCCACCGGGTTACGACAACTTAATCGGGTGCAACCAAAAGCCCCGTTTAACGTCGGTATCGGGTAGAATTCCATCGTGCCCCAAACCCGAACCATATATAAAGTTGATTAAGCTTCATTTTGAAGCTTTTGCACTCTCTCACTACTCTCTCTCTCTAACCACTCTCCTCAATCCAAACTTAAGGTCCAAAATCACCAAATTAAGGCTTCAAATCATCAAGGTAACTACCCTAACCCCTAGTATAACATCTTTAGCCTTCAAATTCGAATTCAAATCATGATTTAGGACCATAAACATGTGTTTACGCCCCTGGAACATTCTTGGGTCGTGAACACATAAAAGTGGGGTTTTTGAGCCTTAAAACCCTTCCAAAACACCATTGGAGCTTAGATATGGCTTATAAACTTATGGGATTGGACTTAGAACACCTTAAACTCATCATTAGAGGAGTAAACATGAGTTTACTTTCCAAGAACATGCTTAGGCCGTAAACTCATTAGCATGGAGAGTAAACTCATTTCCAAGTGTATAAATGCCACTTAAACACACCAATAGCCTTGGACTAAAATCTAGAAGCAACCACAAACGAATTAGAAGCCTAAAACTTGATGAAAACAACTCCCTAAGGAGTTCACGGCCGTAAACCCCCCCAAGGATGGGTTCTTGGGCCGTAAACTCCTAAATCATGATCAAATGGTGCCCAAACTTCACCCTTTGGCTTGTAAAATAGCTTGAAATCATATGTGATTGACTAAGGACCACCAAAACACATTTTGAATATGTATACAAGAGATTACGGCCGTAAACACATAGTTTACTGCCATAAACTCCTCAAATGGTCCCTAAGATGCTAAACTACTTTCCCATGCCTTGAAACCAAACCTAGAATTACCCTTCAAATGATTCAAGGCCATTTAGCACTCTAGAACACCCCACCATGAGTTAACAGCCGTAAACTCATGGGGAGTGGGTCTTTATGGCCGAAAACTCTTGTGTGAGTTTACTCTTGAAGAGTAAACTCCATATCCAAGCTATATGTGTCCATAGATGTCACCCGGGTCCCTCCAAACACTTGTAATGAAGTGTTTTCGTACCTAGAAGTGTATGTCCTCAATTAATTAGTGGTTCAAACCCAAATTAGATACAAATGTGTATCTTTTCATATTACATAGGAATCTTGTGCATTTGCAAACCCAGAACCGACGTTTAGGATCCAAACCGACGAGTTCCTCAACCGGTGAGTTCATACCCCTACCCTTTTTTCCGTGTTTTTCAAATGTTTTCAAGGGGGAATACAAGCAAAAGTACAAGGAAATCTTGTACTTAAACTTATTTTCAGCTCAAATGTTTCATTTTATGTATGCTTTTAATATCGAAAATCGTGTTAACCAATGTTTCGAATTGCAGAGTAAATTGTTAGACCAAATGTTGATTTCTTTAAAAAGTGTTATAAACTATGTTACATTTTGCAAAAGAAATCATACTAATCAAAAACTAAGATTAATACTAATAAAATACGCCCACAAATACAAATACGAATGTGAATACGAATACGAAAACGAATACAAATACGAATAGGAATAGGTATACGAATACGAATACAAATAACGAATACGAATGTGAATACGAATACGAAAACGAATACGAATGCGAATACGAATATGAATAGGAATAGGTATACGAATACGAATACGAACACAAATAACGAATACGAATACGAATACGAATAACGAATACGAATACAAATGTGAACACGAATACGAAAACAAATACGAATACAAATGTGAACACGAATACGAAAACGAATACGAATGGAAATACGAATACGAATAGGAATAGGTATACGAATACGAATACGAATACAAATAACGAATACGAATACGAATACGAATACGAATGTGAATAGGAATAGGAATACGAATACGAATACGAATACGAAAGCACGCCTTTGGATGACGCCAAGACTTCGAATATACAGTTAATGTACGCCTTGAGTGTCATCAGAGTTTCGAAAATAATTCGAAAGTACGCCTCTGGACATCGACTGAGTTTCGAAAAACATACGCCTTTGGATGTCGACAGAGTTTCGAAGATACGTCTAATGTACTCTTTTGGAAATCACCAGAACTTCGAATATACAGTTAATGTACGTTTCTGAGTGTATCCAAATATTCGAAAATACAACTAAGTATAATAGATAATCGTTATTCGAATGTAGGGTAACTAAGTTGTCAGAACACGTAATTAATAATATAAGTATGGTAGATATTAGTACATCGAAACCCGAACTAAGAACTAACCGCAACATTTAGGAAAAATATGGGATTTTCCTGGGATAACATAACAACTCATAAACAAATGGTGTAACGAATGGAAAACTAAACTAATAGGAAAATATGATATTTTCCTGGAACAACATATCTACTCATAAAGGAAATTGTGTATCGAAAGATAACTACACTGTTTTCATAAGAAAATATGAGGCTTTCTTGGATAACGGATTTTTCAGAAAAACCAAAGGAAACTCGGTCTTTTCAAAACTAAACCGCTTATGAACTCACCAGCTTTATGGTGATTTTCAAACTGCTTGTATTCTCAGTTCAGCATTAGACAGGTACATCGCCATCTTTTGGAGAAGACGGAGCGTTTAGAAGACTCGTCTTGCTTTTGTTCATATGATATATGTGTATAACAATTGTATAACTTTACTTTCAAACAGATGTAAACAATTCTATGTAATGTAATGTTTTGTGTTTACTGTGTTACTATGTACATTGGTTATGATATTCAACATGAAGTCAGCTCCGCCCTGGAACGTTTCCGCCCCTGGGTTTCGGGGTGTGACAGAAGGCTACCCAAAAATCTAAAGAAAAAGGTTCAGTTATGTTTTAGTAATGATGTATGTGTCGAGATGAGATCCAAAACGAAAAGGTGAGCAAAAAATGGTTTCTAAAAAAAGATGAGATCGAGAACTAATACTGACGGGATGTTGATTTGTGCAGCTGGAGGCGACGGCCTTTAGTTACTGGGTCTTGGAGCATCCATTGAAGATGAAGGGTAAGAGTTACAAGTTTTCCCATTTCATATGGGTTTGACTCCTTATGTTTATGAAGATATGTCTAGGTGGCTATGAAACCCTTGACTATCTAAAGTCAATGTACACATCAACACTTTAACTTGAAAACCTGTTAATTTAAAAAAAAAAAAAACATGATATTTTAGACAGGTAAATTCCGAGTTTAATGGTCTAAACTCTAAGGGATCCTAAAAAGAGTTAAACAGTCATTTAAAACCAAACGTGAAACTTTCATGTGCTATTATGTGAATAACTTGGTTTTAATCACTTTCTTTTATATAATTGATCAATAAACTTACATAAAATGTTTAAGAAATATCGTTATGATCACCAATTAAAAGATTTATGACGACTTCTCTAATGACTTTCACATACCCTTTCTGGACGACACCAAATGTCCATCCATGATACTATCTCTCGTACATTTTGTTACGTAGTCAAAGGTAAACCAAAATAAAATGTCATATAAGAATTTATGCAATGATCCATTGTTTGAAAGAAGATCACACCATCCAAGAATTTACATAAACAAATACTTCATCGCTAATTCATCAAGCTTAACACATCATGTTCCAGGCTCTACTGAAATTCAATGGAGAAATACATCATGTTCCCTTGTTCTGAAGGATCTCCCACCCTCCAAGTATGCATATAAACAACTTCTTCATCACTAATTCATCCATCTCAACCCATCATGTTCTCATCGCTACCGAAATTCAACGGGGAATACATCTACCATGATATTTCTCTCTTTAGCTTTCCAACTACTTTTTTTGGGAAACTAAATCACGAAATCACCAAGATATTCACTTTAAGGTCGATGATGGAACATCCTGATACTCCCTATCTCTTGCGATATTCCATTATCGAGCATAAAGAGAAATGTTTGAGAGATTTAGAAAGAGAAATACAAAGTGGACCCATAAAAATTAGGGGTTGTAAAAAATTGTAGGGGTTACACACTAACTAATACTCGACTCCATCAACATTTTAACAATATTTATAGGTATTGGTGTGTGATGAGTCCGTCGTTAAAATCATTACCGTGGATTACCAACATATTTACACTAAATTTACATTTGACGGAAAAATTCAAGGGTTAGCCCATGCTACCTTTGGGTATACAATAAGTTTACAAAGGAGTAGACCACATATGTATTATCAATTAGCTATCGATAACGATGGAAACCTGATGGGTTAAGCTAAGTTGGATGAATTAGTGAATGAAACAGATGTTCATGTGCATGTTTGGAGTCGGGTTCACATTTAATATAAAGGTACACAGATTGATTCTATGTTTGGTGAGGATGATGTGATTTCCGTTTAAACAAGGAACTATCCCATATGTAAGGTCCCGATTTTCTTTTGAGCACACAATGAAATGGAGGAAAGATGATACCATGGATGAAAACTTTGTTTCTATGAGAACAAATAGGTGAAAGTCGTAGAGAAGTTACTGAATTTCTTCGGAAATAATAGTCTTTGGTAATAATGGATCTTTTCTTAAATGTTTTTTCCAAACATTTTATGTAAGCTTGTTGTTTAAATGTGTACGAAAAAAAGTAATGAAATATGTACAATTACAAAAATTTATTATCCTTCAAGTTATTTTCCAAGAAAATAAAAATTAAAAGGCTCATATTTATCAATTGGTAAAAAGTGTAACATTCATGGAAATAAATTATGCTATAAATTATAAAATATATGATCTTATAAAAAGATATTAGATTTGAAAAAGATTAAATAAAAAAAATATTAAACAGATAGATTGAAGATTCAAATACTGTAAATAGATTTTGAAAATTTATAACAACTAATTTTGGGATTAATTTATTCTTCCGGATTTTTTGCAGCAATTCACTGATATGATTTAATATAAAATATATTGAAATACTACAAATTAAATTTTGTTCCAACACCGATTGAAATCAAGCAAAACCCACATGCTTTTGTTCTGTCTCTTTCTCTTTCTCTTTCTCTCTCACCTCTTCAAATTTACCAGAAATAAAATACAATAATTCAAACGCCCACCATTTATTGATCGAATAATATTGCATTTATAACTGGTTTTGTTTTAACTTTTATAAAATTCATTATAACCGTTCAAATTCAATTATTAAATAGTGTAAAAAGATAAATTATACGTATGTTCATACTCAAGCTTCCATAGTCCATATATACTACCCCTTTTGCTCATCTTTCTTCACCAACGCCTTCTTCTCAGTTTCTCTCTCTCTTTCTGAATCGGTCTTTCCATTTTTGGAAGCGGTTTATCGGATCAAACTGATAAACCAAACCAACATTGTCAATTGAACAGATCACATTTGTGGTTTTTTTTTTGTTTTTGATGGAGAAATTTATGAAGATGGGAGGTCTACTGTTTCTGCTATTGGGGGTTGTACCTTTGGCTTTGGGAGGTGGACATGACTATGGCCAGGCACTCACTAAGAGCATTTTGTTCTTTGAAGCTCAGAGATCTGGTTATCTTCCTGGTAATCAAAGAGTTAAATGGAGAGGAAACTCTGGTCTTCTCGATGGCAAAGCCAGTGGGGTAACTCATCTTCCTCTCTTCTTATTTCTTCAATAGAATTCTGTACAGAGTAGGGTTTTTTGAATCATATTTGGGAGTAATTCGATGGGTTTTGTTGTGTAGGTGGATCTGGTTGGAGGATACTATGATGCTGGGGATAATGTGAAGTTTGGGCTTCCAATGGCGTTCACTGTTACCATGATGTCGTGGAGCATTTTGGAGTATGGTTCACAAATGTCTTCGAGTGGTGAGCTCGGTCATGCCATGGATGCTGTGAAGTGGGGGACTGATTACCTCATTAAAGCTCATCCACAACCTCATGTTCTATATGGAGAAGTAATTATTGTCTCTCTAATTTGATTAAATTATAATTGTCGCTCTAATATGTCTAAATCATTTTTTGATTGCGACGTTTAGGATTAACTTTTTAGGGTTTTGTTTTAACGAAATTGATGGTGATTGATTTAGGTAGGAGATGGTAACACAGATCATTACTGTTGGCAAAGACCGGAGGATATGACGACTTCACGAAGTGCTTACAGAATTGACCAAAACAACCCCGGATCCGACCTCGCCGGTGAAACTGCCGCCGCTATGGCCGCCGCTTCTATCGTGTTCCGCCGCGCCAATCCGGCCTATTCGAGAGAACTTCTCACTCACGCTCACCAGGTCCGTTGGTTCCTATTCTCTGATTCTTTATCTTGTAGTTGAAATCGTACAAGTTATTAATGCATAATGTACAAGTTGCTGGATTTGTCTTCATTCATTAAAAAAACTAAATTCAATCTACAAAATTATATTAATCATAGAACTTTACTTTTAATAAAAATCAACTTTTAACAAATAAAACCACAATGTTAGTTTCAAGTTTCAATTTTCCCAAATATGGTGCATATCTCTCGAGTCACCTATTGCATCTGTTTTTTCTAAAATTATATAAATTGGAAACTTTATTTGAAAAAAAAACAATGTGGCGTATGTTAGCAAAGAGGCCAGGCGTAAGTTAGTGAGTCGGTTGAAAATAATAAAGACGGTTAGTATAGTGTCAGGTTGGTTGTTGACGGTGGAGCTTAGCAGAAAACTTCCTGCATGTTTCGTTTTTATTAAAGGAATTGTTGCTTTCATACTCCATGTGCAAGTATTATTGCGTAAGGTACAAGGATTGATGTTTGTTTGACATTACAAATTTCACATGGGAAGTCTCCATTTCTGTGCTAACTTACAACTATCTAATGCATGGGTTTCTGCTACTTTGTACTTTTCTAGCATATGCTAAACTACTCCAAATACCTTTTTCTTTTTTGATACATAGTGACAAAAAGGTCTAATTTTTTGTACTAATTTATGTAACTCATGGATGGCTGCATCATTTTATAATTACTATTTATGCATTAACTATATTTTCCATTTTGCTCAAATTAATAAACAAAAAAACATCCCTTGTTGTGTGAGCTACATAATATTATTCAGTTTAATGTATCATTGGCCATTATTTGTAATTTTTGAAAGAGAGATTTTTAACACTTACATAAGTATTATAAATTTAAAGGTATTGAACCCGAAAATGACAATGACAAAACATAGAATACCATGATAATTATGGAATCTGATAGTGACAAATTTAAAGTTATGTAAAGCTAAATGCTACATTAAACTTATATATTATATTAAATATTAAATTTATTGTATATTCCAAAATTTATAATCTTAGTTTTTTAGTGTGTTACAATTTACCCGTCTATCACGGGAAATAAACAAGATACCACTTGAGTGTTGTCACCGCTTGCCACGTGACACCATTGACTGTCGGTGTGTTGTACTGTACAACCTGCTGAAGCACACTCTATAGTTACTATTTAAACTTTTTGTTTCTTTCCTATCTTGCCCCTGGACGTGTCACTAATTTTCTTATTTCATCTTTTCAGCTGTTTGATTTTGCCGACAAATACAGGGGTAAATACGACAGTAGCATCTCCGTGGCCCAGAAGTACTACAGATCTGTCAGTGGATACGCCGTACGTCACCACCAAACATTTCTTAATTTACATATTTACCCTTTTCCATTTTCTTTAATTTTAATTTTATTTATTATGAAAAAAACAGGATGAATTACTTTGGGCAGCTGCTTGGTTGTACAAGGCAACAAACCAAGAGTACTACTTGAATTACTTGGGGGAAAACGGTGACGCCCTCGGCGGCACCGGGTGGGCGATGACGGAGTTCGGTTGGGATGTCAAGTACGCCGGCGTTCAGACCCTTGTCGCCAAGCTTTTGATGGGTGGGAAAGCCGGTGAACACTCGTCGGTGTTCGGGAAATACCAAGAGAAGGCGGAGATGTTTATGTGTTCGTGTATGGGTAAAGGTTACCACAATGTTCAAAGGACTCCCGGAGGTTTGATTTACCAGCAACGATGGAATAACTTGCAGTTCGTCACCAGCGCCTCTTTCCTCCTCACTGTCTACTCCGACTACTTAACTTCCGCCAGGAAAGATCTTCGTTGTTCTACCGGCAGTGTCGCTCCGTCAGAGCTTCTCGCATTTGCAAAATCTCAGGTCGATTACGTTCTCGGAGATAACCCTAGGGCGACAAGCTACATGGTCGGATACGGAAACAACTACCCGCAACAAGTCCACCACCGTGGTTCCTCGATCGTCTCCGTTAAGGTTAACCCGTCGTTCGTGAGCTGCAGAGGCGGATACGCGACGTGGTTCAGCCGGAAAGCAAGCGACCCGAATCTGTTAACCGGAGCCATTGTCGGTGGTCCTGATGCTTATGACAACTTCGCCGACCACCGTGACAATTACGAGCAGACTGAACCCGCTACTTATAACAACGCTCCTCTTCTCGGAGTTTTAGCCAGGTTACACGGTGGCCACTCCGGCTCCAACCAGCTACTTCCGGTTGAAATCCCTCACGTCGCTAAACCCATCGCTGTTCAACCAAAACCTAAAGCGTCTCCGACCCCCTCCGCCGCTCCAATTGCGATCGATCAAAAGGCTACCGCTTCATGGGTGGCCAACGGAAAAACATATTACAGATACTCCGCCGTGGTGACTAACAAATCCGGGAAGACGATGAAGAATTTGAACCTTTGGGTATCGAAGCTGTATGGTCCACTCTGGGGTTTGACCAAGAACGTAAACGAGGGATCTTATGGATTTCCGACGTGGGTCAGCTCGTTGCCAGCTGGCAAAAGCATAGAGTTTGTGTACATCCATAGTGCTCCAATCGCCGACGTGTCAGTTTCAAGCTACACATTGGCCTAAAATCAAGATTCTTAACAAGCTACGATTTTATGGGGTTTGTGAGAAATTAAATGTGAAGGTATAGAAAAAGGAAAAAGGAGAAAGGAAATTGAATTTAAGTTACGAGTGTTTGGTGAATAAGGTCTGAAGCATAGAGGAAGAAAGGAGTGAAGAGAGTTTATTTATTATAAAAAGTGCTCATCCTCTTTCACCTCCTCCTTCATTTAGGTCTTATGAAGTTGGGTGAGTATACAAGATAATTATACCTCTCAACAAGGTAAAAAGTGAGAGATCATGGTTATGTTCTGTTTTTGTTTTTTTGTCTTCTGTTTTGTTTTGTTTTGTGTTGTTTTTTTACACTTCAAAACAGCTTTGGAGTAGCGAGTGTCTGTTTCTTTTTGTTTCTGCTGTTGTAAATTTGGCAACATCTCCTTCCTTAATTTGCAGTATGAATATAGAATGTGCAACATATTTGTTTTCATGTTTTTGTTTTCTTCTTTCAACACTTTCACTCAATTATTTTCTATACAAACCATAACCTATTTGATATATATATATATATATATATATATATATATATATATATATATATATATATATATATATATATATATATATATATATATATATATATATATATAGGTTCAAATGTTTTTGACAATTACTGTGTGTCTGTATGCACCAATGAGAATTCAGGAAATAATAAATTATTAAATAAATTATTTAAGGGTATTATAGTAATCTTGACATCTTTAAATATGATAGATAATTAATATGTTCTTTGTTATTCCTTTAAATATGGGATGTCAACAAAATCTGTTGAAAAAAACCCTAGCCGTTGAAATCATATTCACGCTTCAAAAATCACCACCGACGTTCTCAAAAACCATAATCTACCTAATCACGTCTACAACGATTTATATTCTCTCTCGTTTTCCAAGCATTGGTCCCTGCGATTCAGAGTACAACGTCTTCCTCAAATCATCGATACTCGTGTTCCTCTTTTCCACCACTAATCGATCCCAGGCATTTGAGCACCATCATCGCATCTCCATGAAACACCAACACATACTCCATTGACGCCATCAACGAGCGTGATTGGTATGACGAAGGGAGTAGTAATTCTGTTTGGTACGAACCAGGTAATTTTTTTTTTTTTTCAATTGGCTTTGATTTCTGATTCGCTTTTATCTTTAATGGTTACAATTTCATCTTTCACCTGTTTTTGGAATTCAATTTTGGTGTGTTGTGAAGATTTATGATTATATAGGTTTTGTTCAATTTCAATTTTTTTTGTTAAATTTATAAATTGTCGGCGTTTTTATGAAGGTTAGTTAGGTTTATTTAATTTAGTTTGTAATTCTAAATTATATCAGAGTATTTGATCGATTATTTTATATGAATATTGATTGTTGGATTTTGAAAAATTCAACCAGGCTGGGGATTCAAAATTTTCAATTCAATTGAAAAATGCTACTACGATTAGCACAATATCATTTAAGTTATTATATATTAGCAAATTTTGATAAATATTAGATTCAAGTTTGCAAGTTAGTGGAAGAATTCTTTAATACTCCATTTTACATTTTCATGAGAACTCCACATACTGAACTCCATATTGAATATTTGCACTGTTTTAGGAAATGGAATATGAACTCTTGCAAAGTGTATTAAAAAGCCAATTGGTGTTTTTTTAGAAGAAATTAGTCTATTATGATGTGAAAGTGGAGCATGATGTGTGAATGAAATTGTGTGTATTTTGTCAGAATTTATTTATATAAATTCATTCTTTTAGAATTTTTGTATTCTAGCATAATGTAGTTTATCTATTCTGCCAAAATTTATAATACAAATCTTATCAATAATATTATTTTAGAATAGATTAGTGTCTTTGTTAGATTTTAATAAGTTTTTTTTTTTTCTTTTTAGGTTTTGAAGAGTTTGTCATTCATGTGGAAAAGAAAGAAAATATAGAGAACAAGTGTGTCTTATAGTAGAATGTATTTCGCCAGAATGTATAAAATGAATCTTAGCAACATTATTCTTTCATAATGAATTAGTGTTTTTTGTTGGATTTTGATGTTTTTGTTGTATTCTAATAGAATTTGTGATAGAAATGGCTTGAAGAATGGCTTGAAGAACTGATGGGAAAGGTTTGAAGAATGAATTAAAGAATGATCACACTCAATGTTTAAAAATGTTGTTATTTTTTAAGAATTACACTTGTTATTCTTTCAAAATGTTGTTATTATTCAAAGAATCACAATTAATTGTTTGGTATATTATTAGTTCAAGAATCTATTTTGTGTATTCTTTTCAAAATGTATTTTGTAGTTTATGATTGGCATTATGTTATTCTTACAGAATATGTTACAATGCAGTTATTTTTCAACCTCGGATTCCAGAACTTTGTTATTATTAAATAATATTCTAATAGAATAAAATTCTGAAAGAGCGTCATTCTAACTAAAAAAATATTCTGACAGAATAAATCGGTTATTTTTACAAATTATGTTAGAATTAAGATTGAATTAATTAAAAAAAATCATATTTTTAAAATTAAGAGAATTAATTATCCATAAATATCCGAAAATTTCCTTTTATAATTGTAGTTAATTGTCCAAAATACCCTTTTGCTAAAATTTGTGTGATTATATGGTACATGTTATCCTATTGTAATATCATACACTCTCAAATCATGTCCATTGATGAATTTCATCCGTTGGTCCAGATTTGTGCATTCTGTCACACAATAGTTAGTAAAAACAAAATAACCTAAGCCTATATATATATATATATATATATATATATATATATATATATATATATATATATATATATATATATATATTACCAATTGCTTAAAGTCAGACAATACAACTTTTCTAAACTAGAATTTTATATCCCATTATTCTTATCCGTACATACCGATCGGTTTACTTTTTAAATTGTTGTAAGGTTGCAAAATCTACATATGTTTTCTAAAAAATGATAATAAGTTGGTTTGTGCTTGAAAATATTTCAAATGAAATGGATTTTTAACCATTTACATTATCCTTTGGCACCATGATCAAACAACCTACTAGGTATCTTCGGTCAAAGTCCGTGATGCGACATGATCAGACAACCTACCAGTGTTCTCTTTGAGTGTGGGAGCCTTTATTGACGGATTTAGAGTGTTTTTGAAGTCTAGAAGAAGAAGAATGAGGTTGGGGGCCCAAGGAGAAGATTGTAGATCCAAGAAGTTTGCTTCATCTTCTTCATTTTCTGGTATTCAAGTTCTCACCTTGACTTCTAGTTTGATAGATCTCTTTTCCCTTTTTATGGAGTTTATGGTCCAAGAAGGACGTCTTGTGGGATTTGGATGTCCCCAAGCTAGATCCTTCCAGATTTAGAGGTGTTCAGAGTAGTAGAGGCAGAAAGGTGGAAGCTTTATGCCATTGTACCTCTCCATGCAAAGTTTAAGGAGTTGTTTTCGCCTTTTGAGCAAAAAGGGCCATGCATGGGTGCAAAGGTAGTGACTTTGTGTGATATCTAGACCCTAGGAGGCCAAATCTGGGTCTTGGATGCCTTGAGTTTGTCTAAAATCGTCTGAATAGAGTTGGACATAGAGGGACTCGACGAGTCACTTGTGGGACTCGGCGAGTCAAGCCGGTTCTTGCCCCAAAAACCCTTCTGTTAAGGGTATGAGTTGAGATTGGAACGGGACTCAGCCAGTTTGAGTCCATAATGGTCATGAAGTTCATCGTACTCGACGAGTTCAAGGAAGAACTCGACGAGTCTAAGGAAATCTCCTTAGTTATGAAGATGGACTCGACGAGTTGTTCATACTACTCGGCGAGTCACAGACTAGACACATTAATATGTGGATGATGAACTCAACGAGTTTGAGGATGAACTCGGCAAGTCGGTTGAAGATGGTCCCGATAGTATGGTTGAAGGAGAACCCGTCGAGTTCTTGCTAGAGTCGACGATTGTTATGGGTTGTAGGGGTATGGACTCGACGAGTTGGTAGAACAACTCGGCGAGTCAAGTCAACTGGAGGTTGACTTTGACCGTTGACTTTGAGTAAGTCGTACTAGGGTTGACTTTTGGATTATTATGGTCTAAATGTTGTTTTGGGTATTGATAGTTCGGGAAGCCGAAGGGTCAACAGTTCAGAAGTGTCGGTTAGGTGTCAGAAGTGTTCAACGAATCTTCAACAGTGTGAGGTGAGTCTCCTCACTGTTTGTATGGGTCTACGGCCACAATGTTGGCCCATTTAGTTTATGTATGGTAGGAAGACCAGGGGGTTAGCCCTAGACAATATGCATGAAAGACTAGGAGGAGGCTCCTCGCATACAGTATGCTAATATGAATGGTAGGAAGACATGGGGGTTAGCCCTAGGCAATATGTATGAAAGACCAGGAGATGGCTCCTGGCACACTGTTTGTTGTTATGTATGAAAGACCAGGAGGTGGCTCCTGGCACACCGTATGGCTCAATGCACGAATGCTACTTGCTTTGTGCTATAGGGGTCCTGGCTAACTTTAACTAACTAGTGAGTGGATATGTAACAGTATTCACAAGCTAGTTAGGGAAAGGAAGTAGGGACTCCTAGTTCAGTTGATGGCGGAGAGTTGGTCGAAGGGTGCCCTAGGAAAGACTATGAAGAGATTAGTTGAAAAGGGTATCGTCAAAGGGACTTGGTGAAGTTGAAGCAATCCTTGAGGAAAGTAC
The DNA here is from genome assembly GCF_051521515.1 of Lactuca serriola. NCBI lineage: Eukaryota > Viridiplantae > Streptophyta > Magnoliopsida > Asterales > Asteraceae > Lactuca > Lactuca serriola. The sequence continues at coordinate 14,663,790 of NC_136413.1, forward strand.
GGATAGATGTGGAAGGTAGTATGGGCCTGTACTACTGGAAGCAAAGGATCCGTACTCGAGTCAAGGAGGGCCGAGATGGAACTATGAAACTTGGATGGTGTGTGAGACCTACCGGGAGTATGTATGATCCTGACGTTTATGTGTTTATTCTCAGTATGGTGACCACACGAAATGGAGCAGGAGGATCAGGGGCTGGGTCAGGATCAAAATCAGGCTCGGGGGCAGGATCCGAGCAGGTTGATGATAGGATACGCGAGTTCATCGCGTCTGAGATCACGAAAGGTATCCTTGAGTCGACCACATTCATTTTTGGGTCGATCAAGGAAGGGATTGTTGAGCTGATGGAGGGTCGCCTTAGAGCGTTCCGAAGTGATATGGCATCCAGCCAGTCAGAATCGCGTACATTGTCCTGCAAGGACTTCAGGGGGAGTGACGCGCCACACTTCCACGGGGTAGACCCCATTGTTGCCAGGAGATGGATTACAGAAATTGAGTCTGCACATTTGACGAGCTTCTGTCTCAAGGGGTCGAAGGTTCAATTTGCTGCTGGATGCTTGAGGGACAGAGCTAGAGACTGGTGGGAGTTAGTTGGTGATTCCTTGGGAGCCTCAACCATTGAGGCTATGGCCTGGTCCGACTTTGTGACCAGGTTTAGGGTGGAGTTTGCGTCGGCTATGGAGCTTCAGCAGCTGGACAGGAAGTTCCTAGACATGAGACAGGCGACAGAGTCGGTGACGGAGATTACTGCCAGGTTCCGGGTGCAGGGGATGAGGAGATGCAGAGGACCCGCTATCATGACATGTTGAGAGCTGATATTCGGGAGCATGTCAACTTCTTGGCATACCCGACCCTGGACTCTATGATTGCCAGGACGCGGGAAAGGGAGATTGATTTGGAGCACATTGCGAAGAGGAGGTCGGATCAGATGTATACTTTGGAGGGTCCCAAGAAGAGACCCAAGACTTCATATCAGCGATTAGTAGGTCGGCAGGGCCGAAGTCAGTGCAGCACGTGCGGGAAATTGCACGACGGAGTTTGTCGTTCCAGGGGTTCAGGATGCTACAAGTGTGGCAGTGATGGTCACGTCAGCAGGGACTGCCCACAGGGGGCAAGCCCATTATGTTTTCACTACAATCAGGTGGGCCACAAGAAGGTCGACTGCTCGACAACGAGGGGAGTAGCAGGGAGTGTGTCTGCCCCGACAACTTTGAGGATTATAGATGAATGAGAGGGTAGGGCTTTGCAGTGGCTGACAGGGGAGATCTGGATTACAGCAGGGAATGTTGCAGGTATGTATCAATGACTATTTTCGATTCTATATGTATTAGGATTGTTCTTACCTCGGTCTTAGGTGATAGTATTTATGAGTTGTCTCTCTTCTTGTATTCGGATTGTATTTTCAGAATTTTCATATGCCAATTTCATACCAGGAACTATTAGTAGCTAGTGTAAGGTCATCTCTCACTTCAGGTTCGAAGTGTCCAGTAATATCTCGGTTACGGCCGAAAACGGTTCAGGAGCGTTACGTGGAGGTCAGTGGGCAGGGTCCATGGAGTAGTCATCCACCATCATCAGGGTTCGGTGGTTCTAGTATTGATGTTTGGAATAGCTTTTGGAAGCATCAAGGGAAGCGGTCTATCACTGAAGAGGTTGCTCTGAGCATTAGTTATTCGGACTTTAAGGACATCAGTTTGAGCTCAAGGGATTATCAGTATCGGGGATGCAGGAAGTGTTCATCTAGTATTCGGTAATCGTACGGTATTTGGAGTGGACTAGTGACAGATCGCTAGCTAAATGGGGGATGCAGGAAGTGTTCATCTAGTATTCGGTTATCATGTCTATTGTATAAGGGAGGAAGTAATGGAAATCCTCGAACTTTCGTGTGTCGTAAAGACTTAGTCGAAGCTAAATGGGGGAGAAACAATCATGTTACGGGAGTAGAAGCAGTTTTGAAACTGGGGAAAGTTTTGCTCTCCTGTCAGGGAGAAAGACGGCTCAGGTGGCTGTATAAATTGAGGATAGTGTGAATTGGAAGTTTGGAAAACTTGCCAATTGTGAGATCACATTCTCGAGATGCCTAATAGCAGGTTTCAGAAGAATCAGTTGGGAGTTTCAGTTAGGACATGAGTACAGCTTGGGGTACTAGATTGTGCTTGTATGCTCGATTATGGGTATGAAAGAATTAGTAGTGGGCGAAAGACCATGGTCAGCAGCCAGACGGTGTGGAAGGTGTTGTCAGACTACCGGATGGTCGTAGCATTCACTAGTGGTTAGATAGTATGAGGAGTGTGGTAAGACTGCGGGGTGGTCTGTAGCAATGGTTAGCAGATAGTGTACGAGTGTTGTAAGACTGTGGGGTGGCCCGTAGCGTTCACTAGTTAGCAGATAGAGTAAAGGAGTTGTAAGACTGCGGTGTGGCCCGTAGCAATCGTATATAAGTATAGTTAGACTGCGGTGTGGTCCGTAACATTAGTATAGTAAGATTGCGGGGTGGCCGTAGCATTAGTCGGCAGATAGCGTAGAAGTGTGGTGAGACTGCGGGGTGGCCCGTATCATTAGTTGGCTGGTAGCGCCGAAGTGTTGTAAGACTATGGGGGTGGCCCATAGCATTCACTAGTTGGCAGAATGAGTATAATAAGACTACGGGGTGGCCCGTATCATTCGTCGGTCCTTATTCGACAGTATAAATGTATAAGATGCGTGATTCGCTGGCAGGGTTTTTCAGATAGTTTAAGATAGGGCAGGGCAGCCGCTCGGATGTGAGTGGGCCACTTTATGATTGGATTCGGAAGACAGTAGGTCATTGGAGACCAGGAGTGATGTAAGACTGTGAGTAAGTCGTAGCATTCATTAGCAGCTTAGTTAGCGGAGTGTGGGCGGGGGCCCGTATCTTCGAGTTAACATGATAAGAACCAGGAAAGTTTAGATAGTTGAGATTAGAGGAGGAGTGGGTTTGCATAGCCATGGATAAGTGAGACCTATGGGAGAGGCCGCTCCGAAGTATAGATGGGTGAGACCCGTAGGCGAGGCCTGTGTTCCTTTAGCAGCATGTGGGACCTGGTAGAGACCTTAGGGTAAGGTAGGGGGTAGGGGATCCTAGATCTTCTAGAGCCAGAGTGGCTGGGTTTGTAGAGCAATTCAGGTAGTCGTTGTATCTTCTTAATTCGCTGAGAGCGACTTAGGGAATGTTCTTGCGTTCCGTAACCGGTGGGGGACCAGTATTTCGGGAATGGTAGATCAGTTGGGACCAGGGCGGTCTCGGTTCATCTGGTAGGCGGATGGGACTCAGCAGGACTTCAGGCAGGAATGATGGTAAGGGATTTGGTGTAAGAAGTCGTGAGTTGAGCGGGTGGTGCTGAGTTGCTCACCACGGAATCAAATGATCTCAGAGTAAATGAATTGGCTCGGTGATGTTGTTCTCGTCTGAGCCTTAAACGTAGCAGAGAGGGATCTGCTACTCAAAGGATTGTCTGAATTCTCACGTTGAGTGGAGTTTTCAGTATTAGAGCATCGTTGTGTGATGGTTCCGGCACTGGTAGTGGCCGGGATTGCGGTTTCAACAGAGGATTGGTCCTTGAAGGAGATTGGTAGGTTTGTTGTTAGGAAGATGCCTTGGAAGGGCCGATGACAGTACAAGGAAAAGGGGTGGACCCCTTGTGTATCAGTGTAAGTGCACCGGGAGTACCGGTAGGGCTACCGGTTGGGTAAAAGTGTTATACTCGAAGGTAGTAGAGATCGGATTATTTGGAAGATGACATTTCCAAGCATTGGATCGGTTGGACGAAGAGTGTAACTAGTGGTAAGTGGTAAGTGGATTGTAAGGTAGTGAACCGTGGCGGACTTCGAGGACGAAGTCTAGTTTAAGTGGAGGAGAGTTGTAACACCCTGAATTCAGGAGGTCTAGAAAGGAAAGGAAACCTCAAATAAGGGAGTGAATCGTCGAGTAGATGGGTGACTCGACGAGTAGGAGCGCGATTTTGGTCGCGGGTTAAGTGACCTACTCGACGAGTTGGCCAGGTTTTGGGAAAACCCTAAATCGGGAGTTGGTGCCCTATTTAAGCATCTTATTCTCATTATATCAGCCTCATTTGTAGCCTCCATTGTCCATAACATGTCCCATGAAACCCTTGTGTTCTCTTTGAGTGTGGGAGCCTTTATTGACGGATTTAGAATGTTTTTGAAGTCTAGAAGAAGAAGGAGGAGGTTGGAGGCCCAAGGAGAAGATTGTAGATCCAGGAAGTTTGCTTCATCTTCTTCATTTTCTGGTAATCAAGTTCTCACCTTGACTTCTAGTTTGATAGATCTCTTTATGTCCCTTTTTATGGAGTTTATGATCCAAGAAGGACGTCTTGTGGGATTTGGATGTCCCCAAGCTAGATCCTTCCAGATTTAGAGGTGTTCAGAGTAGTAGAGGCAGAAAGGTGGAAGCTTTATGCCATTGTACCTCTCCATGCAAAGTTTATGGAGTTGTTTTGGCCTTTTGAGCAAAAAGGGCCATGCATGGGTGCAAAGGTAGTGACTTTGTGTGATATCTAGACCCTAGGAGGCCAAATCTGGGTCTTGGATGCCTTGAGTTTGTCTGAAATCGTCTGAATAGAGTTGGACATAGAGGGACTCGACGAGTCACTTGTGGGACTCGGCGAGTCAAGCCGGTTCTTGCCCCCAAAAACCCTTCTGTTAAGGGTATGAGTTGAGATTGGAACGGGACTCATCCAGTTTGAGTCCATAATGGTCATGAAGTTCATCTTACTCGACGAGTTCAAGGAAGAACTCGGCGAGTCTAAGGAAATCTCCTTAGTTATGAAGATGGACTCGACGAGTTGTTCATACTACTCGGCGAGACACAGACTAGACACATTAATATGTGGATGATGAACTCAACGAGTTTGAGGATGAACTCGGCAAGTCGATTGAAGATGGTCCCGATAGTATGGTTGAAGGAGAACCCGTCGAGTTCTTGCTAGACTCGACGAGTTGAGTTGAGGATTGTTATGGGTTGTAGGGGTATGGACTCGATGAGTTGGTAGAACAACTCGGCGAGTCAAGTCAACTGGAGGTTGACTTTGACCGTTGACTTTGAGTAAGTCGTACTAGGGTTGACTTTTGGATTATTATGGTCTAAATGTTGTTTTGGGTATTGATAGTTCGGGAAGCCGAAGGGTCAACAGTTCAGAAGTGTCGGTTAGCTATCAGAAGTGTTCAGCGAATCTTCAGCAGTGTGAGGTGAGTCTCCTCACTGTTTGTATGGGTCTACGGCCACAATGCTGGCCCATTTAGTTTATGTATGGTAGGAAGACCAGGGGGTTAGCCCTAGACAATATGCATGAAAGACTAGGAGGAGGCTCCTCGCACACAATATGCTAATATGAATGGTAGGAAGACCTGGGGGTTAGCCCTAGGCAATATGTATGAAAGACCAGGAGATGGCTCCTGGCACACTGTTTGCTGTTATGTATGAAAGACCAGGAGGTGGCTCCTGACACATCGTATGCTGAGTAGCCTAGTAGAGTAGTGTGTATAGTTTTCTTTGTGATGATTGCATGGAAGACCAGGGGGTGGCCTTTGGCACTTGTCTGTAAGACCCAAGGAGTGGCCCCAGGCTTGACAAGGAAGACCACGTGCAGCCTGTGGCATAGCAACAAGACTATGTTCGGCACATAGCCCCTTACTTGATTTTCTATATGTTTGTTATGTATGGCTCATGGTTACGTATGGCATATATGGATTAGTTGATATGTATGGTATGTGGTATCTGGGGAACTCACTAAGCTTCGTGCTTACGACTTTCAACTATTTGTTTCAGGTACTAATGTTTTTCCAAGGAAGGAGCTTGGGGCGATCGCAGCGCATCACACCATGTTTTCCGCACTAGATGATCTTTGGGATTTAAAACTCTGATAAATGTCTTATTGAGAATGTTATTAAATGATTGAGCAAAATTTATTTAGCGGTTTTTAATTAATGAAAACGAAATTTTTGGTCTTGAATTTTGGGATGTTACAGTTATAAAATGATTAACTCGATCAATCTAACCAAATTAACGATTCCACCATTGAAGCTCAAAGCTTAATAAGAGGAAGAAATCATTACCTCAATAGGGAGATGATGTTAATCCTTGTAATCCACCATCTCTAGTTTCTCTCGGCATCATTTTGGTAGCAAAATCACCCCATATCAGCTCTCAATTGATCATCCATGAAGAATGATCGAAATGAGCTCTTAAAACATATTATATCTTGTTTTAGTGTGTTTCCATGTCGTGCTGGTTCTCTGCCACGTCGTGGTGGCTTAAGATCAGCAAAGTACATTGCTGATTCCATTCCAACTCGAGGTAGTTTTTCTTCCAACTTCAAACGCGCATAAATTCTTCATTTCTTACCTGTTTTCAGTGATATTTATATCCACACAAAGGTGGGAACATACTCTACATGTTTATGAAGTCATATCTCATTGAATTAATAATGACCTTAATCTATTAAGTCACAAAGTTGGCCTAAAAATTATAAAAATACAAATTTTACCCTTTTGGCTAAAAATGCATTTCTCATGCATTATTTCTCTAGAACTCACTCATATAACCTCCTGTAGCGACTTAAACTTGTCTTGTCCATCTTCATGAAGTTACAAATTCATATTTTCATCTTTTTCTCATAAATGACCAAATTGTCCTTTTTTGTTAAAAATGATTAAAAGTCAAATCTTTTTAAAATTTGGCTTGTTACATATAACAATATACGAACTGAATATGTAAATCAATTAAGTTATTGGTTCCTTAAATTTCCATTTCCAATTTCGGTGTTCTCGATTCCAGGTTGGATCAGTTCGTTTCCAAACCCGATCTTAAAATTGGAAATCTTTTGTAAGCAATGACTATGAGACCTTATTGGCATAAGATGGGTGTTAAAATTTGCTAGCGTTACTACTCCATAAAAATATTAACATAAATGCAGCCAAGGAACTTCCTAAAAAGTTTAAAAAAGTGTTGAAGAGATCTTGAAGTTAGCAACACATATGGGTTAGCAAAAGAATCTATGTATGAGACTCAAAAGAAGTTATGGAGCTCAAATAACATATGGGCCACCGAAAGTACACATATCTCGAGGAAAAACATTGCTAGTTGTCGTCTCTAACAAGTTGTTAAAAGATGAGGAAAGTGAGATGATCACAACGTTGAAATAGTACAAAGGAGCAATAAGATGGACTATTATTGATATAAAAGTCTTAATCTATCACTATGCATACATACAATTATTGGAAATAGTGTCCAAGTTCATTAACTGTTTTGGTAATATTTCTAATAATAGCAGTGTCCTTTTAAGTTTGCTTCATGACCCAAATATCATAAAGCAATTAAGATAAATAAAATTTTAATTTATTAAAAGATCAATAAATTAATTAGAAATTATTTTGGTAGTTAATTAAAAGGTTTTAATTAATTAAAAGTTTGAATATTAATTAATCCAAGAAATTAATGATATGCTTCTGGAATACTCCAGAAGCCTCTGGAGAAACTGATATGGACAAAAATGATAGACTTCTTGATAAGGATAAGACATGTTTGAATTAGATAAGGATTAACCATAGAGTTTTAATCCTTTTAGCAATCTATCTACAATCTATAAATAGATTGATAGGGGTAAACCTTAGAGCTGTTGATTCCCCTTGTAAAAATTCATCCACCTCTTCTCTCCTCTCTCTCCATGACCAAAATTCTAACCCCCTCTCCTAGGGTTAGTGAATTTTGTATAAACCCTAATCTAGGGTTTGTCCTTTTGCTTTTGGTGTTGTGGGTCTGATTCAATTAGAGGGGTGCTACTTTGGATCCTTCATCCGTAGCAACAAACTGACATCTCGATATCACAATCAAGCAATCTAAGAGGTTAGTAATTTTTTTTTTGTTTTTAAAGTACTTTGCTAAAACTTGTAAAACCTAGATCCTAGGATTCATATACACTTAGGTAAATCTTTTGATTGTTTACGCTACCTTAGATAGTGTATTTGATGCATAGAAAACCCAAAACAATTCTGATGGAGAAAGATCAGCCATCTCGAAAGGCCCTACAACGTTTGAATCAACTAATGATGAAATTAGTAAAAAAGGAGATTATGTGGCTTTTGGACATTGGGATGATATATTCTATTTGTACAAGTGGGTTAGCCTAGTTCAAGTAGTACCCAAGAAAACAGTTCTTACAATAGTTGAAAATAACGAATAAAGAATATGGCGAGTCTATATCGACTACAATAAACTGAACTTTGCCACCAGAAAAGACCCGTTTTCGCTGCCTTTTTATCAATTAGATGCTAGAAAGGGTGGATGGAAAATTATATTATTACTAGTTGGATAGATTCTCGAGTTTTCATCACATTATTATTGTGTCCTGGATGGATTCTTGAGTTTTCATTACATTCCCATCACACCCGAAGACCAGGAAAATACGACCTTCACATGCCCTTTTGGCACGTTTTGCGTACCAATACATGCCCTTTGAGCCTTGCAACGCATTGATCACCTTTCCAATGTGTATGGTAAGAAGTAGATGTGCAAATTTCTAACCATATTTTGAGAACCGGATTGAAAAAACCCGAACCAGTTTTTTGAGAACTAAAATTGGAATAACCGAACTGACGGTTTGGAATTTTTTTTAAAAATCGAGAACCGCTTTTTTTTATCGGTTTTTCCGAAACCCCTAAATCAAACTATTTTTCAACCGAAATCCTTGACTTTTTAACGCAATTTCACTTAAAAAAACGAGAAAAATGGAACTAGTTATAATTGAAACCGGTCTACATATAACCGATTTAAAGAAAAATGAAAACTGAAACCGATATATGTGCACCTATAATGGTAAGTACTTTTTCCAAGTATTTTGTACCTAACAAATGAAAAGGATAAAAAGAATTACTATTTGTTGCGCAAAAAATAATACAATATAAACATGTTGATCCATAAGGTAAACCGAGCAGCCTAGTTTACATTGTGCACATACGGAACGTCATCTTAGTTACGTAGTCGATTTTCCATTTAGGGATACTTGACTTCGACTTCTACCTCCCATATTCCATTCTAATATGATTCTTGATGGGTGTGGAATTTGATGTTATTGTAAAATAAGGATGAGATTTTACCCAATTAAATTGGACCATGTAACGCCGTGATCTTCACCATTTTTTTTCTTTTTTAAAACATCATTTAACGTTAAATTGCAATGGAAGACTTTATTAAAATGTTTAACAATCACCAACGATACTTAAAAACAATCATAAGTAAAAAGAGTAGTTCAAAACCCAAGAAGGCCAACATGACATGTCCAAGTGGTGTTAATATTGAAAGATAATAACTACTCAAAAGTGCACCACAAACTCACCAAGTCTCACTCCTTAGTTACCTCTACCATCATAAGGAAAACATGGAAAACACAAAAACATAAAGTGTCAGCAACATCATAGTGAGTTAATCTCAAGTACAATAGGTATGGAAACATGTATATTTCATACAATTCAACGTCACACACATACAATCATGCAACATGTTTCACACCATTCACCTTACACCTCTTACTATTATCAATATGTAATGTATATATATTAATTATCGACATTTCACTGTAATTACTATTATATGTTCATCTATGTTATAATTACTTATAATGTCTACATTTATCAAGGGTCTAAAACACCACTAATACCCCATGAAAGACCCCATCTGCTACTGACATGACCTGGCGACCCAATGCACTAAGTGAGGTGTTGTCTCAGGTTCTCCGCGTTCACTACTCCGACGCTAAACAAGGCGTTGTCGTTCGAGAGTGGTCCAACATGGTATTTTCACCGTATATACCCCATACTCAAACGTGATGTTTGTACATGGCATCCAAGATCCCAAACATCACTCCAGTCCCCGAATGTTCAGACCATGCATCTAAATGGTTACTTAGAAAACCATTCAACACCGTTTTGGCTTAAGCTTTTTGCTTATCATTAATGTTCCACCCAAATAGGCCACCGTTAAATACGGATAGGGCAAACACCTAGGTTTAGGTTACTACCCCTTTACCCCCGCTACATGTATCCCCATAATTAACTCATGCATAAGGGTCATACATTATTTCCTCTTCTATCTATTATTATGTAACTATGCATGTCCATCAATTCATTATATCATGGCATATTACATTCCAATTCGTCCCATAGTAAAACATGAAACATAGTACACATTTTTAAAGCAATTTACTTCACTAGCATGCATTCCCTGGTTCATAAAAGAGCATAATTCAAAATCACATCATACATAATTAATACAAAATATCATCAAAACATATCCCTCACTTCTAGCATGATCTTAACATCATCACTTCATTCAAAACATCTCATTATGTTAAATACAATGAAAATTCACCCTAGGTATTTTATCGATCTTCTTGAGAATTTTCCAATTCTCCCCACTTAGAGCACTGACTATCAACCACCGGTCGCCATCACCGACCTCCCTCAACAACCCTACACAACACAATCCCTTACATGCGAACTGATTCCCACTATAACGAGCAACCTTCACAAAATTACATAACAACACTGAACATCCCGGGCTCGAAAGAAACCCGACCTTCAGCTAACCACTCCTCGGACTGCAGATGCTATCCAACATTCAGACCAAAAGCCATATTTCCCACTAATAATCCTCATGAATGATAACCAACGAAATTCCCAACACCAAACCCATAACCCTAGCATAACCCTCAAGGAACAACGAATATAATACCAAAAATCACACAACGAGACTAGCAGATATACAATATTCCATAATAATCACAAGATAATCAAGACATCAAGAAAGAAACATACCCGCAGCTGCATCCGACACTGCCCTGACCTCCTCTGTTGTAAGCTGAAAAGCACGACCCTGAGCCCTTGGGGGCTCCGCTCCACCCTGACCTTCACCCGTAATCCTCAAAGTGGCCAGTGCTGGAGCCTGCACCAGTCCTGCAGCAAGCTGTGGACAGTTGACCCTCAAGTGTCCAACCTGATGGCAAAGATAACAAATCCTCATATCCCGAACCGGGGCTGTATGCCGACAATCCCTCGCATAGTGCCCCTCCTTTCCGCACTTGCGGCATGCACCACTGGACCTACAAACTCCGGTGTGACCCTTCCCACACCTTCCACAAGTGTGGCTGCTCTGATCTCCCAATCCAGAATCAACAGTCTTGGACCGTTTCGGCGCCGGCTGCGACTGTGTTGGGGCCTGCCTCTGCTCTCTCAACTGCAACTTAATCTCCAACTCACGCCGCCTGGCGGCCTCCTGCAACTCTAACAAGGTCTCGCAGCTCTGCGTAGACACAAACTGCCTGATATCCCTCTTGAGCATACTCAGATATCGGGACATCTGAGCTTGCTCTGAAGCGAACTCAGGGAAAAACATCGCCCTCTCAGTGAACATCCTGGTGATCTCCGTCACCGACTCCGAATCCTATTTCAGCTCCAGGAACTCCTGAGCCAACCTCTCTTTCTCAACCCGTGGAACATAACGAGTGTTAAACATCTCCCGGAACTGATCCCAAGAAACCACAGCCCTCTGCACATCCGAATATGACCCTGTGGTCAATCTCCACCAATCCTTCGCCCCGAGCCTCAACAGGTTTAGAGCACACCTCACCTCTGATCAGCAGGGCATGAACACGTGAAGAAACACCCCGCCACGTCTGACAACCATCTCATAGCAACAATCGGGTCCTAAACTCCATCGAAGGTAGGGGGCTTCGTATTATCGAAGTCCCGATACTGAAAACCTCGACTGGTTCCTCTCCCTGCCGCTGCTACAGCTGTTGTAGCCGCCGCGGCAGCCGTCTCTGTGAGAGCCGCATAGTGCTCATCAAAATACTCAACCATGGCGGTCTTGATCGACCCAAACAGTTCCGACAACTTGGCCCGGAACAACGCAGCAACCTCATCATGCAGGATCTCACGAATTCTAGCATTCAACTCGCTTGTGCTCATCTAACCAATAACCTCGGACGGTACTGACCCACCCTGACCGCCCTCTCTCCTGCTCCCGATCCTGACCCGGATCCACTCCCAGCATGCCTCGTAACCACCATACTGAAAAACATCGCAAGATCTCAAATACTTCCCACTATCCCGGGAACCAACCCACAACCCAACCCTAGAGGTTGTGGCTTCTTTGATACGTGTATGGGTCCTGTGCTTTCAGTAGTACGTGCCCATACTACCTTCCACACCTACCCATATTTATATCAATTATCACCACAACACCCTAGTGAAGAACATACATAACAAGCACTCAACCCTCACTCCTAGAGGAGCACTGGAAATCTCCCACAGAAGAAACCCTAGGCTAGCAGGCATCATAAATCAGGCAACATTATCATGAAATCCTGAAGATCCCTAGCCTAGTACTAGCATGTTGTTCTATCATAGCTCAAAAAAACAAATATCATGTATGGTATTTTGGGGTTACTTACTGGCTCCGGCTGATCGTACCTCCACTCCTCCTTTACTCATTTTGAAAACCATTTTAAATTCTCTTTTGAAAACTCTCCTTGATTTGAGACTGGATTCACACGAATGTTCCTCCAGTTCACTTAAACCAAGGCTCTGATACCAACTTGTAACACTCTAAAAATTTCAAACAATTTAAACTTTTCAAAAACAACCCGGTTTCATAAAGTTATTACAAGAAGGTTTTCAATACAATTATTATCAGAGTCTTCCTATAACCACATCATAAAACATAATCATGAGGAGCGGTACGATCATGCCTTTGCCTTGCCACGGTCTCCTGAAGAACCTGAAAAACATTAAACCACAACTGTAAGCCTGAAAGCTTAGTGAGATACCCCCAAAATACCAAACACATATATCATACACGCACAACATGCCATATCATAACAGAACACAAAACAACCATGAACTTCGGGTCTACTGTGTGACTGGTCCACCGCACCAGCCTTCAGTTCACCTGGTCCACCCTCCGAGTCTAGCCATATACATCGAGTCTACAGTGTGATTGGTCCACCCACACCGGGCCTTCAATCCACCTGGTCCACTCTCTGAGTTTATAGTATGACTGGTCCGCCCGCACTGGGCCTTCAGTCGGCCTGGTCCACTCTCCGAGTCTAGCCATATACATCGAGTCTACAGTGTGATTGGTCCGCCCACACCGGGCCTTCAATCCACCTGGTCCACTCTCTGAGTCTACAGTATGACTGGTCTGCCCGCACTGGGCCTTCAGTTGGCCTGGTCCACTCTCTGAGCCTCGGCACGTCTGGTCCGCCCTCTTGGGGCCTACAGCCTATCTGGACCGCTCGTTGGGCCTTCGGGATAATCGGTCTGCCCTGGGTATGTTGGCCTACAGCACAAAGCAGGATCCGCCTCAACCTAACCCCAGTCAAACAACCATGTGCACATAAACATTCAATCATATAACAATTCACATCCAATCAAACCGATCTAGCAGATCACATAGCATAACATCATCCTAACCAGGATACCGACCTAACCGGTCACTAGCATAGCATCATCCTATATACCAGGATACCGACCTTAACCAGGTCTCTAACATATACCATCCTAACTTCCAAGATGCAAACATAGCAAAGCAATAACATAACAACGATACCCGGATCACAATCTGATAAAGGGTCGGCCTTGGTGTCGTAGACCCTGTCGATATAGTGAGGATAACTCACCTTGCAACTGCCGACTGAAAAGATAAGACCGAGCTGCTCCGACCACTGACACGATCTCCACCACTAGCCAACACCAACACTGAACTCAAAACAAATGCCAATAATTACCAAAATGCCCCTGGAAATCAACTGCTCAACCCTTGGTCAAAGTCAAAGTCAACCTCCTGACTGACTCTACTCGCCGAGTCAACCCGATGACTCGTCGAGTCCCCATGCTCAGAACTTCCCCAATCCGCGACTCAACCCGCCGAGTCACCCCGAGACTCGCCGAGTCCAATAACTCTGAGTCCCCTTGCACTCAACTCACCGAGTCCTCCCTTGACTCACCGATTCACGGCTCAACCAGAAGAAGGTTAGGACCTCACGACCAGACTCGCCGAGTCCAAGAACAGACTCGCCGAGTCCAAGGCTATCTTCAACCAACTCGCCGAGTTGTTCTTCCAACTCGCCGAGTACCCCTAGATCTTAATCCATACAGAAACTTTCCAGGCCATGCAGATGATCCAAACCATAGATCTACCCTTCTACAACCCATCCATCATGTAAAGTGGCAACCTTTACGTGAATCCAAAGAGATCTAAGCATATAACACTCTTGGGTTAGGGTTTGGGACAAGATGGCTTCACCAATCAATCAAGAACAGGGACTTTAATGCACTCTAGACCTTCTCCATTCCAGATCTGAGGTAGCAACCTCAGATCTAACCTCCAAACTCAAAATATCACAAGCTATTCTTTCCAAATACTCCAAAATGATGAATCTAGATGAATAACGGCCCAAGCAATGAAATAATACCTCAAAAGAAAGCTCCAACAGAAGAGAAATCCGAATCCTTGCAAAGCCCCTTGCTCCAAGCCTCTTAACTCTCCAAAATCTCTTCCAAAATCTCTTCTCCAAGGCTCAAATGCTCTCCAATCACTCACAAATGCGCATTAGGGTTTTCTGGACTTCAAGAGAGGGTAAAGAGGCTGGGGAGAGGGTATAATGTCCTTTATATAGGGCTCATCCTCCGAAATTAGGGTTTTCTCCACACAACACCAACTCGCCGAGTCCAGCCGCCGACTCGCCGAGTTGGCCACTTAACACGCGACCAGAATCGCGACCCTACTCGCCGAGTCCACCCATGGACTCGCCGAGTTGCCCTTTCACATTTACACTTTGAACCCTGATGTGCACAAAAGTACTCACTAATTTTAATATTTATAACCTAACTAACTTAAACTAACTATGCACTTATAGGCAGTGTACCTAATCAGATTACAATATAGCTTGGGTAAGTCGCGTGTCGATCACAGGGAACGGTGTTACTAATTAATCTACTTACTATTAAATTAACCTACTTATTAGCAAGTTTAAAAGGGGTTTTTATCTGATTTTACAAGATCAGATGAACTTAAATCAAATTCAATAAGTAAAAACACATTCTTGTTTAGTTTGAATCTACTTCTTCCTTATGGCTAGCTAATGATTACGGATTATTAAGTTGGTTTTTAGTTGTATTAGTAATTTAGTTCTAACTTTACCAATAATTAACTAATTCATGTCAAACCATGTATGTTCACACATAATTAAACACAGAACTAATTATGAATGTAAATATGATATGTAAGATTTGTTATATAAACGCAATTATAGTCACAATACACGTTCTCTAGCACAACTAAGCTTATTTATTCTAATTACTAACTAAGATTGGTCAATCCTAGCTCTAACAATTCAATGTTCACTAAATCATTAGGTAAACAAATTCATGCAATTAATGGTCACTAAGCTACAAAGAACATGCAATCAAGCAATTAGAAAAACAAACATAAGCATGCCAGGTAATACCAATCAAACACAAGCAATTTTTACCAACTAAACTTAATCCATAAAAATTGAGCTATTCATAAGTTGGAAGCTTCATCTAGCTAAACAAGAGTAGCTAGATTCAGCTGTTCATCATAGCAACTAATAAACCAACACAAATTGAAGTAATAGAAAACATGTTCTTAATTAACTAAAATATAGACCTTTACTCTTTTTGGTGTTGAAAACCTTTTTCCAGAACCTTTCTTTCGCTCCAAATCATCTTATGGAACTCCTTCCTTCAACCAAAAGTTCTCCCTCTCGTAATGATCAGGAACACTTAAATAGACTCCAAAATCCCGCGCCACGTTGTGGCTATCGAGGCCACGTCATGGGCTCCAAGTTATTCGTACCGGGCAAGGATTCCTCCGAATCGCGATCTTTATCTTCTAGAATTCTCATGCCACGTCGTGGCTGACTTTGCCACGTCGTGGGTTTAGTAACTTTCGTGGATGTATTCATCTCTTGTCTTCCAAGTCTCCCATGTTCTACATATTGTCACTTTTGGTCCCTCTCTTCGAAAATCCTTTTAATTGACTGAAAATAACAATTTAAAGTCATAAGTACCATTATTCTAAACATATTATCAACTTATTAATAAAAATGTACTTAAATATTGCCTAAAAATAGGTATAAATATAGCAATATCAAACCCTGAACTTGCACTCCTGAACTCGGGATGTTACACATTTGTCTTCTTTACTCCAGTTTGGGTCCAATAAACACCCCCTTTGGGATGCTTCTAACCCTCAGAGACTATGGTTAAGTGTTCCAGGCGGATGAAACACTAATGTAACACCCAATATCAAAAAGGCCAAGAAAGGAAAGAAAACCCTAAGTTAAAGGGTCAACTCGTCGAGTCCAAGGAGGAACTCGACAAGTCGGAGCGGGTTTGGGACACAGATTAAGTGACCAACTCGCCGAGTCGGAAGCTAGACTCGACGAGTTGGTGCTGAAGAGGGAAAACCCTAATCCCAAAGGTTGTGCCCTATATAAAGAACATTATATTCCTCCCTCAGCCTCTTTACTCCCCAATTGAGTTCCAGAAGCCCTAGAAACGAGTTAGCCTTCATCATTTGAGAGAAAAGAACTTTGGAGGAGGGAATCTTTGAAAGGAATTTGAAGATCAAGAGGCTTGCTTCGAAGGAGAGGTGTAGATCCGAGATCGACTTCAGTTGGAGCTTCATTTGAAGGTAATAAGTCGTTACCTTCACTCTTTTGCATCTAGATCTACCTTAATATGAGATTTGGGGCTTTTTTGGCATGATTAAGAGCCAATTGGAGTTAGAAGTCCAGATCTGAAGTTGCTACTTCAGATCTAGGTGTGTCTTGGCCTAGAGAACCATAAAGTACCAGTCTTTGGTGTGTTGGTGAACCATGGTTGCCATAAACCCTAGTTTTGAGTGTTTTGTGCCTAGCTCTCCTTAGCTACACGTAAAGTTTGCAACTTTACGTGAGGAATAGGCTTGGGAAGAGTGGATCTACAGTTGGAACCCCAACATGGCTCGAAAAGCCACTGTATGGATTAAGAACTGAAGCGACTCGGCGAGTCCTGCGAGTGGACTCGGTGAGTAGTATGAAGATGGAGATGAACTTGACGAGTTGGATGAACAACTCGGCGAGTCTGTTGAAGATTGCCTTGGACTCGGCGAGCCTGTTCTTGGACTCGGCGAGTCAAGTCGTGAAACCCCCAAACCCTTCGAGTTAAGACTCGGATCAGTGAGTTGAGTGGGGACTCAGTGAGTTGGACAGGACAGGACTCGGAAATCGGTAGACTCGGCGAGTCAGGGGCTGACTCGGCGAGTCGAGTTGTGAATGAAAGGATTCTGAGCGTATGAACTCGGCGAGTCAGTAGGCAGACTCGGCGAGTAGGGTTGAACTGGAAGGTTGACTTTGACCAGGACTTTGACTTTGGCCAGAGTGGACTTAGTTGACTTCCGGAGGGCAGTTAGACTAAGTGTTATATTGATATTGGTAGCTTAGGGAGCTAGTGGAGCAGTGGTTTAGAGTTATCAGACAGCAGCCAGAGGACTATCAGCAAGTTCAACAGTGTAGGTGAGTCTCCTCGCTGTTTGTATGGGTCTACGGCCACAATGCCGGCCCATGTAGTTATGTAAGATAGGAAGACCTGGGGGTTAGCCCTAAGCATTATGCATGAAAGACCGAGAGGCGGCTCCTGGCACACAATATGTTATGTATGATAGGAAGACCCGGGGGTTAGCCCTAAGCATTATGCATGAAAGACCGGGAGGCGGCTCCTAGCGCACAGTATGTTATGTATGATAGGAAGACCCGTGTAACGCCCGCAAATCCGGGCTAGTCAAATTAGAGGCAATAAGTGTTGAAAACGACTTTTCGATAGAAGCTTATAAATAATTTGAAACAATTTGTAGTATATGTCACTAGGTTTCCGTACATATAAAGAACGCCGAAATCCGAGTTATAACGAAGAAGTTATGACCCATCGAAGTTTCGCGACGGAACCGGCTCGATACCGGGAGGCGTAAATAGTGAATTTACGATAGAGCGAGATTTAGCCTTGGCGCTCTAAATGAAAGTCGTAGAATATGTTAAACTAAGAACTTCGATAAAAATAACGCCCAAATCTGACTTCGTATGAAGAAGTTATGATTTTTCGAAGTTCCAGATTAGCAGTGTACAACCCGAAATTTGAATATTAGATCGAGCGATTTTTAGCCGACACGACCTGAACAAGAATCGAAGATCTCGTTAAGAGTAGCATAACGAGAAAAAGATGGGCGAAAACGGACGTCAAATGAAGAAGTTATGAGGATTTAACGGACCAATCCTGTCCCGGCCTGTTAAAAATATAACTTTAAAAATAAAGTCAAAATTAGCCGACAGAGTTTAAACGAAAGTTGTAGAGTACGTCTCCACCTACGCGTGGATATAAAAAACATCAAAAACGGAGTTTGTATGAACGAGTTACAAATTATAATAGCATATTTACGTATTAAAATAAAGTATAAATCATATATACGTACACATATATATACATATGTATATATCATTAGAAAGGTATCGACGATGCGGTAATTATAAGACTAATGTTGAGTCCTTTCGACATTAGTTTAGTGCAAATATTGTTAAATCTATTTAAAATAATATTATAAAGGGGTGTTTAGTTGTTTATATAACTATAAGGTCATTAATTAATTATGGAGGGTAGTTTTTGTAAATTCAATTACTATAAATAAGAGGCTTGGGCTCTCATATTTCTTGCACCATTCTCTTGATTCAAGAGTCTTTCTCTCCTTATCCCCCGAGTATTTCGGTCTCTTGTGATTCGACTTCTCTTTCTGTAGTTTTAGTATAGTAAGGTGAGCGCTGAAGCGCTGCACGGACCTTTCTTAGAAAGATTCAGCGACGAAGTTCTGCCCCTACAGAGCCCGACTCCTAGCTAAAATCCCCTTGTAAGTAAGTTATGCTTACCCTATTTTAAATATAGTTTATATTTAAAATTAGTATTGTTATTATAAATTTATAATAAATATTTGAGCTATTATTATGACTTATATAAGTGTCGTTATAATATCTTTTTAACTACTCGCGGTACGGTGAATTTGGTTTAAAGGGCCGCATAGGGTTGTTGGATTTCAGAAGTGCTATATGCCAAAATGGTCCTGCCCTCCGGTGTTTTATGTCTGGCCCCTGTCTGTACATAGTGGTTGGAAAGTATTGTTTAAACGCTTATATAATAATAATAATAAGACTAATAATTAGTCACGGTAAATATTAGACTAAAATCTAGTGGTAATAATACTAGGTTACGTCGAAGGAAATTATTTTAAAGTAAACGAAGCGTTGTCCGAGTACCGAGTCACCACCTTCTCAGGTGAGTGCATAGTCCCTTTCATCTTACACATAGATATGAAGTATTTTAATATAAATTACGTGCTGTGTGTGCATATTGTCTGAATACTTGCTGTCTATGATGGGTGAAAGATTTTTATACATGTTTTAAATGATTTAAACTATATATGTATTTTATATCTATAAAATGTGTTGGGTAAAATCTGGGTAGATGAAATAGTTGTTTTGTGATAACACGATGGGAGACATCAATGTTGTCAGTGATCCAGTCATCTAGTGGAGTATAGATGATGACCATGGGCGATACTAGACGGTCCGGTGGAATGCTAGTAAGCTCGTAACCTGTAGGTGTTTTTGAACTAGGTGCTCATTAGGTATTTTGAACTGAGTGTGTTCACTACGTATCTTTGAACTGAGTGTGTTCACTAGGTATTTTGAACTAAGTGTGTTCACTAGTTACTTTTAAACTAAGTGTTTACCATATGTTTTGGACTACGTGTTCACCAGTTGTAATCTATAAGCTTTGGTAACGATGGACTTCGTGCCGATTCCTTAGGATAATCCTTAGGAATGAATGAACGAGAAATAGCTGATTCTTAGGGTAGATCCTTAAGAGTAAAGAAGATAATGGGGATAGGTAATTGGGTTTAATTGCTTGATTGTTTAAACATAATAATTATATTATTGTGAGTTGAAAACCCTATGTACTCACCAGGTTTCCCAACCTGACCCACTCAGTTTATTTATATCACAGGTGTTGATATGAAGTCACATTACACTGAGAGATTAAAGACATGTAGATCACTAGTGTAAATAAATGTAAGTTCTGTTTATGCTTATGTTTCTGTATTGACAATGACATCCCAAATGTTTTAAAATGAATAAAATACGTTTCTTCGAAAATGTTTTAATAACGTATTTATCGTATTTTCCTGGGAACGAATTTTGCAACATTTTTATGAAAAGAAGTACTCTGACTTTTATAAAGCATAAACAAAATTGGTCTTTTCTGACCGTGAAAATGGGGATGTCACAACCCGGGGGTTAGCCCTAGGCATTATGCATGAAAAACCGGGAGGCGGCTCCTGGCACACAATATGTTATGTATGATAGGAAGACCTGGGGGTTAGCCCTAGGCATTATGTAAGGAAGACCAGGAGGTGGCTTCTGGCATATTGTGCTATTGTGTATGAAAGACCAGGAGGTGGCTGCTGGCACACTATATGCGGAGTAGCCTAGTAGAGTAGTACGTTTAGTTGTCTTTGTGATACTTGCATGAAAGACCAGGTGGTGGCCCTTGACACTTGTCTGTAAGACCCAGGGAGTGGCCCCAGGCTTGACCAGGAAGACCACGTGCGGCCCGTAGCATAACCGCAAGACTATGTTTGGCACATAGCACCTTACTTGATTATGGATATGTTGGTTATGTATGGCTCTTGGCTATGTATGGCATGTATGGATCAGATGGTTTGTATGGTATGTGGTATCTGGGGAACTCACTAAGCTTCGTGCTTACGGTTTGCAGTTTTGGTTTCAGGTATTTCCGGTAGCGGAGGGAAGACCTCGGGGTGATCGCATGACACACACCATAGATTAGACAGCCTGAGAATGTTTTACTCTGACAATAGAAATATGTTTTGGAATCAATACTCTGATTATGTTATGGATTGCTAAATGTGTTTTAAGTAATGTTTTATAAAAATAAAATTTTTAGTCTTGAAAATTGGGACGTTACAACTAAGGATCAATCCAACACCCTTTTTCCATTATTTTGCATCATCCATGGCTTGTTCACGAGTGTGACATGCAAGGACAGAAGAAACACACAAAGGAGAACCACTTACCTACTAGAAATTTCATGATGTTGCAAGGGGTGAGATAGGAAGGGGAGCAAATCCAAGAACACCACAAAAGGCAAGAAGTCTTCACTTCAACTCCAACTACTCCAAAGATGGCATGCACACACGACTCTCTCTCTCTCTCTCTCTCTCTCTCTTTCACTCACTCTAGGGTTTGTTGGCTGCAAATGGGATGATATTCCCGGGTTTTAGGGTCAACAATGATTAAATACTCCACAAGTAAGAGTATAGGACCCCAAAGTATGCCAAATGACCCCTTGACCCTTATACACAATCAAGTTCCATCTTCTTACACTTTGGCCCCTCAAACTTGACTCTGACATGATGAAATATATAAAATGATAATCTTAACAAACGAATGTAACGAAAACTAACCTCGACGACGGAGTGGAAAATTCAATTCGTTACTGATCGGACTGGAAAAATCCTGGAACCATGGTATTTGGTCCGATTCTAAAATCTATATTTACAACTAAATCGGTTTCCGATTTTTGGTTATCAGTCCTGGTCCGAAACCAAACACATCCCTAAAGAGCACACTTCTTGTAGAACCGAAATCGGGTATTCGGTGAAGTTTTCGATTCTATATTTGCCACTACATCGCTTTCTCATCCTCGGTCTAGATCTCTAAGATTGAATCCATAACCTTTATAGTAGAAACACCTTGTTTAGAGTGTTTAGAGGGTTGTTGTTAGTCAAGTGGGCTAACACTTGTTGTTATCGGATATATGATGACCCCAAATAGACAAAACTGCAAATTTGGTCCCTGTGGTATTCAAAAACTTTTGGATAGGGTCCAAAAGGTTTCCAACTTGCATGGAAAGTCCAAAATCAAGGTTTTTCTGGGTTTTTGGTCCGTTATACACTTGAAAAGTCGATTTTGCTCTTTTCATTTCTTTTTTATATTTTCTTTATTTATTTTGGTATTTAAATAATTAAGAATAAAAAATAAAAAATAAAATCTCACCCAACCTCTCTCTCTCCCCCCCCCCTCTCTCTCTCTTTCTCTCTCTCTCTCTCTCTCTCTCTCGTCTGCAACCAATAACACTCACATTTATTGCTTTGTTCTTCAACATTCAAGAACACTGTTGTATCTTCCTCGCTCACATCCTCTCTCGACTCCGGCTCCAGCGAGGATTTTCTTTGTAATTGGTTGCATGAAACCTTCCTCTCTTCCGATCCACACTTTCGCCTTGTCGTCCTCACATTCATTTACTTCGCGCCAGGAAACAAAGATTAAGCAGAAAAACCATAACTATTTCACCATTGCTGCAAACCCTAACTCTGAAAATCCTGAGATAGCCTCCATGGCAGGCGGCGCTGCGAAGCCTATATCTCAACAAAACCCTGAAAACGAAATGAAAATTAAAGGCAAGATATTGATTTCTCAACAAAACTTTGTCTCCGTCTTCCTCCATCTCGATTCAGGAACATGAATTGCCAAATATACAACACTATCATCTTCTTGAAATATCCAACCTATTTTTTTAATCGATTTTTGATCTAGAAGCCTTGAACTTCTGGAATCGAGTTTTGAACCAATTTCTATTCGTCGGGGCTCTATGGGGGAAGACAAAATCTAGAGTTGAGTTACAGAGTAAAACCATAACTTTGTCTCCGTCTTCCTCCATCTCGATTCAGGAACATGAATTGCCAAATATACAACACTATCATCTTCTTGAAATATCCAACCTATTTTTTAATCGATTTTTGATCTGGAAGCCTTGTACTTCTGGAATCGAGTTTTGAACCAATTTCTATTCGTCGGGGCTCTATGGGGGAAGACAAAATCTAGAGTTGAGTTACAGAGTAAAATCGGAGGTCCAAGAACACGTAGATCCAAAATCGAGGTCCAAAAAAAGGGATTTTTAGAAGAAATCAAGAAATTTGTGTGTATATATATATGTTCTTGTGAGTTTCAACATTAGACTCCAAGAATTTTTTTGTTGATGTGTTTTTTATGTTTTGCCCCCTTCTTCTTCCATCTCGATTATTGCTGCTAAGCTTGTTTGAAATTGTTCTTGAGACGACACAGAACGACAAACACATACATATCTTTGATTTGTTTTTTGATTTTAGATTGTTGTTGTTGGGTTTGTTTGAAATAGTTATTTAAGGAAAATTGTTTTGAATATAGAAGAAATATACGAGAGAGAGATTATTTTTATTTTTAATTATTTAAATACCAAAATAAATAAAAAAAATAGAAAAAAGAAATGAAAAGAGCAAAATTGACTTTTCAAATGTATCATGGATCAAAAACCTAGAAAAACTTTAATTTTTAACCTTTTTATATGCAAGCTATAATAAACTTTTAGAACCATATCCATCAAAAGTTTTTTTGAATACTCGAAATTTGCAATCTGCAGTTTTGTCCCCAAATATAAGGACTAATTCGTAATTCCATTTCGTACCGAGCAAGGATAAAATAGTCGGTCTTCTTCCCCAATCTGGTTTTTGATCCAATTGTCCTAAAGTCCTTACAAACAGACACATACGTAATCGGAAGCCTGTCCGAGATCAAAAGAAAAATTCAATTTAGTGAAAATGGCGGATCATAGTTTGGTTATAGAAGCAGGAGGAGAACTGGAGAGTCCTCTTGTTCGTCGGTGCATCGAAGCGGCAACACAAAGCGCAGACGCCGTAGAAATGTGGCGGAGACAGCGTCGGACGCTCGAACGCTTGCCATCTCAACTCGCTGAAGCTTTACTCCACCGGCTTCTCAGCCGCCGCCTCCTATATCCATCTCTTCTCGAGTAAGCTTCTCGATCACTATGTAGCATTCTGCCCTCTAAATTTCGTATTATATGTCTTTGTAACAAATAGATGCCATTAGTATTCGATATTAAGTGAAGTCTAAGTAGGAATATAGTTATGCTGAAATCGTTATTTGATTTGAAGATATATGCGTATTTAGAGTCTTAGATCCACAATAGACTAATGTTCCGTATAGTTTTAGTATGATATCTATTGAAAATATTGTTGGAAGCAACCTCTATCACATTGTATCTTTCGTAATACTGAAACGCCTGCACTTATTTACTCTTGTAAGTTGTTGAACATGGTAAGTCACGATGCATAAAACCGACCTTTCTCCAGTGAGTGTAGCAAGATTATGCACTAATTACAGGAGATACTGCTTGATTTTGAGAGTGAAGGAGAGAATCAATGATGGCAAGTGCTAACAAGTCCTTCACTACTTGTTCTCTGTATTATCTTTTGGTGCACTTCAGTCTCAAGTTTATGTTACTCGGAAGTCCAAACTCAAACCTATTGAACTTATTGATTTATGCCTTTCATGTGTAGATTATTCAAATACAATGTAGAGAAGGTTGATCTGAGAGGTGAAAGCTCTGTTGATGCAGAATGGATGGCATATCTTGGTGCCTTTCACTTCTTGTACTCTTTAAATGTTTCCGAATGTCATAGAATCAACAGTTCTGCACTTTGGTCTCTCTCAGGTATATGCAATATACATTCTTTCTTTTGCTAATATTTTGCAAATCTGTTGTTTCATTAATACACTCTTTCATGTTTTGTATCTTGCTTCAGGTATGAATCATTTAAAGGAGATGGATCTTTCTAGATGCTCTAAAGTCAATGATGCTGGCATTAAACATCTTCTCTCTATTCGAACCATTGAAACGTTATGCATATCAGAAACAAGTGTAACCACAAATGGTGTCACACTTCTATCATCACTCAAAAAAATATCCAAGTTGGAATTGGGAGGCTTGTTTATTACCGACACTGCCCTTGTATCTCTTCGGGTATTCATTTTCTTTCTTCACTAAAAAAATTAACCAAATTGAAAGTTACCCTTTTAAGGTTTTGACAAATTATCATGATCTTTTTAGGTTTTGACAAATTTACAACACCTTGATATATGGGGAAGTGATGTAACAAACGAAGGCGCATCTATTCTTGTCAAATTCCCAAATCTAAACTTTCTAAATCTCGCGTGGACAAAAGTGACAGTATT
Organism: Lactuca serriola; assembly: GCF_051521515.1. NCBI lineage: Eukaryota > Viridiplantae > Streptophyta > Magnoliopsida > Asterales > Asteraceae > Lactuca > Lactuca serriola. The sequence continues at coordinate 14,689,022 of NC_136413.1, forward strand.
GCCAAATTTGCCCTCCATTACATGCCTAAACATGAGCAATTGTACTATACATTCCATCTTTAAAGGAGGATTCAATGACATTGACAATAAGGCGACATTAAAAAAGTTAATTCTTTCTGGAACTTCATTTAAAGATGTTACAAAAGCCTTTTCATATTTCGATCCCATCTGTCTATCTTTTTTAGACTTATCAAACTCCTCTCTTCGCGACCTATCTTTTTTGCTATCCATGAAAGCCCTAGAAAACTTAGATCTGAGTGGGAACTTAATCGGGGATGATTCGGTTGAATTTATTGCATCTGTAGGGGCAAATTTGGAAACTTTGAATCTTAGCAATACGAGAGTGACATCAGCGGGAGTTGGTATCCTAGCTGGACATGTTCCGAAACTCGAGACTATATCATTGTCCTCCACACCAATTGATGATCTTGCTGTCTCATACATTGCCATGATACCTTCACTAAAAGCTATCGACGTAAAGGCTACGTATGTGACAGGTGTCGACTCCTCATTGGAAGTTCTTGGAAACCTCAAGAATTTGGAAAGATTGAATCTTGAAGAAACCCCACTCAAGGATGAAGGAGTGGGCCCGATTTCAAACTTTAAAAAACTTAGCCATTTGTCTCTTAGAAGCAGTTTCTTGACAGATGTCTCGTTGCAGTATTTGACATCTGTCACAAAGTTAAAAACTCTGAGCATTCGAGATGCGATTTTAACAAGCGCAGGAATTGACTGTTTTAACCCTCCACCACTTCTAAAATCACTGGATTTGACGGGATGTTGGCTGTTGACCAAAGATGTTATATTTTCATTTGTTGAGAGGCATCCTGGGATCAAAATAAGGCATGAACTTGTGTGTGTTTTTGAAGAAGCGAAACATACTTCACCTTTGCAAACAAGTGTGAGGAGAAGATTTTCATCATCACCACTTAAATTTGAAATGTCTGCCATTATAGGTATGATTTTTAAGTAGATATAGTAGACTTGGAAACTGTTGATTTATATTTGTAATTCTCTTTAAATATGAAATGTATGACAGATGAGAGGTTGAAATATAGCAGAGCAGAATTACTATCGATGCAGTTTGCGTCCATGGCGATTGTTCCTCCCAGTGATTCAGGTATGTCAATGTCACCCGAGTAGAAAAACATTATTGTATTAGTTGAAAAAAAGAAAATCCTTTTTAACAAGTTTGTACGAATGATAAGCTTTTATTGTGAAAAAAATTAAACAAATGCGAAGTATTATGTTACTATGAGTAGGCTTGTTTGTTGTTTTTCATAAAGACATTGAGGTATTGTTCTTTTAATTTGTTGATCGTTATTATTTACCCAAGTTCAAAATTTTCTTAAAGGAGTTGGTCATGTACAATATATATATATATATATATATATATATATATATATATATATATATATATATATAGGCCTAAATGAATGATTTATGTATGCTATTTAATCCTTTTGTTAGCTACTATTTATATATGGAATGTAAAATAAATTGCATTGCATATTTATGTTTTATAATACTAATTTGAGGCATCTTTAAGAGAATTGAGTTGTATTTTTATTCTTTGTAAAATAGAATTTTTAAAAGATATTTTAAAATTGGATTTAAATATCAACCGGAAGTTGCCAAATCAAATCAGACCCTTTTTTGAATTAAGGGATCTGGGTTAACATTGGTTAGGACGGACCTTCAAGCAAGGGATTACTAATTATTAAGATTCTGAGTAAAATAAAGATGGAATAATTAATTAACATGTTTAATTAGATATAAATTAATAAAATAAACAAAGATCCATGAAATTGTTTTCATAAACATTATGTCAAAAGAATAGCAAAGTACAAAGAAAGGGACATGTTATTTAAATAATAGGAAGGAAAGCCTTTAACTTTAAGGAAAAAGGAAAAGCCCAAACATCACTTCACTTGTTATTAAGGCTCTTGTACATATCATCAATGGTACTCTGCCAACAAAGATCAGTCATATAATTAAATAACATTTTGTACCTTATACAATAAAATCATCTCTTATGTAATTTACTTGAGCTGTCAATGTAGGCTACTTTATATTTTAACCACAGTAGCAACATATTACCCATAATAGCAACATACTTTCATTTTTTTTTTACTGATAATACAGTTGTAAGTAAGCATGTCAAAAGTTTGAGGTTAGATATTGCCATTATTGAGGAACATGTAAGTAAGTTGTTATTTATAATATAAAGTATATTATTGCCTAAATGGATAGCTAGAATTGTTTGACATGTTATTTTACAGTCAATTTTTCTTCCAAAATCATTGCTTTTGAGAATAAACATACCTATACAATTAGTTAAAGTTATATCATGCTATAAGATGAAGAGTAACCTATATCATATTATTCTATAATTAGCTGAATGACATCAACAAATAATATATAAAACATGTGTAGCTGTATGGTGGTGATTTGTACGCAACAATTTATGCTTTAGATGATTATACTATACAATTGTATGAAGCATAATTTGTTGTATGTGGCTAAAAAGTGTTGTGTACGATTACATACCTGATAATATTTAAGTAACTGGGGACGTTTCTTCTTGAAAGTTGGGGTCAAAAGGTCACGATCCATGTCAAAAGGTACAGGCTCAAGGTGCACAGCCTTAATAAATTCAAACCCTTTTAACTGCAAAATTTAATAAAAATAGTAGGTTTTTTTTTTTTAATAATAATAATTAATATATAAATAATGAAGCTTAAAATAAATAGAGTAGAGGACAAGACAAACCTTTTTCTCTTTTCCAATTCTATTAAGCTCTCCGAGTATATAATCTTTAGCCTTGGGATTTCCACATAAAGAAGTAAAATCCTCTGATAAATTATTTCCAGACGCCCAGTTTTCAACAGCATGTTTATTTGGGATTACAACAGCAACAAGATACGACTCGAAGCTATTCCCATACACCCATATCTGATTTTTTATTATTAGAAACAAAAATGTGAATATAAATTCGCAATTAAATCATATGATAATGATATAGTATAGCAAAAAAAAAATACTTCATCAACAGCAGGAACAAGCCCATAAATGTTCTCCAAGTTTTCAACAGCCACATACTCTCCTTGTGACAGCTTAAAAATGTTTTTCTTGCGGTCGATTACTTTCATGCTTCCATCTGGTTGCCACTCACCAATATCACCTAAAACATGACATGCATGCTCAAATCAAGTCACATGTTTTTTTAGAGTTAATTAATCACACAATTGACAATAAATAGGAAGTTAAATATCAAAAATTGACCATATTTTCAACATTTATCACTAGATGACCATCTATTTTGCATAAAGAAAGGTTTTCTAATTAGGTAAATTACTTTTTTCTAACATCATATTTTGCGATTTTTTTTTTCTCGTAGAAATGACCAGTTTTTCACAAAAAATAATATTCTTTTGTGAAAAAAATGTTAATTCACGGAAAACGGTAGTTAATTCACAAAATTACCTTTTCTGACATCTATTTCATGAAAAATGACAACTTTTTGCAGAAATCGGATCATTTCATGGAGAAAAAAAAACCCACAAAATTAGGTAAAATCAGTATACATTTGAAATGTAAGCAAAAATAGTTGCATTAAAATCTGTTATGGTGTTTGGCTTCTTAAGCTTAAGACCAATAATTTTCACATTAAATTTAGCCAAACACCTTAACCAGTTTTATTTATATTTTCAAGAAATATTTATGTTAGCCAATTTCAAGTTTTTTTTTTCTCATGAAAATAACATTTTTCGTGAAAAAAGACTGAAAATCCAAATTTTGGTCATTTTCGCAAAAGAAAAATACAAATTCACAAAATATGATGGTGGAGTGGAGACTGGAGACCACTTAAAAAACAATTCTGCTATGTTTTTTTGTAAAACAAATAGTTCTTTTGTGATAAACATTTAAGATAAGGTCATGTTTTATGATTAACTTTATTTTTGATTGGTCTCTAATCAGAGTAATATTAAATCTATACCTGTATGAAACCAGCCATCAATCAAGACCTCTTTTGTGAGGTCTTGACGTTTATGGTACCCCAAAAACAGAGTGTCTCCCTTTATGCATATCTCTCCACGTGGCGGCATACTTGAAACAGCATCATAATTCATTTCAGGAACAGACTCCAAACGGGCATCCAGGTTTGGTACTGGCGGGCCCACCGTTCCCACCATGCTCATCTGATTTGGCAGCGACACAAATGATCCAGCACATGTTTCCGTCAATCCTACATGCCACCATTTCAACAGTCATCATTAATTACATGGATTGGATTATACTTAATCATATATTCATATAAACATAATAAACCAAAAATCTATTTGTTTCTACCATATCCTTGTAGGACGTGGCAGCATGCAACAACTTTGAGAAAGCTTTCGACATGTGGCGCGAGTGGAGCAGCGCCAGATAGGATGATGCGGACCCTGCCACCTAGACTTTGCTTGACCTGTAGAAAATGAAATGAAGGAGATAATGAGAGTGGACCTCACCATACGTTTGCATTGTATGTTAAGGAGTTTGATGTCTCGTGTGACCTTAGTGAAAACAAGTTTGTCACTCAATATTGATGCCTCTTCATGTTTACTTCCGCCCTTCATGTTATGCAACTTACTGCATATCATCCATCATTAATCGATGCAGATAATGAAGATATTTATAACTTTTTTTGCAAAAAAAATAAAGAATTGTTTGTTGTTGGAAGACTCACTAAGAGTAGGCGAGATTAAACAGTTTATATTTGAAGTAACTCCCTGAAGAAACCTTATGCTGCAAACCTAATATTATAAAAGAAATCAGTTAATGTCAAATTCAGTTCCCAAAAATGAAGGCAAAAATTGAAAATACCTGAATAAATTCTCTCCAAGACTCGAGGAACAGCACAGAAAATAGTAGGTTTTAGCTCCCCAATGTCTTCAATCAGTAATTTAACATCCTGGATATATATATTTATAACTTGATGAATCTATTCTATTGAGATATAAAAAGATCATTTTACTTACCCCTCTCCAAAATCCTATTGAAGCCCCATGATATATAAAACATTCTTCAATCACCCGATCAAATATATGCGCTAGAGGTAGAAATGAGAGATACACATCACTTGAAGTCAACTGTAACAATTCCCAAAGTCAAAATTTCAAAATCTTATATTTTTTCTTATTATTATCCTAAACAGGTGTTGAATCCACTCACTGAAAGGGTATAGAGTAATATATAGAACTCACTGCTTCATTACAAGACTCTAGCAAACGCCGGACGCCAGCTGTCAGTGTGACTATGTTCTTATTGGAAATCAGAACACCCTTAGGATCACCCGTTGTTCCACTCGTGTACATGATTGTACAAATGTCATCTTTGTCCTTCACTGACAGATCAAACTTTTTGTTTTCACCCTTCAACCCAATAAGACATACACACAATAATAATAATCAGAAACAGTCTCATAAACAGAGGAAAAAACAAAAAAAACTTACCAGAGACAAAAACTCATCCCATGAATGTATTGCCAAACCAAATTTACTGAATTGTTCCCTTTGTTCAGGAGTAAATTGTCCAAAGCTCACAATTGCTACAGGAAGTAGAGAAATATTAGTATATCTTACGAATGTTCCAAAAATAGACACTATAAGTAACTTACTTTTCAGATGTTCTCCAGCTTTCGGAAATGTTTTTAACAACTGTGAACCAACAAACAGATCTTATTGATAGCTTGATAAATCTTTTGAGATGTATAGATTTTGTTTTCTATGGAGTATAACAACTAAATTTCTATAAAACAACGCCCGAAAGAGTTGCTAATAGATGACCTCCTATGTAAATGTATTGAGAGTCTTAATGAATGCAAATAATTACCTCGTTAATCTTTTTTTCTTCTACAAAAGCAATTGTAACCTCAGCATGACATATGATAAATTCAATTGCACCAGCACCTACATAAAACAGATCATTTAAAATCTACATTACCTCAATCCTATAATACATATGTATATGAAATAAAAGTAAAAAAGAAAGGGTTTGATTGGAATTAAAAATATATAAGAAGAACCATTGAAGTAGTTACCTAATGTATCATATAATGGTACACAGTACAAGCCATGAGCATTACATGCCTCCATGCTGATTATCCATTCTGTGCAATTGGCACCATAAATACCACACTTTCCTCCCTAACATCACCAATTAATGTTTGTAATTGTAAGCAAGCATGAACATCTCATCTAAGTAAATGGAATGAATTACAGATCCCAGAATGTGTTATAGAAAAGCATATATATATATATATATATATATATATATATATATATATAATAGGAAGGTGAAGGTCACCTACTGGCTCAACTCCACAAGCACGTATAGCATTCCCAAGCTGTATCACTTTGTCATATACTTGTTTGTAAGTCAACCACACATACTTCCCATGCTGCCAATTGAAACACAGAAACATCAAAATTAAAATCTCACACTCTGACAGATAGAGAACAGTATCATGATTACAGTTGAAGTATTATACCTTTCCATTGACAAACTCACGGGTCCCAAGCATTTTGTTATCCGGATATTTCTCGACAGCAAGGCTGCAACATGTCCAAACAAACATTTTAAAAGATCCCAAAAGAAAGGGCATACAACTCTCATTATATATGTAGTATGTACAAAGGTGTTTCTAGTTTATATGGTTGGCATATATACTATACGTACAGAGTGTAGAAAAGGACTCGAACAAGCTATCTAGAATTCCAGTATTAATGCATGTTCGCAACTTTCCTTGTTTCAATCAATCGGTTTGAAAGTGTATCAAGTCAAAACCATAATTTAGTTATGCCAAGTCCAACTAAATGCATATTAGAGCACTAATGTTGGAGAAAAAAAGTTTTTGATACAAGAGCTCCAAATCCAATTTCAAATCACGAATGCCATATGATGTTCCAAGTTCTTTACAAAATCAAAAGATTTGTTGACGTTTCATATCATCTCATCTAGCTTTTCGATTCTCATAAACCGTACTTGCCAAATACAATGCAAACATTTGGTTAGGAAGAATGAGGTTGTGCAAAAGATGCTTAGAACCATTGCCTATTTGCATTTGTGTCTACGGTTTGTCCAACATTACTCATCTCCGGAATGAAATCTAGGTAATGTGCTTCAACATTTTATTACTATGAAGCAAGTATATGATATCAATCGTAACGAACGACATGCACGATCACATTGATCCGTCTACGTTAATTGAAACGATAAGCAGTTTTATCAAATACATAATTCAACGAAAAAAGTGCAAATCTAAACAAACGCTTACCGGAAAATATCCCAACATGAATTCAAACCATCAATCGGAGGCGGAAAACCGTCTTTAGCGAACACACTACGGTAAACAGGTCCCATAGACGGCTTTCCATCTTTCGCTTCTTTCGCCGGCTCAACCTCTACTATAAATTTCTCCGGCTCCATTCTCTAATCGCGCTTCTGCACGTATGTGTACGCACAATTGAATATATAACAGCGACTTATTGGTGATCGATCGGCGGCGGCGGAGATAGTTAACGCAAGTAGGTTGTAGGTGGCGACGGGGGAAGGAGGATGACGGAGAGAGATTTTCTGATCATAACAAATTTCTCTCAGATAATTCTGATCGTAACAAACTTGTGACACTTGTCAAAATCCATGAAACTTTCCATTAATTAGTAATTACTAATTAGTTAATTCATAGAAAACTGGTGACATGTTAACTAATATCCAAGAATCACATTTCTTAAAGAATGTTTTAATCACATTCCTAATTTCCTATACGAGTATATGGTATATTATCAAAAGTTGTTTTTAATTCTTTGGTGATACAATTTATTTTACTCTAGTTTTTGTAATTGCATATCACAACCTTCCTAATTAAACCTAACAATTTACATTTCTATAAGAAATATCGTAAAAACTTGCACAATTTTTTGTATACGTATGCTTAATGCACGGTCTAAAATGCACGTTGTATTAGTATTTATGAATAGATGAGACAACAACGTAGGGTTTGTTGTGGAGGGGACATCAAATAGGATGGGGTTATGGTAGATGATTATAAGGCCTGGCTCACAGTGATTCTGGAAAAAGAAAGTCAAGATTGGAGTGGTTTAGGACTGTTTGGTCTTGGTCTAATTTAGACCCATGGTATCGGGTCGGTCTCTGATATCATGTATGTACTGGATGGTCTTATTGCAGTCTCAAGTTGGTCCAAAGACGGGTCGTTTCGGTCTTGAACCGATCTACAAAACCTAGTTAGAGTTGGTCAAAGGTGGTTTCAATCCACACACGGATCCGGATCCGGATCCGGATCCAACTCAACGGTCATTTTTTGAATGTAACCACAATAAAAAGGTCTTAGGTCCGTGTAAAGCGGTCTCTACAACTATAAAGACCATCTTTCCTACTATCCCCAAGACGAAAATACCCTCGTTGATTGGACTTTTTTTTCACGACTTGGGTTTTTGGAGTTTACGGATAAATGTTCCTCAGCTAAAGGTTGAGGGTTCATGTCTTCATTGTGGACGAAATGTATGGATTTAAGAGTAAAGTAGTGTGTGCGTGTAAGCCGCTCTAAAAAATTATCAAGCAACAACGATGTTATCACAAACTTATTTCCAACATCTAACGTAGTCTTAATTAATATTTGTGAAATATTTAAAACATTGACGGGTTTAGATATGTTAGATTTTTTTAGAATGACGATACACTCTCTAATATTCTCTTAAACTACACCATTGTCTCTGACAATAACAATTACATGACTTGAATTGTTAGATGCACAATTAGAGGCTATTATTATTAATGAAATGACAACACTTATAAAATCTATTGACAATTTTTCATAAAATTTTCATGATTCATTCGACAGTAAATCTTTTTTGTAAATTTTAAAGGTGTAACTAAGAGTATAACTATTATCGGTCAACTTATGGTTCAAAATGAAATTGAAATAAATAGAAATATACAAAATTTTGAACATAATATTAAACAGTTTTATAATATGTATGTTAATAAATACTCGACTTGAAACATAAGTTATGAATCATGAGCACCTGTCTCGAAGCTATCAACTTATCAAAATAGTTATTCTTCAAGATCACTTGGTCCGGTTCGAGCCGATTCTAGTACCAGACATATTTTTAGATAACACATTTCCTAGTAAAATCGAACCGAAAGTGGTTGGAACCAGTTAGTGATATTCGGTCTGATTTTTGGCTCATTATTCACTCCTTAAACGGTTTTCGATTCTTCTGGTTCAAGCCAGTTCCAAACCGCTTTACATCCCTACACTATGCTTATTATTTATGTAATCATCAAATTTGGATATTTAAATGGTAGTAACAAAATATTTTGGTAAATATAAAGTCATTGTGCGATGTCTAGGGATGTATTGATAACATTAGTGCAAACATAGTTATAGAAAAAACATGGCTACGTAGTCTTCTCAATGAGCTTCTACTCACGAAAACCACTCTTGTGTTTTGTGATACCATTAGTGCAATTTACCCATCGACCAATTTGGTCCAACATCAACGAAACAAACACATCAAAATCGACGTTCATTTTGTACGGTACCAAGTTTTTTTTTTTTATTTTTATTTTTTATTTCGAACCATGTACCGTACCAACTATAGTTGATATAAGATTTTAGCTACCAGTACCGTACCAAGTGTACTTGGTACCAATTAATTTGGCTACCAACAAATTTCATTGGTATATATTGGTATTTGGTATATACCAAAATTTTTAACTAATATATAGTATACATGAATATAAGTTGAATTTGTGGACATTTGGCCGTTGCTTCACTCGCTTTTAGTAGTATTTTTTTTGGAAACCACTAAAAGGATTAAAAGAGGTCCACCCCTATCAAGTTGCTAGAGGAAACAAATGGTAACAGTACAAGTACAATGAATGAGAAGTTAGTATTCCTTTTTAAGTTTTAGTGTATTTATCACCGATCTCGTGCATATCAAACAATAAGTATCAAGAAATTTGCTGGTCAATGTGTTAGTTTAGTAATTCTAAGATTTGTTAGTTGTTATTCTAATTAAAACATGAAAATATGAGAACTCATCTTTCTTTGTATTTATGAATTGATATATATATATATATATATATATATATATATATATATATATATATATATATATATATATAGGTTGGTACGGTACAACCGTGGTATTCAAAATTTCATAACGTTACCGTACCAAGACTACTTAATTGGCATGGTATTACTGGCTAAACATATTGACTACCAAACAACTTGGCTACCGATTTAATTGGTTCAGTTGGTAACATGTTGGTTGGTTCTCTGTGATACATATTTGTCAGCCCTAGGATCGTACGATCTTACGATCATAACCATAATTTTACATAATTCTAAACCGAACACTACAAAAAAAATAGCCATTTAATGGCATACAAAAAGTGCCACAAAAAATCTAAAAGTGCTATTAAAGACCCATGTAGGAATGAGCGGCACACAAAAAAAGTGCCACTAAAATCGATACCACTAAAGCCTTTTAGTGACACTTTTTGGTTTGCCACTACAAACATTTAAGGTTTTAGTGACACTTTTTTCTGCCACCACATATAAAAAGGCTTTTGTAGCACAAGTTTTGTGTCTCTCAAAACTATTGTTATTTAAAAGTCTATACCAATTTTAATGGCACATAGTTTTTACTAAAAAAAAACTTTTTACCAACTTAAATGCCACTATAGACATTTATCACATTAGCTTTGATTAATTAAAATCATTATTTATTTACAATATAAAAGATAAACAAAACAATAAAATGTAGAAATCATAATACCATCATTTCAATTAAAATTTAAATCGTCTTCCAAAAACATTCCCAAAGTTTGGAAACAAATGGCTACAAATGTCAATTTAAGTCTAAAAATCTAAGATAAAACACAAAAAATCATTACGCTCTTGAACCTCTCTCAAAATCTTCATGCGGGTAACGTGATCCTCATGTGAACTCTTTCTTAGCAATGATACTAGCGGTTACCTGTTAAAAAAACACCTTTCAATATGCATACAATGAAAACATGATTCAAAATGCAAGTAAAAGTATTGTCCACTACATATGTGAAAAGTTGAAACAGTAAAGTTTTTACCATTATTATCCTGACATCTTGCTGGTGACATCTGGTTAACTGATACAGACTTGTTAGAGACTGAAGACATACCAGGGACCTAAAACATATTAATGAAACAAATATGATTAATTTTTTTTTGAGTATATTTAACACTTTTCATTTTCAACTACAGCAACAAGTTCAATTGCCATCGTATAATGAGTGAGATGGCAAACGAGCAACAAGCTGTGCCGCTAAGCCTTTTTGAATGGTAAAACTAGTTCTTTTAAAGACTACATCCGAAGATCTAGGGGATATAACATTACTATGCATGACTCGTTGTACTCTTTTAAGAAGCTCTACCGCATCTGGTGCGAGGAAACCAAACGTATCAAATGCAAATGGTATGAACACGTGTTGATTTTCCATGCACGATCTCTCATGTTTGGTGACTTTGTTTGTGGCTGCTTTTAAAGCAGCATGTCCCGCTGTGAAACCCCTAGCCCTCAGACCCACGAGAGGGGATACCCCTGTAAGATTAACACATGCGTGTTTCCCTCCGACCCATCCAAAAATCAAAATGTCAGCCGGTCTGAGGGTTGACCGTCCTTCTGTCGGATCAGTCAAGAAATTAACAGGTGCCTATTTCTTAGCAGAAACCCCGACACGCTTAAATATGTCAAACAAAACATCCCTAACCATATCGTTCCTGTATTTGAACCCCGAAATTCTTTACAGTGAACTGCATGCTCTCCAAAAGAGTCCAAACATGCCTTGCGACACACAGGACATATCTCATCAGCTGGGAAAATGGGAATCATGAGTCGATATTTGAGCATAGTACGATACTCCATGAGAGACATGTGTTGGCCAAGCCCATCTATAGGGATAGCCAGAAGAAAATCTTGAGCATGTGGAGCACGTAAGCACTGGAAAACCGCTTTCTCCCGAGCCGTCATGTCGAAATGCATTTCCATATCTTGGACAATTTTACAAAAAAGGGCACTCGCCAGTGTATTTTGGGATTTAGAGGGGGCGGTGTCTTTAGTAGTAAAACTTTTAAGGTCAAAATCTGGAAGCTTGTTGCGAAGGGATGCCAAGTCACAATCATAATCATAATCCATACCATGTATACCGCTATCCCGTAAGATATGGTCTTGCAATACCCAAGATTGGGCCCGTGAGGCAACAAAAGCATAGGAGGTGGCCTCTACTGCTGAGTATAAACCCAAACCCCCAAACCTAATGGGTAAGGAAGCAATTCGCCATTGTATGTCACCAAAGAAAGGGCCCCCACAAACCACAATGTCCTCAATCGCCCCGCGCAATCCATTGTCAAAGAATATTGTCGCCTCTTCCATGTGAACGGGTTGACACGTCCTTAACCCAAAGAAAAGCTTAGCAATACCCATACAAGACCGAAGAAGAAGGAGCTCACTCTGGGGGTCAGACAATTGTGGAAGAAGGCGCATCAAATTCACAGCGTTTTCGGCTCTCTTTATGGCTAGACTGCGAATGAAACTAGCATCTCTACTAACAGCTCCCCCAAGAAGTTTCACCCCTAAAGGCGGCCTCCCAATGTCTGCCGGAAATAGCCCCTCCCGTAACTTCCTACCATCACATGAGGACCAAAAGAGCTCGGTTTTCTTGATATTCAGCTGAAGGCCCAATTTTAGGCCAGTCACCATAATGATGTCCAATGCTTTGGCCACCTCCTCTGAATCTCCGATAAGTGTGCCATCATCCAAGTACCAGGCATGGAGAAGAAGCTTGCAATTGTCTCTAATCTTATGCAAGAACGGGTGCAACACAATGGCAAAGAGAAGTGGTCCCAAAGGGTCTCCTTGTTGAACCCCAGTAGAAGACCTGATATGTGTGTTGCCTAGATATAACCTTGCTGCTTGACCATATAGGAATTCGAGCCACAAAGAAATAGATCGACATTATTAAAAAGTGAATATATCTTTCGTTCAAAATAAGATAAGATATTTTTTTAAGATTTAAATGCATATATATTTTTTTATATGTCATCGTCAATTCTAAGTCTCTTTCTAAAAATTAATAGGGAAAGTTTTAATGATATATATATATATATATATATATATATATATATATATATATATATATATATATATATATATATATATATATATATATATATATATATATATATATATATATAATGCCACTAAAAACTAGTTCTTTTTTATAGCATATGTAAAATGTCATTAAAAAGCTAATTAAATGCCACTAAAACTGTGTCATTATTTTATTTATTTATTTTATTATTTTTTTTTGGTAGTGGAATCTCTATGAAGAAGTACTCTGAATTGTATTTCTTCGAATATACAAAATTGTATTTGATCATATAATATGGATCTACAAAATTTTATAATTTTAATAAATAACTTGTTAATCATTAAAAACAAGAGTTATGCGCAAAAACAAGAGGTATGTGCCAATCGATTAAATAACAGCTGGTATGTGACCATGAAAATGACATTGTCAACACTTTACTATTAAATTTCATAGCACCAATCATGCTCCATTTCGATCTTTAAATAACCTTTGAAAATATTGCACATAACCAACAATATATATATATATATATATATATATATATATATATATATATATATATATATATATATATATATATATATATATATATATATATATATATATATATATATATATATAAAAGGTTGAGATCGCTTGAGAACTCATAGTTTCCCGAGAACTAAAAGTGGAGCGTTGAATCAAAAGTAATTCGTTAAGGACATGATCGTCATCTTACTAATCTCATTTAATGATTATTTTTTTGTGTTAGTTAATATATTAATATAAATGTCTAAAAATTTCAGATTTATTTAAAAAAGAATTCGAATTTTTTAAAAAATGGATATTTTTTAATTTTTTTCAAAAAACATGATTTTTTTCAAAAAAAATGAAAATAAATATTTTTTTAAAAAACTTCATCTTTTTTTCAAAAAAAGATATATTTTTAAAAAAGAAAAAACAACAACATTTTTTCTAGAAAAAAACTGCATTTTTTTTTTCAGAAAAACTGCATTTTTTCAAAAAAAAAAAAAAAACCTACGATTTTTATAAAAAAGTGCAATTTTTTTTCAAAACTGCATTTTTTTAACAAAAAGTCAACATTTTAGGTGCATGTATGCATATTTTTTCAAATGCATATTTCTTATACTATAATATTCATAAGTAAATTATAAAAAATCTCATTTTTATTAATCAATTTATAAACATAATACAAGTATTTTATTTGATACAAAATAAAATATAAAAAAACTACAAAGATTCACAGTGTTATTATTTCTTCATATCAAAATTTCCATATTATCTTCAATTTATCACTTTTCACCTCTTTAATATTTTCAACAAATTCTTCAAAATATACAAGAAAAATTAAAAAAAAAAATTAATGCAATAACACTCAGAAAAATGCACAATTATATATCATGTAAGATTCACATGTGATTATATCATGTAAGATTCAAATGTGATTATATAATGTGATATTCACATGTGATTGTATCTTTTAAGATTCAAATGTGAAATCCACAAGAAAATAAAAAAAAAATTAACAACGACCACTCACACAAAATGCATGTGAATCACATGTAATTGATATGTGATTCACTTGTGATTTAAATGTGAATTACATGTGATTAATATATGAATTACATGTAATTTATATGTGAATCATATATGAATTAAATATGATTTACATGTGAATCACATGTAATTCATATGTAAATTAGATATTATATACATGTAAATCACATGTAATTCATATGTAATTCACTAGTGATTTACACATGAATCACATGTAATTCATATGTGATTCACTTGTGATTTACATGTGAATCACAAGTGAATCATATGTGAATTACATGTAATTCATATGTGAATTATATGTAATTCATATGTGAATCACTTGTGATTTACATGTGAACCACAAGTAATTCATAAGTGAATTGCATGTGATTTACATATGAATCATGTGTGAATTACATGTGAATCACATGTAATTCTTATGTAATTATATGTGAATCACATGTAATTCATAATTACATGTGAATTACATGTAATTCATATGTGTTTTACATGTGAATCACATGTAATTCTGTTAGGTGCATTTCATGCATTCATTTTGTAGTTTTAGTTCATAAAAGTGCATTGCATTTAGGTTTAAACTCATGCATTTTGCATATTTTTCGGGATTTTTCATGATGCAATTCCATTCACACACTTTTATGATATTTCAGGGACTTTTTGAAGGTTGGAAATTGTTGGAGGAAGTTAAAAAGAATTGGAGACAAAGTTGCAGAAGTTTTGGAGCTTAGAAGAGAGAGAATGAAGAAATAAAGAATTTGGCTTCACAGGAGTTTACACGGCCGTGTAAACGTATACCTACAATTTACACGGGTCGTGTAAACGTATATACAAGGGCATTCTACTTCGAAGACCTGGAAGAATTAAGCATTCTACTTTTCTTGTTTACACGGTCGTGTAAATGGCACCCTTTAATTTACACGGGCCGTGTAAACGTCTCGACAATTTTTAAAGTAGTTTTACTCTCATATAATTCAGACAATCAGTTTTGTGGAGGTTAGGTCGGATTTTGGGCAGAGAGAAGATGATTTTCAGAGCTTTTGCAAGTAGATTAACACTTGGAAACACTTTAATTTCCTTTTTGTAAGTCAATTTGAAGTTTAAACTTGTTTAATTTGTAGTTCAACCTAGACATGTGTGGTTGATTTCACTATCATTTCCGAATCTGAATTCTTAAGTATGTGTTGTTAGGTTGTAACTTGAATTTGACTTGTGTTTAACATCTAGTAATCTTTGATTTGATCTTAATCATGTGTTTGGTTGGTTCTCTTTTTCACTTGATCAATGAATTAGGGTTCTAGTCAATCTAGTTAATCAAATTATGAAATTCGTATATGTTTTATGATTTGATGTTAGTAACACACACTTACTTGGTTGTAATTAGATCAAAATTAGTGCAATAAAAGATTAAATGTTTATATTCCCAAGCTTAAGAGGAATGTTAAACATTGTTGGTAATTAGTGCAAGAACTTAATGTCATTTAATGATTTGATGCAAGAGCTTATTTGAATTGAATCAATTAAATGAAGTTTTATTTGAAGAATTTGTTTTGAATAAAATACTTTTACCAATTTGGATATTAGAGTTTATTAATATCCAACTTACCAACCTAGATTGAACATGAGTTATAATCATATTACATCTTTCAACATAATACATGTATAAGAGTCAGAATCCGAAATGTATTTCTTTTACTGCGTTTGTTATCAATCTTTCTTATTTATGAAGTTTAATTCAAGTTCAAACACAATCCCCCATTTTAATATTATTTGTATTATGTGTGAAATTAAATATGGCAAGATAAGAAGTCCTGTATTCCTGTGGACCGACCCTGCTTACTCTATACTATCTTTAGTATTAGAAATAGCAGTGATTTGAGCTTTATTAATATTATTTTATCCCATCATTTGTTGGTTTGACAGCCAAACAAATTCACATATGAATTACATGTGATTTACTTACAACTGTCACACCATGATTCAGACAAATACAAAAATTCAAAAAAATTTGAACATGAACCATTATGAATTATGATTTTGAAATGTGAATGTTGTGTTATTTTGATCATTATCTAATCAAAACTACATAAATGGTCCCTGTGTAAAATTAAATTACATTAATGGTCCCTGTGTAAGACAAAGTATGTTGCTATATCTTTTTGTATAATATAAAATACGAGAAACTAATTTATATTTATTTTTTATATTTTGGAAGCAATTGAAGGAAATATTGACAAAACATGTGGAACTAGGAAAATGAGACCTTTTTAAGACCATTTTCAACCCATAATACCATTTTTTGCACCAAAAAGTATATATATATATATATATATATATATATATATATATATATTTTTAACTTATATTGATTTTCAAAAAAAAACCCCTTACACTTGTTAGTTTTTTTGCAAATTCATCTAGCAACTTTTTTGTTGCATTAACTTTATAAATTATATTAAGACACGGTTATTACCAAATAAATAAAGTAATGTAAATTTATAACATAATTTTACTAGTTAGATAAAGTGTTGAATAGATAAATGATCTTTGTATGTAGCAAGTGTTAGTAAATGACCATTTTACCCTTGTGTGTAGGACTAGGAATGATGTTGAGAATACATTATTGCTAACCTGATGGATTCATGTTTGTCAATCGCCTCAATCTTTCCTCAGCCAAACGAACTGCACGTGTGGAGCTTTTAACACCTTGGGTTATCTCCTGCCTGCAGAAATATCAGACTTGACTATGGTGTTTGTTTCTTTTTTTTTTTCCAGATTAATTCTTATCTGAATAACTGAATACACTGTTATGTGGATAAATTATGTTTAAAAAGTCCCTGAGAAATGAGGGCACCCTTGGGGCAAGTTTGTAAAAAGATAGGACTTGAGGGGGGAAAAGTTCAGTTTCTTGACTTTCTCTATTAAGTCATTCTTTATGTAGTAAGTAAAAAAAGAAACACTCATATATATAGCTTACTGGATTAAGTTAAGTCCTGACTTTTTACAAATATGATCTCATTTACTTTTTCCTTCCACTTAATATTTTATCCAAAGAGCAGTGTATCCAGACATAACTTAATGGGAAAAAAAGAATGCTAACCCTAAATCACTGAGCTCCATTATTAAGTCACTGATTTCCATTCCTGATAAACGAACAACAACCAATGTGTCAGGAAGCTCTTCCCTAGTTACATCAAGTAGTTTTTCAAGAGACTCTTCTGCCCTTTTAAAAGCCAGAGTTCAGTCAACCGAATAGGAGAGTCAAAAACAGGAGTAAATGGTCAACATATTTACCTTTAAGTTTCGTTTGCTTTTGTTGCCCACAGTAAAGATAGGATATAGACTCGTTCTTGATCTCTCGATTGTGCAAAAGACATTAATGCCTTCCTCATATATATCATTAGAAATAGCCTAGAAAACGTGTTTCTTGTGTAAAAAATGCATGTTGAGGTATTTGTGTCACGTTTATCAGCCATGTGTTAGTGCAAATGAGATAATGTAAGGACAAGCCAAGATCGTCACACCCTGGTACTGGAGCTATGTTTGCATTGTAACAAAAGGGTAAAACTAGAAAACTATATTAGTATATGCTAGTCGTAAATGATTGTAAACAACAAGGTAAAAAGTTCAAGATTCCAAGAACTAACCAGAAGTGTAGGAATTGCAGAGCAGAAAAGGCAAGTAGCTGAGATCACTGTCTGCAGAATAGGAGTTATAAATAATTAATGATCAAGACCTAGCATCATATCAGTTGAAATTTGTAAGAGATAAGAGGAAAATTTCTCCAATCTATGAATCCTAACCAAAAAATTGTTATCCTGGACCTTTAATTCGTTGAAACCGGTTCAACTTTCTCACCAATTGATTGTTATGGGAGAGAAAGTCAGAATTACCGACTTCGATGTCAGCGGTGGAGATGACGACGACTGAGTTTCAGAGTGGGAGGCTAGGTTGCCGAACGTCGACGACTTGCCGTCATGATCACAGTTGCTGATATCGGCGGAGATGGCATCGATGTAAGAGAGAGAGAGAGAGAGAGAGAGAAAGAGAGAGAGAGAGAGGGAAGAGTCTATTAACAATTACGGATCTGGTGAATCAAATGTGCGAGATAGATAGTTGTTCTCATCGACTTCGATTTTCATCAGGTCAACACAAATGGATTATAGCGCTTCTGTCATAGTATCACCGCATTCACCACCAATAGTTGTCGTTAATGTAAAAAACACGATTAGGCCGGACCATCGCAGCAACGACATCGATTAGCATGTAATTCAGGAGTCATTGTAGATTATGTAGATCTATAGGGATCATTTTGATCTCTTTCTCGAAGAAGAATAGCAACCAGGTAGAACCTCTGAAACACGAATGATAAACTCATGAACAGATCTGAAACCTAAATGGTGTGGATTGGCAGTTGACAATGGAAGAGGTGACCGATGAAGGGAGGACGAAAGCGATCGATGGAGGAGGGAGGAGAGAGGCTGTGTTAGAAGGCATGGCAGAAGGTGAAGTGGAGAGATCGCCGGAGATTTTAGCTGCGACATTAATTTTTAAGATAGATAATTTAGGGAATGAATTATTTAGATGCTAATAACACCCCTGAGTTAAAAAAAGTTAGACACCCCCGTCTTTTTTTCCTAGTTATTTACAAAACTGCCATAAAAAATCATTACCCTCCATTTTTTTTTTATTTAATGGTCTAAATTTAGTTTTCGGGTTTTCGGGAAAATATAAATACTCAAATGATCTTTCCTATATATATATATATATATATATATATATATATATATATATATATATATATATATATATATATATAATTGAGATTTATAAATTAATTTTTAAATTTTAAGAAAAGATGATATCATGAAAGTTATAATTTTGTATTGAAGATTCCAAATGCTTTTACCATTTTTTAATAATTAGATAACGATATTGCACCTACGAACCTCTTTAGTTTGGTAATGCATGAAAGATTTTGGTAGCACAACAATCTTGCCTTTAGATATTAAAATATATATGTTTTTTTTCTTCAATAAAATAGAACGGTTTGTTTCATTTAAGAAAAAAAAATAATAGTGGGAAAAGGAATTCTCAAAAAATTAGAAAAGTTGAAAACCCCGCCATGGCGATTTAGGGTTGGTTCCGTCTTCATCTCTCGTTCACTTCCATCTCCACTTTCTCTTCCATCTACAATCTCTCTTCCATCACCCACCATAAATGTCTTTTCGAATACTAGTCAGTAATGGGAAAACCCTAGGTCCATTCTAACGATTACGCTTCATATACTGCAGGCGTTTATGCTTCCAGATCTCACATACGATTATGGTGCTCTGGAACCGGCGATTAGTGGAGAGATTATGCATCTTTATCACCAGAAACATCACCAGATTCATCACCGATATACCCATTTTGATTCGACTTTTTATTAATCAAAAGGTTAGTTCGAGATCTAAAGAGGGATTTGTGTTTCTAGGGTTAGGTTGTGATCTAAACAGGATTTTGTATATGGAGACCTGGATCTGTGGTGCTTGTCATCTCTTTTATTTCTTCTGTTTTCTTTTCTTGGAGAGCATGTACTTCTTTAATTTTTCTAATCATTTTGGTATGAATGTTTGAAAGCATGATCTGGTGTCTTGAATTTGGGTACCCAAAAACCTTTCATTCAAATTAGCCTCACCAATTCTAATGACTCTAAAAGAACAATACATTTAAATTTGGGTACAACATAATTATCGCTCTTAATGAATCTGCATATTTTGTATGCTTATAAACCGTTTGATGAATTGCTTTAGTGAGCTCTTTACCCTTTGTACATGTTATCTATATCAACTACTCTAAATATGGTTCTCAATAATGTGGGAGTTCTTTCCTATGTATTATGCAGTAGTAGGGAAGAGAAGAGGGAGGATTCTGGATATTTTGATTCTCAACGTATTGTTGCATTGTGAATTCACTTGGCTTATGCGGTTACTATTTGTCTTGTTCTTGAATCTAGATCAGGTAGGTTCCACACTTTTTGATGCTAATCTTCCAATAACATCCAATCATGTTTGGTTGGTTAAATTGTAACGCCCGTAGATTAGGGCTAGTCAATTTAAGGACAATAAACGTCAAAAAATGACTTTTTTATGGAAGATTATTTTGAAGGAATAATCTTAACTAAGTTTTAGTATATGCTACAAGGATTCTATACATATAAAGAACGCTGAAATCCGAGTTATAACGAAGAAGTTATGACTTGTCGAAGTTTCGCGACAGAACCGACACGACGCTGAATGATGTAAAATACAAAATTAAGATAGGGAAATATTTAGCCCTAGTAATCTAAATGAAAGTTGTAGAATACATTAAACCGAAAGCGTGCATAAAAAGAACGCCCAAATCTGACTTCGTATGAGGAAGTTATGATTTTTCCGAAATTTCGACTTAGCAGTATCTAGTCCGAATCCTCGATTTGAGATCGAGTGATTTGTAGCCAAAACAATCTAAATGAGAATCGAAGATCTCATCGATAATAGTAAAACGATAAAAAGATAGGCGAAAACGGACGTCAGATGAAGAAGTTATTAATTTATAACGGAGTTTTCCTGTCCCGACCTACGAAAAATAATATAAAAGTAATATCTTTATAATATATTATAATTAAAGACAAAATTAGCCAACAGAGTCTAAACGAGAGTTGTAGAGCATAATCTCACCTTCGCGTCGATATAAAGAACGTCGAAAACGGAGTTCGTATGCGAAAGTTATGAATTTCTGAAGTTCGGGGCGCGAACCCCAAAGCTGTGTCAGATACCACGACGTGGCAAGTCTTCTGACACCTCCTGGAGTCCCCCAGACGCAACTTGCGATGACGCATGCAGTGACGATCAAGCCCACGACATGGAAAAAGGTGCCACGACGTGGCAAGGGCAGATTTTGCCCTATAAATAGATTTGAAGGACTAGCCGTTTAGGGTTACTATTTTCTCTTATCTCTCTCCCGTTTTACCTCGATTTATGTGCAAAGAAGTACCCCCGAATCCCCGGTATCAATCCCGAGACCCAAAGCAAGTCCCGAAGCCCGAAGATCCCGAGAAGAAAAGAGTTTCCGAGCCAAAGCTCTGCCCGCGAGAAGCCCGGTGTGCGAAGTGATCCCGGTTTCACCGAAGAATACTACTCTTAGAGCTGTAGTGCTGTCCGAGCATCGTCTAACCAAGTGAGTGTGTGGTTACTTTCTTCTAACGCATAAATACAAAGTATTTTATACGAAATACATGTTATGTGTATATTTTGTTGTTATATGTGTGAATATATATATTCACTTTCTTCTACCGCATAGATATGAAGTATTTGCTATGAAGTACGTGCTAGGTGTTTATACATTGTTTGTTTACTTGAGATAGATGTTGAAATAATGTTTTATACATGTTTTAAAAGATTTAAACTGTATATGTGTTTGCATCTACAAATATGTTGTGTAGAACATGGGTAGATGAAATAGTTGATGTGAGACAAAATAATAAGTATTTTTGAACTCAATGTGTTCATTATGTATTTTTGAACTCTATGTGTTCACTTGGTGTTTGAACTCAATGTGTTCATTAGGTATTTTTGAACTCTATGTGTTCACTTGGTGTTTGAACTCAATGTGTTCATTAGGTATTTCCGAACTCTATGTGTCCACTTGGTATTTTTGGACTTAATGTGTTCATTAAGTATTTTTGAACTAGATGTGTTCACTACGGCTGGGTGTGTATTAAGTGAAAACATATCCTATATGTTGTGAATTCATACAGTGTGGATAGATCGAGTCGTGAAGTATAAGCGTACCAGGTATAAGCGATATAGAGACAATAACAGGTATAAGCGATATAGAGACAATAACAATTATAAGCGATATAGAGACGATAACAGGTATAAGCGATATAGAGACGATAACGTGTATAGACGCGTCACGAAGTGTAAGCGTTATCGAGTAGGAGTTTAAAATACATGAAAGCGAAGCAGCGGTATATAACAAGTAAAAGTATAAGTCGTGAAAGGATACTTTGATGAAAAACCTTTATACTCGGGGAAAATCACAGTTTGTATTCTTTTGTAAAATGTGTTTAAAAACCTTTGGAAATCTTTCATAGACCAGTTTAGAATGAATTTGGATAAATCAGTATAAGTAAAAGTTTTGAAACAATTAAAAATCATTATAGTGTCCTACTCGGTAAAACAGTGTAATGTGTGGTAAAATCTTGTGCATGCGGGTTATCAATCACATGTGATTGATATGATAACTGGCATGTTTAACTTGTATCCCCCCCTATAAAACATGTAAAAACATTGAAAGGTTCATTCAGGGGTATGAACTCACCTGGTGTAAGTAGGTCCGACGAAGGTGTCGTTTGGGCGTTCGGTGTCACGCAAGGACTCGAACACACACAATGACCTATTCAACATATGATAACATATGTTCACATACAATTAGTATATTTAATACTAATTAAACAAATATAAACACTCAAAGGAGCGGAAAACACTTTAGATAAGTGTTTGGGTGTCCCGGGTGGCGTCTAAGGGTGTGTATGGCTAGGGAATGGAGTTTACTCTCCAAGAGTAAACCCCTAACATCATGTTTACGGCGCAGGGACTACTCACCATGAGTTTACGGCCGTAAACTCATGGTGAGTGTGTTCTAGGGTGCTAAAGGGTCTCATATCAATTGTGGAATTTTGCTAAACTCAAATATCAAGTGTGTGAATGGGTTTAAAGCACCTATATGGACCAACTTGGAGTTTACGACCCTAATCAAGGGAGTTTACGGCCGTAAACTCCTAGGGACATATTCCTTGGGTGTTTTAAGGCTTCTACTTGCTCATGGAATTATCCTAAGTCCAAAACCATAAAGTGTGAATGAGTTTAAGCATGAGATGGCCCCTTTGAGGAGTTTACGGCCATAAGCAAGGGAGCTTACGGCCGTAAGCTCCTATACCCTCTTTCTTTTGGTGTCTTAAGGGCTTAAATGGTAGTGGGTAATTTCCTAAGCATTTTGGTAATAGTCTAAGGCCATTTGGGGGACAAAATTAATGTTTTGGGGATATTTAAGGGTGTTTACGGCCCTGGTACATGCTTGGGCCGTAAACTCCTTTTAACCCTTCATTTTGTTTTGTTTAATTGGTCCAAACCCCAAATACTAAGTCCCTTAATTATGAATGAAGCCCTAGGGTGGTTTGGGAGTGTTTTTGGGGCATTTTGACATGGTTTAGAGGGGTTTACGGCCTAAGCATGTGCTTGGGCTGTAAACTCTCTTTTATGCCCTAAATCATTGTGTTTTGATGTTTAAACACTCCTAGGCTAGATCCCCAATTAGTTTCCAAGCTTAAGGGTGAGTTTAAAGGCAAGTTTGGCATCATTTTAGGGGTTTACGGCCCTAGAGTGTTCTTGGGCCGTAAACTCCTTACTCCTTGCCTTCTTGGACGATTTTTGGGGTATAACTACAGCTAGTAATGTTTAGAACAAGCTAGGGTAAGCGGACTTACAATTTGGAAGCGTTTGGTTACGGATTCAGGGCGAAAACGGGTCTAGAGAGAGAGTATAGAGAGAGAGTGTAAAAAGTCTCCAATGGACTCCACTCACCCTTATATAGGGTTCCGAGTTGGGGCTCAGTGGAAGTTTACCCGATACTGCCGTTAAACGGGCTTTTGGTCGCACCCGATTTAGTGGTCGTAACAATAAAACTTAACATTTTCCATTTAAATGGAAATGTGTGTTATGTGTTTTTATTTCCTTTTATCACGACTTAACGGCATATTAATGTGAACCAATGGAATGTTTATTAAATTGACGCCCTCTAATTAACGGAACTTTTATACAGTGGAATATTCCGTTAACGGTAATGGGGAAATGTAACGGGACAACTTGGGTTGTCACATCATCCCCCCGTTAGAGGGAATTTCGTCCCGAATTTCAGGTCTAGGCAAGGAAGTAGGTATGAATGGCCAAGTAGAGGTAAGCGAGTACTTCCTATACGGTTGACCTCGCATTCCCAAGTGAACTCTAGTCTGTGTTTGTCATTCCGACAGACCTTCACGTACGGGATGCGGATTCCGTCTCGTGTAGCTAGTGTGTTCCGACTGGTGTATCTACGAAGTTAGGGTTCTCAATGAATTCTATCAAGATGAGTGAAGTACGAAGAGTGATGTCGGGAATTCACATATCAAGTCTCAGAAGTGGATCGATCGGGTGTGAATCTTGAGGGGTATCCGAAGGTAGTAGCGGCCTGAAAAGGGTTGGACCAAGTCTCCATGGGAATCCTCATATGGTCCTAAGCTCTCGGAATGGCAGAGCTTTTCAGTACTTAGAACACAGTGTACTTCTATGGCAAGATCATCACTGGCGTGATCGCCATTCCGAAGTTCGTAACGTTCTCTCCCGTATTGTGTGTGTAGTCCTTCAGGTTGGTTCTTAGAAAGCTCGGGTGGTCTTTGGTTTTGCGTTTCCTGTCAATTGGCCGATAGAGACTTTCTAGGTCGTCGAGTGGGTTGCGTGACTATGGTTATCGGTTCGCTGTAGAGTGTCTATCTCAAGCTTGTGCAAAATGGACCTGCACTAACGAAGCTTGAGATGCGGAAACCTTGGAGGTCGGGAATATAAGGTTTCACCAGACGAGTGTTGGACTATCTCGGGAGGTGGTTCTACTATCTCTGTGTGAGACAGTATTCGTGGAACACCTAATAGTCCGATTAACCTCTAAGACTTTGGTTTGATCTAGTGCGGAAAGCGCAGGCTCCTGCATAATCCCTCGACTAACACCAAGGCTTGTGTCAAGTATATAATCTCTTCGGGATTCGGTACTTGAGGCTTAATGCAACTACTTTCGCACTTTGATCGAGTATTCTTGGCTGCGAAGGTTATCCTGTGGTTCTCGGTATTCTAGTGTTTACTTCGGAGAATGTATTTTTATCGTCTACAGGGCGACGACAATTTCCTCCATGCAAGAGAGTGGAGGATGATAGGCACTACCTATCTATAACAGGGTGGGCGAAGTGCCTGAGTAGTGCGAGCATATACTGCAACTATTCTTCCAAAGGTTCTGAGTTTTCTCGGTCTAGGTCAAATCTAGTGGGTATAGGGTCTCATCACTCGGAACTTTACTAGCTCAATCCGCAGTGATTCTCTTGATTCTGGCTCCTATGTTATGGAATAGGGTAAAGGGATTTTCTAAGAGGTTCGTGGTAGAGCTCATGCTTAGCCTAACTACAAATACCGGGTGTATGCAAGCAGTATATAATTGAGGTCGGCAGGATGTTCAGCTGTGCGACTCCACCCCAAACCCACAACCCAACGAGGAACAGGGAATAGGGAGGAAACACACACCTTAAATCTTTTTGATCTCAATTATATGCCACCTTTACGCATATACCTAGTTATAGTGGTCAGTCTCATGAGCTCTAATCTCTACGCATACGAACCTGACGTGCGAGGTGCGAAGGGTCTTTCCGGGGAATCTACGAAGTATGCTTCGGTTGGTTGTCGTCTACTGGAGTTTCTACAGTGTCCTTCGTTTTGGTGTTCATCTGGCTACGAGGGGTCGGTCGAAGGCGCGTGGTACCCTCTCTTGGGTACTTCGGAAGGTTTCAGATAAGAGGGACGATTGACGGATCGCATTAGGTTTGATTATTTGTGTTAGGTTTAGGTTCGGAAGAACCTTTATTTGCCGACATGGCTATGGAGAAAGTTCTTTTTTTTACACAACACTAAGGATGTACACACGGTTGCACGAAGTCAAACCGTGATCAATAAAGTCGTCGAAGTTGGCACACTTCGACATGATATAAAGTGAAGATCGATAGAGTCATGTGCCGAACAGGCGCACCAGTTCTAGGCGTCTCGGGTTTCGTCCTGTATCACTACCGCAGATACTTGGACCGATAGAGTCGACGCGGAACTATAGAGATTTCTAAGTGTTTCCGAATAGAGTATCTTTTCATGATGGAATTCTCACAAGGCATTTCTATAATCGCCTCACATATACTAGTCATGTATATTTATGGTGGGGAAGACTGTTGACTGAGCGATCCCGCCCTAAATCCACAACCAAACGAGGAACAGGAAATGAGGCGGCATTCGCTCACTCTAGGTCTGTCCATATTCACTATACATGGCTGTGACGTATATGTTTAGTCATTATAGTTTTACCTAATGAATTTTTAAATTTTAAAAACAGTGCTGCGGCTTTCGCCTTATTGGGGAAATATTTACATTTGAATTTGTCTTTATTGTCTTTAGTTTAGTTATCCGAGATCGAGAGACGTACCAAAAATCTACTGAGTTCCTTGACGCTTCCTCCTAAGCAGTAGAGTTAGGCTCCTCCTGTGTCTTTGTTGTTTCTTTCAGTTGGGCAATCCCTTTTGAAGTGTCCCTTTCCACCACATAGGTGACAAAATATATTGGTTGACGCGCTAGTGGTTGGTGTAATAAACTCCACCGGGGCTCTGCAGGTACGGGAGGTTTGCCCCTTCCTGTTGCATCTAATACACTGGAGTTCCCGACAGACACCATGATGATGGTAGCTGCACTTGCCGCAGTGGGGAAAGTCTCCTAGGTATGGTCTGCTTGAAGTCGGGAGGGAAGGGTTGACAGGGGTTGCTTCCGCTCGTTGCCCTTCGGAAGGTCCTTGGGCCGGGGTACTTCCCTCCTCCATCTTGAGTTTTCTCTTTAGTGGGTTCGTTTGAGGTTCTTGGGTGACTGGGTATGAAAGTGTTGGTTGTTGCTGTCCATTGCCAGGATCGGAATTCCCGACAGGGCCCTTGCTAACATTTACGGTGTTAGCATTCAGGTGAGCCATGACAGCTGCTACGGCTACTGAGACTGCAACTTGGAACGTAGCTTCATCGAGTAAGATAGTAGGTTTCTTGCTTATGGACTGATTGCGCTTCTTCGGTGGCATGGTTTTTCCTACACAGAAAGGAATACAAGATGATAAGAGACGATGGCTAACCCTGGACATTTCTGTCCTAAATGTATTAGGCATAATATTTTTCCCGTGCCTCGGGTACTGGTGGTCTGAGTGTCGACCTACATCCCTATGATGTAGTCCTGGTAATCGAAGTGTGTGCATGAATATCGGAAAAAGGCCATAAGATGCAAGTCGTTCCTACTAAGTTACCTTTATACTGGGAAAGGTTTCACTCTCCGGCTTGGAGAGATTTGAGAACGGTTCGGAACGAAACTGCGAAAAGAGAGGCTCATAAGGGCAAATAGCTAAAATTCTCTCAATAGAGATGCGGGGATCTGCCCTAATCGTGTATCTGGCAACGGGAAACGACGATCTTACCTAACACATAGCGTGAGTAGTGTAACCACTAACTCACTAAATTGTATTATTTTATGGGTGTATTAGCGTGACGAATCACGAGGGGAAGACAATTCTCGGGTTCCATGTACTGGCTCCCTCTGTCTGCCTCGTATCTTTGGCTGGTATCGACGTTGGTTTCCTTCAGGTAGTTTCCTAGGGTTCTTTTCTTGTATGGACACATTGAATTTCTACTCCGCCTTCCTTCTGATTCCAACTCTGGGTGTCACCACTTCATGATGGATGACTGGGAATCTCTGAAGTTTAGGCGAATCTCTCACCGATGTCCCTAAAAGAATATAGGCACCTGGTGAATTCAATAGTCTCGACCCAGTTCATTTATTTCCGAACAGGAAATCTTCTCAATGAACCTTCTCTGGGTCGGAATCAACTCTTCTGTCAAGCACTGAAGTGGGTAGGGTTTTCTACAGGGTTCGTGCGAGAATGGAAATGTCTAAAGAATCCTAAGAGATTATTAACATTTCACTGGATGATCCATATCGAGTCCTGCTACGATTACACAGGGTATACAAATCATATATAGCTTAGATCCGATAGGCCTTCGAATATGTGATACTACTCTAGAACCACATCCCAACGAGGAAAAGGAAATAGAGCGAAACCACACATTCTTAGCCTATGGGATCCTTATTATATATAACCTTGGGAGTACACCCTCTGTAGTTGTAGGTATATCAATAAGGATCTTTTTAGTTATTCACGCAAGGTTGTTTATGGATTCTAAAATACCCCTATGGTATTTTAATTCTTGTTTGATTCTTATCTTCTGATTATGATTCTGGGATTAGTGTGGATCTTTTAATGTTCTAAAATACTCCTATAGTATTTTAACTTTATGTTTGGCTCTAGCATTCCTAGTTGGTAAGTTTCAGACCTGTTGTACACCACTATCACTCCCAAGCACACGTTCATCGCATCTCGGATAAATGTAGTTGATCAGGTTACATTT
This sequence comes from Lactuca serriola, assembly GCF_051521515.1. NCBI lineage: Eukaryota > Viridiplantae > Streptophyta > Magnoliopsida > Asterales > Asteraceae > Lactuca > Lactuca serriola. Next base: position 14,718,078 of record NC_136413.1, read on the forward strand.
ATCCCAACTTACGATTACATAACTGCCCAGGTTTGACGGTAATGCTCAACATCCGAAGACTTTTATTATTGTTCTTCTTGTGATACTTTTGTTCGAGTGTTTAGATTTTGGATGTTATTATACTTTGGTAAAATATGGTTATATTTTAAAGTATAATTCTTGGTCAGAGTGTTTTATCCCTTTGTGTTTATAGGTTGTATATCTTTTATGAATTGATATACTTAGCTCACTATAAACAATGCTCTGATACCAATCTGTCACACCCCAAAACCAGAACGTCGGAAACGTTCTGTGGTGGATGACGTCATGTCAAGTATCACAACACATGCATTATAGTAATCAAAGTACAACAAAACATTGCATTAATAGTAATAATTTTACATGGTTACATTACAACAATTCAAAGTAATACAAGTAATAAAATAGATACAACATGATACTAAGCTATTTTCATCAACAGCTCCGAGATGTACCTGTCTAATGCTAACCTGAGAATACGAGTTATTTGAAAAGCGAGTATCAGCATTTTTACAAATGCTGGTGAGTTCATAAGCATTTAGTGACGTTTTCATTCAAATAACTTTAATAAAAGTAGTAGTTTAAGAGATTTCAGTGTACTAGAGTCATTTCCAGAAAATCCTATATTTTCTTTAAATAAAGCAGCCTTCTACCAAGACTGGTCAGTGTTATGTGGTAAAAAGTGGTTTTCCCTTAATTGCTATCATTATCAAATACTGAATTTGATTATTTAAGAAAGCAAGAGACAACAGGGAAATAACATATGCCTCAGCAGTGAGGACTGCTTACTAAGGCAACGGAATCATAGACTCCAGGAGAGTATCGAACGAACGACACGCCTGATTCAGTCTAACAAATAGAGACACAGACCCTAGAAGGTACCAAATGAAAGGTATAGCTGGTAAGGTCCAAAACAGTGAATACAGACCGCAGACAATATCAAATGAAAGATACATCTAGCAAGGTCTAAAACAGTGAATACAGTGGATAGTGTGAATACAATGGATACAGACCCCAGACAACATCAAATGAGAGATACGTCTTGTAAGGTCAAAACAGTGTGACTCTAAAAATGAATTACCAGCATACAGTGTAAATTGCTGGCGAAATACCGTTACCTTAAAGCCAATGAATTATAAGGTAACCCGGGATACTCGTAACCATACTGACTAGAGTACCAGACGCCCAATAAGCGTCTAAAATGTGACATTTGTCACCCGTTGGCTTGGTAGGCCGGGACTGTAGCTAGCAGTCTGGGTGCGGGGTTGTCAATCCCATATAGATCTATACACACAATGTCCGCTCTCCCTATAGGAGATTCTGGTTACCAGCTAGACGACGGAGAAAGTCGTGTCCTGAAGATGCATCCCAAATAGTGGGTAGAGACTTCCAAATAGTGGGTAGTGTGTAAGTGCTGAACTAGAGGCAGAGACTTCCTAATAGTGGGTTTCTAATGTAAGTGTAGACTAGAGGTAGAGACTCTTAACTGAACTGACTAGAGAATTCCTATATGTCCATACTCATATACATAATATATAACTAATGAATCAAACGACCTTCGGACGGCCATCCGATCCCACCAGACCACATCTCAACGAAGAAAAGGAAATAGGGCGGACAAGCCTTCCTAAGTCCTTCAATCATTACTTATATGTATCTATATACGCTCAGACATACATCTAACTATGGTTGGGTGTGTATTAAGTGGAAACATATCCTATATGGTGTGAATTCATACAATGTGGATAGATCGAGTCGTGAAGTATAAGCGTACCAGGTATAAGCGATATAGAGACAATAACAGGTATAAGCAATATAGAGATGATAACGTGTATAGACGCATCACGAAGTGTAAGCGTTATCGAGTAGGAGTTTAAAATACATGAAAGCGAAGCAGCGGTATATAACAAGTAAAAGTATAAGTCGTGAAAGGATACTTTGATGAAAAACCTTTATACTCGGGGAAAATCACAGTTTGTATTCTTTTGTAAAATATGTTTAAAAACCTTTGGAATCTTTCATAGACCAGTTTAGAATGAATTTGGATAAATCAGTATAAGTAAAAGTTTTGAAACAATTAAAAATCATTATAGTGTCCTACTCGGTAAAACAGTGTAATGTGTGGTAAAATCTTGTGCATGCGGGTTATCAATCACATGTGATTGATATGATAACTGGCATGTTTAACTTGTATCCCCCCCTATAAAAAATGTAAAAACATTGAAAGGTTCATTTAGGGGTATGAACTCACCTGGTGTAAGTAGGTCCGACGAAGGTGTCGTTTGGGCGTTCGGTGTCACGCAAGGACTCGAACACACACAATGACCTATTCAACATATGATAACATATGTTCACATACAATTAGTATATTTAATACTAATTAAACAAATATACGCACTCAAAGGAGCGGAAAACACTCTAGATAAGTGTTTGGGTGTCCCGGGTGGCGTCTAAGGGTGTGTATGGCTAGGGAATGGAGTTTACTCTCCAAGAGTAAACCCCTAACATCATGTTTACGGCACAGGGACTACTCACCATGAGTTTACGGCCGTAAACTCTTGGTGAGTGTGTTCTAGGGTGCTAAAGGGTCTCATATCAATTGTGGAATTTTGCTAAACTCAAATATCAAGTGTGTGAATGGGTTTAAAGCACCTATATGTACTAACTTGGAGTTGATGACCCTAATCAAGGGAGTTTACAGCCGTAAACTCCTAGGGACATATTCCTTGGGTGTTTTAAGGCTTCTACTTGCTCATGGAATTATCCTAAGTCCAAAACCATAAAGTGTGAATGAGTTTAAGCATGAGATGGCCCCTTTGAGGAGTTTACGACCATAAGCAAGGGAGCTTACGGCCGTAAGCTCCTATACCCTCTTTCTTTTGGTGTCTTAAGGGCTTAAATGGTAGTGGGTAATTTCCTAAGCATTTTGGTAATAGTCTAAGGCCATTTGGGGGACAAAATTAATGTTTTGGGGATATTTAAGGGTGTTTACGGCCCTGGTACATGCCTGGGCCGTAAACTCCTTTTAACCCTTCATTTTGTTGTGTTTAATTGGTCCAAACCCCAAATACTAAGTCCCTTAATTATGAATGAAGCCCTAGGGTGGTTTGGGAGTGTTTTTGAGGCATTTTGACATGGTTTAGAGGGGTTTACGGCCTAAGCATGTGCTTGGGCCGTAAACTCTCTTTTATGCCCTAAATCATTGTGTTTTGATGTTTAAACACTCCTATGCTAGATCCCCAATTAGTTTCCAAGCTTAAGGGTGAGTTTAAAGGCAAGTTTGGCATCATTTTAAGGGTTTACGGCCCTAGAGTGTTCTTGGGCCGTAAACTCCTTACTCCTTGCCTTCTTGGACGATTTTTGGGGTATAACTACAGCTAGTAATGTTTAGAACAAGCTAGGGTAAGCGGACTTACAATTTGGAAGCGTTTGGTTGCGGATTCGGGGCGAAAACGGGTCTAGAGAGAGAGTATAGAGAGAGAGTGTAAAAAGTCTCCAATGGACTCCACTCACCCTTATATAGGGTTCCGAGTCGGGGCTCAGTGGAAGTTTATCCGATACTGCCGTTAAACGGGCTTTTGGTCGCACCCGATTTAGTGGTCGTAACAATAAAACTTAACATTTTCCATTTAAATGGAAATGTGTGTTATGTGTTTTTATTTCCTTTTATCACGACTTAACGGCATATTAATGTGAACCAATGGAATGTTTATTAAATTGACGCCCTCTAATTAACGGAACTTTTATACAGTGGAATATTCCGTTAACGGTAACGGGGAAATGTAACAGGACAACTTGGGTTGTCACATTTGTGGACCTTGGCAGTGGTGGACTGTGTGTGAATTCCTTAGGTCAATCCTTAGGAATAAATGGATAAATGATAGTTGATTCTTAGGGTAAATCCTTAAGAAATAAAGGAGATAATGGGAATCAGTATTTGGGTTGATTGTTTGATAATTGAATATAATAAATGTATTATTGTGGGTTGAAAACCCTATATGCTCACCAGGCTTCCAAGCCTGATCCACTCAGTTTTCTTTGCATTACAAGTAATGGCACAGGATTATAAATTGGTGGACTTGACGGGAGATTTTGGATTATAGATCAGTAGTTACAAATAACTGTTGTAAGGTCTATTTTATATTGTTTATGCTTTTGGTCTATATCGGAACATGACATCCCGAGGTTTTATTATTTAATGAAAATACATTCTCTTTGAGAAACGTTTTGATAAATTTTATCATATTTTGTTTTGGGAACAAATTACGCAACTCTTTTAATCAAAAGGATTTACTCTGATTTTATAAAACAAAGCATAAACAAATCGGTCTTTTCTGGTCGTGAAATTGGGGATGTCACATAAATGGAATGGAAAGGAATTACATCTTATTTATGAGGCATTACATCTTATTTTTCTAAAATTACTTATTTTCCATTAGCCTTGATGTTATGTTTTTCGTTGTTACACGCTTCAAATATTTAGATTGTTTTAGATTAGATACCTTTTCTCGTCATTTTTAGGTTAACTATGAGTTTTTCGTTGCTAAAAGATTAAAGTCTCTACATCAGTATAATCATGTGTGAAAGTGATGGAGGTAAAATTTTGATCATGTGTTGTGTTGTGCATCAAGAGGCACTAAAACATATGTTGATTATTGTGATCTTTGTTCTTTAAGCTTACTAGGTTGTGTGTTGTCCTCTTATTTTCTTTAGCTATTAAGGAGGATTTATAGGTGGTTGTTTCTTTTTTACTAGGAACTCAATCTGGACAATTATACATTGACTTGATTTGGACATAATGACTTAATTGTTATTGTACCAGACGCAAGAGCTCTGCATGTTTGATTGTGTTATGTCATGAAACAGTTTATTTACTTGTATCATATGTTGACATGTTTAAAACTTTTTTGCTTTAATATCTCTTAACTAGTTACCATGTTTATCTTATGCCTCATAAGAACCAACATATTTCTTTATAATAGATACTTCTGACTTGTAAATATTACAACAACAAGTATATCCAATTCTAATAAGGTCATGGGGTAAGAGGAGGTAAGATTTAGATAATATTAACTCCACCTAGGGTAAAGAGGCTCCTTCCATATCCAACAAGAAGAAGCTCCATACACATTTAAAATACTAACACCAGGAATAGTATTAAAAGTAAAAATGGACTAAATAATAAACATAGAAGCAAGGTTGTAAAAAAAACGTTTGATGTTAGCTAGTTGGTGGACTGGGGTCAAGGGATTAATCGGCTAGGCGGAGATTTATCAGGGGATTAATCGGGGACCATTAATTGCTAATTTGCTGAATTTTAAAAAATTAAATAGAACTAATATCATATCAAAGTTCGTAAATACTACTAGTATGATAACATAATAGGTTAATATGATTAATACAACACTAATCATGCATCAAATAGTTTCCATTGAAATAAAACTTCTTCAAAATATTAAAATTTCATCGTTTTATAATGTTTCACTCATTATGTATGTAGGGATTAATCGTTAGACGTCTTCTAATCAGTTGGGTAGCGCCTAGGGATTAATCGGAGATTAATCGGGACCTAGTCGAGATTTTTACAACAATACATAGAAGTAATATGAGTAACCAAGATGTATACTAATCTACTACCCTAATTTAGGATTATTTTACTGCCAACTTGAAGTTGTTACTAATACACAGGGAAGTTAAAACTGTTGTTAGAGTTTAATAAAACAAAATTCATTTTATTAGCTGCAACTACAAAACTTAGCATATAATGATCATATAGAGTTGTGATCTTGACTTTATGGATGTGGAGTTATTATAAAAATATCACCTTTTATGCTTCTTATATATAAGATGAGTGTATTGTTTGCACCCTTTGTTACTTTTGGATCCCATGAAAACTACAACAATTTCCACTTTGTAGATGACTACTGCCTCCCTTTGTCACTCTACACTTTTTTTTTTTAATTTTGTGTTGATCTTACTTATATAGATTAAATGGGTGGTATCATGGCTATTTGAGATCTGGGAAGTGTAATGAATTGCAAATTTAAAATGCAATTGCTTCTTTTTGTTGTATTGTTGGATGGGTTTGTCCTATAAATTATAATGGACATAGTATCAGTTGTTTGCACAAAAGCTAGTCGAATGTGAAAGCCTCAAGGGTGCGGATTGCTACAAGATCTGAAGGGACAGAGGCACGTGAGTTTCACAATCAGAACCAAATAAATGATGAAATTTTTGAGCAAATCAAATCAGTGTTGGTTTGATGTTTTTTGTTTTCTTTGGTGGTTCTAGTTCACCTACTCAAACACATACTTAAGAATTTTACTTTTCATGTGTCTTGATTTTATGAGGATGATGATTCAAGGGAAGTTTATAATTATTGCAGTCGTCTTTCTTGAGTCGAGCATATATATTTGGACAAGATGACAGTCATAGCAGAAGCTCAATGTCAATTTCATAGGATGCTTCTGATACAGTAAGTGTTTCAAGTATCTTTATAAAGATTTAGTATTTTTATGATTTTATTTTATTTAAATGATGTTACCTTATCTCAATAAAATAATGAATAATGTAACGATGATTGTTGGGTTATGCAGACAAAAAAGGAATTCCAAACCAAGAAAGTTACAACCAAGTACAACATCTCACAATCACAAGTCAGATTAAGTAATGAAAGCAGTAACAGTAACAACAACAGTAACATTTCATGATTGAGCTAAATTACCAAATGTTGTTTATTCTTGCAAGACAACCAATTGATGAGAATCACCCTCAATCTAATTGGACTTGAGGCAAGTCTTGTTTTTTTTTACTTAATAGACTAAATGTGGACAAGACTTAATCTGCTACGCTTTTGGAACAAATTAGCGTTTTTCATAGCTAGTCAACTTGTTATATCTTATGTTGATCTAATCAAATTAGTTAATAACATATTTATATAACAACTCTATCAGGTAGCTAAACTTGATTGTGTGATTAATAATTTTTTTTGTTTTAGCTAATGTTCAAGTCATTACTTGCCATCCACGCTCGGTGGACAACAACCCGGTACACCAGGTGGCAAACCAATGATATGGATGATTTATTTTGACATGATATCTGAAAGAAGAAGGTGCCCCGTAATAGAAATGTAGTTGTAGGTTATATAGTTAAGGAAAACCTATTAATAACAATGTACAATCAGATCCCCTTAATATCAATGTATTACAATATTTATGACATGATGTTATTAGATGAAATTGATTGTTTTGGTATATATTTGTTTCTATATTTTTGTATCATGCGTAAATGAGTATCGTAAAGGCACATCATATATGTATATCGTAAATGGTTACTGAAGTTTATGACACGCAAATGCATGTCATCTTCATTTATTACAGTGGCTTTAATGATACGCAATGCGTGTCCAAAATGCACGTCGTAAATGCACGTTGTAAGTTTACGACACACAAAAGCTTGACGTCTTTCTTTATGACATGGTCTTCCTTGACACGCATTTGTGTGTCGTGTGTACCCTTTTATGACATGCAATGCGTGTCATTAAAGGGTATTTTTCTAGTAGTGGTAATTTATATATGCTTAATAGTATTTTATGAAACAAATTGATTAAATCATGTTCGGTTTTATGTTATTTATACTTAAGATATCTCATGACCATTGCACTCTAAAGGATTCCTCATAATATCTTTACCTATGTGTATGCATAATTTCATTTCCTTGTAGAGAATTTCAATGGATGTATTGCTGCTAAATTTTTTGGATTATTTTGTTATAAGGTTTGTTATGGATTTGATACATGTAGTCTTTTTATTCTTATTATTAATATTTTTTCTCACTTTTGATGAAGTTTTTGTATTTTATTTGTGTGTTTTCATTGGTTGTTTCTCACATCTCTAGTGAAACCAAAATCTAGAGTGATAATACATCTCAACAATATATTCCTGTACCTACAAGATTTCGTTTTTACTTTCAAATAATAATTAGGATTTTAATTATTAATTCTTCCAATTGAGTAGAATTGCAAATTTGCTCATTCTTAGAGCATTTTTTATTAAGTCTGTGTGCTTAATTTTTTTCACCTAAATAAATACGTTATAGGTTGAAATGTGATGATTATTTATATAATTACTTTTAATTAGAAAAAGTTATAATATCATGTTTAATTAATTCATTAAAATACATGACTTGAATGGTTTAATATTTTTACTCAAATAAGTATTTATATACATTTCACTCTATATAGTATATCTCTATATTAATATATAATATATGATATATTCATATGACTCGATGTACATAAGTGGAAAGCTTGACCAAGTTAATGACTGCCAAAATTTAATAACCAATATGATATTAAACAAGTTGATGAGATTATGTGAGTAAGAGAAGACGAACGCAACAATTTGGATTTAGTGTGTTATTCAAGTAATGAAACCGAATTTGTGGACTTGAATAACCAAAAATCGGATTAATGGAAGTAATACGATTCGGTTAAATGACAAACATCAAACCGATAACATGAAATCTGAATTACCCGCATGACGATCATGTCGACATGAAGTATATTTGGTGGTGTGATATTGTCTATGTAAAATGACTTCATTACTCACATTTGTCTCTATGTAAACGTGTAATTAAGTATTTTTCGAAGTTAACTGATATTATATATAGATTGTAAGTTTTTATTTGTGTAGGTGAATGGAAGAAATTATTTATTGATGTATTTTATGAGAAAAAAAAATAATAGATCAAACTATTATTGTTAGAGAACAAAAACATGTTTGGATATATATCATTAAGATAATACAATTCTAAAATATAGTTATACAAATTGATTAATTATCATAATAGTAAATAATACAAAAAATCAAAAGTTAACGAAAATTTATACTATCCAAGAATAAACACTCTTGAAATGAGTTAGTTTAAATATATATCTATCTTATTCTATGCTTAAAGTAATTACAATGTAAAATAATATTATTTCAAAGTCAATGATACCGACATAACTATTTTTAATAACATATATTAGTTATATTATAATATTATGCGCAACGCACAGATATTCGCCTAGTATGTATAATAAAGGTGTGAGAAAGGTATAAGCGGAAAAAACAACGTTTGTGCTCGAAAACTTGAAAATTAGAATTGAAATGTTTGTTCTGATAGTATACACGGGTATATGTATATGTATATTAGCTATAATTTGGTAAATATATAGTAATTAATGTATTACGTTGTTGTGAGAAAAATAAAGTGGAAAAAATAACGTGTGGTGCTCGAAAACTTGAACGACAAGACTATTCCGTCATAAATCCTTATGTAAGTTGCGACGGATTAGCGATGGATAGTTAAAATCCGTCACAAATCCATTGCTAACTACCGATATAAGTCTTCTTACTTTCACATACCGAGCACTATACGTCGTTTTTTCCGTTTTATTTCTCACACACATTTTATACATCACTTACTATATTTTCACCAAATTATAACTGATATACACATACGTGCACCCATGTATGCCATCAGAACAAACATTTCAATTAAATATTTTAAATTTTTGAGCATCAAACGTCGATTATTTGCTTTATTTTTCTCACAACTTTATTATACATAAATAATAGATATTGAACAAATTATAGCTAATATAGTACATATACACGTTATACAACATCGGGATCTCGTATACTAATATGCATTTAAATGTTACATCATAAGATGAGTAACGGACCTCGATGGTATGCACGAGTGTTCGTATGTTTATATTAGATTATGACTTGTCCAATATAGAGTAATTAATGTATACTAAATATGTGAGAAAAGTATAAACGGAAAAAAACGACGTTTTGCGGACGAAAACTTAAGAATTAGAATTGAAACATTGATTCTTAGTATACACGGGTGAATATATGTGTATATTACCTATAATTTGGTAAATATATAGCAATTGATGTATTATGTAGTTGATAATTTATTATTTTCTAATTAATTATAAGTAATAACAAAAACACTAAATTTATTTGGTAAGGATATATACTATTTTAATTATAAAAATAAAAAATGTTTAATTACTAATACTAATAATAATTATTTAACTATTTTTATAATATTACTAATAAAAAAAAGTTAGTTTATTTTCTAAAAAATTATTTTCATGGAAATTCGTCGGAGATTTCTGACGGAATACTGACGGATAACCGAGGTCACTAATTTGAATTAACAGATATTGAAAAAATTATAGCTAACATGGTGCTTGAAAACTCGAAAGTTATTTTAATTGTTATTAATTGTTTATTATTATTATTATTATTATTATTATTATTATTACCAATAGTTATGAAAAATTATAATTGATAATAATTATTATATTATTTTAATTAAAATAGTAAATAGTTCTATAATTAATAATTCAAATAATAGTAATTAAATTATTTTTATAATAATAAGACAAAATTACAAAAATGGTCTCTGTGGTTTGCCAAAAGTCACAAAGTCAGTCCCTGCTAATTTTTTTTGATGTAAATGGTCATTGTGGTTTGTAAAACTTGCAAAGATGACCATTTTTATTAACACCGTTAATATTCAGCCGTTAGGGACTGAATCTGAAAGGGCATTTTCGTCTTTTCAAGTATAAAAAGACTAAATTTGTTACATTTGGAAAACCATAGGAACCATTTTTGAAGTTTGCTTGAAAAATTAAATTTAGTTGCCAAGGAAGGGGGACAAGGGTGGAACTCAGGACCTTCCCTAACATTCCCAAAGCCTTAACCACTAGAGCTAATTGCTCACTTGATTATTTACTCCTAAAACCAATTTATATTATAACGAAAACGTTAATACATAAATAAAAAAAAATTAAAAAAAAAATTTACATAATTTTTTTTAAATAAAACAAAAATGTATTTTAGCCGTATTATAAAAAAAATAGTTTTTACAAACAATTTGTATGTATTTTTATGTATTTATTTTACGTAAAATATATTTTTTATGTCTTTAAGAAATACGTTTTCGTATAAAAAATATGTTTTCGTAAAATATATTTTTTCATGTCTTTGAAATAAAAATAATTAACGCTACTCATGACATAAAAAAATGTTTAAATTCTTTTAAGTAGCTAATTCTAAAACCGTTTTTTCGGTTATATGTATTAGAAACAATATAACAACGCTTTTGTTATGTATCTAAACAAGTTATACGGTTTTTTATGTCAAGAGTAGTAATAATTATCGTTATTTCAAAAAGATATATCACTATTTATTTTCATCTTCATTTTAACCATACGATTTAGAACTTGCGATTAAGATGAAATACGTATTTTAAATAAGATATATAATCGAATAAGTTTTTTATGTTTTTTTAAATAAATATAACCGAAGAACGGTTTTCAGAAAACCGATTGGACCAATTCGATTATATATCTTATTTAAAATACGTATTTCATTTTATTTAAAATACGTATTTCATCTTTTTTAAATACATATAATCGCAAATCGGTTTTCTGAAAACCGTTTTTGGGTTATATGTATTTAAAAAATATAAAAAAAAACTATTCGGTTATATATCTTATTTAAAATACGCATTTCATCTTAATCGCAAGTTCTAAATCGTATGGTTAAAATGAAGATGAAAAGAAATAGTTACATATCTTTATGAAATAACGATAATCAATACTACTCTTGACATAAAAAAAAACCGTGTACGAAAACATATGTTTTATACGAAAACGTATTTTTTAAATACATAAAAAAATATTTTTTACGTAAAATAAATACATAAAAATACATACAAATTGTTTGTAAGAAACTAATTTTTTTTATAATACGCCTAAAATACAATTTTATTTTATTTGAAAAAAATTATGTAAAAAAATGTTTTATTTATTTATTTTTTATTTATGTATTAACGTTTTCGTTATAATATATACCGGTTTTAGGAGTATATAATCATATGAGTATTTAGCTCTAGTGGTTAATGCTTTGGAATGCAAAGGGGAAGTCGAGAGTTCGATTCTTTCCAACTTCTTTAAGCCATTTAATTTATTTTTCCAAACAAACTTCAAAAATGGTCCCTGTGGTTTTCTAAATGTCACGAATTCAGCCCCTTTATACTTGAAAAGACGAAAATGCCCTTTCAGATTCAGTCCTTAACGGCTGAACACTAACGATGTTAGTAAAAAGGGCCATCTTTGCAAGTTTTACAAACCACAAGGATCATTTACATCAAAAAAAATTAGCAGGGACTGACTTTGTGACTTTTGACAAACCACAGGGACCATTTTTGTAATTTTGTCTAATAATAATAATAAAAGTTGATTTATTTCATAAAAACTAGTTTTTTTGGTAATTTTTTAGTAATCCCTACTCCTAATAAAAGCCTCCTAAATTGCCACATGGCATCTTCCTAAACCCTCTATTTGCCACCTGTCATCATTCTAAGCCTTCATTTTCTTTCTTCCCGCCTAAACAATTGATAAGCCGATTTTATTGCTTTCCAATTTCAATTTCATTCGATTTCCTAATTTTACTCTGAAATTATCTATATGTTCAACCCAATCCCAAAAAACTAGGAATCAAATCTTATTTAAAACTAAATCAGGCCATATGATATCCTCTTGATTCCGTATATCAGTCAAAATCTTCCATCAATCCCATAAAATCAGGACTCAGTAATCCATTTGGCTTCAAATCCTTGACTTACTCTCAATAAATCATGATTATAAACCTCATCTCCACCATTATGTTCTTCAACCTTAGGGTTTCTGAATGTGAAGACTGAACGAGGTAAACAATCGTTTCTTTTATTGTGATCACGATGTTTTTTCGCTTTAAGAAACTAGAGATGGGATACCTCTTAATTGATATTTCATCTTTGCAACTGTAGTGGTAAGGTTGTCGCAGTTCTTTCCATTTCCTTTCATGTATGTCTCTTCTTTCCCCCTTTCCCATTTCTTTATTTTTGTGATTTGTATCAGTTGTAATTAGTTTTAGTGATGTTAGCTGAATTTTTTTTGATTTTTTAGGGGTTTGCCCACCAACTATTTGTATATATGTCTACAACCATTGCTTCCTTCAATTGCAGAGTTCTAGGCTTTAAAGAGCTTCATGAAGACAATCACGAAGGTGACACAGGATAATCATCAGTTGTCTGTGAATTTATTTCATTTGTGCTCATTTTTATCTATAAGCTTGAAAAGAAGAATTTTACCCCATCTCAGATTTGTGTTGATGAAGATGATGACACAGGATAATCATCAATAATTAAGTGCAAATGTATGAGAAGATTTAAATTTTAACAAAACTAGACAAATTTAATGTTTTTTGCAATCAAATCTACCATACACTATGGTTCAGGTTGATCAATTGAAATGGTACTCTATCTAAAAATCAGAATAATCAACATTCTTATAGTTTTTTATTAAAAATTTCACATTTAGATTTTTTATTAAAGATCACACAAAGCTCCACAGATCGCAGGTAAACCTCTTTTTGATTTTAAATTTCACATTAGGCCGTTTCAGTTTCTTAATAAATGTGCTTAATTTTTATAAGAGATTGAAAACAATAAAGCTATGAAGAACCCATTAGCTATCAGTTTCGCCCACCAGGTGTTTGTTTTAATTCCTCAAAGATATCGCCTACTTTCATTATTGGTTTATGAGTTTTTTTGTGGCTTTTCTCCCCCACCCCTTTCTCACAATCCATCTGTTATGGGTATGTGCTCATTTTTGAAGTGATCTGATTCCACAATGACTAACATTGCTTAATTTACAGAAATCGACGGACTGGAACATGGCTAGCAGCAGTGTCGCATCTAATTGCACCAGGTTTAACTTACACACTAATTGCACATGTTGGAGTTTCGGTTGAACATCCACATCTCCATCTCCATGGCCATGGCCATGGCCAAGTTGATGTCATCGCCACCCTTAAACTTGAATATCATGGATCAGAAACAAAGTATATGCAAATCATAAGGTAAATGCATATTTCAGTTACTTGTGGGCCACTGTATATATGATTTAAATTTCAGGAGTTGTTAGAAGAGTAACCTTTTTTATTTTAGGACTTCTGTTTCCAAAGAGAGGTGGGAGAAGTTAGAGGGTACATTTGTGTTGCCCAAGAAGCCTGACCGAGTTGTGTTATATTTAGAAGGGCCTGCCCCAGGAGTCAACATTCTCATAGAATCGTTGGTGGTCACTTGTGCTACTTCTCATGTAAATTCACCCTTCTTTTAAATCACTTTGAATTTAATAATCATATATATTTTCAACAAATAAAAGATAAATAAGTCATTTTTACAGGGTATAGTTGAAAGATATGTTGTTAAAGATGAAAACATCATATTGAACCTTAACTTTGAACCAGTGGTTGATTTGATGTAGGGTTTTTACCTGGTTTATTTTCATTTCTCCTTTTTGTAGATTTTTTTATAGTTAAACAATGAGCCTTTTTTTTGACATTTCTAGGTAAATAGCATCGAGCAATTATGCATTCATTATTCAAATGAGAGATTAAAACAACACCATAATCGTCATTTGTTCAAGATAGAATAAGGGGCAGCTAATCTAATTAATCTTTTCTGGTATAATCTAACTATTATATTCGGTGTCTGAATCATGGTGTTCGTCTATAATGAAACCATTTGGGAAGAATGTTGGACTTTGATATTGGTTGCATCCTAGGCTACTCAACGTCTAGATACTAAAATGAAAATGATTCTTTTGGCCAAGTCCAACCGGTTTCTGTACCTGGAGGTTTTGTCTAAGTCTTTCTTGCAACATTTTTTTTTAAATCTAATGTTGTTTCTTGAAGATGTAATGATAACTTTTTGTTTAAACAGTTGGGTTAAGAAGTTACAAGCCGGATGGTGTCTTTATCTATTATTACTATTAAGAGTTAAAACCTCATTTTTTTTACATTGCTACCCTTTAACTAATTTATATTGTATTATTTGTTTTTTTTATAAATATTACCTATGCTTCATAAGATCATTTAACATTATAGTTTGGATTTTTTATTGTCTTTATTAAGAAAAATAAAACCATGGATTTTTTTAACTTTTTAATGCATTTAGTTGATTTGTATACCAAAAGATAGAGTAGTTTATTTCCTGTTGGAATATTTTTCTAATTTTACTGTATTATATTTTATGAGAAGAGATGGTGTATTGTTTACAAAGAAGTTGTTAACTATAATGGTAGAAATAGCATGATGCTTTCATTTTTTATATAAAAAAGAGCATGGTTTCATTTCTAAGTTAAAAATAACACATTATTTTTATTTTTTAGGCAAAAATAACATTCCATTTTTATTTTTAAACCAAAAATAGCATGCTATTTTCATTTGTGGAGCAAAAATAGGATGTTACTCTCGATGATGGCTCTTGGTTATGGTTCAATGTTCCTGGATGACTTTAAATTTTATTAACAATATTCCTTTTTGTCTATATAATAATTATAAACATACCACCCGTGGTTTCCACGGGTTATAACCTAGTTATAAATAATAATACTAATATTGATACTATAATAGTTAGCTAAGTTAAATTATTTGGTTAATAATTATATATTTTAGTTACAAAAGTTAATAGTTATTTAATTACTAATATAAATAATAATAATTGAGTTATTTTTATAATATTACTAATAAAATAAATTATTTATATTTTTTATAAAAAAAAAATTGTGTTGGTACTTTTTACTTTTTTAGTAATTATATATATAATTTTAATAATAAAAATAAATATTGTTTAATCACTAATGCTAATAATAATAATTGAATTATTTTTATAATATTACTAATAAAAAAAAGTTAGTTTATTTTCTAAAAGACCATTTCCGTTGGAAATCCGTTGGTGATTATTGACGGAATACTGACAGATAGCCAAAGTCACTAATTTCGTTTACAATTCGTCGGTATTCCGTCTGTAATTACTAATTACCGACGAAAATTATTTCAATCGTTATTATGTTAGTATTATTTCACTAATTTTTGATAAAAAAAATTTTTGTTATTAGTTTCCCTAGAAATTCATCCAGTTTTCTAGTTGTGGATAGATAGATACACAATATTGGCCGCTCATATACCAAATTATAAATTTATATTCACAGAACATGTTTTCACATTCATTATCAATAATATGAGATTATAACATACACAAATGAGTTGCAAACACAAGGCCTATGGGATGAATGTATACATAGACATGTTATACTAACACCGAGTATATGCAAATTTTGAGAGTTGTATAATTTACCTTTTTTTATATTCCTTAAGAGTTAACCATATAACCTTGTTTTCATACATAAAAATATATATGTAAATATATCAAAATTCATAATTATTTGTTCTCTGCGATGAATCTACGGAACTCAACCTTGATGTCGCAAGTTGTATCCAATGCCGAACCGTAACCAATGCCGAACCTTCCGACGTATTCCTACACATCGGACAAGTTGCATTCAACATAAGCCACTTGTCAATACATTCAGAATGGAAATAATGATTACATTCTGGGATTGTCCTCAACGACTCTTTAGGCTTGTAATCAGAAAGACATATAGCACAAGTAGCATCATCATTAGGCAATCTATAACTCTCTCCAAGTACGGTTTTTGGATAGGACTCAATTGTGTGCCTATCTAATCCTGTTCTTGAGGCCAATTGTGGGATGACTGTGATTGAGGAAAAATCAATGCTTCGGTTATGAGTGTTGTTATAGCCTTGTATTTTAAAAGATGCATAACATACAAGTCCGATGATACATAATAATGAAGGTACACCGATGCCTATGAATAAACCGTATTTAGCAATCCTTGTAATACCTATATACAAAAAACATGTATTAAAAAGAGAATCGGATTCAATGCAACATATATTGAGTTTTCATCGTAGAAAAAGTCTATTTACGAGCATGTTAAAAAAAAGGAAAAAAAAGAAAGATAAACTACGTAATATACACCATGAGAACCCTAAACTATACTAACATGATACTTACTTTTCCCTCATTTTAAATTCCAAGCAATTGCATGTTAGATGTCATTTTTGACTTAGTTGTTAGTGTAGGAGACTATTAGGTATAATGTTTTTCCAAAGATACGTATTATTATAAGTTTACGATTTCATAAATTAAAATATAAAAAATTGTTTTTAATATATCTTCTTTACCTTAACTCAATGTACCTTTTGCCGAGGCTTTGGTCTCTTTCAAAAAAAAAAAAAAAAAAAAAAAAAAAAAAAAAAAAAAAAAAAAAAAAAGACACTCAATGTACCTTAATCCTAAACTATACTAACATGATAATTATTTTTTGCTCATTTTAAATTACAAGCAATTACATGTTAGATGTCATTTTTGACCAAATGACCTTTGATCTAGCGGTAGGGAGCGACTCTCTCATTTGAGAGGTCATAGGTTTAAGAGCGTGTTTGACAAAAGTAACTGTTAGTTGGAAGTGGGTAGCGGTTAGCTGGTAGCGGGTAGCGTGTAGCTGGTAGCGGGAAGCTGTAGCTTTTATTTGTTATATGAATATTTGGCAAAAGTAGCTGGAAGCTTTTGAAATATATAAAATTACATAAAAGGACAATTTATTAAAAATAAAAAATATATAAATATATTTTTAAGGGTAATTATGAAAATTGATTTCAAAAGTTCCGGAGCGTTTTGTTAAAAGCTACACAAAGTAGCTTTTAGAATCGGAGCGTTTTGTTAAAACTAAAAGCTAAACGCTCGTACTACCAAATGAAACTTTTTGTTTAAACTAGAGCGTTTTGTCAAAAACTAAAAGCTAGAAGCTCTCAAACGTTTCCAAAAGCTCCGTGCCAAACACGCCTAAGTCTCGTTTGAAATATATGTGGTGATAGTTAGGAGTAGATTAGTTTGCCGTTCATAAAATGTCATTTTTGACTTAGTTGTTAGTGTTAGAAACTATTAGGTATAATGTTTTTCCAAAGATACATAATATTATTATAAGATTTCATAAATTAAAATATAAAATAAATGTTTTTAATATATCTTCTTTACCTTAACTCAATCTACCCTAACCCTAAACTATACTAACATGATCATTACTTTTTGCTCATTTTAAATTCCAAGACTCTGGGGCGGCTCAACCTTTTTAGGGGCTCTAAGCGAACAAAAAATTTGGGACCCTTTCGTCTTTACTATACTTAATGTTATAAAAATTGATTCATTGGTAATGTACTACGCATTTAGTTTCAAACATGATTAAATGGTAATGTACTACACATTTTGTTCAAAGATAAATCTTCATGTTTTCTTTTGAAAAGGCAAATATATTAAAATTAAATAGCCAAAAGGTCACTTAGCAAGGAGCTAAGGAATGTACACATTTAACAGTAACAAGATGAAATACAAAAATAATTATTTTTAAAGATTAAGGGGTGTTTGGGATAACTTTTCAGACCAAAAAGTCATTTTTAGAAAAGAACTTTTTGGTTCATATCTTTTTCCAAAAGATGGTTTTAAAATATGTTTGTTTAAACTTTTGAGGGTTGAAAGGAAAAAAGGGCAAAAGTTGCCAAAAGTAACACATACGTGACTTCTTAAAAACCTCCTTTTTCTTCTTCTCAAAAAGCTATTTTAAAAGATCTTTTTTAATTACCAAACAACTTTTTAAACTTTTAACTTTTTGAAAAAGCCAAAAGTTTCGAAAGTCATTTTAAAAGCAAAGTCAAACACCCTCTAAAGAACATGGATGGGAGCACAACTTCAATCTGTCGAGGAACTTGTGTTTTCACCATAAGTTGGGTGATTACTTTGTCAGCAACTTTTACAGCCGAGTTTTATATTTCCATAAAATCTAGACTACTAAAGCATCCATGAAAATCATAGCCACATCATAATTCATAAATAAAAAATGCTTTACAAACGATCCACTATAGTGTTCAATTTTTTGGTATTGACACAGTGAATATTAAAAAAATTAACTCCTATCAAGTATTGGCCTTAATAGATAATCTATTAATCTGATAATCAGATTCATATATTCAGAATTATAATGATGCTATAAAAGGTTTGAAAACTGATATACAATTATAAATATAACATAAATCAAACACAAACTAATAGACTAATGGAGAAATAAGAAATCAACAATAAATAATCAGATTATCAACGGAATAAGTCAAGAAAAACATATTGTTTCACTGTTTCAGACTTTCGGTTCTTATCTTCTTGCCGACAATTGACAACCTTGAAGTTTTGAATGAGAAAGAACAAGAACCGAGAATCAACTAATGAATAACTAAGACTCGATCAATATTAAATTGAGATTGTAGACTGATGGTTGCTTCTGCCAAGAATGGAGAATTAGAGAAAGAGAAACAGAGAAGGGAGATTGGAAGAAGAACGGTCGGCAATCTGTGGCGCGCGCGAATACCAAATGGAAAATCACAAATCGAGAATTAGGTTAAATGGGGCCTTTGGAATTGGGGCCCTAAGCCTTGCTTAGTTTTTATTGAAGTAGAGCCGGCCCTTTCCAAGTAATTGCATGTTAGATGTCATTTTTGACTTAGTTGTTAGTGTAGGAGACTATTAGGTATATTGTTTTTAAAAAGATACATAATATTATTTTAAGTCGACGATTTCATAAATTAAAATATAAATAAAAAATTCTAATATATCTTCTTTACCTTAACTCAATGTACCTTATGCATAAAACTATGAAATACATGTATCCCAAGGAACCATTCACAGTGTAATCATTACTAAAAGAGCTGTATGCATAACAAATGTGAAACCACAGGTATGATGGACTGGAAGAACCACTCAGGCTAGCTTTAACAAGTAGTACTTCATGCATAAAAGTATGTAATGAAAGAGTCGGAAGAGAAACTTTACCACGGGAAGAAGAAGAAGAAGAACTAACGCAAATGATATGTCCATCATCACTCCTCCATCCACAGACGTCGCCTTTCCTTTCACAAGATCCGCAGGAGGGAGTGAACCACACCAACTCCAGTCCCTCCCTTATGTCGCTGTTTGACCTGATCGGCACCATGATCGTCTTCATAACCTTACAAATCGAAGGCACAGAACGAGAATCGATCGACGCAGCAAATACAGAGTAATTTCCGCTGCTCAAGCAAGGGAACGGCACGCCGGGGTACATGAAACCGGAGTTCTGTAAGGAGCAGTTGTAAAAAGTGTAGCTCTTCATCCATAAGATACTGTAATTGAATGGCGTGTCGCTTACATTGACGTTGATTATTCCATTTGGTCGGCAGAATTCCGGATCTATGTAGATGATCTGTGAATCGTTTACAGGTCTCTGATTAGAGACGTGATGTAAACTACTTTTTGGGTAATGTTTTGGAAACGAACCTGTGAAACGTAGGAAATTCTGTTGACGATATATGAGCGGGATGACGGAAGTCGGATGATTGTTCGGTTTAGTTCGTTACAGGAGAGGTCAAAACCGGGGAAACCACACCGGGCTGGTTGTCGGCCGACGATACGGAACGGGAACCGGACATCTGGTTCGTGGGGGCCGCATGCAGAGGATGGCAAGCAGTCGTCGTTGACACTGGCGATTGGTTTGAGTAAAAAGGAGAAACTTATTATTATTCGTAAGAGAATATGTTCCTTCTTCTCCATGTAGTTGGTAATTCACCGGCCTGTTAAGGTAAGAGGGTAGTTATTAATATTATTCGAATTTATGTTACTTCCAAAACAAACTAAAATACCATTCGAATTTGTTATTAATCTACTTTTAAATACTTTTTATTCACAGGAGGCCAGGAGGGTTGTTGGGAAAATTCAAAACTAAACAACGCGTATAAAAGAGCTCTTAGGTTCAATTTCATGTATATATTAATTCACCAATTAAATTAAATAAATTAATTAATAACTAGTCGAACCAAAAATAAGGTTTAGAGTAAATTACACGAATGGTCAGTGTGGTATAAGGTAATGTGTGTTTGGTCCTTAACTTGTTATTTTAACTCGGTTTGTCCCAATAGTTTGATTTTATTATGTCTTTGATCCCTGACGAGCTTAATACAATTAATATACTCTTGTTTATTGTTTTAATTATTTTATTTATTATTAACTTTTTTTTTTGAAACGACAAGGTGTATATTAAATAAAGAAACCAACATAACACTTGAAACGATACAAGTGGTACAAAAATAGAATACAAAACATAAATTTTTTTAGGATATAAACTATATCCATTATATAGATTAACAAGGAAGAGAGATAGCACCAAAAGTAGCAACTTAGATAGGCCCGACAATGAAGCGGGTTTGGAGCGAATTGGCCTTGATCCAAACCCTTTTAACAAATTTCAAAATCCGATCCAAACCCGCTCCGTAACCCGCAGGGTTTTAAATAATCAGACCCATACCCTTATCCACCGAATCAACAAATATCCAAACCCGCCCCGTAACCCAAAGGTTTTTTAAACACATTTTAATTAATTCCTAAAATAAAATTTCTTAATTAAAAAAATGTATACTATATCTTAATACTTAAAATAACATTTTTTTAAATAAAAAAAATGATGTAGAAAAGGACATTACACACTCGAGGAATTTCAATCGGAATTAAAAATCACTATTGCAACAACTTTGAATTGATTTATGGTTGTCGGTTGTAGTGATAGCGAATAGCAATTGCTAACTTTTTTCATGTTAAAAAATATTTATTAAATTAGAAATTGATATGACAATTTTTTGATGAATATAAATTGAATGACATTATGATTCTTGATAGAAGTCTATAAGTTTAGAAACCGACTTATCAATTCTTATGTAAAAACGTTTTTTCTTTGGCCTTTGCCCTTTGGACTTTTGATTGGAATTAAAATTAAACGGTAAGAAGTATAAAATATAAATGTATAATTCAAAAATTTATATGGGGCATATTATAAATGGAGCGGACCGATGATGATCCATACCCGACCCATTTAATAAAAGGGTTAGCGGGTATGGATCATAAACGGGTAACGAATCAAAAACTACGCTCCAAACCCATATAATTCTTGCGGGTTTGGATCGGATCAGGGTCAAAACCTGCTCCATTGCCAGGTCTAAACTTAGAGCATGAGATCCAAGAGAGGAATCGATCAAAAAGGCCACACTAGAATTAGGAAGCATCTAAGCAATTTTGGGAACACCACATTAAGACTTGTTGCATCTATATGGACATTTGCGTCTTAATTTCCCACAAGAATAATAATGTACTTTCATAATTGTGATCATATCATCTTGATACCACATCGAGTTTAATAGTTTTAGGTCCCATTATTCTCAATTTCTTATCTCATAAGAGTTTAAACTTTAAAGAGCACAAAATTTGCCTCTAACATCGGTTTACCTCCTGCAACCACCCATCACCAATACCAACTTCAGAATCATATCAATTCAAACATAAAAGCAAACCATTATTAACAACATTTCAAAAATTCAAAACTCAAAATCAATTATGGTAAAGGAAATATGTAACATCCTAAAAGTATGATAAAAATTTTCATTTTAAAATCAATAGTTTTAATCATCAAATTGTTTCAAAACATTCATAATATACAATATCAAAATTATCATAGTATTAATATCCAAAAAATGCATAAATCATGAGGGGATGATGATGTGCCATCATGTCGGGCTCTTCCACTTTGTACCAGAAGTACTTGAAACCATAAATATAAATTGTAAGCATGAGGCTTAGTGAGTTCCCCCAGAGTACCACATACCAAACATACAACTGGGCCTAGCCCTGGGGTATATTTCAACCCAATAAACAAATATGGGCCCTACCCTGAGGTATATTTCAACTCGAACATGCCATAGTGGGCCCCACGCTAGGGTGTATTTCAACCCGACAATCAATAGTGGGCCCCGCCCTACGCCATGAGGTGTATTTCAATCTGATCATATAACAGTGGGCCCCGTCCTAGGGTGTATTTCAATCGGATCACACAAACAAATATATATCATATAACAACTAGCATTCTATATAACCGGATAATGGATCGACATTGGTGCCTTCCACCTGTGCATACAGTGAGGATACTCACCTCAAGAATAGATGAAAATAGCTGCAAAAACTCTGTGTTCTGAATACCGACTCTAACGGTCACCTTTACATATATAACAGTGACCAATACTCAATCTACATCTCAAAATACCCAAAATACCCCTAGACCAAACTTAGTCAAATCCTGGTCAAAGTCAAAAGTCAATCGAGTCAACTTAGATGAGTACGTTGGGCATATTCAACTCGTATGCACAACGTACTCCACATTGACCAGAAGTTGGGGAGTTGACCACATACGTGCAGCGTACCGTTTGGCACGCCCGACGTACTCGTCTGCCATATTTTCTTCCTAATAAGGGCTTAATCCCTTAAGCCTTTTCGTCCAAAATCCAGATCTAGTCCCCAAATGACGTCCTTAACCATAAAGTTTCCAACTTTATGAACTTGCATGGCTATCAAGTGCTCATATCCAAAAACCCTAACTTCTTAAATCATTAAGACATCCATAACTCATGCATCGAAGGGAAAAAACATCCAAGCTTGCATTTTTATGACTTAATACATCCTAAAACGTCTGAAAGGACAACTTAAAGGTCCTGGAGTATTCCATACTCACAAGGTTGAATAAGATCTAAAGAAATGTACATCAAGGTTGGAGCTTTATACCTCCAGAAGACGCACAAGGTTGAGTAGTTTTTGGATACAAAGGCTTGAGAACAACACTACTCCTTTGATGATCTTTCTTCACAAACAAGAATGCACAAAACTCACTCAAAAGCTTCAAATTTCACTCTTAGGTCTAGGGTTTTTGATCTTAGGGTTTAGAGGGATGGAGGCTGTAGTTAAGAAATTATAAAAAGCCATAATGCTCTTTAAATAGGGTGCAAACCCTAAAAATTAAGGTATGTCCCCTGATTGCGTATCCCCAACGTACATGCATGTACGCTCAGCGTACATGTGATATCCGCGATCCACCATTGTGCAACCTATGACCGACGTACCTATCTCGTACGCCCAACGTAGGGACCATATCTGCAATTTCTTTTAAGAGTTGGGTCACAATGAACATAACTAGAATACTAGTGTTACAAATCTCCCCTACGTGAATCAGACTTCGTCCTCGAAGTCCGTTGTCGCAAATAAATCAAGGTAGTGCTCTCGCATCTCTACCTTGGGCTCCTACGTCCATTCGGAACACTTCCGATGTTGCCACTGGACCTTGACCAAAGACACTACTTTATTGCGCAAGGCCTTCATCTTCTTATCCAAGATCAAAACCGGTCTCCTAACATAATTTAGGCAATCATCACCCTGAATATCATCCAAAGGGAAAACCGCATAATCATCGGTCACACACTTCCGAAGCTGAGAAACATGGAAGGTGTTATGGATTTGACTGAGCTCATCAGGAAGATCCATTCGATATGCAACCTTTCCCACCCGGGCAACAATCCTGAAGGGACCAATAAATCGGGGACCCAATTTGCTCCGCTTTCGAAATCGGATGACACCTTTCCAAGATGAGTAGGTGACACCTTTAGAAGCACTAAGTCCCCCACCTGGAACTCGAGGCCTGATCACAACTGGTCTGCATAACTCTTCTGATTACTTTGCGCGACTCGCAACCTGTCACGTACCTGCTGAATCAATTCAATGGTCTTGAGTACAACTTCGGTACTCCCCATAACCCGATGTCTGACCTCCCCCCATCAATCTGGGGTTCTGCATCTCCTCGCATACAACATCTCAAAAGGCGGTCGGTCAATACTGGCATGAAAACTATTGTTGTAGGTCAACTCGGCCAGTGGGAGGTAAGTATCCCAACTCCCTCCAAAATCTAAAATGCACGCCCGGAGCATATCTTCGAGTGTATGAATCGTATGCTTGCTCTACTCATTGGTTTGGGGTGGTATGTTGTACTAAAATGTAGTTGAGTACCAACTCCTCATGAAACTTCCTCCAAAACCTAAAGGTGAAACGAACATACTGGTCCGACACCACCAAAACTAGAACCCTGTGCCGAACCACCATCTCCCAAACGTAAATGTCAACTAACTTCTCAGAGGATATATTCTCGGTAATCGGTATGAAATGTGCACTCTTGGTCAACCTATCAACAATGACCCAGATAGAATCAACTCCATGTGCCATCCTTGGCAGCTTTATGATGAAATATATGGTAATCTCTTCCCATTTACACATCGGAATGGGTAATGGATGCATCTTGTCGTGGGGTCTCTGATGTTTGATGTTGACTTACCTGCAAGTCAATCCTCACTCCACGAACCATGCAATCTCCCTTTTCATAGAGGGCCACTAGTAACTTAGCCTCAGATCTCGATACATCTTCATGGCCACCGGATGGATTGAAAACTTTGACTTATGAGTCTCTTCTAGAGCTGTCTGTCTCACCCCACACTGAGTCAACAACTCCTAACTGTCTCTGACAAATAAAGGTATTTGCCCTCTGATCCTCTCCGCTTTCCAATTTTCCTTTTTTAGTCCTTACACATGAGCCTTCTTGATTATATCTAACAGAAGCGAAATCATAACCATCCTTAAACAAGTATCCCCAATAGGCGCACTCACTACCTTGCAGCTCAAGGAATCGGCAACCACATTGGCCTTCCCAGAGTGGTACAGGATCTCACAATTATAAACCCTCACCACGTCCAACCATCTTTGCTGTCACATATTCAAATTCGGTTGTTCCATCAGGTACCTAAAACTCTTGTGGTCAGTGTAAATAGTACACCTGACCTCTTACAGATAGTGCCTCCAAATATTGAGGGCAAAAACCACAGCCCCCAACTCCAAATCATGTGTACGGTAATTCGCATCATGAGGCTTCAACTGCCTTGAAGCGTAAGCAATCATATGACCCCTCTATATAAGGACAACTCCGAAACCCGATATATAAGCATCACAATAAACCACAAATCATCCATACCCTCGGGTAGAGCGAGAATCGGGGCCTCACACAATCTTTTTCTTAACTACTGATCAGACCCCCATTAAAAAGTAACGTTCTTCTTCGTCAAGCGGGTCAATGGCATTGTAATCTTGGAGAAATCCTTGATAAATCTCCGGTAATACCCTGCGAGACCTAGGAAGCTCAAAATATCAGATGGAGTCTTCAGAATTTCCCACTGTATCACAACCTTGATCTTGGCCGGATTGACCATGATACCCTTCTAGTTGACGATGTGCCCCAAAAATTGCACGTTATAACATTCTCAAAAATTCTTGAAAATTTAAACTTTTAAATCAACCCAAAACCATCCTTTTTTACAAATTGTTTTCAAAATGAGTTTCGCATTAGAGAAATCCCAAAATCATAAAACAAATTCATGAGGAGGTGCACGATCATGCCTTTGCCTTCCCATGATCCTCTGAGGTTGTGACAACCCGAAATTTCTATCTTGTAAAGCCAATCAATTCAATCGAAAGTTAGACTTGTTTCTGTTAACTTTTAGCTTTGTTAAGGGTCTGTTTGAGAGTTCTAAGCCTAGTACACTCAAGGATTGTGTGTTAGGAAGTACTAAATTGAGATCATTGAGTTGCAATCGAGCCGGAAACACCTTCACAAGGAGTTCACGGTTGTGAACCCATGTTGGTCATGAACCCCTCTTCATATGCATGGTGTTCCTTCATTATTTCTTCATTTCTCACATCTTCAAGTCAAGAACTCTCAAACTCTCTCAAGTATCATCAAGAACACTCTCCTTTCTCTTCAAAATCGTAAGTGATTCTTCCATATTTACTTGATGTCCTTTTTATTCACGTGAAGCTCTTTGATTTCATCCATGAATTCCACACTTTTGGTTTAGATCTTCAAATCATCATCTTTTCACCAAGAACACACACTTGTTCTTGGGCCCTAAACTCCCTAAATGCTTCCAAAATGTAAGTATCTCTTCTATCATCTAGTTATCCACTAGAAACACTTGATTCCAACCATGAAACAACCACTTATTTGCATGATCTTCAAGAGTTCATGGTCGTAAACCCTTCATAGGGCCGTGAACCCTTCATAAGATCTTGATGTGGCCGTGAACCCTTCATCCATGGCCGTAAACCCTTCATAGGATCAAGTCTTGGCCGTAAACCCTTCATAGGGTCAAGCCTTGGGCCGTAAACACTTCATGTGTGCCGTAAACTCTTCTATGGGCGTAAACACTTATATTGTGGCCGTGAACACCCTTCCATCAATCATATGTGATTTTAACACTTCATTTCAAGTGATTCCTAGCACCTAAGGTTGTTCCATTACATGATTAGTTGTTATATACACTAATTATATACATATATGTGTCATTATATGCTTAATAGGATCCGTTTGTGCTCGAGACTTTACTTGGCATACTTAGCATCCTATATCGATCTTTCATTCGAATCACTCACTACAGGTGAGTCCATACCCCTAAACTTATCTTTTAATGATTTTAAATGCTTTTATGGGGGGAATACAAGTAGAAAACAATATAGTTATCGTATTAATCACATGTGATTTATAACTATCAAACAAAAGGATTTCTTAGACTTCAAAAATGTGTTATCAATCAAACTGTTTCAAATCATTTTATAAACTAACATCAAGTCATCAATAACCATTCAAATGGTTAAAACTCTTTTTATATGATAAACTCTTTATCGTTTTACAAAACTCTTTTAAACATATATATTGTCAAAATCATGTCTATATAGATATAGTTATATAAATTAGGTTGAAATGGCTTAGGACTGATAACTCGCTTTATTTCCTGTTCCTTGTTTGGTTGTCGACTTAGGGTATCAGTTGTTTGTCCAAGTTTCGTTTAAATCTTAGTTATATATTATGTATATGTATGTAGATATAAAAGTTTTTCCAATCAGTTCAATGCCTTTGGGTAGCAAAAGTGTACAAACATGATCAGTCATTCAACTTTAGAGCTTACTAGTAAACTATAATAGGTATAGTTTAGAGGATTACTACTTACTATTTCTAGAACAATGAAACTTACAAGATTCAGTTCATACAAGAGTCAGTTCAAACATACTATAACTGGAGCAGAAGGAACATACTATAACAAGAATAGAAAGAACATCATATAACAAGAACAGAAGGAGCATACAATACACTATAACAGAAGGAACATACTACACACTAGAACAAAAGGAACATACTATACTAATACAAGAACAAGATAACATTAATGTGAGTCGGTACTTCATGACATTGGCAATATACTGTTGTGTCACGTTTTGTAACCAGAGTCTCCTGAAGGGAGAGCATGAGTTTGTGTATAGATCTATATGAGATTGACCATCCTACACATTGCTGCTAGCTACAGTGGGACCTGCAGGTCTACAGGTGACAAATGTCATACCATTTCGATGTCTTTGGAACGTCGTGTTTTATACTAGTCAATCAAGCATGGTTATAACCTCATCACATTTTACCTTAATTAAACAAGTTGGTTTTAAGGTAGTTAGTACATCTGTAGTCACTATATACAATACTAGTGTACATCTTCATTTTCCCATTACATTCGTATAGTGATCTTCTCACATAAACGGTAATGTAAACTATTTTCTGTTAAAGATAGTCATACATTGGGGAAAACACTCACTTTTACAAGAGAACAAACATACAAAACAATCGGGTCTTGGTAGAAGACTACTTTCCATTTTAGTAGAAAATATAGGATTTTCTAGGAAGTATACAAACATTTACATCAAACACTTACAAACTTTCATCCAACTTATACAAACATTTGACACTAAAATACTTATGAACTCACCAGCCTAAATGTTGATCTACTCTTTCAAAATAACTTGTATTCTCAGGTCACCAGTAGACATGTACACTAGACCAGGTTTTGAAAAGACGGTGCTCATTCAAGACTCGTCTTTTATTTTGATATTTCTATTTTTGGTGTCATACAAATACATTCGGAACACACTTGTATTAACTATATTATTAATGCAATGGATGATGATGTTGCTTGTTTTACTATTGTGCATTCTTATGATACTCAACATGATGTCCTCCACCCCCGAATGTTTCCGCCGTTTTGGTTTGGGGGTGTGACAGAGGTACTTGAAACATAATTCAAAACTATAAGCCCAAATCTTAGTGAGTTTTCCCCCAAAATACCACCACAACACATAATCATAAATATCATAGCAACAACACACATACAGAACCTTCAACATGTCTGGACCACCACACCCGGCCTTCATCCTGTCTGAACCGTTCTCCGAGCCTTCGGCCTGACTGGTCCGCCTTATAGGCCTTCAGTCTATCTGGGCCACCCTGGGTCTGTTGGCCTTCTACACAAAGCAGGACCGCCTCAACCCAAGCACACACATGTCGACATATACATAAGTCATAAACATATAATCAATCAACAGACAAGCATAGATCTTACAGATCAATAAGCATAACATTATCCTATCTACCAAGATACAGACCTAACAGATCACTATAATACTCAATCATGCAATAATCAGGATACCCATTCCAAAAGGCTCTGCCTTTGTGCCTTCGACCCAACAAGTATAGTGAGGAACACTCACCTCACAAGTAGTGTTGAACTAATAAGATCTAACTCCGAATCTAAACTCCCGACCCAAATGACTACAACCACCATGTGACTAATTCTATCAAAGCCCCGAAATACCCAACATGCCCTAAAAAGTCAAACCTGGTCATTCATGGTCAAAGTCAAGTCAACGATCAAGGTCAACAATCCATGTTGACCCAACTCGTCGAGTGCACCAACAAACTCGCCGAATTTCTCCAACAATTTTGAATCGGGACAAATCAAACCAACACGTCGAGTTGGACCAAAAACTCGTCGTGTTAGTCCAAATTCTAGCAGCTTAATACATTAAGCCTTTTTTTTATCGAATCGAAGGCTTCAAAATGAGAATCTAAAACCCTGGAGCTAGAAAACCATGCAAAGTTGCAAGCTTTACTTTCATGCATGCCAAAAGAAGCTCTAGAACTCAAGAAAGGCTTAATAAAGGACTTAATGCATGAAGGAGACCTAGAACCTAGTAAAATTTTCAACTTTAAGTCAAATGAGGCCATAAAATGGCCATATCTAACGTGACAACCCATGAAATGCTCAACTCCTTGAACAATCTGTCAATGAGCCAATAATCACAATAAAACTTCAAGGAAGAGATCTAAGAAATAATGAAGCAAGGTATCGACTTTATACCTCAAAAGGATTGCAACAAGTGGGGAGGTTACGGATCTATAGCCTTCCTTCCAAACTAGACACCTCCAACTTCAAGGCTCCTTCAAAAGAGTACCAAAAATCAACACTCAAAGCTCACCACAAGCTCACACACTTAACCTTGGAAGATGATACACGAAATTAGGATTTCTAGATAG
Source organism: Lactuca serriola (assembly GCF_051521515.1). NCBI lineage: Eukaryota > Viridiplantae > Streptophyta > Magnoliopsida > Asterales > Asteraceae > Lactuca > Lactuca serriola. The sequence continues at coordinate 14,748,478 of NC_136413.1, forward strand.
AAGAGGCTGGTAAGGAGGCCAACCAAGGGACTTAAGGCCTTTAAATAGGGTGCAACTGATGGGGTTTGAGCACTACATAATTCCTATGGTCTACATGCAACACTAATGCTTTGGATCTAAGTTTTTCTTAAGTTATACATGCAAATAATCATCCAAATCATAAACCCTAATAACTAGCATACCAATTTCGAAATTGACACATAAAATAGGGTTTAGATGTTATCTTTATTGTTGTTCATTTGATCTTGACCTTCAAGAGCTTAGTGCCTAAAATGTTGCACCTCTAATGGAGTTACAAACACCACTAGCAACAAGGAAGAACAAGAGAGAGAGAGAGAGAGAGAGAGAGGAGAAGGCCTCAAAACCGGCTAGGGTTCTCTTAGAAACTCATAGGGGCCGATTTTGTGTGCCTTGGGGTTTCTTATATACTTTAGCTATTAGGGTTTTCAAGTGGAAACCCTAATTTCCCTTGCTTAGCCCCTAAGTAACACATGGACCCCCATATGGCAAGACTTGGACGAAATTCTATGGGCTCCCATATATTTTCATCCATCCTATGCCAATATGATCCATTAGCCCACACTATAACTATTACTGATTTACATAATCAGTCCCCGTCAATTTAATCAGTCTCTTTTGATCACTAAAATAGTTCCAAATTAATTCCTGATCAATACTAATTAAATAATATGATTTCTCAATTAATATAATATATTAATAAATCATAATAAACCTCTTCCTCCATAATCCATCCTATTAAATTGCTATGGTGAAGGCAACCCAAAAGGATCATGTTAATATCGGGTCAAGTTCATACCAATTATAGTTATAGGCGTAGACACCTAATCCAACAGTCTCCCACTTGGATAAGTCTAATAACTATTATTGCAAGTACGACTTTAAAATCCAAATAACAATCGTAGTTTTCAAAAGTCGCTGTCGAACGCTGATCATATCAGAACGCGTCCTTTAGATAAGGGATCATATATTCCTCCATTATTCAAGATATTGTTTGGACTGAGACATGGATTATAATCATTCTCCGTCCATGTGTTGTTTCCCGATTTCCGATTTATGACGATTGACAACAAACTACAATTAAACACATCAACTTAGTCCAGGCTTCGCCAAACGCTTAGGGTGTCATCACTAAATCATCGAGGGGCCCACATATATAACTTTTATCCCTCTTAGGTAAAAGGAACGGATAAACTTCGACTCATATGCTTGTACTATTTACTCATCAAATCACACACAACAATACGTTTTATAACATCAAGTTATTGATGCGTTTACGTATTATCAATGCGCAGCTGACTCGTAAATAGCAACTCATATGTCTCAATTTCAAGAATATAAGATATTATCGTCTCACAATCTCTCGTCATAAAATACATGAAGTGATTCATGTGAGCGTGGGTTTAATCCAATACTCAAATCTTATTTCAGGAGTACTCATGAATACTGCAACAAACTTGTGCTATGTCTAAACACCTAGACAATCTACAGTCCGATTTGTGACAGCCTTACCTCATTACTTACTTCCAAAGTATGATCGACTGTGGATGTTTGAATAATCTTATTATTCGGGAAGTAAAACATGCGAAGTGAAACACAAGAATAATCTAATCCAATATTGTGACAACCCGATATTTCGAGTCAATGTAATGTAAAACCGATCAAATTTAGGTCAAAATGTAACCTTCCTAAAATCTTATTCGGATTAAATAAAGTAGTAGGAATCATATCAAGGTTTGCGTACATAAAAAGAACGTCCAAATCTGACTTCGTATGAGGAAGTTATGAATTTTTGAAGAAATTCCTTAATCACGTCATTTTAATAAATAAATAATAAAAATAATTTCGGAATTTGCCAACGGAATCTAAACGAAAGTTGTAGATCATGGTCTCACCTTCGCGTGGATATAAAGAACGTCAAAAACGGAGTTCGTATGAGGGAGATATGAATTTTTGAAGTTTATTTAAAATAAATATGAATTTAATTATAAATTCCCGGTAATATCCGAAGGGGAGTCATCGGATTGGACCGAAGTACGCCCTGCGTACCTTCGTACGCCCCGCGTACTGAGATCGAGGGTCTCGGATCGTCCACGTCGCACTATCCGAAGAATCTAACCCGTCCGACCCGTCCGAAGCTCCGACCCGCTGTCCCGTCCGACCCGCCGTCCCATCCGACCCGCGTACCCAGCAACCCGTCCCATCCGAACCGAGGCAGTCGAGGCTTCGGTCGTGCATGACGTACGCGTACGCGCTGCGTACGAGCGTACGCCCCGCGTTCGGAGGCGGTTCAGCCTTCCTATAAATAGGATGCGAGGCTTTCCGAAAATGTTGCTCATTTCTCTCCTCTCTCTCACAACCTTGTCTCGTTTTCCGTGCCCGTTATAACCCGAAGCTCTGGTCTTTTTGCTCAAGTCCCGAGGGTCGATTTTACTCCCGAGATTCCCGAGAATCCCGAGAGAAATCCGCTTTCCGAGACGAAACTCTGCCCGGTTTTCCATCTCGCTTTCTTCAATCAATCAAGTGAGTTTCATACCCCTTAATCAACCTTTTTAAATATTCTAAATGCTTTTATATGCTTTCAAGGGGGGGGGGAATACAAGTTAAATACTTATAGTTATTGTTTCAATCACATGTGATTGCATTAAGCACATGTGATTAATAACTAGGGAAACCATGATTTTATCACTATTCAAACTACCTATCAAACTGTTTTACTTCTAAATGTTTTCCAAACCCATTTACTTTTCGAATTTACACTGCAACTGTGATTTAAACAAATGTTCCTTATACTTAATCTGTTTTAATCAAATCTACGCCTTCAAATTGTTTTATAGATTGACATCAAGTCAATCTTTCTTTAAAAATAATACTTATGTTTCAAATGTCTTATAAATACTTATTTATGTTTTTATATTATAAATTGCATGCCCATATATGTATAGACGTATAAATAATGTTTAAAGGGCTTAGGAAGGCCATCCACCCTATTTCCTTTTCCTCGATTTGGATGTGGTCTGGTGGGATTTTGGGTGACCATCCGAAGGTCGTTTCCATGTTAAGTATATATCAAATATACATATATAGACATAAAAGTACTTCCATAACCATACGTACTAGACGCACCGTTAACAAGTTACCATCGGGGTAACACAGAACCACACTATTACAACTGCTAGATCAATGAGTCAGTTCATTCATGAGTCTATACTAGGAAGAGAATATATACAACTATACTATGAGAACATATACAACTATACTAGAACAAGAAACATTTCATCACATATGCAAGAATACGATAACAAATGTGATCCACTGTATCGGAGCATGCCTTAAATGTCATGGCCCGAGTTGTAGCCAGAATTCTCTTAGAGGGAGAGCGTTGAGTTTGCGTATAGATCTATACTAGATTGACTATCCTACACCTTGCTGCTAGCTACAGCCGGACCTGCAGGTCTGCGGGTGCCAAACGTCATTCCGTTATTACGACCGTTCTTTATGTCGTTGTTATCAGTCGATAGTATGGTGCAATTATCACATTATACCTTAATATAAATCCGGTTTAAGGTAGTAGTAATTAGTACAACAGTAGTTCTTATTAAACAAAGCTACAGTACTACAATGATTTACCCATTACATATTTTGGTGATAATCTCACTTAAGCATTAATGTACAAACTATATTTTAACAAATGATAGTTATACTTGGGTAATTGCACACTTTTACAACAGACGAGTTTACAAAACAGTTTAGCCTTGGTAGAAGGTTACTTTTATAGAAAATATAGGATTTTCTGAGAGATTCAAACTTTTACAAACTTATACATTGAGACAGGTTCAAACGTTTTTGACATCAAACATTGACACTAAAATGCTTATGAACTCACCAGCTTAATGCTGATCTACTCTTTCAAAATAACTTGTATTCTCAGGTCATCAGTAGACAGGTACCGATGCCAGCTTTTGAGATGATGGAGCATACTCAAGACTCATCATTTTATTATTTTGATTTACGTTATATTTTTGGTGTCTAAAACTGTACAGAACACGCATGTATTAAAATTATATATTTAATGCAATGGATGATGTTGTTTGCCTATTTACATTTACTGTGTTATGATTACCTTACATGACGTCCTCCGCCCCAGAACGTTTCCGCCGTTCTTGGTTTTGGGGTGTGACAAATATGGTCTCAACACTTTTGAATATAAATAAAACACTTATTATTTAATCACCATATTGATTACATATTATTCATTGTATAATGTTTCGACTAATCAACTTAATACTTGAATTAAAACAATAGTTATCCCATGCTACAAGCATGCACACTATGTTTATCTATGGTCTCTCCTTTGTGAAATAGATCAAGTAAACACATTTTCAACTATGCTCATTTTACAATTCCAAATCCTTATCGTAAGTGTAAGAATACAAAATTCTTGCCACTATTAGAATTTTGTTAGATCTAAACTTACATTCAATATTCCTTTTGTAATGTCAAGGCACAAAAATCACAGAGACTTTGCCAACGATATTTCAAAACATTCCACTGGAGATTTGTTACAGAACAATTCCATGGAGATGAAGTCTCGCATTCAAGGTACATTCCTTGAACATCCTTCTTGCATAAAAGTTTCTAACTTTCACATAGATTCTTAATATCCAACTCCCATTATGGAAACATTTCCATAATTGCCATATGATTATCCATCCTATCTATTCAGAATCATATCAATATCGCCCATTCATTACTATACTTCCAACTTTCCTTTAGCAACCAATCCTTGGCAAACCTTAGATTGTCCTTGACATTCGTTTAACTACTTTAGTTATATCCGGTTTTGGTCCCTTTTCCCACTTAATTCCCTAAGCATTTGAAAAAATCAGAACACATGAACATTATAGCATATGCAATCGATCATATACCCGAAGCATATGGGATACGATTCATAATGTCTTACATAAAGACATGATACTTGACCAGTCTCTTTCTATAATGTTTCCATATATAGAATTTCCAATGTTGAAACATTTCAACATTACATTCATATATATATCCATGACTAAGTCCCATTAAAATTTCAATTTAAGCTTTTAGATTTGAAATGAAGTATGATTGCCCTCTCCCTTAAATCATTACCGTAGCGAAACAATATCCAAATTTTGCAACATTGCAACTTTGAAAATTTGTAACCTTTGTTTCCTGTAAATAGCATTGCTAACTTGCAACATTTAACATAATACTTACGCTCCCACTAGCATAACAATTATGTTCTTCCCTGCATAACAATTATGCTCCACTAGCTTTGACATGTACTCAGAAAACAGTTGGACTTCTAGAAATCAATACCTATTGACTTCCTTACTAAAGTTCATATTTCTGATACATGGCGCTTCGATAAGTCTCTATCTGGACTTCTCAAGCTCATACACCATTTACTAGATAGCTTAAGTGTGTGTTTAAACCTTTCAGAACTCATAACAATAAGTCCCAAATGTTTAAACTATTTTCCATTTCTCAGAATTCGAGCTATGAAAAGGGATGCCGTAATCATACTCGAATTTGAGAATGCAATCATCACAACCGCTAACTCTAATCCTTCAAAATCTACTAGTGAAAGCGTTTCTTCACAATCATTTTCATGAAGTAAAGAGAAACCTCTTACCACTTAGATTTTATGGTTTATGTGTTCCTATCCATGTGAAATTTTCATTTCCATCCACTATCATAAGACAAGGTTCATGAAAAATCTAAATTCATATGGACTGAACATGGTTGATCTCAATTTCTTTCCATCCGGCCGCACAAAGGCCTACAAGTGCTTCCGATTTATTGACCAGCTCACCCACACTCACCAATGTACTTTCACTGATCAAGGTGCTTTACCTTATGCAATCAAATGAGAACTCACATAACTCACATACATAGTCAATTTAACCGAAATGGGCATAGAAACAAGAATATGTCAACATGATAGGTTACAAACCTCAAGTCGTGTGTTAGTGATAAACAATAGGTTTATTCTTGATTAGTTCTTGAAGCTATTCAAGATCATTAAGACTCCCACTGACCTCTTGACATACAATATTCTCTTGTCAATAAACATTCCCTGACAAAAAAATATTTAAGAGTTAGTGCAGGTTCTTATCAAGAAAAGCTCTTCATATAATTGGTCTTAGTTGGTCTTTGTCTTATCTAATACATCATAACTACCAATTTCAAATGTGCATGAGTAAGAAAAGCTTTCTACTCCACATTTCATGATGTGTTATTAAACTACTTAGGATATATCACTCAAGACACAATCTTGGAGTACGACTCTAATACTTGATTTCAGAACAAAGTATGACTCACCTTCTTGATTTAACCATTTCAACAATTCTCGATTCCTCTTCTTAGTCTTACTTATGCACTAAGGTGTCCTTAGAGGATCAAGTGTGACATGGTTCCATAATCATTAGGATGATCATAAAACATGATACTAAAGTACTCTCCTTTCCTTTCAGATAGGAGAAACTTTTATCTTTTTGCCTAATCGATTCTTCTTATTTGTTCTGCTATACTTTGGAACTTTTCAAGGTATTAGAATTACACTTATACTTGTAAGCATAATCATATTTACCGAACCATTAGTAAATCATGATGAATAGCCTTTATCTTTCGTTGTGGTGGATCTGACCAGTGCACATCAATGTGTACTAGATCCTTTGATCTTTCACTTGACTTACATACATATGTAAACAAGGAATTAGTCTCAATTTCCTAAGTACCAAGATTTTCATTCATCACATGATTCAAATCATATGATTCCAAGTTTCTTTCCAATTGAAACTTGGGCGATGAGAATCTTTCCTTACTTATAAAATTACGACACTACCACAATTGATATAACTAAAAATCAATCATTTTCAATATTGCTATTGATAGGAACAATTTTCACAAATGTCAATGCAAGGAAACATAAAATAAGACAAAATCAAAATTTTCTTTATTTATAAAATGCGGAAAAAATGTCCTTACAACGCAAGTACAAATGAAAAATATGTTGCTAAATATTCCTAAGCAATCTATCATAACTCCTAAGCAGCAACTCAAAAATCTGATCATCGAACCATGCGATCGAAATCCATCTCTTCACGACCAGACTCAACTCACTCTTCCTTTAAGCTTCCTTTCTTTTCTTCGATCCTACAAAACATCGAAATTCAATCTTATCACATCATGTATTAAGAATCTATAAATAGGAACTTAATCGAGTTAGATAGTGGACTTACCTGAAGTAGAGTCATACATTTTGACTTTACCATCCATGCAATCCTTCAGGTAGATACGGCAGCTTCGCATCCAATGCCCCTTCTCTTGGCAATAAAAACAAACTGACTCTTTTGGAATGGTGCATGGGATTATCTCAGACCTGGCCTTTCTCTTATGATCAAATTTTTGACCATGGCCGATTTCTCTCCCTTACGAGAAGAAACCATTTCTGGACTATCACATTTTCCAATGTTGGGGTCCATGGAAACTTGTTTATGTTATTCAAAAAATGATCAAGTCTTCTGTTGCTAAATTTTATGTTTTTGAAACTAGTTTTTGAATAACAACCTAACCGAATGGAGTTATCATCCTTTAAGGTGGATCTGAACAGTCCATATCAATATGTATTAGATTTATTAGTCCTTCAATTAACTCACATAAACATGTGATCAATGAATTAGTCATACTTTTCCAATGAACAAGATTCTTATATACTATACAATGCAACTTGTACAACACTAGGTATATGTCCAATTTGTGATGAGATTTCTTTTCACTTGGTTGTAGCACCCGGTTTAGAAAGTGTTCGGTTGTGGCTTCGAAGGCCAAGGGTTTAAGCGTAATCTGACAATTCAGACTTTTATGGGTCTCGGGTTTACTCGGAAAGAAGAAAGGCTTGTGTATGGAGCTAGAAGCATAGGGATTATCTCCACCTTTTCGTGGATATAAAGTTCGTCGGAAACGGACTTAGAACGAAGAAGATATAATACTTTGAAGTTATTGTCGGTTTTAGTCCCTTATGGAGTTTTGTGACAAGGCAGCCGCATTCAGGCATTGAATGCATATGTATGTTAAGATGGGTATGCCCAACGTAAGCTGGGTTATGCCCAACGTATAATTTCATATGGACGCGGCTGCGGAGAGACGTACGCCCATCGTACGTTCAGAGTGTCCAAACCCTAATTTTAGGGCCAAGCACTATATAAAGAACATTAGGACTTAAACCCTAGCCCCTTATCAGCCTCCCCAACCTCAGAAAAACCATAGAACGCCTCATCCCTCCATTCTTGTGTGATTTTAATCTTAAGTAGCCTATCTTGGTGGTTTTAAGCTTGGAAGAAGAAAGAAGAAGTTGGCAAAGAAGAACTTGGGAAGCTTGAGCTCATAGATCCGGGATAACATCATCATTTGGGACTCTTTGGAGGTATAAAGTTCATAACTTTCCTCAAGTATGCTTAGATCTAGTGTAGTGTGGTTTTGAAGTCTTTTTGGTCCCAAGTATAGAACTTTTTGGTTCAAATCCGATTTCTGGACTTAGAGTTGCCACTCTCAGTTCTAAATGAGTCCCTAAGGCAAAAAGTTTCCATCTTGAATGTCTTAATGGGTCATGCATGAGATCTAGCTATTTCCATGTAACACCCATAAAATTTGAGCCAAATTAAAACTTTTTAATACTTTTTAATACACACACCAAAAGTCCAACAGTCAAGTAATGGTCCAAAGCCCAACATATGGCCCAATTTTCCAAATTGGGCCTAGACCTCTACATGGTATTTCCTTAAGGCCCATCCAACTATTTTAATCCAATTCCCATGGCCCAATATCACATACTCATGAAGGCCCAAACTATGGCCCAATTTTCCAAATTAGGCCTAACCCTTCATATGGGCCTTACCCTAAAGCCCATCAATATATTCTAGTCCATCTGATCATTCTTGGATGGTCTATTAATAATCCAATTGCCAAAGTCCAATAGGAAGGCCCAACTCAAGGCCCGAGAGAGATTAGGGCTTTCACATGAAATGATGATTAGGGTTAAGTGTTTCTTACTTAACCCAGTAAGGACTTAATCCATTAAGTCCAATATTGCCTTAGGTTAATTTGCCAATAATTATTATTTAATATTTCAAGTTATTAAATAATCTCGTGTGTGTCCCGATTATCCTCAAAATTAAGGTTTAAGCCATTAGGATTTTCCAAACCCAAATTAGAGTTTCCTACCCAATACTAACCCATTAGTCAACCCATTTAATTATTCTAATTAAAACGGGGTGTTACATTCCATGGAAGTATGTTGTCACATTTCATGTTTGGGCTTATTTGGTGGGTTGCAAGCCATCAAGTAAGCAATACTAACCCATTAGTCAACCCATTTAATTATTCTATTTAAAACGGGGTGTTACATTCCATGGAAGTATGCTGTCATATTTCATGTTTGGGCTTATTTGGTGGGTTGCAAGCCATCAAGTAAGCAACTTTATGGTTTAAGACGTTGAAGAAGACTTGGATCTGTGATTGTAGCTTCTAGAGTAAACTATTAAGAACTTAATGGGAAAGTGACTTAACAGGGGAGTAAGCTGAGCGTACATGCAGGTACGCCCATCGTATGCACCATTTAGCTTGTACACTTAGTGTACATAAGAGTACGCCCAACGTACTCATCAGATATGGGCTTGACGTGTTTTGGGCTTCGGATAGGGCCATGAATTGGATTTTGGTTCTTTGGGCCTTAGTGGGCCATCAAAAGTCAGATAATTTGGGCCAAGAATATGTTTGGGCTTGGGGTAAGGCTCACTAGAGGGATTGGGCCCAATTTAGCAAATTGGGCATTAGTGGACCACTAGTGGGCTTGGGAAGCCTACCTAGTGTTGGGCCTTTTATGTTATGGTTTTGGGCTTAGATATGGACCAAGTTGGACTAGGGGTAAAATGTTCATTTTACCCTAAGGAGGATTATTAAATTGGACTAAGTGATATTTCGGTATTGGTAGCTCGGGGAGCCGAAGGAGCAGCGGTTCGGGGAATTGCCAGTTAGCAACCAACAGAGTATCAGCAGGTCTTCAGCAGTGCGATGTGAGTCTCCTTACTGTGTGCATGGGTCTAAGGCCACAATGACGGCCCATTTAGTTTATGTATGGTAGGAAGACCTGGGGGTTAGCCCTAGGCATTGTATGATAGTATGTTTCCGGACCACGGTCCAATGTCGGGCGAGGCCTGAGGAAAGTTTATATGTATGTTATTCTAGACCAAGGTCCGATGCCAGGGCAAGCCCGAGGAATGTTAGTATGTTAGTTATACTTTCTTTCTGTGTGATACTTGTATGTGCCTGGTAGGGAGTTGAGTGTGGGCGAGGTCTCGTATCTCACTACTAGCTGAGCATGGACGGGGTTCCGTATCTCATTAGTAGCATAGTAGGGGCGGGGCCCAAGATAGGAGAGAAGTGAGTGTGGGCGGGGGCCCGTATCTCACTATCAGCAGGAGTATAGACGGGGATCCATGACTCATCAGTAGCAAGACATGGGCGAGGCCAAAGTTAGGAGAGGCCTTAGGATAGGAATACAGTAGAGTATGTTGCTTATGTTTTAGCATATTTATATGATTGTATGTGTATAGCGGGCGAGGCCCATAGACGGGCGGGGCCTAAGAGAGACAAATTTGTATACCGAGCGGGGCTCGATGCCAGGCGGGGCCTGATGCTGGGCGGGGCCTGATGCCGGAGCGAGTCCGATGCCGGGAAAGTCCCGATGCAGCGAGCAAGGGGCCTAGTATGTGTTTATATATATGGTATGTGGTAGTATAGGGAACTCACTAAGCTTCGCGCTTACGGTTTTCAGTTTTGGTTTCAGGTACTTCTAGTAGCGGAGGGAAGAGCTTGGGATGACTACATTGTACACACCATGATGTTTTAGCCTGGGATGTTTTAATCTGATATGATATATTTAGACATGATACTCTGATTAAATATGTTTTGAATAATTGGTTTGACAATTATGGTTTTTATTAAGGTTTTAAAATGAAAATTTTGGTCATGATTTTTGGGATGTTACATTGGTCAATAATGATAATACTGTAACGCCTGTAGATCTAGGCTAGTCAATTTAGAGATGATAAGAATCAAAAATGACTTTTTTATGGAAAATTATTTAGAAAGAGTAATCTTAACGAAGTTGTAGTATATGTTACAAGGATTCTGTACATATAAAGAACGCCGAAATCCGAGTTATAACAAAGAAGTTATGAACTGTCGAAGTTTCGCGATACAACCCACACGACACAGTGCGACGTAAATAGTGAATTTAGGTTAGAGTGATATTTGGCATTAGCGATCTAAATGAAAGTCGTAGAATATGTTAAACCGAGAGTCGTCTAAGTTTGAATTCATATGAGGAAGTTACGATTTTTCTAAGTTTCAGCTTAGCAATATCCAGCCCGAAGTTCGAATATGAGATCGAGTGATTTCTAGCCGAAAAGATCTAAACAAGAATCGAATATCTCATCAATAGTAGCACAACGGTGAAAAGACAGATGAAAACGGATGTCCGATGAAGAAGATATGATTTTCTAACAGAGTTTTTCAGTCCCGACCTACTAAAATAATATAATAAAAGTTAAAGTCAAAATTAGCTAACAGAGTCTAAACGAGAGTCATAGAGCATAATCTCACCTACGCGTGCATATAAATAACGTCGAAAACGGAGCTCGTATGCGTGAGATATGAATTTCTGAAGTTTAGAACGCAAACTTCGAGGTTGTGTCAGAGCTCACGAGGTAAGCACAGTGCTCACAACGTGAGCACAGACTGGACACCATCTAGAGCAAGTGGAAGAATGATGAACGCAATGACCTACTGTGCTCACGACGTGAGCACTAAAATCTCACGACGTGAGTACAGAAAATGGCCCTATAAATAGAAGTTGAAGGCTAGCCGAGTTTTGTTGCTCAATACCTCTCCTCTCTCCCATATTACATTGTTTTACGTGCAAAGAAGTACCCCTGAAGCCCCGGTATCATCCCGAGACCTGAAGCGAGTCCTGAAGCTCCGAATATCTCGAGAAGAAAAGAGTTCCCGAGCCGAAACTCTGCCTGCGAGAAGCCCGATCTTTGAAGATATTCCAGTTTTGTAACGACCCAAAAATCACGACTAAAAATTTCTTTTAAAAACATTACTAAAAATGGATTTATAAACAATGTATCTTAAGTCAAACATAACTTTTGAGTATTAAATTCAAAACACTTGTTTATTATCAGAGTAAACATTCCCAGGCTGACTAATCCATGGTGTGTGCCATGCGATCATCCCGAGCTCCTCCCTCCGCTCCCGGAAGTACCTGAAAACCAAAACTGAAAACCGTAAGCACGAAGCTTAGTGAGTTCCCACCTTACCACATACCGTGCATAACCACATACTGCACATACTGGGCCACGCCCGCTATCCGGGGCCTCGCCCCCTACTTCGGGCCTCGCCCGCTACAACGGCCCCGCCGCTCCAGGCCCCGCCTGGCTTCGAGCCCCGCTCGGGTACACATCTGTTTCACTTAGGCCTCGCCTGTCACAGGGCCTCGCCCACTAACATATAATAGCACATAAACATATCACATAACATTACATAAGCTAAACATATACTAACAACTCTTGCTCTAAGGCCTCGCCTATCTCTGGGCCCCGCCCGAGTCCTGCTACTGATGAGTCATGGAACCTCGTCCATACTCCTGCTGATAGTGAGGTTCGGGCCCAGCCCACCCTCACTCCTTTCCTATCATGGGCCTCGCCCCTGCTCTGCTGCTACTGAGATGTGGAACACCATCCACACTCTGCTATTGGTGAGATACGGGACCTCGCCCTCTCTCACCTCCCTACCAGGCACATACAAGTATCACACAGACAACAAGTATAAACTATCACGTAAATCGCTCCTTGGGCACCCGCCCTCCGTCATTGGACCTCGTCCAAATATCACACTAGCATACTGTGCCTAGGGCTAACCCCCGGGTTTTCTACTCATAGCTACATGGGTCGGCATTGTGGCCGTAGACCCATTCATACAAAGGGAAACTCACCTGATACTGCTGAACTGCTGCTGCCAACCCCTTTGACCGCTACCTGACCGCTAACTCTGAACTGCTGCTCCACTAGCTCCCCGAGCTACCAATAACAACCCAACACTTAGTCTAACTGACCTCCAAAGGTCAACCAAGTCAACTCTGGTCAAAGTCAATGTCCTGGTCAAAGTCAACCTCCCAGGTCGACCCCACTCGCCGAGTCACCCTACTGACTCGCCGAGTTCATAAATCCAGAGTCCTTCCACTCGCGACTCTACTCGCCGAGTCAGCCCCTGACTCGCCGAGTCTACTGATTCCCGATTCCTGTCCTGACCAACACACTGAGTCCTGGCTCGACTCGCTGACTCGAGTCTTAACTCGAAGGGTTTAGGACCACTCGACCTGACTCGCCGAGTCTAAGAACAGACTCGCCGAGCACACGGCAATCTTCATCCAACTCGCCGAGTTCATGCCTATCTTCATCCGACTCGACGAGCTGTTCATCCCACTCGTCGAGTTCCCCCTCATCTTCAAGCTACTCGCCGAGTCCACTCGAAGGACTCATCGAGTCCACTAAGATCCACTTACATGCAGAGGACTTCCGAGTCATGCATGAACTCCAAACTGTAGATCTACCCTCCCCAAGTCTATTTCCCACGTAAAGTTGCAAACTTTACGTGTAGAGAGTGAGATCTAGGCAAAATACACCCATAGCTAGGGTTTTGGACCAAGAGACTCCAATTTCCACCCAATGGCTGATACTTTATGGGATTCCATACCAAAACAAGCATGGATCTGAGGTAGCAACCTCAGATCTGGACCTCAAGCTCAAGATTGGTCTTAAACATGGCTTAAAAGCCCCAAACTCATAACCAAGGAAAATCTGGAGGAGAGAAACGAGTAATACCTTCCAATGCTCTGAAATGCTCCCCAAACTTCGGATCCAAGACCACTCCTTGATGCTTCAAAGATTCCCACTCCTTCTTCTTACTTGAAACTACTCAAAAATGGCTAATAGCTTGAATGAACACAATGGGGGCTTAAGGTGCGGCGTTCTGGGTGTGAGAGGCTGTAAAGGAGCCCTAAGAAGAAGATTGAGATGCTTAAATAGGCTCCAAGCCCCGGATTTAGGGTTTTCCTCGCACAGACCAGACTCGCCGAGTCCACTTGGCCGACTCGTCGAGTTGGTCACTTTCTTATCGACCCGGATCCCGCTCCGACTCGCCGAGTCCTTCCTTGGACTCGTCGAGTCCCTCTTAAATTGAGGGTTTCCTTTACTTTCTTGGCTTTCAAAATCCTGGGTGTTACAACTCTCCCCCACTTAAACTGAACTTCGTCCTCGAAGTTTACCATGGCCCACCGCCTGCGATCTGCCTCCAATACCCAACACCAGCCGCCTACCTGCGCTGGTCTTCCACCGAATACTGCACTGAACCCGCAGAGGTTCTCCACTTCTTTCCTTGTGCAAATCCCTTGCCTTCCCAAGGCAAAGCCTCATAACCGACTTTTCCTTTGACACTGTGAAGGTCCTATCCTTCACTAACTCCATCACCTCCCTGTTATTCCCAGAACGGGTCATCACCGTCAGCACTCACTGACACTCCTTCCTGCCAACACTTGGTGTCGAGCACCCCTCGACTCAACTAACTGAACTCCACCATACGCTGCATACCCGCACTGCCACCGACTGGCAATTCAGCTAATCCTCGACTGACTTCCTGATAACTGGGACCGCCCTAGTCCCTACCAACCTTTCAATGACCGGATTACCGGTTCCCACCGGTAGCTAGTCCCAACACCACCACTGGTCGCTCTCAGCGACTCCCAAAGAAACCTCGACCACCTATAACTGCTCAAACAATCCTGCCATCCAGGCACCACAAACCTGGGATCCCCGATCCCCCTATCTTGACACTAGAGTCCTTACCAGGTCCCACCTGGGCTGCTAGAACTCACGGGCCTCGCCCTCGGGTCTCACCCAACCATACTACTGAGTAACCCTGCTCCCAGGTCTCATCTACACTGCTGATCTCATACGGGCCTCGCCCACGGGTCTCACCCAACTATATCCTGGAGCGGCCTCTCCCAAGGTCTCACCTCTCTAGGGCTACACAGGCAACTCCCTACTACTCTCGTCCACTACCCCTTCCTGATCCCTACCTGATCACTAGGAGATAAAGGGCCTCGCCCCGACTCCGCTAACGAAACTACTAAGGAGTGCTACGGCTTACCCGTAGTCTTACATCACCAACCATTACCATCCCACGTGCTAGCTGATATGGAGTTTTGCAAACTCCCAACCTGAAATCCTCAATCCATCAAACGTTGAACTACTTCTTTTCCCTCTCGGAGGTCACGTACTCGTTCTGGGTCTGCGTACTCCTTTCTAGGCACACCTGGAGGATTCTCCCCCACTCCGATCCTGCTTATCCCTTGCTGCTCAACACACAGGAAATCCCGATCCTTGCTACCATTCCATAACCCATCTATTGAGGAACCCAAGCCCGCCATAGCTAGGGATTTAGCCAATCCACCACAATCACTGCACCACTCTAAACTAGCGAAACGTACCAAATCCCTCCCAAGCATGCTACAGTTACTGCATCCTTCGAAACCTTATTCAATAGAGCACATCCCCCTAACTACCATACAAATATCCAAGGTATGCAGATGGCATATAACTCGATCACAATCAACCAATCAAAATAAAATACTCATACCGATACTGATGCAGAACCATAACAATGAAATCATACACAAAATAACAGAACTAAGAATGGAAATTGCATACCTGCAACGTCCGGCGATGCTCGCGTCTCCAAAGTCGTCATCTGGAAAGCCCTGCTCCCCGCTGCAGGTGCCTCTACCCGGCCCTGACGGCCATCTGCTATCCTCAAGGTTGCAGGGGCGGGTGCCATCACCCGTCCTGCTAAAGACAAACTGGGGCACTGGGCCTTCTTGTGCCCCCGCTGGTTGCAATGAAAACATATCATGTCTGATCCCTGCGCGGCGGTAACAGTACAATCCCTGCTAAAATGACCAGTCCGACCGCACTTGAAGCAGCCAGCCTCACCACCGCTACCACTCCTGCACGCGCCCCCGTGCGCCCTGCCACACTTTCCGCACCGACTGCGGTCCTGATGATCCCTCGATCACGAATCTGATCCCTTGGGCCTTTTGCCCGAACCCGCTGATACCTGAACCTCATCCGGCTTCCTCTTCCGAATCTGCTCCAAATCAATTTCCCTTTCCCTAGCCCGAGAAATCATATCTTCCAGCGTCTTACAGCTGGACCTGCTCACGAACTCCCTGATGTCGTCCCTCAACATCTCATGGTACCGAGCCTTCTTCATCTCCTCATCCGCTACATACTGCGGTACAAGAAGAGCCCTCTCCCTGAACTTGGCGGTGATCTCCGCCACAGTCTCAGTAGTCTGCGTCAAATCCTGAAACTCTCGTGCCAGTTGCTGCACCTCAATAATCGGCGAAAACTCCGCCCTGAACCTGGCCGAGAAATCGCTCCAACTCATCGCGTCCAACGCGGCATCATCCCCCAAAGCATGACCAATCTCCTCCCACCAGTCCCTCGCTCTGTCCTTCAGAAGACAGGAGGCGAGTCTAACCTTGTCCCCCTCGGGACACTTGCTCGTACGAAAAGCGTTGGCAACATCAGCCAACCATCTGCTGCTAGCAATGGGGTCCCTAGCTCCATGATAATCTGGTGCCCCGCAGGCTCTGAACTCTCGAAATGTCAAGGTACGCGCTCCCACCAATGCCATCATCTCAGTACGGAAGGCTCCCAGCCTCTCCTCCAAGATCTCCAGTATGCCCTCCTTGACCGTGCCAAAGATCACATGAGTCTGAGCTAGAATACTGCGCGTAACCTCCTCTGATATCAACTCCCTCATCCGCTCCTCGAGCTGCTCGGTCCCTGAACCCGAGCCTGATCCCTCTCCGGCGCCTGATCCGCCCGCTGGTCTCTCTCGCAATGTCACCATGCTGAAAATATACCACAACCACATCAGAAAACAGAAATATCTCCAGGGATCATTGATACTACAACTAGCTTCCTGGTCTTTTCTCAGCCTTTCTTGATTCGAGTACGGATCCTATGCTTCCAGTAGTACGGGCCCATACTACCTTCCACATCTATCCGTACTTTCTTCAAGAACTGCCCTGACTCCCCCAAGTCACTTCTACTACTACTGATCTCTGCTACTCTCATCCTAGGCTTGCCCCAGGGAAACCTCTGACTCAACTCAAACCAGTCCTCAGCTGCTGAAGGTCTCCTTGTGTTGCCAATTAGCCATCACCTGAATACCATCACATGTGACTAGGCTCAGATAATCCTTCAAGTATAAGACTCGTTCCTACAACGGTTGGACTCAAACAAGAGCTGCGCAATAGGACCAAGTCCAACACTCTGAGATTATTCAACCCTGATCACATGTGGCGTGTCGTATCCACCTAATGGCTAACTCCCATCACTCAGAATCCCATAATGCACAAAGCAAGCATCATTCGGTCAAGGGAAAATCTAACCATAACATACTCAAGCAATCATATCCACATAGCAAGAACCTGAACTAGCATGCAACACAAACTCATAAACTCAGGCATAACCTAAACAGGCTATCCTACTACTGTCTAATCAGCACTATCATGCAGCTCAAAAGCACAAATAACAGGCACATAAGGCATCATCCCTAGATCCTTAGTCCTATTCTAGCATGTTGTTCTATCAACTGATAATCATAACATAAACTTGTATGGGTATTTTGGGGTACTTACTTGAGCTCGGTTGATTGCATGCACCACACCTTTTTCTCTTTTCAAAGTTCTTTTCTTTCTGGATTCTTTTTGCTTTTCTAAAACTGTTTTTCATTCTCAAAATTCTTTTTACAAATAAAACTGTCTTTTCACATTTTGAAAACTTTTCATCCGACCCCTCAGTTTGAGTTCAGGCACACCAGAGAGTATGCCTGAATCCCTCAAACCAAGGCTCTGATACCAACTTGTAACGACCCAAAAATCACGACTAAAAATTTCTTTTAAAAACATTACTAAAAATGGATTTATAAACAACGTATCATAAGTCAAACATAACTTTTGAGTATTAAATTCAAAACACTTGTTTATTATCAGAGTAAACATTCCCAGGCTGACTAATCCATGGTGTGTGCCATGCGATCATCCCGAGCTCCTCCCTCCGCTCCCGGAAGTACCTGAAAACCAAAACTGAAAACCGTAAGCACGAAGCTTAGTGAGTTCCCACCTTACCACATACCGTGCATAACCACATACTGCACATACTGGGCCACGCCCGCTATCCGGGGCCTCGCCCCCTACTTCGGGCCTCGCCCGCTACAACGGCCCCGCCGCTCCAGGCCCCGCCTGGCTTCGAGCCCCGCTCGGGTACACATCTGTTTCACTTAGGCCTCGCCTGTCACAGGGCCTCGCCCACTAACATATAATAGCACATAAACATATCACATAACATTACATAAGCTAAACATATACTAACAACTCTTGCTCTAAGGCCTCGCCTATCTCTGGGCCCCGCCCGAGTCCTGCTACTGATGAGTCATGGAACCTCGTCCATACTCCTGCTGATAGTGAGGTTCGGGCCCAGCCCACCCTCACTCCTTTCCTATCATGGGCCTCGCCCCTGCTCTGCTGCTACTGAGATGTGGAACACCATCCACACTCTGCTATTGGTGAGATACGGGACCTCGCCCTCTCTCACCTCCCTACCAGGCACATACAAGTATCACACAGACAACAAGTATAAACTATCACGTAAATCGCTCCTTGGGCACCCGCCCTCCGTCATTGGACCTCGTCCAAATATCACACTAGCATACTGTGCCTAGGGCTAACCCCCGGGTTTTCTACTCATAGCTACATGGGTCGGCATTGTGGTCGTAGACCCATTCATACAAAGGGAAACTCACCTGATATTGCTGAACTGCTGCTGCCAACCCCTTTGACCGCTACCTGACCGCTAACTCTGAACTGCTGCTGCACTAGCTCCCCGAGCTACCAATAACAACCCAACACTTAGTCTAACTGACCTCCAAAGGTCAACCAAGTCAACTCTGGTCAAAGTCAATGTCCTGGTCAAAGTCAACCTCCCAGGTCGACCCCACTCGCCGAGTCACCCTACTGACTCGCCGAGTTCATAAATCCAGAGTCCTTCCACTCGCGACTCTACTCGCCGAGTCAGCCCCTGACTCGCCGAGTCTACTGATTCCCGATTCCTGTCCTGACCAACACACTGAGTCCTGGCTCGACTCGCTGACTCGAGTCTTAACTCGAAGGGTTTAGGACCACTCGACCTGACTCGCTGAGTCTAAGAACAGACTCGCCGAGCACACGGCAATCTTCATCCAACTCGTCGAGTTCATGCCTATCTTCATCCGACTCGACGAGCTGTTCATCCCACTCGTCGAGTTCCCCCTCATCTTCAAGCTACTCGCCGAGTCCACTCGAAGGACTCGTCGAGTCCACTAAGATCCACTTACATGCAGAGGACTTCCGAGTCATGCATGAACTCCAAACTGTAGATCTACCCTCCCCAAGTCTATTTCCCACGTAAAGTTGCAAACTTTACGTGTAGAGAGTGAGATCTAGGCAAAATACACCCATAGCTAGGGTTTTGGACCAAGAGACTCCAATTTCCACCCAATGGCTGATACTTTATGGGATTCCATACCAAAACAAGATGGATCTGAGGTAGCAACCTCAGATCTGGACCTCAAGCTCAAGATTGGTCTTAAACATGGCTTAAAAGCCCCAAACTCATAACCAAGGAAAATCTGGAGGAGAGAAACGAGTAATACCTTCCAATGCTCTGAAATGCTCCCCAAACTTCGGATCCAAGACCACTCCTTGATGCTTCAAAGATTCCCACTCCTTCTTCTTACTTGAAACTACTCAAAAATGGCTAATAGCTTGAATGAACACAATGGGGGCTTAAGGTGCGGCGTTCTGGGTGTGAGAGGCTGTAAAGGAGCCCTAAGAAGAAGATTGAGATGCTTAAATAGGCTTCAAGCCCCGGATTTAGGGTTTTCCTCGCACAGACCAGACTCGCCGAGTCCACTTGGCCGACTCGTCGAGTTGGTCACTTTCTTATCGACCCGGATCCCGCTCCGACTCGCCGAGTCCTTCCTTGGACTCGTCGAGTCCCTCTTAAATTGAGGGTTTCCTTTACTTTCTTGGCTTTCAAAATCCTGGGTGTTACAAGTTTCACCGAAGAATACTACTCTTAGAGCCGTAGTACTGTCCGATCATCTTCTGATCAAGTGAGTGGATAGTCCCTTTCATATACACGATTATAATACAAATATTGATGAACGTATTTGATATATGATATGAGTGAGTCTGTTGTTACTTTCTTTTAACACATAAATACGAAGTATTTTCTATGAAATACGTGTTATGTGTTATATATTGTTTGTTTATATGATATGGGTGTGGAATGGATGTTTTATATAGTTTTTAAATGAGCTAAACTGTATATGTATTTTGTATCTAAAAATATGTTGGGTAGAACATGGGTAGATGAACGATGAGAGATGAAAGATGGTATGAGTAAACATCGATAGTTATGGACCTAGCACCTGTTAGAGAAGAACTTTGGTAGCTACGGATTAAGGTATAGTTAATTGTCCCTATTCTGGGAGTATGGGTTGGGCACAGTTATTGATCCGGGAGTATGGATCAGATCAGGATTTAGGTATAGTTAATTGTCTCTGTTCCGGGAGTATGGATTAGGCACAGTTATTGATCCAGGAATATGGATCCGATCAAGAGGTTAATCTAGATCTGGGAGTATGGATCGGATATACCAGATCTGCGAGTATGGATTTGGTAGAGAGGTTAGTTTTAGCTCCGGGAGTATAGATTTGGTAGAGAGGTTAGTTTTAGATCCGGGAGTATGCATTTTGTAGAGAGGTTAGTTTTAGATCCGTGAGTATGGATTTGGTAGAGAGGTTAGTTTTAGATTCGGGAGTATGGATTGGGTAAAGAGGTAAATTGTGATACGAGAGTATGGATCGTTTCGTTGTGAAGATCGACGGGGTGGGATAAGTGTTGCTTGTGTATAGTGAAATTGTATATGTTTGTGAGTTTTAATATATATATATATATATATATATATATATATATATATATATACACACAACATTATGGGTTGAACACCCTATATGCTCACCAGGCTCCCAAGACTGACCCACTCAGTTTTCTTTGTATTACAGGTAATGGCACAAGAGTATAAGTTGGTGGACTTGACGAGAGATTTTTGATAATAGACCAGTAGTTGTAAATAACTGTTTTAAGGTTGAATTATACTGTTTATGCTTTTGGTCTGTATCGGAACATGACATCCCGAGGTTTTATTATTTAATGAAAATACATTCTCTTTGAGAAATGTTTTGATAAATTTTATCATATTTTGTTTTGGGAACGAATCCCGCAACTCTTTTAATCAAATGATTACTTTGATTTTATAAAACAAAGCATAAACAAATCGGTCTTTTCTAGCCGTGAATTTGGGGATGTCACAAATACAACAAGTGATATCATAAGAATCAGATCCACAATTAATATTGCTAATATCAGATATGTAACCAACACTTTCATAAATGACATTGCAAGGAAATATAAATAAGGCAACCAAATAAACCAAAATTTCACTTTATTTAAAATAAACGAAAATTTGTAACTTGTCCTTATAACACATGAAATGATAAACTATGTTTCTAGACATATCCTGAAAGTAATAGGAATCTATTAAATTATCCCAATGCCTTAGTAGTAGCTCCAAATTCTAATCTTTGAACCATGTGACCAAAGACCATTCCTCATGATCAGGTTTAGCTCACCTTTTTCAAGCTTCCTTCTTTCTCTTAGCTCCTTTAATACTATCAAAATGTAATCATCACATCATGTATTAACATTCTATGAATAGGAACCTATAAAACAATGGAGTCAGATAATGGATGTACCTAAAGTAGAGTCACACGACTTGACTTTACTATCTCTAAGATATTTCATGTATTTTAGGCAGCTTTGTTTCTAATGTCCCTTCAATTGGTAGTAAAACAAATGGACTCTTTGGGATCAACACATGGAACGATCCCAAAACTAGTCATTTCTCTTTACCATATGATCAAACAGTTTGATCTTGGATGACCCCTTTCCATTGGGAAGAGAGATATTTTCTGGACCACCATTGTCATCATTGTCAATGTCCATGGAAACCTTGGACATAGACCCAGTAAGCATTTTTGCTTTAGATGTGCTCTTAAGCATTCCTGCTTCAACAATAATCAACATTTGGTTCAAATCAATTAGGGTCACATCGAGATTCCTCATATGAAAGATTTTAACAAACTAACCATGTGACTTAGGAAGCAAGAGAAAAAAATTAATGGCTTTCTCCCTTGGGAAAACGACACCCAATCTATCAAACTTATAAATGTACGATTTCTTTTCAGAACATGCGTATATACAAAGTTTCCATCTTGATGATTACACGCCAATAGGGATTGGGTAGTGTTGTGTCTTTCAACTTGAGGAAAACATGACATTGGGAGAGACACCGGAGGTGGAGGTGGAAGAGAGATGATCTCTAGTTCCATCATTTCCTAAAGAAGGGAAAACAATTTCACCTTGACTTGAAATTGGAGGACCATCTCTACAAGATTGAGGAAAACTATCTCCTTAAAAATGAGAAAGGCCATTTCTATCTTCATAAGATATTTTAAAATAGAAAAAAAGAGAATTCAAGTTAGTTGAGTTTAATCCTTAATTATTAACCCATAAAATTAAATAAAGGTTGGGATCCATATTTTCAATTTGAACTTTGAAGAGGAATGTCATAATCAAATTCAAATCTATTTTAGGTAGGTAAGGCTTTTACCAATTCCAATCTTAAAAAACTCCTAGATCCTTTGAGATTCATTGATTCTTATCAAAGACATGTTTAATCTCGGATTATGCTCTCACTTTTGTGACTAGGATTCCGAGGATCACAAACGAGATGTGAATAACCATGCAAACCTTGATGTCATTTATAATCTTCCATTGATGTACCGGTTAACCACACATGCTCCATCAACAATGATAATTTTCAAGATGTCCATCATATCTCTTTATAGTCCCTATTAGTGTGCCAGTTAACTACACATGCTCCATTAATGACATATAAAGCATGATGAGTGTTTTCATGGATTAACATACTTTTCATATTCTCCCTTAAGTAACTAAGAGTGGGTTTTTAAAAATAGTTCTACTACTTTAATAGAATTATACTTTTAATGAAGTTAATGTCCTATCGGATTCGTTCTGCTAACGACCCTCCACCAAACAAGGAAGCGGTGGGTGAGAGTGGACACCCATTCAACTACAATTTTATAGGCAGTTTCCTTATACCCCCTTCAGAGTTTAACTTTGTGAATGAGGCATACTAGCGATCTGACTGACTTGTGTTATACATATATTATATTAATCTTTTAATTATATAGTATAAGGTGTATTTTAAAACTTCTCTGAAATACTAGGTTTAAATTTAAATTTTTGAAATTAACATAAAAAATTAATTTAATTTAAAATTAAACCAATTAAGATTTAATCTTTATCGTTTAGTTAAAAATTAATTAAATTAATTTAAATCTCATGAGGATTAAATAATTATTTACTACTAACTATTAATCAAACAATTTAAATTTAATCATAATCTAATCCCTACTAAAATTTCCAAAAACAAGAGTATTGGGGTTATCCAATTTTAATTATTCTATTTTAACTAATTGTAACACATGTTCCAGGTATTATTTAATTTATCTAATCTTTTAGGGTTTTTTGCATGGAGTCGGCGAGTTGGGGTGCTCCAACTCATCGAGTAAAGACTAGCATGGGTACGTGGGATTTGAATGCTACTCGACGAGTCGGAAGGCTCCGAGTCGATGGGTAGGTGTTGTAGAGAGAAACCCTAGTTTGCAGGGGTTTGCACCATATTTAAAGGACTTATTGCTCATTTGTAGCCTCCCTCGTCTTCCTTTCAACCCAGAAAGAAACCCTAGCCGCATAGTTGAGCTTCCTTAAGTGTGTGTGAGCCTTAAAGAGTGAAACTTGTGCCTTTGTGAAGGATTTTGGAGCTTGAAGAGGAAGGAGCAAGAAGAGAAATAGTAGATCTGACATCTACTCTGTATTGGCCATCATCTTGAGGTATAAAGTCGTTACCTTGAACTCTAATTGCTTAGATCCCTTTTCTTGGAGGTAAATGGCCATTTTTGGTGCAAAATGGAGTCAAAATCAGATTTGGATTTATCACAAGGAAATGGTTCCAGATCTGGACCTCTCTAGGTCCCCAATGACATAAAGTTGCTCAATTTATATAACTTAGCCCCTTTCCATGCACTAAAACCTTGTAGGAAGCTGAGTTTTGATGTTATAGCCTTGGAGGGCCTTGTATGCATGTAAAGTTTGCAACTTTACGTGGTATCTGCACTAGGGGAGGTTGGATATGAAGTTTGGGACCTTAGATCCCATTGAAAAGGACTGATGGAAGTCGTCAAGTCCCTTAGCTGAGTCGACGAGTCGGGGTAGGGTTTGCCCGTTTCTGAGCTTTAGATGAGTACAGTGAAGGATTAGGGTTTTGGTCTGAACGAACTTCGGTTTTCTGTACATTTGATGAACTCGACGAGTCACTAGGGCGACTCAGAGAGTTGATGCAGGATTCAGAGAAATGGACTTAGGAGGAACTTGGCAAGTTGCTAGATGCACTCGACGAGTTGAGGTCAACAAGGACTGTTGACCTTGACTGTTAACCTTGACTTTGACCAGGGTTGACTTTGATCTTAGCTTGTCAGTTCAGCATTCGAGAGGCGAGTCGTCTCACCATACCAATAGGTCTAAGGCACCAAGGTTGGCCCATTTTATGATATGTGGTACATTAGCTGAAGTAGTGATATGTGGTATGATAGTTAGCAATATGCTAAGTGGTATGCTATTGATTATGTGATATTTGCATGGTAGACCCCGGGGGGAGCCCGTGGCAGTTGAATATAAGACCATGTGGGGGAGCCCATGGTATTCCTAGGTAAAGACCATGGGGGAGCCCATGTCATGAAGGTATAAGACCGTGGGAGGAGCCCGCAACATCCTTATATGTTTATGTACGAGTTATGTAGTATGATAGATACTTCTGTGATGTGATATGCTAGTTGATTATTATGTAATAGCATGGAAGACCCCGGGGGGAGCCCATGACAGTTGGTATATAATACCATGTGGGGGAGCCCATGACATTCCTAGGTAAAGACCATGGGGGAGCCCATGACATGAAGGTATAAGACCGTGGAAGGAGCCTACGACATCCTTATATATTAGTATGCATGGCTTATGTGATATATGTAGCATTTATAGCTAATATGATATGTGTTATGTGGATTGTGTGTGGGTACATTTGAGCCTAAGGGCAAGGGCAAGGCTTGATAGTGTGGCATGCACTCTCTAATGCATTTTTATGGAACACTCTAATGTTTGGAAATACTATTGTTATGGATATGAATTTGAAAACAATTATATTGAGCTTTCATGGTTTATGGGAAAGTGTTTGACTATTTAAAAATGAAAATTTTCTTTTGAAAAATTGGGTTGTTACACTAATTAAAACAATAATTATCAAATAAGGAAACCCTAAGTTCCCTCTAAGTAATCGAAAATAGGGAGGAGGCTAGGGTTTCTAAAAACCTTGTAAAAATCAAAAAACCTAAGGGTGGAGGCTAGGGTTTCAAGAACCTTAGCAATTTTCGAAAATGCCTCCATTAGGGTTTAGTTTCTATAAACCTAATTTTGATCTATTCAAATTTGTGCAAGGTCAATGAGAACAATGACTTTGATACCACTGATGGGTTTTATATAATACAAAAAATCTATTTTTGGCGAAAAAACATAAACCTTAAATTCACGTGAACCCTAAAGGATCTATGTTCTCACTATGATTTGCAAAGAACTATTGAATATCAAGAACCCTAGAAGTCTGTTACTATTTTGAAAATTATCAAAGGGTTATAGAAATTACATACCTTTTGTTTATGATATTAAATAAACAATGATTCCTTCTTGATCTAGCTTTAGAAAGAAAGCACCAGAAATCTTGTGCCTCTAATGGCTCGCACCCAAAACCTAGTAAATTGTAGACCGAAGAGGAGAGAGGAGAGGATAAAAGATTTTTGTTTCTACCTCTTGTAGAAGGGATGGACGAAATTATGAACCCTTAGGAGGGTTTATATAGGTGATAAGGAGGCTAAGGATAAGGCAGTTTCATTAGATAACTCTTATCCCTTTTGCTTTCCCCGTAAGGCGTCCAGGTTTTCTTAGGCTGTGTTTGGCGCGCCACAGCTAGCTGATAAGCTAGCTTATTTTTCGAGTTTTTTTTATGTTGTCGTGTTTGGTAAGCCAAAAAGTAGCTTATAAGCTAGCTTTTTGAAAAGCTACTTAGACTAGCTTTTTAGGAGCTTTTTTTAAAATTTTGCAAATACACCCCTTAATTAATTATAGAAACACATATTCTTACATGTCATTTTATGTAATTTTATATATTTCAGCTAGTTTTACCAAACGTTATTTTTTATCAGCTAGCTTTTCAGCTATCAGATAGCTTTTTATTTAACAGCTAGCTTTTCAACCATCAGCTAGCTTTTCAGCTAATAGCTAGCTTTTCAGCTAGTCCGCCAAACATAGCCTTAGAATCCAAGAAAAGCTATAGAAACCATCTAGAAACCCTATAACCAACTAGAATTTCATCCCTCCTCCTAGGGAGGTTCTAGAATTGTTCATGTTCAACTTTTGAACATTATCACCTTTAGTCCTTCCACTTTTAATTAATCCAATTAACCACAAAATTAATTCCAATTAATTTCTGATTAATTCTTAGTTAAATAGTACTATTTCCAATTAATATAGTATTTGTAACCCCCGTAGATCCGGGCTAGTCAATTTAGAGACGATAACCGTCAAAAATGACTTTTTAATGAAAGATTATTTAGGAGTAATCTTAAATAAGTTGTAGTATATGTTACAAGGATTTCGTACATATAAAGAACACCGAAATCTGAGTTATAACGAAGAAGTTATGACCTGTCGAAGTTTCGCGACATAACCGGAACGACACAGTGCGATGTAAATAGTGAATTTATGATCGGGCGATATTTGGACCAAGTGATCTAAACGAAATTCGTAGAATATGTTAAACCGAGAGCGTTCATAAAAGACGTCCAAATCTGACTTCGTATGAGGAAGTTATGATTTTTCTAAGTTTCAACTTAGCAGTGTGCAGTCCGAAGTTCGAATATGATATCGAGTGCTTTCTAGCGAAAACAATCTAAACGAGAATCGAAGGTCTCGTCGATAGTAGTCCAACGGTAAAAAGACAGACGAAAACGGACGTCGGATGAAGAAGTTATGAGTTTATAACGGAGTTTTCCTGTCTCGGCCTACTAAATATAATATAATAAAAATATAGTCAAAATTTGCCGATGAAGTCTAAATGAGAGTTGTAGAGCATAATCTCACATTCGCGTGGGGGTATAAAGAACGTCGAAAACGGATCTCGTATGCGAAAGATATGAATTTCTAAAGTTCGAGACACGCTTACCAAAGGGGGAACGCCCCGCGTTCAGAGCCCAGAGCCTGTCCCATCGCATGTCAAGTCCGAAGTTCGTAAGCCATGACGCACAGCGGAACGCGCTGCGTTCGGAGGCCAGACCCCCTATAAATAGGATGCGAGTCCAGCCGAATTGGTTGCTCATTTCTTTCCTTTCACTCCCTTATTCTTCCTTTTTCTTGGCAAGCTGTACCCTTGAAGCCCCAATATCAATCCCGACACCCGAAGCGAGTCTCGAAGCCTCGAAGATCCTGAGAAAAAAGTTTCTGAGCCAAAACTCTGCCCACGAGAGGCCTGGTTTTCATGGAAGCATCCCGGTTTCACCGAAGAATACTATATTTCAAGTCGTAGTGTTGTCCGATCATCGTATTATCAAGTGAGTGTGTACTTACTTTCTTCTAACACATAAATAAGAAGTGTTTGCTATGAAATACGTGCTATGTGTTTATATATTGTTTGTTAATGTGAGATGGGTATGGATTTGATGTATTATACAGGTTTTAAATAATTAAAAATGTATGTGTATTTTACATCTACAAGATAAATGTTGGGTAGAACATGGGTAGATGATGAAATAGTTGTTGGATTAGTTTCTAAGTTCATAACTATTTTGGTATGTACTTGACCCGATTATGAGCATGGTCCTTTTGGGTTGCCTTCACCATAGCAATGTGTAGAATGAATTAAGGAGAGAAAGGTTTAATTATGATTTACTAATATATTATGAGAATAATATATTAAAGGAGAAATCATATTGTTTAATTAATATTAGTCAAGAATTAATAAAGAATTAATTTTGTGGCTAAAAGAGATTAATTAAACTTTGGGGACTGGAATTGTAATTATAAGATAATTGCAATTGGGCTATGGATTGCTTTAGAATAAAGGTTGGACGAAATCTATGGGGAGCCCATATGATTTTCGTCCAAGAGGTATTCTAAAGGGAGTCCATGGACTGCTTAGGGCTTAAGCAGTCAAATTAGGGTTTCCTTGTTAGATAGTCCTAATAGCCTACCTATTTAAGGACCCCCTAAGCCCCAAAAACGTGGTGAATGATTCCTTAGGGTTTCTAGACAAATTTTGGTGCCTCCTATCTCCTCCTTCTTCATCCTTATTGCTTATGGCGTTTGTGACTCCATTAGAGGTGCAACACTTGAGGCACTAAGCTTTCTGAAGCCAATTACAAGAAGGAATAGATTGTTATTGCTACATAACAATCAAAGGTAAGATCTAAACCCTATTATTATGTTAATTCGATTACATGTATGTTAGATCTAGGGTTTATGAGCTTTGGATGATTATTGCATGTATATTTAGATAAACCTAGATCCAAAGTTTAGGGTTTTACATGTGTACCATAGTATAGACCCTGGCGACTATGAGACATAGTGCCTATGAGACGTAGTGCCTATAGTATAAACCTTGGTGACTATGAGACGTAGTGCCTATAGTATAAACCCTAGCGACTATGAGATGTAGTGCCTATAGTATAAACCCTGGTGACTGTGAGACGTAGTGCTTATAGTATAAACCCTGGCGACTATGAGACATAGTGCCTATAGTATAAACCCTAACGACTATGAGACGTAGTGCCTATAGCATAAACCTTGGCGACTATGATACGTAATGTCTATAGTATTAACCTTGGCGGCTATGAGACGTAGTGCCTATAGTATAAACCTTGGTGACTATGAGATGTGGTGCCTATAGTATAAACCCTGGCGACTATGAGACGTAGTGCATATTGTATAAACCCTGGTGACTATGAGACGTAGTTCCTATTGTATAAACCCTGGCGACTATGAGACGTAGTGCCTATTGTATAAACCTTGGCGACTATGTGACGTAGTGCCTGTTGTATGAACCTTGGTAGCCATGGAATTTGGATAAATTCCTTAGGTCAATCCTTAGGAATGAATGAATGAAGGATAGTTGATTCTTAGGGTAAATCCTTAAGAAATAAAGGAGATAATGGGGATGGGTAATTGGGTTGATTGTTTAATGATTAAATTTAATAATTATATTATTGTGGGTTGAAAACCCTATGTGCTCACCAGGCTCCCAAGCCTGACCCACTCAGTTTTCTTTGCATTACAGGTAATGACACAAGAGTATAAGTTGGTGGACTTGACGAGAGATTTTGGATTATAGATCAGTAATTACAAATAACTGTGGTAAGGTCTATTTTATATTGTTTATGCTTTTGGTCTGTATCGGAACATGACATCCCGAGATTTTGTTATTTAATGAAAATACATTTCTTTAAAGAAATGTTTTGATAAATTCTTATCATATTTTGTTTTGGGAGCAAATTGCACAACTCTTTTAATCAAATGATCACTCTGATTTTATAAAATAAAGCATAAACAAATCGGTCTTTTCTGGCCGTGAAATTGGGATGTCATAGTATTCTCATAATATATTAATAAATCATTTATTTTGATTTCTAATTAATTTATTAATCATATAATAAATTAGTAAATCAGCATTCTAGTCAGTTACTAGGTTTGAGGGCAACCCAAAAGTACTTTGCCAATAATTGATGATTATACTAATTTAGTTATTGGCTTAGACACCTAATCCAACAGAAACCTCTCGCAAATGCCTCCAATGATCCTCGACACTTCGAGAGTATAGCAAAATGTCGTCAATAAATACTATAACTAACCTGTCCAGAAATGGTCGACATACACAATTCGTTGGGTTCATAAAAACCGTAGGCGCATTCGTCAAACTAAAAGGCATTACTACGAACTCATAATACCTATATCAGGTCCTGAAAGCGGTCTTGGGAACATCCTTCTCATAGATCTACAACTGATGATACCTCGATCACAAATCTATCTTCAAGAAGTGACTAACTCCCTGCAAGTGATCAAAGTTATCATCAATCTTTGGGAGTGGGTACTTATTCTTCACAATCACTTTGTTCTATTCCTTATAATCGATGCACATCCGCATAGAACCATCCTTCTTCTTCAAAAAGAGAACCGACGCTCCCTAAGGTGAGTAATTCGGTCTGATAAAACCCCGCTCTAATAATTCTTGAAGCTGATTACACATCTCCTTCATCTCTGATGGAGCTAACCGATATGGCACCTTGGCTATTAGAGTCGCACCAAGGACGAGATCAATCTGGAACTCTACCTCTCGTGGTGGTGGTAAACCAGACATATCATCAGGGAAAACATCGCTAAACTTCCTAACCACCTCCACGTCAGCAAGATCCACTGTCTTCCTTGGACTCTCGATCGCATGAGCCAAGAAGACCTCACATCCTCTCGCTAGGCAATTGTGCTTTTCTTCACAAAAATAATCGGTATAGTCCCCAAAATTATTTTACCTCCGACCCATAATACTCCCTCATTCGACAAGCTTGATTCGAACACACTTCTCGAAACAAAGGATCTCGGCTCGATTTGCTGATAAATAATCCATACCAAGGATAACATCAAAGTATTTGATTCCTATAGGAATCAGAGTAAAAGGAAAGGTGTGACCAGAGATAACGATCGAGCACCCATCAAATTTTCCCTCACCAAAACATAACTCCCTACTACTACCTCAATGTCTAACATATGACTCAAAGGACTATGAGGTATCACAAACTGAGCACAAAATGTAGGGGATCCTAATGATCTACTAGCACCAGCATCATATAAAACCATAGCAAGAAAATCAATAACCAGAAAGGTTCCAAGAATCACTTCATCATCATATCTGGCCTCCTTCGTTGTCATCTGAAATGTACGTGTTGGAGCTTTGCCTTTCTCCATCTTCTGATCTAAAATGCTAGTAGTGACTTTGACCATATGCGTAAGAGAATATAATTAACTAAGTGTGTACAAAAATACATTATTATGTCGGAAGATTAAGACAAATATGTTTGAGAGCTTGATAATTATGGTTTATTTTCGGTTAAAGGAGTTAGGGTTGCATTGATTATTTGATGTTATCAGATTGAATTACTGCAATTAAATGGAACATATTTGTTGCCCGAAAGGTTAACCTTTTGTACTTTTGATCTCCGACCGAAGATAATCTTTATAGAAAAGGCGTGGATATTCCTTCTATTGTAAGCCCGATTTGTAGGTTGGAAAATGAAGAACTAGAGCACTTGTTTTTCAAATATGAAGTTACTTATAATGTTTGAAGGTGGTTGGTAGATGTGTGAATATAGATATGATAGTTCTCACAAATGTTGATAATGTTTTCATTTGGATGGAGGCCTAAGGATTTCAAAGTACAAAAAGATGGCAATGGAGGCGATCGTTTCTTTTTTCTGTTCGGTGGATGCTTTGGCTTTATACTGTAATGAAAAGATTAAGAAAAATAATGATATCGTGTATGGAAAGATTAAGAAAAAAAATGATATGATTATATGTAACGACCCAATTTTCACGACCAAAAATTTTGTTTTAAAACATTACTTTAGAAAATATTAATAACTAAAATCATTGTTTGATCAAACCATAACACAAAGTAAACCATGTCTAAAATCCAATTCATACACCCAATCAAAATATCAGAGTACAAATCCTAGTGAAGCTCGTAAATGCGGAAACCGGAGAGTGTGTGTGTGACATGCTGCTACCGCGCCGGCTCCTTTCCCCTAGCTGAGGAGGTACCTGAAACCAAAACTGAAAACTGTAAGCACAAAGCTTAGTGAGTTCCCCCAGCGTACCACATACCATACGAACACATAACACACATACTGCCAGGCTATTCTGGGGTGCCTGACTACCCGGTACGGCCGTTCTGGGGTGCCGTCCTACCCGTGTCAAGCCATTCTGGGGTGCTAACTACCCATCGGTCCTAACAACCGATCCTCGGGGACTAGTCCCCTCTTACTACCTTTATCTCATATAACATAACAAGCTAGCATGCAATCATATCATCACGTACTGTCAGACATATCTGGGGTGTCCGACCTACCCTTCGGTCCTAACAACCGAACTCTACAACTATTACATATATATATCATGCCAGCATATAACATATCAGGTAGTAGCAAACCTAGATGATATCACACAGACAATCATCTAACATACAACTCCTACTGGTGGGCCGGCATTGTGGCCGTAGACCCACCGCTACTGGAAGGTAACTCACCTCGAAGTAGCTGCTGATCTGATCGGGAACTGACTGCCTACTGCTACTGCTGCTGCTCCGGAAATCCTCCGGCTGCAATTCCCACAACATACTCAATCAAACACTGCTCACTGACCTTTGGGTAAAATGACCATTTTACCCCTGACCATGCCCTAAGTCAAAGTCAGAGTCAACTTTTAGTTGACCCGACTCGCCGAGTTGGCTTTCCAACTCGCCGAGTCACCACCCAAACGATTTTCCTGGATCCTGTTCCTACTCATCGAGTTAGGCGACGACTCGACGAGTTCTCCTTCTAAACTGATATTCAAGTCCTTCATCCAACTCGCCGAGTTGTATGAACAACTTGTCGAGTTCATCTTCATCCGATGAACACTTATGCTAAGACTCGCCGAGTTGTATGAACAACTTGTCGAGTCCATCTTCATCCGAAGAACACTTATGCTGCGACTCGCCGAGTTGTATGAACAACTCGTCGAGTCTGTTCTTGATCTAAGGAGATCGCCTTGAACTCGCCGAGTCAGGGCATTGACTCACCGAGTACCTCCATAGATGAGTTCAACTTCCGACTCACTGAGTCACACCCCATGACTCACTGCTCACTCGACACTACGAAAAGGGGACAAACTCGGAGACTCGCTAACAGACTCGCCGAGTCACATGAACGACTCGCCGAGTCGTTGCCATGCACCCACTAAATACACAGATTTGCTCGATTCCAGTCCATGCCATTCACAGATCTGGACTTCTAGGACACGAATCACACGTAAAGTTTCCAACTTTACGTGTGGATATTCACCAATATGGATTTTAGGGCTCAAAATGCCTCAAAAGGGTAGATCTAGGGTGAACAAGCAACATGGGGCCATAAAGCTAACAGATCTGAGCTCCTGGAGCTCAATCTTGCCTAGATCTAGAGGCCAATCGACTTATTACAAACCCTCAAGCATACACAATCTTGGAAATGGCTCAAAGAGGACTTTTATGGAGCTATAAGCTTAAAAACAGAGGGGAAACGAGCTATACCTTAGGGGAAACGTTGGAATGACACAGAGATGCTTGGCCTCCTTCTCCTCTTCTTGATTCCCTCTTCTTTTCCTTCAAAGAAACTTCAATAACAGCACCAAAACACTTCAAACTCACAAGAAAGCAAGGCTAAAGAGAGATACAGGGCTCTGAGGGTGAATGGGGGTTGGCTTGGGGAAGTTAAGTCGTTTAAATAGGGTGCAAACCCCTGAAACTTAGGGTTTCATCCAACAACTGTGACTCGCCGAGTCCAGGATATGGACTCGCCGAGTCGCCAACTTAAACGTGTCCCGGGTCCTGCATCCACTCGGCGAGTTGGACCTATGACTCGCCGAGTCCAAGGCTAAAAGAAGGGAAATACTCAAATAAGATTTACGTACCAGGAACTAGGTGCTACAAATCTCCCCCACTTATTTTAGACTTCGTCCTCGAAGTCTGCTGCTCGATCCTGATACAGCTCGGGATAATGCTCCATCATCTCGTCCACCGGCTCCCAAGTCCATTCCGAACCCTTGCGGTGCTGTCATTGCACCTTCACTAGCTCCACCCTCTTGTTCCTCAAATCCTTCGACTTCCTGTCGAGGATTGCAACTGGACGCTCAATGTAATTCAGGCTGTCATCAACCTGAATATCTTCCAAAGGCACTACTGCTGAATCGTCCACTAAGCACTTCCGCAACTGAGAAACATGGAAAGTGTTGTGGATCTGGCTGAGCTCGGCTGGCAGATCCAACCTATACGCCACCTTGCCCACCCGGGCTACGACCCTGAACGGTCCAATGAAGTATTGCCTAGCATACATATGTTGTGTTTATGTGCTAGTATGAATATCACAGAGACAATCATCTACATACAACTCCTATTGGTGGGTCGGCATTGTGGCCGTAGACCCACTGCTACTGGAAGGTAACTCACCTCGAAGTAGCTGCTGATCTGATCGAGAACTGACTGTCTACTGCTACTGCTGCTGCTCCGGGAATCCTCCGGCTGCAATTCCCACAACATACTCAATCAAACACTGCTAACTGTCCTTTGGGTAAAATGACCATTTTACCCCTGATCATGCCCTAGTCAAAGTCAGAGTCAACTTTCAGTTAACCCGACTCGCCGAGTTGGCTTTCCAACTCGCCGAGTCCCTACCCAAACGGTTGTCCTGAATCCCGTTTCTACTCGTCGAGTTAGGCGACGACTCGACGAGCTCTCCTTCTAAACTGATATTCATGTCCTTCATCCTACTCGCCGAGTTGTATGAACAACTCGTCGAGTTCATCTTCATCCGATGAACACTTATGCTAAGACTCGCCGAGTTGTATGAACAACTCACCGAGTCTGTTCTTGATCTAAGGAGATTGCCTTGAACTCGCCGAGTCAAGGCATTGACTCGCCGAGTTCCTCCATGGATGAGTTCAGCTTCTGACCTACTGAGTCACACCCCGTGACTCACTGCTCACTCGACACTACGAAACGGGGACAAACTCGGAGACTCGCGAACAGACTCGCCGAGTCACATGAACGACTCGCCGAGTCGTTGCCATGCACCCACTAAATACCCAAATTTGCTCGATTCCAGTCCATGCCATTCACAGATCTGGACTCCTAGAACACGAATCACACGTAAAGTTTCCAACTTTACGTGTAGATATTCACCAATATGGATTTTAGGGTTCAATATGTACCCAAAAGGGTAGATCTAGGGTCTTCATGCAATAAGGGTCCATAAAGGCAACAGATCTGAGCTCCTGGAGCTCAACCATGCCTAGATCTAAGGGCCAATCAGCTTATTACGAAATAATTTGCACATACAAACTTGGGGATTGGCTCAAGAATGACTTAAATGAAGTAATGAGCATAGAAACAGGGGGAAAACGGGTTATACCTCAAAGGAACTGCTGAAGGAGTACAAAGATGCCTGGATTCCTTCCCTTCCTCTTGATCTACTTCCCCTTTTGCCTCAAAACCTTCAAGAACACACAACAATGGCTTCAAACTCTCAATGAACAAACTTAGAACGAGGGTTGGGAGCTCTGGGAGGTGAATGGGGGCTGGCTTGGGGCAGATATGTTGTTTAAATAGGGTGCAAACCCCTGAAACTTAGGGTTTCATCCAACAGCTGTGACTCGCCGAGTCCAGGATATGGACTCGCCGAGTGGCCAACTTAAACGTGTCCCGGGTCCTGCATCTACTCGGCGAGTCGGACCTATGACTCGCCGAGTCCAAGGCTAAAAGAAGAGAAATACTCAAATAAGATTTACGTACCAGGAACCAGGTGCTACAAATCTCCCCCACTTATTTTAGACTTCGTCCTCGAAGTCTACTGCTCGATCCTGAAACAGCTCGGGGTAATGCTCCATCATCTCGTCCACCGGCTCCCAAGTCCATTCCGAACCCTTGCGGTGCTGCCATTGCACCTTCACTAGCTCCACCCTCTTGTTCCTCAAATCCTTCGACTTCCTGTCAAGGATTGCGACTGGGCGCTCAATGTAATTCAGGCTGTCATCAACCTGAATATCCTCCAAAGGCACAACTGCTGAATCGTCCACTAGGCACTTCCGCAGCTGAGAAACATGGAAAGTACTGTGGATCTGGCTGAGCTCGGCTGGCAGATCCAGCCTATACGCACCTTGCCCACCCGGGCTACGACCCTGAACGGTCCGATGAATCTCGGGCCCAACTTGCCCTGCTTCCTGAATCGAATGACGCCTTTCCAAGGCGACACCTTCAGGAGAACCATATCCCCGACTTGGAACTCCAAGTCGGATCGACGCTTGTCGGCGTAACTTTTCTGCCGACTCTGAGCAGTCTGAAGCCTGCTCCGGACCTGCTGGATCCTCTCGGTCGTCTTGAGCACCACTTCGGTGCTCCCCATGACCCTCTGGCCAACTTCACCCCAACATATCGGGGTCCTGCACCTCCGTCCGTACAACATCTCGAAGGGAGGGCGGTCGATACTCGTGTGATAGCTGTTGTTGTAGGAGAACTCGGCCAGGGGAAG
Source organism: Lactuca serriola (assembly GCF_051521515.1). Lineage (NCBI taxonomy): Eukaryota > Viridiplantae > Streptophyta > Magnoliopsida > Asterales > Asteraceae > Lactuca > Lactuca serriola. The sequence continues at coordinate 14,785,372 of NC_136413.1, forward strand.
ATAGGTATCCCAGCTACCACCGAAGTCTAGCACGCACGCCCGCAGCATATCCTCCAGAGTCTGGATGGTTCGCTCGCTCTGACCATCCGTCTGCGGGTGAAAGGCAGTGCTAAAATGTAGACGAGTGCCCAACTCGTCATGGAATCTCTTCCAAAATCTGGAAGTAAAACGCACATCCCTGTCCGAGATCACCGATACTGGCACCCCATGCCGTGCCACAATCTCCCTGATATAGATGTCGGCCAATTTCTCGGCCGATATGCTCTCCTGAATTGGAATAAAGTGAGCACTCTTGGTCAATCTATCCACGATGACCCAAATCGAATCCACTCCACGTGCGGTCCTGGGAAGCTTCTTGATAAAATCCATCGTGATATCTTCCCATTTCCACAGTGGAATATCCAACGACTGCATCTTGCCATGCGGTCTCTGATGTTCGGCCTTGACCTTCCTGCAGGTCAAACATCGCTCGACGTACCATGCCACATCCCGCTTCATGCAGGGCCACCAATAGTCTAGACGAAGGTCCCTATACATCTTCGTCGCCCCAGGATGAATAGAGAATCAGGACTTGTGCGCCTCCTCCATCAAAATCTGGCGCACGCCTCCGTGATACGGCACCCCCACCCTACGGTGTAGTGTCAATAGTCATCGGCTATCATAATCAAAGGAGGAAACCCGACCCACCACACGCTCGCTCTTCTGATGCTCCTCCTTGATAGCCTCCTGTTGAGCCTCCCGAATCCGCTCCAACAGGGGAGTCACCACGGTCATCCTCATACAAACGTCCCTGATCGGCGCCGCCTTGCGGCTAAGCGCATCGGCTACCACATTGGCCTTCCCCGGGTGGTAAAGGATCTCACAATCATAATCCTTCACCACGTCCAACCATCGACGCTGCCTCATGTTCAGATTCGGCTGATCCATGAGGTACCTCAAACTCTTGTGGTCCGTGTCGATGGTACATCAAACCCCGTAGAGGTAATGCTGCCAAATCTTGAGGGCAAAAACCACCGCCCCCAACTCCAAATCGTGCGTCGGGTAGTTCGCCTCGTGAGGCTTGAGCTGCCTCGAAGCGTAGGCAATCACATGCCCCCTCTGCATCAGTACCGCGTCCAACCCAGAAATGGACGCATCACAATAAACCACAAAATCCTCTACGCCCTCTGGCAGGGCTAAGATCGGGGCCTCACACAATTTATGTCTCAGCGTCTCAAATGCAGCCTGCTGCTCGGGTCCGCACCGAAAGACCACGGCTTTCTTCGTCAGCCGCGTCAGGGGCACGACTATCTTGGAGAAATCCTGGATAAATCTCCGATAGTAGCCTGCCAATCCCAGGAAACTCCGAATCTCAGATGGAGACTTCGGAACCTCCCATCTCATCACGGCCTCGACCTTGGCCGGATCGACCAGAATCCCGTTCTGGTTGACGAGGTGTCCAAGAAATTGCACCTCGCGCAACCAAAACTCACACTTGGAGAACTTGGCATACAAGCTCTCCCTCCTCAGGGTCTCCAACACCTCCCTCAGATGCTCCTCATGTTCCTCCCGAGTCTTGGAATAAACCAAGATGTCATCGATAAAGACTATCACAGACCGATCCAGCATCGGTCTGCATACGCGGTTCATGAGGTCCATGAACACGGCAGGAGCATTGGTGAGCCCAAACGGCATCACCACGAACTCATAATGGCCATAGAGCGTCCGAAACGTTGTCTTCTGCATATCCTCCTCCCTGACCCTCATCTGATGATAACCCGAACGCAAATCAATCTTGGAGAACCAAGATGCTCCCTGAAGCTGGTCAAAGAGGTCATCAATCCTCGGAAGCGGGTAACGGTTCTTCACCGTACCTTGTTCAGCTCCCGATAATCTATACACATCCGATGCGACCCGTCCTTCTTCTTCACAAATAGAATCGGGGCTCCCCAAGGCGAACTGCTCGGACGAATAAATCCCTTGTCTAGCAGCTCCTGCAGCTGCGTAGACAACTCCTGCATCTCGGGAGGAGCCAACCGATACGGTGCCTTGGCTATCGAAGCCGCACCAGGAACAAGGTCAATCCTAAACTCAACCTGTCGCTCCGGAGGTATCCCAGGAAGCTCCTCTGGAAAAACATCTGCGAAATCTCGGACCACCAGAACCCCGCTCACTGTCGCCTTACCCGCCTCCCGGGTATCCATCACATACGCGACATATCCTGCGCATCCCTGTTGAAGGTAGCGCCTAGCCCTCGCTGCTAAACATACAGCGGGTCCATACTGAGGCCTCTCACCATGAATCACTAACTCTCCCCCGCTTGGGGTCCTGACCCGCACTAGCTGCTGCGCGCAATCTATCACCGCCCCATTAGGGCTCAGCCAATCCATGCCTATAATCACCTTGTTCCCACGCAACGGAATGGGAACCAAATCTACCAAATAGCGCTCCTCGAACAGACGCAGCACGCAATCTCGAAATACCATCGATGCTCGCACCGATCGATCATCAGCAATCTCCACCTCCAAAGGGCAATCTAACTCGCCTGATGACTCATGAAACTTCTTGCTAAGCGCAACGGAAACGAATGATCGGGATGCACCCGAATCAAATAACACCTGAACTGGGAGGCCGTTCACATGGAACGATCTCGTCACCACATCGGGTGCGGCGCGTGCCTCCTCGGTAGTCAGCTGAAATGCTCGGCTCCTCACCACTGGAGCCTCTGCCTTGCCCTGTCGGCCATCCGTGATCCGCAGGGTCGCTGGAGCTGGCGCCTTCACCGGCGCTGAGACTGTCAACTGGGGGCAATTGGCCTTCTTGTGGCCCCTCTGGTTGCAGTGGAAACACAGCAACTCTGATGTCTGAATGAATGTTGCCGGAGCAGTGCAATCCCTGCTGATGTGCCCATTCTTTCCGCACTTGTAGCAGCCTGATGATCCCATCCTGCACGCCCCCTCGTGCGGCCTGCCGCATTTCCTGCAGCGGCTCGGTCCTGACTGGCCTTTTGGTCTACCATCTGATCCCTTGGGCTTCTTCCCCGAAGCCCCTCCTGCCTGACCCTCCTCTAATTTCCATTTCCGGATGTGCTCCAAATCTATCTCCCTCTCCCTTGCCCTGACAATCATAGAGTCCAAGGTAGGGCAAGCCGAAAAGCTAACATGCTCCCGGATGTCAGCTCGTAGCATATCATGATAACGAGTCCTCCTCATGTCCTCGTCACCAGCATACTGGGGCACCAACAAAGCCCCCTCCCGAAACTTGGCGGTGATCTCCGCCACAGTCTCTGTCGTTTGCCTCATGTCTAGAAACTCCCTGGACAGCTGCTGAAGCTCGACAGCCGGCGCAAACTCTGCCATGAACCTGGTCACAAAGTCCGACCAGGTCATAGCCTCGATAGCTGAGGCTCCCAACGAGTCACCCACTGACTCCCACCAATCCCGGGCTCGGTCCCATAAACACCCTGCTGCATACCTCACCTTCGACCCCTCGGGGCAGAAGCTAGTCAACTGGGCAGACTCAATGTCTGCAATCCATCGCCTGGCAGCAATGGGGTCTTTCACCCCATGGAAATCCGACGCACCACTGCCCCTGAAGTCCTTGAAGGACAGTGTGCGAGATCCTGACTGGCTAGATGCCATATCACTCCTGAATGCCCGAAGGCGATCCTCCATCAACTCCATGATCCCTTCCTTGATCGACCCAAAGATAATGGGGGTCGACTCAAGGATGCCTCTGGTGATATCTGACGTGATGAACTCGCGTAGTCCCTCATCAACCGGCTTGGAACCTGATCTCGAACCTGACCCCTCTCCTGAACCGCCATCTACCGGCCTCAATCGAAGTACCACCATTCTGCAATACATCACAACAATCATTAGTGATACTGATACTTCCTGAGGGATCACAACTACTTACAAGTTCCATGGTCTTATCTTGGCCTTCCTTGGTTCGGGTACGGATCCTCTGCTTTCAGTAGTACGGGCCCATACTACCTTCCACATCTATCCGTACCTTCTTCAAGGAATGCCTCGACTCCACCAGATCCCTTTCACTTCTGCTGATCACTGCTATACTCATCCTAGGCTTGCCCTAGGGAAATCTCTAATTCCACTCTAACCAGTCCTCAGCTGCTGCAGGCCTCCTTGTAATGCCAATTAGCCATTACCCGAATACCATCACATGTGACGAGGCTCAGATAATCCTTCGAGTACCCGACTCGTCCCTACAACGGTTGGACTCAAACAAGAGCTGCGCAGTAGGATCAAATCTGGCACTCTAAGATTATGCAACCCTGATCACATGTGACATGATGCATTCGCCTAATGGCTAGCACCCATTATTCAGAGTCCCACGTAGCACGAAGCAAGCAACATTCAGATAAGGGTAACAATCTCAATTAACTCTATCTACTTTCAGGAACTGAGCTAGCATTAAGTGTTAAGCTCATACTATCAGGCATAACCTAATCAGGCTATCCTACTTACTGTCTACTCAATATCTAGCATGCAATTCTCATACAACTGAAACACATGAAGCAGGCACATAAGGCATCACTCCTAGATCCTTAGTCCTATTCTAGCATGTTGTTCTACAAAAGCTGATAAACATAACATAAACTTGTACGGATACTTTGGGGAATACTTACTTGAGCTCGGCCGGTCACGCACATCACACACTTCGTTCTTTCTCAACACTCTTTTCTCAATTTTAGAAAACATTTTCTTTTAGAAAATCTTTTAATCCCTCGATTTGAGTTCAGACACTCCCGAAGGTGTGTCCGAATCCCTCAAATTAGGGCTCTGATACCAACTTGTAACGACCCAATTTTCACGACCAAAAATTTTGTTTTAAAACATTACTTTAGAAAATATTAATAACTAAAAACATTGTTTGATCAAACCATAACACAAAGTAAACCATGTCTAAAAGCCAATTCATACACCCAATCAAAATATCAGAGTACACATCCCAGTGAAGCTCGTAAATGCGGAAACCGGAGAGTGTGTGTGTGACATGTTGCTACCGCACCGGCTCCTTTCCCCTAGCTGAGGAGGTACCTGAAACCAAAACTGAAAACTGTAAGCACAAAGCTTAGTGAGTTCCCCCATCGTACCACATACCATACGAACACATAACACACATACTGCCAGGCTATTCTGGGGTGCCTGACTACCCGGTACGGCCGTTCTGGGGTGCCTTCCTACCCGTGTCAAGCCATTCTGGGGTGCTGACTACCCGTGTCAAGCCATTCTGGGGTGCTGACTACCATGTCAAGCCATTCTGGGGTGCTGACTACCCATCAGTCCTAACAACCGATCCTCGGGGACTAGTCCCCTCTTACTACCTTTATCTCATATAACATAACAAGCTAGCATGCAATCATATCATCACGTACTGTCAGACATATCTGGGGTGTCCGACCTACCCTTCGGTCCTAACAACCGAATTCTACAACTATCACATATACATATCATGCCAGCATATAACATATCAGGTAGTAGCAAACCTAGATGATATCACAAAGACAATCATCTAACATACAACTCCTACTGGTGGGCTGGCATTGTGACCGTAGACCCACCGCTACTGGAAGGTAACTCACCTCGAAGTAGCTGCTGATCTGATCGGGAACTGACTGCCTACTGCTGCTCCGGAAATCCTCCGGCTACAATTCCCACAACATACTCAATCAAACACTGCTCACTGACCTTTGGGTAAAATGACCGTTTTACCCCTGACCATGCCCTAAGTCAAAGTCAGAGTCAACTTTCAGTTGACCCGACTCGCCGAGTTGGCTTTCCAACTCGCCGAGTCACCACCCAAACGATTGTCCTGGATCCTGTTCCTACTCATCGAGTTAGGCGACGACTCGACGAGTTCTCCTTCTAAACTGATATTCAAGTCCTTCATCCTACTCGCCGAGTTGTATGAACAACTTGTCGAGTTCATCTTCATCCGATGAACACTTATGCTAAGACTCGCCGAGTTGTATGAACAACTTGTCGAGTCCATCTTCATCCGAAGAACACTTATGTTGCGACTCGCCGAGTTGTATGAACAACTCGTCGAGTCTGTTCTTGATCTAAGGAGATCGCCTTGAACTCGCCGAGTCAGGGCATTGACTCACCGAGTACCTCCATAGATGAGTTCAGCTTCCGACTCACTGAGTCACACCCTGTGACTCACTGCTCACTCGACACTACGAAAAGGGGACAAACTCGGAGACTCGCTAACAGACTCGCCGAGTCACATGAACGACTCGCCGAGTCGTTGCCATGCACCCACTAAATACACAGATTTGCTCGATTCCAGTCCATGCCATTCACAGATCTGGACTTCTAGGACACGAATCACACGTAAAGTTTCCAACTTTACGTGTGGATATTCACCAATATGGATTTTAGGGCTCAAAATGCCTCAAAAGGGTAGATCTAGGGTGAACAAGCAACATGGGGCCATAAAGCTAACAGATCTGAGCTCCTGGAGCTCAATCTTGCCTAGATCTAGAGGCCAATCGACTTATTACAAACCCTCAAGCATACACAATCTTGGAAATGGCTCAAAGAGGACTTTTATGGAGCTATAAGCTTAAAAACAGAGGGGAAACGAGCTATACCTTAGGGGAAACGTTGGAATGACACAGAGATGCTTGGCCTCCTTCTCCTCTTCTTGATTCCCTCTTCTTTTCCTTCAAAGAAACTTCAATAACAACACCAAAACACTTCAAACTCACAAGAAAGCAAGGCTAGAGAGAGATACAGGGCTCTGAGGGTGAATGGGGGCTGGCTTGGGGCAGTTAAGTCGTTTAAATAGGGTGCAAACCCCTGAAACTTAGGGTTTCATCCAACAACTGTGACTCGCCGAGTCCAGGATATGGACTCGCCGAGTCGCCAACTTAAACGTGTCCCGGGTCCCGCATCTACTCGACGAGTCGGACCTATGACTCGCCGAGTCCAAGGCTAAAAGAAGGGAAATACTCAAATAAGATTTACGTACCAGGAATCAGGTGCTACATTATATGTTTGAATCGTTTTGTGTATAGAAAAAATAAGCTTGCTATCAAATCGATTGATTGAATGTAAAATCCAATTAATGACATCTTTATGTAATTGTTTCTTTTCTTTAATGTCTTGCTAACCTTTTAATATAAAACTTTCGGTTGTTTAAAAAATGTTTACAAAAATAAAAGTTTAATGGCCATATGATTAAAAAAACTTAAATAACTAAATCTATACATGGATAAATTTTCTACCTTATTAATCATCAACCGTTTTATTTATATGGTATTATAGCTTTGTTATATAACTTATGGTTTACATATGCAAAAATACAAGTAAAGGGTAGTATCAATATCCAAGACCTTCAATTCGTTTTCTAAGATATATCTACAGAATTCGATGATGATGTCTTAGAACAAGGAGTAACCAACACAGCACTTTCTTGCGTTTTCCTGCATACGGGACAAGTTGCATTTCTCTTGAGCCACTCGTCTATGCATTCTACATGAAAATAGTGATTACACTCCGGGATTTTTCTCAACAACTCTTTAGGCTTGTAGTCAGAAAGACAAATAGCACAAGTAACATCATCGTTAGGCAATCTGCAACTCTCTCCAAACACGGTTTTTGGATAAGACTCGATCGTGGGCCCATCTAAACCCATTTTGGAGGTGGGCTGTCGGATGATTGCAATTGTGGAAAGGCCAATGCCTTGATTATTAGAGTCGTTATAGGCTTGTGCTCTGGAAGACGCGTACCATTTAAACACGATGATGCATATTAATGTGGAAACACAGACGCCTACGCTCAATCCGTACATAGCAATCCTAGAAATACCTATATACAAAAAATTAAAATTCAATAAGCGTGAATTGGTTTCAAAGCATCATATTTTGACTTTTAAGTGACCTATATCAACTGTAGCTTAACAGGCAGGACCTCGTGCAAAAAAATATGTACTGTAGCTGTATACCTTTTCCGCGGGAAACACAAATCGTCTGTCCATCACTATTATCATTATCATCACTCTTCAATCGACAAGCTTTACCTTCACTTTCACACGATCTGCAAAACGGAGTGAACCATATCATCTCCAATTGACTTCCAAAGTCGCTGTTAAACCCAACAGGCACATCGATCGTCGTCATAACCTTACAACTCGAAGGCATGTGCACACGAATCCAAGGATCGGTCTCCACAGCAATTACCGAGCTATTTCCGTTGCTCAGGCAAGGGAATGGAACGTTGGCGTCGGAAAAGTTGAAGCTTTGGTCTTTCTGTAAGGAGCAGTTGTAAAAGGTGTAGCTCTGCATCCATAAGTGACTTCTGAATGGCGTATTGGTCATATTGACACTGACAATTCGGTTTGGGAGGCAGAATTCTGGATCTAAGTAGATCACCTGCGAATCGTTGATTAAACACATGATTTAATCATTTAAAGTACTATTTGGCTATGATTTTGGAAAGAAACCTGTTCGAGGTAGGAAATTTTGTTGACGATGTAAGTGAGGGATAACGGGAGTTGGATGGTTGTTTTGTTTTGTTCGTCACAGAGGATGTCAAAGCCGGAGAAACCGCATTGGCTCGATTGCCGGCCGAGGATACGGAACGGGAACCGTATTTCTGGTTCGTTGGGGCCGCAGGATGCCGGCGGACAGTTGTCCTTGGCATCGGCGATTGGTTTGAGTAAAAAGAGGGAGAAGATTAGTAGGAGAATATGTTTCTTCTCCATGTGGTTGCTACTTCACCGGAGTATGTAACGGAGTTAAGGGATAAAGGGAAGAACGATAGTTTTATGGTGGTGATTGGTGAGATAAGATCTTAAAATATAATCCATGTAAGTATCTATGTTTACCTTGGAAGAATGAAGACAAACTTATGATCTAAATTGATTATTGGGATAATCACCATAATCACAATGTTAACATTTATACTTTAAACAAAAAACCAAATTGATAATCATGTCGTAAATAGTTAATGACGATGTTTATTATAATTCAAATCTGTTTTCCACAAAAAAACAAAAAAAAAATTAATTCGCTTTTATAAGTTGTAAAATTGTTGTTATAATATTGAAATAGCAAAAAATCTTTCTAACTTTTTTTAAGGTTTCTTTCGTTGAGGACCAATTTTTAAGCTAAATATTTTTGGTAGGTTTTTGTCTTTTTGATATAGAAAGATAGTTTTTGAGATAGAGAGATAGACTATAAAAATGCATGCCGCAACTAACCAGTTTAATATTATGTTGTCAAATATAAAAGAAAAAACAACATAAATACTCCTTATGGTTTCCTCAAAGCTGAAGTTTAGTCCACGTGGTTTAGAAACATCATAGTTGGTCCATGTGCTTTCAAAACTTCTGACGATTGGTTCTTATTGCTAACTCCGTTAAATTTTGTCCGTTAACTGAATGACATTTTCGTCATTTCACTACCACAAAGACTATTTATGATGTTTTTTTTAAATTAAATATAATTATTTAATTTAATACATAAAAGATCTCTCTCTCATACTCATTTTGAATGAACCACCGTAAACTAGAACCATCTTTATGCTAATCTAACACACATAAATTAGAAGTCAAGCAGAAGTTAAAGCTTGCACTCCATCTCGTCTTGTTTCTGCTAAAGCTGATGACGATTTTGAAGCTTACATCAGAATACCCAGTTCAGTGGCTTACACCCGAAATCCGTTGTTCTTCACGATTTTTTTACACCAATAAACACATGTGATCGATTCAGATTGAAAAAATGAGAAACTGGTGCAAATCCTTTAGCATAAAGATCTTCACGCAAACCTGGATGATTAATCGAGTAAGTAACGATTTTACTGTAACTGGGTATCATAGTTGTTTCAAAACAGGGAGGAAAGTTGAAATCATAATCAAAGAAGAAGGCATGGGGATTTTTAATACGGGAATGGTGTTTTGGGTCTTTTTTATGGGGATTTTCAATGGGTTCAAGGACCCTAATTTCTTCTTCTTCCTCTATATGTTATATCATATATCATAGATTTGCAGAGGGTTTAAATTTGAGAGAGTGTGTATGTTCATATGTTTGATTTTCTACAGGAAGAAGGAAGAAGATGGGTATGTTCATATGTTCGTATGTGATGAAATAAATAGGGGTATGTGGGTGATGAGGATGGATTTCATATTTAGTGAGAAGTGGTGGATTTCAAGGTCCGATGATGATGATCCTCGCGGAGGTTCAACAACCATCGATCGTGGGAAAGAAACAACCACTGGAAAAATTACATGCGGTTGGGGATGAGATGGAGAACACGGGAGAGGCTAAATAGGGAGGAAATAGATGGGAGGTGATAATCGGTGGTGGCTATGGTGTTGCCGGAAAAAAATGGAGGTGTAGGGGTTCATTTCCACAAATCTGATTTAGGGTTGCAAATAGGAAGGGATGTCGGTGGATAGGTGGGTTTTGATCGGGTACGGGCAGGAAATCACTTACCTTGGTCGGTTGCATCTGATAGTGGTGGTGGCGGAAGGTGGTGAAATAGAGATGGGGTTCAAAGTTTTTGGAGGTGAGTGAGGAAGACAAAGGTGTGTCTTTACTGTTTACGAGAGAGAGAGAGAGAGAGAGAGAGAGAGAGAGAGAGAGAGAGAGAGAGACCTTTTATATATTAAATTAAATAATTATATCTAATTTAAAAATAATAAATATAAGATAAAACATCATAAATTGTCCATATGGTAGTGAAATTACAACTAAGCCAAATATAATAAAGATTGAAAAAAAGATTATTTATTATTCACTATAGAAGTGTTCAATTAGCAATAATAACTAAGTCAAATTATTTATCTTTTGAACTAATTTGAATTTGAACGAACTTTAGCCCCTAAAAATAATTTAGGATATATATATATATATATATATATATATATATATATATATATATATATATATATATATATATAGTCGCCCGGGTTCCCCACCGTCTGGTTAGGAAGAAGATGTTGATGTGGCGGAAGATGCGAAAATTTTGTTGACTAAAATTGGGGTGGAGACGATTTTGAGGTACGCGATAAATTTAATAACATCGCTTGCTTTGGCTTGTGAGAAGAGGAAAGGGAAGGTGGTGGAGATGGAGGATGTGAGTAGGGTTTACAAGTTGTTTTGGGATGTGAAGAGATCGACTCAGTCTTTGATGGAGTATCAGACTCAGTATATGTTTAGTGATGCAACTGAGAAAGATGATGTTAACATGATGGTTTGATTGTGATTGTGATTGAATTTTTTTGAGTATTTATGGTCTAAATTATATGTTGGCTATCTTCAAATTTAGAATACGAAATGTGCCAATTTCATTGAGATAAATCTATGAATCTTATCTCTAAAAATTCTCATGCACCAAACATCCTATATTACTTTTACCATGTAATTATTAATTAACAATGTTTTTATACATACAAAATGTACATGTAAACGCTATCAAAATTCAAGATTTATTTTCGATTTTGTTTTTCTATGATGAATCTACTGAACTCAATCTCGATGATGCCGAAGAACAAGGGGTAACCAGTGCCGAACTTTCCGGTGAGTTCCTACACACCGGACAGGTGGCATTCAACTTGAGCCACTCATCAATACATTCAGAATGGGAATAGTGATTACATTCCGGGATTGTCCTAAACGACTCTTTAGGTTTGTAATCAGAAAGAGAAATAGCACAAGTAGCATCATCGTTAGGCAATCTACAACTCTCTCCAAGCACGGTTTTAGGGTAGGACTCGATTGTGGGCCCGTCTAAACCTGTTCTTGAGGCCAATTGTGGGATGATTGCGATTGAGTTAATGTCAATGCTTTGGTTATGAGATTCGTTATGGGCTTGAACTTTAGAAGATGTGTAACATATAAGCCCGATGATGCCTATTAAGGCAGGTACACCAATGCCTATGCTTAATCCGTATTTAGCACTCCTTGGAATACCTACGTACAATAAAACAAAACAAGTATTAACAATAGATAATTGAATTTAAACTTGACATATTTTGACTTTTTGTGGCCATGTCGACTTTACTAGCAAGTTGATTATTCCTCGTGTTAAATTCCAAGCAATCGCATGCTAGATGCCATGTTGACTAGTTGTTACTTGTTTGTTAGTGTAGAAGACTGTTAAGTATAATATTTAACAAATATAAATAGTACTAAAAATATGTAACCTCTAAGGAAAGCTTAAAAGTTAGTACTTTCTGCATAAAAACATGTACTGTAAGAGTCAGGAGAGAAACCGTACCGCGGGAAGGACTAACGCAAATTGTTTGTCCATCATCGCTCTTCAATCCACAAGCTTTACCTTCCCTTTCACAAGATCCGCAATACGGAGTGAACCACATCAACTGCAATTCATATCTAAAGTCGCTGTTTGATCGAACTGGCACCTCGATCGTCTTCAAAACCTTACAATTTGAAGGCATGGAACCAGTAGAAGCGATTACAGAGTAATTTCCGGTGCTCAGGCAACGGAATGGAAAGCCATAATACGTTTGATCGAAGCTCTGTAACTGTAAGGAGCAGTTGTAAAAAGTGTAGCTCTGTCTCCAAAAGGTACTGTAACTGAATGGCGTGTTGGCTATATCGACATCGGCAATTCGATTTGGCCGGCAGAATTCCGGATCTATGGAGATGACCTGTGAATCGTTTACCGATTATGATTAATACATGATTTAAACTACTTTTCAAAGTAAGAATTTGGAAACGAACCTGTGAAAAGTAGGAAATACTGTTGACTATGTATGAGAGGGATGACGGAAGTCGGATGATTGTTCGGTTTTGTTGGTCACAGGAGAGATTGAAACCGGGGAAACCGCATCGGGCCGGTTGCCGGCCGGAGATACGGAACGGGAACCGTACTTCTGGCTCGTTGGGGCCGCAGGAGGACGGCAAGCAGGAGGTGTCGGCTCCGGCGATGGGTTTCAGTACAAAGAAAGAGAAACAGAAGATTATGAGCAGGAGAATGTGTTCCTTCTCCATAGGGTTGCTACTTGCTACCTCACCGGTGTGTTTGATGGTGTAAAACATGGAAGTCTTTATGTTTACTTTGAAAACAAATTTATGATATTATTTGATTTTATTAATAATAAATTAGTTTTTTTTCTTAAAATAATTTAGTTTATGAATGACAGAGACAGATCATGCAAAGGGTAGAAAGGTAACTCGAACATCCTAAATTGTTTATTTTTTGTTTACTAAAATGAAATCTTTTTTAATTTTTTTAAAGCAAAAATTAATGTATTACGAAACTTCCATAAGCAAAAATGTAATTAAGAAATCGCATCCAAAGCATCACTTTTTTTATTAGACAAAGACACATTGTCTAACAAGTAACAAGGTCACCAATTCTCGAACGTGAACCACAGTTGAAAAACACAAATCACATCATTTACCGACAAGATTTAAAATCTGAACAGAGATTTCACAATGAAGGAACATATGATCAACATGATCTTGTTAGTTATCACACACACTGGGCATAAAGTAGAGTGAATATCAATTTCTGTATTTGCCAATTTTACTCTTGTATGAATGCGATTTAGCAGGATTCTCCACATCAAGATGTTAATTTTACTAGGAATGAACTTGTTCCATCTAGCAACTAACCCGTCAACCAAAGTAAGATTGTCAATTCACCGTTCAAGGTATGAAATATATAGAGAAAATTACACGGATGGTCCATGTGGTTATGGGTTACTTGCACGCTTGGTCCCTAGAAAGATTTTTTAACTCGGATCATCCCTGAAACTTTAATTTGTTATCCATTCAGAACCTCTATTAACTTATCCGTTTGTTTAGCTGTTAGCAACCCCCACATCAGGGGTATTTTTGTCCTTTCATTTTTGGATGGACTTAAATGTAACTTTCTTTAAAAATATTAAAACGAAAATGAGATAGCAAGGTCAGTTAATTGGTTTGACCAAATTTTTCAAAATTTGACCAATATAAACATCGCATCTACTTCTCGATTTTCTTCAATTAAAACACATACCCATCAATTTCATATTATCATCAAAGCATCAAACCCATTTCGACTCCCATTAAAACTACAATTTCAAACAAACAAGAATTTCATCTCCATTGAGATCAAATCGATTAAGCATACGAACACACTCATCTACACTTCTCGACTCACCGAGTCGATTCAACACCAGGTTTAAGCTCTTGGGAGTGATGCAATCGGTTCCATCTGTTTCATACATACTGAAGGTTGTCCTCAAGTCCATTATACATGTCAATGTCAAAAATTTTGAGTTGTATTGATGTTCTTGGGTGAATTTGGTATGAGTTGTATAGATACCCATTATACACGTTGATGTCAGGAATTTTGAATGAATGTAAAAATTGAATTTCATGTTGAAACGATGTGGAATCGTTTTTTGGTAAATTTTCAACCGATTTCTCCATGTATTTGATGTCTTGGGATGAATTGATTTTTGGGTAAAATTTCAATCGGTTTCTCCATTGAATGACAATCAGATGAAGCTCTACCTCTTCCTTAAAGTTTGTTCAAGATCGAGTTCAACGAAATTATTTCCATCAAAACTCAAATTCGATCATCACTCTGATTTTAAAATCTTCCATTGATTCACTAACGAAATCATATAACTATTCATGTTCCAGCAATATTGTCAACATCGAAAACAACTTTAAACCATATCCTAAACATCAACACCACAACAGATTTTCAGATTAAACATTACATTCAAAGAATCACTATCAACACAAGGGTAGAACCAGAAATATGAAGAACACGATGATGAAGGATGAACCTTAAAATCCTCCATTAATGAATGGTTTTTTCCAAGAAAAAGAAGGAAGGGGAAGGGGAAGGAGAAGGGTTTTAAAGTTGTTGCAAAGGTGAAAGAACAAAAATGCCCCCGATGTGGAGGTTGCTAACAGCTAAACATACGGAGAAGTTAATAGAGGGATTGGGCGGGTAACAAATAAAGTTTCAAGGATGGTCCGAGTTAAAAAAAATCTTTCTAGGGACCAAGCGTGCAAGTAACCCATAACCACAAGGACCAACTGTGTAATTTTCTCAATATATATATATATATATATATATATATATATATATATATATATATATATATATATATATATATATATATATATAGGGCTAGGTTAAAGTGTTTTTTACATTTATTGTGTGTTAAAATGCACCAATAGGAATTTTGTAAAATTATATTATTATTTTATTAAATAATGATAGATATTAAATGGTTTCCATAATTGTATGTATATTAAATGATATCCATAATTATAATTTTTCTCTTTATGGAAATTAATTAAATTCGTCATTAATGTCAGTAATAACATTCTTTCAGAATGAATTCGTATCTAGGTTTTTATATCAGCAATAACATTATTTCAGGACTCACTCACTTAAAATACAATAAAGTTGTATGGAATATGAAGAATGAGGGTGTATTCTAGTAGAATATACTTTCGTTTTCCTAGAATACACTCTTATTATTTTATATATAAATTCATTCTGAAAGAATATTATTATTGACATTAATGACGAATTAAATTAAGTTCCACAAAAAGGATTTATAAATATGGATATCATTTAATATACATTTAATGTTTACTCAATTCTTATCGGTGCATTCTAGCTCACAATAAATGTGAGAAACATTTGAACCTACCTACCTATATATATATATATATATATATATATATATATATATATATATATATATATATATATATATATATATATATATATATATGGAAATGATCAAATGAGAACACCTAAAAGGTTGAGACCGCGAGAACAAATATATTCATTTGTGATTCCATGTATTCATTTGCGGAGAAATGATAAATTTTTACGCACAATCAACATGAACATACTTTTTCTCTTCAATTGAAATTAAAGGCGTAAAAATTTATCATTGCTCCACAAATGAATACATGGAATCACAAATAAATATACTTTGTTCTTGCGTTGTCAACCTTTTTGGTGTTTTCATTCGATCCTACTCCTATATATATATATATATATATATATATATATATATATATATATATATATATATATATATATATATATACCCTTAAGGGTATATAAGCTTAGGTACCAAAATTCATCATACTACATCGTTTTGTATCATATAATACATTCTAATTGTCCAATGTTCTTATAATTTAACTTCTAACTTGATTTACTTCCAAGATTTTTATAAGTTACACATTTATCTTCCTCTTACATAATTTTCATTTTCAACTACAATATATATATAGCCTAGTAGGTGTTCAGAAAAAAGATGTGATTTTAGAGAAAGATAATAGTAAAATTTTGAATATTTTGAAAGTAAATCAAGTTAGGGTTGAAGTTTAAGAACATTATAATTCATATATCAAAGAAAACGACCTATTGTGATGTGTTTTGGTACCTAAGTTTATATACCCTTATATATATATATATATATATATATATATATATATATATATATATATATATATATATATATATATATATATATATATATATATATATATGACATTCCTCCTTTTTAACAAGCAGCTAAAAGCAGTGTCCGCTTGATCCAATTGATGCATTTCTCATGAAATTCGTTTCAAAAAAGAATGATCTAATTGTCTCCCAAAGATTACCGATTTTAATCGGCATTTTAAAAAGAGACATGGCTCCAGAAAAATTTCAAGAGGTCCCATTTTAATTTTAAAAAAAAAATACATTTTACAATTTTGGTATTTGGTACTCGTTTAAAGAAACAAGAGTCCTGTACCAAATCGTTTAAAAAAAACAGTTGGTATGCCATCGTGAAAATGACAGACATGGTCAACACGTTCAGTAAACATCAGAGCCCCAATAAGAGTTTGACTTCGATCATAAGTAACCTTTGAAAACAATGTACGTACCAAACATAAGGGAAATTTATAAATTAATTATAATATCATAAATAATTGTTAAATTTACAAATTAATAATAATATCCATATACAAGCAGCAGTTTATTATGACAAGAGAATATATGTTATCCAAATAAATTTTTGTACAAAAAATTTGCAAAAAACTAGAACTTCATACAAAAAAGCATCAACAACGATTTAAAAATATCGCAAAATAAAAAGGTTTTTGTTCACTCTATCGATCATGTCTTTAAAATTTCCTATGCCCCACACATGGTATAATAGTTTAACCGTGTAAACTCATTTTTATATCTACAAATATACATGTAAAATGGACCAAAATTCAAAATCATTTGTATTTGTTGTTGTTCTTTAAGTTGAATCTTCCCGACTCGATGTCGATGATGCAGAAGAACAAGGTGTAACCAATGAAGAACTCTCCGGTGAGTTCCTACACACTGGACAGGTGGCATTCAGCTTGAGCCACTCATCAATACATTCAGAATGGAAATAGTGATTACATTCTGGGATCGTCCTCAACGACTCTTTAGGTTTGTAATCAGAAAGACATATAGCACAAGTAGCATCATCATTAGGCAATCTACAACTCTCTCCAAGAACAGTCTTTGGGTAGGACTCTATTGTGGGCCCATCCAAGCCCGTTCTTGGTTGTGGGATGATTGTAATTGAGAAAAGGTCAATGCTTTGGTTATGAGATTCGTTTTGGGCTTGTGCTCTAGCTGATGCATAGCATATAAGTCCGATGATGCCTATTAAGGCGGGTACACCGATGCCTATACTCAATCCGTATTTTGCACTCTTAGAAATACCTATAAAGGATGATTAGTGATTAATAAATCGACTTCAAAATTCGGACTAAACTTGCAACTTTAAGTAAAACATAAGGACTATTTTCGCACAAGAATTTTAATATTTGGATTGAACTTGAAGTTTGGGTAAAGCACAGGGATCAAATTTGTAATTTACTCTGGTCTTTATTTTAAATTCAATTAATTGCATGGTTGATGCCGTTTTTGACTCGTTACACAGTATGTTAGTTGGTGTAGGGGAGTGTTAGGTATGGATTTTGAAAATATATTTTCCAAAGATGCATTAAATTTTCTGAATTTGTTTATAGATTCCACTGGTTTTACTTTATATCAATATATATTTTTATATTGATATTGATTAATATATTTAAGATATTGTTGAAGTGATTAAACGATATATCTATTTATTTATAACCTAAACTATTGAGATTTTGAAAAACTTTTTACCATATTACAAGTTCTACGCATTAAATGTGATAAGATCATTGATATTCCAGACACAAAAGTAAATGAAAGCGTAAAATAACGTGCAATAAAGTCTATAAGTTAACAAAAAATACAAGTTAAAACCTACATAGTCGACATGATTGTCGAGTGTTGCTTAAATACGTGCTTTGAAAACTATATGCTTCAAAACAAAGATTTTAAAAATGTATTTTCGGAAAATATTATTATCATATGAAAACAAATACTAATGATACACATTTTATTAATTGTCCGACATGAATTATTAAGATATTCTCTATACATGCTCAATGTTTACGACAATGAAAGTTTAACTTTTTCGAACTACTTTATCGAGTTTTAATTAAAATAATATATGGTTTTGCTTATTATATATAAATAAATTATGTTATAATATGTTTAAATTGTTATTTTTTGCTTTCAGTAACGAACAAAAGTTTAAATTTTAAAATAAAAGATCAAATCAGCCATAAATATATTTATAATTAAAAATTTGAATGCATTTTAGTTGGATAGAAAGAAAAAAAAAAAAAGTCAAAAACCTGCAATCATCTTGCTTGAAAAGGCAAAAAGGGATGATCAGATTAGAAGAAGATAAAAGTCAAAAGGTAAAAGTTAAAGCGTAACGAACAAGAAGCAATCAACCTTTATCGGTAGTACTCTGTGCACAAAGATATGTACTGTAATCATTAGTAAAAGCTTGCAAGTAAGAATCATGGAAGGGATGAACTTCTCAGGCTAGCTTGACAGATAGTACTTCATGCATAAAAATATGTACTGTAAGAGAAACTTACCGCGGGAAGAACCAACGCAAACTGTCTCTCCATCATCGCTCTTCAATCCACAAGCTCTACCTTCCATTTCGCAAGATCTACAAAACGGAGTGAACCACATCAACTGCAAATCGTCTCTAAAGTCACTGTTCAACCGGATTGGCACCACGATCGTCTTCATAGCCTGACAATTTGAAGGCATGTATGCAGGAGAGAATATTCCGGTCCGAGTAGCGATTACCGAATAATTTCTGGAGCTCAGGCAAGGGAATGGAATGGCGGGATACATGAAACCGTAGTTCTGAGTGGAGCAGTTGTAAAAAGTGAAGCTCCTTAAGGTGCTGAAACGGAATGGCGTGTCAGTTAAATTGACACCGACGATTCGGTTTGGCCGGCAGAATTCCGGATCTATGTAGATCACCTGTGAATCGTTTACAGAGACGTGATTTAAATTTGAAGCGTCTTATTTGTGTAATGTTTTGAAAACGAACCTGTGAAACGTAGGAAATTCTTTTGACGATGTATGAGCGGGATGACGGAAGTCGGATGATTGTTTGGTTTTGTTCGTCACAGGAGAGGTCGAAACCGGGGAATCCGCAGCGGGCGGGTTGCCGGCCGAGGATATGGAACGGGAAACGTATTTCTGGTTGGTGGGGGCCACACGAGGCCGGCAAGCAGTCGTCGTTAGCACCGGCGATGGGTTTCAGTAGAAAGAAGGAGGAGAGGATTAGTAGGAGAATATGTTCCTTCTCCATGTGTTTGGTAGTTCACCGGCGTGCCCAAAAGAGTGTAAGATAGAGCGTAGTTTTATGGTGATGAATCTGGTGATTGCCTGATTGGTGAGTTGAGATTTCAAAATATCTCTGGATTCATTAAAATGTGTATGTATTTTATAAGTACTTTCAAAAAATACCAATGATTTTACTTGATTTTATTATAAAATATAAAATTTTACTTTTTTAAAATGATTAGGTTTATAGCATTCATAGCCATTTGTCATCTTGTATTTGTTTATCAAGAAAATGTAATTAAAATCATATTAGATCATTCCTAAGAGCACCATAAGGCTATTCGGAGTGGCAGTCCCTTCACGTGCGGGATGCTGAGTTGGACCCCTTGGAGACGCGTGAACACTGCCCTCAGGATAGGTGGGTTGGCGTGGAGGGTAAGACGGAAGAATACATACAATATGATTGGAACGGTTTGCTCAATTTCAACTGTTACAAGCATTTAAAAAAATTGAATTTATTATTTTTTTAATTTTTTTCTCTATATATACATTCATTTTACACATAATTTTCAAACTAAAACACACATTTTTTCAAAACAAACACATATATTCGACAAAAGATATTCTCTTCTCATATTTTTTATCTTCCACATATTGATACAAATTAAAATACTTGACTGAACGGATTGGTCCACCGGAAAATTTAAGGGCATTTTTAAAAGTTCAACAAGGTCTTAACGAATATCGCAACTAAATTCTATGTTTTTTATGCTTGATTTTTTTAGTAATTTAGGTTTAATTTTCTATTTTATATATATATATATATATATGAAGCTTAGGAATAGTAAATTTGGCATTTTTTTGCAGAAATGGTCCCTGCATTTTGCTCCTCATTCTTTACCTATTTTGACATTTTTGGTCCTTGCAATCAATATTTTTACACTTTTTAGGAACCTTTTAATATTTAAAGTTTGGCCACAAAACTTTAACAGTTTGACAACTTTGATCCCTTTTTCTAAAAATTTGCTAATTCATACCCCTTTAATTCTTTAACCGTTTAGAAACTTCTGATCCTTGCATTCAAAACTTTTACATTTTTTCATAAAAACATGAAAAAAACGGTCCGGGGCAAACTCCGGGCTTTTCATCCTTGCACTTTCTACGTTTATCATATTTATCGATTCGGAAACAATATTGAAAGCTTCTGGCCCCCACGTAGCGGGGGTAACCTTTCTAGTTTTCTATGATGTTTTAGTAATGTAACTTGGTTTCAATTAATGTAAAATATTTTTTTTATGTTTTAAATTATGTTTTTATTTAATTTAATCTTAAAAAGAATAAAATAAAAAATTGTGGAGTGGTAACCATTTTCAATATCTAGTGGGCTGGTAGTGAAGCTGACGTAGCGCAGAGGTGACAACACTTTTTCGGTGGGTTGATACTAATTACTCCTCATAGCCTAAGAGTATTTTCAAAAAACTTAAGAAAGAAAACTCTCACAAAACTTATAGCAATGAGAGATTTTCAAACTAAGTTTTACATAACGACTTTGTTAACTTATAAACTTTTGAAACCGAGTTCTTTAATATTTTAGAGGAACAATAAAACAAAAAAAAAATAACAAATAACATTTTCAATCATTTTGATAGGATATCTGGCGGGACGTATTTAGAGGTGCATCGTGCGCATTATGAGGGTGAACACCATCTCCGATGTTGTGTGCTCGATGTCAAAGTGATGATGTGTAGATTAAATGGCGGGCTTTAATGCTTCCTTAATCTTTTCAAAACAATTAAAACAATTAAACCTATGTTTTTCAAATTGTGACCAACACTCACCCTTAATCTTCATCGACACTCATCTTTTCTTCACTCTCTTCTCATGTAGCATTGGCACCGATGTCCGTCTCCATTTGCACAGCCGTACAATAAGAGATTTTGTAACCCCAAAAAGCTCATGAAATTTAAAAAACTATTGTTGGAGTTTTTTAAACATAAGCTTTTTCAAATAGCTTGTTAATTAAGGAACTTTTTAATTGAGTTTTTTCAATAATTTGGTGGGTCTTATAGTTTTTTAACAATTAAAAATTGACAATTACACAAATGTTTTGTAAATAAGCAACCTGAAAAAGCTCTTTTTATTGCGGAAACAAAGTTAAGGTTTTTTTTTTTTTTCATTTCAAGCACTTTCATGAAAAAAAACTTAAACGAGAAGTTCTTCTATTTTGAATACTCTAAGGCCAGGGAGTATACTATACATGAAGGGGTTTTTGGCCAAGTGGAAGGCTATCATGGTTGTGTGCACTAACCCCCTCCGATGATCGTGATGCTTCGTGTCATTTACCCTGAGATGCAACAGGGCAATGATATTAATGAGTATTATTCCAAGAAAGAAATGATTATATATTTAACAATTTAACTATAAATATACCTATTTATTACAATCTATTTCATATCATTTTTTCTTTCTCTACAAACCACAATATATTCACATGTAACTTCTTACTCCCTACCATGGAACAATTTTCACAAGTATCAAATTATTGGAAAAGGTGTCAAAAGTCATTAACTATTGGTAATATTTTAAATAATAGCAGTGTCCTTTTGTTTTGCCCCCATGCCCCAAATTGAGGAGAATAAAAAAGAAATTAGTTTGTTGATTATTTTGGTTAACAATTAATTAGAAATTAATTGGAAAAATATATTAGGAATTAATTAAATAGTTTTAATTAATTAAAAGGGTTTAATATTAATTAATCAATAGTTAGTCAATTGGAATGTTATAGAACCCTTAAGGAAATAGGGTTGGACGAAAATCACTCCATCCCACATGGGATGGAGGTGAATTTCAAATTTGACTCTTATCCCATATGGGATGGGAGACAAATCTAAGGAAAGGATCCTAGATGAAAAATAGGTTTTGTGAAATTGACTATTCTCTTAGTTATTTTATTCTCTCTTTGGTGTTCATTGGGAGTGATATCATCAGAGGAAATCTAGTTTGGGTCATCTTATCCAAGTAACCTTAGGGAGGACAAGATCTCAAACATAGTGTCACACCCCCGAACCAGACGGCAGAAACGTCCGGGGGCTTGTGCGTGACTTCATCTTGAAATATCATTATAGTGAATATAATTGAAACATAAAATCATCATCATCACACATGTAATATTACAACATTCATTGTTTACATCGTGTATTGTATTTGAATATTACATGGAAAAACAGTAAGAGTATGATGAGACAAAATATAACACAATATCCATTAGTTTGTTTCGTTCATCCTGCTTCAACGGTTTCCTGAGAATACAAGTTATTTTGAAAACGTTTGAGAAAATGAATTGTATAACTTTGAAAACCACCAGAAAATCCGATATTTTCTGAAAACTGTTTAGTGTGTTTGTGTTAGATCTTGTATTAATGCATGTATGTTATTGTTTATTTGACTAAAAAAGGTAAAGAGAATGTAGAGAGAATGTAAGAGCATGTAAAGAGAATATTCCCAGACAACCCGATGTTGTCTGTACAAGAGAAAGTTGTCGTACCAACCCCCGAGGTTGAGTACTAGTAAGAGAATGTTTCCGAGTAATATGGTCTTCCGTAAACTTCATAATGTTAATTCCTCTAAGCGAGCCGTCATAATCATACTAAATAATGACAATTTCGCATGTCTTGGTGTCGTTGGACGCCGACGGAAAATAGAATAAGGTTTTTGTCACCCTAGACTGAGTTAGTCTAACTGTAGCGAACAGCTCAGGTGTGGGGTGTCATCCCCGTATAGATCTATACACAAATCTCTGCTCTCCCTCCAAGAGACTCTGGTTATAACTACAGGCTACGATCGTACACTTAATAGGTGCCAACCGATAAAACTCGCTAGATCCTTAATCGAATTTACGCGAAGAAAAATGTATAAACTCATTCTAGGACCAATGATCCATGTAAGTGAACCACTAAGGCATCACTAAACATGTAAATCATTTCAAGACCTAAAGGGAATGAGATTATATAACATGGGCCCAAAATATATGTGAAAGGACAACTAAGGCCCATTTCACATGTAAGGTATTTATAGGCCCAAATAGCATGCAAATAGTATCCACTAAAATAGCATAAAAAGAATAACGCATGTAAAACCCATTCTTAGGCCCAATAAACATGTAAGTGGACCACTAAGGCCCACTATACGTGTCTATTATTTCCAGGCTCAAAAGGAATGTGAATGTCTATCCTAAGCCCAATATACATGTAAAAGGACACTAAGGCCCACTAAACAGGTATATTATTTCCAGGCCCAATAAGGATATGAATACCTATCTCGGGCCCAATATACATGTAAAAGGACACTCAGGCCAACTAAACAAGTATATTATTTCCAGGCCCAATAAGGATATGAATACCTATCTCGAGCCCAATATACAGGTAAAATGACACTAAGGCCCACTAAACATGTATATTATTTCCAGGCCCAATAAGGATATGAATGTCGTTTTTAACCCGTTTGTTATTGTTTTGTTTATTTTAGCTTGATTATTTACATAATTGATATCTAAAACCCACTTTTTGTAAAAATGACATTCTTGGTCCAATAAGCCAAAAATTTACAATTAAGGCCCAATTTTGTAAGAATAACACTTTAATCTCCAATTTTGTTAAAAACTTGTGTTGATGACTACTTTATGATAAAAATAGCATTTTAAACCCATTTTTGTCAAAAATATCATTTTTGGCTTGGTTTTGTGAAAATACATATTTTTCTGGTTTTTGGCTTTTCCGAACTAGTTTTTAGAAAATTTGTAGAAAATTCATCGTAAGTCGAAATCTGGATCCGTAAATTTTGGAAGTTTGGAAATTTTGTCTACTCTGTTCACAATTTTTCTCATAATTTTTGATGGCTTAAAACTAATGTGAAATTACTCATCTTCACAGGTTGGTCCGAAATTATTTCAAATATGATAGGCAGTTTTGTAAAATTCGCCAAAAATTGTAGAAAAATCGTATGAAAACGTGAGAGTAGTCATTTTAAAGGTATAAATCTGAACTTTATCCATGTAAAACAGTTTTGAAAAATACTTCCATTTGGAGGGTCAAAACAGTCCGAGATTGGACCAAAAGTTTTCTGTCAAGGGCTGTTTTGTGGGTTTAGTTTATAGATCTTTGAACACAACACTTATTTTTGCTATATCAAGTATACAAATCCCAGATCTACATATTTACATGTAATACTTGTGATAAAACATACTTTTCTCAAGATTCATATGAAGATCCTAGTGATAAACTTCAAGTTTCTTAACATATTTTTAGATTAGTGAAGAAATCAACACATAATCACCAAATATTTCATGGAAAACACACATAGTCATGCATATACACATAGATCTACACAAATCAACTTGTATTCTCCCCCAAAAACAAGTAAAAACCAAAAACAAGGGGGTATGAACTCACCTTGGGGTTTGGATTTCGGTTTTGATGAAGATAAGAAGAAGGTGGTGTAAGTTATGACTCTAGTTAGCTTCTTGAAGTGATCTTCGAATCTTGATGAGTTCTAGGGAGCATAATCACGAATTTGAGGTGGTAAGAGGAGATTTTTGAAGAGGTTAGGAAGTTAAATCATAGATCTAAGTAAGAACTTACCAAAGTTGATGATTTCTAAGAAGAATCTCTTGAAGCATACTTTAATTCTCGATTTTAAGAGGGAAAAAGAGGAGTTTTCTTTGGAGAGTTTAGGAGATAATGTGTTTGAAAAATGAAAGAGGATGGTGGGGGTTTTGGCTCTTGTGGCCGTGAGTAGAGAAGAAGAGGGGAAGGGATGTGAAGTGAGATGTAATATGTATAGAAACATGAGACATTCATAGATTGTAACATCCAAAATTTCAAAACAATTAAAACTTTTCAAAATCACCCATTTTATTAACATTGTTGCAAAAAGGTTTTCAATACATTATTAAACAGAGTAATTTCTCAGGTTCATATCATAAAACACCAACGCGAGGAACGGTACGATCACGCCTTTGCCTTGCCACAGGCTCTTGAGAACCTGAAACATAAAACCATAACTGTAAGCCCGAAAGCTTAGTGAGATACCCCCAATATACCAACCACACATACGCCCTTCCAGGCCACGACCTTCCGGTCCATACATATCGCCTTCCGGCCCATAACATATTGCCTTCCGGCCCATAACATGTTGCCTTCCGGCCTATAGCATAAAATGCATACAGAGCATAACAAATCATAGAACGACCCTGCATACCGGGTCACACCCCAGATCTAGCAATCATACACATAACACATAATCATATAACAGTTCACAGTTAGCAATTGATCAACAGATCACATAACAAAGCATTACTCTAACCAAGATACCGGACTAACCAGTCACTAGCATAACATAATCATAGGAATCAGTCATCATACTAATTATAAACATACGCCTTTCCAGGCCATGACCTTCCGGTCCACATAGTAATGCCTTCCGGCCTGCAACATATAATGACAACTACCCGGATTCCCATCCGATAAAGAGGGGTCGGCCTTGGTGCCATAAACCCTAACGATATAGTGAGGATAACTCACCTCGAAACTGCCGACTGAACAGATAGCTCAAGCTGCTCCGATCACTGATACGATCTCCACCTCTGAACAGTCACCAATGCACTGAACTCAAACAATAAACAACAATTACCAAAATACCCCTGGAACCACTGGTCAATCCTTGGTCAAAGACAAGGTCAAAGTCAACCCCTGACTGACCCTACTCGTCGAGTCAACCCTGTGACTCGCCGAGTCCCCATACTCAGAACTTCACTTAACCCGCGACCTAACTCGCCGAGTCACCCCAAGACTCGCCGAGTTCAACGACTCCGAGTCCACTCGCCCTTGACTCACCGATTCATTAAGATTCCCTTTCTACACGTCGAGTATCCCCTTTTTACTCGACGAGTTCCTCCTGGAAGAATCGCGGGGCCACCCCGACTCAACTCGCCGAGTCTGAAGAACAACTCGACGAGTCCCAGTGAATCTTCAAGCTACTCGCCGAGTCTGAAGAACAACTCGGCGAGTCCCAGTAAATCTTCAAGCTACTCGCCGAGTCTGATCATTGGACTCGGCGAGTCCATGCCATGCAGACGAGCAACTGCTTCCTGAAATACGTATGGTCCCGAGATATACAATCATGGGACTTTCTGTACTTCTAAACATCTTACTACTGGGGTATAATCGTCTGGGTAATAACATAATAACCCATCTAATCACTAAATGGGTTTCATAAACCCTAGATTCGTATACACATCAAAATAACATAAATGGTCCGAGTATTACCTGGAAACGCACTCTCTGTGTCCCCAAACCTCAGGACTCGATCCTCCTTGATATTTCTTTGGCCAAACTCTTCTTCTTCTTGCCTAACAAGTTCCTCCAAGTTCCAATAGCTTTCTCTCCTGCTCTAGACGTCCACAACGACTAGGGTTCTTCTCAATCGGCCAAAAGACGGACAATGACGGCCTAAGAGGCGTTATATACGATCCAAAACCAAACGGCTAGGGTTTCTGCTGAACAGCGTCGACTCGCCGAGTCCATATCTGGACTCGTCGAGTCCAGTCGCGAACCCGCAACCAAGTCTGCGGTCCTACTCGGCGAGTCTGGCTCCAACTCGCCGAGTCCCTTCTTAAAACACCCCCAAAATCATAATTATATCAATATTTGGAATTCCGGGCTGTTACAACTCTCCCCCACTAGAACTAGACTTCGCCCTCGAAGTCTCACTCTGAAAATAGCTCCGGATGCTGCTCCCGCATCTCACGTTCCAGCTCACCGGTCATTTCCGGCCCATCCGGTGCTGCCACCGAACTAATACTAGAGGTATCTCCTTATACCTCATAGTCTCGATCTTCCGATTTCTGATGACCACTGGTCTCTCAGCATAATTCAGGCCCGCATCCACCTGAATATCTTCTAATGGGACTACTGCCGACTCGTCAGCTAAGCACTTCCTCAATTGCGACATATGAAAGGTGTCGTGGATCTGTCCTCACTCCGCTGGCAACTCCAATCGATAGGTTACCCGGCCTATCCTTGCAATCACCCGAAATGGCCCAATATACCGGGGGCCCAACTTGCCCTTTTTCTTGAATCGAATCACTCCTCTCCAAAGAGAGGCCTTCGGGAGTACGAAGTCGCCGACCTGAAACTCAAGCTCGGATCGGTGGCTGTCTGCATAACTTTTCCTGTCGGCTCTGGGCGGTCAATAACCTCTGTCTCATCTGCTGAATCTGCTCTGTCAACTGAAGCCCGATCTCTGTACTGCACATCACTCTCTGTAACCCAAGAATTACCCAAGATGCAACTCTGCTCTAAATCCCAACAATCACTCGACCAATAAGGGTTAGGAAACCATGAACCACCGGATCCCCGATCCAAAGCCCACTTTGTCCATCCCGGACCAACTGAGAGATCCATTCTCACTCTCAGAGCAACTCTCACAAGTCCTTCTTTTGCCATCACATACACCTACTGAACTAGTCCCAACACCCGCAGGTTGGGAGACCCAATACACTGATGATATTCTCGAACATCTCCCAAGATGAACCATTACATCCATCCTACACTCTGATCAGAATCACACGGAGAATTTAAGATTCTCTCTCCCCCTGCATCCCTTCTGAGCCTCAACAAACATCTCCAACCCAGATGGGTTCCTACTTCGCTGCCGCGAACACGATGCTCAAGGCCATACTTGAAATACTCTAATCATAACTCTGCTCTGCAGCTTTCATTCTTGTGAACTTGTACTCCCCTTCGGAGTTACACACCTTTCCCCTTTTCCTTCCAAGGGACCCTCTTGGCCATAATGCCACTCCAACTGGTGCCACGGTGCTTGCCCTAAGCGACACCACCCTTTTTGCGTAACCGCTATTCACATACTCTGGTTCTCATTGCAGGGGCTCTCAATCCCATGCACTCTCTCCATTCATCAAAATCACTGCCTCAGCTAAACAAGATCACTAACCCGGGGCCAGACCTTCCAATGCAATCATACTGCAACATACATGATCCGCAATCTCAAACTGATCCAGCAATACCAACAGAGTCTCCAGCATGGCTGGACCGACTCTCATAACACATTTTAGCCACTCGAGGCTATATCTCTGTGGGTCCGTACACCCAAACTCTGCGAACCCTCAGGTTCTAACTCTGGGAACCTTCCGGTTCCAGCTCTAGAACATGCACAACATAATCCCGTGGGATTAATGCAGTACAACCCATCACGTACCTCAAACGTACCAATACTCTGATCGCAAAATTCCGATTACTTACTCAAGCTTGATCCCGGCCTCCTCTCAGGCCTCCACAATCAAATGCCCTAGGTCTGTATCCCGCCCCGCATACCCGACACCCGCTCTCGTCGGCCTATACTCTGAGCTGACAAACACTGTTGAATCCCAACAGCTACGCACCCTCACATACTCATCGGTCTCCTGGAGAATTCTCCAATTCTCCCCCACTAAAGCACTGACTAACTGCCATCGATCGTCATTAATGACCTTTCAGAACAACCCCGCACAGAGAGAACATTTACACACTGACTGTTTCTCACCAGCATAGGCAACCCTCAACAAAACATATCTCTTCCCTGATCAGTCCACTCAAAAGAATCCGATCTTTCAATTATCCACTCTACGACTGTAGATGTTACCCGACATTCAACCCAGTGTCGCATTTCCACTAACAATCCTCACGAACGATAACCAACGAAATTCCCAAACAATAACCCGTAACCAACCCACAACCTGCCAAAGGATGAATACCACATCGAAAACCGCACAAGACTACCGGCACCAAAACACCAAACTATAACCATACCAAACCATCAGGGAACAACGAATACCAAAGCGAAAACTTGAAGTACCAAACCATAACCATGCCCAACCCGCGAAATAACGAATACCGCATCGAAATCCACACAAGGTACCAGAACGAACAATACGCCACAATCAACGCAAGGAAATCAAGACATCAAGAAAGCCTCATACCCGCAGCTGCCTCCGGCACTGCTCCGTCTCCCTCTGCCGCAAGCCCTTGGGGCTCCGCTCCGTCCTGTCCTCCTCCTGAACTCCTCGAGGTGGCCGGTGCTAGAGCCTGCACCGGTCCTGCAGAAAGCTGTGGACAGTTGACCCTCAAATGTTCAACCTGTCGACACTGATAACAAATCCTCAAATCCTGAATTGGCACTGACTGCCGACAATTCCGTGCACCGTGCCCCTCCTTTCCGTACTTGCGGTATGCACCACCGGACCAACAAGCTCCGGTGCCATCCCTCCCACACTTCCCACAAGTGTGACCGCTCCGATCCCCCCATTCTAACGTCTACGGTCCTGGACCGTTTCGGCGCCGACTGCGACTGCATCGGGGCATGCCTCAGCTCTCGCAACTGCAACTCAACCTCTAACTCACGCCACATGGCGGCCTCCTGCAACTCCAACAAGGTCTCACACTTCTGCGCAGACACAAACTGTCTGATATCCCTCTTGAGCATGCTCAGATCTGAGTCCGCTCCGAAGCGAACGCAGGGCAAAACATCGCCCTCTCAACAAACATCATGGTGATTTCAGTCACCGACTCCGAATCCTGCTTCAGCTCAAGGAACTCCCGAGCAAATCTCTCCTTCTCATCTCGCGGAACATGGCGAGTACTGAACATCTCTCTAACTGATCTCCCTGAAACCGCAGCCCTCTGCGCGTCAGAATATGACCCCATGGTCAATCTCCACCAATAGGTCCAGAGCACACGTCGCCCTCTGATCAGCAGGGCGTAAACTCGTGGAGAAATACCCCTCCATGTCTGATAACCATCTCATAGCAACAATCGGGTCCTGAACCCTATCGCATGTGGGGGGCTTCGTATAATAGAAGTCCCGATACTGAAAACCCCGACTAGCTCCTCCCCTTGCCGCTGCTACAGCCGTTGTAGCCGTCGCGGCAACCGTCTCTGCGAGAGCCGCATATCGCTCGTCGAAATACTCAATCATAGCGGTCCTGATCGACCCAAACAATTCTGGCAACTCAGCCCGCAACAATGCAGCAACCTCATCACGCAGGATCTCGCGAATCCTCGCATCCCGCTCGCTCGTGCTCGTCCGATCGATAACCTCCGACGGCACCGATCCACCCGGAACTCGCTCTCCAGCTCCCGATCCTGATCCGGATCCACTATCGTCATGCCCCGAGATCTCCATAATGAAGACACCCTACCAATCTCAGACACTTCCCAAAATTCTGGGATCCAACTCTCGCAACCCTACCCTAGGGACCATGGTTTCCCTGATACGCGTATGGGTCCTGTGCTTTCAGTAGTACGGGCCCATACTACCTTCCACACCTACCCATATTTGTATGAAGTACTACCACAATACCCTAGGGAACATGCATAACAACTATCAACCCTCACCACTAGAGGAACACTGAGAACATCCCATAAGGGACCCTAGGCTACAGGCATCACATATCAGGCAACATTATCATGAATTCCTGAAGATCCCTAGCCTAACTCTAGCATGCTGTTCTATCAAGCTCAAATAAACAAATATCGTGTATGGTATCTTGGGGTTACTTACTGGCTCTGGCTGATCGTACCTCCGCGTCCTCCTTTTACTTAATTTGAAAACCATTTTAATTTCTCTTTTTAAAATCCTCCTCGATTTGAGACTGGGGTCACACGAATGTTTCCCCAATTCACTCAAACCAAGGCTCTGATACTAACTTGTAACATCCAAAATTTCAAAACAATTAAAACTTTTCAAAATCACCCATTTTATTAACATTGTTGCAAAAAGGTTTTCAATACATTATTAAACAGAGTAATTTCCCAGGTTCATATCATAAAACACCAACGCGAGGAACGGTACGATCACGCCTTTGCCTTGCCACAGGCTCTTGAGAACCTGAAACATAAAACCATAACTGTAAGCCCGAAAGCTTAGTGAGATACCCCCAATATACCAACCACACATACGCCCTTCCAGGCCACGACCTTCCGGTCCATACATATCGCCTTCCGGCCCATAACATATTGCCTTCCGGCCCATAACATGTTGCCTTCCGGCCTATAGCATAAAATGCATACAGAGCATAACAAATCATAGAACGACCCTGCATACCGGGTCACACCCCAGATCTAGCAATCATACACATAACACATAATCATATAACAGTTCACAGTTAGCAATTGATCAACAGATCACATAACAAAGCATTACTCTAACCAAGATACCGGACTAACCAGTCACTAGCATAACATAATCATAGGAATCAGTCATCATACTAATTATAAACATACGCCTTTCCAGGCCATGACCTTCCGGTCCACATAGTAATGCCTTCCGGCCTGCAACATATAATGACAACTACCCGGATTCCCATCCGATAAAGAGGGGTCGGCCTTGGTGCCATAAACCCTAACGATATAGTGAGGATAACTCACCTCGAAACTGCCGACTGAACAGATAGCTCAAGCTGCTCCGATCACTGATACGATCTCCACCTCTGAACAGTCACCAATGCACTGAACTCAAACAATAAACAACAATTACCAAAATACCCCTGGAACCACTGGTCAATCCTTGGTCAAAGACAAGGTCAAAGTCAACCCCTGACTGACCCTACTCGTCGAGTCAACCCTGTGACTCGCCGAGTCCCCATACTCAGAACTTCACTTAACCCGCGACCTAACTCGCCGAGTCACCCCAAGACTCGCCGAGTTCAACGACTCCGAGTCCACTCGCCCTTGACTCACCGATTCATTAAGATTCCCTTTCTACACGTCGAGTATCCCCTTTTTACTCGACGAGTTCCTCCTGGAAGAATCGCGGGGCCACCCCGACTCAACTCGCCGAGTCTGAAGAACAACTCGACGAGTCCCAGTGAATCTTCAAGCTACTCGCCGAGTCTGAAGAACAACTCGGCGAGTCCCAGTAAATCTTCAAGCTACTCGCCGAGTCTGATCATTGGACTCGGCGAGTCCATGCCATGCAGACGAGCAACTGCTTCCTGAAATACGTATGGTCCCGAGATATACAATCATGGGACTTTCTGGACTTCTAAACATCTTACTACTGGGGTATAATCGTCTGGGTAATAACATAATAACCCATCTAATCACTAAATGGGTTTCATAAACCCTAGATTCGTATACACATCAAAATAATAGAAATGGTCCGAGTATTACCTGGAAACGCACTCTCTGTGTCCCCAAACCTCAGGACTCGATCCTCCTTGATATTTCTTTGGCCAAACTCTTCTTCTTCTTGCCTAACAAGTTCCTCCAAGTTCCAATAGCTTTCTCTCCTGCTCTAGACGTCCACAACGACTAGGGTTCTTCTCAATCGGCCAAAAGACGGACAATGACGGCCTAAGAGGCGTTATATACGATCCAAAACCAAACGGCTAGGGTTTCTGCTGAACAACGTCGACTCGCCGAGTCCATATCTGGACTCGTCGAGTCCAGTCGCGAACCCGCGACCAAGTCTGCGGTCCTACTCGGCGAGTCTGGCTCCAACTCGCCGAGTCCCTTCTTAAAACACCCCCAAAATCATAATTATATCAATATTTGGAATTCCGGGCTGTTACATAGATATATGTTGTATAATTTGCATGAAAGTCTATTAGATAATTATGAGGTGACACTCCTCTAGTTATCCCTATATTTTATTTTATTATTATTATTATTATTATTATTATTATTATTATTATTATATATATATATATATATATATATATATATATATATATATATATATATTGAAGACATAAATGGGCCGAGAATGAGGGAAGGGAAAAGAGAGGGAAAAGAAAAGTTTGGGCCCTTAATGAACATTCTCGAGATCATAGGCCCATCATGGATGTTTTCGGCCCATTGGGCCCTTTTTGTGGGTTTACGGCCCAAATCTATGTTGTTGAAGAGTTTTCGGCCCAATTAGGACCCACGAAAATGAAATGAGTCATTTTAGACCCAGTAAGGCCCATGGGAAAACTTATGGCCCAAAAAGGCTCTTATTTAATGAGTATGGGTCTATTTAAGGTCCAAGTAGTGTTCTTTCCTCAATTTAACCAAATTGAGAGTTTGCGGGCCCATTACGCCCAACATGAGGATCCTAGTCCATAAGGAACTTGAACCGAGATTTCTAAGGTTTCCAACCCTTAGTTGAACATATGAGATGTATTTGAACGAGGATAGAGTATAGTATTCACTTAGATTACAAGCCTTACAATAGATGATGGTTTAATGATAATAGAATTTCCTAGCAAAAATGCCAGTTGTGACACATAGAGATTAGTGGCTACATAAGAGGTATGTTATTCATCCTTCTTTATGTTATATTTTTTAGTAGAGTAGCAGTAATAACATGAAACTTAGATCCTTAGGGTGCATGAACACATAAGATTATTGTTGTGGCATCCTTATTTTCACGGTCAGAAAATACATTTTTATTAATGCTTATTTGAAAACAGGGTTTACTTATAACTGTGGAATTTGTCCCATAAAAGTACTTGCAAAGAAATGTTTTTTTTCATTGATTTATTAAAACTTGGGATGTCATAACTGATAAAAGAAACATAAACATAAATGTAATCATTACATGCCTTACAATATCTTTTATTCTATGACTTATCATTCCTTGGATCTCTCATCATGCCCAGACATCATTATCCTTGTACTGCTCCTTATGATACAAAGAAATCGAGTGGGTCAGGTTGGAAAACCTGGTGAGTACATAGGATTTTCAACCCACAATAATATAATTAATTTTGTTTTAATTATAGAGTTCATATCTAAACAGATTACTCAATTACATATTCCCGTTATTCTCACTCCCTGATCCTAGACCGATGATCTCAGGGGATCTATCCTAAAGGATCTCTAAGTGAACATTGTTGCCTCGGGGATTACTTAGCAACACGAGCTAATAAGATGAACATAGGGTAGCCACATTAATAGTTCATTCATACCTACAGTTTGTAGTCTTGCCCATATGAGGTTCCTTAACATCTACAGGTCGGGGACCTACCCATGTATAGTTCAATAACACCTGCAGGTTGTAAACCCGCCTGTGTATGAGTGATTAACACTTACAAGTTGTAATCATGTATGTGTATGGTTGATTAATACATCCAGGTTGTAAACCTACCCATATACAATCTTAACAACACCTACATGTTGTAGACTTCCATGCGTGCGATTCATCATTGCCTACAGGTCATAGACCTATCCGTAGGACAATTTTTTAAACACCTACAAGATGTACACCTCCCCGTGTATAATTGATTAACATCTACAAGTTGTAGTCTTGCCCGTGTATGACTTGATAACATCTACAGGTTGCGAACTTGTCCATGTGTGACCAGAATTGTCTAGAATAGTCTATGACCATTATCTCTCTTTACCCTTCATTACCCCATATATTACAAGTATGAGTGTGTGTGTGTGTGTGTATATATATATATATATATATATATATATGGTTAAATAAAATCAGCTCATATAGTTTTATCTAACACAAAAGGTCTTAATCATAGATAATAGGCACATATAGCACTTAATTATCTAAATACTTCATATCTATGTGTAAGATGAAAGTAATTATGCATTCACTTGTTAAAACTGATGGGTAGTGAATTTGGGCAACGTTTCACCTTAACACTTTAGCTTTTCATTTTATGTGACCTAGGTATAAATGTCACTGATTCTTAGTCTTATATTCTTAGCGACTAATGACAGTCTAGATTCCTCACTAATCCCAATGTCTACATCAACATCTATCAAGTAAAGAACAACCAGGTAGGATCATATTGTAGGTATGGTCTATTTTGGTATACAAAGTTTACTATATGGAAATCCCATTTTAAACACCTCATTAAATCCAGCGTAGACATCATTCCCGTAAGTAGATCAATCAGTATAAAGACTTGAAATCACCGATAAATCTTATTAATAGATTCATAATAATGACTATGAATATAAATATAAGTTACACTTGAAATAAAATAATTGTAGCTTAACTTACAGAAATTTTAGCAAAAACGGGGAAATTGTGGTGGCAGAACTCAGACTCGATAACTCCTAATTACCGGGCTCTCAAAGATATCCTAAATAGTAAAGAATTTTAGGGCCAAATGCAAAGAGAGAGAGAGAGAGAGAGAGAGAGATAGAAAGTGTGTAGGGAACAAATGAGAGACGAAGGCAATTTATAAGCTGAAATTTGAAGGTGCAAGATGCGCCTCGACAAGTGCATGCCGCACACTGTTATGGTCGACACTCCTTCCTCCAGAAATCGGACACGTGGTGAAAAACCATGGGGCCACGTCATTGAAGGGTATGTACGATTTAAAACTTCAAAAATTCATATCTCGCTCATATGAGCTCTGTTTTTAACGTTCTCTATATTTACACATAGGAAATTCTGAGTACTGCAACTTTCATTTAGATTTCGTCGGCTAATTCTCAGCCAATCTTCAATTTAATAGTGTACGAAGATTACACTACAAAGAACTGTGTAAAATTCATAACTTCTTCATACGGACTCTGTTTTCGGCTATCTTTATATCGACGGACTTCTATTAATGAGATCTTCAACTCCCATTTAGATTGTTTAAGCTAACAATCAACTGATTTGAACTTCAATTTATGTGTTAGCACTGCTGTGTTGAAACTTTGAAAATTAATAACTTATTCATACGAAGTCTGATTAGATGTTTTCTATATGAATGCTTTCGATTTTATGATTACTACGAATTTCATTTAGATTTCTTAGGCTAATAAGTAACCTATCTAAAATTCATTTTTCACGACGCGCATAGTCGTGTCGGTTTAATCGTGAAATTTCGAAGAAGCACAACTTCATACAAATTCGGATTTTTGAGTTCTTTATATGTACGAAATCCTTGTCATATATAATATACCTTTGGTTAAGATTATTTATCCTAAATAATTTAATATCAAAATGTCATTTTTATCGCTTATTATCTCTCAACTGTCTAGCCCGAAGTTGCGTGCGTTACAATTGTTATGTTTCTGCTATGCATGATCGTGTGTTTGGATGCGTATAAAACTTAACAGTGGTATTAGAACCTTAATTCATGATTACTTCCACTACTATCTTTGATCCAAAATGATCTGATTAATATTGTTTGCAAACGGGAATAAGAAAAATGAAAAATATATACCTATAATCGTCGCAGGCACGGCTTGCCCATAGTGCAATCCTTGTTTTTGCTTTCCTTATTTTTTAAAGGGATAATGACTTGAAAGGGTAACGAACTTTCGACTTTGTTCACATTTAGTCACTAAACTTTTTTTTGTTATCTATTTGCCATTGAACTATTGAAACTGTTCACATTTTACCTTTATGGCCGGCTGTTACCGGTCATAAGGGTAAAATGTGAACAGTTTTAATAGTTTAGTGGCAAATATATAACAAAAAAAAGTTTAGTGACTAAATGTGAACAAAATCGAAAGTTCGTTTCCCTCTAAAAAGTTCAATGACTAAATGTGAACAAAATTCCTATTGTATTATGTTTTTGCAAATTATTTATTTGTGTTTAATTGTAGCAACATTTGTTGATGAAAAAATCTATGAAATAAAAAAACAAAATGTAACATCCGGATTTCCAGGTATCATAATTTAAGTATTTTTCTTTTGAGTTAAGAAGAGAGACTCGACGAGTTGACGCCCCAACTCGTTGAGTAAGGTCGCGACTGATGACTCAGATTAATGAATGGACTCGACGAGTCGGTGAGGCGACTCGACGAGTCTGCACTGTTGGCAGAAACCCTAAATCTTTGGGCCCGAGCCATATTTAAAGGCACTTATGGCCTTCAATTGCGACTACCTTTCCCATAAGTGAGAACCCTAGCGAGCTTAAGTGTGTAGAGTGAGAGGAAGAGCTATCTTGAGCTTTTTAGTGTGATTTTGCAAGAAAGGATAAGAGTTCCAGCAAGAGGGACCAAGGAAGGTTATTGTTCTGAGTTATTCAAGCAAGGAGCTTCATTATGAGGTACAAAAATGAACCCTTTTCCTTCCCTATTGTGTAGATTCCATTTTGGGGTTAGGGCTTGAATCACTTCATCTTTGGGGTTTTGAATGCCTCAAACCCCTCTTGCAAGTTTGTGTTATAGATCCGGACCCTTCTAGGTCCAGAGAGCCGAGAATATGAAGCTTTAGTAGAGTAAACCTTGGGGTTTGAAGTTAGGAAGCATTTATGGGATTTTTATGGTATATATAGTTACTTTCATCTTACACATAAATATGAAGTATTTTATATAAATTACGTGCTATGTGTGTATATTATTTGAATACTTGTTGTCTATGCTGGATGAACAATTTTATACATGTTTTAAAAGATTTAAATGGTATATTTATTTTATATCTACAAATATGTTGCGGATGAAACATGGGTAGATGAAATAGTTGGTGTGTGATGAAATAAAATGATGAAAGATAGGTGATGATAATTAGGTAAATAGATGATGATGAATAGGTGATGTAGGATGAAAGGAGATACCATAACCTAAACCGGCAATGTGGCGATGTAGTCATCTACCAGAGTATAGATGGCGACCACAGACTATTCTAGACAACCCAGTGTAAACACCAGCAGGCCCATAACCTGTAGGTGATGAATTACGAGTTCAGGCGATGTTGTAACTACGTATTAATGCGATGATACTCTAACCCCTAACTATGAATTACGAGTTCAGACGATGTTGTAACTACGTATTCATGGGATGTCACAAATTCCGCATGTCAAACCAATGGTCATAATTCACATCAGTGAGAATGGTTCATTTTTTTGTAAAACCAAAATCAGATTGGAAATTTTGATTTTTTATTTTGGAAAATGTCAAACCATTGGTTTTTTATTTCGGTTTTGGTTTTTTGTTTTTTTTAATATATTTTTAGGGTTTTGTTTTTTTTTTATTATTTCATAGATTTCTTCATCAACAAATGTTGCTACAATTTAACAAAAATAAATAATTTGCTAAAACATAATACAAGAGGAAGTTTGTTCACATTTAGTCATTGAACTTTTTAGAGGGAAACGAACTTTCGATTTTGTTCATATTTAATCACTAAACTTTTTTTCGTTATCTATTTGTCACTAAACTATTGAAACTGTTCACATTTTACGCTTATGACCGGTAACAGCCGGTCATAAGGGGAAAATGTGAATAGTTTCAATAGTTCAATGACAAATAGATAACGAAAAAAAGTTTAGTGGCTAAATGTGAAAAAAATCGAAAGGTCGTTACCCTTTCAAGTCATTATCCCTTTTTAAACTAGAAGATATATTGAGATTTTGAATAACTGCCTTTTATAAGATAATTATTATTTAATATTGATTATTTATATATTTACCTTAGATAAATATTATTTAAATAGAAATTTTAAATTTGAATATTTATTTGTGTATTAATTAATATATTTAAATAGAATTTAAATTTGAATATTTAAACTAATTTTAATATTATTTAAATAAAGATTTTAAATTTGAATATTAAACTAATATCAAATTATTATAATTGTCCTCACATTTTAATTAGAATTTAAATTAGATACTTAAATTTTAAAGAATTTTAAGTTTATATATATATATATATATATATATATATATATATATATATATATATATATATATATATATATATATATATATATAATGGCCGACTCTATGTATAGGATTTTTAAGGCAGCGCTTAGGGCCCCGAATTCGAAGGGGCCCCATATTCTTCAAAGTCCAATGGTTTATTCCATTAAAAAATCCAATCCGGTAACCACAAAATAAATGAAGTAGAAGAATAAATCAACGATCGTTGCATTCATGAAACTGAAACGACTTTGCATTCTTCTACCGATTCTGATTTCTATGAAATATTCATCTCATCCGTTTTCGATTTCCAAGTATAGTGAAGGCCAAATGACCCAAATTTTTGGCTCGCTTAGAGCCTCCAAAATAATTGAGCCGCCTATGATATATATATATATATATATATATATATATATATATATATATATAATATTATCTCTAATAATACATGTTTCATAATTCATGTTGTGTTTATATATTACAAATTCGTGTTGTAAATAGAAAAATACTCAATTAACATATTAACCAACTTTTGCCTGTCTTGAAAGCTTCGGCCGGGGAGATGCGGAACATTCTTTGTCTCATCTTTCATGCCTACCTACCATGCTAATCAAGATGGAAGATCTCATTTCGGATTTGAGTTTGGAAACTTCCCTGGTTGAAATGGATA
Source organism: Lactuca serriola (assembly GCF_051521515.1). Taxonomy (NCBI): domain Eukaryota; kingdom Viridiplantae; phylum Streptophyta; class Magnoliopsida; order Asterales; family Asteraceae; genus Lactuca; species Lactuca serriola. The sequence goes on from NC_136413.1 coordinate 14,825,348, forward strand.
TTATCTCTAATAATACATGTTTCATAATTCATGTTGTGTTTATATATTACAAATTCGTGGTGTAAATAGAAAAATACTCAATTAACATATTAACCAATTTTAATTAATTATTTAATTATTTAAGTCGTAATAATACCTACTTTATAGAATTAAAAAATGTTTTTGTGGGTTCTAGTCTGTCTCGTTTATACCGTGGGGGACACCGGCAAAACGAAATGAGATTATCTAAAATTAAATAGTTGCGTGGAAAGCGTCTTTTTCTGAATTGGCAGGTTCATTTGTCTATTTCATGAAATCAATAAATTAATTATTAAAAAGAAATAAACAATTTTATCAAATATAATTTCGCATTCTCTCCAACTAGAAAAGACAAGTTGCCAAGATAATAATGTTGACAATTTTGTAATGGCATTACTATCATGGTGACAACGTAAATGTATCAAGCTGGACAGTTATAGACGAGTTTTAAATGATATAATGGTGTGTAATAATTATGAGTGTCCTCATTTTAATGTTGATTATGTGACATTAAAATAATTGAAATATTAAACGTACTATAAGGAATATCGTAATGCAATTCAAGATCCAAAGAAATATATAGTCACCCTTCTCTGAAGAAGCCATCGCACATTACAGTAGATGATGAGGTGGCACCGCAGTGTGCGGCAAACACCCTACCGATCTAATAATAAAAACGTGGTATTGATTGTTGGGGTGCAAAGTTATACATGTGGTAGTGATGCCTTGTGACATGAGAGATAGGGAGAGAAAGACATGTAAACACTTCTATATATATAGTGAGTTTCATATCATTTGTAGATGTGTGCTTGAGAGATGTAACATTGAGAGTGTTAATGTGAACTATTTATTTGTTTAGATATAGCTTATACTTTTTGTAACACCTTTCATGGTCGAATACATATCTTAGACACTCAAATCATCTTGTTCTTTGTGTTCATTTAATTTTGCATGTCAAATCAATACTCTTAATTCACATCAATTGGTATCAGAGCGGGTCTTCGAATATCAAAGCGATTTTTGAAGAAACGGTTATCGGTTTGGCTACATTCAATGAGTCTCTCAATGACCTCTCAAAATCTCTTTGATTTGTGCTTGCGTTTTTGAAATTTTTGATCATTTTGACTCATTCAATCAATTTTTTTTTTGAAAAACCTATTTATTATGATCCAATAATTTTTCATTGATCAAACCCAATCCAATCCAATATTCTTTTGTTCGATTCGATTCTAAATTTGCAATTGTTCGATTGAATCACGAATTAGCCCAAAATCATATTAGATTCATTATTGTTCATGTTTGTTTTTAAGCCCAAAATTCGTCTGGTTAAGATTCAGTGTCATTAATCTGTTACTGTTCATATCTATCTTTTAAAGCCCATCAATGTTTTTGATCCAATATATTGAAATTGTGAGCCCAAAGATTTATTAACATCCAGTCAATACTTATTCATTGTTGAGACGTCTTCGTCGTATGCTTAAACATGGTGTACACTTCTAATATTCTTGACTCTCGTTTTGATCTATGAGTTCTTGAGTATCGATTTCGTTTCAGTGTTTCTTATTAATTGATTAGAAGTATTTGTTATTCCGAACTTATGAATCGATTTTATACAATTTGTTCAATCACAAAATCGATTATGATTAAGTTGATGTTGAGAAATTGTCAAAATTGCTTCTTTGGTTTGGATGAATATTGACCAAGAACACTTAAATGTGGTGAAGAACGGTGAAACAATCACTTTTTGATCTGAAATTTGATGTTTTAATCATCAATTTCATGTTTGTTGACATTTGATTTCGAAAAGTCAAACTCAGTAAAAAGTCAAACTCGAATTTCAAGTGTTAAATCAATGAATTGGAGGTTGAAATTGGAAGATACAAGCTGTATTTAGGTTATGGATGTCGAAATCAAGCTTGATTTGGGTTTAATTTCGAAACTTGACTGAGTTTAAGTTCTTGGTGTCAACAACTTGTGAGAACAAGTAATCAATGTGTAAGGAGAAGGTTTGAAAACTCAAACATTGAGTTAATCTTTAAGATCAACTTCTGCTCTTAATGTAAGGTTCCGGTCAAATCTGGTAATACCAGTTAAGACTTGAAGGAGATATTTAACAAAATATTCAAGTAATAAATGAAGAAAACTTAGAGGATAATCAATGCAAAGATATTTAAGGAACAAGAAGAGTGTTATTAAAGAATTTTGACTTGAAGGAAAACTGAAAGTGATGAGAAGAGAATAGAATAATTGTTATTCTTAGTGTAAAACTTTGAATCGTTCACTTCATATTTAATGGTGAAGACATTCACTCCTTATATAGTGGAGTAGGAACATAGTACAAACTGAGAAACATTCCTAGGATTGGATAATAATCAGTGTTTGACAAACTGGTATCCAAAAGATACATAAAAGAAAGTCCTATGAACTGTTACATCAATAATAAGATAGAATGCATTAAATGCTTAAGGCTTAAACATACTTCTGATCTTGGAATTGCTTGATCTCGGATTGGTCTTCATCTCGGAAATTCAACTCATCTCGGACTCAGCTGACATCGGAACTTGACTGCTTGGGATGCTAGAGTTTCACTTTTCATGATTCAACAATCTCCCTAAGTGAACTTAGCAATCATGTCAGTTTAGTTGGCATCTTCATTGATAAACACATAAGCTCTGTAGAGCCAATTTCGGCCTTTTAGGTGCTATTGGAGCTGGTTGATGAATTTGTTCTTTGCGTGCTCCGGATCCTCTGACTTGGCTACATTGGAAATGAATTTTTGGAGGAGCCTGGAGGGGACGAGGTGCTTGTCGGGGACTCGAAAGAAATCATTTGTGTTAGTATTCTTTTGCAAGTATTCATATCTGAGCACTTGTTCCTCTATTGGTCCTTCTTCCAAATTTCGGCTTCAGGCAGCTTGTAGTCGATTTTGGCCAAAAAAATTTCTATTCCGAATAGGTGTGCAAGCTCGAAGTCACATCGGCAGAACTCAGCAACATAGTCTTTGAGGAAGTTAATTACAGCATTATAAGTAGTGATGCTCATTTGATCATTTTGACGGGTTCGGAAGTGAGCACCAATCGTTAGAATGTCATTTGGATTGATGGAGGGGAAGTCTGCGTCCGTGATGGTGATTTGATTTGATTTGATATGAAGGATGTAGTACATGTGCATTATGCAGTTCGAATCAAACTTACTCTAAACTTTTCATCCAAACCTAGAAATTCTTGCAATTATCTTCCAAGACCACACTTCCTTTTGAGGTCGTGCCTTAAGAAGTAGAATGTCTTCAATCTTTCTCTTTCTGTTATGACAATCATTTGAGGATCATCATCTGGGTGGAGTGGATCAAGCTTGATGTAAAATTTTCTGAATGGGGAAATTGGAAGATCGATTTGATCTGCATCTTACACGGGCAGATCATAGTACATGAATGGTACAATGTCTAGATCATGAATTATCCCTTCATGAAAAAGTGAGGATACGCCCAACATTGAATTAGGATTGTCTTTAAGAGCTTGAATTTGAATGATCTCTTTAAGGTCTTGATCAATTTGGGCTTGTGACCATCATTCAGACTTCTTGGATGTCCGTTCAGGGCTATGAGCTTCGAAGACAGGATTTTTTCCTTTGCCTTGTTGTTTGTTCAAGTCAGAAATGACTTGTAGAATGTCTTCGGGAATTGTGAACTCTAGTGGTGGAGGAATCAGGGGCTCTTTCGGGATGTCATCAGGTTTCCAAATAGGAGAACCTTCATCAATGGGAACTATTCTTGGAGAGGGAATATAAGGTAGCATGGACTGAGTATCTCGTAATGTATCGATTGTGAGCTTGGTTTTCTCTTTGGCCATTTTACGAATTCGTTGACGAATATTTGCTAAGGATGATGTTCGGGTAACTGCAGACCACATCCTTCTCTCTTCCTTTGAAAGAACTTTCGCTGGAAAGTTTCTTGGAGCTTAAATTCCAACCACGACATTGGTAATGTGTAACGTCCCAAAAACACGGTCTAAAAATTTCGTTTTAATTTAATAATAAAACCATAGTCATCATACGTCATAGAAAAATCATAAACAATGTATCTCAGAATATTATAACAACTGTCATGTATATCAAAGTATAAACATCCCAGGCTGAACAAATGGTGTGTGCACTGCAATCTTTCCAGGCTCCTCTTTTGAAAACTGGGTACCTGAAACCAAAACTGAAAACTGTAAGCACGAAGCTTAGTGAGTCTCCCCCAAGCTACCACATACCATACACAAAATCACATATGCATATACTGGGCCCCTCCCGGCATCGGACCGAAGTGCAGAATATCTTGGGCCCCGCCCGACATCAGACCGAAGTCCGAAATAAACTGAACATAGCATAACATATAACATAATCACATATATGGTATCGGGCTTGCCCAACATGCTACACATAACAAAACATGCATGAATCACAAAGACATCAAGCATACATAACTACTTCTCGGGATGGCCCTGACATCGGACCAAAGTCCAGAAAACATAACCTATAACATGTAAGCTAACCCACTGCATCGGGCTCCGTCCGACATCAGACCGAAGTCCAGAACACATAACATATAACATGTAAGCTAAACCACTACATCAGGCCCCGCCCGGTACTACTAACATCTAAACGGGCCGGCATTGTGGCCTTAGACCTGTTCCTACTAGAAGAGGACTCACCTCACACTGCTGAAGTCCTGCTGACAAAACCATAGCTGCTGGATGACAAACTCTCGATCTGTCAATATCAAAATAACACCCAATTAATAATTGGGTTACACTACATAACTATAAATACATACTTTGGATAATTACTACATTACCCATAGGTTGGCTTACCCAAGCCTAAGTCCTAATCCATAGGCCCAAAGTCAACTAGGGATCAAAACCCAACATATGGCCTAACTTTCCAAATTGGGGCCAAACCTCTACATGGACTTCCCTTAAGGCCCAATATCATACAACCATCCATGCCCAAACTATGGCCCAATTTTCCCAATTGGGCCCAATCCTTCATATGGGCCTTACCTTAAAGCCCAACTAATTACTCTAGTCCATTTGATTATTCTTGGATGGCCCATTAATAAACCAAGTACCAAAGCCCAATCGAAAGGCCCAACTCAAGGCCCAAGTGAAACTAGGGTTTCACATAAAATGATGATTAGGGTTAAGTTTCCTACTTAACCTATTAATGACTTAATCCACTAAGGACTTAATCCATTAAGTCCAATATTGTTTAGATTAATCTTTGCCAATGATTAATATTTAGTAATTCAAACTATTAAATAATTCCCGCGTGTGCATGCCAATTAATTCTCAAAATTAGGGTTTTATTGGGCCTATTAGACCCACTAGAATATCATTAAGTCCATCAGGCTTGATTGGGCCCATTACGGTTTCATGCATCCCAAACGAATCAAACTCAACGAGGTAAGCACACCGCCACCCGACACGGCGTCCGGTAGCGGCAGCCACCACCCTAAGGTGGTGGTTTTCAATTTCTTTCATTATTCTTTTGGCTTCTTACAATTTTTACAATGAACTCACAAAATAACACACACAACCACTCTAGCGGTGGCCGGCGGCGGTACAAGGCGGCAGCCACCACCTTACGGTGGTGGTGGTGGCCCTTTTCATGATTTCCGGCCAAACAATCCCAATCATATAGCACTGAAATAACACACACCCACCCCTATGCTCGGAAAAGTAACACAATCACCATGAGTAAAACAGCAAGAAATCCCGAAAATAGCTCCATCTGACGCTCGAACTCGCCGAGTACCACACTGGACTCGCCGAGTTGAGGCCTACTCACCGAGTACACTGTGGTACTCGCTGAGTTCATCAGGCAGATGGGCCAAAAATCGAATTTGCATCTTGAACAAACATACAAGGCATGAATACAATAGAAACCAATCAATGCTCTGATACCACTGATGGGTTTTATCCATAAGAACATCCTATGTGCTCATACAAACCCTAATGCTTGGATCTAGGTTTCTCTATTGTACATGCAATCCATCCAAGACTATAAACCCTAGATCTAGAATATGATAATCAATATAACATATGAATAAGGGTTTAGATCATACCTTGATTGTTATGTAGCAATAACAATCTCAAATCCTCCTTGTATTGACTTTAGAAAGCTTAGAGTCACAAATGTCACTCCTCTAATGGCTCACAAACACCAAGAGCAAGAGGATGAAGAAGAGAAGAGAAGGAGGCTGCCCAAAACGTGTGAAAACCCTAACCAACAAGTTCACCACGTTTTTGAGCCTTAAGGGTCCTATAAATAGTGAGGCTATTAGGGTTATCTAACAAGGAAACCCTAATTTGGATGCTTAAGCCCTAAGCAACCCATGGACTCCTTCCTTAAAAGGCCTAGGACGATTTCTAATGGGTTTCCCCATAGAATTTGTCCACCCCTTTAATATGGAGTCCATTAGCTCAATATTCAACTATCATACAATTGACAGTTCTAGTCCCTTAAGTTTAATTAATGTATTTTAGCCACAAAACTAATTACTAATTAATTCTTGACTAATATTAATTAAACAATATGATTTCTCCTTTAATATATTATTCTCATAATATATTAATAAATCATAATTAATCATTTCTCTCCATAATTCATCCTATCAAGTTGCTTTGGTGAAGGCAACCCAAAAGGACCATGCACCACCGGGTCAAGTACATACCAAAATAGTTATGGACTTAGACACTAATCCAACAGTCTCCCACTTGGATAAGTCTAATAAGTATTCTGCATATGACTTCAGATCATGATCTGCAATCGTAGCTTTCTAAAGCCACTGTCAACTCTGATCCTATCAGATACGCGTGTCCTTTAGATAAGGGATCATATATTCCTCCATTCTAGATATCGTATAGACTGAGAGATGGATCTAAATCATTCTCTCTGTCTATGTGCTGTTTCCCGAATTCATATTTATGACGACTGACAACAGACTACAATTGAACACATCAATTTAGTCCCGGCTTGGCCAAGCACTTAGGTGCCATCACTAAATCATCGAGGGGCCCACAGATATCGCTTTTATCCTACTTTGGATAAAAGGAACGGATAAACTTTGACACAATGTTCGCTTGTACTCACTCACCGAATCACACACAACAATATGTTTTATAACACCAAGTTACTGGTGCGTTTACATATTATCAATGTGCAACCAACTCGCAAGATACAACTCACACATCTCGGTTTCAAGAATATAAGATGTTATCGTCTACCAATCACTTGTGATAAAATCCATGAAGTGATCCAAGTGAGCATGGGTTTAATCCAATGCTAAAATCATATTCATAAGCACTCATGAACGTTGCAGCAAACATTTGCTTATGTCTAATACACTTTAGACAATCCACACACCAATTCACGACAGTCTTCATTCATACCTACTTCCAACATATGAACGACTGTGGCCCGTTCAAATAATTTGATTGCTCTTAAACCAATTAAATTATTTAGGAAGTCAAAACATGCAAAGTGAAACACAAGAATAATACTAATCCCATATGGCCTCAAACCTTTGAGTATAAATAAAACACCTTTTATTTATCACCATATCGATTACTCATTATTTGTTGTTTCGGGTAATCAACTTCTTACTTGAATTATTACTACACTTGTCCCATGCTCTTAGCATGCACACAATGCTTACCTATGGTTCTTACTTTGTGAAATAGATCAAATGAGCACATTTCCAATCATAATCATTTCACAACTCCTAATCATTTCCACAAGTGAAAGAATATCAAATTCTTGCCACTTATAGAATATGTTAGATTCTAACATTTTATGCAATGATCCTTTCATAATATCACTGCTCTAAAGTCACAATGACTATTGCCAATGAAATTATAAAGTTCTCTATTGGGAATTATTACAAGACAATTCCATAGATGTGATGTCTCTCACTCAAAGTACATTCCTTTGAACATCCTTTCTTGCATAAAAGTTTCTAATCCAGACATTGATTCTCAATATCCAACTCTCAATATGGAAACATTTCCATATTTTCCATATGACAAATCATTCTTAATAGAATCTTATCTATTCATAATAATGTCGATATGGTCCATCTAATATCATACTTCCAACTACTCACAAGCGACCAATCCTTGGCGAAATTTGGATTGTCCTTTGATAGTTGTTTAATTATCTTAGTCAAAACCGATTCTTGTCCTTTTTCCCTCTAAATGCGCTGGACATTTGGAAAATTTTAGAATGGTCAAATATTATAGACTTTGCAATCGATCCTATATTCGAAGCGTATGGGACACGATGCATAATGTCTTACATAAATATTTGATACTTTATCAATCTTCTGCCATACTATTTTATGTGCTACGTTCTCACAATTCGAACTATGAAGAGGAATGTCGTAATCATAATCGAAATTTAAGAATGCACAATGTATCATTGACTAATTTATTAACATTCCACAACCTAAGCCTTTAGATTTGAAATGAAGCATAATATTCTCTCCCTTAATTATAGAAAAACAACTATTCAACCCTTACAACTTTGCAAAGTATGACTCTTGTTTTCTATAATTAATATTGCTAACTTGCAATACTTGCCTTAATAATCATACAACCATAACATTTATGCTCCCACTATCATGATGATTATTATAAACATAACACTTATGCTCCCACTAGCTTTGATATGTATTCAGAAACCAGCTTAACTTCTAGAAAAACAATACTTATTGAATTTCTTAAGTTCATGTTTCTAATACCTAATGCTTTGATAATCTTTTATCAAGGCTTCTTGAACTTATACACCTTTGTCTTAGATAGCTCATATGTGTTTCTAAACAATTCAGACTAATTGCCAAATCTCATAATTCGAATCATGGAAAGGGATACCGTAACCATAATCGAATTCGAAAATCCAATTTTCACAATCACTATCTTCTTAAAATCTCTCTTAGTGAAAGCATTTCCTCACAGTCATTTCCATGAAGGATGGAATCTTATGACACTTAGATTTTAATGGTGTATGTGTTCCTATCCGTGTGAATTTGTTAAAACCAAAGTTTACGAAAAATTCAAACTCATATGGACCGAACTCTTAATCTTGATTTCTTGCCTTATGGTAACACAGCTGCCCACCATGTCTTCCAAGTAGTTAAGCAGCTCACCCTTTCTTATCAATGTAATTTTCGTTGATCAAGGTTCTTGCCTTTTATGCGTTCAAATGAGAACTCATAGAACTCATATGCATAATTAACTCGATTGGAACGACACACAAACAAGATAGTGTCTACACGATAGGTTGTAAACCTTAACTCGTGTGCTAGTGATGATCAATAAGGTTTATTCTTGATTAGTTCTTAAACTTTTCAATATCATTAAGACTCCCACTGACTCCTTGACATATAAGATTCTCTTGTCAATAAACATTTTTTGACAACCAAATATTCAAGAGTTAGTGTAGCCTTTATCAAGACAAAACACTTCATAAAATTGGTCCTAGTTGGTCTTTGTCTTATCCAAGACATCATAACTTACCAATTTCAAATGTGCAAGAATAGGAAAACCTTTTTCCAAATTCTACATTTGATGAATGTTATAAACCTTCTTAAGACTTGTCACTCAATGTCATAATCTTAACTCTAAGACTTGTTATTGGAATGAAGTATGATTGACTTTTTGATTTAACCATTTCTTCAATTCTCGATTCCTCTTCTTAGACATACCATTGTACTAAGACTCACTTAGAGGGTCAATTGAGATATGGTTCTTAATCATTAAGACATATCATAAAGCATAAAAGGTACTCTCCCTTCTTCTTAGAATAGAGAAACTTTTATCTTTCTGCCTACTTGATTTTTCTTATTCGTTCTGCTATTGATTTAAACCTTTTCAATCAATTCAGAATTACACTTAATCTTGTAAGTATAATCATATTTACTAAACCTTTAGTAAATCATGACGAATATCTTTGTTACTCTTGTGGTGGATTTGATCAACACACAACTTTGTGTACTTGATCTCTTAGTCCTTCACTTGACACTTGGTCAATGAATTAGTCTAATTTACAAATATGAAATTTCTCATTCATCGTGCAACCAAGTTGCATGATTCCAAGTTTCTGTCTAATTGAACCTTGGGTGATGAGAAACTCTCCCTATTTGGTAAATTCTTGACATTTCCACAAACATAATTAAGAAACACATCCACTCGTTGTAGAAATATACGAACATCAATTTTTCATAATGATTTCATTGCAAGGAAATAAATAAATAAATGAGTCAAACCAAAATTTATTTTATTCATAAAAGCAGCGGAAAACATTTGTCCTTACAATGCAAAATCAACTGAAAACTATGTAGTCAAAAAAAAAATCCTAACAACTCTATCATAATTCTCTAAGCTCAAAATCTAATCTTCAAATCCATGCGATCGAGATCCATTACTTCTTGATTAGACTTATTTTGCTCTTTCATTAAGCTTCCTTTCTTTTCACTGATCTTACAAAACATTCAAATGTAATCTTATCACATTATGTATTAAGAATCAGCGAATAGGAACTCAATGGAGTTAGATAGTGGATTTTACCTGAAGCATAACCATACTCTTTGACTCTCCCATCTTCTGGACTCTTCAGGCTCTTATGGCAGACTTGTATCCAACGCCCTTTCTCTTGGCATCAAACACAGTTCGGTTCTCCTAGAACGTCCTCGGAAGCATGGTTGGTTGACTTTCCTAACAAAATACGCTCCATTGTTTTGCCAAATCATTTCTGATTCAGCAGCAATGAGCATGTAAGTTAGGTCAATGAGGTTTTCGTCATGATCCATCATATAATACTTTCTCTTGAACTCATTATATGATTCAGGAAGTGACTGCAGAACCCAGTTCACAGACAACTTATCAGGGAATGACGCACCCAACATTATCAACCTATTGATGTGTGATTTCATTCCTAGAACGTGGGCACACACGGGTTTACCATCTTCATGTTTCATTTCCAATAGGGCTTTAGTGACATTGAACCTTTCAATTCTTCGATCTTGTGGGTTAGGGAGAATAATTGGAGGAGGCGGAGGAAATGAAGCATGATATCTTGTTCCTTGATCGAATCGTGGAATATCATCTTCATGTGGAAAACTTGTTCCACGGGATTTGGGAAGACCATAGATGTCGTACTTTGACATCTACAAAACAGGAGAAAAATAAATTTAAGTTAGTTGATTGATTGAGTCCTTAGTAAATCACCCAAATGAGATACTAAGGCTAGGACCCAACACAATATTCTACAACTCGGGAGAGGGATGCCGTAACCCAAATTGCAGAACATTTGAAGGTAAGTGAATGACGATTCACTAATTTTCCACCGTGAAAAACAAAAAACGGATTAAGTTTTAAATGCTATGAAAACTCCTAGATCCTTTGAGATTCATTGAACATTTCAATGGCATGTTTAAATCTCGATATGCCCCTCTAGTTTGTGACAGGGATGCCGAGGATCACAAAGTGGGTGTGAATAACCATGCAAACTTACATGGTGCCCCCACATGTTACAGTCACCTATTCGATGTGTCGGTAAACCACACACGCTCCACCGAACTATGACAAACATTGAGTCACCCTTTGCTACCTTTGCTTAGAACCATTTAGTGTGCCGGTAAACCACACACGCTCCACTAACGTCTTCGCAAGGGCACAAAGTGAAATTTCATGGAATTGCATCAATTCACTTTTGCCTAAAGTAACTAAGATTGGGAATTTGTAAAACATTTAGTTACATTGTACTTCATTATACTTATAATGGAAGGTTTCTGTCCTATCCTACCCGTTCGGCTAACGACCCTTCACTAGTCAAGAGTGCGGTGGGTAAGAGTGGATACCCATTCAATCGCCATTTTATAGGCAATTTCCTTAAACACCCCTTATAAACCAGCTTCGTGAATGAGGCCTACTAACGGTAAGACTGACTTTTACTCATACATATATATAATGTTAGACTTTTAATGTTATATATAGTATAAGGTGTATTTTACACTTTTAAAATACTAGGTGGTCAAATTTAAAAATTATACTTTTAATTCAATTAAATTGTAAACCAAAACCTTTATGAATTTATTAAACTTCTTTTAATTATACACTTTAATTAATTAATAAAACCATAAGGGTATGATTTTAACTTTTCAAAACAATACTAGGGTTTTAGAATTTAACATTCTTAAATTAAACTTTTAATCAACTTTTAAATTCCAAAACTTGAGGGCAAGTTTTGAAACATTTCAAAACATTAGGGTTTAGAATTTAAATATTTCAAAATCAAACCTTTTAATCAAAAATTTAAATTCCAAAACTTGAGGGCAAGTTTTGAAACATTACAAAACCATTAGGGTTTCAACTATTTAAATTTCAAAAACAAAACTTTTGAGTTCAAATTTAAACTATAAAACCTAAAGGGGAAAAATGAAAATTTTCATAACACAAGGATCAAATAACAAATAATATAAAATAAACAATTAATTTCATCATTATCTATATTTGACCTAATTTCAATTTCTTGCAAAATAAGTTACCCAATTAATACAAACAATCAAACTTTATCATATAAGGAAGTTATTATCTAATCAATTGGTAATTATCTTTTGTTTAATCAAGGATATACTCATAAATATGTATAAAATCGGATTTTAATGACCTAAAACAGATAAGGCAGGTATCCATAAGTAAAACAGCAAGAAATCCCGAAAATAGCTCCATCTGACGCTCGAACTCGCCAAGTACCACACTGGACTCGCCGAGTACACTGTGGTACTCGTCGAGTTCATCAGGCAGATGGGCCAAAAATCGAATTTGCATCTTGAACAAACATACAAGGCATGAATACAATAGAAACCAATCAATGCTCTGATACCACTGATGGGTTTTATCCATAAGAACATCCTATGTGCTCATACAAACCCTAATGCTTGGATCTAGGTTTCTCTATTGTACATGCAATCCATCCAAGACTATAAACCCTAGATCTAGAATATGATAATCAATATAACATATGAATTAGGGTTTAGATCATACCTTGATTTTTATGTAGCAATAACAATCTCAAATCCTCCTTGTATTGACTTTAGAAAGCTTAGAGTCACAAATGTCACTCCTCTAATGGCTCACAAACACCAAGAGCAAGAGGATGAAGAAGAGAAGAGAAGGAGGCTGCCCAAAACGTGTGAAACCCCTAACCAACAAGTTCACCACGTTTTTGAGCCTTAAGGGTCCTATAAATAGTGAGGCTATTAGGGTTATCTAACAAGGAAACCCTAATTTGGATGCTTAAGCCCTAAGCAACCCATGGACTCCTTCCTTAAAAGGCCTAGGACGATTTCTAATGGGTTTCCCCATAGAATTCGTCAACCCCTTTAATATGGAGTCCATTAGCTCAATATTCAACTATCATACAATTGACAGTTCTAGTCCCTTAAGTTTAATTAATGTATTTTAGCCACAAAACTAATTACTAATTAATTCTTGACTAATATTAATTAAACAATATGATTTCTCCTTTAATATATTATTCTCATAATATATTAATAAATCATAATTAATCATTTCTCTCCATAATGCATCCTATCAAGTTGCTTTGGTGAAGGCAACCCAAAAGGACCATGCACCATCGGGTCAAGTACATACCAAAATAGTTATGGACTTAGACACTAATCCAACAAATATGATGATCAAGGCTGGAGTTGTACTTTTGCTCAACTTCTCCCAGTGTATGCTTGAACCGCAATGAGATAAGCTGATCTAGCTGTTTTGCCCTTTCAACATCAGAGGGCCTAGATTTCTTCACTTCGGACAAAGACTGGAGGATAGCATCAAGCTTGGTGTCGAGGCTGGAGACTTTGGCATTGATCTTGAAATCGAGCTTTGCCACAGATTTGTCTAGGGACTCTACCTTTGAAATAGTAGCAATAATGTTGTCTCGAAGTTCCAACAGCGCAAATGGATTAGCATAGTTTTCGGCTGATGATCCAGTGTCCGAGGTGGAACTCTCACACTTAGCTTTGTCATCATCTTTGTTGATTGGAGGTTCTAAAGGAGTAGGATTGTTTTCTGTTGGATTTTCTTTGGGAGGGTTCGATTCAGTTTCACCTCCAAGTGTATTATGGACTTGGTTATTTATGTGAATTGCTTCATTACAGACTCTGAAGAAGACGTCATCAGTCCTAAGCCATAGACAAGTCTTGATGATCATGGCTTTTGTAGTGGATCAGGTGAAGAGAAGAGCATGGGAGCAACAACGGATGCGCTGTCATCATCGAACATGAACTCGGTTGAATGTTCTTTGTCTGGATTAGGATGGAAGGCATCATGATGAGGAGACTTCGGAGGATCGTCCAAAATGATTGTGGTGTGCGGAGCTTCTCCTTATGAAAATTCTTGATCAGTGATCTCATTAGTGGGAGGAACAAAGGGTAGGTTGCTTTGAATGGCTTGATTCCTCATTACAATAAGGTGGATTCAACCTGTGAATGAGTGAGCTCTGGATGTCTTCTATTAGCCCTATTGGAAAAATCTATCTAATCTGGATCGTTAGAACGTAGTCGTCCTTTACCTGAGCTGGGTATCAGACCAGTTGTGGCTCCTGAAGTTGGAGGGACAACCCTAGCTTCAGAAAGCTTAGGATCCGAGACAGGGTTCTCTGATCATGCTTGTGTGGAAAAAGGAGGGATACCCGAGATGACTCGTGAGTGTGTTCCAGGGGGTGCAAGGAAGTTTTTTCAACATCGGCATCAACTTTTTGGGAAGGTGAGTGGAACATCCCAAAAATACAGACCAAAAAATTCTTTTTAAATCATTTAGTAAAAAACATAATCCATCAATATCATAATAAATCACAAATCATATCCCTCAAAAACATCATGTCAAATACTATATCAAGATCATGTGAGAAAAATATTAGAGTCTAAACAATCCCAGGCTAAAATTGTGGTGCGTGCCATGTGATCATCCCGAGCCCTTTCCCTTGCTAGTGGAAGTACCTGGAACCAAAACTGAAAATTGTAAGCACAAAGCTTAGTGAGTCTCCCCAACTCCCACATACCATACAAATATCACATAACATATCTTGTGCCCCGCCCCTGCTACATCGAGTCAAGCTCGGCATCGGCTTTTCCGGTATCGGGCCCCGTCCGACATCGAACCTTACTCGGCATCGGACCCCGCCCGACATCGAGCAGATCTCTTCATACATATAAAAATATCAATATATAACATAAGCACATAATACTAACATGTAAACATTCCTCGGGCCCCGCCCGACATTGGACCGTGATCCGAAAACATACTAACATTCCTCGGGAACCGCCCTGGCATCGGACTGAAGTACGGAACATACTATCATAACATATTAACTAGACATTCCTAGGGCTTGCCCCAACATCGGTCCTAAGCCCGAAACACATAACACATAACAAACACATGCAAGAATCATAAAGACATCAAGCATACAAACATACAAGCATTCCTCGGGATCGCCCCGACATCGGATCGAAATTCGGAAAACATATAAACCTACTTCGGATCCCGTCCGGCATCGGACCGTGGTCCAGAACTACTACTATCTAAACGAGCCGACCTTGGTGCCTTAGACCCGTTCCTACAGGAGAAAACTCACCTTGCAAGGCTATCTGTAGAATCTCGCGGTGAGGAATATTTGATAGCTTTTCCAGCGACTCCCCAGCTATCAATATCACAATAATACTTAGTCAAAAACCTGATAATCCTTCTCAAGGTAAAATGACCATTTTACCCTTGGTCAAAGTCAATATCCTAGTCAAAGTCAAAGTCAAGTTCAACTCTTAGTCAACTCCAACTCGTCGAGCTATCTCCTTATTTGGCGAGTTCATGTACTACTCAGACTTGTGGTCAACCGAGTCAACTCGTTGAGTCCCTTCCCAGACTCATCGAGTTATTCCAGTCATAAATCGGGACACAACAACTTTAACTCGTCGAGTCCCTCATTGGACTCGTTGAGTTCTTCAGTTTCCGAGTCCTAATCTTGCCCAACTCACTGAGTCATCACCTAGACTCAAAGGTTTCACTCAAAACCAAAAAAGGGTTAGGGGACCATGACCCGACTCAACGAGTCGCAAGAACAACTCGTCGATTCCCCCAAAGCCAAAACCATACAGTTGATTCTAATCAATTTCAATGCTTCCAACTCATAGATCTGGACTCCTTAGACTAGCATTACACGTAAAGTTGCTAACTTTACGTGCATGCATGGTGTTATGAAGCTAAAAAACCCACCACAAGCTACAATGGAGGTCTAAGTCATAGAATAGGGCCATGGCTAAATATTTGTGCTCCCAAAGCTCAAGAGTGCCCAGATCTGGAGTCCTTACATCCCCAAGAGTTTAAATATCATAAATGACCTTGGAAATGGCCCAAAAGTGACAATATACAAGCTCCAAAGAAGATCTAAGTGATTAGAAGTCAAGGTATAAGCTTTATACCTCTATCAAAATAGAAATGAGTCCTTAGCTCTGGATCATCAGCCTCCCCTGCAACTTCAAGTCCTTTCTTCCTTCTTCTAGCTTTAAATCACAAAAATGGCAAGAAATAGCTCAAGATCACTCAAGGTTGATTAGGGTTTCGAGATTAGGTTTTGGAGGTGATGGAGGTTGGGGTGGAGGCCAGATATGATGCATAAATAGAGTGCAAGCCCTAAAGATTAGGGTTTTCATCCAGACTGTCCTACTCGTCAACTCAATACTCCGACTCGTCGAGTAGTTCACTTAAAACCTGTGCATATTCTGCCTTCTACTCGGCGAGTTAGGGACACCAAATCGTCGAGTTGTCCTTCCAAAATGAATAAATAATTGAGTTAAATGCATACCAAGAACCAGACGTTACAATGAGGGTGGATTATGCGCGACTCCCCGTGTGTGTGTGTGCAAGTGGTGATATTTGCATATTTAGTTCATATTAAGTATACATTTTTATTCATTTATTAGCTAAATTATTGCATATTATGGACAAAAGGTACTTAAAAGTGTTAAATTATGTTTTTCAGTCCAAAGATGAAGCTCGGAAGCGAAAGGAAGCGGGAGAAACAGTTAGAAGATCGAGAATGGAATAAAGAAGAAAAACATAAAAAATGGCACCTACTCGGCGAGTCAGATCGACTACTTGGCGAGTCCAATCGAAGAATCGAGAAGATAATGACTTGGGATCCCAGAGAGTTATCACAATACAGGGAATGTGAGAGGGACTCGACGAGTCACCACTTGACTCGACGAGTCGATTCGTATATTTAAAGATAATTACACAGATCGATAGAGGAGATTTCGGGGACGATTCAGAAGTACTTAGCTACGATTGAGAAGCCAGAGAAACCCTAGAAGACGACGAAGGAAGCTAGAATTCAATCCCGGAGAGTAATTGAGGCAAAATTTCATCATTCCATTTATTCTTTTGTTTTATCATTATGGTTAAGCAACTTGACTTTGTTTGTTTGCTGTTATTTACTTCAATTATGAGCTAAAACCTTTAGACTTCTGTTTGGGGATACAAAGTTGACAATATGGTTTGATTGATTGATAGGATTAATTCCAAGTTGGTGAATTTTTGTTATTTTAGCTTGCTAAAGAACCTTGTGTGTGAATAATAATTAATTTTCTGTTAATAGGAAGATAATTGATTAGCATGAACATCTATTGATTATTAACCTCATATGCTATGTGATCACTATGCTATATGTCTAGGATTAATGAATATGAAACTAGAATTAATAAGAAAAATTGAGTAAATTCATGTGCAAGCTTGTAAGATGACCATCAAGCAAGAAGTTAATTAAAAGAATAAATTAGTTAGCTATTGCAAGTCTAATTTAACCCGAATAATTAATCTAGTGAATATAATTAGATTAGACAATTGGCCACTGTTTAAGTTAGTTTATTTGCTAAGGATTAGGGTAGTGAATACTGTTGGATTAATGTCTAAGTTAGTAACCATATTTTGTATATACTTGACCCGAGTGTGCATGGTCCTTTTGGGTTGCCTTCACCAAAGCAACTTGACAAGGTAATTTGATATGAGAGAGGAGAAATTATGATTTATTTATATATTATAATAATATATTAAAGGAGAAATCATATTTATTTAATTAGAATTAGTCATAAATTAATTAGGAATTAATTTGGTGACTAAAAGAGATTAATTAAATAAAGGGGTATAAACTGTCAAATGTGTGATAGTTGAGTTTTGGGCTAGGAAACCTAATGGACTAAGGGGGAACGAAATTATGATGAAGGATCATCATATTTTCGTCCAAGGCCTCATTCCATAAGGTTCCTTGGGCTGCTTGGTGGCTAAGCTGTCCATTAGGGTTTAGACTAAAACCCTAGCACCCTATAGTATAAATACATGCCCTATGCTTCAATTTAAGGCCACTTGATTCCAAGGGAACCCTAGGGCCGAAATTAGCATCATTTCCTCTTCTCTCTTAGTTGCCTTCTTGCTTAAAGGTGTTTGTGAGCCATTAGAGGCACTACAATTGTGGTGCTTGCTTTCAAGAGTTCAAGAGAGTTCAAGAGATCAAGGAAACTAGTTGTTATTGCTATATAACAACAAAGGTATGTCTACTACACTTCTATGTAATTTTCGAAAATTATAGAAGCATGCTAGGGTTTATTTTGTGTTCATAAAGTTATATGTCTTATAGTGAAAACATAGATCCAATTAGGGTTGCATGCACACATAGGATTGTTTGTATTAAACCTATTAGTGGTATCAGAGCCATTGGTTTTTTGTTTTCAATTGGATTTGATACATATTATGAATTTGGCAAATTAGGGTTTATGGCAAGTAAACCCTAAGACTTGGTGATTTTCGCAAATTAGGGTTGCAAAACCCTAGTTGGCGATTTTTGATAGGGTTCTTAAAACCTTTTTGCCTAGCCTCCAGAATTTCGAAATTAGAGTTAAGAAACCCTAGGGATTTCGAAAATCCCTTGCCCCCCAAGATAAGATCCCAAGATTTTAGGGATTTGGATATTGCTATCTTTGTGATTATCAATTTAATTGTTTAAACTAGATAATTGAAGATCTTGTATTATCCTTTCCATATATTTAAAAAATTACAAAAAAAAAAAAAAAATCTAGGGGATAATATCAGTTTTGATTTTATGATAAACCTTAAAGATTTAATAATTCAAATTAATTGTTTTATCTTGATAATTATTAAATCAAAGTTTTTGGTGTTTAAAATTTTAAATTAAATAGCCTTAATTTTCGAAAATTTTAAATACACATTAAGATACTAGTATTTTGAAATGCTTTAAAATACACCCTTATACAATTATAATATTATAAGATTAATAATTATATATGTATAAGAATAAGCTAGTCTTATCGCTAGTAGGCCTCATTCACGAAGCCAATCTATAAGGTGGGTATAAGGTTGCTGCCTATAAAATGGCGCTTAATGGATGTACACTCACATCTACCGCTTGCTTGACTGGTGGAGGGTCGTTAGCCGAACGGATAGGATAGGGCACTTAATTCCTCATTAAAAGTATAATGGAAATATTAAAGTAACTACATTATTTTACAAATTCCCACTCTTAGTTACTTTAGGGTAAAATGTGAAAATGATGCTAATCCATGGAATTACACTCCGTACCCTTGTCAAACATTGATGGAGCGCGTGTGGTTAACCGGCACATCAATTTGGGGATGACATTGGTAGTGAAGGGTGACTCGATGTTTGTCATAGATCAATGGAGCGTGTGTGGTTTACCGGCACATTGATTAGGTGATAATGACATTGAGTGCACCACGTTAATTCGCATGGTTATTCACAAATTTGTTTGCGATCCTCGGCATCCCAGTCGCAAATGTGAAATGCATATCGAGATTTAAACATGCCATTGAAAAGTTCAATGAATCTCAAAGATCTAGGAGTTTTCAATACATTTAAAACCTAAATTGCTTTTTCGTTTTTCATGGTGAGAATTAGTGAATCGTCATTCACTTACCTTCAAGTTATTTACTTTTAGAGTACGGCATCCCTTTCTAAGTTGTAAATAATGTTGTTGGATCCTAGCCCTAATTTCTCATTTGGGTGTTTAATTAGGGATTCATTTCTAATCAAGCTTTGTCCCTTTCTTTTTCAGATGTCTGCTAACAACAACAACAACAACGCTTCTGGGTCATTCTCGTTGATGAACTTGTGTCAGAAAGTGACATTTGATGGTTCAAACTTCAACGAGTGGATGAGGTACATTCGCATGATCACACGCTACGAGGACAAAGAATATGTCCTCGATGAAAAGCTTGAGAAGATCATCCCAGATGTTGCTACTCCTGAGGAACTGGCCGCCTTTGAGGCCCACGAGCGTGATGCCACGAAAGTTCACTGCATCATGCTGGCCACCATGAACCTCGAACTCGAAAAGTCCTATGAGGACATGTATCCATATGAAATGCATCAGGATTTGCTGGACAGGTATCACCAGAGCGCGAGGCAAGAGCGCTATGAGATCATTACTAACATGATCACCGCTAAGATGGGGAGTGGAGAATCCCTAACCTCTCATTTGCAGAAAATGCAGAGGTATGTTGATCGTCTTCTCAAACTTAATGTTAAGTTTGATGAGGATTTGGCTATCGACATAATCCTCCACTCCTTGCCCTCCTGCTACAATTAGTTTAGGATGACCTACCATATGAACAAAGAGGAGGTCTCCTTGAGCAAGCTCCAAGGACTTTTGAGGACTGCTGAGAGCAACCTCAAAGACAAATCTATTGCACCGTCCCCTGCTGTGGCCGCTCCTGTGATGGCAATAGGTCAAGGAAAGGGCAAAAAGAGGAAGGCTCCATGTAAGAGCCACCATAAAGGGAAACCCCGTGATGGTTCATCCTCAAGTGGGACCAAAGTTGGCCCCGTTAAACCCTCTTCCGATCCTAAAGAAGCAGAGTGCTTCTATTGCCACCAAAAGGGCCACTGGAAGCGAAGCTGCCCACAATATCTGCAGGACATAAGAGATGGGAAGATCAAGCCCACATTTGCAGGTATGTATTCTATTAAATCTAATAACTCATCATTTGCTACTTCATGGGTTCTTGATACAGGATGTGGTTACCACATTTGTTCTGATTTGCAGGGCCTAAAAAGAAGTAGGGAGATGGAGCATGGGAAGATGAACCTGATTATGGGAAACAGAAGATCTTCGCCTGTGACCAAAGTCGGTGTTTATTCTTTAGTGTTGAGTAATGGGTTAGGAATAGATTTAGAGAATTGCTGTTATTCGCCAGATATGGCAAGAAACATTATTTCTTTTCACGGGTTGTTTAGACAAGGTTTCAGATATTCTTTTGATAATAATAATGGTTTTATTAATGTTTATTTGAATGGTGTCTTTTATTTCAATGCATTACCTTGTAATGGGATTTATGAATCTGTGATGATTGTTGATAATTTTGGAAATAATGTTTTGAATATTGATTCGTCTACTAGTCTAGACAAAGCATGCTTGTGGCATTGTCGCCTTGGCCATGTCAACAAGAAACGTATAGCCCAACTCCAAAAGGATGGAGTGTTGGAGTCATTCGACCTTAGGGACGATGACACGTGTGAGTCTTGTTTACTTGGGAAGATGACCAAGTCACCCTTTACTGGCACTTGTGAAAGGGGTGAGGGTTTATTGGATCTCATACACACCGATGTGTGTGGGCCCTTTAGATCCACCACAAGGGATGCTTGCCGCTTCTACATGACTTTTACATATGATTATAGCAGATATGGATATATCTACTTGATCAAGCAAAATTCGGAAACCTTTGAAAAGTTCAAAGAGTTTAAGAATGAAGTGGAGAATCAGCTGGGCAGGAAAATCAAGATGCTTCGGTCAGACCAAGGATGAGAGTACCTAAGTTTTGAGTTTCACGACTATCTAAAAGAATGCGGAATCATTTCGCAATTGACGCCTCCGAGAACGCCACAATTGAATGGTGTGGCTGAGAGACGTAATCGGACCTTGTTGGACATGGTTCGTTCTATGATGAGTCGGACTTCGTTACCAATAGCTTTCTGGGGGTATGCCTTAGAGACTGCCGCCCACATACTTAACTTAGTTCCCACCAAGAAGGTTTCCAAGACTCCTCACGAGATGTGGACAGGGAAGGCTCCCTCGTTGGCACATATCAAGGTTTGGGGTTGTGAGGCTTTCGTAAGATGAGAGACTCACAACAAACTAGAACCTCGCAGTGAGAAGTGTTATTTCATCGGCTATCCGCAGAAGTCTTTTGGCTACCTTTTCTATAGACCGAGTGACAATGTTGTCTTCGTTGCTAGAAGAGGAGTTTTCCGAGAAAAGGAATTGATAGGCCAAGAAGACAGTGGGAGGAAAATTGAACTTGAAGAAATTCAAGATCAAAGCGATGAAGGAACCTCTGACACTGGCACTCAACTTGAGGAGGAAACTCATGTTGAACCTGTTGACGTGTCCTTACCTCTTCGACGTTCCACTAGGGCTAGTGTTCCACCCAGTTTTATGGTTTTCATATTACTAATGAAGGGGATACATTTATTAGTGATAGTACACTAGTAAATTTGGATGAACCTAGCAGCTATAAGGAAGCCATGGCAGGCCCGGAGTCTGCAAAATGGAAAGAGGCTATGGACAGCGAGATTCAGTCCATGTACGACAACCAAGTTTGGAATTTGGTTGATAATGTACCGAGTCGTAAGACAGTCGGGTGCAAGTGGATCTTCAAGAAGAAGACGAACATGGATGGGAAAGTGCATACTTATAAAGCGCGATTGGTTGCGAAGGGCTTTACTCAAACTCCCGGAGTTGACTATGATGAGACCTTCTCACCAGTTGCGAAGATAAAGTCTATTAGGGTGATGCTTGCCATAGCCGCGTTTCATGATTATGAAATATGGCAGATGGACGTGAAAACCGCTTTCCTTAATGGAAAGTTGGCTGAGGATGTCTACATGAATCAGCCAGAGGGTTTTGTCGATGTGAAGCATCCCAATAGAGTATGCAAGCTTGAGAAATCTATTTATGGATTGAAACAAGCATCTCGCAGATGGAATCTTTGTTTTGATGAGAAGGTTAAAGAGTTTGGCTTTCTGCGAAGCGAAGATGAATCTTGTGTGTATGTCAAAGCCAGTGGGAGTATAGTAAGCTTCCTTGTATTGTATGTCGATGACATACTACTCATAGGAAACGATGTCCCAACCTTGCAGGAGGTCAAGTCCTGGCTTGGGAAATGTTTCGCTATGAAAGACCTCGGAGAAGCCGCTTATATTCTGGGAATAAGAATAGTAAGAAACAGGGAAAAGAGACTGATAGGACTCAGTCAGGATACATATTTGGAAAAGGTACTAAAGCGTTTTAGTATGGAAAATTCCAAGAAAGGGGAGTTGCCAATCCAAAGCAATACCAAGCTGAGTAAGACTCAGAGCCCGAGTACAGAGACAGAGATAGCTGATATGAGCCGAGTACCTTACGCTTCCGCAGTAGGCTCTATCATGTACGCTATGACTTGTACTCGCCCTGATGTGGCCTTCGCTTTGAGCATGGTCAGCAGATATCAAGGGAACCCTGGTAGAGCACATTGGATTGCAGTTAAGAATATTCTTAAGTACCTTCGGAGGACCAAGGAATGGTTTCTAGTCCTCGGTGGGAGTGATGACTTAAGGGTACGAGGGTACAGTGATGCTAGTTTTCAGACGGATCGGGATAACTTCCGATCGCAGTCGGGCTGGGTCTTTACCCTAAATGGAGGAGCAGTGACTTGGAAAAGTTCCAAGCAAGAGACCGTAGCTGATTCAACGTGCGAATCAGAGTATATTGCGGCGAGCGAAGCGTCAAAGGAGGCTATATGGTTGAAGAACTTCATTGGAGACCTTGGAGTTGTGCCATCCATAAAGGAGCCCGTGGAAATTTTCTGTGATAATGAAGGAGCGGTTGCCTTAACCAAGGAACCAAGGGATCATGGCAGATCTCGACATATCAACAGGAAATACCACTTTATTAGACATCGGGTAGAAGAGGGAATCCTCGTTGTGAAGAGGGTATCGTCAGAAGATAACCCAGTAGATCCCCTTGCGAAGGGACTGAGTAGGGTCAAGCATTTGCAGCACGCTAGGAGCGTAGGGCTGAAGGACGATATTAGTTTAGATTAGATAGGTAGGAAACTTGTAATAGATAATGTCATATTCAACAAATGATGATTACATAAAGGTGTGTTATTTATAAGAAAGTTTTTATCTTGTGTTGATTATTTATCTATTGTGTCGATTTTGCATGTTTTGACTTCCTGAATAATAAGATTATTCGAACAATTCACAATCGCTCATATGTTGGAAGTAGATATGAAGGAAGATTGTCATAAATTTGTTTGTAGATTGTCTGAAAAGTTTTAGACATAGCAAAGGTTTGCTGCAAAGTTTATGAGTGCTTATGAAATTTGTATTGAGCATTGAAATAGACCCGCACTTGCTGGTATTACTTCATGAATGTTATCACAAGTGATCGCAAGATGATAACATCATATAATCTTTAAACCTAGAGATATGGTTATTGTTTGCTAGTTGATTATACATTGATAATGCGAAAACGCATCAGTAACTTGATGTTATAAAACGTATTATTGTGTGTGGTTTAACTAGTAAATGATAAAGGCATATTAGTCGACGTTTTTCTGTTCCTTTTATTCCATGAGGATAAAAGCGATATCTCGGCCACTTGATGATTTGGTTTGACTTATGTGCCGGGCCCGGTCAGGATAAAGTTGATGTGTTCAACTGAGTTCTATGTCGAACAAATCAGAGATCAAAAAATAAAGTGCTAAACAATAAGTATTGTTAGCATGATATCTAGAACAGAGGATTATGTGATCCCTTATCTAAAGGACATATTATTGGTCAGGGTTGACAGCGGCTATTGAAAGCTACAATTGCTATCGGGTACGGAAGTCATACGTGAGATATAGTTACTAGACTTATCCAAGTGGGAGACTGTTGGATTAGTGTCTAAGTTAGTAACCATATTTTGTATATACTTGACCCGAGTGTGCATGGTCCTTTTGGGTTGCCTTCACCAAAGCAACTTGACAAGGTAATTTGATATGAGAGAGGAGAAATTATGATTTATTTATATATTATAATAATATATTAAAGGAGAAATCATATTTATTTAATTAGTATTAGTCATAAATTAATTAGGAATTAATTTGGTGACTAAAAGAGATTAATTAAATAAAGGGGTATAAACTGTCAAATATGTGATAGTTGAGTTTTGGGCTAGGAAACCTAATGGACAGGGAACGAAATTATGATGAAGGATCATCATATTTTCGTCCAAGGCCTCATTCCATAAGGTTCCTTGGGCTGCTTGGTGGCTAAGCTGTCCATTAGGGTTTAGACTAAAACCCTAGCACCCTATAGTATAAATACATGCCCTATGCTTCAATTTAAGGCCACTTGATTCCAAGGGAACCCTAGGGCCGAAATTAGCATCATTCCCTCTTCTCTCTTAGTTGCCTTCTTGCTTCAAGGTGTTTGTGAGCCATTAGAGGCACTACAATTGTGGTGCTTGCTTTCAAGAGTTCAAGAGAGTTCAAGAGATCAAGGAAACTAGTTGTTATTGCTATATAACAACAAAGGTATGTCTACTACACTTCTATGTAATTTTCGAAAATTATAGAAGCATGCTAGGGTTTATTTTGTGTTCATAAAGTTGTATGTCTTATAGTGAAAACATAGATCCAATTAGGATTGCATGCACACATAGGATTGTTTGTATTAAACCTATCAAATACGAATCTAATCACTTGAATCGGTAACCAACGAAAGAATTAATCCATTGCACCATTACCTTGAAATCAACCATAGAGTTAACCAAGTTGAACTAAACAGAAGTTCCTTTCCAATTATTGAATCTAGTTAAGTCGTTATTTTCTAGTCTTAAATTAGTAATAGTTAGTAAGTTTCTAGTCTTGTAAAACTAGAGAAAACCCCTACTTCTTAATTAACTTAGATAAAATTAGTTTTTAATTTAATTTGCCGTTCCCTGTGATCGATACCCTGCTTATTTAGTTATACCACAATTGATAGGTTCACTGCCTTTTGTGTGTTATTTGATAATTAAAAGTAGGTTTAAAACTAAGTGAGTTTGCACACATCAGTGGTATTGAAACTATGAAGGGTACTTCAGAAGAGTGGCTTGGGGGGGAAGGGGGTGAGTTGATGACTAGAGTCAGTCGGAATGTCATTGAGTGTTTCCTGTTGAGAGGAAACATTGACTTTGGCTCTCTTTTTGGTTTTTGGTTTAATGGGAGAAGTCTTTCATTTGGCTACCTTCTTTTTCATGCCACCAGCTGAGACTGGTTTGACCACATCCGAAGGTTGTTCAACAAAGACTAGGATGGACTGTGTTGGGTCATACACAGTCGAAGTCTCCAAATGATACTTCAAGAAAGGGGACTCGGATGGTAAAGTGGCCAACATATGGTGATATAGTCTACGTATGGGTCCGAAGGAGGATTGATTTAGAAGTCTATAGATCCTTAGAACCTTAAAGGAAAGAAATACCTCTTTTGGCTTTGTGTTTATCAGAATGGGCTCTTGTCTTTCTCGGTAGAGTTGCTGAAGTGTGAGAGCCCAGAACCTCGGACTTGAAATTTCTTGAGGATTCCTCTTCACAGCAAATTTCTGAAAGTCTTGCCATAAGACCTCGGACAGATCCATGGCGTTGGTTCTCCCTGAGTAAATATTATACACAACATAGAGACAATCTTTGCTCATCGTTTCCGCCCCTCCATGCTTGCCGAAGACACCTTGAAGAATGAGGTGCATAAGGATAGTCCAAAGGCCAGAGACTTCAGATTTCTTGAATTTCTTGGCCTTGAATTCTTCTATGTATCCAATCTCTTTTAGAAACGTCTAGAAATCTTTAGTGGTTGGTTCCTACACTATAAAACCCTTGGGGTTTTCTGTTATTCCTATTACCTTGAGAAAGGTTTTCTTCGTTACTGGAATGATGCGATCTCCAGTGATCTTGGTATCTAGCACTCCGTCTTGGATCTTGATCCTTTCAAATGCATTATGAAGGATCCTGAGATGAATTTGCGGATTTAGGGGTTTTTGTGTGTGGAATGGCGATGGGATGGCGAGAGATGAACTCAATCATTACTCTAATGGATTTATCATAATCCATTGGATCGAGGGAGAAGATTTTAGTGGTTTCATGTAGGAAAGGCTCTGTTGAAGAAGATGAAACAGATCCTTTGGTGGATTTCTTCTTTGGAGGATTTCTTGAGATTTCAGGAGCAGTATGGGATGAAGTCATTGCTGCAAGTTTGGAGCTCGAAGAATAGCTTTTGCAAAGAGAATAAGGGAAGATGATGATAAGAGCGTAAAAAAGGAACTGATGGGTTTTGAAATACTTTTATAGTTTGGAGAATTGGGTCGTGTTGAGAGAAGGTGTAATGATTATACCCGATTTGCAAATGGATCGCATTAAATGTGTTGCCAAAATTGGCATGTGTTTGACCTGCAAGGAAAAAAGGTGCAATGACAATACGTGTGAATTGGAAAACCGTCGTTTTAGTTGAAAGGATGTGCACTTTATCGAGACGTGTGCAAAAGCGCGATAATTTAGGATTAAAATATAATCATAAAAAAAATAACCGTTTGAGTCATTAAAGAAAACGTTTCGGAAAAAAATTAATGAAAAACCTTTTGAACTTCTTTGAAACGGGTGATCTCAGAATAAGGAAATTCCGAGATGGATTGTCATAAGATGCTTCTGATGTGAAAATGAAAACACTTTACATGATATAGAGTTCGAGATTGCACAGACTCGGACTGAATATCAGAGGTAAAATGTAAGAAGATATTAGAGGACATATTTTAAACATATTTTGAGATTCCGAGATGTGAAGAGTCAGAGCTCAGACAAGGATAAGAGGTGAAGAAGGCTCATTACCATTTCGGACTTGAAGACCGAGTAAATCATTTGGCTACCAATCTTGCTTTGTTTTGAATAATTACTCTAGCTTCATCTAGCTTGTTTTAGAAAACCCATCTTGTACCAACAATAGGGTCATCTTGAGGAGGAGGGACAAGAGTCACACTTCATTTCTGTCGAATTCTGTTGACTCTTTTTGCATGGTTGTAATCCAGTCAACATGTTCTGATGCTTCCTTGATGGATTTTGATTCGACCATTGAGATAGATGTCGAGAAATGACATTCATTTTGGATATTAGTAGCAAAGAGAGTTTGTACACCGGCGTTGATATTTCCTATAACTTGGTTTGGAGGATGATCCTTTGTCCAGAAATGTGATCTCGGAAGCTCCTGTAAAGCTGATCATCTGATATTAACAATGGGGTTATGTAGCTCCCCTAAACAATTTGAATTTGTGGATGATGCTCCCCCGGATCTTTTGAACCAGAGATATCTATTTCGTATTCGTTCGGAAAGTCAAAGAAGTCAACATCACCGTCGTTGTTGTTCGGAATATGATTGAATTCAACAAATTTATCCGCTGCATCTTGGAATCCTTTAAGATTTGATTCAAGAGAGGGAAGACCATTCTCCCCCTCAACCTGAGAAGGTTGAAATGGATCTGAATCAAATGGAGAAAAAGTGAGGGTCGGACCAGAAACATTTTGGGAAATTTGAGCTGCAGTTGACGACGGTCTTGATTGAGATTCCGAATCAAGATTTGTTTTTGATGGGCTGAACATGGTTTTAAAGTCAACTTCATGAATGATTTGAGGATTCGGACATCCTAGAGTTGGAGCATCCGACTCCATGATGTGGGTTGTGACATGGGTTGGGCCAGAATTCCGAACATAGTTGTCATCGAAGGCGACATAAAAATTTCCTCAAGAACACAAGTCCGACGAGTCAGAACTCGGTAAGCTTTGATTTTGCTGAGTATCCAAGGAAGATGGCTTCATTGGCTTTAGGATGAAATTTCGTGAGTTTATCAAGGTTGTTTTTGATAAAGCACTGGCAGCCAAAGACATGTAGAAATGAGATACTCAACTTACGACCTTTCATGGCTTCATACGGTGTCATGTTGAGGCGTCAATTGATGATGCTTCGATTTTGAGTGAAGCAGGAAGTGGACACGGCTTCAGCCCAAAGATAAAGTGGAAGATTTTCAAAGTTTAGCATCGATTTAGTAGCTTCAACTAGAGTTATGTTTCTTCTTTCAACCACATTGTTTTGTTGAGGAGTATAGGGAGCTGAAAAATTATGGTCAATGCCTTTGTCAGAGAGGAATTTTTCAATGGTGACATTATCACTTCAGATCCGTCTTACCGGTAGTTTGACAAGAACTTCAATTCCTTTGATAAAGTTGATAAGTTTCGAGGCTGTCTCAGATTTCAGCCTGAGGAAGAAGACCCAAGTGAACCTTGTAAAATCATCCACAATCATAAGAATGTACTTTTTGTGATGCAGACTTTCTACAGTGTAAGGTCCACAAAGATCAATATGAATGAGTTCTAATGGTTCCGAAATTGATTTTCCAATAATAAAAGGGTGACCTTTTATGGATTGCTTCCCACATTCACACGCAACACACAAATGATCGTTTTCAAACTTGAGGAGTGGCAGACCTCTGACCATTTCACCGGAAACAAGATCATTCATATATCGGAAGTTAAAGCATGCAAGCCTCCGATGCCATAACTAACTGACGCCGGGAACAACTTTTAAGATTAAACAGAGTTGAGGGTTGGCAATGATCATGTTGATGTCTTGAGGATACGTATTGTTGTTGCAATCCGATTTGAT
This sequence comes from Lactuca serriola, assembly GCF_051521515.1. NCBI lineage: Eukaryota > Viridiplantae > Streptophyta > Magnoliopsida > Asterales > Asteraceae > Lactuca > Lactuca serriola. The sequence goes on from NC_136413.1 coordinate 14,855,205, forward strand.
GAGACATTATTTTCGGTCTTTTGTCATAACGTAGCTATGTTTTTTGCAGAACTCAACCTTCGGTTGGAGTCAGTGAGTTGAGCTACATTTATCAATTTGTGCTTTAGGTCAACTACATAAGCTACATTTGAGACAGAGAAATTACCATTGGTGAGGATGACATAACCTCAAATCTAAGAGTTGGAGTTGTTTCCATACGTCATATAGCCAACATTTGGTGAGAATTTGAGATCACGGAAAATCTTTATGCTCCGTCATGTGCATGGAACAAGCGTTATCGATATACCATATTGTATCTTGTTCCGAAGCATAGAGTGCCTGCAAAAATCAGTGAATTTTGGAGTTTTTAGGCTCCGAGTTAGGTTTTGGTACTTGGGCACGGGCTTTTGACTTATGTTGTGACTTTTGAGCAACAAATGTCTCGGAGGGTTTGTTCTGAGATTCTTTTGGAAAGAAGCAGAAATCCATGGTCTTTTCATTGATCCAGAATTCATATTCAACAACAGGTTGTTTGGAAACAACTTTTCCCAGACCAGCAGTTTTTGGAGCTATAGGAATCACAGTGTTACTTGGAGTTGCAACTTCTTTTTTGGCATTTTAACTTTCCACTCAAATTTTTGGTTTGAATCTTTTGAATTTTTTTTGAGTAACAGTGTTTTTGTCAACTCGTTCTTTGTTTGCTACTTTTGATGGCACATTCGGTTTTGAAAGTTGTTATGGTTTGAAAATCGTACCATCAGATTTAGCAATGAACACAGTAGAAGTTGTTCGGAAAGAGTTAGTATTGGTGGGATGAGTATCAACCGTCTTTTCCGGAATGGTACTAACAACCTTGTTTTGAGCTACCGAACTAGGAGGATTAGAATGCCTCTTAAGAATCTTAATAGGCGCAAAGGTGTTGTGGCTCCTAGTAGATGGGCTTACAGTCCGAGATACTTTCTTCTTAGAATTCTCAATGAATCTGGAGTCATGTCTTGACCTAATTTCCTTTTTGAGGGAATTTTTGGCTTCTATCTTAGGATCGACGACATCTTTCCTATTTAACTATGGTTTCTTCCTGGAGCCAGATGATGACTTGGAAGATTGGCCTGCGGATGGGTTGTTAAAAGTAGGCTTGATTGGTACAAAGGTTTTTTTTTGAAATCACTTGAGAATTAGAAACACAAGAGTTATATGAATAATCTACTAAGATTTCTTCTTATACGTCACTATCAAAAGATGCCTAGACAATATATGATTTATCCGAGTCAGGTCCAGTTGTCTCCGAAATTATTTCCTCAATAACACAATTGTTAAGAGGAATGAGGTTCGGAATTTGAACTACAGTATGGGTGATGCTAGGGAGGGATTTTGAGTTCTGATTCAGGTCCTGGGTATCAGAGGCAGAAGAGGCGTGGAATCAGGACAATTGACAACTATGGGTTGAAACTTAGGAATCAAAGATGAAAATCAGTCTGAGGTCTCAGGAAGGGGTGACAATGATGAAACAAGAGTATCTGAATGTTTGTGCTTCGAAATGTCTCCCATAAAAGTTAGATATTGTAACTCCTTCAAGGTACAGGCAATAGGTTTCGAAAACTCGCTTCCGAGACCAGGTGTTTTGGACCAAGGATGACGAAAATTATGAGTCATTTGTTCAGTGGCTTCAAGAATATCTATGGCATGATGTAAAGCATCAATTTTGGCATTCAGACGTTTGTTATCAGAAATTAAAACATTCCTTTCAGAATAAGTGATTTCACATTTGTCTTTAAGAATGATACAATCATCTTGTGACATTACAAGTTCACGTTCTAACGACTCTATCTTAAGATTCCTATCCTCCAAACGTAATTTAAGACGACTCAATTCACTTTCCATATTCTCACTTGCTTATATGGTAGACTCATAGGATTTATAGATGATGTTCATATCTTTTTGGATCTGGGTTAGATATGGTTCACAAAGAGATAAATCAAAATTATTATCAATAATCATTAATTTTACCTGTTGAATGATGCTTCGACCTGGTGGATCGTTGGTTGCCATGTAGCATAAATTTGGCTAAGTGATCTTTATATGCATGCAAAGGTATTGACAAGCCCTAAAATTTTATCTATTTACTTTTTAATTAAAACATACCAAACTAAATTCATTAATTCATGATGCATGATCCCAAATATCACTTTGCCCATTTTACCCTTTGGCTCCAACGCACAATTCAAGGGATTAAATCTCTTAACAAACATTATCAACATCCAATAAGGTCTAAAATCTATTACTTTGAAGCCCAATACTTTTATTTGATCAAATTAAGGTCCGTCTACCCAAAATCAGAAACATCCTGAAACTGGATGTTACACAAGTAGTATCTAAATAAACTTTATCTTGGCTACCGTTGAGAACATTTCCTTATAATCAATTCTAGTGTAACCTTTGCCACCAACCTAGCCTTGAATGTATGTACATTCCCATCCATGTGTGTCTTCTTCTTAAAGATCCATTTACAACCTACTGTCTTAAGATCAGGTGTTTGATCAAACCAAATTCCAAACTTGGTTATCCATCATGGACTGAATCTCATTGTCTATAGCCTCTTTCCATGGAGTAGCCTCAGGGATCGTCATTTCTTCCTTGTATTTAGCCGGCTCATCTAGATTGACCAGTGTTCTATCACTAATCAACGTGTCCTCATCCACAGTTATATAGAAACCATAAAACTTGGTTCGCTGGATAACTCTAATGGATATGTGAAGAGGTAAGGAAATGTCATTTGGTTTAATAGTATTTTCAACCTCTGGTTGAGAGCTAGTGCCAACTATAGGCTTACTATCGCATGATTATTGTAATTCCCAAAGGTCAATTTGACTCCCACTAACTTCTTGAGATATAAGGTCTCTCTCAAGGAACACTAATCTTCGAGCTACAAACACCACATTTTCACTAGGTATGTAACACAAATATCCAAAAGAATTTTGTGGGTAATTGACAAAAAACATCTCTCAGATCTGGAATCAAGTTTTTCTTGGGTTTCATGTAGAACGAAAACCTCAAAACCCAAAACATTAATGTGATTAAGCAAAGGAACTTTCGCTATCCATATTTCATGAGGTGTCTTTGAAACCTTCAATATTGGAAAAAGGTTTAGGATATGAGTAGTTGTCTCAATTTCATAGCCCCAAAATGTGATCGGTAAAGAAGCACGACTAATCATAGATCAAACCATATATACTAAGCTCTAATTTCTCATTTCAGAAACACCATTCAGTTGTGGTGTCCTTAGAGGAGCCAATTGTGAGACTATTCCATAATTCTTAAGATGATCGTAGAACTTGATACTAAGGTATTCTCCTCCCCTATCAAATCAGAGAACATTTATCTTCATGCCCAATTGATTCTATAATTCATTTTGAAGCTCCTTGAAATTTTCAAAAGTATTTGGCTTTTGTTTAATCAAATAAACATAAACGGATCTATTGAAATAATCAGTAAATGTGACTTAGTAGTGTTCACCATCCCTTGTGGCAGATTTGAACGGTGCACACACACATATGTGTGTATGAGATCCAAAAATCCATAACCTCTTTCACAGGTCTCTATGAATGGTGATTTATTCATCTCTCCTAACAAACAAGATTCACATACATCATCCTATTTAAGGTCGAATGACTCTAAGATTCCTTCCAATTGGATCTTGGCGATGTGCTTCTTATTTATACGGTCAAGGAGATAAAGCTACAAGCACAATTTGTCAAGAAAATTAGAAGAATTAATATTAAAGTTAACATTGTCATTATTAGAAACAACGATAACACTTTCAAATATTCCACCACAAGGGGAAGCTTTAAATACAAAATGTAACACCCGTTTCCCGAAGAAGGTTGGACAAGATCTAAGGAATAAAAATAAGATTTTTAGAGAAAACCCTCTGCCATGACGTGGGGCATGGATGCCCACGATGTGGCGTGATAATATTTAATGATATGCGTGTTTTTGAGATACCACGACGTGGCATAAAGTGGCCACGCCGTGGCAGCCGCTACAGCTCAAAGCCGGGATTTTTAGGGTTTCCGTCATATATAAACACCTTAAATCTATTTATAAGTTACCTTTTCAGCCTCCACCTCCCCATCTCGAAATCCAAGACTCCATGCATGCTTTAGAGTCTATTTCCTTGATTTTGAGCCTTGTTCTTGGGGTTTTGATAGAGCTTTGGAAGAGAGAAGTTCACAAGGGAGCAGGGGAATAAGAAGCAAGTTTGGATCCAACATTCTCTTTAGTTTTCTGAGTTGTTGAAGGTGTAAAGTTCATGCCTTGACACCTTTTCATCTAGATTCAAGGTCTAGGTCATATTTGGGTGGTTTTTCCCTTTCTTAGATGTTCTTGGAGTTTGAAGAACTTAAGAACTTGTGGTGGCTTTCCTAGATCCTAGAACTTTTGTTGATTGATAAAAAAGACCATACTTGATGTATTTCATGTCCATGTTTATGTTATAGCCTCATTAAGGACTTAATAGACTTTAAATACTAGATCTAGCTTTGGAATGCAGCCCTATTGGATAAAGTTGGAAACTTTATCCATTAAGTAAGTGGGGAATAGTATTTTTGGAGGTATGAGCTTTGATCTAAAAGGATTAAACTCTTAATCAAAGTAACGACATTTTACCAGTAATCACGGCGTGGCAAAGGGTAGCCACGGTGTGACGAAGTATAAAGTCAAGACTGTCTTGTTCTGGCATTGCCAAGAAGTTGCCAAAGAAGGATATAACATGGCGATGTCCTGCATGTTGACTGTTTGACCTTGTGGTCCCATGATGTGTCCAAGGAGGGCCACGACATGGTGTTGTCTTTGACCGAAAATGACCTTTGACTTTTAGACCAATTTGACTTAGGGTCAAACTTGAAGGATTTGGGATGTTGAAAAAGATCATACTATGTTTTGGTGTTAGTAGGTTTGTGGGAGCAATCAGTATAGAAAGGGAAGTGTGTCGCACTATTTCTGGGTGAATCACCCATAATAGGAAGAAATGGGGCCTATTCATCATCTTCTTTATGAATCACCCATAATCATCTATTTTTCTCCACATCATCTCTCTATCTTTCTCTCTCTCTCTCTCTCTCTCTCTATCATTACATGATTCATCAAAGGAAGAAACGGGGCCTATTCATCATCTTCTTTATGAATCACCCATCATCATCTCTCCTTCTCCACAACCTGTACCTAAAAACAAAAACATATGAACATTATCTTCTTTGAGAGGGAAACAGGATTGTGTGAGAGATAGAGAGGGAGAGAAATGGGTCCAGAAGAAAAGGGTTGCAAAGGAAGACTCGATTCACTATTTCTCTTCCACCACCATCTTTGTTCTTTAATCATATCAACGACCATCTACCCACCACCACCGCCATACAAATTCAGTATCACCATCACCATCTTAATTTATTATCAGAAGAAAATTTCACAAATCTCAATCATTCAAGAATCACCATCGATTATCACCATAAAGATTAGTATAACATAAACAAGAACGAATCGACATCAAATGAGGTATAATCGATTTACAAATTGTAAAACAAATTGTGAATGATAAAAAATGACATGATAACCATTCAACCATTTTCAAAACCTGGTTCAGCATACCAACACCCCTGCCATCTCAATCAATTTTAAGAATCATCATCGATTATCAACCCAACAACTTAACACTACCATTATTCCTCCTGATAAACCATCTCCCAAGTCACTTTTAATCACCCATAATCTAACACCTTCCTTCACCCCTTTCCCGAACCACCAAACACCACACTTAAATTGAATCCTTGACAGCTACGATCGAAAATACACACACACTTAGTAATCGAGCCATTAGGGTTTACTGGGTTTGAAGTGGTTGAATCTTGACAGATTTGAAATCGATTTCGTCCCCTGATATGTCTTCACCTTCTCAATCGATTTCAAAAACTTTATGTGTGTTTGTGTGTGTGAATCCTTCCTTAATAGATGATGAGCTAAGAATGTAGAAAAGAATGGTCTTTATAGATTTCTTCCAAATATACAAATTATTGTTTCAAAGGGAGAAAGAGATGAGAGAGGGATAGAGAAGAGTGGAGGGGATGAGAAGAGAAGATTTAGGTGTTGTTGGATGGTAGGCTGAAAATGTGATTTGATGAAGAATCTAATGAAGAAGATAAACCGCAAAACCTGCAAATCATTTCACTTCAAAACTAGAAATCGAAAGCCCATCAAGAGTCTGAAAATATGATGATCATTAAGAATCTGGGTTTGTTCTTCATCGAAAACCTAGTTGATACCAGAAGTGTAGGTATGTGTGTGTGAATTTGCAAGAGAGAGAGAGAGAGAGAGAGAGAGAGAGAGAGAGAGAGAAGTATGGGTCCCCTCTTATTAAATAAGTATTTAGATTTTAAAAAATGAAAGAAAAACAGAAAATAAATACTCAAGGGTATTAAAGTCATTTCAGTTTACTGATAGACCATTTCCACATACAAACTAAGTCAAATGACCACGAAACCAAAAAAATCAAGGTTTGAACTTCCTCAGACAAAATACATACACATGGACTATTTTTGTATTGTTGTCTTTATTTTAATTCATGGATATGAAATTAATATTAACACTAGAGGTCCTCAAGGATATGCAATAAAGAGAATGGAAATGATAGAAAAGATATGTGAGTTTTTTTTAGATAAAAGGGCCGCATCTTGCAAACCTTTATTGAAAAAACAGATAATTTACATAGTTTTAGATCCTCTCTCTCTCTCTCTCTCTCTCTCTCTCTCTCTCTCTCTATATATATATATATATATATATATATATATATATATATATATATATATTTGGATAATACCCGTAAAAAAAAGTACTTACCAAAGTACCAAACATCTACAAGGTACCAAAATAAGGATCAAACAAAAATTCTACAAAACAACCAACTCAAATACAAAACAAATCGCAAACAGATGCTCCGTTATAAGCCCATTAGGGACATTAGCCCATGTAAAGTCCTATTTATTACTTTTATCTCCTTTTCGTTTCTCAGCCCAAACAACTGTCTCCCCATTTCTTTTTTCCATGCCCATAATATCCATTTATCATTCATCAGCCAACACAATTAAAATCCAGCATTCTTTCACACCATTAGAGTCGATTGAAAAAGATATAATTCCATTTTACAAATTATTTCAGCCCAATGGAAAAATATATCTTCGATCCACCAAAAGAAAATGGCATGAAAAAGGTTCTCGGCCCAAAACTCATTCTAGCCCATAGACTCCAAATTAAAACCTTGAGATAAAGGTTATCATCTTTTGTTTCCTCTTCATCGGTCCAGTCATTGATCCTTTTACTCCCAAATCCATCCAACACATCACCATAATATCATATGTTTGTGTTAATAGCACTTTGTATCTTAATTTGCCACAATGAGAACCGACTAGAAACAAGTAGAAAATAAAGAACGATACAATGATATCCGTGAAAACCATTGTAAGAAAAACCACAATACACACGACAAGTTTTATCATAATCGATGAAATGAGAAGTAGATTAAAAGAGACGGGAAAATTAATTTTCTTATGATGATTTGATAGTAAACTATAATTACATGTATCGAGAAAACTAATGGACTTCTAATGCTTAATTTATAACTACCAAATATAAATTTTAGAGAATTTTTTGCTAAAAAATATTAGTGGGAGTCTGGCAACGGCTCAATATATTAATTTTTATTTATTTATTATTATTATTTTTAGTGTAAAGCCAATACATGACTATCAATTCTAATAATATAACTTGTCTTATCTTAAAGATAGAAAAAATAAAATGAAAAACCAAGTCACTAGTTGTCATTACTTATATGAGAAAATATGTATATATCATTATTGAAAATTTTATAGTTTTTATTGAAGTAATTTAAAATCGATTAGTAGGTCTGATGAACTCTTCAATTATAATGACAATGTTTGACCTAAATGATAGCACCAAACCAGACTCCTATGGTATGAATGGAAATTGAAAACCAGTAACCAAGAAAGTCAAAGCAGTATCTGCAGTCGTAAACATGAACTGATTTGATACATATCAAATTAGAGTAACATCACCAAAACTATGAGATGTGGCGAAAAAATTGATTAGTAAGGCTTATGAACTATTCGATTATAATGGCAACAACCAAGAAACAACTTTAATCATGATAATGTATTTTGAGGATAACAGATGCCAACTATCTCCATAATAATCGACGAGAAAGGGGAAGAATTCGGTGAGGACAACAAATCAATCATGACCTCAACTTAACAACTATAGGAGTAGCAACGAACTTTGATGGAAATACACCACATTGATTTGTAAGGAGGTTTATGTGAATTATTTATTTCACCAACAAACACCATTGATATTCTTGTCATTGGAAATTCAGAATACACCACATTAAAAAATTATAGGAAAGGTATTTATGCGAGTTCACTGTTTCACCAACACCATTGGTATTCTTGTTATTTTTCTTTCACTCTTCCCATTCACAGCAGATGCCTTCTTTGAAGGTTTGATCTTCGCCTCTTTCCTCCTCATTTTCTACATTTTCTGTATCTAAGAATTTCGGGTTGTAATTCGTTCCTCTTATCTTTCATTCTCGTTGTCTTCATCATCCTTATTGGATTAAATTTGTCATATTTCGTTCGATTAGGGATTTAACTAGAAAAACCTAATTTGGTTTGGGGTTTCTTAAATATTTTGCAGTTTTCAAAATCAATCATTATGACAAGTAGTTCAAGGATCAAATCCCACAAGAAAAACAAACATAGTTCAAGGGAATGCTCAGATGTTGACAAGGATGTGAAGATGAAAGAGATGAATGCCAGTAACGATGATAAGGAGAATGAGGTTTCAAATAAGGTTTCCAAAGATTCTTTAGTTTCAGGAGGAAAAGGGAAACTTGGTAAGGATCTGTCCGGTGTTCATAGGAATGGCAATCTGCTTGAGGAGTATGCGTTGCCTACAAAGCGGCGGAAAGAAAAGACTAACGGCAAGGAGGAGAAATTTGATGTTGCAAACTTAGATGATAAGAAGTCGAATTCGAAGTTGAAGGAGTTCTTAAAAGTTGTTGGTGAATCAAAAAAACAATAGCAACAGAAAGCATGATGTTTACAGTGCAAATGTTGATGAAAGTAAGAGTAGCAGTCAGTCTAATGATGATAAAGAACCAAAGGATAAGGATCGTGGGTCAGAAAAGGAAAGGAAAATATTGGTATATCACAATCAACTATGTAGTTCTTGATATGGTTGCTAATTACGGGGTGTTTGAAAAAAAAAACTTATTGTTTATTAGCTTATAAGTTAATAAGTAAGCGTAGGGTAATTTATGAAAAAATGATTTATTGAGGTTCCTACCGGAATAATTTATTTTCATCCAAACACTTTTTAACTTATAGTGGTGTGGAACCTAATAAGTTGTTTTAAAAAGTTTAGCCAAACACTCCCTTAGTAAACTAGTTGACAAGGTAGAGTTATGTATATAATTACATTATCTCTTCTTCCAGAGTGGCCTATAGAAGGAGTGAGAAACATTGAGTTAGAAAAGGAGCTTGAAAAGAGGATGAGGAGAAGAGGAGAAGACTACAAGAACAAGGATAGATATCATGATGATGTAAAAGAATATAATGAGATATTAATGTCTACTAAAAGTAGTCGCGTGAAAGATATTAAACACAAATATAAAGGACATAGTACAGAGAAACTAGACACATGGAAGATAAAAGTAGGGAAAATGGCGAGAGGGTTAGCAAGAGTAGAGAAGATGATAAGTACAAAGGAGAAAGGGAGAAAGACAATAAACACAAAGATAATAAGTACCATGAAGATAGTAGAAAGGATAATAAGTATCATGCTAATAGAGATGAGAAACAGAGAGATAAGAAGTATAAAGAAAGTGGTGGTAGGGTTCAAAGGAATAGGGACAACAAGTATAGAGAAAAAAGAACAAGTGATCCCAAACACACAGATGTAGACACATGGTCCGTTAACACAAACCATCAGAAGTTGTTTTGTATTCTCTTGAGCTCTTATAATACAAGTTCTCTTTCATTTGTAATAACTTTGAAACATTAGTCTCTTGCTTACCAGTTCGTTAGTACATCTCAAGGAAGCATAGTAAGCATGAATTAGTCGAAGAAACACTAAGTGGAACACATTGATCAAGTCGTCCTATAACATTAGACCCTAGTGCTTAGCAATGAACTGTAGGTTCCAACAATTGAATTTGCATATATAAAAAAGTAAAGTTTGTATATGCCAAATGTTATTTCGGAAACGAAAACAACCAAAATGAAAAGAAAAAAAATGAAAAACTAAATATTTGGTAATAACATAAAAAACAAGGGTAAATCCGAAAAACTGCAAAATCAAATAATATTACAATTATATTTTCAAAAACGAGATCAAAGTTTAATGGTTTATATGAAAATTTAGGGTTTTATAAATGTCATACCATCACCAATGGCAAATATAACCTCTTAATAAGATATAGCAAGTCCATTATTTTTCTTTGAAAAGACATAGTTTTTCAATAAAGATAAAATAACATAACGATTTTCTGGTAAATGACAAAAAGAAAATAGCAACTTTTTGTAATTTTCCCTAGAAACAATTATCAAACATAGTGAAGATCAATAATTATGCAATCGACATCTTTTCCCCTCAAACAAAAATACTATTTTTCAATTTACACTACATTTACTATATGACTAAAAATGGGGCTGCTCTATTTCCCTATCAAACCTACAAAATAAAAAATAATATCGACAAATTGTACTAAAAAATTAAAGAATGTATTGGGTGCATCTATTAAACATGTGTGTCAACTGATTTAAACATCTTGCATAAGACGATCTATATATGTCTTAGCTCATTCATGATATATGTCTCATAATTAACCCGAATAATCAATTGGCAAAGGTTTGTTATATACGGTTTCAATGGGGGCTTGTAAGAAAATGACCAAAGTGGTTTCCTTATAATCTTCAACATCTTGAGCTAACTTGGAAAGCGCGGGAGGGATAGTCATATCAATCTCCGAGATGCTCTCGACACAGTCTCTCAATGTAATTTCTCCTGTACGCAAGTAATATTCAATCGCGTCTTTATTATCCTCATCAACTGCTTCTATCAGACCGGTTAAGTAACTGGCAACATCAGTTACCTTCTGTTGACACGTCTTCAAGATCTTTGCTCTTGATGGAGAATTGGTGTTGCGGATCACGGAGGTGACCATAGGCAGGAGGTGTACGGAATTTCTTTTGTTGAGAACAAGAGTTGCTCGAAACGCGTTTTTCAATGCTTGGTGATAATTTGTTGCATTGTGCACTAATCTATTGCATAGAGGCTTCAATCTTGCAAATTCACAAAATTTACTATTTGGAGTTGTTGCATGGCTCATCACCACCATCATGGCAATCGTTGTTGCCATAATGTAAATGTATTTACCCATTTTGGTCAAAATTTAGAGAATCAACGTCTAATCTAATGAAAAGGATGAATCAAGATGAAGAAATTAAACTAACATATTTTTCTTCTTCCTTGTTTCAATCAATCCCGAAATAGTTTCCCTTACATTCCATATAAATAAATTATGTAACAATTAACGTCCGTTAATTTCATCCCATAATTTCTCTCATTACCACTAATTCCATGGCTTAATTCATGGTTCTCGTTAATTGTACATGTTATTCAAAAGATGATTCATGTTAACAGGGGACAAATTTCAGCCACAAATTTCAATCCTTGGAAATTTAGGGATTTATTAAAACAAATTGTTATTTATAGTTTTTTTAATTTATTTATTATTATTTTATAATTTATTCTTAAACCATGGATTTGTTTTGTGGTTATGATGATTTTATCTTATACTTTTCTTATGCTTTATGAATCGCTATGTACGGTATTAAAATCTCAAGTAAAGGTTTTAGAAGATGGTAAGTTCGAAGATTTATAACGAGACTATGGATCTGTTTCTTTCAAAGATGCCTGTTCGAATTTTGGTTTATTTCCTCAAATTTGGTCAAAACTTATTTGTTTTCCTTACATTTCTTTATTTACATATTACTTATGTTTGATATCTAGGTTTTGTTTTATTAACAACCTTCTGTGATACTAAAGCATTTTTTGATCTCTAATAAAGTCATTTGTTTTTTTTTTCAAAAGTTGGTTTCTATAGTTTATTATTATTATTTGAAGTTGTTATTACGGTATTAAAGAAATACTCAATTATTATCTTTAATAAAAATTAAAAATGGTAATTTGATATAAAAAAATAGATATATTATATTGAAGAGATTGAACGTAGAAAAAAAGTATATTTTTATAATGTTATTTTTAATTAGTAACACCCGTGTTGTTCAGGTTTGATTAACTAAAGACTTTAGGGGTTTTGAGAATAAGATTTTAGAAAAAATCTACACTCGCAATGAGTCGGGGGTGCCACGGCACGACCATATGTTTTAATGGTGGCACAATTTATGTCTCTCCGTGGAGTGGTGACCGCCTCAACCCAAAACACCACGTCTCGGGACTTGGGTCCTATTTAAATACAAAGGAGTTATCGTTTTATTATTGGATAATCATATTAGATATTAGATAATTACTAGTTTGTTTTATTTGAATTCCAGTTGTACTCCAGTTGTCTATTGGGATTATATATATCCCCTCTTAGTCTAATACCGATCAATCAATTTTTCCTTTGAATTACTGTTCTTTCTTTTAGTTCTTTATGGTATCAGAGCCAGGTTATTGCATCCTATTAAGCAATGACAGGAGACACTCCAGCAGGTGCCTTCGGTACCAACACCAACCCGTCATCAGATCCAAACTTACATCCATCCCACTGATTATCCACGACAAGTACACGTCAATGAAAACCTTGGTGACAACAATTATGCTGACTGGTCCATGGAGATGAAAGATTTTCTCCTAGCAAAGAACAGGGTCGGTTTCATTGATGGAACCATTGAAAAGCCGACTAAAGGAATGAATGAGTACAGAACCTGGCAACGAAGTGACGCCTTGATAAAGGGATGGCTTACTACAACCATGGAGAAAGATATCCGGAACAGTGTAAAATACGCTACCACCGCCAAGGAGATTTGGGATGATCTAGAAGAAAGATTTGAAAAGGAACGTGCACCACGTGTTTATGAACTGAAACGTGCCCTAACAATCCTCAGGCAAGGATCTGATTCTGTTTCAACCTACTTCACGAAGATGAGGACAATCTGGGATGAAATTCTCTCTGTTTCACCGACACCAACTTGCACCTGTGGCAAATGCACCTGCGACATTGGAAAAAGGCTCGTTGAATCAAGAGACAAAGAACGTGTCTATGAGTTCTTAATGGGTCTTGAGGACACTTTTGGAACTGTGAAAACTCAGATCCTTAGCACTAAACCTATGCCCTCACTTGGAGCTACTTACCACTTGGTTTCAGAAGATGAACAACAGCGAAATATCTCAGCTGCCAGAAAACCCAATGTAGATGCATCAGTTTATCAGATGCGTGCTCAAATCACTACCGACAAGAACCCAGTTGAGAAAAGGAATACTAACCGTGAAGGCATGAAGTGCAAGCATTGCGGAAAGAATGGACACAATATTGAAGGCTGTTTCGAAAAGATTGGTTATCCGGAGTGGTGAGACACTCGACGCAAGACTACTACTGATCAAAAAAGGACCAATCGCCCAAAACCAAAGGTAGCCAACGTCGATATAGAGACCAACCCTATACCTGGTCTTAGTCTGGAGCAATACACGAAGTTGATGAAGCAATTAAATGATGTACAAAAACCAGAGGTCAACATGGCAGGTAAGGTTGAATTTCAGTTACCTTGGGTGATCGATTCAGGGGCAACTGAACATGTGGCGTGTCAAAAATCCACTCTCACTAACTTAATACATCCACAAGATGGTGTTCCAGTTAGCATTCCTAATGGAGATAAAATTCCTGTTAAAGGAATAGGAGATGCCCGATTGCCCAACAACATGAAGTTGAATGATGCTTTATACATTCCTAATTTTAAATGCAACTTGTTATCCGTTAGCAAAGTTACCAAAGATTTTAATTGCTTCATGACTTTTTTTTCGGATTTCTGTTTCATTCAGGACTTACACTCGAGGAAGCTGATTGGCATGGGGAAATGTGAAAATGGTCTTTACAACATGGAAGGAAACGATAAAAGGGTGGCAATCATGGCAGTCAAGATTGACTCAGAAATATGGCACAGAAGATTAGGACATGCATCTAGCACTAAACTTCAACATATTCACTCAATAGGTAGTACTGTTAGCATTGAGAATTGTGATTCTTGTATTCGTGCAAAACAAACTCGGCTTCCTTTTCCTGATAGTTCAATAAAAACTAGTTCTTGTTTTGATTTAATCCATTGTGACATATGGGGTGGATATCGAGTCCCTTCTCTATCAGGAGCTTATTACTTTCTCACAATAGTTAATGATTTTAGTAGACCAACATGGGTATATTTGATTAAAAACAAATCTGATGCAAGTACTAGTTTAATAGCCTTTCACAATATGGTTAATACACAATTTGGGAAAAAGATTAAGAAAATCAGAAGTGACAATGGTGGTGAGTTTGTTTCAAATCACATGTTGAAATTTTATGAAGAAAATGGGATTTTGCTTGAAACTTCATGTGTTCACACCCCACAACAAAATGGGGTGGTTGAAAGGAAACACAGGCATTTACTTGAAATAGCTAGAGCATTAAGGTTTCAAGCCAATCTCCCAATAAAGTTCTGGGGTGAATGCATAATGAATGCTACTTACATTGTAAACAGGTTGCCCTCAAGAGCCATTGGAAATAAAACCCCATATGAAATTCTTCTTGGGCATAAACCACACTATGAACACATGCGTGGTTTTGGGTGTTTGGTATATATCAAAGAAAATAAAGCGGGAAAGGATAAATTCGAAGAAAGGGGGAGACCTTGTGTGTTCCTTGGATACCCACAAGGACAAAAAGGTTATCGAGTTTTTGATTTGAATGACAAAAAGATTGTTGTTTCTAGAGATGTTAGGTTTGTTGAATGTCACTTTCCTTTCCAAAAGGACGAATCTGATCAGATTACAAAGCAGACTTCACAGTCATCAAATAACCAACTTGATTATATTCTTGATGAGCCACAATACATCGAGCAGCAACAACCCAATTCCGAGGAGCCTGTCGTGCCCACAGCAGACCAGCCAAGGCCACAAAACTCAGATTATGAGCAGCCCAATTACAACAAACTCGACATTCTGAGAGAACTCGAACTCAACCGAAAAAGTATAATGATTTTAAAGTTGACTTTCCATCCTCCATTGACCATTCTCTCCCCAAGACCAATACAACAACCTCGACGGTACACCCTTTATCTAATTTTGTTTCTTATAAAATTTTTTCTAATGCTCATAAAACCTTCTTGGCTACCATATCTGTCCAAAACGAGCCTAAATATTTTTCGCAGGCAGTTAAGTATCCCCAATGGAGAGATGCTATGCAGAAAGAGATTTCGGCACTTGAAAGTAATAACACTTGGACATTGACCAAACTACCCTCGGGAAAGAAGGTTGTTGATTCCAAGTGGGTGTACAAAATTAAATACAAACCATCAGGAGAAGTTGAACGGTACAAAGCCAGACTGGTTGCAAAGGGGTTTACACAAGTTGAAGGCGTTGATTTTCACGAGACTTTTGCACCGGTTGCTAAGTTAGTAACTGTTAGAACAATCCTAGCTGTTGTTGTGCAAAAGAATTGGTTAATCCATCAGTTAGACGTTAACAACGCTTTCTTACATGGAGACCTTACTGAAGAAGTTGATATGAAGATCCCACAAGGGTTTGCGAAAGAAGGATATTCTCGTGTGTGTCGTCTAAATAAATCTTTGTATGGTCTCAAACAAGCATCACGCAACTGGTACAAGAAATTCACTGATGCGCTTCTCAACATTGGCTTTCAACATTCTCGAGCAGATCACTCTTTATTTCTCTTTAGAACCAAAACTGTTTATGTTGCGGCTCTCATTTATGTTGACGACATCATACTCCTTGGGAATGATGTTGATCAAATTGAGAAGGTCAAAACCTACCTTGATGGAAAATTTAGCATCAAGGATCTTGGACCTTTAAAATATTTTATTGGTATCGAAGTGGCACGTACTTCTGATGGCATGGTCCTTAGTCAGAGAAAATATGCTATGGACATTTTAGCTGGTAGTCGACATCAAGGATGTCGTCCAAGTTCGTTCCCAATGGAGTCAAATGCTCGGTTCGATGATGCAGTTGACTCACTGGTTGTGGATGCTGGCCAATATCGACGACTCATTGGACGACTCTTATATTTACAGGTGACACGACCTGATATTGCTTTTGCTGTTAATTGTCTTAGTCAATTTGTTTCCTCTCCTCGACAGACTCACTTAGATGCAGCCCACCGTGTTTTGCGTTATCTGAAATCGACTCTTGGTCAAGGCATTTTCTTTCCATCTAAAGGATATCTTTCTTTGACTGCCTTTTGTGATTCAGACTGGCTTGGTTGTCCACTTACTCGAAGATCCAAGATTGGTTATTTCATAACTTTAGGAGGAGCTCCAATCTCTTGGAAGACGAAAAAGCAGTCTGTTGTTTCTCGCTCTTCTGCAGAAGCTGAATATCGAGTTATGGCGACTACCGTTAGTGAACTTCTATGGTTGCGTTGGCTGTTGCGTGATCTTGAGGCACCTCAATCTGGTCCGACGCCTCTTTATTGTGATAATCAAGCTACTCGTCACAATGCTAATAATCCCGTCTTTCACGAACGAACTAAGCATGTCGAAATGGATTGTTATTTCGTTCGTGAAAGAGTCGAGCCTGGTGACATTCAACCGCTTCCCATTACCACTGTTAATCAGATTGCAGATATTTTTACCAAACCGCTTGGAGTGGACCGTTTTCGTTTCTTACTTGGCAAGATGGGCGTTCGTAATCTTCACGATCCATCTTGAGGGGGAGTAAAGGAGTTATCGTTTTATTATTGGATAATCATATTAGATATTAGATAATTACTAGTTTGTTTTATTTGAATTCCAGTTGTACTCTAGTTGTCTATTGGGATTATATATATCCCCTCTTAGTCTAATACCGATCAATCAATTTTTCCTTTGAATTACTGTTCTTTCTTTTAGTTCTTTAGTAGTCACTACCATCGTTACTATTAAATACAAATAAGAAAATATAGAGATGCCTTATCATTTTGTTTGCAAATAATCCAACTTCTTCTCTTAATAACAACGACACCATCAACCACAAACCACCAAAATATTTAAGAATTATTTTTATGAGATTATGACATCGTTTTTTTTTATCGTTTTTCACCTGAAGTCAAAGAAACTGATTTTAAACCTCAAATTTATGTGAAAACTTTAAGCTTTAATAATAATTTGATCAACTAGATCAATTTCACATAAAAGGATTAACCAAAGATAAAGATTTTTGGGTCGATATACATCTGATAAAAAAGAAACGTAATTATTTTTAGGTCGATATGCATCTGGAAAATGAAGAACATAAAGACGTAATATGACATGAGTCTTTTGAGAAATGTTTGTTGTCATATATGTTTATTAGTTGTAGAGCATACATCCAAAATAGAAAGCAAAGCCAACATAAAATCATTCGTCATAAGTACAAGTATTAGGAGAAAAAGTTAATAAAGTAAGTTTTTTTTATGATTTACTGAAAACTGTAGAAAATAAAAATAACATGTTGAATAAGGAAAATAAAATAAATGTTTCATGTCTACTTAAGAAAACATGCATAAGGAGAATTTGCAGATTGCTTGCTTCTACTATAATTGATAGACAACCCAATTCTCTATGGCCTTTATGTTTTTCTATTACTTTCAACTGATAAATTATATTAACATGTACAACTTTTTAATTTCTTCTAACCGTAAGCAATGAATGTGCACATTCCCATGAGCTCAAAAGAATTGATATGGGTAGGTGATTCTTGATTTTCTAAATTTAAGAACTTCATAAAATATCAAAAATTAATATTTTTTTTCATAGAAAAATGGCATTTGATTTCTTATATTCTCTTGGAGTCATCCATTTATGCATACAATTCAAGAGAATTTCCTTAAAAGTGCAATTGGTTTAGAAACATAATAAATCAAGGCAATCTTTACAACTCAGAACGCTTCTATTTGGGTTCTTCTTAGTTAAAAAAATAACTTAATTAAGCATATGCTTAAACCCCAAGGAGAAAAAAGAAAATAATATATTTTAATAAAAATAAGGGGGTGTTTGGATTAGATTTTTAGCTTATTGCTTATAGTTTATTTGTGGTGGGAATAAGCAATAAGCAATAAGCATGAGGAGGGATGTTTATTAAAATTAGCTTATTTAACTTAATAAACTGAATTTTATCCAAACACTCAAATTAGCTTATTGTGAGAATAAGCAATAAGCACTCTTTTTTTTCCTATCCAAACACCCCCTAAATATGCAACGGACTACGCACAATATAAATTTTGCTTCATTCCAACAGCTTTAGTTGCATAAAAATACACCAAAGTTCAAACATTGCGCTAAAACATCATAAACAACCAAAGTAGGCTGCTATAAATATCAACAAGAAAAGAGAGAACGTTGTCACACCCTCGGACGAAGGCGGAAACGTTGGTTGTGCAACGTCTTGTTGATCATAGTCATTGAACATACATTGAACAGTACAAAGGTATAACATAATGTAACACCGGATTCCTGGTATGTATTTTATTTAAGAATTTTATGTATTTTCTCTGGGACTCGACGAGCTGATGGCCCAACTCGTCGAGTAGATACGGGATCCGCGGGAAGTTTAAGTGACCTACTCGACAAGTCGGGTGTAACACCCCAAAGTTTGGAAAGCCAAGAAAAGAAAGAAAAACCTCAAGTTTAGGGGAGACTCGGCGAGTCCATGGAGGGACTCGGCGAGTCCGAGCGGGATCCGGGTTGTGGTGGAAGCGACCGACTCGGCGAGTCGGCCAAGGAGACTCGACGAGTTGGGTCTGATCGAGGAAAAACCCTAAATCCGGGACTTGGAGCCTATTTAAGCGTCTCATTCTCTTTCCTAGGGTTCCTTTACTGCCTCTCTACCCCAGAACATCAAACCCTAGCCGCCATATCCGTTTTTGAGCTAGATCTTGCCTTGAAGAATGCACTAAAGCTTGGAGGAGGAAGAAAGACCTTGGAGGTGCAAGAAGGGACTGTAGATCTGGGATTGTGGAGTCATTTCAGACCAATTGGAGGTAATAAGTTGTTGCTTGGACTCCCTTTTACATCTAGATCTATTCTTATGGGTGAGTTTTGGTCATTGTTGGTATGATATGTAACCAATTCGAGTTGGAGGTTCAGATCTGAGGTTGCTACCTCAGATCCATGTTGGTTTTCGTCTTGAATCCCCTAAAGTATCAGCCCTTGGTATGTTGAAGAAACATGTTTTCCATAAACCCTAGTTTAGTGTGTTTTGAGCATAGATCTCTCAATCTACACGTAAAGTTTGCCACTTTACGTGGGGAATAGGCCCTAGAAGTATGGATCTATGAGTTGGAAGTTCTGTTTGGCTCGAAAAGCCACTGCATGGATTGAGGACTGGATAGACTCGGTGAGTCCTTCGAGTGGACTCGGCGAGTAGCTTGAAGATGAGGAGGAACTCGACGAGTAGGATGAACAGCTCGTCGAGTCGGTTGAAGTTAGGCATGGACTCGGCGAGTTGGGCGAGCAACTCGACGAGTTGGTTGAAGATTGTCTTGGACTCGGCGAGTCTGTTCTTGGACTCGGCGAGTCAGATCGGGAAACCTTAAACCCTTTGAGTTGAGACTCGAATCAGTGAGTCGGGTGGTGACTCAGCGAGTTGGACAGGACAGGACTTGGAACTAGTTGGACTCGGCGAGTCATGGACTGACTCGGCGAGTCGGGTCGCGAATAAGAAAGACACTGAGCTTATGAACTCGGCGAGTCTTTAGGAAGACTCGGCGAGTAGGGTTGACCTGGAAGGTTGACTTTGACCAGAGTTGACTTAGTTGACTGTCAGACTAAGTGTTATATGTATATTGATAGCTCGGAGAGCTAGAGGAGCAGCGGTTCAGGGGATTGTCGAGTAGCAGCCAGAGGTTTATCAGCAGGGCTCAGCAGTTCAGGTGAGTTTCCTTCCAGTAGGAACGGGTCTAAGGCCACAATGTCGGCCCGTTTAGCTAGCAGTAGTTTTCGGATGATGATCTGATACAGTAGTTAGTATGTTTGATGCCTTCGTGGCTCAAACAGGATTTATGTCTTATGTGTTCCGGGCAACGGCCAGATGTAGTATGCAGTATATGTGAGTTTATGCCAGTTGATATGTATTGATATGTTGTGTTCAGTTAGCTTCGGACTTCGGTCCGATGGAGGGGACAAGGTCCTAGACAGTTAGCTTCGGACTTCGGCCCGATGGAGGGGACAAGGTCCCAGACAGTTAGCTTCGGACTTCGGTCCGATGGAGGGGACAAGGTCACAAACAGTCAGCTTCGGACTTCGGTCTGATGGAGGGGGCAAGGCTCCAGTCAGTTAGCTTCGGACTTCGGTCCGATGTGAGCTTCGGACTTCGGTCCGATGGAGGGGGCAAGGCCCCAGTCAGTTAGCTTCGGACTTCGGTCCGATGTCAGCTTCGGACTTCGGTTCGATGTAGGGGGCAAGGCCCCGTTAGTCCGGACTTTGGTCCGATGCAGTGGGCAAGGCCCAATATGTGCTTTATATGTTTTGTGTGATATGTGGTAGATTGGGGGGGCTCACTAAGCTTCATGCTTACGGTTTTCAGTTTTGGTTTCAGGTACTCAGTTTTCAAAAGAGGAGCTCGGGAAGATTGCAGAGCACACACCATAGTCAGTTAGCCTGGGAATGTTTGACTTTGATAATGCTATTATGTTTTGAATTTAATACTCAAAAGTTATGTTTGACTTATGATACGTTGTTTATAAATCCATTTTAGTAATGTTTTAAAAGAAATTTTTAGTCGTGATTTTTGGGTCGTTACAAGTTGGTATCAGAGCCTTGGTTTGAGGGATTCGGGCGCACTCCTGAGTGTGTCTGAACTCAAACTAAGGAGGTGGTATAGAGTTTTCAAAAAAAAAAATCGTAGTCACAAAAGAATTTTAAGAAAAGAAAACGATTTTAGAAAAAGTGTAAAGAAAAGAGTTTTATAAAAAGGTAAAAAGAGTTTTGAAAAGAGAAAAGGGTGTGGTGCATGCAATCAGCCGAGCTCAAGTAAGTACTCCCAATTTACCCATACAAGTTATGTTATTATTTTCAATATCAGTTTCAGTATCAGTTTCAGTTCAGTTTCAGTTCCAGCTTCAGTAGAACAGCATGCTAGAATAGGACTAAGGATCTAGGATGATGCCTTATGTGCCTGCTTTATGTGTTCCAGCTTGATGAGAATTGCATGCTAGTAATGAGTAGACAGTAGTAGGATAGCCTGTGTAGGTTATGCATGATGGTATGAGCTTAGCATTATATGCTAGTGCAGTTTCTTGTTATGAGAATTGTTTTGCCTGAGTATGTTTCCCTTATCCGAATGCTGCTTGCTTTGTGCTTTGTGGGACTCTGAGTAATGAGAGTTAACCATTAGGTGAATACGTTTCATCACATGTGATCAGGGTTGAATAATCTCAGAGTGCTGGATTTGGCCCTACTGCGCAGCTCTCGTTTGAGTCCAACCGTTGTAGGGACGAGTCTTTTACTTGAAGGATTTTCTGAGCCTCGTCACATGTGATGGTATTCAGGTGGTGACTAATTGGCATTACTAGGAGGCCTTCAGCAGCTGAGGACTGTATGGGTAGAGTCAGAGGTTCCCTAGGGCAAGCCTAGGATGAGAGTAGCAGAGATCAGTAGAAGAGTAAAGGGGACTGGGTGGAGTTGAGGTAACTCTTGAGGAAAGTATGGATAGATGTGGAAGGTAGTAGGGGCCCATACTACTGAAAGCAGAGGATCCGTACTCGATTCAAGAGGGGCCAAGACGAAACCAGGAATGGTGTAGTGAGTGAGAAATCCCTCAGCATTAGTGTGTTAATTGATCAGGATTTTGTTATATTTTCAGCATGGTGACATTGCGCGAGCTACCAGTTAGCAATTCAGGCGTCGAGGAGGGATCTAGCTCGGGTTTTGGAGCCGGGAAGCTTGATGATCAGATGAGGGATTTCATTTCCGCAGAGATTATGCGCAACATCATTGATCAGACTCCAGTGATTTTCGCTTCAGTTAGAGAGGCCATTGTGGAGCTCATGGACAGTCATCTTAAGGCCTTAGGGGCCGGGGCAGTTTCAGGACAGTTTGGGGCTCATCTAGAGCCCGATTCTCATGGATCCCAGGGATCCATCAGGAAGGGGAGTCCCATTTTTAGCACTTGTCATCCGGGGTCGGGAGTGAGTGGTCCACCTTACCCCCAAGAGGGTTCCCTGCAGGATTGGATTGCTGCAGAGGTTTCGCGGACTCTCCAGGAAGAGTTACCAAACACCATTGGGCGTATCACCGATAGTGTGGTCGACGGGATTGAAAGGCGGACCTCAGCTGTCCAGGCAATGGGTGAAATGGTCACTATGACCCATGAGCGGGAGATTGGCTCGGATAGTCAGCTTAGGAAGAGGAAGCGGTCTTCCGGTCTAGTTCGGCAAGATGGGCAGTCGGACACTGTCGTAGTGGGTGTCAGAGGCCCGCAAGGTCGAGATAGTTGCACGAGGGAGAAGGGAGCACGAGCTGGCGTGTGCAGCAAGTCTAAGTGCGGCAGATGCGGATGGAAGGGTCACAAACGTCAGGAATGCACAGTAGAAGTAGAGTTATGCCATCGTTGTCATCAGCCTGGCCATGTTAGGGTGAATTGCCCCGTTCAGCGGTTGGGACAGCCTCATTGTCATAGTAGAGTTCGAAAATCAGAGGGATTTGAGGATCCTTCAGAGCAGGTTGCAGGTATGATTCTTTTCCCTCTATTTTATTATTCACAGCATTATTGCTATGTTGCTGCATTGATGTCAATAAGCTTATGTGTGGTGTTAGTGTGGCTTGTTTGTGATTATGTTATATGCTATTTGCATACCTCGGAAAATTGGTTGGTAGTTAGGGGATGTGCTCTTATGAAGAAGGTTTTGGAGGATGCAGTAACTGTAGCATGGTTGGGAGAGATTTGGTTCGTTTCGCTAGTTCGGAGTGGTTAGTGTTGGGATGGATTGGTTAGATCCCTAGCTATGGCAGGCTTGGGTTAGATGATCTAGGAAGTTTTCCCTAAGATACCCATATATGTTATGACATGATATGATTATGAGAACTGCATGCTAGATTAGGGCTAGATGATCTAGGAAGATGCCTGATATGCCTGCTATATGTGCTTTGAGCTGCAAGATGTTACTGATTGGTCAGTTATATGATAGCTTGGATAAAGGATGATTGGATTGGGTTACTTAATGCCTGAATGTTGTTGCTTGTGTTCTGGGAGTTCTGGTTATCTTTAGCTAACTAGTAAGCGAATACATTAAGTTACATATTGCAAGGACGAAATAATTTCAGAAGGTTAGGCATGGCTCTACTGCGTAGCTCTTGTTTGAGTCCAACCATTGTGAGGTAGGAGTTTTCATTCGAAGATTTATCTGGTCTTAGTAATATGTAATGGTATTCGAAAGCTAGTTAGGTAAAGGTAGTCGAGGTTCCTTATGCAGCTGATGGCAGAGAGTAGGTCAGAGAGTTACCCTAGGGTAAGCGTAGGACGAGATTGGAAAAGAATGCAACAGTAGTAGAAGGGACTTGGTGAAGTCGAAGCAATCCTTGAAGAAAGTACAGATAGTAGTATGAGCCCATACTACTGAAAGCAGAGGATCCGTACTCGAGTCAAGGAGGGCCGAGATAGAACCAGGAAACTTGTAGAGTGTATGATACCTCCCGAGGTTTAGGTATGATTATGACGATTATGTGTTTTGTTTTAGAATGGTGATGATCACACGTCACGGAAGGGGAGGTTCAGGATCAGGATCCGGTTCGGGATTAGGTTCGGGAGCAGGTACCGAGCCAGTTGATGAGGGACTACGTGATTTCGTTGCTTCTGATATCACGAGAGGTATCCTTGAGTCGACCCCAGTGATTTTTGGGTCGATCAAGGAAGGGATAATTAAGTTGATGGAGGATCGCCTCAGGGCGTTTAGGAACGATATGGCATCCAGTCAGTCAGAATCACACACACTGTCCTTTAAGGACTTCAGGAGCAGTGGTGCGCCGGATTTCCACGAAGCCAAGGACCCCATCGCAGCCAGGAGATGGATTGCAGACATTGATTCTGCATAGCTTACGAGCTTCTGCCCTGAGGGGTCGAAGGTGCGATATGTTGCAGGTTGTTTGAGAGACCGGGCCAGGGATTGGTGGGAGTCAGTTGGTGACTCGTTGGGAGCCTCGGCGATTGAGGCTATGACTTGGTTGGACTTTGTGACCAGGTTCAGGTCTGAGTTTGCGCCAACTATAGAGCTTCAGAAGCTGGCCAGAGAGTTTATGGATATGAGGCAGACGACGGAGTCACTGGCGGAGATTACCGCCAAGTTCCGGGAGAGGGCATTGTTGGTGCCCCAGTATGCGGGAGATGAGGAGATGCGGAAAACCTGCTATCATGATATGTTGAGGCCAGACATCCGGGAGCATGTCAGCTTCTCGGCATGCACGACCCTAGATTCCATGATTGCCAGGGCGAGGGAGAGGAAGATAGAATTGGAGCACCTCAGGAAGAGGAAGGCAGAGGAGGGACAGGTTACTAGGGCTTCGGGGAAGAAGCCCAAGGGAGCAGACACTAGGCCGAAGGGCCAGTCGGGATAGGGTCGTTGCTGGAAATGCGGCAGGGCTCATGAGGGGGTTTGTAGGATGGGATCATCGGGCTGCTACAAGTGCGGAAAGACGGGGCACTTTAGTAGGGATTGTACCGCCCCTGCGCCCACTTTCCAGACATCAGTGTTGCTGTGCTTTCACTGCAACCAGCGAGGCCATAAAAAGGCCAATTGCCCTCAGTTGACAGCAGCAGCGCCAGTGAAGGTGCCAGCTCCAACGACCCTGCGGATCACTGATGGTCGGCAGGGCAAGAAAGAGGCTCCAGTGGTGAGGAGCTGAGCCTTCCAGCTGACTACCGAGGAGGCACGCACCGCACCTGGTGTGGTGACAGGTATGATTTCTTACTCCTAGCTTTTATTTTATGTTGCTTATGATATTGATGTGCCATATGATATGTCTTGTTTAGGATCATTCCAT
Organism: Lactuca serriola; assembly: GCF_051521515.1. NCBI lineage: Eukaryota > Viridiplantae > Streptophyta > Magnoliopsida > Asterales > Asteraceae > Lactuca > Lactuca serriola. The sequence goes on from NC_136413.1 coordinate 14,880,509, forward strand.
GTGAACGGTATCTCAGTTCAGGTGTTGTTTGATTCGAGCGCTACCCGGTCATTTGTCTCTCTTGTGCTTAGCAAGAGGTTCCCTGAGTCTTCGGGCATGTTGGATCGCCCTCTAGAGGTCGATATTACCAATGACCGATTAGTACAAGCGTCGGCGGTTTTCAAGGACTGTGTTTTGAGATTGTTCGAGGAGTGTTATTTGGTAGACTTGGTTCCCATTCCGCTGCGTGGGAACAAGGTGATTATAGGAATGAATTGGTTGAGCCACAACTGGGCAGTGATCGACTGCGCGCGACAGTTGGTTCGGATCAGGACCCCGAGTGGGGGAGAGCTGGTGATTCAGGGCAAGAGGCCGCAACGCGAACCAACACTATGTTCAGCAATGAGGGCCAGGCATTACCTTCGGCAGGGTTGTGTTGGGTATGTCGCCTATGTTATGGATACCGAAGAGGAGGGTAAGACGACGGTGACAGATGTTCCGGTGGTGCGAGATTACGTGGATGTATTCCCAGAGGAGCTGCCTGGGATACCTCCGGAACGATAGGTGAAGTTCAGGATCAACCTAGTCCCTGGTGCGGCTCTGATAGCCAAGACACCATATCGGTTGGCTCCTCCTGAGATGCAGGAGTTGTCTACCCAGCTGCAGGAGCTGCTAGACAAGGGATTCATCAGGCCGAGTAGCTCACCTTGGGGAGCCCCGATTCTGTTTGTCAAGAAGAAGGACGGGTCGCATCGCATTTGTATAGATTACCGGGAGCTGAACAAGGTAACAGTGAAGAATCGTTACCCACTCCCGAGGATAGATGATTTGTTCGACCAGCTTCAGGAATCATCTTGGTTTTCCAAGATAGACTTACGATAAGGCTACCATCAGATGTGAGTCAGGGATGAGGATGTACAGAAGACTGCTTTTCGGAGTCGTTATGGCCACTACGAGTTCGTGGTGATGCCCTTTGGGCTCACCAATGCTCCTGCCGCGTTCATGGACCTCATGAACCGTGTATGCAGACTGATGCTGGATCGGTCTGTGATAGTTTTTATTGATGATATCCTGGTCTACTCTAAGACGCAAGAGCAGCATTAGGAGCATCTGCGAGAGATTTTGGATACTCTGAGGCGGGAGAGCTTGTACGCCAAGTTCTTCAAGTGTGAGTTCTGGTTGCACAAGGTGCAGTTTCTTGGGCACCTTGTCAACCAAAACGGTATTCTGGTCGACCTAGCGAAGGTGGAGGCGGTGATGAGATGGGAGCTTCTGAAGTCTTCATCTGAGATTCGAAGTTTCCTGGGATTAGCCGGCTATTATCGGAGATTCATCCAGGATTTCTCCAAGATAGTCGTACCTTTGACTCGGCTAATGAAGAAGGTCGTAGTCTTTCGTTGGGGACCTGAGCAGCAGGCAACATTCGAGACACTGTGATAGAGATTGTGCGACGCGCCGATCTTAGCCCTGCCAGAGGGCGTGGAGGATTTTGTAGTATACTACGACACGTCTATTTCGGGCTTGGGCGCAATACTGATGCAGAGAGGGCATGTCATTGCCTACGCCTCGAGGCAGTTGAAGCCCCACGAGGCGAACTACCTGACACACGATTTGGAGTTAGGGGCGGTCGTCTTCACCCTCAAGATTTGGCAATACTATCTTTATGGGGTTCGATGTACCATTTACACGGATCATAAGAGTCTAAGATACCTCATGGATAAGCCGAATCTGAACATGAGGCAGCGTCGGTGGTTAGATGTGGTGAATGATTATGATTGTGAGATCCTCTACCACCCGGGGAAGGCCAATGTGGTGGCTGATGTGCTTAGCCGTAAGGCAGCGCCGATCAGAGACAATTGCATGCGGATGGCAGTAGTGACTCCACTGTTGGAGCAAATCCGAGAGGCCTAACAGGAGGCTATGAAGGAGGAACATCGGAAGAGCGAGCGTATAGTGGGTCAGGTTTCCTCCTTCGACTATGATAGCCGAGGGTTATTAACTCTTCACCGTAGGGTGTGGGTCCCCTATCATAGAGGCGTGCGCCAGATATTGATGGATGAGGTGCATAAATCCAGGTTTTCTATCCATCCCGAAGCGACGAAGATGTATAGAGGTCTTTGTCTTGACTATTGGTGGCCCTGCATAAAGCGGGATGTAGCATGCTATGTGGAGCGGTGCTTGACCTGCAGGAAGGTCAAGGCCGAGCACTAGAGACCACACAAAAAGATGTAGCCGTTAGATATTCCCATGTGGAAATGGGAAGATATTACCATGGATTTCATCACCAAACTTCCCAGGACTGCACGGGGAGTGGATTCTATATGGGTCATCGTGGATCGATTGACCAAGAGTGCCCATTTCATACCGATCCAAGAGAGTATATCGGTCGAGAAGTTGGCCGACATCTACATTCGAGAGGTGGTGGCTCGGCATGGAGTGTCAGTCTCCGTGATTTCCGACAGAGATGTGCGGTTTACTTCCAGATTTTGGAAGAAATTTTCACGACGAGTTGGGTACTCGTCTACACTTTAGCACCGCCTTCCACCCGCAGACGGATGGACAGAGCGAATGGACCATCCAGACTCTGGAGGATATGCTGCGGGCATGTGTGCTAGACTTCGGTGGTAGTTGGGGTACCTATCTCCCATTAGATGAGTTCTCCTACAACAACAGCTACCACGCGAGTATCGATCGTCCTCCCTTTGGGATGTTATACGGGAGGAAGTGCAGGTCCCCGATATGTTGGGGTGAGGTGGCCCAGAGGGTCATGGGGAGCACCGAAATGGTGCTCAAGACGACAGAGAGGATTCAACAGGTCAGGAGCAGTCTTCAAACTGCTCAGAGTCGGCAGAAATGTTATACCGACAAGCGTCGCTCAGACCTGGAGTTCCAGGCTGGGGATATGGTCCTCCTGAAGGTGTCGCCATGGAAGGGCGTCATTCGATTCAGGAAGCGGGGCAAGCGGGGCCCCAGGTATATTGGACCCTTCAGGGTTATAGCCCCAGTGGCGGACGCAGAAAGTTGTCACAGCAGTGGCAAATTTTTTTTCGTCCGAATATAATAACATAAAAAAAGTTAAAAGTACTGGTACATCAAATCGATCCATTACATCTTAATATCTAAATTTGACATCTACAGGTATGCATTTTTTGAAATCGATCCATTACATCTTCAATCTTCACTTTCATAAGTGCTTCTTTTTTAATATAAGAAATCATGGCATCGTTCAAAAAATCATCACCTATTTTGTTACGCAAATCCGTCTTCAAACACTTCATCGTTGAAAAACATCTTTCAACCATTGCGGTTGCAACGGGTAAAACCAAAACCAACTTCAACAACCTATAAACCATAGGATAAGACCGATGTTTCCTCGTTTCCACCATCAAACGAGAAAGGTCGGAAATTCCTTGCAAACTAGTGAACCAGTCATCTTTATGCAAAGCGTGATAATATATTTCAAGTTCACCATCAAGTTGCATCCTCTCCGCATCATCAAAATCTTTTGTGTATAAATCACTCAACTTTAACAACTTTGTTTTGTTAAATTTAGCAAATGAATCACAAGGAGTGCCAAGCCAAGCCAATTTGACTAATTTCATAAACCTAAAATTATCAATACTTACTTGTTTCATTGTATTTGTAGGATTGAAAGGAGTGCCAAGCCAAGCCAAACAAACAAAATCGAATGGTTGAACACTTGAATGGTTGAAATCGATTGAAAGAAGCAAGTCCCAATGTCCGATTTCTTTTTCTTCGTCGACAACCTTCACTTCACAGTGCCGATTTTTTTTTGTTTTCTGTAATCTCGTTCGTCCAGGGGACCAGGCCAGCACTCCAATTTCTTTTCTTCAAAAAATGCCGATGGACACCTAATATAGATTTGGGGTATTGGGCTAATTCTATTGGGTTAATAACTTAATAAGCAACTTGGGCTACAAACTCAAAATGCATTTGGGCTAATTCTAAATTGAGGTATTGGGCTAATTTTCTTTATTTGTTGCACTAGCAATTTTTATACTTTTATTTTTTGGGCCTCGAATTCTCGAAAGTATAGTGTCACCCGAACGAATTTGAAGCCGGTGCACCTAATAGATTTTTTTTTACCCTAACGGACCGAAGCGGAGCAGTGGCCCCGGGACCCCCGGGCACCACACACATCCGCCACTGTATAGCCCAGGTGGGCAAGGTGGCGTATAGGTTGGATCTGCCAGCGGAACTCAGTCTGATCCATAGCACGTTTCACGTCTCCTAGTTACGAAAGTACCTGGTAGACGACTCGACGGTGGTACCCTTGGAGGACATTCAGGTGGATGACAGTCTGAATTACATTGAGCAGCCTATGGCGATCCTCGACCGGAAGTCAAAGGATCTGAGGAACAAGAGGGTGGATCTGGTGAAGGTGCAATGGCAGCATCGCAAGGGATCATAATGGAATTGGGAGCGGGAGGAAGAGATGAGGGAGCACTACCCCGAGCTTTTTCCAGATTCAACAGCAGACTTCGAGGACGAAGTATAAAATAAGTGTGGGGGGGGGGGGGGGATTTGTAACACCGGATTCATGGTATGTATTTTATTTAAGAATTTTATGTATTTTCTCTGGGACTCGACGAGCTGATGGCCCAACTCGTCGAGTAGATACGGGATCCGCGGGAAGTTTAAGTGACCCACTCGACAAGTCGGGGACTGACTCGGCGAGTAGGTGTTGTTTGGACAAAACCCTAAATATGAGGGATTGCACCCTATTTAAACGTCTTTATAGCCCCAAACCATCCCCCATCACCCCAGGACGTTCCTTCCAAAACCCTAGTCTCCCCATAAGTGTTCTTGAGTGTTTCTCACCTTTGTGAAGGATTTTTGGTGCATCTAGAAGCTAGAAGAAGAAGAGAGAAGTTGAAGATTCGAGGGGGGGAAAGTAGATCTAGAAGCCATCTTCCTTTTTGCACCTTTTCTAGTAATCAGGTTCTCAACTTGACCCTTTTATGTGTTAGATCTTAAAAGTCCCCAAATTGATGGTTTTGAGCTCAAAAACCATGAATCCTTAGGGATGAAGCAGTTTTATCGATTCATATCTCAGATCTAGGTCTTAGAATCAAATGTATGGCATAAAGATGTAAGCTTTATGGCCATGATAGGTCATGCACCCCTTTAGACTCCATTTTTGGGTCCATTAAGCTTATACTCCCATGCATTCACAAAAAGTGTAACGCCTGTGTTTCCGGGCTTGCCATTTTTAGCAATGTAATAGTCTAGGTTAACCTTTGTAACCCATTTTGAAGTAATAAGATTGTATTATTTGAGTATTGTGTGTTTTGTGCTTAATTGCTTAATTATGTGGTTTGAATAATTAAGAATAAAAATAAGCGTCAAAATTTAAGTGTAAAATAAACTTAATATCTTTGGTTAATGTTGTAGTAATTGAAACGAGGTTTCCGAATATATATATAGAACGCCCAAATCTGACTTCGTATGAGGAAGTTATGATTTATCGAAGTTCCGGCTTAGCGGTATACAGCCTGTTTTACTCGATTTGAGATTGAGCGGTTGTTAGCCGAAGCAATCTAAATGAGAATCGAAGATCTCATTGTTGGTGTCGAAACGATAAAAAGTTAGGCGAGAACGGACGTCAAACGAAGAAGTTATGAATTTATAACGAAAGTTTCTGTCCCGGCCTATTAAAAATAATTAATAAAAATAAAGTCGAAATTAGCCGACGGAGTCTAAACGAAGGTCGTAGAGCATGGTCTCACCTTCGCGTGGATATAAAGAACGTCGAAGACGGAGTTCGTATGAAGAAGTTATGAATTTCCGAAGTTTATTAATCATTTTGTATTTATTTTTAATTCAAAATTCGGAAGCATTATCCGAACGAGTCATTGATCTGATCCGAGGTACGCGCCGCGTACTCGAGTACGCCCCGCGTACTCCGAGGGTGTCGACATCGCAGCAAGTGGCTTCGGATGACGCATGCGCTTACGAACATTGGAGCAGTACGCGCTGCGTACAGGCGTACGCCGCGCGTAATTGAGGCTTCCAGCCTCTATATAAAGGATCCGAAGACAGCCTTCTTTGTTGTTCAATTTCTTCTCTTCTCTCTAGTCTTTTGCATCGTTTTTCGTGTCGAAGCTATCCCGAAGTCCCGGTATCATACTCTAGCCCCGAGGCAAGTCCCGAGATCCCGAAGATCCCGAAAAGTGCAGTTCCCGAGCCGAAGCTCTGCCCGCAAGAAGTTCGATTTTTGAAGAGATCTTCCAGATCTGCTGAGGATTACTACTTTTGCAAGTCGTAGTGCTGTCCGATCATCTTCTGATCAAGTGAGTGTGTAGTTATTTTCTTCCAAATACAATAATACGAAGTATTATATATAAAATACATGCTATGTGTATATATTTGGTTGTGTTATGTGTGAATGAGTATTCACTCTCTTCTATCTTATAGATCTGCTTATTTCTTTATGAGATATGTGTTATGTGTGTGTGTGTGCCTCATCTGTTATGTGATATATGTGTTGATTAAAGCATGCTATACAGGTTTTCTTTAAACTATGTATACAAATGTATATTTTTATCTACTAATATGTTGGGTAGAACATGGGCAGACAGTTGGTGTGTAATAAACAGATGAGAGGCCTCGTTGTTGTTTGTTTGAGTCATCTAGCGGAGTTTAGATGACGACCATTGGCTATTCTAGACAGTCTTGTGGAAACATTAGCAGGTTCGCCACCTGTAGGTGTTAATGAACTTGGGTGTTCATTCGCTGTACTCCATCCCCCTCATGGTTGCCTTATTTGACTTATATTGCTGAGGTACCCCCGAAGCATGTGTTGTTGCCCCGATGAAATATTCTTAGACTAGGTCCCTTATGTTAGTTGTTTTAGGGACATTAAAGTGAGAATAACGGGAATGGGTAATTGGGTTATTGTTGGTTGGTGAAAATTAAATATGATATTTATTGTGGGTTGAAAACCCTATATGCTCACCAGGCTCCCAAGCCTGACCCACTCAGTTTTAAATTGTATTACAGGTAGTGGCGGAAGGGCATGAGATGGATGAACCATCAAGTTGTTTTGTTTACAAGTCTGCATATGTTTATATTTGTTATACGACTTGTAATGTATTCGTTTATGCTTATTGGTCTGTATCGGAACATGACACCCCGAGTTTTGATTATAATGAAAATACATTTCTGTTATGAAATGCTTTGGTAAACATTGTTTTATCATGTTTTGTTTTTGGGAACAAATTCCGCAACTCTTTCAAATCAAAAGGATTTACTCTGAAAATATTTAAAAGCATAAATGAAAATCGGTCTTTTCTGGCCGAGATTTTGGGGATGTCACAGTTGGTATCAGAGCATTAGTTTAAGCGAACTAGGAATTTGTAGGATTTCTAGACTTAAACTTAGAATGCTAAGTGAAGTTTTGAGATGTGTGTCTGTTGTGATTTAGACACGAGCACTAGTTTATTTTAGGAAAGTTGTCTAAAATGCTTTATGTGCTAAATGTTATATGTTGCCATATATGATATTATTTGTTCGGATCTATGGTCTGTTGCCGACCGGATCTAGAAACCTTATGTGTGTAGGATTCTAAGCGTACGTCTACGATATTAGAACTAGCATGTAAACGTTTCGGAGTGATAAGGATGATTTGAATATCCATCATGATTGAGGATCTAATTTCACCTTATTCGGTGTGTAGATCAAAATGGTGAGAACAAGAAGTGGAGTTGGAAATGCTGACGAAAACAGGAATCAACCACCAGTGATTGAGCCAATACCTGTCGTAGCAGCAGCACCTGAGCCAATAACCATGGCTGGTGTACAATTGATGATTCAAACGATGTTGGATCGTCAGATGGATGAAACTAGACGGTTACTTCAACAAAATCGTGAAGAACTGTCGATTCGTGTGGAAGAGCCTGAACTGAATGAAGGGCACTCGGAAGGTGGAAACTTCAGTGGGTCTGTTGGTCCAGCCAACCCACCGATAGTTAGGCAAGATAACCATGATGGAAGGAATGATGGAATGGGATGCAAGTACAAGGACTTTTTGACTTGTAAACCATTGACCTTCAATGGAAAGGAGGATCCGATTGGGGTTATGGATTGGATCTCCGAAATGGAGTTAGCCTTTATGACATGTGGCTGTAGAGGCAAGTTGCAGACTATCTATGCCGTGCGTCAATTCCGAGGTGGAGCCGTTCGTTGGTGGAACACTCTAGGGAAGACCTTAAGCCCTAATGAGCCACTGCAATTGACATGGGCAGAATTCTTGGTGCAGTTCAAGCGCAAGTTTTGTTCGGCTCAAAATCTGTTGGAGTTGGAGAATAAGTTTTTGACATTGACGAAAGGTAGCATGTCAGTTGATGAGTACACCAATAACTTCACTGATAAGATGGAGTTTGCCTTGCGTATCGTTCCAGACGAGCTGACAAAGGTGGATCGGTATGCAAAGGGACTTCCATGGGAGTACGAGGTGCCAGTACGTCAGGCACTTACTCTAGAGGCAGCTATCTGGGCTGCCAAGTCTGTGGAGAACATGATCAAGGGGAGAACCACCGACAAGGTTGATGTTGGAGAGAAAAGAAAGTTTGAGGGAACATCTGGTTCCGGTAAGAAAGGAAAATTTTCGAAATCTGATTCGAAAAAGTTTGGAGGAAAAGGAGGCGAAGCAAAGTGGTGTGATAAGTGTAAGAAAAAACACTTTGGGAAATGTAGCGAGGATGTGACCTGCTACAAGTGTGGAAAGGTCGGACATTTTGCCAATGAATGTCCGAACAACAAAAGGATGTGTTTTGGTTGCAATGAAGAGGGACATATTTTGAAAGACTGTCCGAAGAAGAAGGAGGCAGCTAGGCCCAACATTCCACCAAAGCCGAAGGCAAGAGCCTTGCAGATGACACTTGAGGCTGCTAAAGATGAAGCTGATGTCGCTTCAGGTACCTTTCTCGTAAACGAATTACCTGCTCATATATTGTTTGATTCTGGAGCCAACTACTCCTTTATTTCGCATGAGTTTGGTAGAAAGTTAGCTTTGCCTATTGATAGACTAGATGATGCTTTATTAGTCGAAGTAGCTAGTGGCAAGTTTGTACCTGTTATTCATCGTATGAAAAGCATCTTAATTGATCTGAATGGGAATAAGTTTCACGAGGAATTATTGCCTATCGAACTAAATGGTTTCGACATCGTGTTGGGAATGGATTGGCTTAGCGCCAATGATGTCGAAACCATTCAGGTACCTTTCTCGTAAACGAATTACCTGCTCATATATTGTTTGATTCTGGATCCAACTACTCCTTTATTTCGCATGAGTTTGGTAGAAAGCTAGCTTTGCCTATTGATTGACTAGATGATGCTTTATTAGTCGAAGTAGCTAGTGGCAAGTTTGTACCTGTTAGTCATCGTATGAAAAGCATCTTAATTGATCTGAATGGGAATAAGTTTCACGAGGAATTATTGCCTATCGAACTAAATGGTTTCGACATCGTGTTGGGAATGGATTGGCTTAGCGCCAATGATGCCGAAATTTTGTGCAAGAAAAAGATAGTTAAAGTAAACCCGCCTGGAAAAGATTCGTTTATGGTGTATGGGGACAAACGCAGAGTGAATTCTGGAATCATTTCTCTAATGAAAGCCAGAAAGTGTTTGACCAAGGGATGTACATCATATTTAGCATTCGTGATTGATGCTAAGAAAGAAAAGAAGGTGATGCAGAGTATTCCAGTGGTGTGTGATTATCCGGAAGTATTTCCTGAGGATCTTCCTGGATTACCACCCGATAGACAAGTAGAGTTCAGAATAGACTTGTTACCAGGAACCACACCAATAGCAAAAGCACCTTATCGATTAGCACCGACGGAGATGAAGGAGATTATGATGCAACTTCAGGAGTTATTGGACAAAGGTTTCATTAGACCTAGTTCATCGCCCTAGGGAGCTCCGGTGTTGTTCGTGAAGAAGAAAGATGGAAGTATGAGAATGTGCATCGATTACAGAGAGCTGAACAAGGCAACAATAAAGAATAGATATCTGTTGCCGAGGATTGATGACCTGTTTGATCAATTGCAAGGTTCGAGCTATTTCTCGAAGATCGATCTTAGGTCAGGATATCATCAGCTGAAAGTAAGAGAGCAAGATATCGAGAAGACTGCATTCAGAACTAGATATGGACACTATGAGTTCTTGGTTATGTCGTTTGGACTAACCAATGCTCCAGCAGCGTTCATGGATTTGATGAATAGGGTTTGTAACCCGTTCCTTGATAAATCCGTGATAGTGTTCATAGACGACATTCTGATTTACTCGAAAAGCCAGGAGGAGCATGGCATACACTTGCGAGAAGTGTTAGAAGTTTTGAAGCGTGAGAGGCTTTATGCAAAGTTCTCCAAATGTGATTTTTGGATTCGTGAGGTCCAATTCTTGGGTCACGTAGTCAACCAAGAAGGGATAATGGTTGATCCAGCGAAGATCGAAGCTGTGACGAAGTGGGAACAACCAAAAAGTCCCACGGAGATTCGAAGCTTTTTAGGATTAGCCGGATATTACCGCAGGTTTATCCAAGGCTTTTCTTCGATTGCTACTCCATTGACAGCTTTGACCCACAAAGGAGCTACTTATGCTTGGAGTGAGAAGCATAAAGAAGCATTCGAGAAGTTAAAGAAGAAGTTATGCGAGGCACCGATACTTTCTCTACCCGATGGAGTTGAAGACTTCGCTGTTTATAGCGATGCGTCTGGTGTTGGATTGGGTTGTGTTTTGACCCAAAGAGAAAAGGTGATAGCATATGCGTCTCGACAGCTGAAAGAGCATGAAAAGAATTACCCGACTCATGATTTGGAGTTGGCAGCGGTAGTTTTCGCTCTGAAAATATGGAGGCATTACCTCTATGGCACGAAGTGCAAACTTTTCACTGATCATAAGAGTCTCCAATACCTCTTTAATCAGAAAGAATTGAATATGAGGCAACGACGCTGGCTAGAATTACTTAAAGACTACGACTGCGAGATACTTTACCACCCCGGTAAAGCTAATGTTGTTGCTGATGCTCTCAGTCGGAAGGTCAATCTTGAAAGGAAGAGGCCAAGAGCGTTGAGAATTGAAGTTGTCTCGACTATTGTGGAAAGTATAAAGAAAGCTCAAGAGGAAGCTTCTGAGAAAAATGACCGAAAGGAGGAACGTTTGGGTAAAACGTTGGTGTTTGGTACTAACGGTCATGGACTGAAGGTATTCCAAGATCGTATTTGGGTACCTAAGTCAGGAGGAATTAGGGATCTTCTGATGGAAGAAGCTCACAAAACCATGTACTCAATTCATCCGGGTAGCACTAAAATGTATAGGGACCTGAAACCCTACTACTGGTGGCCGACGATGAAGCTTGATGTTGCAAAGTATGTGGCCGAGTGTGTGACTTGTGCGAGAGTCAAGACACAACATCAGAAACCTTACGGGAGTTTAGAACCATTGCCTGTGCCTATGGGTAAGTGGGAAGACATTGCTTTGGATTTTGTCACTAAACTGCCCAGAACAAAGAATGGTCACGACATGATTTGGGTGTCGTTGATCGATTCACTAAGAGTGCGCATTTCATAGCGGCCAGGGAGAAATGGTCTATGGAAAAGCTTGCGAATTCTTACGTGAAGGAAATTGTGAGGCTTCACGGTGTTCCGTTAACGATTGTATCGGATCGTGATAGCCGTTTCACCTCAAGGTTTTGGAAAAGTCTACAAGAGGAAATGGGTACCAAGTTATGTTTAAGCACAGCTTACCATCCGCAGACTGATGGTCAGAGTGAAAGAACAATACAAACACTTGAAGATATGCTGAGAGCATGTACCTTGGAATTCCTAGGTAATTGGGATGAACATTTACCGTTGGTAGAATTTTCCTATAATAATAGTTTTCACTCGAGCATTAAGATGACACCTTTTCAAGCTTTGTATGGACAGAAGTGTCGTACGTCGTCTTGTTGGCTTGAGGTTGGGGAAAAGCAGTTTATGGGACCAGAGATGGTTCATCAAACTGCTGAAAAGTTGAAAATAATTAGGGAAAGAATGTTAGCAGCTCAAGATCGTCAAAAGAGCTATGCTGACAAGAAGCGAAGACCGATGACTTTTGAGGTTGGAGATTCGGTTTTGCTTAAAGTCTCGCCGTGGAAGGGACTTATAAGATTTGGAAAAAGGGGAAAGTTGAGTCCAAGGTTTATTGGACCGTTTAAAGTCCTTCAGAGGATTGGGAATCAAGCTTACAAGCTCGAACTACCCGAAGAACTGAATGGAATTCACAACACCTTTCATGTGTGTTATTTGAGGAAGTTCACGGGAGAAGTTCCCGATATAATTCCAATTTCTGAATTGAGAATTGATGAGAACAAAAGGTTGATTGAAGAACCAGAGGCAATTGTTGACCGAAAGACTAAGAAGTTGCGACGCAAAATGGTTGGGTTAGTGCTTGTCCGATGGAAACACACGAATGGGCCGAATCTCACCTGGGAGACGGAGAGTGACATGTTGAGTCGCTATCTGCATTTGTTTGTCGATGTGTGATTCCGGGGACGGAATCATTCTAAGGTGGAGAGAATTGTAACGCCTGTGTTTCTGGGCTTGCCATTTTTAGCAATGTAATAGTCTAGGTTAACCTTTGTAACCCATTTTGAAGTAATAAGATTGTATTATTTGAGTATTGTGTGTTTTGTGCTTAATTGCTTAATTATGTGGTTTGAATAATTAAGAATAAAAATAAGCGTCAAAATTTAAGTGTAAAATAAACTTAATATCTTTGGTTAATGTTGTAGTAATTGAAACGAGGTTTCCGAATATATATATAGAACGCCCAAATCTGACTTCGTATGAGGAAGTTATGATTTATCGAAGTTCCGGCTTAGCGGTATACAGCCTGTTTTACTCGATTTGAGATTGAGCAGTTGTTAGCCGAAACAATCTAAATGAGAATCAAAGATCTCATTGTTGGTATCGAAACGATAAAAAGTTAGGCGAGAACGGACGTCAAACGAAGAAGTTATGAATTTATAACGAAAGTTTCTGTCCCGGCCTATTAAAAATAATTAATAAAAATAAAGTCAAAATTAGCCGACGGAGTCTAAACGAAAGTCGTAGAGCATGGTCTCACCTTCGCGTGGATATAAAGAACGTCGAAAACGGAGTTCGTATGAAGAAGTTATGAATTTCCGAAGTTTATTAATCATTTTGTATTTATTTTTAATTCAAAATTCGGAAGCATTATCCGAACGAGTCATTGATCTGATCCGAGGTACGCGCCGCGTACTCGAGTACGCCCCGCGTACTCCGAGGGTGTCGACATCGCAGCAAGTGGCTTCGGATGACGCATGCGCTTACGAACATTGGAGCAGTACGCGCTGCGTACAGGCGTACGCCGCGCGTAATTGAGGCTTCCAGCCTCTATATAAAGGATCCGAAGACAGCCTTCTTTGTTGTTCAATTTCTTCTCTTCTCTCTAGTCTTTTGCATCGTTTTTCGTGTCGAAGCTATCCCGAAGTCCCGGTATCATACTCTAGCCCCGAGGCAAGTCCCGAGATCCCGAAGATCCCGAAAAGTGCAGTTCCCGAGCCGAAGCTCTGCCCGCAAGAAGTTCGATTTTTGAAGAGATCTTCCAGATCTGCTGAGGATTACTACTTTTGCAAGTCGTAGTGCTGTCCGATCATCTTCTGATCAAGTGAGTGTGTAGTTATTTTCTTCCAAATACAATAATACGAAGTATTATATATAAAATACATGCTATGTGTATATATTTGGTTGTGTTATGTGTGAATGAGTATTCACTCTCTTCTATCTTATAGATCTGCTTATTTCTTTATGAGATATGTGTTATGTGTGTGTGTGTGCCTCATCTGTTATGTGATATATGTGTTGATTAAAGCATGCTATACAGGTTTTCTTTAAACTATGTATACAAATGTATATTTTTATCTACTAATATGTTGGGTAGAACATGGGCAGACAGTTGGTGTGTAATAAACAGATGAGAGGCCTCGTTGTTGTTTGTTTGAGTCATCTAGCGGAGTTTAGATGACGACCACTGGCTATTCTAGACAGTCTTGTGGAAACATTAGCAGGTTCGCCACCTGTAGGTGTTAATGAACTTGGGTGTTCATTCGCTGTACTCCATCCCCCTCATGGTTGCCTTATTTGACTTATATTGCTGAGGTACCCCCGAAGCATGTGTTGTTGCCCCGATGAAATATTCTTAGACTAGGTCCCTTATGTTAGTTGTTTTAGGGACATTAAAGTGAGAATAACGGGAATGGGTAATTGGGTTATTGTTGGTTGGTGAAAATTAAATATGATATTTATTGTGGGTTGAAAACCCTATATGCTCACCAGGCTCCCAAGCCTGACCCACTCAGTTTTAAATTGTATTACAGGTAGTGGCGGAAGGGCATGAGATGGATGAACCATCAAGTTGTTTTGTTTACAAGTCTGCATATGTTTATATTTGTTATACGACTTGTAATGTATTCGTTTATGCTTATTGGTCTGTATCGGAACATGACACCCCGAGTTTTGATTATAATGAAAATACATTTCTTTTATGAAATGCTTTGGTAAACATTGTTTTATCATGTTTTGTTTTTGGGAACAAATTCCGCAACTCTTTCAAATCAAAAGGATTTACTCTGAAAATATTTAAAAGCATAAATGAAAATCGGTCTTTTCTGGCCGAGATTTTGGGGATGTCACATAAAGTTCGTAACTTTACGTGCTAGATCGATTTTAAAAGATCAGATCTATCTTTTGGATGAGTGTTGTACATCAGAAATCGAGAAAATAAGACTTGGATAACATCGAATCGACAAGTGTTCTTTGAACTCGACGAGTCTGAGGCTTGAGTCCTCATTCTGTTATGGTTCCAAAGGAACCCAGTTAAGTGTTAGCAGAAGATTAGAAAAGTCCCAAGGAGTGTTGTGACGTTTTGAGAAGAGCCATGATCTATAAATCATAGGACTCGGCGAATGTATGAACAGACTCGGTGAGTCCAAGGCGATCTCCCAACTTTTGAAGATGAACTCGACGAGTTGTTCATATAACTCGGCGATTCGGATGAAGGTTCATCCGATGGTATTATAGAAGGAGAACTCGTCGAGTCGTTGCTAAACTCGACGAGTAGAGTCGGGAAGGGTCAAAAGAAAGGAAAGGGACTCGACGAGTTGGCAGCCTAACTCGTCGAGTCAAGTCAACTGGAAGTTGACTTCGACCAAGGCTTTGACTTTGACCACGGGTAAATTAGTCCCTGTACCCAAAGATTAGTTAGTAGTGTTTGACTAAGTGTCTGTATGGGAATTGTAGCCGAGGAGTTGTCGGAGCACCAGTCAGACATTTCCCGATCAGCATTTCAGCAGTCAACCTTACGAGGCGAGTTACCTTCCAATAGCGATGGGTCTACGGCCACAATGCCGGCACACCAGTAGGAATTGTATGTTAGATGTTTGTCTTTGTGATATTCATCTAGGTTTGCTACTACCTGATATGTTTTATGTGCTAGCATGATATGTTATATGTGATAGTGGTAGTAGGGGGGAAATAGCCCCCAAGTTCGGTCGTTAGGACCGAAGGGTAGGTCGGGCGCTCCAGAATTGTCTGACAGTATGTTTATGCTATGATATTATGTGGTAGTAGTAGGAGGTGAAATAGTCCTCGTATGTCGGTCGTAAGGACCGACGGGTAAGTCAAGCACCCCAGAATGGCTTGACCTAGGTATTCAGGCACCTAAAAATTGCCTGGAAGTATATGTGTCTTATATGGTAGTGGTAGGGGTGAAATAGTCCCCGGTAGTCGGGCGAAATAGACCGACGGGTAAGTCAAGCACCCCAGAATAGCTTGACCTGGGTAAGTCACGCACCCCAGAATGGATTGACCAGGGTAAGTCAAGCACCCCATAATGGCTTGACCTGGGTAGTTAGGCACCCTAGAATTGTCTGACAGTATGTTATTGTATGGTGTGTGGTATGATTGGGGAACTCACTAAGCTTCGTGCTTAGAGTCTTCAGTTTTGTTTTAGGTACCCCTTCAGCGAAGGGGAAGGAGCCGACATGGTAGCGGCACATCACACATACACGCATGATTTCCGCATTACAAGTTTTTCTTGGGATTGTACTTTGATTTTTCTTTATCACTATTGATGATATGGTTTGAAACACGTTGTTACAGTTTTATAAAGTGAATCGACATTGGTAATGTTTTGGTAAACTATTTTATGTGTTACTTAATTAAAAATGAAATTTTTACCCTTGAAAAATTGGGATGTTACACATAAACAGTGGTAGTATTATTTTTGAAAAACGATTATAATAATATTCAAAGTTTCCAATAGTCTAAGCTTCAAACATCAGGCTACAAACTACAATAATGTTCTATGGGATATATCAACTTCACATCTTGACTTTCGGGTGTGCAACTTCCATCTATTGGTTTCATAAGAATACATGCGATTTTGAAAACGTGAACATAATGTTGGTGAATTCACATGTTTTAGTGGTTTATATTGAAATTATCAAGTATTTGTTTTATAAGTATTTTTACTTATATTTCTTATCAACTTTTTAACCGAAGATGGTTATATATATATATATATATATATATATATATATATATATATAATTAATGTTGCAACTTATATTATTAGAGGAGTATTTTATTCCAATAGTGTTTTACCATATATATAAGTGTTGTTTTAGCATTATACTTTTATCCCAAAAGATAGATTTTTACCACATATAAGTATTATTTTAACTTATATAAATAAATGATGAATTCTTATTCCATGATGGTGTTTTACTAAATATAAGTTTTATTTTAACTTGATTTAGAATTTTCCCTGAAGACGCGTTGGAGGTGGTGTTGAAATAAGTCACTATAATCGAGCATGCGACATGACATATTGCCCCCCTTCCATCGATGCTTCATTGGACATCAAAAATAAATGTTTATACAATTATCCCTGTTGTGAATCGTCCATCAAGGTTGTAGCTACAAACTGCAGGTAGAGTTGTCAACTCTGTATAAGGGGTCGTTTGATAGTTGCTGACTGAGAAAGTGCTGATTGAGAAATGTCTGTCTGAGTAATAAGTTCTGACTGAGTAAGAAACCATGCTGTTTGATTATACATCTGAGTGAATGTGCTGACTGATGCAAAATGACCATTTTACCCTGATGCTCTTAATAATAATAATAATAGTAAAAGTAGTAGTAATAATAATAATAATAATAATAATAATAATAATAATAATAATAATAATAATAATAATAATAATAATAATGTATACAAAAACTTCCAGCATAATAGACATTAAATATACTATTTTAGAGATTAAAACACAAAAAACCCTTTAGCTTGTTGGTAAACGTCATTCTATGTATAGAGGAGACCCGAGTTCTATTCTTGTAACCTCCAATTTCCTTTGTTTTATCCAAGGCCAAGGGTATTATTGTAAAGTCTTGCTTTCTTTCTCAGTCAGCCTCTTGCCAACTCCTTTCTCAGTCAGACATTTCTTATCAAACAACATTTTGCTGACCGAGTAAGCCAAAAACATCTGACTCGACTGGGTCAGACGAATATCAAACGGGGCCTAAATCTGTACATAAATCTCCCGCTCACTTAATATTAACGATTCTAGGTCACGGTATAAGCTACATATTTAGCATAATATGATGAATAAACCTCATTAACACCGAGTGAATGTGCCTTAATAGTTTCCAGATTCATGTTGCATTTTTTTTATAATATTCCCTAATAAATAAAGATTTTATTGTCACATGTCATTTTCTCCTTTAATTTGCCACATGTAATTTTCTTATAATTTTTGATTTATTTGTTTTTCAGATGTAATTTGATTATTGGTTCCATTTTATTTTTAGTGAAAATCATTAATTTAATTAATTCAATTCATTCTTAAAATAAATTATAATAAATTCAATTAAATTTACGTCTCAACATATTTGTTTTCCTTTTTTATTTTCATTATTTACATAAAAGTAACTTTTTTCAATTTAAACTTATTTTTACATAAATTTGTATTGCTTTGTATTCATTTATATACTTATTAATCAAAGCTTTTTATATATAGAAAATTACTTACTTTTTAAATTTCCTAAGGTTTATAAGTTTAGATTTTTTTTAAATAAACTCGTGTAATACACGGGTTTCACACCTAGTTATATTAACATATAATTATAATCTTAATAGTTTCAGAGTTAGAATGTTGTCTTTCTATAATTAATTATAATGTTTAATTCCCAGAGTAACGTCATAGTATTTTACTATTATCCAAATATTATCCAAAAATGAGCAGAGTAATGACATAATATTTACTTATTATCCATTAAAAATGAACAAGATAATAATATAATTTAATTTTTAAATAATACCCTAATAATATCATAACAATAACTAATAACTTAATCATCTATTCCCCCGACAGAACAATAAAAAAGGGTCGTGAAACTCACCCTTGAAGCGTGTTTTTCGAGATTCTCGATGTTGCACTCGAAGGCGTCGGGAGGCTTGGAACCGCTCAGGGAGACGGGGGCGGGGGAGCCTCTAGTCGAGAGAGGGTAAGAGAGACTATAAGAGATAGGTGTGAAATGGAAGACCTCGGACTTGCTATTTATTGCAAGTCTTTTGTGAGGAGCACACCACACTTTGTTAATGGCGCACCACACCTTGATGCATTGGCTCCACCCGGGTGTTGCCACGTGTCGCTCTCTCGCTCGCCTACATCAACCGAATTTGGACGAATCTGCGCGTCGGTGGTGCCATGTGGCATGCTCCGAGCGTGCCACATAGGCTATTACCATGTAAAAGTTCGGATTTTTGAAAAATCATAACCTTTTCATACGAGCTTCGTTTTCGACGTTCTTTATATCCACGTGTAGCTATCGATAGGCACTGCAACTTTCATTTAGATTGTTTTGGCTAATTCTGACTTTATTTTTAGCTAATATTTTTACAAGGGTGTACCCTTAATGATTTTGCAAAAATAATAACTCTTTTGTATGGACTCCGGTTTTTGGTGGTCTTCGTTTCACCGGTTTTTGTATCGAGGAGTACTATGATTTTCCTTTACATTGTTTTGGTTAAAACTTAACCAATTTTCCCCTACCTTTTTATGACGCACATTTCTACGCAATGTTGATTTTAAAACTTAGAAAAATCATAACTTCTTCATATGAAGTCATAATTTTGTGTTATTTATATTTCCAAAATCGTGTCAACATGTACTGCTAGAATATGTTATCATATTATAAAATAATACAACTTTTAGCATCTTCAATTTAGGCAAGGTAAAGAGAGATTTTACATCTTCATTATAGGCATGTGAATAAAAAAACAAACAAAAAACCAAGAAAGATAGACCATTATAAAATCAAAATAAAACAACAAAACCCAATATTTTTAAATAGAAAGTGGTAAAGAAAGAGAGGTGCTGGTGGTTCATTGGTGAGGGGCAATTTGTTGACCTTTCTCAACAATATATAAACCTTTTGTTGGTGATTTGTATCACAAATGTGTACGTAAGTGTAATGGATTAATTTGTTGACCATATATAATCTTGACATATATTAAACAAATAAAGGATGTGCGGAGTGCGTACTTTTTTAAGTTTGTTCCAGATTCATAGTAGACCGTCATTGAGGGGCCAATCCCCTGAACGAACAGGGGTCCAGAGGCGGCGCCCTGGGAGCGGGGTCTAAGGGTCGGCAACCCATGGCTGTAGTTGAGCTGGTTTTATGAAATTTTATGATTGCTACAAACCGTCTTGTGGCAGTTTGGACAGATTTGACACAAAAAACTGTTTTGTGACAGTTTTCAAACAAAGGTGGTTTATAAGCATTTGTTGGTCATCATTTTCCGCTACACACGAAAATCACATCATCTAACATTCTCAGTTCTTGTATCCCAAACTTCTGAGTCTTATCCAATTGAAGATTTGGGAGTACCACCCAAATACTTCAATTTAAGAGTGTTCATCACGACTCTCAGAAGTCCAAGTGTTGTCTTACCCCAAAATTCTAACACCTTTTGAGGTTCTTTGTAGCTATAAAATCAAAAGATCAAAACATAAATTAGCAAACTAACATATAAAATGAAGGTTTGGAAACACATTTATTGTAACGCCCGTAGATCCGGGCTAGTCAAATTAGAGGCAATAGGAGTCGAAAACGCCTTTTCGACAAAAGATTATTTAGAATAAATAATCTTAACCAAGTTGTAGAGTATGTCACAAGGTTTCTGTACATATAAAGAACACCAAAATCCGAGTTATAACGAAGAAGTTATGGCCCGTCGAAGTTTCGCGACAGAACCGGCACGATACCGGAAAGCGTAAATAGTGAATTTACAATAGAGCGAGATTTAGCCTTAGCGATCTAAACGGAAGTCGTAGAATAGGTTAAACTAAGAACATCGATAAAAAGAACGCCCAGATCTGACTTCGTATGAAGAAGTTATGATTTTTCGAAGTTTCAGACTAGCAGTGTACAGCCCGAAATTCGAATATTAGATCGAGCAAATTTTAGCTGACACGACCTAAACGAGAATCGAAGATCTCGTTGAGAGTAGCGTAACGAGAAAAAGATGGGCGAAAACGGATGTCGGATGAAGAAGTTATGAGGATTTAACGGACCAATCGTGTCCCGGCCCGTTGATAATATAAAAATTAAAATCGAGCCAAAATTAGCCAACGAAGTCTAAACGAAAGTTGTAGAGTACGTTCCCACCTTCGCGTGGATATAAAGAACGTCGAAAACGGAGCTCGTATGCGAAAGTTATGATTTTTAGAAGTCGAGAATGCAATTTGCGAAGGCTGATAAGGAGCTGATGACGTGGCGCATTGTGGGCCGTCCATCGCTGATCAGATCTCGCATCGGATGAAGAACACGTCGCCCTCGCTTACGCCCCGCGTCCGAAGCCAGTACGCGCCGCGTACCCTCGCTCTGATCTATTCCGAGTGAGAGACAGCTGGAACCTCGCTGGAGCTCTTATCCGATGACTACGCCCCGCGTAGGTCCGAGGTACGCCCAGCGTACCGAGGCCTCACAGGGCTATAAAAGGAGGCCGAGATTTCTTCATTTTTCACACAATTTCCACTTCTCTCTCTAGTTTCTTTCTCTCTCTAGAGTTCCAAACCACCTCTAAACCCTAGTTAAGCCCCTAGCACCCTAGGGAAGCCCCGAGGCTCCCGGAGTCCCGAGAAAAAGGAGTTTTTCGGTTTCGAAACGCTGCTCCAATTAAGTTCCGGTTTTCGATAAAATTCGCTGTAAGTGTGCTACGCTTACGCAATTTTTAATATAGCTTTCAAATAATTATAGGAATGTTATTAGGTCCTTAAAATAATTATTTAAGCTATTATTATGAGTTATATCGAGTATTATTAACGCTTAATAATACTCGGACTAATTAATTTGTCGCGGTTATCGTTAAACTAAACCCTAGTGGTATCGATACTAGGTTTTATCGAAAGAATATCGTTTTGAGAGTATCGAAGCGCTGTCCGAGTGCTGAGTCACCACCTACTCAGGTGAGTGCATAGTTACTTTCAGCTTACACATAGATATGAAGTATTTTATAAATTACGTGCTATGTGTGCATATTATCTGATTACTTGCTATCTATGTTGGATGAACGTTGTTATACATGTTTTCAATGATTTAAACTGTATATATGTATTTTATATCTATGAAAATGTTGGGGTAAAACATGGGTAGATGAATGACGAGGGATAAAAGCTGAAATAGAGGAACATTAGTAGCATGGACCTAGTGCCCTATAGGTATACATTGGCAGCAGTGGACCTAGTACCCTATAGATGAGCACTGGCAGCTGCGCCACAACCCGTAGATGTTTTAGATCTACGGTAAACGTCCTAGCATCTGCGCTCTAAAGACAGTATCGGCAGCTGCGCCTAATGGGGAGCCTTATGACCATGACAGTAGCGTTTAAAGGTCAATACCGGCAGAAGCACCTCATAGAAAATGTCACAATTCTGGCAGCTGCGCCTAAGTGACAAGATTAGCAGCTGCGCTTGACCAAAGTGTCATTGGCAACAATGGACTTCATGTTGTTTCCTTAGGATGATCCTTAGGAATGAATGAACGAGAAATAGTTGACTCTTAGGGGAGACCCTTAAAGAATAAAGAAGATAATGGGGATGGGTAATTGGGTTAACTGTTTGATGATTGAACATAATAATTATATTATTGTGGGTTGAAAACCCTATGTACTCACCAGGTTTCCCAACCTGACCCACTTAGTTTATTTACATCACAGGTGACGATATGAAGTGACATTACACTGAGAGATTTAAAGAGATGTAGATCACTAGTGTAAATAATTGTAAGTTCTGTTTATGCTTATGTTTATGTATTAATGATGACATCCCAAACGTTTTAAAATGAAATAAATACATTTCTTCGAAGATGTTTTAATAACGTATTTACCATGTTTTTCTGGGAACAAATTCCGCAACATTTTTATAAAATGAAGTACTCTGATTTTTATAAAGCATAAACAAACCGGTCTTTTCTGGCCGTGATTTTGGGGATGTCACATTTATCTACATCATGTACTCTTTTTTATTCAACTGATTATAATGAAGGTTTTAAGCTAGACCTTTCGTTGAACAGTTGGAAGGCGGTTGCAAAAACTTCAATAACTAAATGGACTGAAACGAATAATAAAAATATGTTAGTGTTAAATCAATCCATAGAACATTAACTGATAACCTAAAGAATTATGTGAGAGCAATCTATTTAAGAGCATAATGTTGGAAAATAAGTCAACTCTTGATACCCAATTTGTCATACACATATAGAGATACCCAATTTTGTCATTCAGTTAGTTCCTCTAATAATCTTTTTGATTCATTTGACCTGCACGACAACATAAGAAAAAAAAATATGAGTGTAACGCCCGCAGATTCGAGCTAGTCAATTTAGAGACGATAAGCGACAAAAATGACTTTTTGATAGAGGATTATTTAGAATAAATAATCTTAACTAAGTTGTAGTATATGTCACAAGGTTTCCGTACATATAAAGAACGTTCAAATCCGAGTTATAACAAAGAAGTCATAACTTGTCGAAGATTCACGACAAAACCGGTACGACATCAGGAATCATAAAAAGTGAGTTTATGATAGATTACTTTTTAGCCTTAGGGTTCTAAAGAAAAGTTATAGAGTACGTCTCTTCGCGTGGATATAAAGAACGTAAAAAACGGAGCTCGTATGCAAAAGTTATGGCCTTCCGAAGATGTAGTTGTCTGAGAGCATGACACGTGTCAGAAACCCTAATCTGACTGGACTCACGACGTGAGCCTCTTTTCTCACGACGTGAGGAGTCAAAACGCCACTTTTCAAGGCTAGAATGCAGATGTCAAGTCTACGGAATGGGCTCACGACATGAGCATCAATTCTCACGACGTGAGGAGTCAAACGGACACTATTCAAGCCTAGAATGCAGATGGCGTAGCTACGAGGTGATACATCCATGGATCACGACGTGAGAAATGAATTCTCACGTCGTGAGGGGCCAAAAATCACCCTATAAATAGAAAGTTCAGCCCTTACTCTTCCTTATACCAATTCTTTTCTCTCTCTCTCTCTCTCTCTCTCGTTTGTTGAAGGCGTTTCCGCGTTCCGAGCCCGACGATCACGAACCGCCGACCGTTTCTAGTTAGATTCTATCAACTCACGTTACTAAAGTGAGTGCATAGTTACTTTCATCTTGCACATAGATATGAAATATTTAATATAAATTACATGCTATGTGTGCATATTATTTGTGTTCCTGATATATATGTTGGATGAATGATTTATACATGTTTTAAATGATTTAATTTGTATATGTATTTTATATCTACGAATATGTTAGGTAGAACATGGGTAGATAAATAATGAGGGATGAAAGATGATATAGATGAATATTGGCAGTTGCGCCATAACCCGTAGGTATTTTTGATTTACGTGTTCACCAGATGTAACCTAAATATCCTGGCAGCTGTGCCTAATGGATAATATTGGCAGCTGTGCCTAATAGATACAACATAATCCTGGCAGCTGCGCCTAAAGGATAATATTGACAGTTGTGCCTAATATAGAATGTCATAATCATAGTAGTTGTGCCTAAATGATAATATTGGCAGGTGTGTCTAATATATAACATTGGCAGTTGTGTCATAGGCAACGATGGGCTTTGTGCATATTCCTTAGGGGAATCCTTAAGAATGAATAAATGAAGTATACATTATTCTTAAGGTAGATCCTTAAGAGTAAATACGATAATGGGGATGAGTAATTTGGTTGATTGTTTGATGATTAAATATAATAATTATATTATTGTTGGTTGAAAACCCTATGTGCCACCATGTTTCCCAACCTCACAGACATCAATACGAAGCTACTTTACACTGAGAGATTAAAGGAGGTGTAGATCACTAGTGTAAATAAATGTAAGGTCTGTTTATGTTTATGTTTCAGTACTGACGATGACATCCCAAAGTTTTAATATAAATAAAATACATTTCTTTGGAAATACTTTGATAATATATTTATCATGTTTTTTTTGGAACAAATTCCGCAATATATTTTCTTTAAAAAGTTACTCTGATTTTAAAATAAAACATAAACAAATCGGTTTTTTCGGGCCGTGAAATTGGGGATGTCACAATGAGTAATATGAATATAATGTATAATAACCAAAATCTAGAATCAGAGTAGTATGAATCTCGCACAAAAAGAAACATAATAACCAAACCCCATAAAACGATAGCAAGAACTTACTAAGCTAAACAAGCCCGAGACTAAAACAGTTTACCTAAGCTCAAAATGATGATGATGGACAAATACGTTTAACTATTTTAGCTCCCATCCTTGGTTTTGAACAACCTAATCATGGTTCCTATAGGACCAATAACTACAAAAGATTATGTTCTTCACACATGAACTAATATTTTAATTAATGCAATTTGAGACTAAAATTATGACATAAATGCTTCAACTTGTTCTTGAGAGCAGCGAAAGTATGGAGCGCCACCTTGATGAACTAAAAAAAATGGAATATCCAAACAAATAGAGCAATATGAATAGCCATACACACGTCGTATATAGGAAGAAAAACTTACAAAACTAACCTGCAATCACCGGTAAAAGCAGAATAATCATCAATTTCTTGGCAAAAATCGAAGGTAACCTCAAATAACTGTGACTGACGCTAAACTTGATAGGTTGAAGGTATATATGAATAAAAATTCGATGCTGCAAATCAAATAAAACTTCAAATTACATGCGACAGAAAACAAGGTTGTTGGGTTGGAGGTATCTATGAACCGAAATGACCTAGCCATCGTTTTAATCTTGGATATGATTAAAATTTATGATTTCTTAGCTAACTTAACACCCCGCTCCCGAGTTGTAGCAAAGAAAAGAAGAGAAGAGAAAAGAAAGTAAGGAGAGAAAAGAAGAGAAAAGAAAGGAAAAAGAAATTGTCATTTGTGCTCCCGAGTTGGAGAGAAATGGAAGGAAAGTTAAACATTTTGTTCTTTCTTTTCAAATCCTCCCAAATCGGGAGGAAAAGTAGGAGGGAAAGTTTTCCTTCCATTTCCTTTCACTTCCTTCCTTTAAAATGAAATTCGGGAGCACCATTCTCTCTTGCTTTCCTCTCATTTCCTTTCTTTTCTCTTTTTAAGTTGGACTCGGGAGCGGGGTGTAAATGAAATTTAAATCTCTTTGCTGATTTATTGGAATTCCATAATGTTAACAAGTGCATGTATGGGATAATACGTAGAAGTGAATGTGACCTGGAAATCAAATCATGGTTGAAAGATTCATGTGACGAGGACGATGTAGAAAAATATCTAAAGATAAAAAAAAATATACGAATAAAATATAATAAAATTCATATTTTCTTTTATTTTAGAATAAAAGTTTCTCTTATAATATATATTATTTTTAATATATATCAGAGATTAGAGATAATAAAAAGTCAAAAGTACTAGAGAAGATAAAGACGAGCGTGTTCAATTTGCATTTTCCCTCTCATTAGTTGACTAATGGCAACAAGCTTCCAGACATCTCCACGCCTCTATAGATTTCAACTTTCTGTTGACTTCAGTTGTTTTCTTCCTCAAATTGCGATTAGAAACCCTAATCCTTTTCATTATTCCGATCTGTCCCACTCTTTTAATGCTTATAAATGCACATACAATCTCACTTGCAGATTCAACACATGTCAGTCTGCCGTCTCTTATCTGTCAACTCCATCTACCGACTCATCTCTCTTCCATAAACCTCCATAGATTCTCCGCAATACGCATCTCAAATGGAGCCGCCGTTGTGCATATTGGTAACTGGTGGTGCCGGATATATAGGGAGTCACACCGTGTTGCAGCTGCTGTTAGACGGTTATAAGGCGGTGGTGGTTGACAATCTCGATAATTCCTCTGAAGTCGCTATCAATCGAGTTCAAGAACTCGCCGGTGATCGTGCTTTTAACCTATCTTTTCACAAGGTTGTTTTCCCCTTTCACTACTTGCTTAACTATTTATTTCTTCAATTAGATGCTTAAGTTTGCTTTTGCATCTGTTTTTACTTGTGAAAAGGTTAGCCCTTGAGTTTTTCAAATCCAGGATCAATCAGAATTGAATTGAGGATATAGAGTTTCCAATTTCGCTATGAATTCAGTGTCTTATGTTGGTATTCAGCATGAAATAGAGTTTGATATTTTAGGAAATTGAGTTGATTATATGCTTGGTTTGAAATGATGTTATACGTTTGCTACAGATGGACATCCGGGATAAGCCTGCACTAGAGAAGCTTTTTGCCTCCACAAAGTAAGCTTGTTTTCACTAGTACTATTCGTATATCATGTATGTGATTTGTGTTGAAGTAATCTAATAGATTGTGGTGGATATGTCATGTAGGTTTGATGCTGTTATACATTTTGCTGGATTAAAGGCAGTTGGTGAAAGTGTAGAGAAGCCATTGATGTACTACAACAACAATATCATTGGTACTTTAACTCTGTTGCAAGTCATGACTGCCTATGGATGCAAAAAGGTATCTCATTTACACATAGGCCCACATTCATTAATATCTAAAAAAAACATTTAGAAATGGAAGAAAAATATAAATCATGTCAAATTCCTAAAAAGTTATATTCCATAACCTAACCTACTGGATTAAGTCATGTTTCAGCTAATTACTGATTGAACATTAATTTCAGCTTGTGTTTTCATCATCTGCTACTGTTTATGGGTCACCAAAGGAGGTACCATGCACAGAAGAGTTTCCTTTGTCTGCAGTCAACCCATACGGACGGACCAAGGTAAGATGTTTTTGGTTATATATAAGGGTAAAATGGTCATTTACACGGATTATTCAGTTTAGAAAAGAAACAAACCTTCTTTATATAATACAGACAATTGATGGGACAAAGTAAAGAAATTAATAGATTTAATTTTTTTCTTCAGCTGATGATTGAGGAGATATGCCGTGATATATACAGCTCAGATCCGGATTGGAAAATATTATTATTGCGTTTTTTTAATCCAATTGGTGCACATCCTAGTGGCAAAATAGGTGAAGATCCTCATGGAATACCAAATAATCTTATGCCATTTCTTCAACAAGTTGCTGTTGGGAGGCAACCTAAACTCCAAGTATTTGGGACTGATTACTCAACAAAAGATGGAACTGGGGTATGCTTTTTTTTTTTTTTTTAATTATCTTGAAATGGTGGCAATACTTGTAATAATTTTTTTTGAAAAAAAAAAATTCAGGTTCGGGATTACATCCATGTTGTAGATTTAGCAGATGGACATGCTGCTGCATTGAGAAAGCTCTCTGATCCTAAAATAGGTGCGTCTCTTTTGCCATTTTTATGTTATGAATTATGATAAAAACTTTAATATTTGTAAGAATGGATGTTTTAATTTAATTAATGATTTGTTATTTTAGGTTGTGAAGTTTATAACTTGGGGACAGGTAAAGGGACATCTGTTTTGGAGCTGGTGTCTGCATTTGAAAAGGCTTCAGGAAAGGTACTTATACTTGTTTTTCTTTAATTCTTTCGGATATAAGTAATTTTTTTTTCTTGGATAAATAATTAATATTTGAAAAAATGCAGAAAATCCCGATGGAAAAGACGGGGAGAAGGCGTGGTGATGCTGAGATTATATACGCGTCAACAGCAAAGGCGGAACGTGAATTGAACTGGAAGTAAGTTTCGAGGGTGAATTTTGTTTATCTATTTATTTTATTTTTAGTAAATTACATTTTGGTCCTTATTTAAGGTTCATGTAACATTCTAAGTTTGTCTTCCAAGTAAAATGACTAGTATATCTAAGTTTTGCAATTTTGGGGACCAAAATAGAAACTTTACAAAAACCTGAAATAAGGACCAAAATTGCCATTGAATGTATTTTTACCACCAAAAAAAAAGGTATTTGTTTTTCAAGTATTTGGGTGGTAAACTGCAGGGCAAAGTATGGATTAGAAGAGATGTGTAGAGATCAATGGAATTGGGCCAGCAAAAACCCCCAAGGCTATCAAAGCGAAGAGTAACGATATTCTATTATGTTATATATATATATATATATATATATATATATATATATATATATATATATATATATATATATATATATATATATGTTCTACATTTGTTTTTATAGGAAGCAAAATGATACAAACACACACACACCACTACCATTTGAATAATCTATAGCTTATCCTACATGATATCAATAATGTGCACTTTTGGTATTGTAGTGATGTAGTCAACTAACTCAACCAGATGATTATTGACAAGATCCATCTAAACCTCAATATGTTTGCTTCTTTATTAGTTAACAATCGGATTCTTGGGTAACTTTATTTTCGACATTTTATTACATTATATAATAATGTTTCCTTTGTGTTTGCTTCAAACCAATAACTTGGAAGATTCTAAGTTAGCCACAATGCTTGATATGCAAAAGCTAGAGATGCCACAAACTCGGCTCCAATATCGTTTATAGCCATAACAATATTAGTTAGCAATTAACTAAAATAAAATAACATGATGGTTGCAAATTAAAATTTGACTAAAATAACAAAATAAAATCAAACCTTTATTAACCTTAAAAAATAATAACAAAATAAAAGTAAACCATTAAAACCTACAAAACAAAATACAAAGTTAACAAAACATATAAAATAATAAAAGACATGTTAACTACGAAATGAGAACCAAATTGTATGATAGTGAAAATCCAAAAATAATAAAAATTAAAATCAATTGGTATCGTCCGAAACTCCAATTACATGGGCACACGGTCACATAGGCATACGTCTTTCATTAGGAAGAAAAAAACAAAAAACGAAAAAGCAAAATCGAAATTGAAGTGCAATTGAAAATTTACAAAAAAAAAAAAAAAAAAAAAAAAAAAAAAATACAAAATGGACATTTGAGATTAGTCAATTTACGCGTTTGGTCCTTAACTAATTTTTTTAACTTGGAAAGTCCCTACTATTTGTTTTTGTTATGCGTTTGGTCCTTACTATTTGTTTTTGTTACTCGCTTGGTCCCTATCTTACCTAAAAAGACTATTATTTAAAATGGGAAAAATAATGGGGTAGGTAAGGTAATGTGAGGGGAATGGAGTTGGGGTGTGTTTATTTAAATAAATTAAAAAATCAATGGCAAAATAGTCATTTTAGGTAAGACAAAGACCAAACGTGTAACAAAAACAAACTGTAGGGACATTCCGAGTTAAAAAAATAAGTTAGGGACCAAACGTGCAAATTACCCTAAACCATAGGGACCATTCGTGTAATTTACTCTTTAAAATTTTTTAAAAATCCTCATAAGATTGGAATTTTGAAAATAATTTGGATAATTAGGATCCATAATAACCAATATACATTTGATCTAATAGCATGGTCAGATACCCTTAAAAAAATTAAATGTTCAAGCTTATGTGTGACATATGTGAAAGTAGGCAAAATTGAATGTTCAAGCTTGTGTGTGACATATGTGAAAGTAGGAGTAATTTATAATTAAATTAGAATGCGTGTGAGTCGGCGTTCTAAAAAAATAATGATCATAATCAATGTTGTCTGAAGTACCAAGCACGGAGGTTCGTGGTTGTCCAGGTGGCACCCACCATGAAGGTGAACACCACCCCAGTGAACATCAACCGATGTTCCATAGTGGCTCATTGTCATGGTTGATTGTGGTGGGGAGGACGAACCACAATGCCCAATTATCTTTTTTTCTCTTTTAGACTTATTCTCTCTCTCTCTCTCTCTCTCTCTCTCTCTCTCTCTCTCTCCTTCTAGGTGGAGAGTACTATGGTGGTTTGTGGTGGTTGACTTGGAAGCTCTCCACGTCCTTTGGCGTGGAGAGTACTCCTAATGACCTTATATTGTGACATCTGGCCAAGTTAGGTTTGTGAATATATCTATGTGAGTCGACTTGGTCATGGATTTCTTTGTATTTTTTTTATGTGTTACTAGGTGTGAAACCCGTGTATTACATGGGTTTATAAAAAAAATTTAATCTAACCTAATAAATAAAAATCAATTTTGCCAAATGTCATGTTCTCATTAAATTTGACACATGTCATTTTCTAAGAGTTTTTAAATTATTTTTTTTCCACTTGTCATTTTCTTAAATATTTCATTTTTCTTAAATTTAAAATCCACATTTTAATGAGATTTATATATGTAAAGTAGACCATTCTATTAAATTTCATAATAAATGCTCTACAACCTTCATTATTTATTTTATTTATTATATTCTTTGTATTTATGTAAAATTATTACTTTAAAAAATATGTAATGCTTATAATTTTATATTAAATTTTTTTTATAAACCCGTGTAATATACGGGTCTCACACCTAGTATAAAATTATAAGCATTACATATTTTTTAAAGTAATAATTTTACATAAATACAAAGAATATAATAAATAAAATAAATAATAAAGGTTGTAGAGCATTTATTATGAAATTTAATAGAATGATCTACTTTAAATATATAAATCTCATTAAAATGTGGATTTTAAATTTAAGAAAAATGAAATATTTAAGAAAATGACAAGTGGAAAAGAAATAATTTAAAAACTCTTAAAAATGACATGTGTCAAATTTAATGAGAACATGACATTTGGCAAAATTGATTTTTATTTATTAGGTTAGATATGGATCGAAAAGCCCACAATGGGTTGTTCCCATGCCCAACAAACATAGTCTTTGACATTGTTTAAAATTTAAATTTTGTTTTTACTATGGGGGTGTTTGGCTTAGCTTTTAAAAGCTCAAAAGATCTTTTCCAAAAAGTTACAAAAAGTCAGGATTTCCTGACTTTTCCAAAAAGATGTTTTTTTTCTATATTAAAACTCCAAAAGTTCTTAGTTTGCCAAACATCTTTTTATTTTTTTTCTTTTACAAAAAGGACTTTTGGCTGTGAAAAGCTAAGCCAAACACCCCCCTATATCTTGTTTAATTCTTTTATGTGTTTAAAAAAGTATAGTTCTATGAAATAATTTCATTATTTCAATATATAAACACACACCAATGAGAAAGTGGGATGGCTATGGCCCCTTATGGCAGACATTCCGTCCCAGATTATTAATGGGTTCCAAATGTGGGTAATACAAGTTTAAGCGGTGTAAATGTAATGGTGTGGTGGGTTATCATCTTAAACAACCGTTTTATATTTTACTTGCCTATATCAGAATCGTAATTCCATCAGATATAATTATACTCTAAGTAATTTAGATATATAAAACATGAAAAATAAGATCTTCTAAATGCAACACATGTTCCCTATTATGATGTTTTTATCACATGTGTCCCGATATGATGTTTTTTTATCACGAGCTACGAGAATTTCACCATACATATGGTTTATGGATAAATTAAATCTATAATTAAACCTCCATCTTCATCGCACAAATACAATCGAATGTCTATTTTCCGCCGTCAAAAACAACATGATATTAATTATTGTAATGTAAACTGGTTAATCGAGCAAAACGTAAAAAATGAAGGTTGTAATTAGGGGTGGCAATTGATGACACGATACGAAACGAAATTGAGACGAAACTGAAATTCGAATTTGTGTTCATATCGTGTTCGTGTCAAGTGTAAAAAAAATATGACGTCGTGTCGTGTCATGTTTATATTCAAAATTTGAAACAAAATTGACACGATTTAGCAATTGTATGTCATGTTTTTCGTGTTTATCGTGCTATATATATGATTAAGTATTAATTGAATAAACTATTTTTTATATTATTTTATCTTTGTCGTGTTGTGCCGTCTTTGTCGTTTTTTAATCGTTCGTTTTCGTTTTAGTTAAAAAAAATATGACATCATGTCATGTTCATGTTACTTAAACTTTGTCGTGTCATGTCATGTCAGACAAAAAAAATAACAAGATGACCAGATTTGTCACCCCTAATTGTAATTGATTTTAACCAAAAAATTATAAAACTTATTAGCTTTTATGAAATTAACCTACGCCTTGTTCCCGAGTTCTACTTACGGAGAGAAATGGGAGGATACGGAGGGAAAGTGAGGGATGACGAAGAAAAACTGTGTTCCCGAGTTTCATTAATGGAAGGAAAGTGAGGGGAGGGGAAGGATTTTGGAGTCATATTTTCCTTCCAAATTGGACGGATTTGGGAAGAAAGTGAGGGGAAGGAAAATTTCAAGTTTTATTTTCTTTTTCCTCCTAACTCGGGAACACAAAACTTAAAATTTTCCTTTCATTTCCTTTCATTTCCTCCGAATTCGGGAACACGGAATAATTAATATCTTCCTTCACCTCCCTTTCTTTCTGTCAAAATTTTTCTTCCCTTTCCTTTAATGATTTTTTGCGAAAAACTCGGGAACAAGATGTAAATGTCACTATCGTAACGATGTAAATTAAATATATGTATATTAATTATTGTCATTTAAAAAATGGAGTAGTAATGAACCAGTACGCCATTCTTTGCGGGTAGTAAGTTACAGGTAACTGGCCACTCGACACCCATACAAACCGATTCAAAACGACGTCTATCTCCATCATCCTTTTTTCATCGCTCGGAAATCGATTGGCATATTGAAATTTGAAATCGATTCAAACGGATCTTATTTCATCAAAGTAATCACAGGGGTTTTTTTGCAACTTCCTCGCAGATCTTCCTCATGAGTCTTAGGTACATTTTGTTTGACTTTATCTATTATACATAGAAAGACGGTAATTTTTATTTCGTTTAATCTCGATTCGATTCCTTTTCCATTTTCCTTAAACCTAATTACTGCATTGTCCTTGGGTTTTGATGAGATCACATGAATTATTATTTATTTATTTATTTATTTGTTCTATGTTGGGGTTTTCAAACGGAAGTTGATGTGAAATGAACAAATTTATAGACGATCTCAGTTTTCACAGACGTTACAACTTCGGAATAGAATTTTTAATTGTTTGATCTAGGTTATATCCACAATTCACCAGGATTGTAGTTAAACAAAGCGTGCTTGATGAAACAAATTTGTAAAATACTCAGATGGTCCTAAATTGGTTTCAATTTGGGGAAAGTAAATTAGTACCTGGTTGATTGGATCCAATCACTCTTGATCTTCTAACTACTCACTAATGGTTGTCTTCCTCTTTCATTGATGCTTGAATGCACCAGTGAATCATGCATTACAACCCTTGATGCATACCTTTATAGGCTGCTGCTTTGTTCTTCATTTAAGTACGGAGGACCAGAGACTTCATTACTAATTCCCAGATTTTGAATTCGATTTCAGAGAAAATGCATTTTATGTAATTATTTAATTTGATTCAACAGATGCTTAATTGTTTTCTTCGTTTCTAACTCAGTAAAATTGAGAACCAAGGTTCCACCACAAAGAACTTGGATGCTATTTCAGAAAGAGAAATTTTCGAGCTTTCAGGTCCCTTACACCTCACTACCATTGACTGGTAACTTTTTACCTTTCTTTTCTTAATTATTGCTTTGGTCCCCCTTCCACCTTTTTTGGTGGGACACAAAATTACGAGTTTGCCCCACATTAGTCTAGGTTCAAACACAGTATAACCTGTTCTGTCATGTCATGTCATGCAGGACTAATCCGGATCACCGAAGATCTGTTGCAGCATGTTTAGTTCAAGGCGTATATATCATAGAACGAGACCGCCAGGAAAACCGCCAGCCGCCACTTGCACCGCCATGGTGGCAGTTTTTCAACTTTGACTTACACAGTCAACTCATTGACGATGCTGACTCATGCATCTTCGGTGCTATCTACAAATTCAAAAATCCAATTTCAGAATCAACCCCATCTTACATCATCGCGTTTCGTGGCACATTAACAAAAGGCAATGCCTTTTCACGAGACTTAGAACTCGACATCCACATCATTAAAAACGGATTACATCAAACATCAAGGTTTGAAATCGCCATGCAAGCAGTCAAAAACTTAGTATCCGGTCAAACATCAAAGTCAAACATATGGTTGACCGGTCATTCATTAGGATCTGCAATGGCTTTACTTGCGGGAAAGAAAATGGCAAAATCCGGGATCTTGCTTGATTCGTATCTTTTCAATCCACCATTCTTTTCGGCCCCACTTGAGAATATTAAAGATCAAAATCTGAAACATGGGATTCGGATTGCTAGCAGTTTCTTGACAGCTGGACTTGCTGTTGCTGCACAGATCAGGAATGCGAATCAACAAAGAAACAATAATACGCCAGAAGATTCGTTTCTTGCATTGGCGGGGTGGGTCCCGTGTTTGTATGTGAATCCAGGGGATCATATTTGTTCAGAGTATATTGGGTATTTTGAACATAGGAAAAAGATGGAGGAGATAGGAGCTGGTGGGATTGAAAAGCTGGCAACTCAGCATTCTATTTCTGGTGTTTTTTTGAATGCGATTGGGAAAGAGTCTCATGAACCACTTCATCTTCTTCCTTCAGCGAATCTGACCATTAATTTGACTCCTGCTGTTGATTTCAAGGAAGCTCATGGGATTCATCAATGGTGGATAAGTAATCAGAAGCTGGAGACTAGAGTCTACAGTTGAGTATCTATCGTCTTAAAAATGGTGTTTTTTTTACCTATTTTTTAGGTCAAACATGTTGCCTTTTGTTTATATAATCTTGATTGACCATGTTTTTGGATTTTGTTTTTTAAATTCACTTAGAATTCAATATCACACATTATGATGTAAAGCAATATGCTCATATCGCTTTTATTCTTTTTTAAGTCGATTTGTGTTGGCACTCTGTCATGTATGTATGTAATCATATTCATTTAAAATTTTGACCAGCTTAAAAATATTTTAAATTTGAGGTCTTATGCGATTTTATTCCTAGGAAGAGATGGATGCCAATAGCGATTTGGGAACCAATTTGAGGCTGGCTGAAAAAGTTGAACTCTATAGACAATTAATGCAGATTACTTAGGAGTGCATCCTAAAAAAGTCAGTGCTGATGCTCTGTGATTGTAGAGAATTATGTACAGCAGTTTGCACACGCGATGTCAAAATATGGGTACAAGGATTATGGAGTTCTTGTCTCTACACTGTTTGCACCACTAGAGGACGTTGGAATTTTTTTTCTTAAGCGAGTAGTTACAAGTTTCCAATGTGAGTTGCAGGCCTTGAAATTGGAAACTTTGTAGGAATTATGTTATCTTTATTGTTAGAAAATCAGGATGTTTAGAATACTTAGAAAACTAAGAATCGTGAATTACATTTTCAGATTAAAGTATTTAAATGGTACTCTCGAAATCCTTATTTAGGATAAAACTCAATGTTCATCAAGAACAAGAATAGAGAATGAAAGAATGTTATGATCTTGTGGTGTACCATAGAAAAACGAGAATGACCCGGATGTCAAAAAGTCCCGTGGGACCCCGTTCCCATGGGGGGCCCGTCCCGTTTGGGGGAATTTTTTTTATAAAAATCGGGGGCGGGGGCAGGGGTGGGGGCAAGGTTAACCCCCGTTTTAATTTCGGGGGCGGGGGTGGGGATAGACAATCCCGTCCCGAAACCCTATGAGGACCCCGTTAATAAATTGCACATATATTAATTATATAAATATAATAAACAATAACATGACTTTGAACTTCCAAAATTCATTAAAAAAACTTGTTTTTAAGTTGTTAGTATAATGATTTTAAAATATCATAACTTCTATATTTTTAACATGTAAAATTATGCTATAAATAATTATTTGTTACTTAAAAATAGCTTATTTAAGCCTAAATAACATCTTTTAGCCTCCAAAAAAGCAACCCAAAATCAATCGGGGGCGGGGGAATGGGGGTGGGGGCGGGGGTAAGAAAGGGGATTCGGGGGTGGGGGCGGGGGTAGGAAGACTGAACATTTCGGGGGCGGGGGCGGGGATACGGGGAAATTTCGGGGGCGGGGGCGGGGAATGCACTCCCCGTCCCGTTTGTCCCCGTTGACATCCCTAATTAGGAGATAACTCTTTTGTCTCAAAACTACCAAAAAACCGGCAGTTTCGTAACCATTTCAAACTGTCGCTCTCACTATCCTCCACACAAATATAGACTTTAATTATCTAATTATATGATTATATGAATTCATTTTCAATAATCCAAAATGGATATCTCGGTATGAACGATGTTAAGTCCGAAATGCACCTCAATCTGACATGTCTTTATGTATTGTCTCATCCATAGTCCGAAACAATATTGATACTCTAATCTGGCCCACTCCAGAGATCATATGGTCAATTTTCAAAACAAAGAAACTATAGGTCATTATCATTTAATAACTTTGCTCCTAATGGTCAATGATCGGTACCAGACCGAAAGTACCGAAAAACGAAATAACTAACTTATAGGTACCGAATATGGAATATCAGTATTGCTAGTATTGGTAGCAGTACCATTTCCCATAAGTACCGATTTTTTAAGAACACCAGCCAGGTATGTTTGAAGCTTTGTAACTCAAGCAAAACTTATCCAATTAAGTTGATTCTTTAGCCTAAATTGTAGCCAATACAGAGAAGAATAAGCATGAAAAAGAATGAGTTCGTATGAGTAAGTTATGGCTCTCCAAGGATGACGAAAAAAACTATGCAAACTTAAAATACTGAAAAAAAAACAGCAATATAATCCCCTGTATAGGGCACTATAACTCAGCAAATAGTTAGTCAAATTAGTTGATTCCGGAGACTAAAATATGGCCAAAATACAGAAAAATAAGCATGAAAAAAAATCAGCTCATTCCAAGCTCGTATGCAGGAGTCATAGCTGTCCAAATATGACGAAAAAAACTGCACAAACTTGAAATGCTGAAAAAATAGCAATATACCCCAGTTTAGGGCACTATAACTCAGCCAATAACCATCTCAATAAGTTGATTATTCTAGCCAAAACAGAAAAGAATAAGCTCGAAAAAATTCTGCTCATTCACTTATCAAGAATAGCCCGGTACACAATAACCTTTAGTCGGTTTGAAATATTGACTCATGTTGGAACTTTTACAAAAACATTGTTGAATGTAACAAATATTAAATTAATCTAAAAGCGAAAAGTTTATTTATATAACCTTAGAATTCTGTATTTAGATAGAGTTGATACTTGTTAAAAATGTCATCACTCTTGGACACAAAGTTAGTCATCCACACCTTTACATCGTGTACATAATAATATACATATACAAACTACACAAACCCCTTAAGACCTCACATAAACATCTCTGAAACCTTATTCAGCTCAAAATCCAGAAGGTTCCAAACGGTTTTAAGGAAGTCGGCTTCGTTTGTTCCAGGGAATGTCATCTTGTGAGCTTTCTGAACAATTTTCTCAATTACGGATTCCTTGTTTAGTGTTTCTCTACATAGAATACGCCCTATCGCGTAAGAACACAATCCTCTAGCTGCACCTTCTTTCAGAAGCATGGTGGAGATGCGTAGGGTGCGTGCACACTCGCGTGATAGGTCCCACCCATTTGAGCTCAAGAGGGCTAGATCTTGCTCCGCATCTAGTGATTTTATGTAGTCTAGGGTTTCATTTGAGAACGCTTCCCGCGCTTGTGGCCAATAGAGCCAATCAAACGTGCAATCTTCAAACTGAAAAAAAGTATAAACAACACCTAAATCACAATGTCCACAAAGGTAGGTCCCACAATCAACATGGTAGGTAATGTGCATTGATTATCACATTTTATACCTACGCCACTTAGTTCTGTTCAGTCCAGTCCTATCTCAAACCCAAACACTGATACTTACGTTTTCGGGTAAGCAGTAGCCATGATCAATAGGGATAAGAACAACACGGTCACCTTCACGGTTCAATAAAATGTTTCCCGCATGTCTATCGGCATTAGCGGTTCTTATATCAAACACTGCAATCTTATGAACCTCCTCCACCGGAAAATCCCGAGGACCCATATCCTCACAACTTCCACAATTTTTCATAAACATTTGTAAAGATCCAACCTTAATGTTTTTCGCTCCACCATCATAACCCTCTGGATGATTAAATTCTCCGTTTAAGCACTTTGCCATCACTGTCGGAGGTACACCGGCAAAACCGCTCCTCCTCGGGTGGTGGTCCAGTATGTATGCCGCCACCTCCCGCAAAGCGCCTTCACCAACTTTCGTGCCACTTTTCAACCCTTCACCATTGGAGGTCACAGGTAGCCCTTGAGGGTTATTAATCGCCATTGGTTCTTCATCTATCGGCTTGAAAACAGCGACGTATCTGTTCCCGGATGGATGTTGCATAAAGTAAGTCCCTCCTGTGCCTTCTGATGATCTGATCGGTTTTTTCCCTTTCTGAAGTCCTTCGGTTGCTGAATCTATCATATTAGATATATCGGGGGATAATTTTGAATCGGGATTCACGGTAATTGGTTGTAATGGAGAATCAATATCTGGTGGTTTCTTGGGATTCGTTTTCTGCTCGTCTTTCTCGTGATTTCTTTCGGGTGAAGATGATTTTTGAACAACTAAAGGAATCACAGCATCGTGATTCTTACAGATATCAT
This sequence comes from Lactuca serriola, assembly GCF_051521515.1. Classification (NCBI taxonomy): domain Eukaryota; kingdom Viridiplantae; phylum Streptophyta; class Magnoliopsida; order Asterales; family Asteraceae; genus Lactuca; species Lactuca serriola. Next base: position 14,919,528 of record NC_136413.1, read on the forward strand.
CAATCAGCTTGTGATCATCGAGCTTCTCACCGTTACAAAGAATCTTCAGATCTTCGCCATTAATGAATCCAATTTCTTTAGCTTTTTCTTCCACAAGTTGTTTCAAGTACTTCACGTTTCTAAATCTATCAACCTCAAACTCGAATGCTTTCCCAACAGCAGTTTCAACCGTTATCACAAGAAGATCAGAAACCCTAAGAATCAGATGAAGAACATCACCGCTAGAAACACCGTAATCTTTCAGGAGAGAATTGTTTCTTGATAATTCTCTCCCTCCAAAAACTAGCTTCTGTTTCTTCACTATAAACCCTTTACATGTTTGAATCCTTAGTTTGACTGTGGCAATGGAATCGGATTCCATAATTCGCATCGGAATCACAGAACCTGCAACTGTCAAGTAAATCACGATGGATTCACTGCTCCGGGAACAAACGGAGCCGGATCTTTTGTGAATTGGACTCAAAGCAACGTCAGCAACTGACATTGTATGAATTTCACCCGCTTCTACCTTCTTTCTATCTTTTTTTTTTAATAATTTTAATCAATAATATTTAACATATAATATTTACACAATCAAAATGGAGTTCGATGATTTTCAGATCTCCAAACGATCGATACGTAATACACAATATATATACAAGAAAAAATGAATGAAAAAAACAAAAAAAAAAAAAAAAAAAAAAAAAAAAAAAAAAAAAAAAGTTTAGGTAAACGATGATTGTCAATTTCTGTATTCAGAAACACAAAAGAGCAAAACCCTAATGCCCTTTCGACAGAAAGACCCCAATGGATAACCTCAAATCAAAGGGCTCTTTTCCAATAGCTCGAAATTGGAGCTTTGAATCTTGAAACGATTGGAGTAAATATTATAGATTCAACAGTGAAAATCGAGGAAAACAGAGAGGATTAGGGAAACAATGGGGGATAGTGAAATTTTGAGGGTGTTTCTGAATGAGGAAACCTTTTTCCAACTCTGTGGATTCTTACCTGATTTGGAAAGAATCAAAAGCCGATTTGAAAAAATCGCTGATCTTATATTGACCAAGAGGATGGATTGACGATGAATATTTCAGATTCTGTAAAAATGGTTACCGAAAATAGAAATGTGGGTCTCAATTTCGTCCGATCTTGTCGTCGGTCTTATGATTCTGGTGAGCGCAGAGAAAACGAGATTGTAGCCGTTGAATTTGGGTTTTGTCTCGACCTCAAATGCTAATTTTTTCCGACAAAATTTCACAATCTGTCCTGTGGTTTTAGAATATTGTATTTTGAAGACTTCCTAGCAAAAAGTCACGTGATTGGTCCTTGTGGTTTGTAAAATTACATGAAAGGTCATCCTTTAAATCTATATTTTCAGCTATTTAGATTTTAATGAAAAAGACTATTTTGCTCTTGTACTAATTTTGTAATACACTACAAACCTCAAAGATCATTTGTGTAATTTTGTAAATTTGAAATTTTATATATATATATATATATATATATATATATATATATATATATATATATATATATATAACAATTTGATAATTTTTTTTTATCTTTTTGACATTTTGTTATCTATTTTTATTTTATAATTTTAGTTATTTATGGTTTTTTAATGTTTTTATTTATTTTGATTCAAATAAATAAACATAAATTCGATAAACCATATCGAAACCTTTTTTTTCTTAACTGTGAAATGAAGCATTAATGTTTTTTTTTTTAATTTTATGTTGTTACGGTTGATTTTTTTTATTTATTTATTTTTACTTTAATGCTCGATAGTTAATATCGTTAGCAACTTTATGTTTGCATTTATCATTATCTTTGTTTCACCTTTTGTTTTCAATTTGTTTTATATATTTAGTTATTTATTATTCTTTTATTGTTTTTATTTATTTTGATTCAAGTAATGAAAAATAAAAAAACAAAAAAAACAAAAATTCAAACACCAAAGTTGTAATATACTCTAATATATTAATACATTTTACATTTTTCATATTTTTTATTTTTTCGCATTTTTTTTATTAATTATGGTTATTTAAGGTTTTTGTAAATTTTTTTATTCTGATTTATTATTATTTTTTATTTATTGGGAAGGCCTCAACCTAACGTTGTCAAGATGAGATCTTATTTAAAGTTGTTTTTCGTTTTGCAAGATCATGATTATAAGATCGGATAAAATTGAAAGATCATACCAAAATAAACTCATATTCAAATTTGATGGCAGGACGTCTATAATGGAATCAATTTTAACGTCTTATTCATGAAACATAATTTTTTTTGCTACAAATCGTAAAAATTAAAAATAAAACATCTTAATTAGAAAAAAAAATCATTTTGATTATGTACAACTAAAGACATAAGATCACAAAGAGATTATTATGAGTGTGTTTTTGCTTAATTCAAGATGTATTTGTGAAATGTTGATGTTTTACAAAACTTCTTGCGACTTACGATGTTCGATTTTAACTTGAATATACGAGTTTTTAGATTCGACTATATAACAAAACTAATGAGGTTAGATCGGGATTGTAGTGTGATCGAGGTCGTTTTTGGGATTGCAGTGTGATCGAGGGCGTGTTTGACTTGTAGGTTAAATCGGGATTTTAACAACCCTTGATTCAACCGCCAAAATGTTTTTTAAAGGTGTCAAACCCTTTATACTTAATTCCATAAAAGGGTTCTTAAAAAAATAAAAATAAAAATAAAAATAAAGAACTAGTGATATCAGTCATAATCCATGTTATGTTTTTTTTCATATATATATATATATATATATATATATATATATATATATATATATATGAGTAAATTATACGAATCGTCCCTCGTGCAGATGCCAAAATGCATGTTCAGTCCCTATTTTCAAAAATTAACTCGGACCGTCCCTCGTTTGTTTAAAACTTGCAGACTTCATCCCTTAAGACATAAAAAGACTATTTTATCCTTAATAATTTATTTTCTAATTTTCTCTTATTAATTAATTTATTTTTAAATTCAAAATAGAAAAAGAAAAAAAAAACACACCTCAAACCCACCACTCCCCTTTACCTCCCCCTTCCGTTTCCGTTTCCCTTGTTTACTTTCTTCCCCAACCCTCTTGAAAGAAAAATGGTGGACCTGAATCTCTTGATGCTCTCTCTGCTCCGGCGTGCTCCGACATCGATCATCTCTTCCGTCTCTCACTACTTCTCCGACTCCATTACGTCGCTCTTTCACTATCGTCTCCAACATGTTGGCGAACCTAGACAGAAAGAAGAAAAAATTGACAGACTTGGACGAAAATGTGATAAGGATAAATCACTCCACCTGCGCACCTCTGGTCAGTAGCCACCTTCAACAACCAGCCACCTCGAGCACTAGCCACCTCCATCTGCTACTATAAACCTGAAATCCCTGAAGAAAAAATCCCAATCACCAAAAAAACGATTTTCTGAAATCATCTCTCCTGCTCTTTCTTTCTGAAAATCGAGTTTTAGATCTTAGTTATCATCGATTTTCTTCTTCAAGGCTCCAGATGAAAGATTTCCCCGATATCAGTTGATTTTCCGACAGATGCAAGGGGTTATGTTTTGATTTCTGATAGGGGATTCGATTTATGTTTTCTCCGTTCGAAATAATCCACCACAGTAAACCTAGATTCAAACTCTGATTGAGTGGCTATGTTTTTTCTTATTAGATCTGAGCAAATTGATTTTGGGTTTAGAATTTAACCAAAATGAGTTTGCCCTAATTCTCTATGTTCTCCGATTAGAAACACACAGTGAAAGGATTACAAGTTTCATATTTTTAATTGACTAGCACTGTGTGTGTATTTTAGGTTTTCAAAAAGATCAACCACCATTTTTTATTTTTGGAACTATTTGGATTTCATGTTGATTTTCATTTGAGTTTGATTTCTAAAACGATTTTGAGATTTCTAGAATCATTTGGGTTATAGGTTTCAAATTTTGATTTTTTTTATTTGCAATTTCTGGAACCAAAGAAGGTGCAAATCAGGGTGGTCGGAGAAGATGATCGTAGTATTGAGTATGATCTAAGTTAAGCAGAGAAGAACATACTGGTGGAGAGGAAGATAAGGGGTTTCCGGTGGTTTAAAGGTAGATGGACCCACAATTTTAATTAAAATATATTTTAGTAATTAAAATTAATCAAAAATGTTAAAAATAAATGAAAAATAAAATTGAAAAGGGTATTGTAGTCATTTCATGTCTCGCGAGGGATTAAGCGTGTTAATTTAAACTAACGAAGGATGAGACGTGCAACTTTTAACCAAACGAGGGACGATCCGAGTTAATTTTTAAAAATAGAGACTAAACGTGCATTTTGGCACCTGCACAAGGGACGATTCGTGTAATTTACTCTATATATTAAATCGATTAATTTAAATTATTTAAGTTTATCTTATTACTAAAATCGTATTTTTATTATATATTTAATAAATCAATTATTTTTCTTCTTTATTTTCAAGTTTTTAAAAAATATTTTTTACAGTTATTTTTTGATTGGAATAAGTTTGGTTTTAAAAAAACAATCACATCTTATATAGACGAATTTAAAACCAAATGTTTAAAAAATCGAATTGTCAAAATTCCTAATGGTTACAATGTACTGATTTTCGGATTTCAAATTGATTTTTTTTTAGTTTCCGTTAATTAAACTGGTAAGATTTATGTATCCGTTTCGGTTTCGTTTCTTCTTAGGAATGTTATAAAAAAAATGCAAAATAATATGTTGAACATAAAAAAACATAAGTAAAAAATTTGAAACGTTATAGAACTTTAAAGAAAGCTTGAAAACAAACAAGTAAAACAGTTAATTAAAACATAAAAAAAATTGTAAGGAAAAGATTATACAAAAATTAGAAAGATTAAAACGATTTAAAAATAAAAGTTGTTTTTATTGTTATATATATATATATATATATATATATATATATATATATATATATATATATATAGAGAGAGAGAGAGAGAGAGAGAGAGAGAGAGAGAGAGAGCTAGGCTCAGGTATTTAAAATAATTATTGTGTTATTGTATGCATAAATGTTGGCCAATCAAAATTAAATAAAGATAATAAAGTAATTTTATAAATAACTTCCACAAATACTTCCTATAATTATGCTAGTTATTTTGACTTTGACCTAATTTCTTCACATTCTTATATACGACCGTTCACTATCAAAAACTCAATTCCACCATAAAAAAAAACTTCCACCGACGACCATCCCCTCGATTTACAATGTCTCACCACTTCCACCAATCTTCTTCGCACCCAAGGTCGGAACTGGCTTCCATTGCCGACGATCCCATCGACTTACCGGAGACCATAGTTAGTGGCATAGCCGCCTTCAATAGAGTTAGCACCATTGCCATCTTCATGCATCCTTTATTGTACTTTGTAATCCAATTGCCGATATCTCACTCTCTCAATTAGAATTTGGACTTCGTTTCATCAATCATCAAGTATCACCGGTTGCTATTGACGGCCAATTAACCCTAGTTGGAGGTTTTTTTTTTTTTTTTTTTTTTTTTTTTTTTTTGTAGTTTTGATTTCTGTTTCATTCCAATCTATTATTTCGTTTTTATTGAGATAAACACATACGAATTAGAACTAACATTTTTTTTGTTAAAGTTCATGTAGTTCGTCGGAGATAAGCACTTCAAAATCAATTGCTCTGAATGAATCTTTATCTGCTTACAATGTGTTGTACAACCTTTGCATTTTAAAGTTTAGGTGATACAGGAGATAAGTACTTATGCACCTTGTTGTTTCATCTTCATCGTAATCATTATCATAGTCATTATTATATTTTTAGTGAAATACAAAAATGGTCCTTACTTCAAATAGTGGTTTCAAACTTTTAGTACTAGCAAGTTGTATACTCTACATATGGAATATTAAAGCACTTCAAAATCAATTGTGTATGTCCCAAGAGTGATAGATAACTTTGACTAGGATGTATGGTCATTTATTGATGAACTTAATCTTGCCCCTTTGATGTTCTAGACGCATTAAATCGGTTTGTGCATTTTATACAATTCTAATTTTATCGGAATGTAATCTCGAATTCAAATTCTATCGGAATGGAAACACAAATTTTAATTCTGCTGGAATGGAATATGGATATTTTCTCATTGATTATACATGTTCTACAATTTTTGGTTATTGGTTTTGGTGCAGTTAGAAAGTCCGCATATTTTTCCAAAGGAATATAGTTTTTTATTTATCATTTGCTAATGTGTTATTGGATTCTAAACTACAATTGAATTTGTTTTCACATAAGTTGTTGTTTGAAGAAGTTTATACTTGAAAAACGGACAATGGAATTGAAAGTGTTTCTTACCAACATTATTCTTTTAGAATGAATTAGTGTATTTTGTTAGATTTTGATGTTTTTTTCCCGATTTGAAAATTTTAGTTTTATTTTTTAACAATAAATGTAATTTTTAGCAATTGTTACATGTAGTCTATAAGAATTAATGTATTTTTTATTTTAATTCTTCAATTGATGGTTCGAGAATTTTGTTATTTTACAAGAAATTTTTAAAGTCATGGTCAAGAAATATGTTCAAGAATATTTTTATTATTTTATGGTTTAAGAATATTGTTATTTTTGAACATACTCAAACAAATTCTGTTAGAATGTCCGAATTAAAAACTTTATAATTTGTAAAATCAGATTTTTAAAATTAACAGAATTTATGATCCCTTAAAATATGCCAATTTCCTTTATTAAATCTATGTTAATTGACTAAAATACCCTTCTAGTTAAATTAGATGGTATTTTTCAATTATATTTAATTCAATAATATGTATTAATCATTTTCTTAAAATAAATAAAATGATTGGCCCACATTTATGCATACAATAACACAATAATTAGTTTGAATACAATAACTTAAGCTTTTATATATATATATATATATATATATATATATATATATATATATATATAAGTTGATTTATTTTTTTAGGGAGTGTTTATGAAGTACTTTTTTAAATGACTCGTTAACTTATGAGTTTTTCAAAAAGTAAATAAGTTTAAAAAAATTATTTGGTAAAGATCTTTTTAGGCAATAGAAAATGTTTTTTTTCAAAAAAAAAAATACTTAGTTTTTCCAAAAAGTCAATAAGAAATTTCAAATGAACTCTCAAACACACCCTTATGCGTAGAAATGTGTGGAGTGAGCCATATATCTAGAAATTTTAATGTGAGAGTGTTAGTGTAAAAGTTGATTCATTTTTTTAGGGAGTATTTACAAAATACTTTTTAAAATGACTCGTTAACTTATGAGTTTTTCAAAAAGTAAATAAGTTAAAAAATTTATTTGGTAAAGATCTTTTTAGGCAAAAGAAAAATGTTTTTTTTTCAAAAAAACAGAATTAATTAGTTTTTCCAAAAAGTCAATAAGAAATTTCAAATGAACTCCCAAACACACCCTTATTATAGAGCGTAGAAACGTGTGGAGTGAGCCATATATCAAGAAATTTTAGTGTGAGAGTGTTAGTGTAACTAAGGATGATTGATGAAGCTGATTCGTATGTAACAATTTCATATATAATAATTTATGATTTAAAATGTTATAGTGTATAATCCTATAAAACATAAATTATTATGTATAGAGAATTTTATTTATACGAATAACTTCCCTTAACATCGTGTGCCTTAGGCATCCCTTTATTAAAAAACAATGTCATATAGTTTAAACAAAATACATCCTAATAATAATGAGATGAAAGGATCAATGTTGTTTCTTATACATGTTTATTGAAAACTATAGAAGTCGCAGGGGTTTTCTAGTCGATGAGGTGTTGGATAAGGTGTCTAAGTCCATAACTTATTTGGTATATACTTGACCCGACCCGGTATGGTCCATTTGGGTTGCATTTCATCCAAACTATTTATGGATAATTTTATGAGAGTTATACACATATGTTTATTAATATATTGTAATTTATAATATATTAATATGAAATTATTTAATTAGTGTTAGTCTTAAATTAATTATGAATTAATTTAGAGATTAAAAGGAAGACTAATTAAATTGTGGGCTATTGTTTTATATGGTGTGGGCTAACACTCATTTGTTAATGGGCTAGGCTTATGTGGAAGTCCATGGATGATCCATGAAGCTATTAACCCATGGATCCTTGGAAAAGGAAAGGTCATGGGTTATTAGGGTTTCATCCTAATCATGTACACTATATAAGCATGCTTATGTTGCATGAAATGGTGACTAGTAACACTAGTGTGGTTTTGTGTGTGTGGCCGATTTTCTATGTGTGTATACACTCTCTCAAAGTTTTCCAAGTGTTTGTGGTGATTTGTGATTCCATTTGAGGCATTCACACTATTGGTGCTTGGCCCTCAAACTCCAAACAATCAACCATCATCAAAAGGTATGTATTTCTACTAGTAGTTTTATGATTCATAATCCTTATGCTATGCTAGTTAGGAAGAAACCTTGGAAAATTATTATTTTGCATGTATTTAGACAAACATAGATCCAAGGTTAATTAGGGTTGCATGCACACTTAGGAAGTGTTAGATTGCTCAAAACCCAACAGTGGTATCAAAGCCTAGGCTTGTTTTCTTGAATACTTGATGCAAATTGCTGAAAATCAAAGATTTTATGCTGTCTGCACAGCTGACTCGCCGAGTCCATGAAGGGACTCGACGAGTCCAAGGCAAAACTCATCCAACTCGGCGAGTTGGTTCATGCACTCGACGAGTTGGACCCCCAGACAGCATATCTTCGAGTTTTGGTGCTGGAATTGATCTAGAATCATTACCTTAAACTGTTTTGGACTCATAAAACCTGTTTTTGATGTGGTAATGATGATGGTGGACCAATTTCAAAGTTATAATCAAAATTTCAAGTTTATATGTGTTCATATGATTCTTGAAATTGTTGATGTGGATGTTCATGTTCATATGAGTTTTGTTAGATCATAGGAATTATTTGCAAATTGTTTGTTAGTTAATTCTTGATCTTAATGTGTTTTAATGGAATTCATAATTTGTCCTCAAGTTATGGAATTCCAAAAGTTTTTCTTTTAAATGTTTTTTTAAGAAGTCATAAGTTACATTTTCTTGAAGAGTTTTTCCCATAAATGCTTTTATGGACTTCATAACTTGTCCTCAAGTTATGGATTTCCAAGAGACTCTTCATTAAAAGTTTTAAACACTTAATTAAAACTCATAAGTTATGAATATCCAAAAGTTTATGAATTGTTCAAAACTTGCCCTCAAGTTTTGGAATTTGTAAAGTCTCACACAAACTTTAATTCCATACCCTAGAAGTTTTAAAAGTTAAAATTCTACCCTTATACTATTATAAGATTAATGGTTAATTATTATATATATGTATAAGAACAAGTCGTTTTACCGTTAGTAGGCCTCATTCACGAAGCCCGTCTATAAGGTGGGTATAAGGTTGTTGCCTATAAAATGACAGCTTAATGGGTGTCCACTCTCACCCACCGCTTGCTTGATCGGTGGAGGGTCGTTAGCCGAACGGGTAGGACAATGACTTTAAATTCTCATTAAAAGTATAATGATTATTATAAAGTAACTAAATATTTTTTTTATTATTTAATTCCCAATCTTAGTTACTTTAGGAAAAATGTGAATTTGGTGCTAGCCCATGGAATTCACACTTTGTACCTTACCAAGTCGTTGGTGGAGCGTGTGTGGTTAATCGACACACTAACTTGGACTAGTAAGGATCACGAAGGGTGACTTAATGTTTGTCATAGATCAATGGAGCGTGTGTGGTTAACCGGTACATTGATTAGGTGATAATATTAAGGGTACCAAGTGAATTAGTATGGTTATTCACACCTTGTTTTGTGATCCTCGGCATCCCAGTCACAAAATTTGAGAGGGCACACTCGAGATTGAAACATGTCATTGAAAAGTTCAATGAATCTCAAAAGATCTAGGAATTTCAAATCCAATTAAAACCTAATAAATTATTTCGTTTTTCATGGTGGAAATTGGTGAATCGTCATTCGCCTACCTTCAAATATTTTATAGCTTGGATTACGGCATCCCTCTTCCAAATTATAAAATATTGTGTTGGGTCCTAGCCTTAATATTTCATATTGGGTGTTATATTAAGGACTTTGAATCAACTAACTTGATTTTCTCCCATTATAGATGTCTGGTTCAGACAATTGTGATCTTCCCAAATCTCTTGAAGATGGTGTCCCTCAACATCATGCTTCACTTCCTCCACCTCCTCCGATTATTCTCCCTCACCCACAAGTTCTTGAAAAGTTTAAAGTCACTCAATCCCTATTGGCAAGCATAGTCTATGTGTGCTCACATCTTGAAGATAAAGTCACATATTGACAAGCCGGGAGAGTTGGGTGTCAAAGTCTCGTGAAAGTTGGATGTTCAATCACTTTCTTAGTAACATAGTGAGTCTCTTTGGGACTACTATGAGGTAGACTATGACATGACCCTTAATGATGTTATCTTTTTGATTGGTGTTGTGGAATCAACAATGATTTGGAACACCAGTAAAGCAAATTTGATTAAAAGAACAACTTCCCAAGTCTACATGGACATTGACAATGGTAGCATTGGATATCTAGAAAAGGATTTCTCTTCCCAATGGAAAGGGATCGGCTATAGTCAACTCGGTTGACCAAATAGTAAAGAGAAAGGCAAATTCTAAGATAGTCTCATGTGCCATTACCAAAGGGTCCATGTGTTTTGTTGCTAAAGGAAGGGGCATTGGTTGTGAAGCTGCCCTATTCACTTGAAAGGTCATAAGGTTGATCAAGTCAAGAGATTTGACTCTACTTCGGGTAAAGTCCACTGTCTAACTCTATTAAGTTCCTATTTGGAGATTCTTATTACATAATGTGCATGGCTCACATGCTAATGTTTTTAAGAATCAAAGAAAAGATAGGAAGCTTAAAGTAAGTATATGTTGATTCTGATTGCAAAGGTGGGTTTCGATCGCATGGTTCGGCAATCAGAATTTTGAGCTGTTGCTTAAGAGTTATAATATATTGCTTATGAATAGATAACAACAAAGATTTTCATGTGGATTGTAAGGATAAGTTTTTCCGCAAAGTTTTAAAATAAAAGAAAAAAAGGGTTTTAATTTTATTTGTTTTAAAAATATCCTTACAATGGCATCTGTGGAAAACTGTTGCTTATATGTTTCCAGTAATAGCAATATTGGAAAGTGGATTTGATTCTTTCATTTGTGGTAGTGTCTGAATTTACCAAATGAAGAAAGTTTTTCATCACCCAAGTTTCAATTGGATAGAAACTTGGAATCATACAAGTTGTATTGTATGATGAATGAGAATTTTCATCTTTGAAAATTAAGACTAATTCTTTGATCACATGTATATGTGAGTCAATTGAAGGACTAAGGAATTAGGTACTCTGGGTGTGCGCTGGTCAAGGTCCACCACAAAGATTGAGTTGTCATGATTTACTAAAGATTAGTAAATATGATTATACTTATGAGGTTAAGTATAATTCTGTAACATTGGAAAGGTTACAATGTATGACAAAACAAATGAGAAGAATCAAATTAGGCAGAAAGATAAAAGCTTCTCAAATCTGAAAGGATGGGAGAGTACTTTAGTATCATATTTCATGATCATCTTAATGATTATGAAACCATATCACAAATTCATACTCTAAGGACGTCTTAGTGCATTGTTATGGCTAAGAAGAGAGGTCATGAATTGTTGGATTGGTTAAAATCGAAGATGAGTCATACTTCGTTCCAAAACAATTCTTAGAGTCATATTCCAAGATTGTAACTTTGAGTGACATAAAGGAAGATTTATTAACACTAGTCAAATGTAAGAGTAAAATGTTTTCTACTCTTGTACATTTGAGATTGGTAAGTTATGATGTCTTGGATGAGACAAAGACCAACTAAGACCAATTGTGTGAAGTGTTAGTCTTGATAAGAATCCGCACTATCCCTTGAATATTTGTTTTGTCAAGGAATGGTTCTTGACTGGGGAAACTTATATATCAAGGGGACAGTGGGAGCCTTAAAGATCAAGAAAGAGTTTCATGATTTAATCAAGAGTAAAACCTGTAATTTATCACTAGCACACGACTTAAGGTTTGCAACCTATCGTGTTGACATAATTCTTATTTCTGTACCTACTTCAAATAAGTTGAATTTGCATGTGAGTTATCAGAGTTCAACTTGGAAGCATTGGTGGGCCTTGTGCTACCAAGGTGACAAGAAACTAAGACTGAACAAGTTTAATCCATGTAAGGCTGAATTTGTCACTAACCTTATCTTGTGATTATGGTTTTGACAAATTAACATGGATAGGAACTCATACACCGTAAAATCTAAGTGTCATAAGGTTTCTCTCCGATTCATGAGAATGATGGTGAGGAAACGCTTTCACTAAGTAGATTTTAAGTAGATAGCAATTGTGTTATTTGCATTTTCAAAAGTCGTTAGTGGAGCGCGTGTGGGTCACCGGCACACTAACATGGACTTGTGAGAAATGGCAACGGTCCAAAAAATTAAGACTATGATTACGGTATCCATTTTCATAGTTCTGAAAATTGTTTAGACACACATGTGAGCTATCTAAGAAAGGGTGTATGAATCTAAATTTCAGAAGTCCAGCAGATTTCTGGAAATATGTCAGAGCTAGTGGGAGCATAAGTGTTATGCTGATAATCATCATGTTAGTGGGAGCATGATTATTACGTTTGGTGTTGCATGTTAGCAATGTTAATTATAGAAAACAAAGTTTCAATTCGTGAAGTTGAAGGGGTTGAAAAGTTGTTTTGCGATAATTAAGGGAGAGGAAATTATACTTCATTTCAATTCTAAAAGCTTAGATTGAGATTTTAATCATCTTTAGTCAAGAATATATATATATATGAATTTCATGTTGGAATGGTTCAACTTGAAGAAATTCTATATATATTGCGTTTTCAAAATTCGATTATGATTACGGCATCCCTCTTCATAGTTAAATTTTGAAAACATGGCAAATAAAAAATATTGTAGCAAAAGACTGGTCTAGTATCATGTCTTTATGTCAAACATCATGAATCGTGTCCCATATGCTTCGGATATAGGATCGATTGCATGTGCTATAATATTCATCTTTTCTAAATTTTCCAAATGCTTAAGGCATTGAGAAGGGAAAAGTCTAGAACTGGATATGACTAAGTGATTAAGCAATTGTCGAGGACAATCTAAGGTTCGCCAAAGATTGGTTGCTCAGGGAAAGTTGGAGCTATGATGTAAGTTGTCGGAAAGGACCGTATTGACATGTTCTGAAAAGCAGTAACTCTTGTTCGGAAGTGATAGTCAAAATGGGACTATGGAAATGTCTCCATAGGTGGAAGTTATTCAATATATGTAAGATTAGAAAACCTTAATGCAAGAAGGATGTTCAAAGCAATGTACTTTGAATATGAGACTTCCGTTCCATAGAAGTTGACCTTCTTTGGAATACTCTGTAATGACTGGTGACAAGGTTTTGGTGACTTTGTGCATAATCATTACAAGAGGAACATTGCGTAAAAGTTTAAAATCTAACAGATTTTTTGGTAAATCATAGGAATCGGGGATTCTCACATTTACAATAAGGATTTGGGATTGTGAAATGAGTATCATTGGAATCATGTTCAATTGATCTACATCACAATGTAAGGATCATAGACAAACATAGTGTGCATACTTGGAGTATGGCATAACTATTGTTTAGAAAAACAAAGTGTACATGCTAGGAGCATGGGATGACTGTTGTTTTTATTCAAGTCTTAAGTTGATTGTTTGAAACATTATACAATGAATAATGTGTAATCAATATGGTGATAAATAAAAGGTGGTTCTATTTATATTCAAAAGGGTTCTGAGACCATATTGGATTCGATTATTATTGTGTTTCACTTTGCATGTTTTGACTTCCAAAATAGCTAGGTTATTCTTTCCGAATGACTAAGTTATTTAAACACTCCACAGTCGTTCATATGTTGGAAGTAGGTATGAATCAAGACTGTCATGAATCGAGTTTGTAGATGGCTAAATGGGTTTAGTCATAGCAATGGTTGCTACAACATTCATGAGTGCTCATAAGTTATGAGTATTGGAATAAACCCACGCTCACTTGTATCACTTCATGGAATTTATCTCGAGTGATTGTGAGACGGTAATATCATATAAATCTTCAAACCTAGAGATATGAGTTGGTTGTGCATTGATTGCACGTAAACGCATCAGTAACTTGATGTTATAAAACGTGCCTTTGTGTACAATTCAACAAGTAGTAGAACAAGCATATGAGTCAAATTTTATCTGTTCCTTCTAGAAATAGAAGCGATATCTGGGCCCCTCGATGATTTTGTTGTGACCTATGTACCGGCCGGTCAGAACTAAGTTGATGTGTTCGATTAAGTTCTTTGTCAAACAAATCGAAAATCGGGAAACAAACTGCTGGACAATAAGTACGACGTTGTTCCATGTATTTGTCCGGCTGATATCATGAGAACAGAGGATTATATGATCACTTATCTAAAATGGCGCTTCATAGTTCAACAGAGTTTTCGAGAGCTACGATTGCTGGTTGGTTCCTGAAGTAACATACGCAAATATAGTTATTAGACTTATCCAAGTGGGAGTCTGTTGGATAAGGTGTCTAAGTCCATAACTTATTTGGTATATACTTGACCCGACCCGGCATGGTCCATTTGGGTTGCATTTCATCCAAACTATTTATGGATAATTTTATGAGAGTTATACACATACGTTTATTAATATATTGTAAGTTATAATATATTAATATGAAATTATTTAATTAGTGTTAGTCTTAAATTAATTATGAATTAATTTAGAGATTAAAAGGAAGACTAATTAAATTGTGGGCTATTGTTTTATATGGTGTGGGCTAACACTCATTTGTTAATGGGCTAGGCTTATGTGGAAGTCCATGGATGATCCATGGAGCTATTAACCCATGGATCCTTGGAAAAGGAAAGGTCATGGGTTATTAGGGTTTCACCCTAATCATGTACACTATATAAGCATGCTTATGTTGCATGAAATGGTGACTAGTAACACTAGTGTGGTTTTGTGTGTGTGGCCGATTTTCTATGTGTGTATACACTCTCTCAAAGTTTTCCAAGTGTTTGTGGTGATTTGTGATTCCATTTGAGGCATTCACACTATTGGTGCTTGGCCCTCAAACTCCAAACAATCAACCATCATCAAAAGGTATGTATTTCTACTAGTAGTTTTATGATTCATAATCCTTATGTTATGCTAGTTAGGAAGAAACCTTGGAAAATTATTATTTTGCATGTATTTAGACAAACATAGATCCAAGGTTAATTAGGGTTGCATGCACACTTAGGAAGTGTTAGATTGCTCAAAACCCAACATGAGGTTCATAAGATCGCAATGTTTGATATAACAACCAGTAATGTGAATGGACATGCCAATAACATTTTAAAAAACATGAAAGGTGAGCATGGTTTTCACTTCTACATCGAACCGACTACTATTTGGCCGAGAACATGTAGGAGGATATATTAGGTAATGGTGGAAAACTGGATTCCTTATGGATCGTGTATGTTCACTTTTCGAACTGATATTTTCACCTTATGTGTAACATCCATAAAATTCATGTAAAATTTAAAATTTTCAAACATTTCAAAACCATCCATTGTTTACAAATTGTTTTCAAAATAATATAATACAAGAGTTTTCCCAGAAATCACAACATGAAAAATGGGGAGGTGCACGATCAAGCCTTCGCCTTCCCACGATCATCCGAAGTACCTGAAACAAAATCCACAACTGTAAGCACGAAGTTTAGTGAGTTCCCCCAAAATACCCGCACAACAATAACACACATATAATAATATCATACTATGGGCTCAATCAATCATCGGGTTGGAATGCCCCAGATCCTCTACCATCGGGTTGGAATGCCAATATACTATGGGTCCAAACAGTTGTCTCACCGAAAATCCCGAACTATCAAAATAACGAATACTAAGTCAATAGTAGGAATATCAACCTTGACCAAGGGTCCAAACATAGGGTAATAGTCCATTCTATCCTTTCCTTAAGTTGGGCTAAGGCCCAAATCCAAATCCTTAATCCAAAAGCCGAATATACAAGGCCCATAGTTGGCCTAATTTTCCAAATTGCGCCCAACTCTCTAATTAAGCCTCGTCCTAAAATCCACTTCCAAAATTGGCCCAAAACACTTCTATTCAGAAAGTACAACAAGGGCCCAAGTCAAACTGACCCAAAGGTGGACCCAATCTAAAGCCCAACTCGCAAAAACCGATCATAGGGTGTACGTTGGGCGTACCCTGAAGCTACGTGGGGAGTACGTGAGCCTTGAATTGACTGGAAAACGAGGACGTTGACCGCGTACGCGAGGCGTACTGCTCTCTATGCGAGGCGTACCCTCGCTGGGTCCAAAACCCTAATAAGTGCTTAATGACTTAAGCACTTAAGCCTAAATTCCAGATCCATCGACCAAATGTGTCTTAGAACCATAAAGTCTCAAACTTTAAGACTTTGAACGTCCAGAAAGTCCTTAATGCAAGGTCTTAATCCATTAAGACCATTTTACCACTTGCATGAGACACTTCTAGCCATTGTGACCTCATTTTTATCACTTAGAACCCTTCCTAGGGTCTGAAAGGACAACTTAACACGTCCAAAACATAACATGCACAATATTGGGACTTTTTGGGACAAGAAGGGTGTCATAAAGCTACCAAAGCAAGATCTATGTCATATAATCATAAAGGCAAAAGATTTTTGTAACGCCCGCAGATTCGTGCTAGTCAATTTAGAAACAATGAACGTCAAAAATGACATTTTTGATATAAGATTATTTGTAATAAATAATCTTGACCAAGTTATAGTATATGTCACAAGGGTTCTGTATATATAAAGAACGCTGAAATACGAGTTATAACAAAGAAGTTATGACCCGTCGAAGTTTTACAGCTAAACCGACACGACACCGGGAATCGTAAAAAGTAAATTTACGATAAAATACTTTTTAGCCTTAGCGATTTAAACAAAAATCATAGTATATGTTAAACCGAGAGTGTGCATAAAAAGAACGTCCAAATCTGACTTCGTATGAGAAAGTTATGATTTTTCTAAGATTTAGCATAGAAGTCCACAACCCGAAATTTGAATTTTAGATATTTCGACTGTTAGCCAAAATAATCTAAAAGAGAAATGAAGATATCGTTAATAGGAGTTAAAGGATAAAAATACAGTCGAAATCGGATCTCGTATGCGAAGATATGGACGAAGCTTAGTCCATACTCTTCGAGCGCGGCAAATTCGATACAGTTTTGTAAATCTGATATAGAGTGAGAATTAGCCGACGAGATCTAATGAAAGTTGTAGTACTCGTAAATACCAACATGTGGATATAAAGAACGTCGATAATAGAGCTCGTATGCGAAAGATATGGACGAAACTTAGTCCCTGCTCTTCAAGCGCGATAAATTCGATATAGTTTTGCAAATCGGAGATAAAATGAGAATTAGCCGATGAGGTCTAAATGAAAGTTGTAGTACTCGTAAATACCAATGATTTTATATAAAGAACTTAGAAAACGGAGCTCGTACGCAAAAGATACGGACGAAGCTTAGGGGTTACTCTACGATAAAATCCCTATAAATAACGGATGAATCCTTCATAATTTCTTCACACCATAACCTTTCTTTCTCTCTCTAACTTCTCTCTAGTCTCCTTAAACCCCTCCCAAGTATAAGGAACCTCCCTAGCACGAGAAGGAAGCCCCGGAGCTCCCGACGGCTCCGAGAAGAAAAGCTTTAGGCGCGGAAACACTGCTCCAGCGAAGCCCAATTTTTTTTAATAAAAACCCGATGTAAGTGAGTTACGCCTACGCTATTTTTAATATAGATTCTAATTAATTATAGTAACATTATTAGGACCTTAAAATAATTATTTGAGCTATTATTATGAGTTATATAAGAGTGTTGTTTAACACTTATATCATAGTAATAATAGCTAGACTATTAATTAGTCGCGGTTAACGTTAGACTAAACCCTAGCGGTATTGATACTAGGTTTTGTCGAAGGAAATTGTTTTAGGAGTAACCAAGCGTTGTCTGAGTTCGGAATCACCACCTTACCAAGTGAGTGCATAGTCCCTTTCATCTTACACATAGATATGAAGTATTTTAATATAAATTACGTGCTACGTATGCATATTGTCTGAATACTTGTTGTCTATGTTGGGTGAAAGATTTTTATACATGTTTTAAATGATTTAAACTGTATATGTATTTTATATCTGCAAAATGTGTTGGGTGAAACATGGGTAGATGAAATAGTTTTTGTGTGATAACACAATGAAAGACATCAATGTTGACAGTGATCCGGTCATCTAGTGGATTATAGATGATGACCACAGACTATACTAGACAGTCCAGTGGAACGCTAGCAGGCTCGTAACCTGAAGGTGTTTTTGAACCAGGTGCTCATTAGGTATTTTTGAATTGAGTGTGTTCACTAGGCATTTTTGAATTGAGTGTGTTCACTATGTATTTTTGAACTGAGTATGTTCACTAGATATTTTTGAACTGAGTGTGTTCAGTAGGTATTTTTGAACTGAGTGTGTTCGCTATGTATTTTTGAACTGAGTATGTTCACTATATATTTTTGAACTAAGTGTGATCACTAGGTATTTTTGAACTAAGTGTGTTCACTAGGTATTTTTGAGCTAAGTGTGCTCACTAGATATTTTTGAACTTACTGTTCACCGGATGTTTTGGACTACGTGTTCACCAGTTGTAATCTATAAACCTTGGTAACGATGGACTTCGTGCCAATTCCTTAGGATGATCCTTATGAATAAATGAACAGGGAATAGTTGATTCTTAGGGTAGATCCTTAAGAGTAAAGAAGATAATGGGGATGGGTAATTGGGTTGATTAATTATTTGAAGATTAAACATAATAATTATATTATTATGTGTTGAAAACCCTATGTACTCACCAGGTTTCCAAACCTGACCCACTCAGTTTATTTATATCACAGGTGTTGATATGAAGTCACATTACACTGAGAGATTAAGGAGATATAAATCACTAGTGATAATGAATGTAAGTTCTGTTTATGCTTATATTTATGTATTGATGATGACATCCCAAATGTTTTAAAATGAATAAAAATATTTTTCTTCGGAAATGCCTTGATAACGTATTTATCATGTTTTACTGGGAACAAATTCTGCAACATTTTTATTAAAAGAGGTACTTTGATTTTTATAAAGCATAAACAAAATAGGTCTTTTATGGCCGTGAAAATGGGAATGTCACCATTTTTACCTTCGGGAACTTCTAATGGAAAAGATAACCTTAAATCTTCAAGCTTGCCTCACTTCTCAAACACCTTGATGCAACTTCTTCTTCTTCAACTACTCAAAACACAGGCTTTTAGCTCATACACTCAAGAGAGAGGTTAGGGTTTGGGGAAAACGACTCAAAACTATGGAGGCTGAAATGGTATAGGTTTATGAGCTCATAAGGATACTTACATACCACCCAAACCCTAAATATCAGGTGTAACGCCCGGGTTTCAGGGCTAAGCATAATTGTCAATGTAATAGTCTAGTTCAACTATTTTAACTCTTTTTGAAGTAATAAAGATGAAATATTTGAGTATTATATGAATTATGTGTGTTTATGTGTTTATTATTTAATTATAAATGTATAATTAATAAAGAATAAAAATAAGCGTCAAAATTAAAGTGTGAGATAAGCCCGATATCTTTACATAAAGTTGTAGTGGTCAAAACAAGGATTTCGGGGATATAAGGAACGCCGAAATCCGAGTTATAACGAAGAAGTTATGACTCGTTGAAGTTTCGCGATAGAACCGGCACGATACCGGGAAGCGTAAATAGTGAATTTATGATAGAGCGAGATTTAGCCTTAGCGATCTAAACAAAAGTCGTAGAATATGTTAAACTAAGAACATCGATAAAAAGAACGCCCAAATCTGACTTCGTATGAAGAAGTTATGATTTTTCGAAGTTTCGGATTAACAGTGTACAACCCAAAATTCGAATATTAGATCGAGTGATTTTTAGCCGACATGACCTAAACGAGAATCGAAGATCTCGTTAAGAGTAGCATAACGAGAAAAAGATGGGCAAAAACGGATGTCGGATGAAGAAGTTATGAGGATTTAACGAACCAACCCTGTCTCGGTCTGTTAATAATATAAAATTTAAAATCGATTCAAAATTAGCCAACGAAGTCTAAACGAAAGTTGTAGAGTACGTTCCCACCTTCGCGTGGATATAAAGAACGTCGAAAACGGAGCTCGTATGCGAAAGTTGCGAATTTTTAAAGTTAGAAAGTGAAATTGCGAAGCTGATGCATGGACTGATGACGTGGCTTAATCCTGACCGTCGCTTGTTGATCACGGCTCGCTTCGGATGGCCGACACGTGGTCCTCACTTACGCCCCGTGTCCGAAGTCAGTACGCCCCGCGTACCCTCACCCTTATCTTCTTCCGGAGTGCGAGCCAGCTGGTCCGAGGTGGCGCTCTTATCCGAACCATTACGCCCAGCGTAGGTCCGAGGTACGCCCAGGGTACCGAGGCCTCGCAGGCTATAAAAGGGGGCTGAGAGTTCTTCATTTTTCACACATTTTTCACTTCTCTCTCTAAGAGTCCTAGACACTCCTAAACCCTAGGGAACCTCCCTAGCACCCTAAGGATGCCCCAAGGCTCCCAGAGTCCCGAGAAAAAGAAGTCTTTCGGTTTCGAAACACTGCTCCAATTAAGTTCCGGTTTTCGATAAAATTCGCTGTAAGTGTGCTACGCTTACGTAATTTTTAATATAGCTTTCAAATAATTATAGGAATGTTATTAGGTCCTTAAAATAATTATTTGGGCTATTATTATGAGTTATATTGAGTGTTATTAACGCTTATATAATAATAGTAATAGTCAGACTATTAATTTGCCGCGGTTATCGTTAGACTAAACCCTAGTGGTACTGGTACTAGGTTTTATCGAAGGAATATCGTTTTGAGAGTATCGAAGCGCTGTCCGAGTGCTGAGTCACCACCTTTCAGGTGAGTGCATAGTTACTTTCAGCTTACACATAGATATGAAGTATTTTATATAAATTACATGCTATGTGTGCATATTATCTGAATACTTGCTATCTATGTTGGATGAACGTTTTTATACATGTTTTCAATGATTTAAACTATATATGTATTTTATATCTACGAAAATGTTGGGGTGAAACATGGGTAGATGTAATAGATGATGTGTGATAAAATGATGAGAGGCCTCGATGTTGGTGTTGTTGATTCTGTCATCTAGCGGAGTATGGATGACGACCACGGACTCTTCTAGACAGTCTAGTGGAACACTAGAAGGCTCGCAACCTGTAGGTGTTTGTGAACGATGTGTTCACCGGTGTACTCCATCCCCCACATGGTTGCCTTTAGGACATTTATTGTTAAGGAATCCCCTTAGCAGTAGTGTCCATCCCGATGATGATCCTTAGGCTAGGTCCCTTATGATAGGTGTTTAGGGACGTAAAGTGAGGATAACGGGAACGGGTAATCGGGTTATTGTTGACTGATGAAATTAATAAACTTATTTATTGTGGGGTTGAAAACCCTATGTGCTCACCAGGCTCCCAAGCCTGACCCACTCAGTTTTATGTATTACAGGTAGTGGCGCTTGAGCATATATATGATGTTTGGACGAGGGATTACGGATATAGGCCTGTAGATATGAAATAATGTAGTAAGGCTTATATTGTACTGTTTATGCTTTTGATCTATACGAACATGACATCCCAAGTCTTTTTAATGAAATACATTTCTATGGAAATGCTTTTGATAAATCTTTATCATATTTTGTTTTGGGACAAATTCCGCAACACTTTTATTTAAAAATGTTACTCTGATTTTTAAACAAAGCATAAACAAAATCGGTCTTTTCTGGCCGTGATTTTGGGGATGTCACATCAGGGTTTTCCCATGTCGTGAGTGTAACACCATAAATTTTCAAACCAAAATTTTCATTTTAAACACATAATAAAACACGTCACATTTTCTCAAAAATCACAAGTATCAATTTATCAACACATAATTCAAATTGTTTATCACAAATCCAGGATCCTCCAAAAACATATCTCCAGCTATGACATCCCCATTTTACGGCCAGAAAAGACCGATTTTGTTTATGCTTTTTAATAAAAATCAGAGTAACTTCTTAAGAAAAGTATTGCGGAATTTGTTCCCAAAACAAAATATGATATAAATTTTATCAAAGCATTTCTTAAAGAAATGTACTTCCATTACATTACAAAAACTCGGGATGTCCATCATCGATACAGACCATAAGCATAAACTAAAAGAAATAAACGTCTTAGGCCATAAAACACTATCTGGCCTCAAATTCGTAATCTCTCGTCAAATCATCCAACTATGCTTTTGCCACTACCTGTAATACAAGAAACTGAGTGGGTTAGGCTGGGGAGCCTGGTGAGCATATAGGGTTTTCAACCCACAATAATAAGTTCATTATTTATTTTTATCAAATCACTAGCCCGATTACTCGTTCCCGTTATCCTTACTTTACGTCCCTAAAGCATCTATTATAAGGGACCTATCCTAAGGAATTTCATCGGGATGGGCACTACTGCTAAGGGAATTCCTCAGCCATATGTGTCCATAAGGCAACCATGGGGGGGTGGAGTACATCTTCAAAAACACCTACAGGTTGCGAGCCTGCTAGCGTTCCACCGGACTGCCTAGAAAAGTTCGTGGTTGTCATCTATACTCCGCTAGACGACTGGATCATCTTAAACATCGTAAACATCGAGGCCTCTCATCATTTTAACACACATCATCTATTTCATCTACCCATTGTTCTACCCAACATATTTGTAGATATAAAATACATATACAGTCCAGATCTGAAAAACAGTGTTTACATCTTTCATCCAGCATAACTTTCAAAGCATAAAATACATATACGGTCTAGATCTGAAGAAAAAGTTCAGATCTGAAGGAAAGAAGTTCAAATCTTTCATCCATCGTAGATCTCAAAGTATATAGTTTAGATCTGAAAAAAAAAGTTTAGATCTGAGATGAGAAAGTGTAGATCTGAATGAAAAAGTTTCAGATCTGAAAGAAAGAAGTTCAAATCTTTCATCCAACATAGATCTCAAAGTATATAGTTTAGATATGAAGAAAAAGTTTAGATCTGAGATGAGAAAGTGTAGATCTGAAGGAAAAAGTTTCAGATCTGAAAGAAAGAAGTATAGATCTTTTATCCAGCAAACATCTCAGGTCTACAAATAACATATATACACATATAGCACATAATTTATACTCCCTCCGTCCCAAATTGATAGTCAATTTTTGACTTTTGAAGTCTTTTTTCTTCAACTTTGACCTTAAATAGTTTTATTTGTGTTATATATTACTTGATAAAACTTATAAAAATGTACAAACATTTAAAATACAATCCATTGATATATTTTGCATCAAGTATTATCTATCAAAAACAAAAATATTTAATGTCAAAGTTGAAGAAAAAAGAGTTCAAAAGTCAAAAGTGGACTATCAATTTGGGACGAAGGTAGTATAAAATACTTCATATCTATGTGTAAGATGAAAGTGACTATACACTCACTTGATACAGAGTGATTTAGACAACACCTCACTTCTAAAAATAATCTTCTTTGACGAAACTAGGAAGTTTTTCTTGAAAATCGGGCTTCGTACGGGCAAAGTTTCAAACCGAAAAACTCTTTTTCTCGAAGACTCCGGGCTCTCCGAGGTTTTCTTCTATTGCTAGAAAGGTACATAGGCTTTGGGGGTGTTTGGGTGAGTTAGAGAGAGAAAGAAGTTAGAGAGAGAAGTGGAAATGTGTGAATTAGCCGGATCCCTTCGCAGCCTTTTATAGGCGCTCAACACCTTCGGACGATGCTGGGCGTAGCCTTTGGTTACGTTAGGCGTAACTCCGGATACGGTTGCCAGCTTCGCACCAGCTGGCTCGCACACCGAATGGGATAAGGATCGAGGTATGCTGAGCGTACCCAAACTCGGACGCGGTGCATAGGCGAGGGGTGGCGTGTCACTCATCCGAAGCGAGCCTTGACCATCATCAGACGGCCGAGATTCGGCCACGTCATCAACAGCTTCGCAAATCCGAGCTCTAACTTCAAAAATCCGTATCTTCCTCATACGAGCTTCGTTTTCGACGTTCTTTATATCCACACGTAGGCGGGAACGTACTCTACAACTTTTCTTTAGACTCCGTTGGCTAATTTTTACTTTATTTTAAAAGTTATATTATTAACAGGCCGGGACAGGATTGGTCCGTTAAGATCTCATAACTTCTTCATCCGACGTCCGTTTCCGTTTGTCTTTTTATCGTTACGCTACTATAAACGAGATCTTCGATTCTCGTTTAGGTTGTGTCGGCTAAAAACTGAACGATCTAATATTCGAACTTCGGGTTGTACGCCGTTAAGTCGAAACTTCAAAAAATCATAACTTCCTCATACAAAGTCAGATTTGGGCGTTCTTTTTATGGAATCTCTCGGTTTAATATATTCTATGACTTTTGTTTAGATCGGTAAGGCTAAAAGTCGTTTTATCATAAATTTACTATTTATGCTTACCGGTGTCGTGCCGTTTCCGTCACGAAACTTCGACGGGTCATAACTTCTTCGTTATAACTTGAATTTCGACGTTCTTTATATCCCCAGAATCCTTGTTTCAACTACTACAACTTTATGTAGAGATATCGGGTTTATCTCACACTTTAATTTTGACGCTTATTTTTATCCTTTATTTATTACACATTTATAAATAAGTAATAAGCACATAAATGCACGTAATCCACATAATACTCAAATATTTCATCCTTATTACTTCAAAAAGAGTTACAATAGTTGACCTAGACTATTACATCGTCTGAAAATGCTTAGCTCCGAAACGCGGACGTTACAATTCTCTCCTCTTAGGATGATTTCGTCCTCGGAATCATGCATCAACAAACAAATGTGGATAACGACTCATCATGTCACTCTTCATTTCCCAGGTGAGATTCGGCGCATTCGAATGTTTCCAACGGACTAGCACTAAATCGACCATCTTGCGTCGGAACTTCTTAGTGTTACGGTCAACAATTGCCTCGGGCTCTTCGATTAGCCTCTTATTCTCATCCATCCTTAACTCTGAGATTGGAATTATTTTGGGAACTTCTCCCGTGCACTTCCTTAAATAACACACATGGAATGTGTTATGAATACCATCTAGTTCTTCAGGTAATTTGTAAGCTTGGTTCCCAATCCTTTGAAGAACTTTGAACGGTCCAATAAACCGTGGACTCAAATTTCCTCATTTCCCAAATCTTATAAGTCCCTTCCATGGTGAGACTTTGAGCAAAACTGAATCCCAAACTTCGAACGTTATCGGTCGTCTTTTCTTGTCAGTATAGCTCTTTTGATGATCCTGAGCTGCTAACATCCTTTCCCTGATCACTTTCAGCTTTTCAACAGCCTGGGACTATCTCGGGCCCCATAAACTACTTTTCTTAGGCTTCAAGCCAACAAGACGGCGTACAAAACTTCTGTTCGTACAAGGCTTGATAAGGTGCCATCTTGATGCTCGAATGGTAACTATTGTTGTAGGAAAATTCTACCAGAGGTAAGTGTTCATCCCAGTTACCTTGGAACTCTAGGGTACACGCTCTTAGCATATCCTCCAACATTTGAATCGTTCTTTCGCTCTGGCCATCGGTTTGCGGATGATAAGCTGTACTTAAACACAATTTTGTACCCAATTCCTCTTGTAGACTCCTTCAAAACCTTGATGTGAAACGACTATGACGATATTATACAATCGTTAAAGGAACACCGTGAAGTCTTACCACCTCATTTACGTAAGCATTGACGAGCTTATCCATCGACCATCTTTCATTAGCTGCTATGAAGTGTGCACTCTTAGTGAACCGATCAACGACTACCCAAAGCATGTCGTGACCGTCCTTCATTATAGGCAGTTTAGTGACAAAATCCATGGTAATGTCTTCCCATTTACCCATAGGAACATGTAAAGGTTCTAAAATCCCATATGGTTTCTGATGTTGTGCCTTAACTTTCGCACATGTTACACACTCTGCCACATACTTCGCAAAGTCGAGCTTCATCGTCGGCCACCAGTAGTAGGGTTTTAGGTCCTTATATATTTTAGTGCTACCAGGATGAATCGAGTACATGGTCTTGTGCGCTTCTTCCCTCAGAAGATCTCTTATTCCTCCCATCTTAGGTATCCAAATCTGATCTTGGAATACCTTCAGTCCTTGACTGTTTGTACAAAACACTAACGTTTTGACCAAACGTTCTTTTTTCGGTCATTCTTCTCTGAAGCTTCTTCTTGAGCTTTCCTGATACTTTCCACAATCATCAATACAACTTCTTTTCTCAATGCTCTTGGCCTTTTTCTTTCAAGATTAACTTTTCGGCTTAAAGCATCAGCTATGACATTTGCTTTACCAGGGTGGTAAAGTATCTCGCAATCGTAATCCTTAAACAACTCTAGCTAGAGTCGTTGCCTCATATTCAACTCTTTTTTATCAAAGAGATACTAAAGACTCTTATGATCAGTGAAAAGCTTGCACTTCGTGTCGTAAAGATAATGTCTCCATATCTTTAGTGCAAATACTACCGCCGCCAACTCCAGATCATGAGTGTGGTAGTTCTTTTCGTGTTCTATCAATTGCCTCAATGTATATGCTATCACCTTATCCCTTTGGGTCAAAACGCAACCTAACCCAATTCCAGATGCATCGCTATAATCTACGAAGTCTTCAACTCCATTGGGCAGAGAAAGAATCGGTGCTTCACACAACTTCTTCTTTAACTTCTCGAACGATTCTTCGTGCTTCTCACTCCAAGTATAAGTAGCTCCTTTATGGGTTAAAGCCGTCAATGGAGAAGCTATCGAAGAAAAGCCTTGGATAAACCTTCGGTAATATCCCGCTAATCCCAGAAAGCTTCGGATCTCCGTAGGACTCTTTGGTCGCTTCCACTTCATCACAACTTCAATCTTCGCTGGGTCAACAATGATCCCTTCTTGGTTAACCACATGACCCAAGAATTGGACTTCTCAAATCCAAAAATCACATTTGGAGAACTTTGCATACAGCTTCTCCTTATTCAAAACTTCTAGCACCTCTTGAAGATGCTTGCCATACTCCTGCTCGCTTTTAGAGTAAACCAGAATGTCATCTATGAAAACTATTACGGATTTTATCGAGCAATGGTTTACAAACCCTGTTCATCAAATCCATGAATGTTGTTGGAGCATTGGTTAGTCCAAACGACATAACTAAGAATTCATAGTGAACATATGTTGTTTTGAAGGCGGTTTTCTCAATATCTTGTTCCCGTACCTTCAGCTGATGATATCCCGACCTAAGATCGATCTTGGAGAAATAACTCGAACCTTGTAGTTGATCGAAAAGGTCATCAATCCTCAGCAATGGGTACTTGTTCTTCACCATTTCCTTGTCCAACTCTATGTAATCTATGAACATCCTCATGCTTCCATCTTTCTTCTTCACAAATAACACCGGAGCTCCCCAGGGTGATGAACTAGGTTTAATGAAACCGTTTTCCAACAACTCCTGAAGTTGCGTTATAAGCTCCTTCATCTCCGTCGGTGCTAATCAGTGTGGTGCTTTTGCTATTGGTGTTGTTCCTGGTAACAAGTCTATTTGAAACTCCACTTGTCTATCAGGGGGCAATCTAGGAAGATCTTCGGGAAAGACTTCCAGATATTCACACACCATTGGTATATTTTGCATCTCCTTCTCTTTCTTAGCATCGATCACAAATGCCAAGTATGATGTGCATCCCTTGGACAAACATTTTTTGGCTTTCATTAGGGAAATGATTCCAGAATTTACTCTACATTTGTCCCTGTAGACCACAAATGACTCTTTCCCAGGCAGGTTCACTCTTACTATCTTCTTCTTACACATAATCTCAGCATCGTTGATATCGAAACCATTTAGTTCAATAGGCAACAGCTCCTAGTGGAATTCGTTTCTATTCAATTCGATGACAATATTCCTAATGCAATCCTAACAGGTATGAATTTGCCATTGGTAACTTCTACAACTAGAGCATCATCAAGTTTTTCTATAGGCAATGCTAGTCTTTCACCAAATTTATGTGATATAAAGGAGTAATTTGCTCCATAATCAAACAATATATGGCAGACAATCCATTTACAAGAGAGGTACTTGAAGCGACGTCCGCTGTTTCCTTCGCGGCTTCCAGGGTCATCTGGAAAGCTCTGGCTTTTGGTTTTGGTAGGACATTGGGCCTTGCTACCTCCTTCTTCTTCGGGAAATCCTTAGCGATGTCCCCTTATTCATTGCATCCGTAGCACACCCTCTTGTTGGATGTGCACTCGTTGATGTAATGCCCTATCCTTCCACACTTATAGCAAGTCACCTCCTCGCTACATTTCCCCGAGTGTTTCTTTTTACACTTTTCGCACCACTTTGCTTCGTCCAGATTTCTTTGAACCAGAATTGTTCTTCTTGTTAGATTTTGACAACCCATCAAACTTCCTCTTTTCGCCAACCTCAACCTTGCTAGCGGCTCTTCCCTTGATCATTTCCTCAACAAACTTGGCAGCCCAGATAGCTGCCTCCAGATTAGGTGCCTGGCGGACTGGCACAGCATACTCCCATGGAAGTCCCTTTGCATACTTATCAACTTTTGTCAGCTCGTCTGGAATGATGCACAATGCAAACTCCATTTTGTCAGTGAAGGCATTGGTGTATTCACCAATGGACATGCTTCCCTTCTTCAATGTCAGGAACTGGTTCTCTAGCTCAAGCATATTTTGGGCTGAGCAGTACTTACGCTTGAAGTGTACCAAAAATTCTGCCCAAGTCAACTGCAGTGGCTCATTGGGGCTTAGGGTCTTCCCCAGAGTGTTCCACTAGCGAACAACGCCACCTCTGAACTGACGCACTACAAATGTGGTTTGTAGCTTGCCTTTGCAACCACATGTTATGAAAGCCAATTCCATCTCCAATATCCAGTCCATGACTCCAATTGGATCCTCCTTCCCCGTGAAAGTTGATGGCTTACAGGTTGTGAAGTCCTTATACTTGCATTCGTTCCTCTCGACTCCTTCATCACGGTTGTTCCTCCTAATCACCGGGGGTTCCACCTAACTGACAGTGCGACTGTTATTCCCTTCTTCAGACTTCCCGTCATTCAGTTCTGGTTGCTCAAAAGGCATCGAAGGTTCACTTCTGTTATTCAGCAACATTTGTCTCATTTCTTCCCTTTGTTCAGTCATCATTTCCCGAATCATGGCTTGTACTCCGGCCATAGTGACTGGCTCGGGCGCAACTTCTACGATTGGCACTTGCTCAATCCCTTGGGGTCGAGGCTGCCTGTTTCCATTTGTGTTTCCAGCTCCACTTCGGGTTCTTGCCATTGCGATCTATGCACCAAATTAGGTGAATTTAGATCTTTATTCATGATAGACGTTTACATTCTCATTATCACTCCAAAACGTTACATGCTAGTTTTAATGTCGTACTCGTACGCTTAGAATCCTAAACACATAAGGTTTCCGGATCCCGGTCGGCAATAGACCATAGATCCGAACAAATAATAGCATACAGGGCAAACATAAAGCATTTAGCACATAAAAGTATTTTAGGCACCTTTCCTAAAATAAACTAGTGCTCGTGTCTAAAATATGGAAGACACTCATCTCACTATCATCGCTTAGCATTCTAAGTTTAAGTCTAGAAATCCTACAAATTCCTAGTTTGCTTAAACTAATGCTCTGATACCAACTGTGACATCCCTATTTTTACGGCCATAAAAGACCGATTTTGTTTATGCTTTTTAATAAAAATCAGAGTAACTTCTTAAGAAAAGTATTGCAGAATTTGTTCCCAAAAGAAAATATGATATAAATTTTATCAAAGCATTTCTTATAGAAATGTACTTCCATTACATTACAAAAACTCGGGATGTACATCATCGATACATACCATAAGCATAAACAAAAAGAAATAAACGTCTTAGGCCACAAAACACTATATGGCCTCAAATCCGTAATCTCTCATCAAATCATCCAACTATGCTTTTGCCACTACCTGTAATACAAGAAACTAAGTGGGTCAAGCTGGGGAGCTTGGTGAGCATATAGGGTTTTCAACCCATAATAATAAGTTCATTATTTATTTTCATCAAATCACTAGCCCGATTACCCGTTCCCGTTATCCTCACTTTACGTCCCTAAAGCATCTATTATAAGGGACCTATCCTAAGGAATTTCATCGGGATGGGCACTACTGCTAAGGGGATTCCTCAGCCATATGTGTCCGTAAGGCAACCATGGGGGGATGGAGTACATCTTCAAAAACACCTACAGGTTGCGAGCCTGCTAGCGTTCCACCGGACTGCCTAGAAAAGTTCGTGGTTGTCATCTATACTCCGCTAGACGACTGGATCATCTTAAACATCGTAAACATCGAGGCCTCTCATCATTTTAACACACATCATCTATTTCATCTACCCATTGTTCTACCCAACATATTTGTAGATATAAAATACATACACAATCCAGATCTGAAAAACAGTGTTTACATCTTTCATCCAGCATAACTTTCAAAGCATAAAATACATATACGGTCTAGATCTGAAGAAAAAGTTCAGACCTGAAGGAAAGAAGTTCAAATCAGTCATCCATCATAGATCTCAAAGTATACAGTTTAGATCTGAAGAAAAAGTTTAGATCTGAGATGAGAAAGTGTAGATCTGAATGAAAAAGTTTCAGATCTGAAAGAAAGAAGTTCAAATCTTTCATCCAACATAGATATCAAAGTATATAGTTTAGATATGAAGACAAATTTTAGATCTGAGATGAGAAAGTGTAGATATGAAGGAAAAAGTTTTAGATCTGAAAGAAAGGAGTATAGATCTTTCATCCAGCAAACATCTCAGGAAAACAGATAACATATATACACACACATAGCACATAATTTATATAAAATACTTCATATCTATGTGTAAGAGGATAGTGACTATACACTCACGTGATACGGAGTGATTCAGACAACACCTCACTTCTAAAAATAATCTTCTTTGACGAAACTGGGAAGTTTTCTTGAAAATCAGGCTTCGTGCGGGCAAAGTTTCAAATTGAAAAACTCTTTTTCTCAGAGACTCCGGGCTCTCCGAGGTTTTCTTCTATTGATAGAAAGGTACCTAGGCGTTGGGGTGTTTGGGTGAGTTAGAGAGAGAAGTGGAAATGTGTAACGTCCCAAAAAATCTGTACCGGAAATTTTTCTTTAAATCATTACAAAACCATGTTTATAAAAACATATCATAAAGCATAACATAATTCAGAGTATTAATTACAAAACATAATTTCATTATCAGAGTAAAACATCTCAGGCTGACTAATCAATGGTGTGTGCTATGCGATCACCCCGAGCTCTTCCCTCCACTACCGGAAGTACCAGTAACCAAAACTGAAAACCGTAAGCACGAAGCTTAGTGAGTTCCCCAACCTACCACATACCCTGCATAAACACTTACATCACATACTGGGCCACGCCCGCTATTTTGGGCCTCGCCCCCTACCTCGGGCCCCGGCCGCTACAACGGCCCCGCCGCTCCAGGCCCCTCCTGGCTTCGAGCCCTGCTCGGAATACAGATCTGTTTCACTTAAGCCTCGCCTGTCACTGGACCTCGCCCGCTAACATATAGTAACACATAAAACATATCGCAACGCATAAGCTAAACATGTACTAATGACTCCTGTCCTAAGGCCTCGCCTATCTTGGGCCTTGCCCTTGTCCTGTCATGGAACCCCGTCCACGCTCCTACTGATAGTGAGATATGGGCCCGACCCACACTCACTCCTTCCCTCGCTTGGGCCTCGCCCCTGATCTGCTGCTAATAAGATGTGGAACACCGTCCACACTCTGCTATTGGTGAGATACGGGACCTCGCCCACACTCACCTCCCTACCAGGCATATACAAGTATCATACATACAACAAGTATACCCTATCATGAAAACCATTCCTTGGGAACCCGACTGCTATCAATGGACCTTGGTCCTAAATATCATCTTGACATACAGTGCCTAGGGCTAACTCTTGAGTCTTCCTACTCATATCTACATGGGTCGGCATTGTGGCCTTAGACCCATTAACACAAAGGGAAACTCACTTGCACTGCTGAACTTGCCGATAACTCTCTTGCTGCTGACCGGTAATTCTCCGAACCGCTGCTCCACTAGCTCCCTGAGCTACCAATATCAATATACATATCACTTAGTTCCAAACTGAATTCTAGAAACCAAACGAAGTCAACTCTGGTCAAAGTCAATCTTCCTAACTGACCCTACTCGTCGAGTCAACCCGTTGACTCGTCGAGTCCTTATACTCAGAAACTCACACAATATGCCTCAACTTGCCGAGTGACCCCGAGACTCATCGAGTTCAACGATATCCGAGTCCCATCCTGCCCAACTCACTAAGTCACCACTCAACTCACCGATCTAAGTCTTAACCAGAAAAGGTTTAGGTTCTGCGATCCGACTCGTCGAGTCCAAGAATAGACTCGCCGAGTCAATGGCAATATTCAACAGACTCGTCGAGTTGTTCTTCCAACTCGTCGAGTCCTTGTCTATCTTCATCCAACTCTCCGAGTCCACCCATGTGACTCGCCGAGTAGCTTCAGTTCTTGATCCATGCAGTGGCTTTTCGAGCCATGCAGGGACTCCAACTCATAGATCCACCCTTCCTAAGTCTATTCCTCGCGTAAAGTTGCATACTTTACGTGAAACCAAAGAGATATGGGCTTAAAACACTCTGGGGCTAGGTTTTGTGACCAAGGGGCTTCACCAACAACTTATTGGCATAGACTTTATGGCTTTCTGGATCCTTAATAGCCTAGATCTGAGGTAGCAACCTCAGATCTACTCCAAACTCGAAATAAACCTTCTCCATACCCAAAAATGCCCAACTCTCAACCATAAGATAGATCTAACTGCAATAAGGCCAGCTTATTACCTCAAGGGATCTGAAAAGTCACACCAACTCTGGATCTAAAGCCAATCCTTGAATCATCAAAGGTCCCCTTCCTCTTTCTTCCTTCAAATCACTCAAAATGGCAAGAAAGCTTGAATGTGCTAAAATGGAGGCTTAGGGTTTCGTGTTCTGGCTAAGAGAGGCTACAGAGAACCATAAGGGAGAGAATGAGATGTTTATATAGTGCACAAAGTCCCGGATTTAGGGTTTTCCTCTTTAGACCGAACTCACCGAGTCCTCTTGCCGACTTGTCGAGTCGGTTACTTACTCTACGACCCGGATCTCGCTCGGACTCGTCGAGTTGACCCCCTTGACTTAAAGTTTTCTTCTCCTTTCTTGGTCTTTCTGATTATGGGTGTTACAACTCTCCCCCACTTAAACTAAACTTCGTCCTCGAATTTTCTCTATGGCCAATCGCCCTACAATCTGCTTCCAACACTCTGATTGGTAGACATAACACCCGCTGACCACCTTTGCTGGCCTTCCGCCCGGTCATTCTGAATAACATTAATCCTTGCGGATAATATTCTCGGGTTTACCCTAACCCTGACTATCCTGGAAACACAACTTACTCAACTGCCAATCCTTCTGTCACTCCCCGAGGCAACGTTCCATAACCAACTACTTCCTTTGTCACTGTGAAGGTCCTATCCTTCACCAAATCCATTACTCCCGCTACTTCTAGTACGGGTCATTACCGCCAGTATCCACTGGACACTTCTCACCACTATAACTTAATGTTGAGCACCCTTCTCAGCGAATGGTGTAGATAATCCTTCGAGTAAAATATTCATCCCTGCAACGGTTAGACTCAGACAAGAGCTGCGCAACAGGGTCAAACCCTTCCCTCTGAGATTATCCAACCTGCTGTGATGTGCATAGCACCCCTCGATCAACTAACTGTATTCAACCATGGTCCGCTTACCATCACTGCCACTTCCTGAAAATTCTGATGTCCCTTATCCGCCTTCCGGATGAACCGAGACCACCCTGGTCCTTACTGATCTTATAAATATCTGGTTTACCAGCTCCCACCGGTCGCTAGTCCCAACACAAACTTCTAGTCGCTCCCGGCGACTTCCGAGGAAACTTAGGCTCCTTAATATTGCCCCCTCTACTCTGCCACTCTGGCGCTACAAGTCCTGGGATCCTTAATCCCCAAACTTGACCCTAAGGTCCTTACCAGGTCCCACACGTGGTACTAAAACTCACGGGTCTCACCCGGCTATACTACTGAGCAACCCTGCTGTCAAGTCTCACCTATACTGCTACTCACATACGGGCCTTGCCCACGGGTCTCACCTGGCTATACAGGCTAACTCCATACTATTCTCATCTACTATCCATTCCTGATCCCCACCTTGATCACTTAGGAGATAAGGGCCTCGCCCATAATCTGCTAACTAGGAGATACGGGCCTCCACCCACACTCCGCTAACTAAGCTTCTAGGGAATGCTACAGCTTACCCGTAGTCTTACAACACTTTCCATATTCACTGGCTGCTGACGAAAAATGTCGCGGCTCTCCCGCCGCTCTACCATGCTCTACCTGTTGTCTCTGCCACTAATTGCAAACACAAAAGCATCCCATGTTAACCGTTCTCAAAATCCCCCTTCCAACTTTCTCGAGTCCTACTAGCGACCCTCCAACCAGAATTCCCAACCAGCTACTAACCATCTCGGTTACATGAACTAACTGTTGGGAAGTTCCTTAAACTCCTAACGCTAAACTCCTCAATCCATCAATCGTTGTGCTACTTCTTTTCCTTCTCAGAGGTCATGTACTCATTCTGGATCTGCGTGCTCTTACCCTCAAACACTCGGAGGGTTCTCCCCCACTTGGTCCTTCCTACCTCACCGCTCAATGCTCGAGAAGAATTCCCAATCTTCTCTGCTATACCGCAATCAATCCGCTAAAGAACCAAGCTTGCCATAGCTAGGTATCTATCTAATCCATCACTCAATAACACCTTCCTGAATCCAGCAGGTCACTACTGAGTCCCACATAAGCATGCTATAGTTACTGCATCCAAAGTAACCCACTTCCATAGGGCACGACCCCTAACTACCGTTTTAATACCCAAGGTATGCAGATGGCATATAACTTAATCACAAGCAAGCCACACAATTATAAAATACTTATACCAATAATGATGCAAAACCTTCACAATATAATCACGAACAAAGTTAACAGAGAAACGAAAGACACACACCTGCTACGTCTGACGTTGCTCGTGCCTCCAAGGTAGTCATCTGAAAAGCCCTGCCTCCTACCGCATACGCCTCTACTTGGCCCTAACGGCCATCTGTGATCCTCAGAGTTGCAGGGGCAAGTGCTATCACCCGTCCTGCCGAAAACAAACAGGGGCACTAGGCCTTCTTGTGGCCCCGCTGACTGCAGTGAAAACATATCAGATCCAATCCCTGTGTGGAGGTAGCAGTACAATCCCTGCTAAGATGACCAGTCGGACCGCACTTGAAGCAGCCTGAATCTCCACCACTACCACTCCTACACGCACCCTCGTGCGTCCTGCCGCACCTCCCGTATTGGTCGCGACTCTGGTACTCCCTCGATCTCAAATCTGACCCTTTAGGCCTTTTGCCCGAACCTGTGGCTACCTGACCCTCATCCGACTTCCTCTTCCGGATCTATTCCAAATCAATCTCCCTTTCTCTAGCCCAAGAAATCATATCTTCCCGAGTCTTACAGCCGGACCTGCTCATGAACTCCCTGATGTCAGCCCTCAACATCTCGTGATATCGGGCCTTCTTCATCTCCTCGTCCACGACATACTGCGGAACAAGAAGAGCCCTATCCCTGAACTTGGCAGTGATCTTTGACACAGTCTTAGTAGTCTGCGTCAAATCCTGAAACTCCCATGCCATGTATTGCACCTCAATAATCGGCGAAAACTCAGCCCTGAACCTGGCCGAGAAATCGCTCCAGGTCATCGCGTCTAACGCGACATCATCACCAATGGCGTGACCAACCTCCTCCCATCAATTCCTCGCTCTGTCCTTCAGAAGACAGGAGGCGAGTCTGACCTTGTCCCCCTCGGGACACCGACTCGTACGGAATGCGTTGGCAACATCGGCCAACCACCTGCTGCTAGTGATGGGGTCCCTAGCCCCGTGATAATCTGGCGCTCCGCAAGCTCTAAACTCTCAGAATGTCATAGTACGCGCTCCCATCAAAGCCATTATCTCGGTACGAAAGGCTCCCAGCCTCTCATCCAATATCTCCAGTATACCCTCCTTGACCATGCCAAAGATCACATGAGTCTGGTCTAAGATATTGCGTGTAACCTCAGATGATATTAACTCTCTTATCTGCTCCTCGAGCTGCTCGGACCCTGAACCCGAGCCTGATCCCTCTCCGGCGTCTGATCCGCCCACGGGTCTCTCTCGCAATGTCACCATGCTGAAAACATAATACAATAACTATCTGAATACTCATCACTACCGAGGGATCAAACACACACACTACAAGTTCCCGGTCTCATCTCGGCCTTTCTCGAATCGAGTACGGATCCTCTGCTTTCAGTAGTACGGGCCCATACTACCTTCCACATCTATCCGTACTTTCCTCAAGATCTGCTTCGACTCCAACAGGTCCCTTTCTCTACTACTACAGCTCCAAGCACTATCTCATCCTAGGCTTACCCTAGGGAAACCACTGACTCAACTCAAACCAGTCCTCAGCTACTGAAGGCCTCCTTGTGATGCCATTTAGCCATCACCTGAATACCATCACATGTGACGAGGCTCAGATAATCCTTCGAGTAAAAGACTCATCCCTACAACGGTTGGACTCAGACAAGAGCTGCGCAATAGGGCCAAATCTAGTACTTTGAGATTATTCAACCCGGATCACATGTGAGGTGACGTACTCACCTAATGGCTGACTCCCATCACTCAGAATCCCACGATGCACAAAACAAGCAGCATTCGGAAAATGAAAAAAAATCTAACCATAACATACTCAAGCAATCACAATCTCATATCAAGAATCTACTATAGCATGCGACATAAGCTCATAAACTCAAGCATAACCTAAACAGGCTATCCTACTACTGTCTAACCAGTACTATCAAGTAGCTCAAAAGCACATATAACAGGCACATAAGGCATCCTCCCTAGATCCTTAGTCCTAATCTAGCATGTTGTTCTACTAACTGATAATCATAACATAAACTTGTATGGGTATTTTGGGGTACTTACTTGAGCTCGGCTGATTGCATGCACCACACCCTTTTCTCTTATCAAAATTCTTTTCATTCTGAATTCGTTTTGCTTTTCTAAAACTGTTTTCTTTCTCAAAACTCTTTTTACAAATTTGTATTTTTTGAAAGCTTCCATACCAATCCCTTAGTTGGAGTTCAGACACACCCGAGGGTATGTCTGAATCCCTAAAACCAAGGCTCTGATACCAACTTGTAACGTCCCAAAAATCCGTACCATAAATTTTTCTTTAAATCATTACAAAACCATGTTTATAAAAACATATCATAAAGCATAACATAATTCAGAGTATTAATTCCAAAACATAATTTCATTATTAGAGTAAAACATCCTAGGCTGACTAATCAATGGTGTGTGCCATGCGATTACCCCGAGCTCTTCCCTCCACTACCAGAAGTACATGAAACCAAAACTGAAAACCGTAAGCATGAAGCTTAGTGAGTTCCCCAACCTACCACATACCCTGCGTAAACACATACAACACATACTGGGCCACGCCCGCTACAATGGCCCCGCCGCTCCAGGCCCCGCCTGGCTTCGAGCCCTGCTCGGAATACAGATCTGTTTCACTTAGGCCTCGCCTGTCACTGGACCTCGCCCGCTAACATATACTAACACATAAACATATCGCAACATATAAACTAAACATGTACTAATAAATCCTGTCCTAAGGCCTCGCCTATCTTGGGCCTCGCCCTTGTCCTGTCATGGAACCCCATCCACGCTCCTATTGATAGTGAGATACGGGCCCAGCCCACACTCACTCATTCCCTCGCTTGGGCCTCGCCCCTGATCTGTTGCTAATGAGATGTGGAACACCGTCCACACTCTGCTGTTGGTGAGATATGGGACCTCGCCCATACTCACCTCCCTACCAAGCACATACAAGTATCATACAGACAAAAAGTATACCCTATCATGCAAACCATTCCTTGGGCACCCACCCACTATCAAATGGACCTTGGTCCTAAATATCATCCTGACATATAGTGCCTAGGGCTAACCCCTGAGTCTTCCTACTCATATCTACATGGGCCGGCATTGTGGCCTTAGACCCATTCACACAAAGGGAAACTCACCTGCACTGCTGAACTTGCTGATAACTCTCTTGCTGCTGACCAGCAATTCTCCGAACCGCTGCTCCACTAGCTCCCCGAGCTACCAATATCAATATACATATCACTTACTTCCAAACTGAATTCTAGAAACCAAACTAAGTCAACTCTGTTCAAAGTCAATCTTCCTGACTGACCCTACTCGTCGAGTCAACCCGTTGACTCGTCGAGTCCTTATACTCAGAAACTCACACAATACGCCTCAACTCGCCGAGTCACCCCGAGACTCGTCGAGTTCAACGATCTCTGAGTCCCATCCTGCCCAACTCACTGAGTCACCACTTAACTCACCGATCTAAGTCTTAACTAGAAAAGGTTGAGGTTCTGCGATCCGACTCGTCGAGTCCATGGCAATATTCAACAGACTCGTCGAGTTGTTCTTCCAACTCGTCGAGTCCCTATCTATTTTCATCCAACTCGTCGAGTCCACCCATGTGACTCGCCGAGTAGCTTCAGTTCTTAATCCATACAGTGGCTTTTCGATCCATGCAGGGGCTCTAACTCATAGATCCACCCTTCCCAAGTCTATTCCTCAAGTAAAGTTGCAAACTTTACGTGAAACCAAAGAGATATGGGCTTAAAACACTATAGGGATATGTTTTGTGACCAAGGGGCTTCACCAACAACTTATTGAGTTATTGGCATAGACTTTATGGCTTTTTGGATCCTTAATAGCCTAGATCTGAGGTAGCAACCTCAGATCTACTCCAAACTCGAAATAAACCTCCTCCATACCCAAAAATGCCCAAATCTCAACCATAAGATAGATCTAACTGCAATAAGGTCAGCTTATTACCTCAAGGGATCTGAAAAGTCACACTAACTCTGGATCTATAGCCAATCCTTGAATCACCAAAGGTTCCCTTCCTCCTTCTTCCTTCAAATCACTCAAAATGGCAAGAAAGCTTGAATGTGCTAAAACAGAGGCTTAGGGTTTCGTGTTCTGGCTAAGGGAGGCTACAGAGAACGTTAAGGGAGAGAATGAGATGTTTATATAGTGCACAAAGTCCCGGATTTAGGGTTTTCCTCTTCAGACCGAACTCGCTGAGTCCGCTTGCCGACTCGTCGAGTCGGTTACTTACTCTACGACCCGGATCCCGCTCGGACTCGTCGAGTTCCACCCTGGACTCGACGAGTTGACCCCCTTGACTTAGGGTTTTCTTCTCCTTTCTTGGTCTTTCTGATTATGGGTGTTACAAAATGTGTGAATTAGTCGGATCCCTTTGCAGCCTTTTATAGGCTCTCAACACCTTCGGACTACGCTGGGCGTAGCCTTTGGTTACGCTGGGTGTAACTCCGGATAGGGTTGCCAGCTTCGCACCAGCTGGCTCGCACATCAGATGGGATAAGGATCGAGGTACGCTAGGCGTACCCAAACTCGGACGCGGGGCGTAGGTGAGGGGTGGTGTTTCACTCATCCGAAGCGAGCTTTGATCATCATCAGACGGCCGAGATTCGGCCATGTCATCAACAGCTTCACAAATCCGAGCTCTAATTTCAAAATTTTGTATCTTCCTCATAAGAGCTCCGTTTTCGACATTATTTATATTCACACGTAGGTGGGAACGTACTCTACAACTTTTGTTTAGACTCCATCGGCTAATTTTGACTTTATTTTAAAAGTTATATTATTAACAGGCCGGGACATGATTGGTCCGTTAAGATCTCATAACTTCTTCATCCGACGTCCGTTTTCGTCTGTCTTTTTATCGTTACGCTACTACTAATGAGATCTTTGATTCTCGTTTAGGTTGTGTCGGCTAAAAACTGCGCGATCTAATATTCGAAATTCGAGTTGTACGCCGCTAAGTGGAAACTTCGAAAAATCATAACTTCCTCATACGAAGTCAGATTTGGGCGTTCTTTTTATGGACGCTCTCGGTATAACATTTTCTATGCCTTTTGTTTAGATCGGTAAGTCTAAAATTCTTTTCATCGTAAATTTACTATTTACGCTTCCCAGTATCGTGCCAGTTCCGTCGCGAAACTTCGACGGATCATAACTTCTTCGTTATAACTCGGATTTCGGCGTTATTTATATCCCCAGAATCCTTGTTTCGACTACTAAAAATTTATCTAGAGATATCAGGTTTATCTCACA
The DNA here is from genome assembly GCF_051521515.1 of Lactuca serriola. Lineage (NCBI taxonomy): Eukaryota > Viridiplantae > Streptophyta > Magnoliopsida > Asterales > Asteraceae > Lactuca > Lactuca serriola. The sequence goes on from NC_136413.1 coordinate 14,960,143, forward strand.
CTTTAATTTTGACGCTTATTTTTATCCTTTATTTATTACACATTTATAAATAAGTAATAAGCACATAAATTCACATAATTCACATGATACCCAAATATTTCATCTTTATTACTTCAAAAAGAGTTACAATAGTTGACCTAGACTATTACATCATCTGAAAATGCTTAGCTCCGAAACGCGGGCGTTACACCAGCGCAGATGTGTGTACAATCAAGCCGGTGCCTTCCTGCGATCCTGAGAAGTACCTGAAACACATAACACGTAACACGGTAAGCATAAAGCTTAGCGAGTTCCCCAAAATACCACACACATCACATTAGCCACTCGAGGCTAACCCAATACGACCCTCCAGTCAATGTGTCTCAGTGGAGACCCTTCGGTCTCACAACTTGGGTGGATTCTACGGTCCTAACTCAATAAGCACGCACATGAGTATGTTGAGCTTAAACTCGTGTACGCCCCGCGTACTCATTTGCCACATTTGTCTCTATAGAGGATAAACTTGACAAGTACCAAAAGAACAAGGGTTTATAAGGTAAAACTGGACTTGGGATGTTATAATTCTCCCCCACTAGAATCAGACTTCGCCCTCGAAGTCAGGATCCGAAAATAACTTTGGATACTGCTCGCGCATCTCGGACTCCAACTCTTAAGTTCACTCGAACCCCTTCCGATGTTGCCACTATACCTGAACCAGAGGCACCTCCTTGTTCCTCAAAGCCTTCACCTTCCGATCCAGAATCGCAATCGGTCTCTCAATATAATTCAGGCTCGCATCAACCTGAATGTACTCTAATGCTACCACTGCTGTCTCATCGGCTACACACTTCCTCAACTGGGACACGTGGAAGGTGTTATGAATCTGGCTCAACTCTGCTGGTAGATCTAACCGGTAGGCTACCCTACCCACTCTGGCGATCACTCTGAAAAGGACCAATGTATCGGGGCCCTAGCTTTCCCCGTTTCCTGAATCGGATCACCCCTTTCCATGGGGATAAATTCAGGAGGACAAAATCTCCAACCTGAAACTCTAGTTCGGATCGTCGCCTGTCTGCATAACTCTTATGGCGACTCTGGCCCGTCAGTAACCTCTGTCTGACCTGCTGAATCTGCTTAGTCGTCTTCAACACAATCCCAGTGCCGCCCATCACTCTTTGCCCTACTTCTCCCCAACAAATGGGAGTCTGACACCTCCTCCCGTATAGAAGCTTAAAGGGAGGCATACTAATGTTGGAATGGTGGCTGTTGTTGTAAGAAAACTCAGCCAAGGGCAAATAAGTGTCCCAAATTTCTCCGAAGTCCATCACACATGCTCGCAGCATATCCTCAAGTGTCTAAATCGTCTGCTCGCTCTGCCCGTCTGTCTGCGGATGGTATGTGGTACTAAAATGCAGATGTGTGCCAAACTCCTCATGTAATTTCTTCAATAACCTGGAAGTAAAACGCACGTCTCGATCTGACACTATCGAGATTGGCACTCCATGCTGTGCTACCACCTCTCCAACATAAATCTTAGCCAGTCTCTCTGCATAAGAGCTCTTACTGATAGCGAGGAAGTGAGCACTCTTCGTCAACCGTTCCACAATCACCCATATCGCGTCAACCCCACACGTAGTTCTTGGTAACTTGGTGATAAAGTCCATAGAAATCTGTTCCTACTTCCACCGGGGAATCTTTAAAGGCTGCAAAGGACCGTGTATACGTTGGTGCTCCGCCTTAACCCGACGACAGGTCAAGCACCTCTCTATAACCCATGCCACATCCCTCTTCATACAGGGCCACCAATAGTCTCTCTTCAGGTCCAAATACATCTTAGTGACCCAGGGTGGATCGAGAATCTCGATCTATGCGCCTCTTCCATCAATACCCGATGAGCTCCACCTGTATAGGGCACCCAAATCCGCCCATGGAAGGTCATAAGCCCACGAATGTCCATCACAAACTCAGAAACCTGCCTAATCACACGCTCTCTCTTGCGGTTCGCCGATCTCACAGCCTTCACCTGAGCCTCTGGGATGGTATCTAAGATTGGAGTCATCACCGTCATCCTCATACACATATCCCGGATCGGGGTGCTCTCGTCTCTCTGACTCAAGGCATAGGCTACCACACTATCCTAGCCTGGGTGATATAATATTTCACAGCCGTAGTCTTTCACTACATCCAACCATCTCCTCTGTCTCATATTCAGGTTGGGCTGATCCATCAGGTACTTCAGGTTCTTATGATCTGTGTATATGGTACACCGAACACCATAAAGATAGTGACGCCAAATCTTGAGGGCGGACACCACCGCCCCTAACTCCAAATCATGGGTGGGATACCTCGTCTCATGAGGCTTCAGCTACCTCGATGCATAAGCTATCACGTGACCCCTCTGCATCAACACTACAACCATCCCTGAAATAGACGCATCCGAATAGACCACGAAGTCCTCCACTCCCTCTGGAAGGGCTAACATCGGAGCTTCGCACAATCTCTGGTGAAGAGTCTTGAATGATGCCTGTTGTTCAGGCCCCCAAACAAAAGTAACGCCCTTTCAGGTCAATCTGGTGAGAGGAACCGCAATCTTGGAGAAATCCTTGATAAATCTCCGATAGTAGCCGGCCAATCCCAGAAAACTCCTGGTCTCGGATGGGGATCTCGACACCTCCCATCACATAACTGCCTCAATCTTGACCGGATCGACCAATATCCCATTCTGATTAACGAGGTGTCCCAGGAACTGGACCTCTCGTAACCAGAAAGCACACTTGGAGAATTTGGCATACAGTCTCTCCGACCTCAATATCCCAAGAACCTCCTGCAGATGCTCCTCATACTGCTCTTTGGACCTCGAATACACCAAGATGTCATTGATGAACACGATTACCGACCGGTCCAACATAGGCCTGCACACCCGGTTCACGAGATCCATGAATGTTGTCGGTCGTTGGTGAGCCCAAAAGGCATCACCACAAACTCGTAATGCCCATAATGAGTTCTAAAGACTGTCTTCTGAATATCCTCCTCGCATACTCTCATCTGGTGATATCCAGATCTTAAATCAATATTGGAAAACCAAGATGCCCCCTGCAACTGATCGAATAAATCGTCGATCCTCGGAAGTGGATAACGGTTCTTGACCGTCAGCTTGTTCAACCCTCGGTAATCAACACACATCCGGTGTGAACCATCCTTTTTCTTGACAAAAAGGATTGGCGCTCCCCATGGTGAGCTACTCGGTTTGATAAAACCCTTCCCCAACAGCACCTAGAGTTGTGAGGATAACTCCTGCATCTCTAGTGGTGCATGGCGATAAGGTGCCTTGGCAATAGGCGTCGCGCTCGGAACTCCACCCGCCTCTCGCGAGGCACACCCGACAACTCCTGGGGAAAACATCAGGAAACTCACACACTATCATAACCTCGACGATAGAACTCGGCCTCTCAGTGGCAACCCGCGTATCCATCACACACGCCAAAAAGCCCACACAACCATGTTGTAGACTCTGCCTCGCCGTGGCAACAGAGTAGAAAGCTGACCCTGATCTGGTACCCTCGCCATACACTGTATGCACTCCCCCACTAGGGTCTCGTATAGTCACCAACTGACGCTCGCAGTCAATCACTGCTCCAAAACGGATCAACCAATCCATATACACAATGACACAGACATCACCTATCGTAATCGGTACCAGATCAATCGGAAACTCGACACCAAAAATCTCCAGCACACATCCTCGGAATACATCAGCAGCAAAAACCGCATGCTCATCAGCTATAGAAACCCTCAGAGGTCGACTCAACACCTCACGTCGGAAACTGATGTGACGACTAAAAGCTAAATACATGAAGGATCGATTCGCACTCGAGTCAAATAACACTAAGGCAGGTACAGAACTCTCAAGAAGTGTACCTAAATATGGCACAACATAAGCACAATAAATCTCAAAATAAATAAATAAGGAAATACGTACCAGCCATGACATCAGGTGTTGCGCGGACCTCCTACACTGTCAGTTGAAAAGCTCTCCCACGAGCTCTCGGAGCCTCGACCTTCTCTGGCCGACTATCAATTGCATGCAAAGCAGCAGGAGTGGAGCCCTGGGTTGATCCCCAAACAAGGTAAGGGCACTCAGCCTTCCGATGGTCGGTCTGATTGCAGTGAAAACAGACTGCAAATTCCTTGGGGCAATCCTTCGCCATATGCCCCTCTTTGCCACATTTGTAGCAAATCCCTGTCGGTCAAGATCCCTCATGATTCTTGTTGCACTTGCCACAAGTGCGGCCCTTCTAGCCTCCTGATCTCAAATCAGCAGTCTTAGCCCGCTTCGCTGCCGGCTGCGACTGTGCCGGCCTCCGATCTCTCCCCTAAGACTGTGCCTCCTCCCTGGCCTAAGTCTTCAACTCGATCTCCCACCTCCTAGCATTTGCCTGAAGCTCGACAAATGTCCGATAAGATGAGTTGCCACGAACTCTCGAATATCCCTCCTCAGAATGCTCAAATACCAACTCATGCATGCCTGCTTAGTAGACACATGCTCAGGGCAAAACAACGCCCTCTCGTGATGTAACGACCCAATTTTCACGTCCAAAAATTTCGTTATAAAACATTACATGAAAGCATTAATAGTTAAAACATTGTTTGATTAAACCATTTCACATCGAAAACCAAATTGAAAACCACAACATTCGATCAATCAAATATCAGAGTATCAATCCCAGAATAAACTCGTAACTGCGGAAACAAGAGGGTGTGTGTGTGTGTGACATGCTGCTACCACGCCGGCTCCTTTCCCCTAGATGAGGAGGTACCTGAAACCAAAACTGAAAACCGTAAGCACGAAGCTTAGTGAGTTCCCCCACTGTACCACATACCATATAATCTCATAACATACACATATTGTCAGGCATATCTGGGTGCCCGACCTACCCCTTCGGCTCTCTCGACCGGATATTGCCTAGCATATCTGGGTGTTGGCCTCCCCTTTGGTCCTCTCGACCGGATGCTGGGGAACTATTCCTCCCCTCCACTACTACCACATAACATGTATCGCAATATCAGAATCTATCTAACATGGCTGGGTATGACTACCCCTTCGGCCCTACCGACCGGATACCTCGGGGACTATCTCCCCCCTACTGTCACTAGCACATAACATCATATCATACTAGCACATAAACATAACACAGGTAGTAGTAATCCCTAGATGAATATCACGGAGACAATCATCTACATACAACTCCTACTGGTGGGTCGGCATTGTGGCCGTAGACCCACCGCTACTGGAAGGTAACTCACCTCGAAGTAGCTGCTGATCTGATCGGGAACTGACTGTCTACTGCTGCTGCTACTACTCCGGAAATCCTCCGGCTGCAATTCCCACAACATACTCAATCAAACACTGCTAACTGTCCTTTGGGTAAAATGACCATTTTACCCCTGATCATGCCCTAAGTCAAAGTCAGAGTCAACTTTCAGTTGACCCGACTCGCCGAGTTGGCTTTCCAACTCGCCGAGTCCCTACCCAAACAATTGTCCTGAATCTCGTTTCTACTCGTCGAGTTAGGCGACGACTCGACGAGTTCTCCTTCTAAACTGATATTCAAGTCCTTCATCCTACTCGCCGAGTTGTATGAATAACTCGTTGAGTTCATCTTCATCCGAAGAACACTTATGCTGCGACTCGCCGAGTTGTATGAACAACTCGCCGAGTCTGTTCTTGATCTAAGGAGATTGCCTTGAACTCGCCGAGTCACGGCATTGACTCGCCGAGTTCCTCCATAGATGAGTTCAACTTCCGACTCACTGAGTCACACCCCGTGACTCACTGCTCACTCGACACTACGAAAAGGGGACAAACTCGGAGACTCGCGAACCGACTCGCCGAGTCAGATGAACGACTCGCCGAGTCGTTACCATGCAATTACTATATGGTCGATTCTGCTTGAATCCAGCTCATGCCATACATAGATCTGGGCTCCTAGGGCCTGGTTATCACGTAAAGTTTCCAACTTTACGTATAAATAGACCACCATGAGGGTTTTAAGGTCCAGAATGCACCAAAAGAGGTAGATCTAGGGCTTTCATGCAATATGGTTCCAAAAAGATAGTAGATCTGAGCTCCTGGAGCTCAACCATGCCTAGATCTAAAGGTCAATCAGCTTATTACAAACCCTCAAACATACACAATCTTGGAAATGGCTCAAAGAGGACTTTAATGGAGCTATAAGGGACAATAAGCTTAAAAACAGAGGGGAAACGAGCTATACCTCAGGGGGAACGTTGGAATGACACAGAGATGCTTGGCCTCCTTCTCCTCTTCTTGATTCACTCTTCTTTCTCCTCAAAAACTTCAAGAACACCACAAAAACACTTCAAACTCACAAGGAAGCAAGGCTAGAGAGAGATACAGGGCTCTGAGGGTGAATGGGGGCGAGATTGGGGCGGAAAGAGAGTTTAAATAGGGTGCAAACCCCTAAAACTTAGGGTTTCATCCAACATCGGTGACTCGTCGAGTCCGGAATATGGACTCACCGAGTCACCAACTTAAACGTGTCCCGGGTCCCGTATCTACTCGGTGAGTCGGACCTATGACTCGCTGAGTCCAAGGCTAAAAGAAGAGAAATACTCAAATAAGATTTACGTACCAGGAACCAGGTGCTACACGTGAAACATCTGTGTAATCTCAGTCACCGACTCAGTCTTCTGCTTGAGAGACAGGAACTCCTGGGACAACCGCTCCTTTCCACAGGGGGAACATACTCATCTTGGAACATCAATGTAAACTTCTCTCAAGTCACTGTTGTATGCTCTGCAGGAGTAAAACTGGCTGTCACAAACTTCCACCAGTTCTTCGCTCCCAAGCGAAGCTGGTTCAACATGAACCGAACCCTCAAATGCTCTGGGCAAGAACCATAAGTCTCAAACTTTAAGACTTTGAACGTCCAGAAAGCCCTTAATGCAAGGTCTTAATCCATTAAGACCTTTCTACCACTTGCATGAGACACTTCTAGCCATTGGGACCTCATTTTTATCACTTAGAATCCTTCTTAGGGTCTGAAAGGACAACTTAATACATCCAAAACATAACATGCACAATATTGAGACTTTTTGGGACAAGAAGGGTGTCATAAAGCTATCAAGGCAAGATCTATGTCATATAAGCATAAAGGCAGAAGATTTTTACCTCCTGGAGCTTCTAATGGACAAGATAATCTTAGATCTTCAAGTTTGCCTCACTTCTCCAACACCTTGATGCAACTTCTTCTTCAACAACTCAAAACACACACTTTTAGCTCATACACTCAAGAGAGAGGTTAGGGTTTGGGGGAAAACGGCTCAAAACTATGGAGGCTGAAATGGTAGAGGGTTATGAGCTCATAACGGATACTTACATACCACTCAAACCCTAAATATTAGGGTTTTCCCCTGACGTGAGTACGCCCAACGTACACAAGTGTACACCCAGCGTACTAGGGCGCGCCTAGTACGCTCAGCGTACCCTTATGTACGCTTAGCGTGCTCCTCATGATCCAAAGTTGCAACTTTAGCCATTAGGGCATCTCATGGCTCCACCCTTCCATCCCCAAGGACTAAAATAACAAGGATAATAATAAAGGGAGGATTCGAAAATACCTACAAAATCCGGGATGTTACACAATGTATGGGTTACAGGAAATCCATTTTAGGATAATCCAAAAGGACACTTGTGTATCTAAGCATAGAAACACAATCCAAATCGCCAGAGAGTTTTGAGTTCGTTTGGAAGGAGAGCTTGAAAATGGTTCTATCCACCGCCATGGGCTCTGCCCCTTGGACCTTGCTAGGGGCACTGCCCCTAAGACCTTGCAAGGGAATGCGCCCCCTTGACCCCCACCTTTCTGTCGTACCAGATTATAATTCGATCTTATATATGCATGCATTTCCACATTAGCCATAACATATAATATAGAGTACAAATGATAAGTCTCTTTGTTCATATGTTAGTTCCAATTGCACGAAATGTAAGGTTAGACTAAAATCATCAACAAAACACAAGGAACAAAGTTCATTATTATTCATTCTCTAGTTTAACAAATCATATCACCATGACCTTTTGGTAGTGAGGTGACACTGTCATTTAATTATCAATTTAAAGTGAGAAACCTACCGATTCAACTAAATTATGTTGTATGCATTGTACAATATGTATAAATCACTAATATTATTATGTTTTTGTGTATATTGAAAAAGAAAAAAAGATTAAATGAATTCCTCTTCATTTTTAAAATTTTTTTTCTTCCTTTTTAGAATGCAAGTCTAATTGTTTTCCTTGCATTTTCTTCTTCGATTTTTGGCCTAAACATATACATTAGTTAAAGTAAACAAAGGGGTGTTATGAGGTTAAGTTTAAGTGGTTTTAGTTTGTTATTTGGTTTAATAAGTTTTTCAACACTTCAAAATTAACTACAAAACAGACTGTATGAGATTTAACTTGATCGGTTTTTGGTAATTTGGCGAAAAACCAAATAACATTTTTGTTTGGGATAAACTTAGAATGGAATAAAACAAAATGCACATCAATTATAACATTAGTTAAAAGCACATCTCGATCATTAAAAATTCTGCAACGTAAATTCTCCATTTGTTTTTACAACTTTTATTATATTTTAACATTAGACAACTTGCAAAATAAATTCCATACTCATTTTTACATCTTATTTTTATGTTATAAGTAACCTTAAACATTTGCAAAATAAATTTCATAGATATAGAAATAAAATTTTAAAATTATTTATCTTATTAGAGTTTTGCTTATAGTTAAGGCTAATAAAATGTCCAATATTTAATTAGGCCCGGTTAGGGACAAAGCCCATAATCTCATAACCTGTATCATCATTCATCATCTACCTCAACATTCAGACTATCGTTAACTTGAAACTACTTTTTACCCGCCAATTTCCTGTACGCACATCAATGGCGTCCTTCACACTTCGAATCTTGCAATTCTTGATCTTCCCTGGTGCCATCTTCTTCCATTTCGATTTAGTAATGGCTCTTCAGCTCAATCAAGTCTCTCGTTTTAGCCCTTTACAACCTCCAATTAAATCGCCGGTTAACTCTATTTCTCCTGCTCCACCACCACAATCGACAGTGCCACCGTCATCCCTATCACCCTATCTACCATCGGATTCACAGCCGGCAACTGCATCACCTCCACACCCATCTCCTTCAAACCCACCACCTCCTTCTCCATCGCCTCCATACTCGCCACCTCCACCTCCACCGCCTCCATCTCCATCTCCACCGTCTACGCCGCCTGCTTCCCCAGTTAGGGCGCTATTCGTTCTTGGTGACTCTTCTGTTGACTGTGGAACCAACAATTTCTTGGGAACATTTGCTCGTGCAGATCGTCTTCCTTATGGACGTGATTTTGATACACATCAACCCACCGGACGATTCTGCAACGGAAGAATCCCTGTGGATTTTCTTGGTAAGTAACTGTTTCTTTATTTCCTTATTGTTACAATCTAGTTGCATTCTAGGTGTTCAACCAAATGTCTAGCATTTTCAAGCATCATATTCTGATTGCTCATTTCTTTTCAATTTTCTTGGTAATTTTCATCAGCACTGCGTCTAGGGCTTCCTTTTGTTCCAAGCTATCTAGGTCAAGCCGGATCTATTGAAGATATGATCCATGGTGTCAATTATGCCTCTGCTGGTGCTGGGATCATCTTCTCTAGTGGATCAGAATTGGTAGGTTTAATTTATGAACCAAATTTATATTTTTCCCGATTCTTTAAATGGATCAGAGCCAAACTATCTACGTTTTGCAGGGTCAACACGTATCATTCGGCCAACAAATTCAACAGACTATAGACACCTTTCAACTTTTCATAACACAAATGGGCGAACAAACAGCTGCTAATTTCATCTCAAACTCCATAATCTATATTTCAATTGGAACTAATGATTACATACATTACTATCTTCCTAACGTGTCCGATGTACAATCCAAGTATGTATCATGGAAATTTAACCAGTTTTTAGCCTACTCCATGAAGGAGGAGATAAAGGTAACAAAAAAAAAAAAAAGAAGCCGTAATCTTTTTACATTCTTGATATCATTTTGTGGGTCCCATTTGATTTTGTATTTGTGATGCAGAATTTGTACAATTCTAATGTGAGAAAAGTGGTGGTGATGGGATTAGCGCCTATTGGTTGTGCACCTTATTATTTGTGGCAATATGGGAGTGAAGATGGAGATTGTATCAAGGTGATAAACAACATGATAATGGAATTTAACTTTGTTATGAGATTTACAATATCAGAGCTTCGCAAAGAACTCACGGATGCCAACATTATCTTTTGTGATGCATATCAAGGGTCCATGGATATAATAAAGAATTTTGATCAATATGGTAAGAATAAAACCTTTGTTTTCTTCTTACTGATATGATATACTTGCAGAAATAGTCAAGGGTTCAAGTCTCTGTGGGATTTACCGTTCCAATGTGGATTGGGATCTTTGGGGCTATGGTTTGAATTACATCTTACATGATGCTCATGTAATCTAGTGGCAATGTGGGCCAGCTTAAGAGTTTTTCTTCTTCGGAGTAGTGATTTGACAATTTGTTTTATTTGTTGAAGGATTTAGTGTGACAAATGAAGCTTGTTGCGGCGTGGGGCCATACAATGGTTGGATGATGTGCATGGGCCCTGAAATGGCTTGCGAGAATGCTTCTAGTCATCTTTGGTGGGACCAATTTCATCCAACGGCTGCGGTGAATGAGATTTTGGCGGATAACGTGTGGTCTGGATTGCACACACCCATGTGCTATCCGATGAACATGGAGGACATGGTGAAATAATATGTGGTTCTAGGTGTTACTGATTCTTTGATACTCAATTAAGTTGTATTCTATCACGAAATTATCTAGTCTCGTGGTGTATTTGGTTGGAAGAATATGGGTGGTATGGATAATAGAGAATTGTATATACTCATATGAATTACTAACTTTGAAAGAAACCAGGACTTGTATGACGACTTAAAAAAATAGAATGTACTCCAAAATGATTATGGTTGATATGGTTTTATCTTACAAAAAAAAATAATAAAGTATATTTGATGTGTTGTCAGATTGAATCCATTTGGCATAAGGTTTGTTTGTTGATATGGGTTTGGTAATGACCATATATATGATTTGTTGAAGGATGTCGTAGAACATCTCCAATCCTAATTCAAACTCAATTTTTTATTCTATTACAGAGTTAAACAATATCCAACCCCATCAATTTCCAATTTTATAGGAGTAAAGGAATAGTAATTCTCCAGATACAAATTCAGAGTTGTATTATTTATTTCTCCAAAATGAAAAAGAGTTGTATTATTCATTTCTCCAAAATGAAGTTTAATTTTTGCTTATCAATTTTAGTTTCTCACATTTTAGGTTTATCAATTCCTATTTTGTTTTAATTAACTATAATTTAATTGATATAAATTAATCATAAATATAAAATTTATTGTTTATGTATTGAGTTCATATAAAATTTAATAAATATATCAAAAAACTAATAAGTTGAAAGGTACTTATGACAATATTTATAAGTTAAAAAAAAGTACTAAAAATATATTTTTTGTAGTAAAAATGGAATAAGATCGAAAACGAAATAATATTTTTATTCAATTTTAGAGCAAAAAAAGAGGTATGTCGAAGATGGTTTAATGGTTAAGAGTATGATTACATAAACTAAACTCATAATGGAGGCAAGTTAAAAAAAATTGACAACATAAATTATATATATATTGTTCGTGAGAATCGTGATGGTTTAAAAACCACCATGGGAACCACAACCTTTGAATCTTGTTTTTAAATTGACTATTTATAGTTATCAACCCTTTACTAATAACCTACTTACACAAGGCCTCATTCTTCAATTTCTCCAGACGACTCTATATTCACCTCCCATGTTCCCCATTGTTGTTCACTTCACTTGGCCATGAACGGAAAATGAACTACATGTTAGGAAATATATTATGTCAATTTGACTTTAGAGGAATGAGTTATAACATTTTAAAGTATTTCACAGATTACACAATATGCAAGATGATGAAAAACTTTCAGTTTTGATATTCGATTTTCAGATAACTGTAACTCAATTAATATGTAATCAAAAAACTGAAATTCTAGCCTAAAATGAAATCGAAACATTAAACCATATGTTGGGAAAGAAATACTGTTAATCCGATTAAAACAAATGAGCTATAGCATTTAAAGAAATTTACATAATTTCCAGTTTAAACCGGTTTTTACCCGAAACAGTAGTAAAAAAACCGAAACCAATATAGCAGCTTAATAAGAACCAATAACCGGCCCGATGCATGTAAACCGGTCCCGCCCCGGTTCGGGATGGTCACCCCTGTCTTACCGTGCGAAATTTTATTTTCTCACGATTCATTGAAATAAAATATCGTCATCAAACGTTAATCGGACTCTCATTTGGTTGTACGTTGCGTTCATTTTCTTCGATTATTCCCCAAAACGAGAATAAAATCAGCAGAATCATCTTGGTGATGAATTTCTAAGCAGTAAAATCTCCCTTAATTGCATGTAAAGCGATTTCAGCAACTCTAGGTATGTCGATGAATAATGAAAATTTCGATGTGAAATTATATCTGGGTAATAATGGCGATGATCATGAGATTTGAATTCGTATTTGTTGATTGCTGTATTTTGCGGATTTTTATGACAATAGATGGAATTTGAACTGTTCACTGACTGCGCCGAGGATGATTATACTTTTGGAGCTGAAGATGATGATAATGTGAGTTTATGTTATCTTCGGTTTAGTTATTCTAGTTTTGTTCTGTTGTCTATTAGTAGATTTAGCTCGACGATATTTTTTTCCACTAAAAAAGTAGCACTTGCTAAATTGATCGTGGATGTGCAAAAGCGCATTCCCTCCTATAAAACAAATGACGAATTGGACTTTGGAGGTGATACACGCATTTCAACTTCAAAATTGTTATCACTGCTTGAAATGATGAACAGAAATGTGGTCAATAAGTTAAGATAATAGTTCCTGCAATTAGAAATGTCTCTCTGAGTTTTGTAAGAAAAGCATAACAAGAGTTTGGGAACGCATTGGTGGTTTAATATCAAAAGCTAAAGTGTATTTCTTTCCATTATAGTGGTGGGAGTATATGTAGATATGCTAGATCAAGTGTATATAATATTGATTAAATGTGACTAATATAATGGATGATGTACATCTGTTTATAGTTGGAATTTGTTGAATAGATGTTCAAATGTAGCTTTCACATTGATACTGTTGTGTACATGTGCCTTATATGCAGGAACAAGAACAGCTAGTGTTTGAGGGTGATGAAGGTCAAAGATGTGGGATTTGCATGGATGTTGTTGTTGATAGAGGAGTTTTAGATTGCTGTCAGCATTGGTAATATGCCTCATATTATCAATCTTTTTCTTTAATTTGGGGTTTGGGGGTGGGCATAGTTTGTTAGTATATCATCATGATTGCCATTGCTATCACTTCATCAGAGATATTCACTCTTAATTCCTTCAATTCAGGTACTGTTTTTCATGCATTGACAACTGGGCTAGTATCACTAACCTATGTCCACTTTGCCAGAGTGAATTTCAATTGATCACTTGTGTTCCTGTGAGTTATGCACTATCTGTTTTTTTTACTAGGGCTTCTCCTTTTTGTAGAATTATTAATTAGAAATTTCGAATGTCTCTGTACATTGACTAATATTTTTCCTGAACTTGATTGTTTTGAAGGTATATGATACTATTGGAAACGTTCAGGTTGATGATGAATCATATGCAAGGTACTCCCTTTTAAGTATTATTTTACACCCTCCCCCCTTTACTATCATTTTAGATGACTTCAAGACCACAAAACTGACTGTAATCTGCAAAGATTTAATCTATTTTGTGTTGTTGATTTGATATTCCTCACTACTAATAGTTTAAATTTGCAGCAGTATCTAATTTGATTTCTTTTTGTCTCTTCAATGCAGAGATGATGATTGGTCTGTTGAAGGAAACAATAACACACTTTCTTTTCCATCATACTATATTGATGAAAATGTACGTCTCATTAAAGGGAACCTTAGTTTCAGAAGCTATCTCATTAAACCCATCAAATGCTATATGAATAGTAATTTGCTCTAAGATATATGTGCTGACTACACAATAATTTTGCATGTTACAAAACATAAGCAAACCTTGAAACAATCTACCCAGTTATAGCAATGTCATCCAAGTACAATAGATATTCACTTCTATAATTGAGTAGACTTTTCAAAGGAAAATGTCTTAATAACAGAAAACGAAAGTAAGATGCTATAAAAAACAAATAAGTTAAAGTACATTGCTATCATCATGTAGGCAGTCAGCTGCTTGGAAGGAGACAGCTGCAAAATTCGAGGCCAGTCTGCAAATCTTGAAGAAGATCCAGATCTTGATACATCAATTGCTTGTGATTCATGTGATCTGTGGTATAGTTATTGTTCTTAGATTAATAATCTTCACATAACAAATATGTAGTTCTATCCTACAATATTCTTTCATGAATTGGTTTCTTATTGCATGGAAATAGGTATCATGCTATATGTGTTGGATTCGATCCTGATGGGAGTTGTGAAAATTCGTGGCTGTGCCCAAGGTATCATTTTTCCTATTCTTTCCAGATTATCATTTCATCACATAAAATAATCTTCATTTCTTTCTACAGGTGTTTAGCTGATGAGGCATCAAAAAAGTCAGAATTAGGGTCAAGCAATACACATGAGCAATTAGGGGATGCTGCTTTCCCCATGAATGTATCTGTATCTGTGGCTGATGCAGGAGAGACAGCTGTCGTTGTCTCCATCATTGATGGAAATCAACAAACAAAAGCAGAAGATGAAAACATGTTTTCAAGCATAAATAACTTGCAAATTGGTATGATCAGATATTGTTTTGGTGTTCATGATGACAAGTCATTGTGTCTATATTTATTAAAGATTCTGCTGCTCTTATTGCCTGAAGGGAATCAAGAAAATGAAGAATGGAATCAGATAATGTTGTCAGATGTTTGTGAAGACATGGGGATTGACAACACTAAGGATGATATTGATGATAATCACAAATTGGAAAAACAATTATCTGAGAAAATTATCAAGAAACCAAAGTTAGAGCCAGTGGAGGAGGATCTTCCATCATCAAACTTTAAAGAAGAAACAAGTGTCTCTGATGAATTGCTTTCACCTGACAAGAAAAGAAAATCTGGTGGAAATACAGGTGGCAAGAGAAAGCAAAGAGATTTCAGGTTTATTTTCTCGCATGCTTACTTCTTTATTTGTGTATCTTATTCTTGTATCTGATACATAATTATATACTTTTTTCAAGTGGGGATGAAGGAGAAACAAAAGTGAAGAAGATTGTTAAAACAGAAAGAAGTCGTGTTGCTCATTCTGTGAATGAACCTCATTACTCTAAAAGATCAAATAAAGCAGTGGCGAAAAAGCAAAGGGTTGAAACTGACATAAGAGATATAGTTCAGGGGCCATACCACAAACCTTCGGAAGATAAAGGGTTAAGGATAAAAAAGATTATGAGAAGAGCAGCCGATGATAAAGAGTCATTAATGGTAGTTCAGAACTTAAGGAAGGAAATTAGAGAAGCTGTTCGTAACAGATCATCAAAAGAAATAGGAGATAATCTTTTTGATCCAAAGCTTTTGGCTGCATTCAGAACAGCTTTGACAGGTGGACAAACAGAAACAAAAAGACCACCACCACCCTTAAATATGAAAGCAAAAAAGGCCTTGTTGCAAAAGGGAACTACACGTGAGAATTTAACCAAAAAAATTTATGGGGTTGGTGGAAAAAGGAAGCGAGCATGGACGCGTGATTGTGAGATTGAATTTTGGAAGCATCGAGTCTCAAATGTAGTATCAAAGCCTGAAAAAATTCAAACTTTGAAATCTGTTCTTGATCTTTTAAGAAAGGGTCCCGAGGTTATAGAGGTCAAAAAGGAAAATACCGAAAATGCCCCTGCTTCGATTCTTTCGAGACTGTATGTTGCGGATTCGTCTGTTTTTCCGAGGAAGGCTGATATTAAGCCTCTTTCTGCCCTGAAATCTCCGGATGTAATTGAGGCGTCTGTGAAACCAACTGATTCTTTGGTGCATGGGACCAAGGGTAAAAAGGTAAATCTGAATAAGAGCTCAGAGAAGTCATCTATGAATGCCCAAAAGGAATCAGGCAATGGATCTAGTGATGTTAAAGTCGACAAAAGGAAATGGGCTATGGAGGTTCTTGCAAGAAAGACAGCTGTCTCCGGAAACAATTCCACACAGGGGCAAGATAATGTGGCTCTTAAAGGAAATTATCCTCTACTGGTATATCAACATTTTATTATCTACTAATCTTGTAGCTAGTTTTATTTCTTTAATATCATTTTTTTTTTGTATTGCAGGCTAAATTGCCCGTTGAAATGCGACCAAGTTTGGCAACTAGCCGACATAATAAAATCCCCATTTCAGTTAGGCAGGTATGATGTGTAAAATGCTTATAATAAGTAGAAGTAGATGCTATTTCTTGCATTTAGTGAAAATGGCTTCGAGAAATTTACCCTAATATAGTAATGAAATTTGCTTTGTGAAAATGGCTTTGAAAATCCTTATGGGTTGAATCCAAGAACTAGCAACATACTTTCATTTATTTGCTTATCATAGCATCCCTACTTTCATTTCCTCCTATTATACTATAATAAGCTTAATCAATCCCTTCAATTGATTGTTTCTGGACCTTTGATTTTATAGGCTCAACTTCACCGCATCACGGAGCATTTCCTGAAAAAAACAAACATGCCAATCACTACTCGGCCAACTGCAGAAATAGAGTTGGCTGTTGCAGATGCTATCAATATTGAAAAGTCAGTTGCAGATAGATCAAACAGCAAGCTAGTTTATGTCAATTTATGCTCCCAGGAGTTATTACACAGATCAGATAATAATAGTATTGATTCAGAACCTAAATCTACACCTGTCATTGCTGATAACTCAGAAACAACAACCAGTGCTGACGTGGATGCTGATGTGGATGTTAATGAAGCGCTTAGAAATGCTGGTTTATTGTCGGATTCACCCCCAGGTAGTCCTCCAGTTTGTGAAAAAACGGAAGAAGATGATGGTCCTGATAATGTATTTGAAATAGATGATGAACAAGAACTTGATATATACGGTGATTTTGAGTATGATCTGGAGGAAGAAAACTTTATTGGTGTGAGTGATGCGATTAAAAAAGCTTCAAAAAAACTTCAAGATGATGATACGAAAATAAAAATGGTTTTTTCAACACTTGATTCCAAGAGGTCAGATAGTGATTGGAGGTTTGAAGATCATGAAGAAGCACCACCGGTAATAATGGAAAATACAAATGAAGATAAAACAAAAGGTGAAGAAGATGAAGTTGATGAATGTGAAGAATTATATGGCCCTGATAAAGAACCTCTTATTAACAAGTATCCTGAAATAAAACCACTTGATTTCGTAACTGAAAACATTGTTTCACAAGTAAACATAGAAGCCAAGGCATCTGATTCTGATGCCACAAATAAGCCTGTAGAAATAGTAGAAGCAAAGGACAAAAAATCTCACCCTGACAAGAAGCAGCAGTCTGAAAAACACAGTTCTGTGTTTAAGAAGGTTAGTAGTGCATTTCTTTATCATTTTTCTTTAGAAGTTTGCATTCTATGTGGCATAATAAGTAGTCCATGTCCATGTATTTCTGAAAATTCAGACTGCCTATAGTTTTCCAAATCTTACTTCCAAAAGCTTTTTACTCCCTCTGTCCAAAAGAGAGTCCACTATACAAATGCTAAAAAAAGCATAAACCTGTTAGTATCTAGCCCTTTTATTAAATTGTAACAGACTTATGATATGTAATTAGTTATTTCTTAGTTTTTAAAGTATTTATGTTATGAACATTTGATTAAAGAAAATTGATAAATTTTGAATGTATATTAATACTTTTAAGCATAGTATTCGATATTGTACTTGTTTGAAAGCTCTTGATTTGTTTTTTATATTGATAGATTTTTCATTCACTTACATTTTTGGTCACCAAGTACAGCTGATTTTTCCAATTTTGGTTCCAAAAAGTTCTCTTGCAATATTGGTCTTTATTTGAGGTTTTTGGTTCCTGTGCTAATATAATGATTATATTTTTGGGAACAAAATTGCAAAAATCAGCTATACTTAAGGACCAAAAAAATATTCATTTTATTTGGAATAGGGACCAAAAACCTCAAATAAAGGACCAAAATTGCATGAGAAAACTTTTTGGGACCAAAAATATTCATTTTACTTTCAATAGAGACCAAAAACGTTACAAGAACCTCAAATAAGAACCAAAATTGCATGAGAAAACTTTTTTGGACCAAAATTAGCTAAACACAGGGACCAAAAGTGTAATTTTCTCATAACATAAATATTTTAGAATTTAATAAATAACTAATTACATATCATAATTGGCAAGTTTAAATAATGTAATATAATACTAATAAGAACATGGTCTGTGCTTTTAGTGTGGGGTTGGAATTGGAAAAAAATTTGGTGCTAAATATGTGTTTTTTGTAGCTTTTCACTGGAGATTGTTATGAAGGTAATTATATGTTTGTAAATATGTGAATCAGGTTGAAGCATACATAAAAGAGCACATCAGACCATTGTGCAAAAGTGGAGTGATCACAGTTGACCAATACAGATGGGCTGTGGGAAAAACAACCGACAAAATCATGAAGTTCCATTCCAAAGATACCAATGCAAATTTCCTCATCAAAGAAGGGGAAAAAGTCAAGAAACTTGCTGAACAATATGTTGAAGCTGCCCAAAAGCTTGAAAATAACAAATAACTTCATGTTCCATTTTTGCTTCCAAATTTTTTGAAGAATGAATCGGGCAGCCTGCCCGAATATTAAAAGATCACAAAGGGTAAGTTTTATGAAGAATTGAAGATCATTGTGTTCACCCTTCAGCTGCCCGAAATGCATCTCACCCGAATTATGCACCCACGTTTCTTTCATCCGCCCGCATAGTTTACGGGTAAAATGTTTCAAAATTTGTATAAAAAGCGATATTGTTCCATAAATTAAAAAAAAAAAAAAAAAAATTGTTGCATAAATGCATATTTAACCTTTTTTCTAGTATGTTGGTTGTTTAGGAACGAAAGAATGAAACTTGAAGAGTAATGGGCTTTTTCATTATCTCACACAAAGCAAAACAAACACTTATACATATATATATCTATATGAATCCAGAGTCACCCCATAGACTCTGCACTCATGGCATCAAGATCTTACCTACTACCAATACTACTAACATCTGTATAATCTATTACTACAAAGAATATGCATTTCTTGACTTCCTAAAAGTCAAAAGGTCGGACCCACATCATGCACCATTGACCACAATGGTTCCACTAACATGAATCATGATCGGCCTGGACATGGCTGCTTGACGGCTTACCAATCTGCAGACACTCAACCGGTGGGACAGCTGGCGATAACAGCTCGCCAAATGTCTTCCAACAAAACGGGTCATACATGTGGTATCGCTCTTGAACCGGTTTTAAATTTATACCATTTAGATTCACATCCGTACATGGCATGTTATCACTACATGCGAAATGAACTGGTTTGACTGTGTAGGTCCCCCTAATACGCTCGTAGCTAATCCCCGATAAAGCGACTGCAGACGATTGGTTTTTACACGTGCTTTTATCGCAGTAGAATTGATCGATTACTATCGGTAATTGAACTTCCGAAACTTGAATATTTGAAAACATTATTCCTTTGACGGACCCTGATCCACCCTGCAGCATGATAAAAATAAAGTTATTCATTGAAGAATCAACTGACCATTCAGTTAGTTGGTCTACATAGACCAACTAGCTGAAACATTAGACTTGAGAGGTAAGATATGACAAAAAAAAAATTGTCACATTACCTGCCATGTTTTGATTCGTACACCGTTCATGGTGTTAGTCATCATGACATCTCGAACCGTGACATTCGAGACACAAGCTTTCGTGTTGTCTTTTCCTAAGCTTCCGATACTGATACCATGACCCGGGCCGCAATTCACGTTGTGTATGTAAATGTTTGAACACCCAGTTTGTATAGAAACACAGTCGTCTCCTACAGATCAAGTAACATGTTAAAAATCGATCTTATATTATAACCATCAAGATTTTATTCAAGTGCTGAATTACCACATGAGAGATCGGTAGTGTGGATCAACACATCCTTTGAGTTTTGTAAATGGATCCCATCTGTATTTGGGCTATCACCAGGTGATGAGACTTTGAAGTTATACACCGAGACTCCTACACAGTTATCGAACTTGAGGTGACACTGAGGGCTGTTTTGGATTGTTATCCCGGTCACCGTCACATCAAAGCTCCCGTAAAACCTCACTGCCTGTTTCAACACAATAAAAACATATGTGAAGGTCAATAAAAGCTCAAAACTCTTGTGATATTTATGTAAAACGGTTATTCTTCCCGCAACGTCCGGGTCAATCCACATTGGAATTGAAACTTCCACACTCTTGTTGCTGAAACTCGAATACAAATATTTATGTACTTACGGTTGGTTTTATGCTCGGCATTATGCCTCCAAGTGAGTCGGTTATGGATGAATGTAAGATCTTTTTTCCGGTTGTTCCATTGATAGGAATGATTAGTTTTAGTTCATCGTCTAGTGGATCATCGAAGGGAGTGCTTTTCCACCAAATTGAGCCACTTCCATCAATGGTGCCTCCCCCTTGAATAGTGAGTCCTACTAGTTTTGTGAAAAGAATCCATTGAAACAATCCTGACCCATAAGGTTTGAAGCTTGATGGAGCAATTATGGTGCCATCAACCTGTCAAAATTCCATGTAAAGTTTCAAATTGTGAAAATGTGTTGATAGTTTAGGGGTAAATTTGTAATATAAGTAGAAGGGTAGAAAGCGAAAGATTTTAAGATCACGTGTCTACAATAAATTACCTGGAAAACAATGTTTGGTTGGCAATAAGGACCAGAAAATGTGATGGGGCCCAGAAGGAATTTATATGGTGATGGAACAATAATTTTTGATCCCTTCACTTTACATGCAACTGCCCAAGCACCTTCAAAAGCCTGTTTAAATAAACAAAATTCAACATATTAATATATTACAAATAGAAAATAATGAACATTAATTTTTTCTAGACAATAAAAATAAATCATAGATTTATGTTCCTAAATATGGCTGTATTCATGGATTGTTAACATGAAAAGGAAATTTTAATTGAGAAGTACTATATAATATAAAGTGTTGTATAATTTTTTGGAAGAAAGGACTACAACTTTTAATATATATATATATATATATATATATATATATATATATATATATATATATATATTTTCATATAAATGTTTGACTATTAATAACATCCAAATTGCTATTTAAGAAAGACAAAAAATGAGGAATCTTGTTGATCAAAGCTAATAGTATCAATAAATATTATAATAATGATTATTGGCAATAATATATATAAAAGGGAATCCCGTATATCCTTCATCTCAATAGTATTGAACATGCATTTTATTATACTCGTTTTTTGTCCTAAATCAAATTTACATCCAATAAATAAATTTCGGTACACTATTATAAGATTTCTGGCTCACTTTATGCTTTTGAAGTTCTGATCCCTTGAAACTTTTGTATCATAATTTTTAAACTTTTCAGAGTCATTATTTATATACCAAATTATTGTACATTTTACTATAAAGTTGTAAATTTTATTCAGAATTAAAAAAGTTATATATTCAGATTTTACAGGTGTTGGAAGTTTGGACAGAATCGGCCAATCGGGTGCTGTAACTAAAATAACAGAATCATTTATATCTGGTCCATCTGTGGCCTTTTATTATATAGATTTGTTTTTTTTGTTTTTATTTGCAATAAATTTTAATAATTTTAATTAATATTACTCTTATATTACACGAAAAAAATGAAATATATCTTATTTTTCTAATTTATATTAACAGATTAAATAAAAAATTATGTTTTATTTAAACATGACATGACAATGATTAAAAGTATGTTCACATAATAATGTTTTATTTTATTACCATTTTCTACAACAATTGCTCATCGGTTTTTATCAATTTTTGCAACAAATTTTACTTTTTTTTTTAACCATTTTATGCAAATAACACCAATTATAAAATCGTCCTATTATTGAGTAAACATGTTAGAAAATTTTTGCATATTTGTCTTAAAATAAAATAATAGGATTGTATACTTCCTCTAAATATAGTTTTATTGCATAAATTGACAAAAACATTATTAATATATGACGTAGCCGAAAAAGTTGGTTGATAAAAAATAATGTTTAATAAAATCTGAATAATTGAAACATATATAAAATGATATAAAAGTCATTTAAAAAAATGTGTTTTTCATAAGTAATTGAAAGGGTATATTTAGAAAAAAAAACTAATGAAAAGTAGCTTTTTGAATTTGGTTTTTTCATGACAATTTAAAAAACTCGCAAAACCAGCAAACTATGACGGGTTATATGTATAAACTAATTTAAATTTTTATCAAATCACATTAGGTTGTTATTCTGCAACCACAAATAAAAATGTCAATTGTTTTATAAAACGTATTTTCCCTTTTTTCACTGAAACATGCTTTCAAGCAAAATGACTTTTTTGGCTTCTAATTTCGTCAACAATTAGAAGAAAAACAATGACATATTTGGTGAAGAAACTTGTTAAAATCTGAAGAAATCATAGAAATCGAGTACTTTACCTTTGTATCATCGGCAATTCCATCTCCTTTGGCGCCAAAATTCAACACATTGTAAGTATTTGCAGCGGCAGGGACACCACCGTCGTCATGCTCCGGCGGTGCAGGGGCTGAAGCCGGTGGTGCTTTATGAGAAGAAGATTTCGACTTCGATTTTCCGCCACCGCCGTTGTGGTGGTTGTTGCCGGATTTCTTCTTGGATAACGTAGTAGAGGTGCTTCGATTCTTCCTCCAATGCCTACCACTTCTTGTTGCATTGCAGGAATTATGAGTTGCTGAACTCCACACTAAAATGGCGACGAGAATCGCTAATGTGAAGCTTCTGAAACTCGAAATTGTCATTTTTTTACAGAAAGGGGTGTGTGGAGGGAGAGTGTGATGAAGAAGATGAGTTAAGAGAGGCAGATGATTTGGTATTTATATAATATAATGAATTATTTTTCTTTCAAACTTTATGGCTGCTTTTTATTTTATGTTTTTAATTGTTGTATGTTAACAAAAATATTTATTACTTTTTGTACTTATTGTTGGTTGCATTATTTTCTTACATTGTCTTTAAAAACAAGAAATTAAAATCATGATCAAAACAAAATGAGTAAATTACAAGTTTGGCTCTTATGTTTTACCCAAAGTTCAGTACGTATTTTAAAATTGCCCCATTATTGCCTTTAAGTTTACATTTTATTGCGGATATACATTTTCTGATCAATATAAAATGATTTCATATTTTGAACCCAACTTGCAATTTTGTGTAAATTTAAGGATATATTTGCAATGAAATGCAGAAGGACTAACATCAAAATAATTTTAAAATATGGCTAAACTCGTGATTTTGAGTAAAACACTTGAACCAAATTTGTTATTTACTCAATCGAAATTTAATTCAATGTAAGTTATATGACTATGTAATTAAAAAGAAATATTTACTTCCAAGTTTAAACAGTGGATTGATTTTATAAACAACATATTTAGTTTTTTCTTTTATGTAATTATAACATATTATAGAAAATACTCCATTTTAACATATCAACAAGCCTATTTTTTTTAAACATGATATCAACATACTTCGATTGTATCTACTATACATGCAAAAAAAAGGTCTCTTACGAAACAAACAAAGATGTACATGACTCTTTGATAATAATATCTAAAAAGATATACTCTTTTAATTCAAGAACTAATATCATATTTTAATAATTATAATTTAATAATTCTTTTAAGATATAACAGTCCAATAAAAATAGAAATTATATATATATATATATATATATATATATATATATATATATATATATATATATATATATATATATATATATATATATATAAGGTTTTTGTTTGTTTTTGTTTGTATATCTAGCCCGTTTGACAAAGTGAGGTTTTGTAAGATAGTCGACAGCCTATGCTAGCATTGTAGTTGTAGTTATGAAAAACAAAGATGGGTTAATGATGCCAAATATTCTGTTTTATTCCTTTTAACCACTATATTCCATTTTTTTTCAATATTAGAATTTAGATGCCTTCACCAAAAGACATACTATTTGCTATTTTTGTTTTAAGATTAAAGTTACTTATTAATATTCTATTATGAGATCATAGGTTCAATATCATACAATATATTAACAACATATAAAGCATTAAAACAAAAATTGAGCAAACTTGTAGATCAAATACCTCATAATTGAAAGTGATTAAACAAACTTCTGTTTTAATATATATATATATATATATATATATATATATATATATATATATATATATATATATATATATATATATATATATATATATACTCATTACATGTTTTACAGATAAAATTATGTTATTATCATAATAATATAAATTTTATATCATATGTAACTCAAACAAAAAAATTAGAGAGAAACATATAAAATCAATCATCGTGTACCACAAAATTGCTTGGTTTGCCATTTTATCCAAATAGACGAATTGTGACCTCTACTTTTTTATAACTTAGAAGATGAAATACTTTGTAGTATTACTTTTACTAAGGTATAGCAAAAGTTGTATTAACAATTTTCCCCTAAAGTAAGAGTGTAAAAAAGGCCAAAATGAGTAAGGACACGTGAGTGGGTCAATGTAAGAAGGCTCACATGCAACCATTCACGAGCTTTTGTACTTTTGTCTTATAAAACCACTCCCGATCATTGGTCTCTATTGATCGATGCACCCTCACCCAAACCCACTATCCTAATTTCCAAAACCACCAACTCAATTTCTTTCCTTTTGAACCCCTCTCCTCTTCCCTCCCTTTTTTCTACCGACTAAAACAGAAAAATTGGACGTATTTGACAATGAGTTTTTGAAATAAACTCGTATTAAAGAAAAATGTTTTGTTTGGGAGTATGAGTTTAAAACAGTTAGTTTAGAGAATTAAAAAAAAAAAAAAAAAAAAAAAAAAAAAAAAAAAAAAAAAAAAAAACCTCATAATATAGACACCGCGGTCGTGACAAACTTTCTTTCCAATGCAATTTCGTTCTCTACTTTCAAAAGGAATGATATAAAGTTTAAAACACGAATGATAAGCTTAAACAAAAACGATAAATGCTATTATGTTATATAATCTAAGATGACGAATGATACATCAACATTATTTCTTTTCCAAAGTAAAATAAAATTTAATTCCTCGAGCTTTCCCACCACATATACCGAAAGCAAATATATGACACATGATATTAAAACAAAAAAAAAATTCTCTTTGTCGACCATCGTGAAAATAGTAATTGTAAAAATAGTAATCGACCAAAACAGAAGTCACATTCTGAAATTCTAAAAATAAAAAGCAATAATATACATTATTAACTCACAAACCATCGGCAATCCAAACCATTATATCGTTCTTATATCTAACCCATTTTATTGCGATTAATATCTTTGTTTTTTAAATATTAAGTTCATAGGATAATACAATCTTACAATCAGATTTGCGACTTTTACATACACAGATAAACTTAAACTTTATTATTATTTACTACTTTCGTAATTTATGTTTAGTATTATAATTATCTCCAAGGAATTTAAACTACTCCAAAAAGAAAATGATAAAAAAAAATCTAAAGCAAAAATACAAAATAAGAGTAAATTGCTCAACCAATCTTAAAAAATTTATAAACTTAAAAGTTCTAGTGTGTTCTTTATTTGGTGGACTCATATTCACATTTCCGTGACTGTCCATGGATATTAGTGTCATTTTCAAAATTTCACTTTCCTTTCTAAATCCACTGAATTCCATTACAATTTACACCTTATTCCTTCAAAATTAGAAGTTAATATTTTCACTAACTAAAGTATTTCTCAAGCATTCAGGTTTATTTATATCATAAAACACATGTTGCTTATAATAATAATAATAATAATAATAATAATAATAATAATAATAATAATAATAATATATGAACAGTTGAACTAACACATATGTTACTCTATAATGTTGATAATCTACAAGCAAACAGATTAACATATTTTGTTTTCAAACATAGCATATTAGAATATAAGATTAACAATATAAATTACTATATTTGAATTTTATTATATACAAAATCATTGTTTTTATAAAAGTATAATAAAATTTTAGTTTGTCATTGTTACGTATTGATTTCTCCTAATAAGTGTTATAAATCCATGATGTTTACCCTATTTTTCTAAAAAATTTAAATGTATAATCTGCAGTACATGTTAACACTTGTGACACAAGGGATGCGTGAACCAAATTTAATTAAAATTTTATATTTAGAAAAAGGTTAGAGACAATAGAAGAATTTGTATTTGATTATTGATCCCCCACATAGTGATTCTCTGAATGGTTGTACAATGAAAGGTACCTTGCAATACCAGACTGCACAAAAATTCTTTGAAAATGATATGCACCCACAGTTTTCTATAACTGTACTTGGTGGTTCTTTCCAAATTTCAAATAATAAGAAAATCTACATGTTTATAAGAATCATTTAGTGATAAAGTATTCTAACATCTTATTGGTTAGAAAAATGTACATTTCAACCGTTTCGAGTTTTTTGATTCGTCCAAAAACTATATCAAAAGCATTGAATGTCGACAGATTCACAATGACTTGTGAATGATTCTATTCACATATCATCACTTATAAAACAACCTCTTACAACAAGAGAGGATTATATAACATATTGTTAATCGAAGAAAAACAATAAAATAATACAAATAATTAATGTTGTTCGGTCGATATGACCTTGGGAGATTTGTCCTGTTATTCAACTGTTTATAATACATTGTAACACTGGCTGTTAATATTTATAACCAAAAACCCTAACAACTATTGGGTGACACCCATATACAAGTAAATATGAAATAACTGAACAAGTACATACCGCTTATCCTTTCGATTTTGCCATTCAGGTTTCTTCACTTCAATTCAGATCGGGTCATAAAGTCAATTCGGACCACCAAATTCCAAGTCCCCTTCTAACACATATTGCATGACTAGAACAGAGGTCACATACAATTTTCAATGCATATAGTACAATTCAATTTTTTGATCCATAATTCCTATTTGGAAATTATATAAAATAATGCATGTCATAAGCTAGATTTTAAAAAGATTCGCTAATCAAAGGTAAGGAATACGTACTTACGAGGTTTTCTGTTTTTATGTGTCGTCCTTTGAAAATGTACAATCGATCGAATTCAGTGATGAAATTACTGATTTGTCCTTATGTTTAGTGAGAATAGTAGGATGTTATAGTATGTTTTACAGACCTTCTAAGGTGTCCTTTTGTGGAAAAATGCACGTGAACTTTGAGTCCTCTCGTGACTTTTTTTCTATTTCTCTCCTAGACTTGTCAGGGCCCAATCGATTTTTTTAAAAACACCATCAATTATGCATTGCTACGTGTCCTTCATCACTTATTTACCTTTAAAAAATATGTATAAACACTTTCTTTTAATTCTCGTAAGACTTGAAAACTTTGATATAATAGATCTTGTAAGTACATAAAAAAACTGTTTTTATATATAAATTAAACTTTAATTCTTATAAACCTTTATTAAAAATCAACTCAATAACTTGAAATAAAAAAACTATGTACGTATTATCCTATTTATACTAGTAATGATCCTAAAACTATAAGGAAACAAATTGCTACAAAAGAATAAAAAAACCTCATAAACAACTAGGAAACAAAAAGTTTTTTTTGGATTCATATGGAAGATCATTATGTTTTTCAAGACAAATGTTTTTTTTTTCTTAACTATTTATGTACTTTGTTTTTACATGTTACTAGTTACCAAAAAACTTTGACCTCTCTCATGAATTGGAGGATCAAGATGTCACATGGACATGGTGAAGTTTGACATTGCTGACAATTTAAAAGAATGATCGTGGCCGTATATGCATGAAAAGACTAAAGTTCGTTACAGTTCATTCATGATTTATCTGTACGAGCGGCTGATTCAACTTTCTTAGGTTATATCTCAATCATTTAGATAATTTTTAAACTTGTCATTCTAATTGTTTCTTAAAGTATTTATTGTAAGATCTTTATGACAGTAATTTTAATTTATGGTATTATATAGTACCATCTTTTTATATATTTTATGGAATGCTATTTAATAAAGATGACTAATAGTAATTTGTACCTTATGCAGTAAGAAGTGTAGATGATGTTGAGATATAATAATCAGACTGAAGATGCAAATATAAAACTTGTTTGACATGTGAATGAGGATAGTGTTGTAGCGTGCAATAATTTTTTGAGAACAAAATTTTGTTGTCATTTTGTCACCAAGTGTTTGTTTTTATGCATCAAAGACTCACAGGAGGAGCTGGGCCTATCAAATTCATTGCCAACAGCGCCAATGCTATCCGGAAGAGTAGTAGGGCTTCACGGATTACTTTTGTGGTCTTTTTGAGGCCCCAAAATCTCGACATTATCTGGTTTTTGGGACAACATGATATTATTATTGCTATGAATATGATGCTATTGCTATCCTTTCTTTTTTTTTTTTTTTTCTTTTTTTTAATCATGAAACCGCAATTGAAGGCAAACGGTAGGGACTAGGGACGTAGGCTATTTTATGAACCTTTCTGTCTTTAGTATTTAATATTAATCATTTGTATAGATCATGCATGTTGTACCCTTGTGTGGTTGAATTGAAGGTTGATATATTGTATATCTGCAGATACATCTGAGCCATATATATATATATATATATATATATATATATATATATATATATATATATATATATATATATATATATATATATATATATATATATATATATTATGTTTTTACTAAATATTATGTGCCAGAATGTATAGATTTGGACCACCGAATGAAATAGAATCAAATGTCATAATCTAAGGGTATATGATATTACAATAAGATAACATGTACCATATAATCACACAAATTTCAGCATAACAACATTTTAGTCAATTGAGACAAATTTAAAAAAGGAAAAATCAAGATTTATGGGATAATTAATGATTTTGATTTAAAAAATCTGATTTTTTTTTCAAATTAATTCAATTTCAAACGTAATTTGTAAGCATAAACCGATTTTATTCTATCATAATGTTATTTTGTTAGAACGATGTTCTGTAATTCTGTCAGAATGGTATACAACTATGAACATAATATTATAAACACATATTATTAAGACCAATAATTTTTAATGAATACAAATTTTATATAAGACGAAGTTTAATAGTTTAGAATAAGTAATTACATCCATTCTTAAAGAATACAATTATGAACATAAATTACCTTCATTATTGAAATCTCTTGCAAAAAAAATATTGACATTCTTGAAAGAATACTCATTCACTTTCTTGTTTCGTTCCTAGATGTCTTGTATATGCTTGACCTCTAAGCCACTTGAAAATATGCTAGCATTCTATGAGATTGACATTTTGTGAGATTGACATTCTATCATAATTGTATTGCATGAGAATGATTTTATACAGGGAGCTGCAAAAGGAGATAAACTCGAGGATGGTAAGTGATCCCTAGGTAAACTTGAAACATAAAAAAAAACATAAGAAACAAAAATCATGTTTAAACATCAACTAATTGCAATACAACCCTTGCAAAATCATTCTTATGTGATTCTACCATAATCATTCTTGTGTGATTATACTGCAAATACAATTCTGGCATAATCATTCTTATGCGATTCTCCAAGATTATAATATTCTCTACACGTTATTCAAATAGAAGAATACATTAGATACATAATATTTTTAAATAATAAAATAATTATTCTTAAAGAATGAAACAATTAGAGATAAGAATAAACATCCAATGATGAGGAAAGAAAGTCATTCTCACAGAATTAGCTTAATTAGCTTAAAGGGAATATAATATAGAATGCATTTAAATTTCACAAAAATAAACCCATTTTAAAATACAAATTAATACTAGCAATAAGGAAAGAAAAGGCTATAGCAGGGCCAAAATGTTCTCTAGAAACTATACCTTCAAGAATGCAAACCCCAGCTCTAATCGTCCAACCAATACCTAATATGTTTCATACTCGAAAAATGGTTTCCTCTTTTTCAATATTGAAAGAAAATGAGAGGAATTCTAAATTTAAGTATGATAGAATAACATAATTCCCTGTTTTGATTTTCTTTACCTTTGGAGATGGGATGCACAACAATAAATATTCCATCACAAACCATGAATACAATCTGAGACCGCCATATTTCTCTTTGGCATTTCATCAAACACTTTAAGGGCGCTCCCTAAATCACCACATTTTCTATGAATCATGAATGAAAAAAATTTCCTTCTTTAGCTTCTCGAACGATTCACATAATTTCTTCTTTAGCTTGTAGCAGGTTTTCTCTTTGGGATGCACCGTTTTCCCACACTTGTAGCAGGTTACTTCCTCGCTATATTTTCCCGAGTGCTTCTTCTTGCACTTCTCGCACCATTTCGATTCATTTCCTCCTCCCCCGAACTTCTTTGAACTAAACTTGCTCTTCTTTTTGTTAGGTTTAGCAGACCCTTCAAATTTCCTCTTCTCGCTAACCTCAACCTTGTTGGCGGCTCTTCCCTTGATCATATCCTCCACAGATTTGGCAGCCCATATAGCTGCCTCCAGAGTAGGTGCCTGAGGCACCGACACTGCGTATTCCCATGGAAGTCCCTTTGCATACTTGTCGATTTTCGTCAATTCATCCGGCACAAGACGCAAGGCAAACTCCATCTTCTCTGTGAATTTGTTCGTGTATTCATCGATTGACATGCTTCCCTTCTTCAGGGTCAAGAACTGGTTCTCTAGCTCGAGCAAGTTTTGGGCTGAGCAGTACTTTCGTTTGAAATGCACCAAAAACTCTGCCCATGTCAGTTGCATGGGCTCATTGGGGCTCAGAGTCTTCCCCAGGGTATTCTACCAACGCACAGCGCTTCCTCGGAACTGACGCACTGCAAAGGTAGTTTGCAGCTTGCCTCTGCAACCGCACGTCATAAAAGCTAACTCCATTTATGAGATCCAATCCATGACTCCGATCGGATCTTCCTTTCTAGTGAAATTTGATGGCTTGCAAGTCAGAAAATCCTTGTACTTGCATACATTTCTCTCGACTACATCATCTTGGCCGTTTCTCCTATTAACTGGCGGATCAGCTTAGCCTACTGACCTACTGTAGTTTCCTTCCTCCGATTGTTCGGGAATCGTCTCCTGTTGCACAATGGGCACGGTGGCTTCGTCCCTGTTCTCTTGCATCATCCGCCTCATTTCTTCCCTTTGTTCAGCTAACAAAGCCCGCATCATGGCTTGTACTACAGCCATGGTGATTGGCTTAGGTGCAACTTCTACTACGATTGGTATTTGCTGTATCACTGGGGGTTGATCTCGGTTCCCATTTGCATTCACGTTTTCGCTACGGGTCCTTGCCATCTTGATCTATACACCGAATAAGGTGAATTTACATCTTTATTTAGGACTGACATTCAAATCATCCTTATCACTCCGAAACGTTTACATGTTAGTTCTAATATCGTAGTCGTACGTTTAGAATCCTAAACACATAAGGTTTCCAGATCCAGTCGGCAACAGACCATAGATCCGAACAAATAACAACATATCAGGCACACAAAATTTAGCACATAAAAGCATTTTAGGCATAATTCCTAAAATAAACTAGTGCTCACATCTCACAATCATCACTTAGCATTCTAAGTTTAAGTCTAGAAATCCTACAAATTCCTAGTTCGCTTAAACTAATGCTCTGATACCAACTGTGACATCCCCATTTTCACGGCCAAAAAAGACCGATTTTGTTTATACTTTGTTTGAAAATCAGAGTAACATTTAAATAAAAGTGTTGCGGAATTTGTCCCAAAACAAAATATGATAAAGATTTATCAAAAGCATTTCCATAGAAATGTATTTCATTAAAAAGACTCGGGATGTCATGTTCGATACAGATCGTAAGCATAAACAATACAACATAGGCCTTACTACATTATTCCGTATTTAGAGGCCTAAAATCCCTTAATCTCTCATCCCAAGACATCTTATCTATGCTCATGTGCCACTACCTGTAATACAAGAAACTGAGTGGGTCAGACTTGGGAGCCTAGTGAGCACATAGGGTTTTCAACCCACAATAAATAAGTTTATTAATTTCATCAATCAACAATAACCCGATTACCCATTCTCGTTATCCTCTCATTACGTCCCTAAACACCTATCATAAGGGACCTAGCCTAAGGATCATCATCGGGATGGACACTACTGCTAAGGGGATTCCTCAGCAATAAATGTCCTTAAGGCAACCATGTGGGGGATGGAGTACACCTGGTGAGCACACAGTTCAAATAAACACGAAGTTCAAATAGACACCTACAAGTTGTGAGCCTGCTAGCGTTCCACTAGACTATCTAGAATAGTCATTGGTCGTCATCTATACTCTGCTAGATGACTGGATAATCAATACATCTATAACGAGGCCTCTCATCATTTTATTTTGTCACACAACAACTATTACATCTACCCATATTTTACCCAACACATTTTGTAGATATAAAATACATATACAGTTTAAATCATTTAAAACATGTATAAAATTGTTCATCCAGCATAGATAGCAAGTATACAGATAATATGCACACACATCACATAATTTATATAAAATACTTCATATCTATGTGTAAGCTGAAAGTAACTATGCACTCACTTGATAAGGTGGTGACTCGGTACTCGGACAGCGCTTCGTTTACTTTAAAATGATTTCCTTCGACGAAACCTAGTATTATTACCACTAGATTTTAGTCTAATATTTACCGCGACTAATTATTAGTCTTATTATTATTATATAAGCGTTTAAACAATACTTTCCAACCACTATGTACAGACATGGACCAAACATAAAACACTGGAGGGCAGAACCATTTTGGCATATAACACTTCTGAAATCCAACAACCCTAAGCGGCCCTTTAAACCAGATTCCCCGTACCGCGAGTAGTTAAAAAGATATTATAACGACACTTATATAAGTCATAATAATAGCTCAAATATATATTATAAGTTCATAATAACAATACTAATTTTAAATATAGACTATATTTAAAATAGGGTAAGCATAACTTACTTACAAGGGAATTTTCGCTAGGAGTTGGGCTCTGCAGGGGCAGAACTTCGTCGCTGAATCTCTCTAAGAAAGATTCATACAGGGCTTCAGCGCTCACCTTACTATGCTAAAACTACAGAAAGAGAATTCGAATCACGAGGGACCGAAATACGCGGGGGGATAAGAAGAGAAAGACCTTATAGTTATATAAATAACTAAACACCCTTTTATAATATTATTTTAAATAGATTTAACGATATTTGTACTAAACTAATGTCGAAAGAACTCAACATTAGTCTTATAATGATCGCATTGTCGATACCTTTCTAATGATATATATATATATATATATATATATATATGTGTGTGTGTGTGTGTGTGTGTGTACGTATATATGATTTATACTTTATTTTAATACGTAAATATGCTATTATAATTTGTAACTCGTTCATACGAACTCCGTTTTTTACGTTATTTATATCCACGCGTAGGTGGAGACGTACTCTACAATTTTCGTTTAGACTCCGTCGGCTAATTTTGACTTTATTTTTAAAGTTATATTTTTAACAGGCCGGGACAGGATTGGTCCGTTAAAATCTCATAACTTCTTCATCCGAAGTCCATTTTCATCTGTCTTTTTATCGTTACGCTACTAATAATGAGATATTCGATTCTCGTTTAGGTTGTGTCGGATAAAAACCACTCAATCTAATACTCGAACTTCGGGTTGTACACCGCTAAGTCGAAACTTCGAAAAATCATAACTACCTCATACGAAGTCAGATTTGGGCGTTTTTTTATGGACGCTCTCGGTTTAACATATTCTACGACTTTCGTTTAGATTGCTAAGGCTAAAAGTCGCTCTATCGTAAATTCACTATTTACGCTTCCCGGTGTCGCACCGGTTCCGTCGTGAAACTTCGACGAGTCATAACTTTTTCGTTATAACTCGAATTTCGGCGTTCTTTATATCCCCGGAATCCTTGTTTCGACCACTACAACTTTATGTAAATATATCGGGCTTATCTCACACTTTAGTTTTGACGCTTATTTTTATTCTTTATTTATTACACATTTATAAATAAGTAATAAGCATATAAATTCACATAATTCACATAATACTCAAATATTTCATCTTTATTATCTCAAAAAGTGTTACAGTAGTTGACCTAGATTATTACATCGTCTAAAATGCGTAGCCCCGAAACGCGGACGTTACAGGAAACAGAAAGGAACCCCAAGTTAGCGAGTAACACTTTGAGGAAATGAGAAAAGGACACACGGCTATGACAAGGTAGCTACAACAGAGCGCCCGAACGAAAATATAACAAACGTTGAGTGTAACATCCTAATTTTCAAGACCAAAAATTTTGTTTTTTTTAATTAAGTAACTTATAAAGCAGTTTACGGAAAACATCATCGATATCATAATAAACGATAATCCCATAAGTCAAATATCATAAAACGTGTCGTGGAATAATAATAATGTCTGAGTACAATCCCAGGAACATCATAGTGCGAAAATCATGTGTGTGCGATGCACTGCTACTGTGTCGGCTCCTTCCCCTTCGCTGAAGAGGTACCTAAAACAAAACTGAAAGTTGTAAGCACAAAGCTTAGTGAGTTCCCCCATCATACCACATACCATATAACATGCATACTTCCGAGCAATTCTGGGGTGCCCGACCTACCATGTCTGACAATTCTGGGGTGCCGACCTACTTTGTCTAGCAAATCTGGGGTGCCGACCTACCCTGTCTGGCAATTCTAGGGCGTCGACCTACCCTTCGGTTTATCTCAAACGGCCACAGGGACTATTTCACCCCTACAATTATCACCTAATAGCATAGCATAAACATACTGTCATACATATCTGGGGTGGCCGACCTACCCTTCGGTCCTTACGACCGTAACATGGGGACTATTCCCCTTACTATGTACTATCACATCATATCATGCTAGCACATAATCATGACACATAACAACATACCAAATAATTATCATGAAGACAATTATCTCTACGATAACTCTTACTAGTGGGTCGGCCTTGGTGCCTTAGACCCACTTCTACTGGAAGGTAACTCACCTCAGTATCGTGAGGTGTCTGAACTGTCCTCGCTGCCGGGATCAACTCCTCTTGATTCCTACACATAACAATCTTCCTTAATTACCATTTCATGTTCAACTCATGTTGAAGTCAAAGTCAAGGTCAACACCTTGGTCAAAGTCAACTCTGGGTCAAAGTCAACATCTAGTTGACTCAACTTGTTGGGTTGACCCACCAACTCGCCGAGTCTTTCAAGAACTCGTCGAGTTCTCCTTCATACAAGTTCAGTACTTTCTACCACTGACTCACCGAGTTCATCCTTGAACTCGTCGATTCCTTCCTCATACAAGGTTGGGACTTTCTACCACTGACTCGCCGAGTTCATCCTTGAACTCATCGAGTCCTTCTTCATGCAAGAAGACACGTGTAGTCCTGGACTCGCCGAGTTCCTTATGAACTCGTCGAGTTCGTCTTCATGTAGTTGGGACTTATTCTTGAACTGAGCGAGTTTTGTTCTTGAACTCGTCGAGTTCCATGATCTTCAAGTCCATATTCACATCCATCTTGTTGAGTCCTCTTCTAGACTCAACTAGTACGATCAGAAGCCAAAAAGTTTGGAGAACCATAACCCGACTCACTGAGTCCTATGAGCGACTCATCGAATCCCCCAAAGTCCAAGTCTACCAAGTCGATTTTAGTCGGGCTCAATGCATCCAGAACATAGATCTGACCTCCTAGGATTGATATAGCACGTAAAGTTACAAACTTTACGTGCATGCATGGGTTAACTAGCTCATAAGGACCCAAAATGAAGTCTACAAGGTGCATGGGACTCCCATGGCCATAAAGTTGGCATCTTTATGCCATGGGAACCCTTAAAGGTCCAAGATCTGAAGTACGACTCCATTGATACTCATAATCCCGAACATGACTTCACTAAGACTTAGAAAAGGTAGAAAATAGCCATAAATGGGGATCTAAGAAATGAATAGCCAAGGTATTAGCTTTATACCTCAAATGAGTTGGGAATGTGTTAAAACCTATGGATCTACTTGCTTCCTCTTGATCTCCCAAGCTTCCTTCTTCTTCTCAAACTTCAAATACACACAAATGGCACAAAAAGTTCAAGAACACTCAATATTCGATTAGGGTTTCAAGGATAGGGTATGAGGGTGTTGGAGGCTGGAGTGGACAGGGCCGATCCCTTGTTTTTGAAGGCCCTGTACGAAACATGAAAATGGACCCATATATATATATATATATATATATATATATATATATATATATATATATATAGGGTTAGGTTATTTTGTTTTCATTATCTATTGTGTGTATGTATGACTGCTTCTGGACCAATCATTTTAGTTATTTTTAGAAAGTAATTAATGCATATTACATGTTGAAGATATAATGAATATTAATTACATCTTCAGCATTTAATATATATTAATTACTTTCTTAAAATAACTAAAATGATTGGTCGAGAATCAGTCATACATGCACACAATAGATAGTGAAAACATTTGAACCTATATATATATATATATATATATATATATATATATATATATATATATATAATTCAAGAATGATGAATTGTGGAAAGAAAAATTAAAATATAAATTTAATTAATGAAAAATGGTCAATGCGAAATTATAAAATTTTAGAGGGTATATATATACATTTTGAAAACTAGTTCATTAAGCAAAACTAACTACTAAAACTAAAGGGGCAAAACTAAAACTTATGAAAACAAATAAGATGACTTTTAAGATAGAGGGAAAAAGAATCGAACCCTCGTCACGAAGTTAACAAGCGCGCATACTTAATCCTCCAAGCCATCTGAACTACCTAAACTTTGTTTATTTTGCTGTATAAAACAAAATATATTAATATATTTAATATATATAATTTGGTTAAAATTGGGCCCTATTTTTCTCAGGGGCCCTGTGCGGCTGCACACTTTGCACACCCTTAGGGCCGGCCCTGGGAATGGAGGCCAGTAAGTGTTTAAATATGGTGCAAACCCTAAATTTTTGGGTTTCATCCAGACAGGTTTACTCGTTGAGTCGGGGCTTCTGACTCGGCGAGTAGACTCTTCCACCCGCGTCCAATCCTTCGCATCTACTCGATGAGTTGGGCCTCCAACTCGTCGAGTCCCTGTATAAATGTGCAAAACCTCTAATAAAAATACGTACCGGGAACCGGGCGTTACAAATCTCTCCCACTTATTTTAGACTCCGTCCAAGTCTGCTGTTGCTGCATCTAGAAAAAGCTCAAGGTAGTGCTCCTTCATCTCGTCCTCTAACTCCCAAGTCCATTATGAGCCCTTGCGATACTGCCATTGCACCTTCACCAGCTCGACCCTCTTGTTCCTCAGATCTTTCAACTTCCTATCGATGATAGCTACTGACTGCTCAATGTAGTTCAGGATGTCATCCACCTGAATATCCTCTATAGGAACCACTGCAGAGTCGTCTACCAGGCACTTCCGTAGCTTGGAGACGTGAAAGGTACTGTGAATATGACTTAACTCGGCTGGCAGATCCAGCCTGTATGCCACCTTGCCCACCCGAGCTGCAACCCTGAAAGGCCCAATGTACCTAGGTCCCAACTTGCCCTGCTTCCTGAATCGAATGACACCTTTCTAAGGTGACACCTTCAGGAGGACCATATCCCTAACCTGGAACTCTAGGTCCAAACAACGCTTGTCGACATAACTTTTATGCCGACTTTGAGCAGTCTGAAGCCTGCTTCGCACTTGTTGGACCCTCTCTGTCGTCTTGAGTACCACTTCGGTACTCCCCATGACCCTCTGTCCCACCTCACCCCAACATATCGGGGTTTTGCTCTTCCTCCCGTATTACATCTCGAAGGGAGGGCGGTCAATACTCGTGTGGTAGCTATTGTTGAAGGAGAACTCTGCCAAGGGAAGGTAGGTATCCCAACTACCACCGAAGTTTAGGAAACAAGCCCACAACATATCCTCCAATGTCTGAATGGTCCGCTCGCTCTGACCATCTATCTATGGGTGAGAAGCATTGCTAAAGTGCAGACGAGTACCCAACTTGTCATGAGATTTCTTCTAGAATCTGGAAGTAAACCGCACGTCCCTATCTGAAATCACAGAGACTGGCACTCCGTGTCGGGCTACCACCTCCCGGATATAGATGTTGGCCAGCTTCTCGACCGAGATGCTCTCCTGGATCGGTATGAAATGTGCACTCTTGTTCAACCGATCCACGATGACCCATATGGAATCCACTCCCCGTGCGGTCCTGGGAAGCTTGGTGATGAAATCCATAGTAATATCTTCCTATTTTCACATAGGGATATCTAACAGCTGCGTCTTGCCATGAGGTCATTGGTGCTTGGCCTTGAACTTCCTGTAGGTCAGTCATCTCTCGACGTACCAGGCTACATCCCACTTCATGCAGGGCCACCAGTAATTAGGACGAAGATCTCTGTACATCTTTGTCACCCCAAGATGTATAAAAAAACATGGATTTGTGCGCCTCCTCCATCAGCACCTGGCGCACACCTCCATGATACGGAGCCCACACCCTACGGTGTAGTGTCAACAACCCACGACTATCATAGTCGAAGGAGGAAACCTGCCCCACAATACGCTCGCTCTTTCGATGTTCCTCCTTCATAGCCTCCTGTTGGGCCTCTCGGATCTACTCCAACATTGGAGTCACTACTGTCATCCATAAGCAAATGTCTCTGATCGGGGCAGCCTTGCGGCTAAGAGCATCAACCACCACATTGGCCTTTCCCCAGTGGTAGAGGATCTCACAATTGTAATCATTCACCACATCTCGCCACCGACGCTGCCTCATGTTCAGATTCGACTGATCCATGAGGTACCTCAAACTCTTGTGGTCCGTGTGAATGGTACATCGGACCCCATAAAAGGTAGTGTCACCAAATCTTGAGGGCAAAGACAACCGCCCCCAATTCCAAATCGTGCGTTGGGTAGTTTGCCTCGTGAGGCTTCAGTTGCATCGAGGCATAGGCGATAACATGCCCTCTCTGCATCAATACCGCGCCCAACCCTGAGATTGACGCATCGCAGTATA
This sequence comes from Lactuca serriola, assembly GCF_051521515.1. Lineage (NCBI taxonomy): Eukaryota > Viridiplantae > Streptophyta > Magnoliopsida > Asterales > Asteraceae > Lactuca > Lactuca serriola. The sequence continues at coordinate 14,999,676 of NC_136413.1, forward strand.
CCATAAAATCCTCCACGTCCTTTGGCAGGGCGAGGATCGACGACTCGCATAGCCTCTGCCTCAATGTCTCGAACGTTGCATGCTGCTCAGCCCCTAGCGAAAGACCACAAATTTCTTCGTCAACCGAGTCAAGGGTATGACTATCTTGGAGAAGTCCTGAATGAATCTCCGGTAATACCCTGCCAATCCTAGGAAATTTCGAATCTCAGATGGAGACTTTGGAACCTCCCATCTCATCACAACCTCTACTTTAGTCGGGTAGACCAGAATACCGTTCTGGTTGACAAGGTGCCCAAGAAACTGCACCTCACGCAAACCATAACTCACACTTGGAGAACTTAGCGTACAAGCTCTCCATCCTCATGGTATTTAAAACCTCTCGCAAGTGCTCCTCATGCTGCTCCTGTGTCTAGGAGTAAACCAAGATATCATCAATAAAAACTATCACAGACAGATCCAGCATCGGTCTGCATATGCGGTTCATGAGGTCCATGAATCTGGCAGGAGCATTGGTGAGCCCGAAGGGCATCGCCACGAACTTGTAGTGGCTATAGCGAGTACGGAAAATAGTCTTCTGTATGTCCTCATCTCCGACCCTCATATGATGGTAGCCTGACCGCAAATCAATCTTGGAAAACCAAGATGCCCCCTGAAGCTGGTCGAAGAGATCATCAATCATCGGGAGTGGGTAACGGTTCTTCACCGTTACCTTGTTCAGCTCCCGGTAGTCTATACACATTTGATGCGACTCGTCCTTCTTCTTCACAAACAGGACCGGGGCTCCCCAAGGTGAACTGCTCGGTCTAATGAATCCCTTGTCTAACAGCTCCTACATCTGTGTATACAACTCCTTCATCTCGAGAGGAGCCAACCGATATGGTGCCTTGGCTATCAGAGTCGCACCATGGACCAGTTCGATCCTGAATTCTACCTGTCTCTCCGGAGGTATCCCAGACAGCTCCTCTAGGAACACATCCGTGTACTCTCGCACCACTGGTACATCGCTCACCGTCACCCTACCCGCTTCCCGGGTATCCATAACATAGGCGACATACCCTGCGCAACCTTGCTGAAGGTAGCGCTAGGCTTCACTGTTGAGCATAAAGCTGGTCCACATTGTGGCCTCTTGCCCTGGATCACCAGCTCTCCCCCACTTGGGGTTCTGACCCGTACTAACAGTTGCGTGCAGTCAATCACTGCCTCATTGGGGCTCAACCGATCCATGCCTGTACTAACCTTGTTCCTACGCAACAGAATGAGAACCAAGTCTACCAGGTAGCTCTCCTCATACACTCTCAGAACACACTCTCTAAAAACCTCTAATGGTTGTACTGATCGGTGATCGACAATCTCGACCTTTAGAGGGCAATCTGACATTCCCGAAGACTCAGGGAACCTCTTGCTAAGTGCAAGAGAGACAAATGATCGGGTAGCACCTGAATCGAACAACACCTGAACTGGAATACCGTTCACATGGAACGATCCTAAACAAAACACATAATATGACAAATAAATATCATAAACAACATATAAATAAAATAAAACAGACGTCAGATGAAGAAGTTATGAGTTTTTAACGGATTTTTCCTGTCCTGGTCTGTTAAAAATAATAATATTAAAAATAAATCAAAATTAGCCGACGAAGTCTAAACTAAAGTTATAAAGCATAATTTCACCTACGCGTGTATATAAAGAGCGTCAAAAACGGAGCTCGTATGCGAAAGTTATGGATTTATGAAGTTTGGGGCACAAAATTCGAGAAAAATCCCAAATCCGAGAAATTTTGCATGGTAAGACTTTGGCCACGTCACCCGGATCCTCACATATTGCCCCGTGTCCGAGGCTGCTGTGTCACGAAGCTGTTGAGTCACCATGCGCAACCTCTCCTTCTGATGCCTGGACCCTCGCCCTCGCTGCCACGTGCCCTCCCCTTTGCCTGCGAACAGTCATGTGTCCTTCCCTCTTCTGTCCTCGGTCCGAAGCCTCGACTATATAAGGGAGGGTGCGAACCCTCCCGGTTTTTGTTGAAAATTTGCATACTTTTTCACTTTAAAGCCTATTTTAAGCCAATTTCAATCCCACGAAGCCCCGAGATCATACCTAACACTCGAAATACATTTCGAAGTGCCCGAGAAATTTATCTTTTCGGTTTGAAGCTCAACCTTCGCAAGGCCCGGTTTCTTATTAAAGCTCACGATTTCATCGGAAACGGTCATTTTAAGAAACGAAGTGTTGCTCGATTATCATTAAATCAAGTGAGTGTATAGTCACTTTCATCTTACACATAGATATGAAGTATTTTCTATAAAATACGTGTTATGTGTAATTATATTGTTCGTTTATTTGAGATGAATGTTGAATGAATGTTTTATATAGGTTTTAAACTGTATATGTATTTTTATCTACAAAAATGTTGGGTAAAACATGGGTAGATAGTTGATGTGTGATGAAATAAAATGATGAGAGATCTCGATGTTATTGTGATCCAGTCATCTAGCAGAGTATGGATGACAACCACAGACTTTTCTAGATAGTCCTGTGGAACGCTGACAAGCTCGCAACTTGTAGGTGTTAATGAGCTTGGGTGTTCATTCCTGTACTCCATCCCCCACATGGTTGCCTTAATTGACATAAATTGTTGGGAAACCCCCAAAGCATTGTTGTCGCCCCGATGAAAATCCTTAGGCTAGGTCCCTTGTGATAGTTGTTTTAGGGACGTAAAGTGAGGATAACGATAATGGTTAATCGGGTTATTGTTGTTTGATGAAATTAATAAATTTATTTATTGTGGGTTGAAAACCCTATATGCTCACCAGGCTCCTAAGCCTGACCCACTAAGCTTTCTGTATTATAGGTAATGGACCCATAACATAGTTGGATATTGAAGAGAGATTTTTGGATTATAGGACAGTAGATGTAAATAATTGTTGTAAGGCTTATAATGTACTATTTATGCTTTTGGTCTGTATCGGAACATGACATCCCGTTGTATTGATATATAATGAAAATATATATTTCTTTAAGAAATGTTTTGATAAATTCTTATCATGTTTTGTTTTGGGGACAAATTCCGCAACATCTTTTAAAAGATTACTCCGATTTTATTTTAAAAGCATAAATTAAATCGGTCTTTTCTGGCCGAGAAATTGGGGATGTCACACGAATGTCCTGCTTTTTCGCCAGCGTGCGGACGTTGGAGTTCGTAGACGCTCAAAAGAAGTAACTGAAGACCTAACAAGTAGGTATACAACCCCGGGACCGACATATCAGTACGAAGCCTACGAGCTTATTGACGACACTTGGGGTTAATTCTTCAACAGAAAAGCCATAGTGGTGCACAATCATATCAAAGAAGTCAGACGTTGGCAGGCGTAATCCCGCTTTGAACAGAGGAACAGGAACCCCCACTTTCCCTTGAGGGCAGTCATAGATCGATGATCCCTTCGTCGGAATCATCACACCATGCTCTGGCAAGAAACCAAATTTTTCTTGCAGTAGTCGAAATTCCTCTACGGTAGGGACTTTACCGTAACAATCCATCGTTAAGAACGGATGATTGATGAAAAAGAAAAAAATTACAAAATGCATGAGTCGCTACAATGAAAGCAAGAAAAGAAGCGAAGTAAAAACTTTTAAGGACAGGAGTCGATCCGTATAATTATTCCACGTTTAAGATTAGCCATCAATAGGTCGGTTTTACATTACTGTCATGCGTTTAATTTCATCCATTAACATGACACTTTCCTTCTACCTTTCTTATAATCAGATCTAATCGAGAAGGATTGATCTGGTATATGGACAAAACTTGGTAATCATATTAATAATAATTGGATTTATTATTCGCAATTAATCAACATATAATTCTCCATATTATTTTTCGATATCCTTGCGTGTCTGTTGGTTCTGATTTGCAACAGTATCTTCCGGCGGAGAGGGCGTTCGCGTGGATCTGAAGGAGTGAGAAAACTGAACTCGACCAACACCACCACTACGTTCGCTTCACTTGAGTTGTTCAGGAAAAAAAGCGTCGATCTGAAATCCAACGAGGCATTCTAGATCTAAACTTCGGCGAACAAATGGACCTTGTTCTTGTAGATTTGAACTCTGCCACACCTAACAGACCTCGTTCACGACGAAATGAGATCTTCTTCACATAACTTGTGTTTCTAGTGATCTTCATTTGTTTGTGTGTGATAGACAGATAACGGTGTTACATATTTGCACTGGAACGCCACCTCCATGCCAACTAACAAAGATCTAGGGGTTCCATTACCAGAGATAACGACATTCTAGATCTGCAATGAAGGGTGGCAGCTATGAAGAACAAGGTTAGGATTTCTAGATCTTCAAATGAGATCTTCAGCGATGAGGGTTTGGGGATTTAGAAATGGAAGAAAGAGAAGATGAAGGGTTGCACTTGATGAAAATTGAAGCGGAAGAGAAGGAAGATGAATGGTAACGATGACAGTATGGCGGCGACGACATTTCATATAATCAATTTGTTTGTCATTCTCATTTTCTGGAGGTTTACAGATCTCGAAAACTGAATTTTCAGAGTTTTTGTTTGAAGATCTGTAAAATTTAGTTCTTGATTCTAGGGTTTTTGATTTTACAAATCTGAAAAATGTATTCTTGTTCTTGTGATCTAAAAAAAATCAAGTTTATAGAAATATTCTATTCTTAAATGTTCTTGAGAATTTTTTTTTCTAGTTTGAGTGTTTTGAAAAACTTTAGTTTGCAGAAAAATCTTTTATTCATGAAGGTGGTACGAGGTGGACAATGGTGTTAGTGGTGATGGAAGGTAGGAAATGAAATATAGTCTCTGAACACTTGGGTGCTGTTTGTTTTTTGTCTGTAGATCTTCTTGGCCTCCTCTGTCTGTGGCGCGCAGACCACACATAAACATTAGGCTTCACAGACTCTTTGTTTTTTAAAGACTGCAGACCTAAAATGGTCTGTACGTCCTCTTCTTGGCGCAGGTGTAGACCAGATTCTTCAAACCTTTTCAGACATCTTCTAGCCTAAAAAACACATATATCTTTGGGTTTTTTTTTCTTAAACATAGATTTTTCCAACTTTATCTATGATAAACACTTTTGAAAAAAAAAAGTTACAATACTTGAAGAAAAAAGGTTCGACAACACAATAATGACTTTTGTGATAAATTTATAAATAAAAATTTAATTACAATAATGGTCGTTGGAGCTGTTTATATAGATATGAAAAAAAATCGTAATATTGTCTCGTATTTTTTCTGCCAAATTTTATAAAACATTAGTTATTGCAAATATTATTCATTTCTTAGGATAAATATTTATAGCCAGTTTTTAATTGATTTAATTGAAAAGATAAAATGAAAATTTTGAAAATTTCATTTAAAATCAAGGTTTATTTTCATCCATTTTACATGTTAAATTCTTTTATCCTTAATTACAATGTTTAAGTATATCTTTACGACCAAAATTTGTTGGTTTTTATCAAATATATTCATTAATTTGTACAATTTTATTTTCAATTTTTATATAATAATATATAAAAGTTGATCTACATTCGTTAATTATCTATAATAAAATCATAAAATTACTGAAAAAATCTTTGAAGTTAAAAAAATCGGTTTAATTAGATTTTAGTTTATTCTAACAGCCTACATATGTTAAAAAACATACAGTCTTCTTCTTTCAGACTGCGGACGTTTGGTCCACTTCTTCTACTGCAGATGTTTATAGATGTGGTCTGCAGACTGCAAAAATTTGCCTTGGTGTTCATAATATTCAACAATAAAGAACAAGTATATATATATATATATATATATATATATATATATAGAGAGAGAGAGAGAGAGACCTTCTTATTTTTTAATTATTTAAATAAATTAATAAGTATTGGATTTAAAAAATTTTAAAAAATATAGAAAATAAATACCCCAAAAGTATTACAGCAATTTCAGTTTACTGAGGGACTATAAACTACAACAAAACTAGCTCAAAAATATCATGTAGCCAAAAAAAAAATCAAGATTTAGACTAAGGGCTAATGACATAGAAGCACTTAAGTTTTCACAAAATATTCGATTTTACCCTTTTGGGTATTTTAGGTTCATTAAAGCCTGAAGTTTGTACTTTAACCCTCTTTTAAGGGGTTAGCCGGTTACAAGTCGGTTGCCTACACACGTGACAATGACACGTCGGTGCTGATTGGATTAATTTGGCTGACATTGGGTTAGCCGGTTACAATTCGGTTGCCTAGACACGTGGCAACGACACGTCGGTGATGATTAGATTAATTTGGCTGACATGACGAAGATATCGAGTGCCACATCATTACTTATTTTAAAAATTCGAAAAGAGTGAGACCTTGGGCTACCAAGAAATGATCTTAACATCTTCTACTCACAAACAACATCACTTACCCCTAGACCGGAGAATCTTTTGTTTTTTCAAACCTCATATATCGTATATAATGTATAACACTGTTAGGTGTGTCAAACCCAACAAATAATAGGGGTACGATATACTCCAAAATAATCCTACTATATTGCACTAAAAGACAGTACAAGGCAAGTAGGGTCGATCCACAGAGACACGGGATAATTAGTATATACCTCTTTGCGTAAGGTATTTGTTCACAAAAGATTAAATAGGGGGGTTGCGTGTAATGATGTAGCAAACAAATTTAAAACGCAAGTAAACAACTAAACGAATGAATTAAGTTCAGATTTTGTAAGGATTCCAACTCCATGTATGACAATCCAGCAATATGAATCAAAGATGACAAGACATTTGTTTCATTCTATCTAAGTTAGTACTTGAAAGTGTTAACAATCTATAATACTTTCCATTCACCACATTAATCAATCAAAACGAGCTCTTTGATTAATCCTAACCTTACTAACCTAATCTAAACAAGCTCTTAGAAGTAGATTAAAAGATTGCATTAAGCTTATTGTGGATGTTCCCAACAACACCCTATACTCCTTACAAGCTCGGGAGCGTAAGAATGTGTGAAAAGATTTACACTAAATTCATTCATAAGAAATCAATTTAATGCTTGTTACTTAGTTGAATTCACAAAACAATTACGGATTTTGCAAAATGAATAACTTGAATGACCTAACCCTAATTCAAATGGCCAATAAGAATCATTATTAGAATCAAACATTCGATTGAAGTAAAATCAGTTTCACAAGATAGAAATTAAACACAAACATCAGGTCGTATGATTTGATTCACAACCAAAAAGTCAAAACATGAAATTGGAGAAGTTAGGGTTCTAGCCACACAGGGCTAGAACAAGATCACAAGAATAAAATATGGAATTAAAGTGCAATTATAACCTACAAATACTAGAAATAATGTTTCCAAATGATTACTGATCAAACCCTTGCAAAAACCTTCCAAATTTCCTCTCAAAATGTGCTCTGATATGTTGTATGTGTGTAAAAATGACCCTCAACCCGTAATATGAAAGATAGAAAAAACTGTCAAAAGTTGGTTTTTGGGTCGAACACGGCCCGTGTTCAGCAGCCAACACGGCCCGTGTTGATTTGTACTAAACTGACACGGCCCGTGTTCAGCATGGTCAACAACTCCCATTTTGGTCAACACGGCCCATGTTGATTTTGCAGTGTAAATCCAACACGGCCCGTGTACCCCTCTGACTCCGAATCCAAACTTGATTTTTTTCCAACTTTTTCGTTCTTCGCCCGATCATCTCGAAATCTTTACCAATGCTTCTCGGCACCTCCCAAAGCGCGTTCCAAGTTCCGGTTTACCTGGAAAAGACATGAAAATGTGCAAATAAAGTTGTTCTAGAGACTAACATGAATATGATGAAATGCAAGAAAAATGAAGAACAATTATACTAAATAGATGCATGAAATGAGACTAAAAGGTGTGCAAAAAGGTGCACAAATTGCACCTAACAAACACATAAAGAATTAAAATATTATTATTATTTTAAATATAAGTACAAATATGTTTATTAATATATAAAATACGTTTATAGATGTATAAATATGTTTTTAAATATATAAATTATTTTCTAAAAGATATAAATATAGTATAAAGGTATTTATACATACTTATATGTATGTTTATATTTTAAAAATGTATATACATATTAATATATTTTTTAAATATATAAACACATAAATACGTTTTTAAAAATATTTAAGAGTATATATATATATATATATATATATATATATATATATATATATATATATATATATATATATAAACTTGTTTAAACATATTTAGCGTTTTATATGTATAAAAAATGTATAAAAACATATGCAAACGTTATATAAAAATATGTATAGAAACATATTATCTGTGTATTTTATCATTTGAATATGTATTTTTTTCAAATAAAAAGTGTTATACATATAAAAAAAACATGACTTATATTTATAAAAACTTATTTATATATTAAAAACATATTTATATGCATTAAAAATATGTTTATGCAGTTTAATGTTTTAAACGTAATTATACATATTTATATGTGTTTATACATTTAAAAAACTATATAGATACATATAAATAAGTTTTTAATATGCATAAATATGCTTTAAAATATATAAATACATAAAAAAATATGTATACATATATTTTTTTAAAAGAATAAATACATATACGTATGTTTGAATACATTTACAAACTTATTTATACATTATTGATTTGATTTCTTCAACTATTGATAAGAACTTAGAAGTGAAGTTTCATTTCAAGTAATTAATTATTTTGACTGACTGTTTTTACGTAAATGATAAGTAGAAAAGCAGTAGGAACTAAAATGAACAGTGCAGTAGCAATAAATGCAAGAATATTTACTTCCATAATCTCAATCTCATCGTTTTTTATTTATTTCACAATAACTCGGGATTTAATCCCATAGAGATGATAAATCTTTCACCTGTCAATTCCATGAATGCATTACCTATCGATGATCTTGAATCGGATCAATATCATGAATAACAATATCTGAGCTATTAAATTAATTCGTCGTCGAGAATTGAATAGTATAACATACGAAGATCTTTTATCCATACCGAATCCAAAATTGGATTCCCGGACCAATCAAAAATTCCTTTATTTATCCTTCTTTTCTGTTCTTTCTTTTCTATAACCTACCTTAGGTCTTCTGTATAGAACCATCAAATGAAGTATCCTCGTCCGTTTCCATTTCCATTAACTACAAAACGCCAACAAAAAATACAAGCGAAGTGGAAAAAGAGAGGAATTAGGTTGTAAATTTGAATGATCCAATTTTATTTGGAAGACAAAGAAGTATGAGAAAGAGGAGTCGCGGGAGAAAAGATGGAATATTCTATCAACTTCACTATTTTAGTTATTTTCATTTTATTTTAGTTTAGTGTTTGTTCTTTCTTCGACAGAATCCTGAAAAAAAGAGTGGAAACCCCTTCGGAATTAAATTATGATCTCTGTCCCTTCTTTCATTTCACATAAAATGGAGAGGTGAATTGATGTACTTATTGGATCCGTCGGGACTGACGGGGCTCGAACCCGCAACGTCCGCCTTGACAGGGCGGTGCTCTTGCCTATTGAACTACAATCTCAGGGAAATAAGAAGAGATCTAACAGAAAATTTGGCTTCTTTTTTATTCTCTCTTATCAGGTATTTCTTAAGAACAAGAGGGTTCTACCATTTGATAGTATATTGGCGAATTTTTGGGCCGAGCTGGATTTGAACCAGCGTAGACATATTGTCAACGAATTTACAGTCCGTCCCCATTAACCACTCGGGCATCGACCCAACGCCTAATTAGACGTTCCATAATCAACTTCCTTTCGTCTACCAGGCGGACTTGACAAATACATTTCACTTTTGATAAAATCCTACTCCTATGGTCTTGGTATACCCCTAGAGGGACTTGAACCCTCATTTTCTCCGTGAAAGAGAGAGGTCGTAACCACTGGACCATAAGGTCACCAATGGACCATAGGGGCCTATGGCCACCTTTAGGAAATCAAAAAGCACTACACAATACAAATACAATAGGGAATAAGGCCTAAGGCCACCTTAACTTAAATATAAATCAGCCGAGGGACACCTTTAGAAGATGAATAGGATATGAATCAAACCGAAAAACTCGTTAAATTTTCTAGGGGTTAATGGTAATCAAACTTTACCATTAAACTATACAATCTTTCAACTTTATTTCATTGGTTTTTCTCGTCTTTATCTCTCTCATTCAGAAAGAGTTTTGCATTGGATCCAAGATACGGTACCTCTGAATCAGCAGAGCTGGAGATGCAAAAAAAAATGATTTACCAAAGTCTGATTTGGGAATTTTATTGAGCCCTAAATCATATCAAAGCCATATCAAATTATATATATATATATATATATATATATATATATATATATATATATATAATACTGTCAACTGTCAATTGACGACAGGAGGACAATAAAAAATAAAAGAAGAGAAAAGACATTAGGTATATCCGCCGGGTTCATCAATACAACATTCCTTTAGTTTTATGGTATTAAATATTCAAGTAGATTAGAATATCAATACCGTTTTACATTTTACATTATAATATAAGAAACTGACTCAGTTTTTATATTATAAAAAAAATCCCAAAGCATAGTAAGACTAAGCAGGAGAATTCTGTTTCTAGGACTGTTTTCTCAATTCCGTTCCATTTGCATCTCTTAAAAATGACAATTTAAATGAAATTGAAATTAAGTATAAATTTGAATTCCACCTATCTCATAGATTCCAGTCAAAGATTCATGGAATCGAAATTCCATCATTGCTATAGGATTTGATGGATAATGAGCCAGCCAAAATGGTATTTCTTTTTTTTTGTTTTTTTTTGTTTTTGGAGAATTCGAGATGGATGAATATAAATAACTGACAATTTCAAAATAATCCGGGATAGACGCAATGTCCACAATACCTGGATTTAATCAGATACAATTTGAAGGATTTTGTAGGTTGATTGATCAGGGTTTGACAGAAGAACTTTCTAAGTTTCCAAAAATTGAAGATACAAATCAAGAAATTGACTTTGAATTATTTTTGGAAAGATATCAATTGGTAGAACCCTCGATAAAGGAAAGAGATGCTGTGTATGAATCACTCACATATTCTTCTGAATTATATGTATCTGCGAGACTAATTTGGAAAAACGATAGGCGTAGGTATATCCAAGAACAAACAATTTTGATAGGAAAGATCCCTCTAATGACTTCTCTGGGAGCTTTTATAGTAAATGGAATATATAGAATTGTGATCAATCAAATATTGCAAAGTCCCGGTATTTATTACCAGTCAGAATTGAACGATAATGGAATTTCCGTCTATACCGGCAACATAATATCAGATTGGGGAGCAAGATTAGAATTAGAGATTGATAGAAAAACAAGGATATAGGTTCGCGTGAGTAGGCAACAAAAACTATCTATTCTAGTTCTATTATCAGCTATGGGGTTAAATATAAGAGAAATTCTAGAGAATGTTTGCTATCCTGAACTATTTTTGTCTTTTCTGAATGATAAAAACCAAATAGGGTCAAAAGAAAATGCTATTTTGGAGTTTTATCAACAATTTGCTTGTGTAGAGGGAGATCCGGTATTTTCTGAATCCTTATCTAAGGATTTACAAAAAAAATTCTTTCAACAAAGATGTGAATTGGGAGGGATTGGTCGACGAAATATGAATCGGAGACTGAACCTTGATATACCCCAGAACAATACATTTTTGTTACCGCGAGATATATTGGCAGCCGCGGATCGTTTGATTCGAATCAAATTTGGAATGGGTACACTTGACGATATGAATCATTTGCAAAATAAACGTATTCGTTCTGTAGCAGATCTTTTACAAGAGCAATTTGGATTGGCCTTGGTTCGTTTAGAAAATATGGCTCGAGGAAACATATATGCAGCACTTAAGCATAACTGGACACCAACTCCTCAGAACTTGGTAAATTCAACCCCATTAACAGATACTTATAAAGTTTTTTTCTGTTTACACCCATTATCTCAAGTTTTGGATCGAACTAATCCATTGACACAAATAGTTCATGGGAGAAAATTGAGTTATTTGGGCCCGGGGGGATTGACTGCGCGAACTGCTACTTTTCCAATACGAGATATTCATCCTAGTCACTATGGGCGTATTTGCCCAATTGACACATCTGAAGGAATAAATGTTGGACTTATTGGATCCTTAGCAATTCATGCCAGGATTGGTCGTTGGGGGTCTCTAGAAAGTCCGTTTTATAAAATTTCTGAGAGATCAAAAGGGGCGCAGATGCTTTATTTATCACCGGGCAGAGATGAATACTATATGGTAGCGGCAGGAAATTCCAACTCTCATACGAGCTCCCGGTGGTTCATTCATCTGACCGTAAACTAGAGCTACTTTTGATTCTGGAATATTTTTTTCATTAATTACTCCAGATTCTTTCATTTCCATGTAAAGATCATTTCCTTCACGAGTCCGTTCACCGACTCCGCCAAATACATATACGCCTCCGTGAGCTTTGGCAATATTGTTAATCAATTCCATAAGGAGTATTGTTTTACCCACGCCAGCTCCCCCGAATAGTCCGATTTTTCCTCCACGGCGATAAGGGGCTAAAAGATCTACTACTTTAATTCCGGTTTCAAAAATAGATAATTATGTATCTAACTGTATAAAGGCAGGCGCAGATCTATGAATAGGAAATGTTGTACTAGTATCTACAGGACCTAAATTATCAACAGGCTCACCAAGCACGTTGAAAATTCGTCCGAGAGTCGCTCTACCAACCGGAACACTTAGTGGAGCTCCCATATCAATTATGTCTATCCCTCTCGTTAGACCATCTGTAGCACTCATAGCTACGGCCCTAACTCGATTGTTTCCTAATAATTGCTGTACCTCACAAGTCACATTAATTGGTTGACCAGCAATATCTCGACCCTTAACTACCAGAGCGTTATAAATATTAGGCATTTTGCCTGGCGGAAAGGCTACATCTAGTACCGGACCAATGATTTGGGCGATACGCCCCAGTGTCTTTTTGTCAAGCATGGTAACCCCAGAACCAGAAGTAGTAGGATTCATTCTCATATTCATAATATAACAATAAAGTAAAAAATCTCGAAATTTTTTGCGAACAGGATCGCATTCAAAATAAATCTCTGATGTCAAGTTGATCGGTTAATTCAAAAGAAAGGAGAGTTAGCACACGATTTTGTTAGTACCATCCAACCGAATCCAATTTAATTGTTTACTTATTCAATTTCAATGAGTTAATTTTCAAGTTCAACCAACCAATTTAACTGTTTACTTATTCACGTCTCCACTTACTCGTAACAGGCTTTCCCTCTGTAGAAGACTTCTTCCGAATGGCATAACTGGGAGATTGATTCCTCGATCTTCAAAGAAAACTGACTCCTCCTACTCCTTCTTCTCCTTTAGGATAGGATCGTCGTTGGTCCTTCTTTCACTAATGATCTAATGATCTCACCATTTTCTAGTAGTTCTCGCGAACGCGCGAGGGACTATCCTTTCTATCGCTTGCCCTTTCTTTTCACTCTCAAGACAAGGCTCTCTCTCTTTTATAAAGCGAAGCAAAGCGCATGGCGCTGAAAGCTCAATAAACACAAACGAACACGATGCAGGGCATAGCATAAATGAAACCGCTGATCATTTCATAAAACATATATGCTTGACCTTTCTCGATGCTTTTTTTGGGTGACTCACCAACCGACCCAGCAGTGATCGATGACAGAATGGTACGAACAAATCAAAGTCATTGGATTTGGTAGTTCTCCATGGACTTCTCTCTTTAGCCCTTTGTATATGTTCATAAATGGGTGTGCACTTCCAGATGGGCGGGGGCCGGCCTCCCACTCTCTTATCTTATGCAACATTTATTAGCGGTTGGGTGGATCGTGCAATAAGCCTCTCTCGACCCTCCGTTTCTCATACGTCTTTATGAAAGCCTCTCGCCTTTCGAGATCCGGTCCATCATCAACTCAGTCAGATCTTCTTGTTTGCCCGCTTTCTTTATATAGTTTTAAATGTATAACTACGATTTTAAAGATATAAATATGTTTTTTAAACATAAAAAACTATATTTTTAAATATATAAATATGTTCTATAAATATATTTATATATTTGTATAATGTAATTATATAATAATAATAATAATAATAATAATAGTTATTATTATTATTATTATTTTTAAGCGGTTATACTTTATATTTAATGATAGGCTTTAAGACAGCAAAATCGTTGCAGCTTAATGGTAAGACGTTTGTCTTGGAGGTCCTCTAGGAGGTGTTTGGTTCGAGTCTCGCTTTCTTAATAGGAAGAAGTTGATAGTCTCGTTTGCTAAGCTTTTCCGAACTTCCCTTCGCTTTTCTCTCTCTTAGTTAAGGGGGTTTCAGAAAATCATCCGAACGAGATACGGTTGTCAAATGGGGGAAGAGGAACAAGAGGTGTCCCTAGGCTTTTCGACTCACTAGTAGGTGACGATGATATTAAAAAAAAGGGCTCATTTCACCTGCCCATGCATTCGTTTGGATTCTTCCTTCTTTACTTTTTCAACCCACCCCCTACTAGCTAATAGGGCTTACTAAAAAAGCGAATTTTTCTCTTCCTAATAATATTTTGTGCATAATTTTTTAAATAAGAAACAGCGCCTCAACGACGCAACATCAGCTCAATCAATCGCATATGTGACACTCCACGTATTTAGCAAACTGGTTGGAAACCGGGTAACCGACTAAGAGGACTAAAACGCAAAAAAATTTCGAAAACTTCAAGCTTGAATTAACCTAAAATATCTAAAAGGGTAAAACAAAATATTTCATAAAAACTTGAGGGCTTTTATGCCATTAACCCTTTAGACTAAAACTTAAAAAAAAAAAAAGAGAAATTAAATATTTTTATATATTTTTTTCTCTACAAATCCATACCCAATTAAGTAGTGATATTTATAATATTTAGTGTTTATTTAATAATATTTTAATTTGTAGATAAAAATAAATAAAAGTTATTTAATTTTCTTACAGAAAAAAAAATGTACAGGCGATTTGATTATGGAAGTAAACCATTTTTACTCCCTTGTTCCGAGTTCCAACAACAAGATCGACCCAACCAACCCAACGAAAAAGGACACGGCTCGCAGTTATATTCCGCAAGAGCCAAGAAGTTTGATTCGACTTTTACTCCCTTAAAATGGATGTATGAATTATGATCATCGATCAATGATTTATGATGCCATCGCGTAACCGCAACATTAGACCTTTCAGAGACAACAACAGAGAGCTTCGTCACCGGTTTTTAAACACTTCTATCGCTTTAGGGTTTACGTTCGCTGAAGTTTTAATGTCTCATAATCATCATCAATGGAGATATCGTTTACTTTCTCCGATCACGAATATTTCAAATTACTTTCTCTCTTTCTAGCCCTAATGCTCCCTTTTTTCTGTTCTTTGTTGTTCTTCTTCCCCTTCATCATACTCGCATTCTCCCAATCGAACAAACGAAAGGCTTGTAAGTGCGTTTGTTCAAGTTCTGATTTGATGGCTAGGATGTTGAATGGTGGTGGGGAGCTGATGGTGTTGGAGAGGGAGCGGCAACAGACGGTTGGCGCCTCGATGATGGAACAGTTGGTTCCGGAGATCACGACACATGTTTTGAGTTACTTGGATTACCGGAGTCTCTGTAGTCTTTCAATGACGAATTCTTCAATGAGGAGAGCTGCAAACGATGATAATGCTTGGAAAACGCTTTATCACAAGGTTGTGTTTTCTTTTTCCAACTTCTCGTTGTTACGTTGCTACTCGTATCATCTGTCTGTTGAACTGTATGTTAGAATTCTTACTTAATCGTTGATTTTTTTTCTTTTTATACAATTCATATTTGATTACACTTTTGGGGATCGGCTGGCTAGAGGTGGGATGGAATAACTAACTGATTGCTTTATGCTGATTAACACCTTACCTCTATCTGTATGAAACTTGGAGTATTTTCATTATGTGGCTTTTATTGATCGGAGTTGGATTACGTATGCTAAGTTTGGGATGCTTGTATGGATTTGTGAGTAGAATTGATTGAAAAATTCTTGCATTCTGTTTCATCGAAATCAATATCATTGAAGGACTTTCAAGTGCTTTAATTGTGTGAGTGATAAACATTAAGAAACCGAGGACTTGTTGATATGCCAAACCCTTGATCAAAGGAGATGATGAGATGATCATAGCAGCTAATCATACATTTCAGTTTGTAAACTGTAACTTCACTTGTACAATTGACATATATATATTGAAATTCCCAGGATTTTACAACAGAACAAGATGGTATAAGACCTGGTAATGGATGGAAGGCATACTACGCAGCCACTAGAGCAATAGTAAACATCAATCACCGTTTTTTTGACATCATTAGAGAAAGATCTATTATACAAATGGGACAACTTTGGCTTAATGCTGATTATGTCAAATGTGTTCATGCATCCGGGGATATTTTCACAGGGTAACAACCTTTTCATTTATCACACCATTTTTTTTTAAAAAAAAAACCTGACATTTAGTTTTGCATGCAGTTATACCAGGGTTATAAGAAGCTGGCAGCTTGCTTTTAACTGGGAGTTAGGGATTGATTTCCAGATTCAAGATGTAAGTGCACGTGTTATGTCTGACATGGCATGGGTCACCATGAAAGCCTACATTGCCATGGACCATAGTGGTTTGAACTTGACCAATGTGTTTGAGTTTCACAATGGTCACTGGTTCTTGGTTCACCATCACAGCTCAGAGATGATGTTCAATGATGGTGAATTGCCACCTTTGCTGGGTTGAACTGTTTTTGTCAAACTTCCATGTTGTAATGGGAATCTCTTTTGGGCATTTCATCAAACACTTGGCAGGTGGAATTCCCAAATAGGGTTCGACATACTTTTCATATAATGGCAAACCCAATCTTCTATCTTTATTGCATATGCTTAAAGATAGAAGTCTCCACCTGTAATATGCATATGCTTAAAAGTTATAACTCATACACTAAAAGGTGAAGAAGAGATGGAGAAAATTAAACCCAAAAATAAAGGAAAGCTACTGTTGCTTGCTTTCTCCTTCTGGTTTTGATTTATCAGGGTAACAATGGAGGTGGTTTTATGCTACAATACAATAGGCACTAGGCTCTCAACCTTTCCAACTTGCTGCATTTTCATGCAAATAATTCAGCTTTTACCGATATTATTTACATCTTTCTATAATTATGTTGGGTTTCTATTAGAACCAATTAAAAATAGTATAAATGTTAAAGTCGTCATTTTCTTCCAGTGAATGCGGGTTTAATAGCGTCTTTTGGACCAAAATTCCATCTTCTCCGCAAATCGAATATTCATTTTTGCACTTGCACTCATATATATAAAAAAACAAAGGGAACTTAGGTTGTAAAAGGGCTGATGGATATATCATATATACCTCCCGTTTTAAATTGTTTCTTAAGCGACTAGTATATAAAATCTTTCCACTACCAAAAAGTGGTCGATTGTGTCTAAAAAAGATCTTCCGCTTACAATTTCTTGTAAAGTGGTAATTGAAAACATCACCACCACCATGGTATAGGGCCTCTCCAGGACAATTGAGGTCCTTTTCAAAGATAAATAGACATCCTTATTTTATTAAAATTGTATGTTTAGTCCATTACTATTTTTTACATTTTCGTTCATTACAAAGATAAAAAGACAATACTATCTTTATTTTTTTTTCATAATTTATATATTATTTATATATGATTGTAATTTAAACAAGTAATATAAAACCTTGCCAAATTCTCACCCTCAATTTAATACCATTTCTAAAACCTAAGATCAGATATCATTCTCCTATTCTCTGTTTCATTAAAAAAGATGCACCACCACCAGAATCTTCGAATGTCACCGTGGAACCAGTCTCTTGTACCA
The DNA here is from genome assembly GCF_051521515.1 of Lactuca serriola. Taxonomy (NCBI): domain Eukaryota; kingdom Viridiplantae; phylum Streptophyta; class Magnoliopsida; order Asterales; family Asteraceae; genus Lactuca; species Lactuca serriola. The sequence goes on from NC_136413.1 coordinate 15,017,622, forward strand.
TCAGTCGATGTCATCGAAACCGTCAGTCGAAGCCTCCAGAACATCATCGTGACTTTCTCCACTTCCCTCCGTTACTCCTCTTCATGCATCACCTCCCTCCGCCTCTCCCTCTGCAACCTTAAACCCTTGAACCACTGCCCTAAACCACCCATATATAGAAAAAAAGCTCCAAAACAAGCCCCAAAAGCGAAACAACCTAACAACTATAAATTACAAAATAATAAATTAAAAATGCCAAAACATACTCAAATACATAAACATAGCAAAAAAAGAATAATAAAGAATTTCACATTTACAAATTTTTTTAGATGCAAAGTCTAGACATATTTTCTAGGAACCATTTTTAAAAAAATAACAATCATAGATAATTAAATAACAAAAAAAAAAAAGTGAAACGAAAACTAAGAGAGTACATATTGGGTGTTGTGGTTGTGGTTAATATCCTCTGAGCTGTTGGAAAAGTTCAATACAAATATCTAATGTTTAGAAAGATAGGCAATAATCATATTTACAAAAATTGAGATTCAATGGAAAAAGCAAATTGCATATATTAACATTTACAATAAGATATATTACTAATTAACATAAAAAATTGAATTTGAAGATGGCTACAACTTACACAAATTCACAAATCACAATCAGATTCTCGAATTTTACATATGAAAGAAATCGATTAGCTTGAATACGAATTAATAAATGGAAGAAGGAGAAGTTACTATTAACTGTTGGGAGTTGCCTTCTGGGAATCAAAAGATAACGACGCCTTGGAAAGTGGAAATGTTGGTATAATTCTCATCTCCACTCCCTCTTTTGGACTTGTCACCTCACCATATTAGAGTATTTGGCATTTGAAAACTAGTCCATTAGGCTTAAACTTAATGTGTTGTCAATGTATAACCCTATATAACTATATAAAATGGGGGTCCTTTGGCAATTGGGGAGTTAGGGCGCCCAGCTTGCCCAAATCCATGGGGCGGCCTTAGGTCTCTCTCCTTCTCATTATATATATATATGTTAATGCGAAAACATACGTACTTTGCGAAAATGTGAAAATAAATTTTATCTTTTAAAAAGGGAGTTGATCCGTACACAACAGTTTTTCTCCATACACAACAATTGGTGCTTTAAAATGTTGTATTGTACAACTATATAATGCATGAATTGTTGTATATGAAAAAAAAACTATTGTGTACGAATCACTTCCCTTATAAAAATCAATCACATGTACTTTGGTAATTAAATTTATTAGCAATAAATTAAAGATAATAAATTAAATGAGAGGGTGTTATGGTAATATAGATTTAAATGTGGTTTTTAACAAACGGTTTTTTTTCACATCCTTAACCACTTTTAAATTTAAGTTTTTATAATAAAAAAAATCAAAAAACATGCTTTGCTAATATTAAACAATTTTCTTATGTATCATTGATTATCATCATGTAGTTATAACCTAGCAATATATATATATATATATATATATATATATATATATATATATATATATATATATATATATATATATATATATATATAGAGGTTATAATGTGAATGTGATCTATTGTGTAATCATAATGACAATTCTAAACCAATAGATTAAAATAATGAATCACTATGATATGAAGGTCTATGATATTACAATGGGATAATATTTACTATATAATCATACAAATTTCGTTGCAAGTGTATTTTAGTCAATCAAACTATATTTTAAAAAAAGAATTTATCGGATTTTAAGGGTTAATTGATTCTATTAATTTTAAAAATCTATTTTTTCAATTAATTTGTTTTAATTCTAACGTAATCTTTAATCATAACCAATTTTATTCTGTTAGAATAACATTCTATAAAAGTACCAACCATAAGAAACTAACTACAAAAGTAAGAACGAATATAAGGAACTAAGAACAACAGTAAGTATAAATATCATATCATATCATTCATGAATTAATCTCTAAGAATGGGTCGAATAACATAAAATTTGAATGGTAAAGATGTTAATGTAAAACATATTCTTACAGAATAGAGTTTACTTTTTTATGAGAATATTTTGATGATAATGAATTTAAAATACAATTAGAAACTAAAATACATCAAAAAAAAAAAAAAAAAAAAACCTTAAAAAAACATTCTTGAAATTCTTGAAAGAATCGTCATCTCCTTCTTGATTCGTTTCCAACGTGTATCTACTAAAAATAAAATAAAATAAAAAAGCCTTCATTTTTTTTTAAAAAATAATCTGACTTGCAAACAGAATAAGAGGCATTATGTAAAATGAATGTAAAATTCTTTTAAACTTTAATTACTATATATATATATATATATATATATATATATATATATATATATATATATATATATATATATATATATATATATATATATATATATATATATAAAAGAATCAAACCAATTTTTTTTGGAATTTCAAGGGGGTTAAGGATGAATAGAGGAGAAAAATTTGTGACACAAAAACTACACCGAGTAGATGGAAGATTAAAAATATGTTCTTTAGACCTTAAGACTTCCCCAGATAGATGGAACATTGAATATTGAAAAAAGGTTGCAAATAATAAAAATATTAAAACGAGCCAAGCACTAAAACTATCTACTCACATTAATGCATGATTCTTCTAATCATCTTGAAGCAATAAGAATTTAATATAGTCCTCGGAATAGTAGTTTAAATTCCAAATTAGATAAAATATTAAAAAAACGAAACAACAAATAGCCTATTAACGTACATAAAAGAAAAGATCAAGCATAAACAAATTTATTAAACTAAATTGTTAGCAATGTAATTTTATCTTCTTCGGTCCATACTTCATCCTTTCTGTTCTATTCGCTATGTTGCAAGCATAGCTATGGATACATGTTTACGTTGTTAGAAAATAAGGGATCAAAATAACAATAAAAACAAACTTGGATAGATTCAAGGATCATGTTTATCAAACACTTTCAAAAATCTATAATTCGTCCATTTTGTCTGGGGTACACGAATTCAGAAGTGGAATAATCCAAGAATAAACTAATTCGAATTACATGTCTAATTTGAATTGAAAACACAAAATACATTGCTTCATGTGTTCTTAAAAGATAGAGAAATTATGATATAATTTTGAGTATATGAATGTTCAATCGTTTTTTGGGAACATCCATATCTGATTTATACTTGAGGAAAAAGTGGTTAAAATCGGTTAAACCAAAAATCATGCAAAAACATGGTAGTTATTGGACACAACCGATATCTACATGATCATGATGTCATCAGTGGGTTTTTGGCGGGAAAATACATGGTTGGAGTGATCTTTACATATTTGACTCGTTGCCCCCGAGTCTATCCTGATGGGTTTTACATGCAATAACATGGATAAATCTTTATACACTTAAGGCTGCCAAAGTGAAACCTTAATTTTCAGGGTTTGCACCCTATTTAAAGACCTTACCACCCCCATTGTGGCTTCCTCGTCGCCTCCCATACTCCAAAACTCTAAATCGTGATCTTGAGCTTTGTGAGTGTGTGTGAGTGTAAAAGTGATTATTTGGTGTTTTCTTGAAGGAGTGGAAGCTAGAAGTGTATGGTTGAAGGAAAGAGCTTTGGATCCAGAAGAAGAACTTCATTTCCAGTTCATTTGAGGTATAAAGTCTGTACCTTGTCTATTTGTTTACTAGATCTCTTCATCAGGTAGTTTAGGGCCATATGGAGCATATTATGGAACCATTCATGGAGGCAAGCATGTTTTGGTGTAATAACTTCAGATCCAGAGACTTTGAGGGACTCCATGACATAAAGGTCACAACTTTATGGCCATGGTAGTCCCATGCATCATATGAACCACTTTTTAGGGATTTTGAGCTAGATAGCCCATGCATGAACGTAAAGTTTGTAACTTTACGTGTATCGACCCTAGGAGGCCAGATCTATGTTTTAGATGAATTAAGCCTGATTGTATGGATTTGGACTTTGGGGGACTCGACGAGTTGTTCATATGACTCGGTGAGTTGGGTCGTGGCCCCCCAACCTTTTCCGATACCAAGCAAACTCGTTGAGTTTAGAAGATGACTCAGCGAGTTGGACGTGTTTATGGACTTGAATGTCAAAGAACTCGACGAGTCAAGAATAAACTCGGCGAGTTAAGAGCAAAATGTCCCAACTGATATGAAGAGGAACTTGAAGAGTTTAAGGATGAAATCGACGAGTTAAGAGCAAAATGTCCCAACTGATATGAAGAGGAACTCGACGAGTTTAAGGAAGAACTCGGTGAGTTGTGAGTGAAATGCCTCGACTTATATGAAGGGGAACTCAACTAGCTCATGAAAGAACTCGACGAGTAGGATCTAGATTTCAGGGTTTTATGGATCATGGAACTCGACGAGTTGATGGACCAACTCGGCGAGTTGAGGCAACCAGAATGTTGACTTGGACCCAAATGTTGAATTTGACCAGAGTGTTGACCTTTGACTTGATACTTTTTAATGTTGGTTATACGGTTAATATCATGAAATGTTTGGTTTCCCCATTTTTTATGCTTGGGTACTGCTAACTCCACCTACATATATTATTTAACGCTAAATCCAATATTGTTTCTTAAAGATAACGATAACAAGATAATTGAAGGGCTAAAAGAAAATAATCAAAATTTAAGAGCTCATATAAGCCAACTGGAAATCAGGTGATTCTTGGTCAAAAAGATGATAAGTAGCAACCAACGTTTGAAGTCTAATGATCTCATTGATGATAAATATAGCAACTTTTATTTGTTTTCAACAACCATTAAAGTCTGATTTAATTCATATTTTCTATATGCATCCAATATATTATTAGCTAATTTTGTTATATAATCTGATTATTTATTGGTAATGGTGGAAACATGAGTGCATGGGAGAAAACCGACTCATACAGTTTACAACCCATTTTTTCTGTCTTTTGATTTTTACCCCAACGCTTGCAAATGGTATATCATTAAGTTAAAAAAAAAATCAAATATGGCCAACTTTGTTTTCATTTCTCTAATACTAAGCATTCCAATTGTATTTCGTATTTACTCTTATTTATAAACATGCCTAAGTGCAAGAAATAACAACACACTTTCATTTATTTGTCTACTATAACATCATAATTCCATTTCTTATTCTCACAACATTGTATTTTTAAAATATTCTTATAAAGATGATGAATTTGAAAAATCTATCATTTATAACATTCTACTTTCATCCTTATGTAATGCTACTTCTCAATTTTCGTTTCTATGTATGGGCCCTGTATGTATCTCATGTTTCTATTACTTCATACTATTATCTGAATAATTTTTTCATACTTTCATGATTATGTTTGATTTTGGGCTTCTTGAAAGACACATAAAAGACGATATCAAAATAGTTATTTTGCCATTAATTAATGGTCCAGTTGGTAAGTCTAATGATTCATGCATAATATCTCATAAATTTATTATTAAGTCATTATGCTTTGAAATATCTAGCCAATTATAGCAGTGTATTGAAACATCTACTTCAACCTTTGATTTGCTTGAATATATGTGTAAAACAAATTATATGATATGTAAATATAGCAGAATTGCTTCGGCCTTTGATTTGCTTGAAGTTGTGTAACGTCTCCGAATTGTGTAACATTAAATGCAAGTATCATGTTATAATATTGTTTGATATCCATAACGACCCTTATGATTGTCCATGGTGTCTCATGAAATCGTTTAGCAATCCAACTTTAAGCTGTTAAAAATGTTGACATTAACTATTCTATCTGTATACCAAAATTTAAAAATAATTAAACAATTAGTATAAATATTTTTTTTTAAATAATGTCATTTCTTCCCTTTTTGTCCATTTTTTTTGAACATGGACATATTCTGTAAATTGTATTTAGGATGTGCATGTTACACATTGTGTTTTTAACCATTTGTGTAATATTTTTGACACGCACTATTCATGTAATATACTAATTTCATGTTTTTTCATTTTCAATATTATTGTTGTACCATTTTAATTGTTTGGTAATTTATAAATTAATGATTATGATTTTTATAGTGGCTATTTTATTTTACTTTGTCAACTGTGGTTTTCACGGGTTATAACCTAATATATATATATATATATATATATATATATATATATATATATATATATATATATATATAGAGAGAGAGAGAGAGAGAGAGAGAGAGAGAGAGAGAATATGTTAATGTTTTATAGTGTCAACAAACAATTTTTTTTATTTGGATGTAAATCTGTAATGTTCCTTTTCATTTCTTCTTTTACTATTCAAACGCTACAATAATACCACTAAACCAGATATTATTTAGTTATTTTGCTTAAACTCATTGGATCAGCTTTTTAATGTGGTCGAAGCTACTGGGTTAGGGACGATAAAACGCAAAGAAACTATATTTTAGGGACCATAAATGCAAATAAATGAATACGTAACTCTCAAGAGAGCACATAAAATAAGTTTTTAATCTGGCCTGATTTTATTAGTAAAGAACGAAATGCGAACAAGAGAGCACATAAGAAGAATCTACTAAGATGTATGATGATGGAGACTTGATTCCACTCCCACTAATTAGAAAATCTTTTCTTCTCATGATTGTATTCACATGAAGTCCCACCCAAATTTGCTCTTTTCTTTCCTTGTCCCTTCCTAGTTCCTACCATGTGCTAATTTCCTCAATCAATCTAACCTTAATGTTTTATCATTTTTATTGATAAATTATTGAATTTGTACTTTTATTATAAATTAATCACTCTAATTTGCGATGATAATAATTAAACATATTATTTAAATGCAAAAATTGGAATTGTATGTCTACATGCATCTAGATTTTTTTTGTTTACAACTGTTACTTCTAAATATAATCAAAATCTTTAAAATACAGAAATATTTATATTCTTAAGAGATTAACCATTAAACAATTTTTGAGTTCTTATTGTGATTAAACTATATATAAGCGAACATGACATTGTTTATACAAACATATTATAGTTTTTTAATCTTTTAATATATAATGGTTAGTTTACATAATACCACAAGTATAACAAATTAACAATTAGAAAGATGGTGTGTGCTTTGTTCCAATCATTGGCTTTTTGTGACCTTCTTTTGTGGGAGCATGAATTTGAGTTGAATATGTTGTTGTTTGTAATGCTTTAGGCTAAAATCGAATTGAAAACTATATGTATCATTTTTTGTAATTGTAAAGTCACAAAATACCGAGTAAAATTTTCATTTTTAATAAGTCAAAATCATTCATATCTTCTCCAAAAAGACGATTAGAGTAAAAGTATTTTCAAAACATCAGAGTAAAATGATAAATAATCATTGTGGGACAAATCTTCAGGAGATGCAGTGTGATCAAGCCATGCTCTTCTTTTTAAAACTGGAAGTACCTGAAAATGTTTAAACCAGAAAACCGTAAGCACAAAGCTTAATGAGTTCCACAAAATACCACATACCATACATATCATACATACATACATCAGGCTCTGCCCGGTACATTCATCAGACCCCGACTAGTACATTTATCAGGACCCACCTGACATCAGGACCGCCTAGTACATTCATCAGGCTCCACCTGGTATACATACAAACACATACAACATATGCAAGAGTCACACATACAACTAGCATAATAATAACCATAATCCATGGATTGGCATTGGTGCCTTCGACCCGCTAAACATTAGGATGAGACTCACCTCTCAGTATGAACCATTAGCAGAATAAGTCACGACTCTGAATATCAGCTCTACCCGTTACCTCAGCAACAAAATAGTAAACTCAAGCTTCCTAAAGCCAAAATAAGATAAATCCTTAGTTAAATGCTCAATTATACACAAGTTTGACAAAAAGTAAAACTGGTCAAAAAGTCAGTGGTCAACATTGACTTGTCACATCGTGGTGGTCCTTCACCATGTCATGGTCCCTAAAGGACAAAACAGACGATATGACCCACAGGCGCCACGCCGTGGTGACCTGACACCACGTCGTGGAAATGGGGTTCCAAACAACGTAAATGATTAAGTTGTTTCTTACAATCTCTCAAGCTACAAAGCTCAGATCTCACTCAAAACATGATCTAGAAGGACAAAGTTTATAGCTTTACCCCTAAGGACCATCCAAAAGGTCCAAACTTAAACCCTAGGTCCAAAGTAAAGCCAAAACCACAATTTCTTAACCAATAAGTCCTCAATCTGAAAAGTCCTTAACCAAACCACTCCAGAAGGGTTTTATAATACCTGGTCTATCATAAAGGTGGAAGCTTTATAGACATGCATACCCAAAAAATATGTAGAACCCAAATTAGGTCAAAATGGGTATAAAGGTGACCAAAATTCATGCATGGATGTCAAAAAACAACCAAATCTCAGATCCATGAGATATAATATTCTTGGGATCCTTAAGAGTCATAAAGTTGCAAAATTTATCCCTTTTATCTTGCCAAATACAAACAAGAGTCCAAAATATGATAGAAATCTAGATCTATGAAGATAATCCAACAAGAATGGAACTAGAAAGCTCACCAAAGGTCCAGAGAGTGAACACAAGGAGTGGAGATGAATTTCTTGCCGAGTCTTGCACCATACTTCCTTCTTCTTCCTCTAAGATCACTAAAAGCACAAAAATGAGCTCACAAAAAACAAAAGATGCTTGGGAATGGGTTTCTTAGTGCTGGGGGGTGATGGAGGCCGATAAGGGAGTGAAACCCTAGCTACCACTTCCTTTAAATATGGCTTATAGTCCGAAAATTAGGGTTTTGCTCAAACAGTTGTCGCCATGTCGTGGTGCCCTATGGCCACGCCGTGGGAGGCACTAATGATAAGAATGTATCATGCACGTTGTCACATCGTGGGAGGCACTAATGATAAGAATGTATCATGCACGTTGTCACGTCGTGGCGATCCATTCACCACGTTGTGGCCAACCCAAAAATGGCAATAACTTCATAATTAGGATATGAGAAACCAGGCGTTACAACTCTCCCCCACTTAAATTAGATTTCTTCCTCGAAATCCATTCTTACAACTTAGTCTTAAACATCCTCTGAACCCCTTGTGGGTTCTCTAAGTTCCATTCCTCTTAAACGAGCTGTCATAGTTCTCACATCCCGAACAGTAACTAAGAACTTATGGATTCCAAATCCGATCACACATCCCAAACCTTTGTGATACTCCAAATGATTGGGAAAACCATGATTTCCGAAACTCCGGATAACATTATAAGCAACCAACTACTTTCCACTACTGGTGTTGATTCCATCCTCAGTGTTAGGTGCATTTTGTGCACCTTTTAGTCCCATTTCATGCATCTATTTAGCATAATTGTCATTCATTTGTCTTGCATTTCATCATATTTCATGCTAGTCTCTAGAACAACCTTATTTGCACATTTTCATGTCTTTTTCAGGTAAACTGGAGGTTGGAGCGCGCTTTAGGAAGTGTCGGGAAGCATTGGTGAAGATTTCAGGATGATCGGGCGAAGAACGAAAAAGTTGGAAAAATCAAGTTTGGATTCGGAGTCAGAGGGGTACACAGGCTGTGTTGGATTTACACTAAAAATTCAACACGGGCCGTGTTGACCAAAATGGGAGTTGTTGACCATACTGAACACGGGCCGTGTCAGTTTTACTCAATGTCCAACACGAACTATGTTGACGGGCCGTGTCAGATTTACTCTATGTCTAACACGGGCCGTGTTCGACCCAGAAACCAACTTTTGGCAGTTTTTCCTATCTTTCATATTACGGGTTAAGGGCCATTTTTACAAGAAGACAACATATCAGAGCACATTTGGAGGAGGATTTTCAAAGGTTTTTGCAATGGTTTGATTAGCAATCATTTGGAAACATTATTTTTAGTATTTGTAAGTTGTAATTGCACTTTAATTCCATCTTTTATTCTTGTGATCTTGTTCTAGCCATGTGTGGCTAGAACCCTAGTTTCTCCAATTTCATGTTTTAACTTCTTAGTAGTGACTTCAATCATATGACATGATGTTTGTTCTTAATTTCTATCTAATGAATTTGATTTTGCTTCAATCGAATGTTTGATTCTAATTGTGATTCTTATTGGCCATTTGAATTAGGGTTAGGTCATTTAAGTTATCTCTTTTACAAAATATGTAATTGTTTTGTGAAATTGAACAAGTAACAAGCATTAAATTGACCTCTATTGAATGAATTTAGTGTAAATCTTATTCATACACTTTTACACTCCCGAGCTTATGAGGAGTATTGGGTGTTGTTGGGAACATTCACTTAAAGCTTCATGTAATCTTATAATCTAATTCTAAGAGCTTATTTAGATTAGGTTAATAAGGTTAGTGTTAATAAATGAGCTTGTTTTGGTTAATTAATATGGTGAATGGGAAGTGTTAAAGCTTATTAGCACTTTCAAGTACCAACTTAGATAGAATTGAACGAATATTGTGTCATCTTTGAGTCACATTGCTAAGTTGTCATACATGAAATTGGAGTCCTTACAAAATCTGAATCTAATTCACTCATTTAGCTTCTCCAATATTTCATTGAAGGAATGACTCCAATGGAAAGAAGGCTTCTTAATGCCTCCAGTGGCGGATCTTTACCCGACAAGACTCCTACTGAAATCCGCAATCTAATCAAGAACATGGCTGAAGATTCCAAACATTCAAGCCATGATGAAGAATGGTACACGGATGCACCCCGAGGTGTAAAGGAGGTCCAAACTCCTCAAATTGAAGCTCAATTGTCCGAGCTTACGAAAGTGGTTATGATGCTAGCCAAAGACAAAGGTGTGTAGCCCACACCCTGCCCATGCGGTATTTGTACTCAAGTGGGGCATCCAACCGACATGTGCCCTCAACTTCAAGAGGAAGATTATGAAGAAGCAAACGCCATGGGAGGTTTTCTTGGGTCTAATCAAAGGGGATATGAGCAGCCATAGGGTGATCAAAGATGGAGTAACAATCAAGGTTGGGGAGGAAATCAACAAGGAAATTATCAACCAAGTCAACCACATCAATACCAACAAAGACCACCTTTTCCATCACAAAACTTTCAGCCAAGGCAACCACAACACCCTCCTCAACAATCAGGTTCATCAAGTATGTCCTTAGAGGACATAGTGAAGAGTTTGGCAACTAGTACACAAGCTTTCCAACAAGAGACAAAAGCAAGCATAAAGAAATTAGATAAACAAGTTTCACAACTTGCTACTTCCGTAAGAAAATTAGAATCTCAAGGAAAGTTACCTGCACAAACTGAAAGAAACCCAAGGCACAACGTGTGTGCCATCACATTGATAGGCAGAAAGAGTTATGATGGTCCAAAAGTGTCGGTTGATCTAAAGGAAGAAGAAATAGTGGTCGAAGAGGCAGCCAAAGAAGAGAAGAAGGAAGAGAAAACAATCGAAAAGAAGCCCTTCATCACTGAGTCTAAATCCACACCTGCTCCATTTCCCAAAAGATTAAAGAGAATGAAGAAAGAACGGGAGGAGAATGAGATCATGCAAATGTTCAAGAGAGTTCAAATCAACATTCCACTCCTTGAGGCCATCAAGCAGGTACCTAGATATGCAAGGTTCCTTAAGGATCTTTGTGTATTAAAAAGAAATTAAAAGGAAATCAAGTCGTAACAATTGGGGAACATGTATCTGGGGTTTTGCAAAAGAGGATACCCCCGAAGTGCAAGGTGTTGGATAAGGTGTCTAAGTCCATAACTTATTTGGTACATACTTGACCCGGCCCGGCATGGTCCATTTGGGTTGCACTTCACCCAAACGATTTATGGATAATTTTATGAGAATTGTATACTTACGATTTATTAATATATTATAAGTTATAATATATTAATATGAAGTCATGTTATTTAATTAGTTTTAGTCTTAAATTAATTATGAATTAATTTAGAGATTAAAAAGAAGACTGATTAAATTATGGGCTATTATATTTTATATAGTGTGGGCTAATACTCATTTGTTAATGGGCTAAGCTAATATGGAAGTCCATGGATGGTCCAAGGAGCTTTTAACCCATGGATCCTTGGAAAGGAAAAGACATGGGTTATTATGGTTTCACCCTAACCATGCACACTATATAAAGAAGCATATGATGCAAGAAATGGGACACTAGTAGTGTGAGACTTAGTGGTGGCCGATTCCACAAGAAAGTATACTACTCTCTCAAAGTTTTCCAAGTGTTTGTGGTGATTTGTGATTCCATTTGAGGCATTCACACTATTGGTGCTTGGCCCTCAAACTCCAAACAATCAACCATCATCAAAAGGTATGTATTTCTACTAGTACTTTTATGATTCATAATCCTTATGCTATGCTAGTTAGGAAGAAACCTTGGAAGTTATTATTTGCATGTATTTTAGAAGAAAACATAGATCCAAGGTTTATTAGGGTTGCATGCACACTTAGGAAGTGTTAGATTGCTCAAAGCCCAACAGTGGTATCAGAGCCTAGGCTTGTTTTCTTGAATATTTGATGCAGATTGCTGAAAATCGAAGTTTATGTGCTGTCTGCACAGCAGACTCGTCGAGTCCATGAAGGGACTCGACGAGTCCAAAACAAAATTCATCCAACTCGGCGAGTTGGTTCATGCACTCGACAAGTTGGAACCCCAGATAGCATATCTTCGAGTTTTGGTGCTGGAATTGGTCTAGAATCATTACCTTAAACTGTTTTGGACTCATAAAACCTGTTTTTGATGTGGTAATGATGATGGTGGACCAATTTCAAAGTTATAATCAAAATTTCAAGTTTATATGTGTTCATATGATTCTTGAAATTGTTGATGTGGATGTTCATGTTCATATGAGTTTTGTTAGATCATAGGAATTATTTGCAAATTGTTTGTTAGTTAATTCTTGATCTTAATGTGTTTTAATGGAATTCATAATTTGTCCTCAAGTTATGGAATTCCAAAAGTTTTTTCTTTTAAATGTTTTTTTTAAGAAGTCATAAGTTACACTTTAGAAGAGTTTTTCTAATAAATGCTTTTATGGACTTCATAACTTGTCCTCGAGTTATGGATTTCCAAGAGACTCTTCATTAAAAGTATTAAACACTTAATTAAAACTCATAAGTTATGAATATCCAAAAGTTTATGAATTGTTCAAAACTTGCCCTCAAGTTTTGGAATTTGTAAAGTCTCACACAAACTTTAATTCCATACGCTAGAAGTTTTAAAAGTTAAAATTCTACCCTTATACTATTATAAGATTAATGGTTAATTATTATATATATGTATAAGAACAAGTCGTTTTACCGTTAGTAGGCCTCATTCACGAAGCCGGTCTATAAGGTGGGTATAAGGTTGTTGCCTATAAAATGGCGACTTAATGAGTGTCCACTCTCACCCACCGCTTGCTTGACTGGTGGAGGGTCGTTAGCCGAACGGGTAGGACAATGACTTTAAATTCTCATTAAAAGTATAATGATTATTATAAAGTAACTAAATGTTTTATTTAATTCCCAATCTTAGTTACTTTAGGAAAAATGTGAATTTGGTGCTAGCCCATGGAATTCACACTTTGTACCTTACCAAGTCGTTGGTGGAGCGTGTGTAGTTAACCGACACACTAACTTGGACTAGTAAGGATTACGAAGGGTGACTTAATGTTTTTCATAGATCAATGGAGCGTGTGTGGTTAACAGACACATTGATTGGGTGATAATATTAAGGGTACCAAGTGAATTGGTATGGTTATTCACACCTTGTTTTGTGATCCTCGGCATCCCAGTCACAAAATTTGAGAGGGCACACTCGAGATTGAAACATGTCATTGAAAAGTTCAATGAATCTCAAAAGATCTAGGAATTTCAAATCCAATTAAAACCTAATAAATTATTTCATTTTTCATGGTGGAAATTGGTGAATCGTCATTCGCCTACCTTCAAATATTTTATAGCTTGGATTACGGCATCCCTCTTCCAAATTATAAAATATTGTGTTGGGTCCTAGCCTTAATATTTCATATTGGGTGTTATATTAAGGACTTTGAATCAACTAACTTGATTTTCTCCCATTATAGATGTATGGTTCAGACAACTATGATCTTCCCAAATCTCTTGAAGATGGTGTCCCTCAACATCATGCTTCACTTCCTCCACCTCCTCCAATTATTCTACCTCACCCACAAGTTCTTGAAAAGTTTAAAGTCACTCAATCCCTATTGGCAAGCATAGTCTATGTGTGCTCACATCTTGAAGATAAAGTCACATATTGACAAGTCGGGAGAGTTGGGTGTCAAAGTCTCGTGAAAGTTGGATGTTCAATCACTTTCTTAGTAACATAGTGAGTCTCTTTGGGACTACTATGAGGCAGACTATGACATGACCCTTAATGATGTTATCTTTTTTCTTGGTGTTGTGGAATCAGCAATGATTTGGAACACCAGTAAAGCAAATTTGATTAAAAGAACAACTTCCCAAGTCTACATGGACATTGACAATGGTAGCATTGGATATCTAGAAAAGGATTTCTCTTCCCAATGGAAAGGGATCGGCCATAGTCAACTCAGTTAACCAAATGGTAAAGAGAAAGGCTAAGTCTGAGATAGTCTCATGTGCCATTACCAAAGGGTCCATGTGTTTTGTTGCCAAAGGAAGGGGCATTGGTTGCGAAGCTGCCCTATTCACCTGAAAGGTCATAAGGTTGATCAAGTCAAGAGGTTTGACTCTACTTCGGGTAAGGTCCACTGTCTAACTCTATTAAGTTCCTATTTGGAGATTCTTATTACATAATGTGGATGGGTCACATGCTGATGTTTTTAAGAATCAAAGAAAAGATAGGAAGCTTAAAGTAAGTATATGTTGATTCTGATTGCAAAGGTGGGTTTCGATCGCATGGTTCGGCAATCAGAATTTTGAGCTGTTGCTTAAGAGTTATAATATATTGCTTATGAATAGATAACAACAAGGTTTTCATGTGGATTGTAAGGATAAGTTTTTCCGCAAAGTTTTAAAATAAAAGAAAAAAAGGGGTTTTAATTTTATTTATTTTAAAAATATCCTTACAATGGCATCTGTGGAAAATTGTTGCTTATATGTTTCTAGTAATAGCAATATTGGAAAGTGGATTTGATTCTTTCATTTGTGGTAGTGTCTGAATTTACCAAATGAAGAAAGTTTTTCATCACCCAAGTTTCAATTGGACAGAAACTTGGAATCATACAAGTTGTATTGTATGATGAATGAGAATTTTCATATTTGAAAATTAAGACTAATTCTTTGATCACATGTATATGTGAGCCAATTGAAGGACTAAGGAATTAGGTACACTGGGTGTGCGCTGGTCAAGGTCCACCACAAAGATTATTTTTTGTCATGATTTACTAAAGATTAGTAAATATGATTATACTTATAAGGTTAAGTATAATTCTGTAACATTGGAAAGGTTACAATGTATGACAAACCAAATGACAAGAATCAAATTAAGCAGAAAGATAAAAGTTTCTCAAATCTGAAAGGATGGGAGAGTACTTTAGTATCGTATTTCATGATCATCTTAATGATTATGAAACCATATCACAAATTCATACTCTAAGGACGTCTTAGTGCATTGTTATGGATAAGAAGAGAGGTCATGAATTGCTGGATTGGTTAAGATCGAGAAGATGAGTCATACTTCGTTCCAAAACAATTCTTAGAGTCATACTCCAAGATTGTAACATTGAGTGACATAAAGTAAGGTTTAAAACACTTATCAAATGTAGTGTAGAATGTTTCTACCCTTGTACATTTGAGATTGGTAAGCTGTGATGTCTTGGATGAGACAAAGACCAACTAAGACCAATTGTGTGAAGTGTTAGTCTTGATAAGAATCCGCACTATCCCTTGAATATTTGTTTTGTCAAGGAATGGTTCTTGACTGGGGAAACTTATATGTTAAGGGGACAGTGGGAGCCTTAAAGATCCTGAAAGAGTTTCAAGATTTAATCAAGAGTAAAACCTGTAATTTATCATTAGCACACAACTTAAGGTTTGCAACCTATCGTGTTGACATAATCCTTGTTTCTGTACCTACTTCAAATAAGTTGAATTTGCATGTGAGTTATCAGAGATCAAATTGGAAGCATTGGTTGGCCTTGTGCTACCAAGGTGACAAGAAACTAAGATTGAACAAGTTTAATCCATGTAAGGCTGAATTTGTCACTAACCTTATCTTGTGATTATGGTTTTGACAAATTCACATGGATAGGAACTCATACACTATAAAATCTAAGTGTCATAAGGTTTCTCTCCGATTCATGAAAATGATGGTGAGGAAACGCTTTCACTAAGTAGATTTTAGGTAGATATCAATTGTGTTATTCGCATTTTCAAAAGTCGTTAGTGGAGTGTGTGTGGTTAACCGGCACACTAACATGGACTTGTGAGAAATGACAAAGGTCTAAGAAATTGAGACTATGATTACGACATCCCTTTTCATAGTTCTTGAAATTGATTAGACACACATGTGAGCTATCTAAGAAAGGGTGTATGAATCTAAATTTCAGAAGTCCAACAGATTTCTAGAAATATGTCAGAGCTAGTGGGAGCATAAGTGTTTTGCTAATAATCATCATGTTAGTGGGAGCATGATAATTATGATTAGTATTGCAAGCTAGCAATGTTAATTATAGAAAAACAAAAGTTTCAATTCATGAAGTTGCAGGGGTTGAAAAAGTCGTTTTGCTATAATTAAGGGAGAAGAAATTATACTTCATTTCAATTCTAGAAGCTTAGATTGAGATTTTAATCATCTTTAGTCAAGGACATATATATGAATTTTATGTCTGAATGGTTCGACTTAAGGAAATTCTATATATATTGCGTTATCAAAATTCAATTATGACTACGACATCCCCCTTCATAGTTAAATTTTGAAAACATGACAAATAAAAAATATTGTAGCAAAAGACTGGTCTAGTGTCATGTCTTTATGTCAAACATCATGAATCGTGTCCCATATGCTTCGGATATAGGATCGATTGCATGTGCTATAATATTCATCTTTTCTAAATTTTCCAAATGCTTAAGGCATTGAGAAGGGAAAAGTATAGAACTGGATATGACTAAAGTGATTAAGCAATTGTCGAGGACAAATCTGAGGTTCGCCAAAGATTGGTTGCTCAGGGACAGTTGGAAGTATGATGTAAGTTATCGGAAAGGACCATATTGACATATTCTGAAAAGAAGTAACTCTTGTTCGGAAGTGATAGTCAAAATGGGACTATGGAAATGTCTCCATAGGTGGAAGTTATTCAATCTATGTAAGATTAGAAAACCTTAATGCAAGAAGGATGTTCAAAGCAATGTACTTTGAATATGAGACTTCTGTTCCATAGAGGTTGACCTTCTTTGGAATACTCTGTAATGACTGGTGACAAGGTTTTGGTGACTTGGTGCATAATCATTACAAGAGGTACATTGCATACAAGTTTAAAATCAAGGTTTTGATGTAGATCAATTGATCTACATCACAATGTAAGGATCATAGACAAACATAGTGTGCATACTTGGAGTATGGCATAACTATTGTTTAGAAAAACAAAGTGTACATGCTAGGAGCATGGGACGACTGTTGTTTTTTTTATTCAAGTCTTAAAGTTGATTGTTTGAAACATTATACAATGAATAATGTGTAATCAATATGGTGATAAATAAAAGGTGGTTCTATTTATATTCAAAAGGGTTCTGAGACCATATTGGATTCGATTATTATTGTGTTTCACTTTGCATGTTTTGACTTCCAAAATAGCTAGGTTATTCTTTCCGAATGACTAAGTTATTTAAACACTCCACAATCGTTCATATGTTGGAAGTAGGTATGAATCAAGACTGTCATGAATTGAGTTTGTAGATGGCTAAATGGGTTTAGTCATAGCAATGGTTGCTACAACATTCATGAGTGCTCATAAGTTATGAGTATTGGAATAAACCCACGCTCACTTGTATCACTTCATGGAATTTATCTCGAGTGATCGTGAGACGGTAATATCATATAAATCTTCAAACCTAGAGATATGAGTTGTTACCTATGAGTTGGTTGTGCATTGATTGCACGTAAACGCATCAGTAACTTGATGTTATAAAACGTGCCTTTGTGTACAATTCAACAAGTAGTAGAACAAGCATATGAGTCGAAGTTTATCTGTTCCTTCTAGAAATAGAAGTGATATCTGGGCCCCTCGATGATTTTGTTGTGACCTATGTACCGGCCGGTCAGAACTAAATTGATGTGTTCGATTAAGTTCTTTGTCAAACAAATCGAAAATCGGGAAACAAACTGCTGGACAATAAGTACGACGTTGTTCCATGTATTTGTCCGGCTGATATCATGAGAACAGAGGATTATATGATCACTTATCTAAAATGGCGCTTCATAGTTCAACAGAGTTTTCGAGAGCTACGATTGCTGGTTGGTTCCTGAAGTAACATACGCAAATATAGTTATTAGACTTATCCAAGTGGGAGTCTGTTGGATAATGTGTCTAAGTCCATAACTTATTTGGTAGATACTTGACCCGGCTCGACATGGTCCATTTGGGTTGCACTTCACCCAAACGATTTACGGATAATTTTATGAGAATTGTATACTTACGATTTATTAATATGTTATAAGTTATAATATATTAATATGAAGTCATGTTATTTAATTAGTTTTAGTCTTAAATTAATTATGAATTAATTTAGAGATTAAAAAGAAGACTGATTAAATTATGGGCTATTATATTTTATATAGTGTGGGCTAATACTCATTTGTTAATGGGCTAAGCTAATATGGAAGTCCATGGATGGTCCATGGAGCTTTTAACCCATGGATCCTTGGAAAGGAAAAGACATGGGTTATTATGGTTTCACCCTAACCATGCACACTATATAAAGAAGCATATGATGCAAGAAATGGGACACTAGTAGTGTGAGACTTAGTGGTGGCCGATTCCACAAGAAAGTATACTACTCTCTCAAAGTTTTCCAAGTGTTTGTGGTGATTTGTGATTCCATTTGAGGCATTCACACTATTGGTGCTTGGCCCTCAAACTCCAAACAATCAACCATCATCAAAAGGTATGTATTTCTACTAGTACTTTTATGATTCATAATCCTTATGCTATGCTAGTTAGGAAGAAACCTTGGAAGTTATTATTTGCATGTATTTTAGAAGAAAACATAGATCCAAGGTTTATTAGGGTTGCATGCACACTTAGGAAGTGTTAGATTGCTCAAAACCCTACACAAGGATCCCGGTGTCTTGACCGTACCTTGCAAATCGGGGAATCTTCATGTACCCCGAGCCATGCTCGATCTAGGTGCATCCGTAAATGTCCTACCATATTCTCTTTTCAAATCAATTGGTGTAGGAACATTGAGAAAAACCGGTGTGAGCATCCAACTTGCCGGCCGGTCTTTGGTACACCCAAAGGGTGTACTAGAGAACGTGTTAGTGCAAGTCGATGAATTTATCTTTCCGGCTGATTTTTATGTCTTAGATATGGGAGATGATGACTCTCCATGTTCAAGTTCCATACTTTAGGTATACCTTTTCTTAAAACTTCCAAAACAAAAATTGATGTCTACAATGGAACTTTAAGTATGGAATTTGATGGTCAAGTTATCAACTTCAATGTTGATGAAGCAAAAAAGGTTCCTTCCGAGGTTCAATCCGTCAATTTTGTGAATTTGATCGAGCCTTCAACTGAAAAGGGTTTAAGTTTGTCTAACAATGAATTTCTAGAGTTAGTTTTGCAAGGAAAACTAGACAGGGACAAAGCCAAGGAGCTTGCAAAGGAGGTCGATATGGACAATGAGGTGTTGGAGAGTTTGAAGTTTATTGATGACAAGAAGCATGTGAGGAGTGATGATATAAAACCTAAGCCATCCACCAAAGTTAAAATCCTTCCACCGGTGGAACAAGCACTAGATCCGGGAGCAAAAACTCCACAGGACCCTATAAAGCTAATACATGTCGAGAAGGAGAGCACTCAACCGGTCATCAAATCAAATAAACTATCGAAGAAGGAAGAGAGTGAGTTGATAACCATGCTGAACAAATACCAAAAAAGGATTGAGTGGACAATCTATGATATTAAAGGGTTAAGTCCTTTTTGGTTTGTTCGTAAAAAGAAATCCAACGGAAGGTTGAAGGTTCATTTGAAGGAGGTGGCAAGAAGATTGATGTGTTGGAGAGGCCCACATACTTAGAACGAAGCATATGCGGGGGCAAAGTCGAGCCAACGACTTAAAACAAGGGCAACTTACCAGGAGGCAACCCAGGGGTATTTTTGTCATTTCTAAAAAAACAATTTCCATTTCTTTGAAGTTTTTGGTTTTTAATGTTCCAAATGCATTTAAGCATGTTTTCAAATCACCAAACGGACCTCGGGATGCAAAACCATTTCGTTTGAATGAGAGGGATTTTTTTGGGTTCAAAAAGTGGGAAGTGGCAAACAGAGCCGTAGACGGCCCGTGTTCATTTTTGTCATATATTGAACATGGGTCTTGTTCAAACGAGGCAAACATTTTCGCAGTCAGAGGGGTACACGACCCGTGTCATTTTTCCCTTATGCCCAACACGGGCCGTGTTCAACAATTTTCAGAATTTTAAACCCCCTACATGGGCCATGTTCGTGCTGCAGACCAAATGTGTTATAAGTATAAAAGTCGGTTTTTATTACCCCCATTCACCCATAACTCACCCCAAAACAATTTCTCTCTTCCAAGAACCCCTAGGTCCGAAATTTTCACAATTTGTTTTGTGCTTTTGGGCTTGATACTTTATGTAGGCAAGCTTGGGAAGGTTGAGGAGGAGGTTGTCACCACCAACTGCAAGGCTCTAAGAACGATTCGGTGAATTCTTTCCATATCTTTAATCGTTCATATTTTGCTTTAAAATTTAATATGTGTGTACTTATAACTGTTTTGGACCCGACTACCATCCCGCACCACCTTCCGGTGATTAGGTTGTTCCACCCTCTCCGAGCATCGGGGACGATGCTTATCTTTAAGCTTGGGGAGGGGTAGAGTTATACATTAGGTTTATCCATGCATTTCATGTTCATATTCATGCAAAAAAAAAAAAACTCAAAAAGATTTTAGCCTTCTTATTTTCTTTTTCTTGCATTCTGCATTTTAAAATCTATAAAACCCAAAAATATTTTCTAGTTTTTGCATCCCATTTTCATTCATTGTTTCCAAAAAAAATAAAAAAATTACGAGATGAATACTATCTTTACATACAAGTGCTCCATGAAGTGGGAAAAGAAAAATCAAAATGAAAAAAAAAATACCGAAGCAACCGGATTGTTACTAGAAGTGTAGAATCAGCTGTCATATCTAGGGGACCCAAACACCGTAATTCGAGACCCTAGCCTTAGATAATAAAAAGAAATTATATTGAAACGTTTTTTGGGTGGTAATAACAGCTTTAGGATGATTTGCTTCTGAATGTTTAAAAAGAATCTTTATCGGCAACTCTGGACCCACAGAACACGGACCTATTTGTTGACACGCATCACCCTCGCGGTGACAGAGAGCTTAAGTATCAGATCCACACAGTCAAGAAATAAGGAAGGGCATAATTGTCATATCTAGTACCCAAATCAGAATTTCAAGTGCCAAAACAAAGAAATCTCAAGAATTTCCAAAAATGGAGATTGAAGAATCCAAATTCAAAACGAAGTACAAATCAAAGTTAAATCAAATCAAAAGCCAATTCAAAGTCAAATCTGGCGATCGAAGAACTGTGTGATATGATACTTGTGGCTCTCGAAAAAGTGAAAGCATTGGAGCTGGGCCCCTTCGGGTGGGCTCACTGTTTCAGCGAAAGCTGATTCACCGTGACGGGTCCTTAAGGATGCGTCGATTCTGATTCTTGGCCATCTAGTCTTAAGGACATGAGATCCGGACTATGTTATTTTCGCCCATAAAGCTTAGTAAGGTATAAAGTTTTAATAAAACTAGGGTTGGATTATTGGGTTACACCGTTTCGATTCTTCCTCACTTTGGGAGTCTGTGATATATGGAAGGAAGCAAGATGGTTGCCTAGGTATTAATGATTGGAGCAATATTGATGTAAATTCTGATCGTACTTGTATAGATTATTGAATTGCGCCTTAAATTTCTTTTTGATACATTTTGTTTCTTTAGTGCTTCTGTACATAAATTTTCTTTTCCTTTTTCATTGTTTGCATTGCATGCATTCATCCCTAGTCCTTAGAACCTTCCCGTCCCCTTTTGTTCTAAGTTTCTTTCTGTCATCTAGAAATCGTCCTGTTTTGTCTGTTTCTTGTTCTTTCTTGAGGACAAGAAAGGTCTAAGCTTGGGGAGATTTTTTAGGTGCATTTTGTGCACCTTTTAGTCCCATTTCATGCATCTATTTAGCATAATTGTCCTTCATTTGTCTTGCATTTCATCATATTTCATGTTAGTCTCTAGAACAACCTTATTTGCACATTTTCATGTCTTTTTCAGGTAAACCGGAGGTTGGAGTGCGCTTTAGGAAGTGTCGGGAGGCATTGGTGAAGATTTCGAGATGATCGGGCGAAGAACGAAAAAGTTGGAAAAATCAAGTTTGGATTCGGAGTCAAAGGGGTACACGGGCCATGTTGGATTTACACTGAAAATTCAACACGGGCCGTGTTGACCAAAATGGGAGCTGTTGACCATGCTGAACACGGGCCGTGTTAGTTTTACTCTATGTCCAACACGGGCCGTGTTGACCAAAATGTGAGCTGTTGACCATGCTGAACACGGGCCATGTCAGATTTACTCTATGTC
Source organism: Lactuca serriola (assembly GCF_051521515.1). Classification (NCBI taxonomy): domain Eukaryota; kingdom Viridiplantae; phylum Streptophyta; class Magnoliopsida; order Asterales; family Asteraceae; genus Lactuca; species Lactuca serriola. The sequence continues at coordinate 15,040,377 of NC_136413.1, forward strand.
CAACACGGGCCGTGTTCGACCCAGAAACCAACTTTTGGCAGTTTTTCCTATCTTTCATATTACGGTTTAAGGGCCATTTTTACAAGAAGACAACATATCAGAGCACATTTGGAGGAGGATTTTCAAAGGTTTTTGCAAGGGTTTAATTAGCAATCATTTGGAAACATTATTTCTAGTATTTGTAAGTTGTAATTGCACTTTAATTCCATCTTTTATTCTTGTGATCTTGTTCTAGCCATGTGTGGCTAGAACCCTAGTTTCTCCAATTTCATGTTTTGACTTCTTGGTAGTGACTTTAATCATATGACATGATGTTTGTTCTTAATTTCTATCTAATGAATTTGATTTTGCTTCAATCAAATGTTTGATTCTAGTTGTGATTCTTATTGGCCATTTGAATTAGGGTTAGGTCATTCAAGTTATCTCTTTTACAAAATCCATAATTGTTTTGTGAAATTGAACAAGTAACAAGCATTAAATTGACCTCTATTGAATGAATTTAGTGTAAATCTTATTTATACACTTTTACACTCCCGGGCTTATGAGGAGTATTGGGTGTTGTTGGGAACATTCACATAAAGCTTCATGCAATCTTATAATCTAATTCTAAGAGCTTGTTTAGATTAGGTTAATAAGGTTAGGGTTAATCAAAGAGCTTGTTTTGGTTAATTAATATGGTGAATGGGAAGTGTTAGAGCTTATTAATTAGCACTTTCAAGTACCAACTTAGATAGAATTGAACGATTATTGTGTCATCTTTGAGTCACATTGCTAAGTTGTCATACATGAAGTTGGAGTCGTTACAAAATCAGAATCTAATTCACTCATTTAGCTGATTGCGTGTGTTTTTAATTTGTTTGTTTAGCCATTGCACTCTAACCCCCCCTGTTACTGTTGGTGACTACAGTACCTTCTGCAAAGAGGTATAAATTAATTATCCCGTGTCTCTGTGGATCTACCCTGCTTGCCTTGTACTAACTTTTAGTGCAATATAGTGGGATTATTTTGGAGTATATCGTACCCCTTTATTTGTTGGGTTTGACACTCCTAACACTCAACAAGAAATATGAGACTTGACAAGGACATTACTCACAACTAACCTGTAAGATCCAACTTCCAGTAAAAACCGCTCAACCAGAAACTCTCAAAAGTACTATCACAACCAATTCCATCAATATACTTCCCGAAACTGGGACCTCATCAGTTTAAACTTCAGAAACCATACCTTGAAACTGATGATCATCCATTCGTCATACCTACCTATAGTTCCTTGACCAGGAACACTGCCAATTCATGCCAAAAGAATACTCAAAACATCCCGATTGTGAATTTACACAAATCCAAAATCTGGAGGTTGTGCCCAACAACCTTAAATTTCCGCTTGACTTCCTGACAAGGCATCACCAACCCACTGCTCCCACGAGCATAATGATGGTTCATCCAAGCATTACACGATGCATCCAAATCCCTCATCGGCCCAGGTGTACATCCACTTGACAAAGGAACTCTATGCATTTACAATGAACTTCATGACTCGAAACTTCAGTATCAATACCCCACATTGATAACCAAACTCCTAATAACAGCCCGCAAGAAAATGGGGATCGATATGCAAACATTCAGCAAGAGACTTCTGATGCACCATTAATACTCTTAACAACCTATGACTGACCAAATGATCCGACCTAACTGGTTACTGAGTCTCCCGATTTCCAACAATGCACTAACACCCAAACATGTCAATAAGAGTAATAATCCGAGACCTAAGAGTCTCAATCAAATGACTACCGAGTCCCACCCGTATGAGTCATACGACCACTGGTTCATGATACATCGTGACACCCTCTAACCATTAAAGTGGTAAGATCATGCTCCTCCGTCGGTCTTGCTGGCATTATATTACTGCCCTGAAGACTCACGAACAACACCACATGGATTAAAAGTACTCAACCATCAACCCCACCGACTTGCAAGAACCCAAATAGTATCTCCCTCGACACTAACCAATCACAACACGAGCCATACCCTTCTATGACGCACAATTCCTTTCACAGAAAAGGCTGCTACCAACGTAAAATTCAGATGGACACATGGTCACACACAACTAGAGAATGAGATAGGTTGTTGGACTCTTGTTCCAATTCAAAGGCTATAAACCAAATGAGAACCATACCAATAAACTCGAACCAAGTGTTATCATGCTATCTTAGCTAGTCCACATACACCCCTAAAGGGAAAACACATAACTAACCCTGGATCTACTTTATTCCTTCTTCCTCACAACCTTACACTTGGGGTGAAGTTCCAACAAATATGACGGAATGATGAACCTCAACTATTAACAGTAAATCCTCATGAATGACCGATACAAGATCCCATGCCTCGAATGAAACTAAACATGTCCCACCAATACGTAACTAGCTCGATAAACCTTCCATAGTTATCCAGAATGCCACTAAAACCCTGGCCGGATCAATCCAAATACCTACCTTATCGACACGTCATGCCAAAATTGGATTCTATGCTGATCTTAAGCAACACCTGAAAAACTAAATAACCCTGCCTCAACATCCGAACTTCCAATAACCATGTACATCTGCCAAACCTGAGCCCGTTATGAACACTACTTCAATAACCAAAAATTGAGGGTACCCAACCCAGAAATCAAAATATACAATGTACAGATTTTGATGATAAATTGACGCATCCATTGAACTTCAACTAATGAAGCTCAAAACTTTCGAAGAACCTCAACTATTGATGATGAACAAAATAACCAATAATCGAGAATGCATTAATGACTAATCCATGATCCAATTCACTATTGAACAAATACCATGTGGAACTAAACATACCAAACGATGAAGTTGATTTACCGACCAACAACTGTCCAACCTGGACTATATATATCAATCTATACTACTAGCTGACAATTCCCTCTACAACCGATTATCAACTTGAGCGACCCAAACGCCTCTCGAGCTATACATCGACATTCCTGAAAGAAACCACTGGCTACAACGAGCTCCATGACCAACGACTTACTGTCGCAAAGACAACTCATGCATTCCTGAGCACATATATTTGATGTCAACTTACTCTACACCCCAGTCTTGACCAAATCTTGAACCACGGTCTCGCATACCTGAACTGCAGATTCCTGTGAACCATTATTTTGAACCTAAATTTCCTAACAGATTGATGATCTTTCAAGCTGAATACTCAGTTCTCCCCCACTTAGGGTTCAAACTACCACCAACTGACATTTCAAACCGACCAAAACTCAAATTGGCTCAACCAGATTCATATCATTCCCGATCCTTGGAACGTATAATACAATTCGATATGATCTTCCTGATAAAGACCACGAAAACTTAAAGAGATTTTGAATCTCAGATGGAGACCTTGGAAACCTCCCGATCATAACCGCCTCTAACATCAAGAATCCCATGAAGATGTATGAACAATAATTGACAATCCACTTATAACACCGACTTCCTATCTGGAAACAAATGGACTACTACACTCGCCTTCTGCACATCCCCAACCATTAATTCATCGCAAAGATCATTCATAAATACAAGGGGAAACGTCCTCATAGAAGAGATACATCAGAGAAAAAAAAGTTGTCGCTCTCAATTCACCTTCCTTGATGACCCGGAACAATCAACTAGCACCGGACCTAACCAATTTCAAAGGAAACAGACCCCTGATCTCATCTTGAGGCAACAATACCACAAGAATCCTCTTGTGCATTCTCGTACTGCAATACTTGTTGCTAACAAACCGCAACCATCTAGCCCCATGATGAGTCTACATCCCAACTCTAAAAATCTCATGTCTGCTCTCTCTTTCCTCCCAATATAGAAAGTTGGAAGAACATAACTCACATCAAAGATGGTGACATCCCAATCCATCTGCCAATCACTCGGTCTCTAGTTGCCATCCTTGATCTGATAATCACAATCACTTCCCGCTTGAGTCCTACGACTCAATTGACACTACCTCGAGCAAGTCCCTTGAGACCTCGAAATCCACTAACTCACTCAGGTCTGCACCATTTAGTCCCAAGCTGGCAATGCCACTAAGAACCAAACAATCACTAGGTCCATCTTCAACCTGAATAGCCATAACCGAATAAGAAAAAAACACACTGTAATGAACCATGGTGCTAACCCATACAATCTACCCTCAATCAGCTCCTTAGAATCCCCATAATTTTCCTTGATTCGAGTACAAATTGAGTGCTTTCAGTAGTACGGGCCCAATACTACCTTCCAAACCTATCTGTACTTTCCTTAAGAATCATTTCAGATCCTCTAAGTAACTACTCATGTACACTATCACCCGATCCATCCACATATACTCACTCTCAAACGAGCACACACTGCTAATATTCCTAGAATCTCCTTCTAGGATTCCTCCTCCGAAAATGCTCAAGCAAACACACTCTACCATGCTTCCTAGGTTGTCCTAGGGTTCCCTTCACACCACCCTTCTCCATCAGCTGCAGAAGAGACTCCCTCTAATACCTTGTAATTACCTCATGAATACAATTACATGCTACAGGCACTTAAAATTTTTTCGACTATAAGGTCTCACACTACAACAGTTGGACTTAAACAAGAGTTGTGCGATAGAGTTAAACCTAACCTTCTAAAATTATCCAATCCCAACAACATGTAACCTAACATATTCGCTTAGCAGTTAGCCGATATTATTGAAGGTCCCTAAAAGCACAAAGTCAGCAACATTCAAACATTGAGTAAACTAACCAGCACCTCACCTAATCAGGCCATTCCATCCAACAATCGGAAATCTATACTAGCATGAAGATCTAAAAGCTCAACCAACAAGCATATAAAAGGCATAAATCCAAGCATTCTATCATACAATCTTGAGCAGATCCTTAGCCCTAATCTAGCATGCGATTCTCATATACTCATACCAAAACAATAATCTTAACACATGTATGGGTATTTTGGGAAATGCTTACTTAAGGTCGATTGATTGCATGCATCGCACCAATTTTTCCTAAAATATTTTGGAAAAAATATTTTCTTTTAAAAGATTTTATTAACTTCTCAGTTTGAGTTCAGACACACCTGAGAGTGTGCCCGAATTTATCAAACCAAGACTCTGATACCAACGTGTAACTTCCTAGAAATACCGAGTAAAATTTTCATTTTTCATAAGTCAAAACAATTCATATATTATCCCAAAAGAAGATTAGAGTAAAAAATATTTTCAAAACATCATAGTAAAATCATAAATAATTATTGTGGAATAAATCTCCAGGGGATGCAATACGATCAAGCCGTGCTCATCTTTTTAAAACTAGAAGTACATGGAAATGTTTAAACCACAAAACTATAAGCACACAGATTAGTGAGATCCCCAAAATACCACATACCATATATATCATACATACATACTTCCGGCCCTACCCAGTACATTCACCAGGCCTCGCCTGGCATCGGGCCCCGCCCGGTACATTCATCAGGTCCCGACTGGCATCGGGCCCCGCCCGATATACATACAAACACATACAACACATGCAAGAATCATACAGACAGCTAGAATACTAATAACCGTATATTATGGGTTGACATTGGTGCCTTCTACCCGCTAAACACTAGGAGGAGACTCACCTCTCAGTCTGAACAAATAGCTGAATAAGTCACAACTCCGAATATCAGCTCTACCCATCACCTCAATAGTAGAACAGTGAATCCAAGATTTTTAAAGCCAAACCAAGATTAATCCTTAGTCAAATGCTCAATTCTACTCAAGTTTGACAAAAAGTCAAACTGGTCAAAAAGTTAACGGTCAACGTTGACTTGCAACGTCATGGTGGTCCTTCACCACTTCATCATCCCTAAAGGACAAAACTGACGATCTGATCCATAGTCGCCATGACGTGGTGACCTGACACCACGTCATGGAAATGGGGTTCCAAGCAACTCAAATGATTAAGTTATTTCCTTCAATGTCTCGAGCTACAAAGCTCAGATCTCACTCAAAACATGATATAGATGGATGAAGTTTCTAGCTTTACCCCTAAGGACCATCCAAAAGGTCCAAACTCAAACCCTAGGTCCGAAATAAAGCCAAAACCACAATGTCTTAACCAATAAGTCCTAAATCTGAAAATTCCTTAACCTAACCACTCCAGAAAGGTTTTGTAATACATGGTCTATCATAAAGGTGGAAGCTTTATAGACACGCATACCCAAAATATGTCTAGAACTCAAATTAGGTCAAATGGGTATAAAGGTGATCAAAAATCATGCATGGATGTCAAAACACAACCAAATCTCATATCCATGAGATATAATATTCTTGGGACCCTTAAGAGTCATAAAGTTACAAACTTTATCCCTTTTATATTGCCAAATACAAACAAGAGTCCAAAATGTGATAAAAGTCTAGATCTATGAAGATAATCCAACCAAAATGGAACTAGAAAGCTCACCAGAGGTCCAGAGAGTGAAAACAAGGAGTGGATATGTATTTCTTGCTTAGTCTTGCACTACACTTCCTTGTTCTTCCTCTAAGATCACCAAAAACACTAAAATGAGCTCATAAAAAGCAAAAGATGCTAGGGATAGGGTTTCTAAATACTGGAGGGTGATGGTGGCTAATAAGGGGGTGAAACCCTAGCTCCTACTTCTTTAAATAGGGCTCATAGTCCGAAAATTAGGGTTTTGCTTAAACAGTCTCCGCCATGTCATGGTACCCTATAGCCACGACGTGGAGGCACTATTGATACACATGTTTCCTACATATTTCCACGTCGTGGCGATCCATTCACCACGTCGTGGTCAACCCAAAAAATGACAATAACTTCATAATTAGCATACGATAAACTGGGCATTACAGTAATCTAAAAATCACAATGTGCAGTTTTTCAAGTGGTACAGTTTTACAATTATTTCAACGGTATGGTTTCAAATGGTGCAATTTTGATTTTAAATCACACAATGAAATGTTGTGGTTTTAAAATAGCAAGTGATCATCCACAGGTCTTGCAAAACATAGACCAGAGACATCAACTGATTTAGAGAAAAAAAACCTTAATAACAATGCTTTTATTGAAACAGTGGAAGCAAACATGATCAATGAAAGAAATGATCAAATCTAAATGGACAAGATTGACCAACCATTATAGCTTATTTATTGCAAGGGAAAAAGATAAACGAACGTGTAGAGCCTCAGGTGTGAGGTGTAGGTGGTCTAGTCTCATCGACGAAGCTTGAATTAGATTAGTTGAAGTAGGAGGCTTCTGCAGTCTGGTCTCATTATCGTAGAAGCAGGATTGTCGGGACGACACTATGTATTTGATACTATCGGTATTGGAGGATCGGGGATGGTGGCATGGTAGGAGTCGCAACCACTTTGCTAACATTAAGATTATGTTTCATCTTCGAATTGAAAAAAATAATAATTGAATTATCCCACTTCAGCTTAGTTAAAGTTTTTAGTGAGAGGTGAGATTAGGAATTGGAGTCTTTGTAATAAAGTTTTTAGTGATCGTAAAAGTACAAACTAATAACTTTTTGTCAGACCAGTTCCTGAGGGTGGGAAATAGGGGAAACCATCTAGGGCCAATCTTTTAAAGATGCCCAATTTATTATTATTATTATTATTATTATTATTATTATTATTATTATTATTATTATTATTATTATTATTATTATTATATATACTAGGTGTGAGACCCATGTATTATATAAGTTTATTTTTAAAAAAAATTAAATATGAAATTTTAACAATTTGAAAGTTTTGAATTTATAGGAAAAATGAAAAAAAAAATTGAATTATTAAAATTAATGAGGCTTTATTGTATTGAATACATTACATATATAAACTCTTTCTAATAAATACCTTACATATGTATTACCTTACATATTAAATGTGAAATTTTAATTTAATAAAATGAAAAAATACAATGAAATGACAAGTGGAAAATATAAAATTTAAAAATTTTAGAAAATGTCATGTGTCCAAATGAAGGAGAAAATGACATGTGGCAAAAAACCTTCATTTATTAGAGTGTATATATATATATATATATATATATATATATATATATATAGGGATGGTTATGTGGAAAATGCATGATTAGGGAAACACATGCTGAAACCAAGGAAACCACATCATGATTAGGAGAACACATCATTTAAGAGTAATGTAACACCCAAATTTCACCATTTAGTATGATTTAAATATAAACTTTTTATTTATAAAATTCGAGTAGAAATATATTAATTTTTTTTTGCCAAAATAATCATCATAAACGTGTAGGGACGTCAATACCATTTTCATAGGTATATATAACACTTAAATCTGACTACGTATGAAGTTATGATTGTTCGATGTTTTGTGTTCAACCCCATACGGCAAAGCGTGTCGTAAAAAGTGATTCAGAGATATGTTGCTTATTAGCTAAAGTAATCCAAACAAAAGTTGTAGTAGTCATAAAAGTGAAAGTCTACATCTAAAGAATGTCCAAATCTGAGTTCATATGAGGAGGTTATGATTTTTCAAAGTTTCAGCGCAACAGTGTGCGACACAATCGAAATTAAGATCGGTTGAGTGTTTTCCAAAACAATATAAACGAGAGTTGAAGATCTCGTAAATTGAACCTGTTGATATAAAGACAGTCGAGAACAGAGTTTGTATGAAAGAATTAAGATTTATGCACAAAATTTAACAATGTAATTTCTATGAAAATTTGAATTTAAAATAGAGTGAGAATTAGCTTTTGAGACCTTAAAGAAAGTTGTATATCTCGTCGAGAGTATTATGGGGATATAAAGAATATCAAAAACGAAACTCGTATGCGAAAGTTAAGGTTGTTCGAATATTTTAGGAAAATACCTGCTATGGTGACGTGGCACCACCAGGAGGCACCACATGGATAAGAGAGCGCATGACTCTTTTGCCAACCAAGTGACGTTGCACCATGAGATTAGGACATGTGGCACCATAGATTGATGACATGTGGCAGCTTCTAAAAGGGACTTATGTGGACGAATCAGAAAGCAACACATGGTAAGAAATGGATTGGCCAACACAATCAATTGGCGCGACACCCGCACCCCCCCTGTATTCCTTATAAATAGCTGCTGATTTTCTCACATAATTCAATCCCTTATCTCTCAAACGTTTTTCCTTTGTAACACCGTAAAATTCTCAAACGAATTTTTCATTTAAATTTCATAAAACACATGTCTTTTTATATAAGCACCATTTAATAGTTAACAAAGTTTTCAAAACATTATCAAAATCCAGGATCCCCATTCGTGATTCTTTTCTCTTGTGTGTACAATCGAGCCGCCGCCTTCCCGCGATCCTGATAAGAACCTGAAACACATAACACATAACACATAACACGGTAAGCACGAAGCTTAGTGAGTTCCCCAAAATACCACATACAACACATATTAGCCACTCAAGGCTATAACCCTGTATGATCCTCTGGTCAATGTGTCTCTGTGGGACCCTTCGGTCCCATAACTCTGCGGACCCTCTGGTCCTAACTCTATGGACCTTCCGGCCCTAACTCTATGGTCCCCCCGACCCTAACACTGTAACTCTAGGTAATATACAACATAAATCACAAAGAAATAATGCAGGATATCACAATACACAATATAAACACATAAGGCATCTCAGTCACACAAAATACCACTCATGGTAAGCATAGTGAGAAGACTCACCTCGAAAGCGAGCAAGCACTAATCGTCGTACTCGAAACTCAAACCAACCACCCCTAACAAATAAGGCAAACTTCTCTAATTAATACTTTAATCATACTCAAATATACTAATGGTTGCTCTTCCTCTCTTTATGATCTCTTAGAATGGTAAAAGAGAATTTTACCCCTCCATGGTCTCCATTTCACAGGGTTGACCCAACCCTTAAGTCAGCCAAAGCCAAACTCCAGTCTGCAGTCCAGATTCAACCCGTATCGGCGAGTACACCCTTGAGACTCGTCGAGTCCACTCACTTTCTCCGAAATCTCACAAGGTCCAGCTCAACTTGTCGAGTCGACTCCACGACTCACCAAGTTAGCTCGCGATTCAGCCTGGTCAGGAAACCCTAACCGACTCGTCGAGTCGGCTCATGGGCTTGGCGAGTCTATCCAGACTCATACTCATTCAGACGATTTCAACCAGCTCTATCACTCTGAACCATAGATCTATCATCTCAAGGCTCAATAATTACGTAAAGCTTTGATCTTTACGTTCATACATGATGCTATTGCTTCCAAACGCTAATACATGCTCTTCATGAAGGTTTTTTGCTCATCAACCCTCATTTGGACCACTAAAGCTAAGGCATCTAGCCTCCAAGGACCTCACAAAGTATAGATTTGAGGTTTCCCACCTCAGATCATGTCTTACTTAGCTCACAAGCACAAAAGAAGGGGAGTTAGACCCTAAAACTCCCAAGATCATGAGGTCTAACCAAAATAGATGAAAAGGATGCAAGATTATACCTCCTACAGTCGTCTGATGTGAAGAAATGCTAGATCCACAGCCCCCATCTTGCTCCTTGCTTGAATCATGATCTTTTCCTTCCATAAAACCCACCCAATTTCTTGATTTCATCAGTGGAACTCTTCCATGACTCTACTGGCGATTTAGGGTTTCTCACAAGAGATATGAGGGGCATCCAAGGTCATAAGTTCCTTTAAATAGGATCCAACCCCGGAACTTAGAGTTTCTCTTCCCAGTACCTACTCGGCGAGTCCATCCTTGGAATCGTCAAGTCCGCTCACTAAATCTACGCGATCAACTCGACGTGACTCGGCGAGTCAGACCTTCGACTCGTCGAGTCCCTCCTAAATCCTCAAAATTGAAACACAAACTATTATACCCGACATTCCGGATGTTACATCCTTACTTGAGACCGATTTTTTATAGAATTCTGAGCATTTTAGTGGGGCTCTGAGATATATAGAAGCCCGACGAAGAGGAGCTTTTGTGTCGAAGTACTGCCGCGTAATTTCCCGTTTTTCTCTAGAAATTTTTGTAAGTTAAGCTTTTCTTGCTAGGCTTTCAGGTTAACTTATGATTATGTTTATAGCCATTATTAAGAACCTATAAGTACCGGGTTAGTCATTAATTCAAGTTAAATATCCTGATTGGTCTATTTACAGGAGAGGGGTCTAGAATGGGCATGTTGGCTTGGTTGTTGGATTTCAAAAAAACTATATGCTGAAATGATCATGCTTCCTAACTGTCTTACCTGGATGGTCCTTATTTGATAGTCATGAAAGTATATTTTGAATTAGTGAAGGATCTAACTTCTACCAGATTTCCATAGATATTAATAAATTATAATATTATAGGTTAATACTTGATAGACGCGTTAACTGCTAGTTGAATCGACAGAAGAATAATTGTTAATCGTCTGAGTAATTGTCTTGGTGAGTTTTCACACTATACTTTATACTCCAGTATGTATCCTCTGTATGTTGGGATATAGTTGCCATGTAGTATGCTATTAGGCAATTAGATTGACTTAGTTGCTTGTTATGTGGAAATGTTTGTCTGCTAGATATGTATTGATAAATTACGTAGGAGTTGAGGGCGGACCATCCGCATGCTGCAGGCCAATAGACTTGGGCGGACCAGTTTCATGTGAACACCAAGGGGCAGACCAACTTTATGCTGAAGGCCAAGGTGCAGATCAAGCTTTATGTTAAAGGACATTATGTGTTTTATTGGTGGATCGACAAAATGTTGTGAGTCGTTATGTGTATGAATTATATGTACTATGGCATATGGTATTTTAGAGAACTCACTAAGCTTCGTGCTTACCTAATTGATTATAAATGTTTTCAGGTACTTCCTCTGTTCATGAGAAGGATAAGGCTCGACTGTACACACCCGCATTCGCATCATGTTTTCCGCACATTGTAGTTATACTTTGATATATATACATAAATAGAAATGAATATTGGGACGTTACAAGTTGGTATCAGAGCTCTGGTTAGAGAGAATTGGATGACCACTTGTGTGATTCCAGACTCGAACTAAGGATTTGAATAATTAACAAATCTTTTTAGAAAAGAATAATACAAAAGGAAAGTATGTGAAATGTTAGAAATGCATGCTATTATGTTGGCTAGGGACCTTTCTAGGAATTGCATGATAAAAATGTCTGATACTTAAGGTGCCTTATAGCCTAGAAATTTGTTTATTATTTGCTGCTTAGAACCTATACTGATATTTTTTTGTTATTTGACAAATACATTAGGTTGCATGCTCCCAGAATTAAATAGTTTTAGATTCTTTGATTTGGCGCTATTGCGTAGCTCTTGTCTGAGTCCAATCGTTGTAGTGTCAGATCTTTCAGTCGACAAAATGTTTGATATCGGCCACATGTAATTGTATTCTTCCGATATTTATTTAATATTGGTAGAAGTGATGGCTTTTGAAAACCAAAAACTATCATAATTTTATAAAACAATTTTAGTGGCAAACATAAGAATATAAAATAATTAGTTTATTTTAAGATCATTTTAACAAAACCACCAAGAGGATCCAAATACACAAACTAGAAAGACAATAACAACCATAGGATGTTTAAGAGATAACCTTTGAATCCTTTGATCCCACTTGGAATTGGGGAGTTAATTGATGAGATAAAATCTTTAAGAGATAACCTAGATCTGATACCAATTGATGAGATAAAATCTCTAAGATCGTTTAGATCTTTTACAGGTTAATCAAAGAAGAACAAACAATTATATTAAACGAAACAATGAACACAAGATGGAATCAAGAAAATGCTGAATGATTCAAATGTAGTCACGCCTCAATAGAGCTCGATCAAAAATTTCCACTGTAGAGGCGAGCTAGGGTTTACAATACAATAAAGAGAATTATTTCATCAACACTAAAATGATGCATGCATGACCTTAAATACTAAAACCCTAGAATAAAGCAAAACACGGTTGGACAGGCCCAAACCGGTTACAAAAATGGGCTAACCAAACCGAGCCCAATACGCAACATTCAAAACTCAACAGTCTCCCCCTTTGCGTCAATTGGTTCGAGGCCTTTACTTCGGTTGATTACTAGTTGCTCGCTTCACCACCTTGAACAAGTTTGGAATTACAGCAAGAAGGACTTGACGAAAGTTGATATACCATCTTATTATATTAGTGAAGTACTTCTTATCGTCTTCACTATTTTTCTTACACCTGTGAATGATTCCCAGAACATGATCTAAGCACGAAGTAGTAAAGAGATGTTTATCAGTTAGAGCGAACATACATTTCTGTCCTTCTTGCCTGGTGAACATCACCGAGTTCAGCTTCGGGTCAATCTTTTCCATTTTCATCTTGTTGACATCGCTTGCAGAACCGACAGGCATAATGGTGGGCTTCTTTCTGAGAACTGAAGCGATCTCTTGATCCATCTTGGCTACCTCCAGAATGTAGCAGACTAACATTATTTTTAGATGATTAATGATTGGCTCGTATTCGACTGGGTTGGAGAGAAGAATGTTGTGCAGAACAATCCAATCATGAGGATTTAGATTAGGTAGATCAGCAAGGGAGAAGGTATGCTCAGACTTGGCCGAACCTCTGGTAACCTTGAATTTGACGTTGATGAATCTCCCTGCTCTGTGAGGCTTAAGGAACCGAATTGTGATAATTTTCTGAGCACTCCAAGTAAGGTATTGAGGTTGAGCGAACTCCAAATAGTAGTCGATTAGCTCATGATCAACCTTCGGGTCTGGATGAGGTACTTCTGCGAGAGGAAGAAAGTTGTGGAAAACAAATGCCTTCTGGGTGATTGGCATATCGAACTAAGAGTCCCTTGTATTTTCACGATCCAAAGATATTACTGGCTCAAGCTAATGAGTGCTAGCGGATTCAATAGCCTCTTTGATTAGATTCTCTAGAGTCCAGAGGGGAAAGAGGGTTTTCTTGCTTTCCAGGAGGCCATGAGCCTCCTTTAATCTCCTTTCATTCTCTTCAGCTTCCCTTGTAACCTTCGCATTGAGATCGAGTTCCATATCCCTTGCCTTTCGCTTCAGATCATCAGCTATTGTTTCCCTTTCCTCATCACTGTCATCCACAATACCCTTGCCTTTATCCTTAATGCCCGAACCCGAAGCATGCTTAGTCTTCGGTTGTTCTGGCTGGGTAGTAGGAGGAGGTTGAGACAAAGTTGTTGGTCCTTCTCCTCCTTGTGTCGGAGATACCACAGTCTCTGAAACACCTTCGATGTGACTCAACATCTCAAGTGCAGGGCCAAGTTTTTCAGCAAGATGTCGTCTAATTGATAGGGTAAAGATAGGGTCGTGAGCCTCCAGAACGTTCGATAGAATGGCGTGTACGTTTGAGACATAGCTCTTAATGACAACCCTTTCAGATCGAAGGTGAGAAACCTCCTTGTTTGCCTGAGAAAGATGGAGATTTTTGGTTTTCAGCTGAGTAGTCTTGAGAGCAATATCATCCATGATCGTGTTTTCCATGGCCAGATCAGCTTGTAGCTTTGTGAGATGTTCATTGAGACAGGACTAAAGTGCAATGTTATCCTTTTGAATGCTCTAGCGAAAGGAGGCAAAGTGTTGCTTCTCAGCAGCAAAGGATTCTTCAAGTTTGGAAATGGTGTTGTTCACTTTAGAAGCGTTCAACTCAGCTGCTCCCTGTAAAGACTCGAGAAAAATATTAGCGTTGTGAACTAGTTTATCGACTTTTTTGGTCGCTTCTGTGCAGACTTTGGTTGAGGCTGTAATGGCATTTGTGGCTTTAGAAATTGAGGCTTCATGAGCCTTGACAAAAGTGTCAACCATGCCCTAAATAGCAGCGTCAGAGTAAGGATGGTGAGAGGAGGAAGAGGCCATAAGATTGTCGATTTTATCATTCAGCTCCTTGATGTGCTTTTTGGTAACGGGAGCATCATCATCTTCATCACTCTGAACCCGGTAGGGGCTGTAGTAGAAGGAATCAAAAATCCATTCCTTCACCACCAAGGACAATATTGGTTTCGGTTGAAGGGGTGGGAGATAGTGGTTTAGATGTTTCAAGGATAGAAGACCGAACCCCCGTATCAGATACGTTGGTCTGAACTTCAGTTGTGGTGGTGGTTGTAGCATCAGAGAAAATACGAGGAGGAAGTGGAATTGTAGAAGTGGTTTGAGAAGGGATTGTAGTGGGGATGGGAGGAATAGAGATAGATATTGAAATAGGTGAGGAGACAGGCGGAGGGGAATGAGCTTGAGACCTAACATGTACCTCAGGGCTAGGCAAACGAGGTGGTGTGGCACCGCGAACCAAACCCTCGTTATCAGAGCTTTCACTCTCTGATTCGCTTTCATGGTGTTGAGTGAGCGGATGATGCCTAGCTGGCATATACTCAGAATCACTTGAGGAAGAGAGAATAAGCTTCCTTATAGCCTTCTTGTGTTTCTTTTGTTTCGGTTGAGATGGAGCTCCCTTCTCTTGCTTTTGCTTGTTTGGAGTTTTCCCCTTAGCTCCTTTGGTAACCCTTTCTTCCTTCTTCTTTTCTTGTTTCTTTCCCCTCTTTGTCGGCTTGTCTGCTTCCTCAATGGAACGAATCATTGCGAGTGTAAGTTCCCTTGGAACCGAAGAAGGAAGCTTGTTGTACTCTTGAATTACATTACTCGCCTCAGACACACAGGCATACATGGATGCTGGAATCGATCCAATAAACAAATACTTGGACGGATCAGTGACTATTATCTTCGTTGTGTGGAATGTTGCGATGGAGGAGAGAAGCGAGTCCGCCATGATCGGGACATGATAACGATCCATCGCCCATTTTGTGACAATTGTCCAGAACCTGCCACACGAAACTTCAGAATGGCGAGAAGAGGATAAATTTTGAACAATCTGTTGCCATAGGATCGAACCATAGTCGATATGAATCCCGTTGTATAACCTATAAAGCATGGTCATGAACGACTTGCTCGCCCCATCTGATCCAGCGCTTCGCTCTGAGAGTCCTTTGAACAGGAGAGTGAAAAGGCCATTCCATTATGGAGGAAGGCATGATTTCTTGTCACCAACATGCCCCCGTAGATAGGAGATCTTGTGCACTGCTTAGCAGCCCGCTCAGAAAGACAATCAACAATTACATAAGGGAGATTGTAAAAGGCGCCAGGTGTAACAATGCTCCATAAATCAAATAGATCCAATTGAGGAACTTTTTCCCCATCATTTTTCTGATTCACAGTGAAGGTGATCAGATGATAGATGAACCTGAGAATTAGAGACCAAATATACCCTTCCGTAGTAGTCCCCTCCATATACACTCCATTAGAAATAGTTGCCCGGTATCTATAATCATCCACCCCTTGAGGAAAGTTGTCGTGGCAGGCATTTAATAATGAAACAAAATAATCCATGATGGCATCCGAGCGGTTTTAGAGATCTAGTCTCCAAGAAAAATCCATTAACTTGCACTCCCGGCTAACCCCTCCTAGTCGGAATATGAAATTTCTCAAATTCCACACATCCCCGCGTCTCTTTAAGTTCAATGTGGAGAAGAACACCACACAAAGTTCCTTGTTGACGGGCTCATTAATCTGAACCAGTCTCCTCTAGCCTGCATAGGTGAACTAGAAACCATCTCCAGTGATTCTCTTCGTGAAGCGAGGGGCAGATCGTTCACCAAGTCCAACATTTTCCACCCATTCCCAGTCCACCACTGGTGGCAGATCTAATTCCTACTTCCTTAACCACCTTAGCCTTCCTTTCCATCGAACGACTTTTATCGGGTCCTCATCCTTAGGAAAATGATACCATGCAAACAAACAAGGTTTTGCATCCCTTCGTGGTGCCATATTCCTGCAAAAATAATCAACAAAAGATACCCATACACATCCATAAATATTAGAAGTAAAAGACAATATAAGAAAGTCTACACAGGTACCAAGACGTGGTGCCTTGCTATACCACGTCGCGACGGATGAACAACATGAATCTTAGGTCACTGATTAGGCTCAATCAACCAATCTAATCACAGGGCTTTGTTTTAAAACAATGTATTAATGTATTAAGAAATAAACCTTGAATACCAAACATTCAAATAACCCTAAACCGATAAACCCTAAATTGTAAAACTAAGGAGCAACAAAATCAAACCCAAAATCAACTAAATCAAAGCGAAACAACAAACCCCTTAAGATTAAAAACACAAGAATGTTACCTGGATGATGATAATGGAAAAGAACGGTGGTGAATCAGACCGAATCATCGATGATAGATCGAATGACAATAGGCAACAACATGGGGATACATTTTAGATTGAAAGGTGAATATTGGTTTTAGGATTTTTTATTTTTATGCTCCGTTGAAGACCAAGCTGTGGTGAATATATGACTATGGTGCGACATCTCAAATAGACACATAAATCAAGTTTTTACCAGTCCCCACGATGTGGTCGTTTCTTACCACTCCTTGGCAACTGAGAATTTTCTTAAAAATTATATGTGGAAAATATCATTTTTTCATAATTATTTCCACCCCATACACATTTATTTACTCGTCCTCACAAGAACCATCATTAAACGAACATACGATGAGTAAAATAAAACTAAACTAACTAAAAGAAAAGAAAGAAAAATCAAACCGTGGATTGCCTCCCGAAAGCGTTTCTTTTTCAGGAGTCATTAGTTGGATTTCTTCCCGCTCTACATTGCACCAGGCTTATTCATGTCTAATGTCTTCATTTTGCATCCCTTCCTCATAATGTTTGACCTGATGCCCATTAACTTTGAATGTTGTTCCTTCCTTTGTGAGTAATTCAATTGCTCCATGAGGAAATATTTCTTTAATGATACAAAGTCCATACCGTTGAATTCTTAATTTTCCAGGAGATAGCTATAATCTATAGTTGAAAAGTAACGCCTTTTGCCCTGGTTGGAAATTTTTATATCCCCTTAATCTTGCATCGTGCCATCTCTTGGTTTTATTCTTATAAATAAATGAATTTACGTATGATTCATTTTGTAGTTCTTCCAAAGCACTCATTTGCATCAGTTGGTTAGTGCATAGTTCTGGTAATTCAAAATTACAAGTCATGAGTGCCCAATAAGATTTGTGCTTAATTTCTACCGGAATATGAAAATTCTTCCCATATACCAACCTATATGGATGGATACAGGGGCATCCACATTATTTTCAGCTAGTACTCAAGCATCCCATTTCATGTCTCCAACTCACCTTGGGCTTTAATCATAATTTTATTTTGGGCTCAAAATAGATAAAGGGAGAAATATAATTTTTTGGCAGCCTAATGGAGTTGAAAAGTCTTCCTAATCAGCTCATTAATGTTTTTAATGCTTCCTTAATTGTCTTTGAATTGCTTGCAACTTTTGGTCTTTCTTTAGTCCTTTCATTTTTCTAGAGTTATGTTCCTTTTAAATTCCAACCTTATATAAGGAGCTCTAAGGTGTAGCAGAAAAATGCATCTTTGAATAATTAATTTACAATAGCTTGTGAAGCTGATTTTGGGTGTTCATACACGAAAGGAGTTGATTCTTGATTGTTGTTAGTGTGGTGTTGTTTCTTTATCACTATTATGTATTAACATCAACGTTCACCAATTTGGTTGATCTTGGTGGTGTTTAATTACTTTATCCTCGATCTAATCAGGTTGTTTACCTTACCCCTAGTCACATCCCTTTTCTTCTATCTTATTTCCACCCACGTACATATCAACTAGTATCAGAGCAAACCCAAGTTATCATCGGTTGTGTTCTTCGTCAATTTATTGGGGTCTCTCCTCCTAAATAGCATGGCATTACCTCATGATATGAGTGCAAAAAAAGCTAAGAATATCAGACGCGATAGACATATTGAAGAACTCCAAAGAACTACCAAAATCATAACTCAATAGCTTGTGGTATTGTTAGACGAAAAACCATGAAGGGTCAATCGGAAGCATCAAGAACATTATTCTAGTGGTGATTCAACCGGCCCTGATGGTTCTAGTTTGGATGAATATGGTAAGACTTTACTTCATAGAAGAAGTTATAGAGATTTAATATGACCTTATTTAACTGTGTATTTGTTGGATTTTAGTATACTACAACATCTTATGGTGCACAAACAACCCTAAAAGCTTTGGATCTATGTTTTCTCTAATTATACATGCAATATTGTTTCCAAAGCTTTAAGCCTAAAACTAGCATACAAATGATATAAACAACATAAAATACTAGATAGGAATTTACCTCTTTGTGTAGCTTGTAGAACTTGTAGTATTTGGCCTTTAAGAACTTAGCACCAACAGCAGATTTTAAGAGCTATGATTGCTAGTCAAAATCATACACCTTTCCTTAGATAGCTCACATATGTATCTAAACAATTATGAAGAGAAATGTCGTAATCATAGTGTTTAGACCTCTTGCCCCTTCTCACAATTCAAATTATGAAGATGGATGTCGTAATCATAATCAAATTTGAGAATGCAAATCCCACAATTGCTATCTCTTTAAAATCCACTTAGTGAAAGCATTTGCTCACAATAATTTTCATGAATTGGAGAGAAACCTTATGACACTTAGATTTTATGGTGTGTATGTTCCTATCCATGGGAATTTGTCAAACCATAATCATAACACAAGGTTAGTGACAAATCCATACTCATATGGATTGAACTTGTTCAATCTCAATTTCTTGCCACCTAGCAGCACAAGGGCCTACCATGTCATCCAAGTTGTTATGCAAAACAATTAAGAACTCATAGAACTCACATGCATGGTCAACTTGTCATTGGAATGAGCACAGAAATGAGAATATGTCAACCCATATGTACCAAATACATAGATCAATTTAGGAATCGGTAAATAATGAATAAATGACCATTGCACTAAAATAATTCTCCGTTATTTTAAGATGTAATCTAGTTTGAATGAAAGTACCTGAAGTGATTCGTTTCCACACAGTTTATCTAGTTAGTTTAGTTATATATTTGTTTGATATTTCATATAAAACCCTATTTTATTGCTTTCTTATATTTAATATAACTTATAATCAAATATTTTAATGATAATTCACTACCGTTCCCCTTAATTTCGACACTCTTGCTTATCAAAACTATATTATACTCGATCACGTTCACTGCCTATAAGGTGTAGTTTAGATGTGACAAACTAGGAATTTTAAATAAAAAACCAGTGCATTAAAAATACACATCAAGTTTTTGGCGCTATTTCCGGGGAACGGTTTTCAATTAATTTAGTTTATTTGATTATTCGTTATTTGGTTTTTCATTTTTATTAGTTTTATTTTTATTTTTCTTTGATAACATGTCACTTGTCGGGAAGGTTTTTGTTGTTATGTGCAAAAATTCGTGATCATACGAATTGCTTGGTTTTTCTTTTTGCATGGGTTTCGAGATTGCAAAGGAGTAGGGAATTCTTGACTTGTTTATACTACTTTGGCGATTTGTCCAACTCAATCCACGAGGCGTAGTATAATGAGACGTGTTGTGGTGGTTATGTGCAAAACTGAACTCTAACTACTCTTGACTAGTTGGTCAATCTTGTTCTACTTATTAGTTAATAGTGCAAAGAAAATAAATGAAGTAGCCTAACGGGTCCTGAAAGTTTTTGTTGTCACAAACTACATCATGCATGCAAGGTATTTAATCAACAATTGTTTCATGATTCAGACGAACACGGGTGATCATGATATCCTACTTAGTTATTTTATTGTGTTATTATTTTTATTATTTGTTTGTCTAATTTTGTTTTCCATGTTGATTCTCTTGATGTTTTAAATCTTTGCTATATTATATTGCCCTTTGGATGCTTTCAATATTTCATCGATTAGGATCGAGTGCAATTTTGTAACGAGAGATATTCCACAAGAGGCGTTGCATCACATAAGTGTGGGGAACTTACCCACATGAGAGAGGGATCGAGGCTTTTATTGAAGTCAATTATTGGAGGGAATATACGAGACGAGTGTTTGGCCTACACAACTCGAGTTGATTTTTATTCATGAAGAAATGTCTATTTCTCAGTTTCCACGTCGTGGTCCATGCATATCCACGACGTGGCGACATCTTTTGTCCGAAGAAAATTCCTAAGAAACGATTCCCGGATTTTATATTGATTTATACAATGTTTTCGCCAATCATTTTGCACACCAATTCAGGATATGAGCAGAAAGGTAAAGCATATCCATTTTCCAGTTTACAGCAAAATCCGAAGCATCATCTGAAACATCCCAAAAATATTGTCCAAAATTTTCATTTTTCATTTCTAAATAATATTATGGTAACCCAAAAACATCTCATAAAAACATAAGTAATAGTATCTCAAAACATCATATCAGAATGTTGTATCAAAATCACATGTATAATATCAGAGTAAATCCTCCCAGACTAAAAGCTATGGTGTGTGCAATGCAGTCATCCCGAGCTCTTCCCCTTACTAGCGGAAGTACCTGAAACCAAAACTGAAAACTGTCAGCACGAAGCTTAGTGAGTCTCCCCAAACTACCACATACCATACACGTACATATCACATAATCACATAACAATATAACTTGGGCCTAGCCCACTACATCGGTCCCCGCCCAGCATCGAACCATAGACCGACATTGGGCCCCGCCCAACATCGTACCGAAATCCTGCATCGGGCCCCACCCAGCATCAAGCAAAGATCGGTATACATATGAATATCAATAATACATATGAACATTCCCCGGGCTTTCCCCGACATTAGACTAAAATCCGGAAACATTCTAACAGACACATGCAAGACTCACGAAGACATCAAGCATACAAACGTTCCTCGGTCTTGCCCCAGCATTGGACCGAAGTCCGGAAACACATAAACCTACATTAGGGACAGCTCGGAAATGGGCCCTAGCCCGACATATACTAACATATATAAACGGGCCGACATCAGGGCCTTCGACCCGTTCCTACTAGAGGAAAGCTTACCTCGCAAAGCTAACTGTAAAATATCGCGCTGAGGAATCTCTAACTGTTGCTCCAACGACTCCCCGATTATCATTATCACAATAACACTTAGTCAAAATTTAATAATCCTTCTTAGGGTAAAATGACCATTTTACCCATGGTCAGAGTCAACATTCTGGTCAAAGTCAACGTTCTGGGTTGACTCAACTCGCCGAGTTCTATAAATCAAAAACCCTGAAATCGCGATCCAACTCGTCGAGTCATCCCCCTGACTCGTCGAGTTCCCTGGCTACTCATAGTCGTGATACAATGAGTCAACTCGTTGAGTCCCTTCACAGAATCGTCGAGTTCTACCTTGTACAAAGTCGTGACAAATCGGCACAACTCGTCGAGTCCCGCTCTAGACTCGCCGAGTTCCTCAGTATGTTTGGGCCATCTTAAAGGATTAAACCCCTACTCTTCAGATCTAAGCTTCTTGTTTCTCGTATACACTGAAAATGTCCTTTTAAGGGTAAAGTTTCCAACTTTACCCATTAATACCCTCCTTTGACTGGTTTAGCTCAAACCCTAAATCTTTAGGACTTAGATCTTGATCCACAAGTCATCCATACTCCAAACTAAAGCATACTAATAGAGATCTAGGCCTTAAACATCATTTGAACACGTAAAGTTTCTGTCTTTACCTCCATGCATGGCATTTTGGGGCTTAAAAGGCCAAAATGACATCTTAGAGCTTTCATGAGGGTTCCAATGGCATAAAGTTTGCACCTTTATGCCATAATAGCCCTTCAAGGTCCTAGATCTGGGAGAATACCCACTTGGGTCATCCATATCCCAAAATCTAACATTCTTGAACCAAAAACCCAATAAAAGTGAAATGGAGAGATTTAAGAAATCATTGAGCAAGTTAGAGACTTGCTTACTCGAAAATGTTGCAAATGGAGTGAAGTTTCTGGATCTACTCTCTTCTTCTTGAGTCATCTAGCTTCCTATTCTTCCACAAGCTTCAAAAGCATAAGTTTTCTCTCAAAAAGGTTTCACAAGCTCACACAAGGCTTTAGGGTTTCGTGGCTAGGGTTTTGGTATTTGGAGGCTGTAAATGAGGCTAGCCTAAGGAGATTGATGCTTAAATAGGGTGCAAAACCCCAAAATTAGGGTTATGTGGGATAATTTGATGAGAATTCTAAAATTTAGTTGAACCAATTTGTTATAGTATATATATGTGGCTTCCCAGTTCTAGTGAAATCATGAGACAAAAATGTAAACTTGTGTAGTTTAGAGACATAATATGTTTTACATCGTGTACTGAAATATATCTAGGAAATTTATATAGTCATTGCACTTTAGACTAATGTCTTTAACATTTAAAGTTCGAGTTTAAGTTCCCTTGCTTAAGCATATGTTTTTCTTTTAGGTTTTTTGTTCGAGAGATTAAAAAAGTGAGTTATCAAAAAAATGAAAAACATTGTGAAAAAAGAAAAAAAAAGTAGAAAAGTTGAAAAAAGTTGTTGAGTGAATAAAAGTTATCAAAATTTGAATATCAAGAAAGTGAAGAATAAGGCAAAAAGCCAAGGGATTGTTTATTATAATTTTTAATTTTAGGTTATTTTATCATATATATATATATATATATATATATATATATATATGCTTGGAAACTTAACAAAAATTACCTTGAGGTTAATAAAATTTTCTAAGGATGTATTCAGAGTGATGCAAAAATGAGTGTTGTTCAAAATAAGTGGGGAACGTTTATGAGGAGTGTGAGTATTTAGGATTTGGAAAGTATTTAGGATCTTTTAGACACAAATATATGCATTGAGGTGAAACATAATTAGCGAATTCACTTTGGGTTATTCTGTGTGATCTCGGTGAGCAAGGTTTTGATGTGTGGTATTGAAATGAAATCATAATGAATCTAGTTTTTCTTGGGGACAAGCAAAAGAATAGTGTGAGGTATTTTGATATGATTTTATTTAACTATGTATTTTAGGTCATTATCTTAATATATTTGAGTAAATATGTTATATTTTAAGATATATGATACGTAATATGCTTTAAAATGTTCAGTTACAGGTAAAATGGAAGTTTGGAATGCAAAAGGATGAGAAATGAGTTGAAAGAGATCAAAAAGGATGTTGTTGGACAACTTGACCCATCATCAGTGTTTTGGCCATATCTCATGAATCTTAACTCCGATTGACGAGATTCAAAATGTTCTAGAAACTAGAAAAAAATTCGGACAACTTCGTGTTTTGAGAGTGTTCATATTCCCAGTTCCCACACCGTGGAAAAGCATTTCCACGGCTTAGCAAATCGGAAAATTTCCTGCACGGGAAGATTCAATCTCGCACGACATGACAAGTATTTCTCCATGCAGTGGTGACACTAAAACCCATAAATAGAGCAAAAACATTAACCCTAATCTTTAACCCTAATTCATTCCCTATGATTATAAACATTAGAGGAGCCGTTTGAGGGTCTAGAAGGCGCCCTAAGGGCCATTAAATTGATATGGAGCAAAGATTTGGAGGATTTGAGAGCATATTCATGTCGGGAATCATTCGGCTTTCTTTTCTGATCACGATTAGAATTCTATTTGTGTTCTCTTTGTTTTCAATTTTTGAATTTAGGTGTTCAAACCTTTAGCTTTGTGTTCAAGTTTAGACGAATCATGAGATTTTGGATTAAATTGCGTATTTGGTTTGTTTATTCTTATTTAATTTAGTATGTCAAGTTTGATTGAAGATCCATATATGCTAAAGATCATTTCTTTATTACCTATTGATGACTTTATGTGATTAGAAGAACAATATAGTTATATATTCTTGAATCATACTTGTTTTATTACCATAAAATGATTGTGAGTAGTGTTGGATCAAAACCAAGGGTTAGGTTGATAAAGTTATGAACTTTAATGTGTGTGCATATTTTAGATGACCAATCTTAGCATCGTTTAATTCTAATAACCTTTAGGATTAATCAAAATTGAATATTTCATGATATAAACTGCACAATAAATTTAGGGATAATTAATTGTATGACGATGAAATTAAAAGTCCTTATAGTCATTAGTATTCGTGTATGGACCAAATACATAAATCAATTTAGGAATCAAAAAATAATGAATAAATGACCATTGCACTAAAATAATTCTCCATTATTTTGAGATGTAATCTAATTTGAACCAAACTACTTGAAGTGATTCGTTTCCAAACAGTTTATCTAGTTAGTTTAGTTATAGATTTGTTTGAGCTTTCATAATAAAACCCCATTTTATTGCTTTCTTTTATTTAATATAACTTATAATATAATATTCTAATGTTAATTTACTATTGTTCTCCTTGATTTCGACACCCTTGCTATTCAAAACTATACTGTACATGATTAGGTTCACTGGCAATAAGGTGTGGTTTAGATGTGACAGACTAGGAATTATAGAAAAAACAAGTCCATTAAAAATACACATCAGATGATATTATAGATCTCAAAGTAGATGCTCCAGAGTTCCTTGGAGGATCAAACCCAGATGATTTTATTGAATGGTTGAATGATATCAAGAACCTTTTCGATGTCAAGGGATATTGTGAGGAAAAAAGTTAAAAGTTGTTTTGAAACTTAAGAAGTATGTCTTATTATGTTGGGACAATGTGAAAGCTAAAAGAGAATGTAGCGGCAATTCTAAGTTCCGGTCTTGGAGAAAGTTCAAGAAATTTCTCAAGGAAAGATTCCCTCCAGATTCATACAAGCAAGATCTCCACAATCAAGATGACCAACTTCAAACATGGTAATCTTTGTATTGATGACTACACTCGTGAATTTAACAACTTGTGTTACAGAGTGGAATTCAGGAGAAACCATAACAAACTATGGCTTGTTATTTGTGTGGACCAAACCATGAAATTGCCTAAAAACTAGAATTGCAACCTTACTGGTGTTTTGAAGAAGTTTGCAAGTAAGCTTCGAAGATTGAGAAGCGTGCCAAGAATAAGAAGGCAGAAAAGGCAGCTCCCAAGTCATTTTCAATGAATAACAATTCATTTCAGAATCCTTTTTATAAAGAAATTCCTTCAATGGATGAAAACTATAAGCATAACAAGGGTAAAGGTCCTTTTGATCCTCCAAAGAAGAAGTGCTTCAAATGTCAGGGTCTAGGGCACTTTCAAGTTGAATGTCGTAACCGACGAGTCATGACCTTAAAAAAGGTTGAAGAGGTTAACGTTGTAGAAGATGAAGGAGATGAGTTGCCAATCTATGATGAAGAATGTTACCTCGAAGAGATGTTTAACCTGATCAAGGAGAACTTCTGGTGATACGAAGGGCTCTCCAAGAAAAAGAGGTGGATCCTAATGACGAACAAAGAGAGCAAATATTCCATTCAAGATGCACGATTAATGGGAAAGCATGTAGCATAATTATTGATAGTGGCAGTTATATATGTTGGATTAGTGTCTGAGTCCATAACTATTTTGGTATGTACTTGACCCGATTATGAGCATGGTCCTTTTGGGTTGCCTTAACCATAGCAATATGTAGGATGAATTAAGGAGAGAAAGGATTAATTATGATTTATTAATATATTATGAGAATAATATATTAAAGGAGAAATCATATTGTTTAATTAATATTAGTCAAGAATTAATAAATAAATAATTTTGTGGCTAAAAGAGATTAATTAAACTTAAGGGACTTATTGTGTAATTATAAGATAATTACATAGATGGGCTAATGGACTCCATAGAAGTTGGAGTGGACGAATTCTATGGGGAAACCCATTCAAATCGTCCAAGGCTTCTAAAGAGGGAGTCCATGAGCTGCTTAGGGCTTAAGCAGTCAGATTAGGGTTTCCTAGCTGTAAACCCTAATAGCCAGCATATATAAGGAACCCTTATGGCCCCAAAAACGTGGTGAATACTTCCTTTAGGGTTTCCAGCCATTTTTGGTGCCTCCTCTCTCCTTCCTCTTCATCCAATTTGCTTAGTGGTGTTTGTGACTCCATTAGAGGTGCAACACTTGAGGCACTAAGCATTCTAAAGCCAATCAAAGCAATGAATTGATTGTTATTGCTACATAACAATCAAAGGTAATCTCTAAACCTTATTTCAGTTCATAATATGTTAGGTCTAGGGTTTATGGCTTTGGATTATCAATTGCATGTTCATTAGACAAACTAGATCCAAAGCTATTAGGGTTTGCATGTACACCATAGGATTGATGTATTGCTCAAAACCCATCAATGGTATCAGAGACCACGACTGTTTGTTAGTGAATTTGATACTTATTTGATCGAACTTTGGCTGAAAATCGATTTTTTTGAGGTTTTTCGACTTGACTCGTCGAGTCAACTGGGTGACTCGCCGAGTCCATAGTAAACTCGACGAGTCAGAGAGTCAGAAGGAGCAGATTTCGAGATTTTGTGCATGTTTTGTTGTGGGATGATTACCAAAATGTTTTTGATTGATTAAAATCGAATTTTTATGATATTTGGTGAATATCCTTGCCAAAATAAAAGATATTTTCATATTAATTGAATAATTACTTCCTTATATGATAAAATTTAATTATTTGAATTATTTGGTGAATTATCTTGCAAGAAATTGGACTAGGTCTAAATTAGATAATTGCCTTATTTGAATTATTGATCTAGAATGTTCTTGAAAAAGTTTGAATAGTTTCAAATTACTACCCCCAAGTTTTGGAATTTAAATTTTTGATTAAAAGTTTAATTTTGAAATATTTAAATTCTAAACCCTAATGTTTTGAAATGCTTCAAAACTTGCCCTCAAGTTTGGAATTAAAAATTTTGATTAATAGTTTAATTATGTAATATTTAAATTCTAAAACCCCAGTATTTTGAAATTTTCAAATTACACCCACATGGTTTTGTTAAGTTAATTAAAAGTTTAATTACAAGAGAAAGTTAATAAAACCACCTAGTATTTTAAAAGTGTAAAATACACCCTATACTATATATATGTAACATTAAAAGTCTAGCATTATATATATATATATATATATATATATATATATATATATATATATATATATATGTAAAGAGTCAGTCTTACCGTTAGTAGGCCTCATTCACGAAGTTGCTCTATAAGGGGTGTTTAAGGAAATTGCCTATAAATTAGTGATTGAATGGGTATCCACTCTTACCCACCGCACTCTTGACTAGTGGAGGGTCGTTAGCCGAACGGGTAGGATAGGACAGAAACCTTCCATTATAAGTATAATGAAGTACAAAGTAACTAATTTTGTTTTCAAATTCTCAAATCATAGTTACTTTAGGCAAAATGTGAAATTGTATGCTAATCCATGGAATAACACTTTGTACCCTTGCCGAGACGTTAGTGGAGCGTGTGTGGTTAAACGTCACACTAATTTGGGTTTGGCATTGGTAGCGAAGGGTGACTCGATGTTTATCATAAATCAATGGAGTGTGTGTGGCTAACCGGCACATTGATTGGGTGATAGTAGCATTGAGTGCACCACGTGATTCACATGGTTATTCACACCCTGTTTTGTGATCATCGGCATCCCAGTCACAAATCGAGGGGCATATCGAGATTAAACATGCCATTGAAAGGTTCAATGAATCTCAAAATATCTAGGAGTTTCAATTCATTTAAAACTTCAATTTCTTTTTCGTTTTTCATGGTGGAAATTGGTAAATCGTCATTTACCAACCTTCAAATATTTTGCAACTAGATTACGGCATCCCTCTTCTAGGTTGTATAGTATTGTGTTGGATCCTAGCGTTGATGTTTCATTTGGGTGTTACATCAAGGATTCTTATCAACTAACTTGAATTTCTCCCGTTTTGTAGATGTCTGAATCTAACAATGGTCTTCCCAAATCTTATGGAACAAATTTTCCAAATGAAGATGATATTCCATGATATGATCGAGGAACCGGAGATCATGCTTCACTTCCTCCACCTCCTCCAATTATCTCCCTGACCCATAAGTTCAAAGGCTTGAAAAGTTCAAGCTAACTCAATCCCTTTTGGCAAGTAAACACGAAGATGGGAAACTTGTGTGTGCACACGTCTTAGACATGAAGTCACACATTGATAGGTTAAGGATGATGGGTGTCTATATCTCAAAGATGTTGGTTGTTGACTGGGTTCTTTAGTCGCTTCCCGAATCATATAGTGAGTTCTTTAGAGAGTACTATACGATGGACCACAACGTGACCCTCATTGATCTCACCTATTTGCTTATAGCTGCTGAATCAACAATGATTTGGCGTGCTGAGCAAGCAAATTTGTCTGGTGAATCAAACTCCCAAACTTCAATGGACACTGGCAACATTGGAAGTCCAGAAAAAACTAAGTCTGTGATTGTCCGCTGTGTTGTGCCAAAGGAGTCCATTTGCTTTTATTTCCAAGAGAATGGGCATTGGAGACGAAGCTACCCAAACTACCTGAGAGATCTAAGAGATGGGAGAGTCAAGGCATATGGCTCTACTTCAGGTAAAATTCATTATCTAACTCTTTTGAGTTCCTATTCTAGATTCTTAATTCATGATGTGATAAGATTACATTTTGATGTATTGTAGGATCGAAGAAAAGAGAGGAAGCTTAAGGGAAGAAGTGAGTTGAATCTAATCGTGAAGAAAATGGATTTCGATCGTATTGTTTGAAGATTGGATTTTTGAGCTACTACTTAGAGTTAGAATAAATTGCTTAGGAATATGTAATAGCATAGTTTTTCAGTTGAATTGCATTGTAATGACAAAGTTTTTCCGCAATAAAATAAAATTTGATTTTGTCTTATTTATTTATCCTTGCAATGGCATGTATGAAAAATTGGTGTTTGAATGTTTCTACTATTAGCAATAATGGATTTGATTCTTAATTATGTTATTTATTGAAATGTCAAGAATTTACCAAATAGGGAGAGTTTCTCATCGCCCAAGTTTCAATTGGACAGAAACTTGGAATCATACAATTTGGTTGTGTGATGAATGAGAAACTTCATATTTGGTAATTAGACTAATTCTTTGACAAAGTGTCAAGTGAAGGACTAGGAGATCAAGTACACTAGGTTGTGTGTTGATCAAGTCCACCACAAGAGTGATAAAGATATTCGTCATGATTTACTAAAGTTTAGTAAATATGATTATACTTATAAGATTAAGTGTAATTATGGGTTGATTGAAAAAGGCTTCAAATAATGGCAGAACAAATAAGAAGAATCAAGAAGGCAGAAAGATAAAAGTTTCTCCATTCTAAGAAGAAGGGAGAATACCTTTTGTTGTGTTTTATGATAAGTCTTAATGATTAAGAACCATATCTCAATTGATCCTCTAAGTGATTCTTAGTACATTTGTATGTCTAAGAAGAGGAATCGGGAATTGTGGAAATGGTTAAATCAAGAAGTCAATCATACTTCGTTCCAATATCGAGTCTTAGAGTCATACTCCAAGATTGCGAATTGAGTGACACATCTTTAGTAGGTTATAACACTCAAGAAATGTGGAATTGGAAAAAGTCTTCTCATTCCTGCACATTTGAAATTGGTAAGTTGTGACGTCTTGGATAAGACAAAGACCAACTAGGACCAATTTTGTGAAGTGTTTTGTCTTGATAATAACTACACTAACTCTTGAATATTTGTTTGTCAATAAATGTTTCTTGACAAGAGAACCTTAAATGTCAAGGAGTCAGTGGGAGTCTTAATGGTCTTGAAAAGGTTTCAAAAACAAATCAAGAATAAACCTTGGTCATCATCACTAGCACACACTTGAGGTTGGCGACCTATCGTGTTGACATAATTTTGTTTCTGTGCCACTCCAGATTAAGTCAACTATGCAATATGAGTTCTATGAGTTCTCAATTGGATTGCATAAAGGCAAGGCCCCCTGATTAATGGAAAGTACATTAATAAGGTAAGGGTGAGCTTGTTAACAACCTGGAAGCAATGGTCGGCATTCATGCTGCCATAAGGCGAGAAATCAAGATTGAACAAGTTCAATCCATATGAGTTGGATTTGTCACAAACACTGTCTTATGATTATTGTTATGACAAATTCACATAGATAGGAACACATACACTTTAAAATATAAGTGTCATAAGGTTTCCCTCCTTCATGAAAATGGTTGTAAGGAAATGCTTTCACTAAGAGGGATTTTAAGAAGATTGCAATTGTGAAAATTGTATTCTAAAATTCGATTATGATTACGGCATCCCTCTTCATAGTTCGAATTGTGAAATTTGGCAATTAGTATGAACATTTGGGACTTAGTAACATAAGCTCTGAAGTTGTTTAGACACACATGTGAGGTTTCTAAGACAAAGGTGTATGAGTTTAAGAAGTTTAGATAAAGGCTTATCAAAGCATCAAGTATTTAGAAATATGAACTTAAGGAATTCAATAAGTATTGTTTTTTGATAGTTCAGATGTTTTCTAGATATATATATCAAAGCTAGTGGGAGCATAAGTGTTATGCTTGTATGGTAATAATCATCGTGTTAGTGGGAGCATGATTATTATTTCAAGTATTGTAAGTGAGCAATATTAATTATAGAAAACAAAGATTCACTTGGCAGAGTTGTAGGGGTTGAAAAGTTGTTTTGCTATAATTAAAGGAGAGAATATTATACTTCGTTTCAAATCTAAAGGCTTAGATTGTGGAATTTTAATCAAATTTAGTCAAATATATATATGAATGTTGTTTTGGAATGGTTCAACATGAGGAAATTCTATATATGAAAAGGATAATTACATTCTCAAAATTTGGTTATGATTACGGCATCCCTTTTCATAATCAAGATTGTGAGAACATGCATGGCAATTAAAAATATTATACCAAAATACTGGTAAAGTATCACGTCTTTATGTAAGACATTATGCATCGTGTCCTATACGCATCGAGTATAGGATTGATTGTATATGCTATAATGCTTGATCGTTCTAAAATTTTCCAAATGCTTAGCTTTTTAAGAGGGAAAAAGGACTAGAATGGTTTTGACTAAATTAATTAAACAACTATCAAAGGACAATCTAAGGTTCTTTAAGGATTTGTTGCTTGTGAGTAGTTGGAAGTATAGTGTTGGATGGGCCATATCGACATTATTATGAATAGATAAGATTCTATTAAGAATGAGTTGTTGTATGGAAAATATGGAAATGTTTCCATATTGGGAGTTGGAAATTAAGAATTTATGTCTAGATTAGAAAATTTTATGCAAAAAGGATGGTCAAAGGAATGTACTTTGAGTGAGAGACATCACATCTATAGAATTGTTTTGTAACAATTTCTGATAGAGACCTTGTAATTTCATTGGCCAAGTCTTGGAGGATTTTGTGCTATGACTTTGCGAAAGGATCATTGCATAAAATGTTAGAACCTAACATATTCTAGTAGTGGCAAGAACCTTGTGTTCTTACACCAACGATGAGGATTAGGAATTGTGAAATGAGCATCATTGGAAAAGTTTTCAATTGATCTATTTCACACAGCATGGACCATAGGAAACAAAGTGTGCATGCTTGGCGCATGGGACAATTGTTGTTGTAATTCAAGTAATGAGTTGATTATCCAAAACATTAAATGATAAATAATGAGTAATCAATATGGTGGTTAAATAGAAGTGTTTTATTTACTCTCACAAGTTTGGGGCCATATAGGATTAAGTATTATTGTTGTGTTTCAGTTTGCATGTTTTGACTTCCAGAATAACTAGGTTATTCGAACCTCCACAGTTGGTCATACGTTGGAAGTAGGTATGAAGGAAGATTGTCATGAATATGTCTGTAGATTGTCTAAAGTGTTTAGACATAGCACAAGTTTGTTGTAGAGTTCATGAGTGCTTTAAAAGGATTAGAGTATTGGATTCAACCCATGCTCACCTGAATCACTTCATGGATTTTATCACGAGTGATTGTGAAACGATAATATTGTATACTCTTGAAACCGAAACATGTGAGTTGTTATTTGCTGGGCGGTTGCACATTGATGATAAGTAAACACACCAGTAACTTGGTGTTATAAAACTTATTGTTGTGTGTGATTCGATCAGTAAATGCAAGCGAGCATTTGAGTCGAAGTTTATCTATTCCTTTTACCCAAAGTGGGATAAAAGAGATATATGGGGGCCCCTCGATGATTTAGTGATGACACCCAAAGTGCTTGGCCAAGTCGGGACTAAGTTGATGTGTTCAATTGTAGTCTGTTGTCAGTCGTCATAAATCGGAAGTCGGGAAACAGTATAGAGGGAATGATCAAAATTCATGTCTTGTGTCTATACGATATTTTGAGAATGGAGGAATATATAATCTGTTATCTAAAGGACATGCGTATCTGATAAGATCAGAGTTGACAACGGCTTTTGAAAGCTACGATTGTTGATCAGGTTCTGAAGTTATGCAAAATAGTTATTAGACTTATCCAAGTGGGAGACTGTTGGATTAGTGTCTAAGTCCATAACTATTTTGGTATGTACTTGACCCGATTATGAGCATGGTCCTTTTAAGTTGCCTTCACCATAGCAATATGTAGGATGAATTAAGGAGAGAAAGGATTAATTATGATTTATTAATATATTAAAGGAGAAATCGTATTGTTTAATTAATATTAGTCAATAATTAATAAAGAATTAATTTTGTGGCTAAAATCTTCTTGTCTTTCTTCTTGGAAGGTCTAAGGAATTTCACCATGCAACATATCACTGCGATAGTTAAAATGGATTAATAGATAGAGGCTTAATCATGAACACCTATTGATCATTGATAATGTGCCAAGATCACCTAAAAAGGGTGGGATATGACTAAAAAATGGGTGTTACCGAAAAAACTTAGTCCCAAAAGATGTGGAATGGGGGACCCACTTCAAAGTTCATCAAGCACCTCAATGTAAGGTGTGATAAACAAAATCTATCTAACTATCTACTCTAGACCCCTAGAAAAAATGATAACCTATCCTAAAAAGGCGGTGAGAATCTAACTAACCAGGGCTCAGACGAGACTCGGGAGTACTAAAGGGTACTCCCCCCAAAACCAAGATGCGAGTCTTCAATGTCTTCAAAATACCATACCGGGCTAATCTTTGCTCGCACATATCGGTTTGACCAACCACATCCCTCCACACCTAGACCTAATCAAGCTACATGCATCTGACCCCCACACAAGTGGTCTCAAAGTGGTCTGTGAGGCTCAAAACGTGTCCTATTTATCAAATACAAGGAATTCCATATCAAGACTCGGGACCAATCTATGATTCAATACTTATGACTCGGCGCTCTGGTATCTATAAGGATGAGAAGACAAGAGAGAACAAAAATGCATGAACTTAAAATAGAATGCATCTAAAAAGTATGAAAATTAGAAAAGAAAGAAATAAAATATGCAATATATATATATATATATATATATATATATATATATATATATATATATATTAATGCAATTTTTATGAATGACCTAAATGACTTAATTTAAATGCAACTATATACAACCTAAATGAAATAAAAAAAATTAAAAGAGAAACAATACCTCACCCCAAGCTTAAAATTAAGCATTGTCCTCAATGCTTAGGATGAGAGTAAGGAAGGATCATATCGGGATCAAGGTAGAGGAGGCACGCGAGGACGATATGTGTGGATGGAGTTATTGGCCACCTAAATACACATGGATGAAAGCTTGGTCGCGCAAAGGAAGCAAATGCAATGAATCAAAATTTTATTATGAAGTGACACATTTGCGCGGGTACCCTCGCAAACTTTGCGCGGGTGTTGGTTGGGTCGTGCAAATAAAGAATTAGCATCATTGGTCTCGCAAAGAAAAGGAAGGATTTGGTCTTGGCCGCGCAACAATCTGTGAGGGTGGAAGGCAGCCGCATAATTAGTTGCGAGGGTGGCAGTCGGTCGCGCAGAACTTGTGCGGGTGGGGGAGCCGGCCACACGTAACAATCAGATTGCATCCCATGTTGGGGTAATTTAGAACTCGGTATCTTCGCTGCTGGGGGTCGGTAGTGCAACGTCTGCACGGGTACCCGCGCAAAGTGCAGATTTTTGGCATTTTTCAAACTTCACCAAGATCATTGCTAGACTTCAACATGCTTATTTTTAGACCAACTTCAAGCTTAGAAACACCCAAAACTTCAAGCGAAGATTATTTATTTACAATGAATTTATTTAATGTCTTTGCCAAGACATAGTCCCGCCTCTGTCAATCTTCGTAATTCGGATTTTCCAATGTTATGTTGTCAAATTCCCCTGTGTCAAAGCCTTCATAAAATGGTTTCAAGCGATGCTCGTTCACTTTGAATATTTGATTTGTTTCCAAACTTTTAATTCCGACCGCACCGTGATCAAACACTTTTATAACAATAAAAGGTACGTGCCATCGAGATCGCAACTTTCCCGGGAATAGCTTTAAGCGTGAATGATAAAGGATAACTTTTTGGCCCGGAATAAAATGCTTACGAGTGATGTGCTTGTCATGAAACACTTTTGTCTTATCTTTGTAGATGCTTTCGTTTTCATAAGACTCGTTCCTGAACTCTTCTATTTCTTGAAGTTGCATTTTTCGATGCTTTCCACTTTCTTCAAGATTGAAATTACACTTTTTAACCGCCCAATATGCCTTGTGTTCTAATTCCACTGGTAAATGACAAGACTTTCCATAGACGAGGCGGAATGGAGACATACCAATTGGAGTTTTGTAGGCGGTCCGATACGCCCACAATCCATCTTCTAACTTCAAGCTCCAATATTTTCGTGTAGTGTTGACCGTCTTTTCAAGAATTTGTTTGACTTCTCGATTTGACACTTCGGCTTGGCCGTTTGTTTGCGGATGATAAGCGGTTGATATCCGGTGTGTGACACCATATCTCTTCATCATGGCTTCCATCATTTTATTGCAAAAATGAGTGCCCCTATCACTCACCAAAGCTCTCGGTACACCATATCTTGCGAAAATGTTTGACTTCAAGAAGTCAATTACAGTTTTAGAATCATCATGCCTTGTAGCCTTTGCTTCCACCCACTTTGAGACATAATCAACCGCCAAGAGGATATCAGTGTAACCGAAAGAAACGGGGAATGGGTGCATGAAGTCAATTCCCCATACATCAAAGATCTCACAAATGAGGATGGGGCTTTGAATCATTTTGTTTTTCATGGATATGGTGCCCATTCTTTGATATCTATCACAACTCTTTCAAAATAGATAAGTATCTCTTGACATTGTTGGCCAATAGAGTCCACATTCGAGCACCTTTCGCATGGTTTTTTTTTACCAAAATGTCATCCGCATGCATACTCGTGGCAAAACTTCAAGATAGACTCGACCTCATTTTGGTGAACATACCTCCGTATTAGTTGATCCGGACAATGTTTCCAAAGATAAGGGTCGTCCCATACGTAGTATTTCGAATCACTCTTCAACTTGGCCTTTTGGTGCTTAGTAAACGCGTGGGGAATTTGTTTCGTAACCAAGTAATTCACAATATCCGCATACCATGGAATAGTGTTTGAAATGTAGAGGAGGTGTTCATCCGGGAATTCATCAAGGATGGGAGAAGAAGAATCATCAATATTCAACCGCCTTAAGTGATCCACAACTAGGTTTTCGGCACCACTTTTTTCCTTTATCTCAAGATCGAATTATTGTAAGAGAAGAATCCACCGAATCAACCGTGGCTTGGCATCTTTCTTGGTCATGAGATATTTCAATGCGACATGGTCGGAGTACACAATCACTTTTGTCCCGAGAAGGTATTGCCGAAATTTCTCCAATGCAAATACAATAGCTAGAAGTTCCTTCTCGGTGGTGGAGTAATTGGCTTGAGTGTTATCCAAGGTTTTGGAGGCGTAGTAGATAACATGTGATGCTTTGCCCTCCTTTTGACCTAAAACCACTCCAATAGGAAAATTGCTTGCGTCACACATAATTTCAAAAGGAAGTTCCCAATTTGGAGGTTGGATTATTGGAGCAGATGTGAGCAAGTCTTTGAGTTTGTCAAAGGCTTCTTGGCAAGCAACATTGAAGTCAAAATCAACATCCTTTTGGAGAAGGAGACACATCGGTCGCATGATCTTCGAGAAATCTTTAATAAATCTTCTATAGAATCCCGCATGACCCAAGAAAGATCGCACTTCTCTAACACATGTTGGGTAAGGAAGGGTTTGGATGACATCAATTATGGCTTTATCAACTTCAATTCCCTTTTTGGAGACAATGTCTCCCAAGATGATGCCTTGATTGACCATAAAGTGACACTTTTCAAAGTTTAACACCAACTTTTTCTCAATGCACCTTTTCAAAATCTTCTTAAGATTATCCAAGCATTCTTCAAACGAATTGCCATACACTGTGAAGTCGTCCATGAATACTTCGATTATATTCTCAACATACTCGGAGAAAATGCTCACCATGCATCTTTGGAATATGGCGGGGGCATTGCATAATCCAAATGGCATCCGCTTGTAGGCAAACTTGCCAAAGGGGCATGTGAATGTCGTCTTGTCTTGATCTTTGGGGGAAACGGGTATTTGATGAAAACCCGAGTATCCACCGAGTAAACAATAATGCGATTTGCCTGCCAATCTCTCGAGCATTTGGTCAATGAAAGGAAGAGGAAAATGATCTTTTCGTGTGCTTGAATTTAACTATCTATAATCAATGCATACCCTCCATCCATTTTGAACTCGATTGGGTACCATTACTCCTTTGTTATTCTCAACAACTGTGATTCCCGTTTTCTTGGGAACCACTTGGACCGGACTAACCCATTTGGAGTCAG
Source organism: Lactuca serriola (assembly GCF_051521515.1). Classification (NCBI taxonomy): domain Eukaryota; kingdom Viridiplantae; phylum Streptophyta; class Magnoliopsida; order Asterales; family Asteraceae; genus Lactuca; species Lactuca serriola. Next base: position 15,078,066 of record NC_136413.1, read on the forward strand.
AAATCGGGTAAATCATGTTCGCATCAAGGAGTTTGATTATTTCTTTCTTAACAACTTCCATCATGGGAGGATTTAATCTTCTTTGAGATTCTCTTCTAGGTTTACAATCATCTTCCATGAGGATCTTGTGAGTGCATATATTAGGACTTATCCCCTTGATATCCGCTATCGTCCATCCCATTGCCTCTTTATGTTCTTTCAAGAATTCAACCAATTGATTTTCTTCAAAGTCTTTCAATTGAGAGGAGATGATCACCAGAAGAGTTTCGTCTTACCTAGATAAACATACTCCAAATGACTAGGCAAGACTTTCAATTCAAGTGTGGGTGGTTGGATTATTGAAGGGGGCATCTTGTTTGGAGAATGAGATAAGGAAACTTGAGAAACATCCTTCTTTGTGGAATTTTTAACTTCTAAAGTCTTCACGATCTCTTCAACTTCGGAGTCCAATATGTACATATCCAATGTTTTCTTCAAACTTTCACAATCAAGACTCAAGTTGAGCACCATTTCCAAAATATCTCCTTGTGATAACTCGAATAGTTCTTGGGTGGTTGGTTCAATAACATCGACCCGATACAATGGAGAAATATTGCTAGGATACCTCATTGCTTCAAAGATGTGGAAGTGAATGGTCTCTCCATCGAACTCCATAGTGATCTTCCCATTATGGACATCGATTATCGTGTGGGAAGTATTCATAAAAGGCCTTCCAAGAAGGATCATGGAAGACTTGGAAGGGGTCTTCTCTTCAAGGTCAATGACATAGAAGTCCGCAGGAAATACTAGTTGATTGACTAGCACTAGTACATCTTCCAACACGCCCCTTGGAAATACATTTGACTTGTCCGCTAATTGAATGATAACTCCGGTTTCTTCCAAAGGTCCAACATTGAGAGATTGAAAAACTGAGTATGGCATGACATTGATTGATGCTCCAAGATCTAGCATTACACTTTCGACACGCAAATCACCAATGGTACAAGGGATTGCAAACATGTCCAGGTCCTTGCACTTAGTTGGTAATTTCTTTTGGACAACCGCGGATACATTTGAATTGACTTGGATCTTTTCGTTTTCCTTAAACTTCCTCTTATTGGTGCACAATTTTTAAGAAATTTGGCATAGCGCAGAATTTGCTTTATGGCATCCAATAGTGAAATGTTGATTTGAACTTTGCGGAAAGTCTTAAGAATTTATTTTTCTTCCTCTTGTTTCTTTGAAGAAGCCAACCAGGATGGAAAAGGTGGTGGTATGACCAATGGTTTGATGGGTTTGTTGGAAGATTCCGGTTGATCAACGTTTGGCACAACCGGTTCCTTTGGAGGAGCTACAACTTTTGAAGGTTCAACAATGATGACTTCATCTTCTTCTTCTCTTGAAACTCTTTTAGGGTTGCTTTCTCCAAGTGTTTTCCCACTTCTTAAAGTTATTGCACTCACATTGGGGTTCTTCTTGGTTTGAGATGGAAGTTTTCCCTTTTGTTCCATCTTGTTGAGAGCGGTAGCTAAGTCTCCGATTTGTGCTTGAATGTTTGAGAGGGTATTCTTGGTCTCTTGTTGATATTGGCTTTGGCTTTGAGCAAGAGAAGTAACGAGTTCTTGAAGGCTCATTTGATGGTTACCACTTGATTGGCCTTGTTATGGAGGTTGTTGGTAATTTGGAGGGTGAAAAGAAGTTTGTGGATATGGAGGTTTTTGGGAGGGGTATTGTGGATGTTGAGGTCTCATCAAAATGTTTGGTGGATTTTGCTTTGGTAGGTATGGGTTGTTTGGGTTATTCCTCCAATTGGGGTTGAAATTGTTTAGAAATCCCATGGGTCTTGGTTCGTAACATCCAGATTCCCAGGTATTATTTTATTCCTTTTATTTGTGGGTGTTGTGAAGAGACTCGGTGAGTTGGGGTCTAAACTCGCCGAGTAGGATCGCGGTTGTGCACGCGGGTTCGCGTCTGGACTCGGCGAGTCCAAGGGTGGACTCTGCGAGTCCACGCTGTTTAATGAAACCCAAATTTCCAGGGTTTGGGACCTATTTAAAGGCCATTATGGCCGTCCATTGCGGCTACCACACCCCAGAGAGAGTCCTAGATCGCTTGTGAGGAGAAGAAAGTCCATTGTTGATCATTTGTTGATGAAATTTGAAGGAGAAGGTGTCCAAGGAAAAAGAAGGCTGAAGGAAGTGCAAATCTAGTGTCTTCAGAGATCAAAGGCTTCATATTAAGGTATTCCTTCGGACCTTTTCCAGTGTTGGGTGTTGATTCATAAAGTTAGGGTTTTTAAACCCTTTAGAAGAAGATTATGTAGAGTATTTAGTCCCCTTTTCGAGTTTGTGCTTTGGATCTGGACTCAAAGAGGTCCAGAGACCTTAACCCTTGGAGCTTTATGAGCCATTTTGGAAGTCATGAGCTTAGAATGTCATTTTTGGGGCTAAATCACCATTTTTGACCATTTCTATGTTATATGTGTGTCAAGGTCCGAACTTTACGTGATTATCATGCTTGGGGAGGCCAGATCTATGATTGTATGGAACAGATCTGACCTCAGGAGCTGTATAGAGTTTGTGCATGGCATGAACTTGCCGAGTCCGAAGAACAGACTCGGCGAGTAGTATGAAGATTGCCCGTTAATCACTCAGTGAATGGACTTGCTGAGTTGGGGTATAACTCAATGAGTCGGGGAGAGTTAGGGGGGACTGAGTTCAAGTGGAACACGCCGAGTTGTTCTTGAGACTCGACGAGTTGAGTCGGGGTGGCCCCTTGATTCATGCCAGGTGGAACTCGTCGAGTTAGGGGAAGAACTCGACGTGCCAAGAGAGGGATTAAGAGAGTCAGTGGACACATGTGGACTCGCCGAGTTGCCCTAGTGCACTCCACGAGTCGGGTCAAAGTTTGACCGTTGACCTTGTTGACTCTTAGGGTTGAGTACAGTTGTATTTATGAGAGTATTTACTTTGTGTGATTAGGCGAAGGCAAGATCACATTTCTTCCGAGACAGATACTTATCGAGACCGCGAGGTGAGTCTTCTCACTATACGTTACCTAGAGTGGAATATTTGTGTGGACCAGAGGGTATTATGTGCTAGGTATGAGATTATGTGTTATGTATTATGTGTATGTTGTATGATGTTATAGACCGAACCGAAGGGTCCGACGATACAGACCGGGACAAAGGGCCCAACGAGCTATGACCGGACCAGAGGGTCCAACAATCTACGAGACTTGGGGGTCCCGCTGAGACACATCGACCAGAGGGTAGTATTATAGCCTCGAGTGGCGTATGTGTTGTATGTGGTATTTTGGGGAACTCACTAAGCATTTATGCTTACATTTGATGTGTGATGTGTTTTAGGTACCAGTGATGAGCGCGGGAAGGCGTTGGCATGATTCGTACACACTTGGGCAGTTTATGTTTTAGATTCTGGGGAGATGTTTTTGTGATAAATACATTTGATACAATATGTTTGATGTTATTTTGTGAGTAAATGAATGTTTTGAAAATGAAAAATTATTTTGAAAATTTACGTTGTTACAAGTTGGTATCAGAGCCTTGGTTTGAGGGATTCGGATGCATCTTCGGGCGTATCTGAACTCAAACTGAGGATTTGAGGAAATTTTTATAATGAATTAAATTTTTTGAAAAGAGTAAAAAGAGTTTTGAGACAAACAGAGTAAAGCCGTATGTATGATCAGCCAGCGCCCGAACGGTGAATCCCCAAAAGTACCCTTACATTATGTGTTATGAGATATGTTATGTTACATTATGCATGCTAGAGTAGGCTAGGTATACATATTAGGACTAGAGTGGCCTGATTTGTGATGCCTTAGCCTAGGAGATTTCTGCTGCTGAGATGCTTTGAGAGCGAGTAGATAGCAGTTAGGAGCTCATGAGAATAGAGTACTTGTAATCCAAGATCCAAGGAGGAGGACTTGGAGTGAATGCTGATGCGGTGTGGTCAGTAGTATTAAGCTCGTACTACTGAAGACACCAGATCAGTGAGCATTCCAAGTAAGAATCTTTTGGACAACGGAGGACAAGTAGGGTTGCGTCATTGAGTATGTGTATGCTCGATCGAGTCTCTGATAAATTTTGTTGTATTTCAGAGGCATCATGGTTGGGACTCGACACACACTTGAGAGCAGTGGTGTCAGCGACGAGGAGATCCGTCGGATGATTCATGAGGAGGTGGCCGCTGCCATCCGGGCTGAGATTCCTGAGATGTTTCGGGACATCAAGACCATGTTGATTGAGACTTTTGATGAGCGGTATGCGGCGCTGACTGAGGCTGTTGCAGCTGCAGTTACTGCTGTTGTTGCTGCTGCCAGACCTCAGGGGGGTGACTCGTTGTTGTTCCGGGAGTTCAGCAACACGAAGCCACCAGATTTCGACGGGACGCAGGACCCGATTTTCGCTATGAGGTGGATCTCCGACATCGAGGGATGTTTCTATTTGTGTTCTTGTCCAGAGCACTTGAGGGTTCGGTTCGCCTTGAACCAGCTCCGCCTGGGAGCGAAGGATTGGTGGAAGTTCGTGACTGCGAACTTCACTTTGGCTGAGATTTCCGAGGTGACCAGGGAGAGGTTCACCACTATGTTCAGAGATGAGTATGTTCCCCCGGTGGAGAGGGAACTGTTGATCCAGGAGTTCCTGACCCTCAAGCAGGGTACCGATTCTGTGACAGTGATCACCAGGAAGTTTCATGAGAGGGCGATGTTTTGCCCTGAGCAGGTGTCTTATGAGCGGGCTCGCATGAGCCGTTATCTGGGTGTTCTGAGGAGAGATATTCGGGAGTTCGTGGCGAACTCGACATACCGGACATTTGTTGAGCTTCAGGCAAATGCCCGGAAGAGGGAGATTGAGTTGGAGACTCAGGCCAAGGAGGAGGCCGAGTCACAGAGGGTGGATCGGCGACTGGCTCAGTCTCAGCTGGCAGCCAAGTGCGCTAGACCCGCTGATTCGAGATCCGGAGGCGCGAAGGGCCGCATTTGTGGGAAGTGTGGTAAGAGCCACGAGGGGTCGTGCAGGGCAGGGGTATGCTACAAGTGTGGGAAGGAGGGGCATATCGCGAGGGATTGCCCCCAAGGGATTTTCGGTTTGCTTTTCATTGCAACCAGACCGGCCATCGGAAGGACGAGTGCCCGCAGCTTCTTCAGGGATCGACGCAGGGATCTGCACGTGCTGCTAGGACTACCGAGGTTCGGCCGGTGAAGGCCGAGGCCCTGAAGGCTCGTGGGAGAGCATTTTAGTTGACCGCAGAGGAGGTCCGCGCTGCGCCTGATGTTGTGGCTGGTATGTATTCTCTTTTCATCTTTTATTTGAGTTGAGTTTTATGCTTATATGATGATATGCGTAGGTACTTTTCTTGTGAGTTCTGTGCCTGCTTTGGTATTATTTGACTCGGGTGCGAGTCGGTCGTTTGTTTCCATAGCATTTAGTCAGCATATTAGTACCCGTCGAGAGGCGCTGGACCGACCTATGCGAGTTTCCATAGCTGATGAGCGAGCAGTGTATGCTTCGGATGTGATTCGACGATGTGTCCTTGAGATCTTCGGTGTGGAGTTTCCAATAGATTTAGTCCAGATCGCGATGGGGGACGTGTGTGTAATAGTGGGTATGGATTGGTTGAGCCGATATGGAGCTGTAATAGACTGCGAGCGCCAATTGGTGACGATTAGAGACCCTAGTGGGGGAGTTCTTACGGTGTACGGTGAGGGTACACGACGGGGTCAACATTTTGTTCGGCCGCTAGAGCGAGGCATAGTCTATAGCATGGTTGTAGAGGATTTGTGGCATATATGATGGATGCGAGGGTTGGTTCAGAGGGACCGGAGTCAGTGAATGAGGTCCTGATAGTGCGTGAGTTTCCGGATGTGTTTCCAGAGGAGTTGTCGGGTGTGCCTCCGGAGAGGCAAGTAGAGTTCGGTATTGATTTGGTTCCAGGATCTGCGCCTATCGCCAAGGCGCCTTATCGCCTTGCGCCTTCGCAGATGCAGGAGTTATCCTCACAGCTATAGAAGCTGCTGGGGAAGGGGTTTATCAGGCCGAGCAGTTCGCCATGGGGGGCGCCCATTCTTTTTGACAAGAAGAAGGACGGTTCGCACCGGATGTGCATTAATTATCGTGAGTTGAATAAGCTAACGGTCAAGAACCGTTACCCATTGTCGAGGATCGATGATCTATTCGATCAGTTTCAGGGAGCATCTTGGTTCTCCAAGATCGATTTGAGGTCTGGATATCATCAGGTGAGGGTGCGGGAGGAGGACGTTCCGAAGACAGCATTCCGGACTCGTTATGGGCATTACGAGTTCGTGGTGATGCCTTTCGGACTCACCAACGCACCGACGGTGTTCATAGATCTCATGAACAGGGTGTGCAGACCGATGTTGGATCGCTCGGTGATCGTGTTCATCGATGACATATTGGTGTATTCGAAATCCAGAGAGCTGCATGAGGAGCATTTGAGGGAGATCCTCGGAGTTCTGATATCAGACAGGCTTTATGCCAAGTTCTCCAAATGTGAATTCTGGCTGCGAGAGGTTCAGTTTTTGGGGCATCTCGTTAACCAGAAGGGGATATTGGTCGATCCGGCCAAGATTGAGGCGGTTATGAGGTGGGAGGTGCCGAGGTCACCCACCGAGATCAGGAGTTTTCTGGGTTTGGCCGGCTATTATCGGAGATTTATTAAGGTTTTCTCCAAGATTGCCGTGCCACTCACCAAGTTGACCCGGAAGGGTGTTGCGTTTTCTTGGGGTCCGGAGTAGTAGACCTCGTTCGAGACACTTCGCAAGAAGTTATGCGAAGCCCCAGTGTTAGCCCTTCCGGAAGGGATGGAGGATTTTGTGGTATATTGTGATGCATCGATATCCGGATTGGGAGCGGTGCTTATGCAGAGGGGGCATGTGATAGCATATGCATCGAGGCAGCTTAAGCCTCATGAATTGAGATATCCCACTCATGATTTGGAGCTGGGAGCGGTAGTGTTCACTCTCAAGATCTGGCGACATTATCTGTATGGGGTTCAGTGTACGATATACACGGACCACAAGAGCTTGAATTATCTGATGGATCAGCCCAACCTGAATATGCGCCAGAGGAGGTGGTTGGACGTGGTCAAGGATTATGATTGTGAGATCCTGTACCACCCGGGCAAGGCTAATGTTGTAGCCGATGCACTGAGCCGTAGGGCGGAGAGCTCCCCAATGCGAGATGTTTGTTTGAGATTGACGGTGATGACCCCGGTATTGGATGCTATTCGTGGGGCCCAGGCTGAGGCTGTGCAGCCCGAGAGCCAGAAGAGAGAGTGAGTTGTCGGGCTGGTATCGGATTTCGTTACCGATAGCTGGGGGCTTGTGACATTTCAAGGTCGGATTTGGGTACCGTCCGTTGGCGGCACGCGTACCATTTTGATGGAGGAGGCCTATCGATCGAGATTCTCGATCCATCCCGGGGCCACTAAGATGTATTTGGACCTGAAAAAGGATTATTGGTTGCCCTGTATGAAGAGGGATGTCGCATAGTTTGTAGAGAGATGCTTGACCTATCGCAGGGTTAAAGCCGAACATCAGCGTCCACATGGCAAACTGCAGCCATTAGAGATTCCCGAGTGGAAATAGGAACAGATTACCATGGACTTCATCACCAAATTGTCAAGGATTGCGAAGGGCGTTGATGCAATTTGGGTGATTGTGGACAGGTTGACGAAGAGTGCTCACTTCCTGGCCATCAGTGAGAGCTCTTCCGCCAAGAAGTTGGCGGAGATGTATGTGAGAGAGGTGGTATCGCGGCATGGAGTGCCGATCTCGATTGTCTCGGATCGAGATGTACGTTTGACTTCCAGATTCTGGAAGAAGTTTCACGAGGAGTTGGGTACGAGGCTACATTTCAGTACTGCATACCACCCACAGACGGACGGGCAGAGTGAGCGGACGTTTCAGACGCTCGAGGATATGCTTCGGGCATGTGTATTGGATTTCGGAGGGAGTTGGGACACGTATTTGCCCTTGGCGGAGTTTTCTTATAACAACAGCCATCATTCGAGCATTGGCATGCTGCCCTTTGAGCCGTTGTATGGGAGGAGGTGTCGGACCCTATTTGCTGGGGAGAGGTAGGGCAACGTGTGATGGGTAGTACCGAGATTGTGCTTTAGACAACAGAGTAGATCCAGTAGGTCAGACAGAGGTTGTTGACCGCTCAGAGTCGTCATAAGAGTTATGCGGACAGACGCCGGTCTGAGCTTGAATTTCAGGTCGGCGACTTTGTGCTCCTGAAGGTCTCTCCTTGGAAAGGAGTGATCCGATTCAGGAAGAGGGGCAAGTTGGGGCCCCGATATATTGGTCCTTTCAGGGTGATCATGAGGGTAGGCAGGGTAGCCTATCGTTTGGAGTTGCCAGCAGAGTTGGGTCAGATTCATGACACTTTCCACGTGTCGTAGCTGCGAAAGTGTATAGCCGACGAGTCGGCAATTGTGCCATTAGAAGATATTAATGTGGATGCGATCCTGAATTATGTTGAGAGACTAGTGGCGATCAGGGATCAGAAGATCAAGGTTCTGAGGGATAAAGAGGTGCCACTGGTGTAGGTCCACTGGCAGCATCGAAAAGGGTCAAAGTTGACTTGGGAGCCGGAGCTTGAGATGCGTGAGCAGCATCGGGAGTTATTTGCAGAGTGAGACTTCGAGGGCGAAGTCTGATTCTAGTGGGGGAGAATTGTAACATCCGGATTCCCAGGTATTATTTTATTCCTTTTATTTTTGGGTGTTGTGAGGAGACTCGGCGAGTTGGGGTCTAAACTCACCGAGTAGAATTGCGGTTGTGCACGCGGGTTCGCGTCTAGACTCGGCGAGTCCACGCTGTTTAATGAAACCCTAATTTCCAGGGTTTGGGACCTATTTAAAGGCCATTATGGCCGTCCATTGCGGCTACCACACCCCAGAGAGAGTCCTAAATCGCTTGTGAGGAGAAGAGAGTCCATTGTTGATCATTTGTTGGTGAAATTTGAAGGAGAAGGTGTCCAAGGCAAAAGAAGGATGAAGGAAGTGCAAATCTAGTGTCTTCAGAGATCAAAGGCTTCATATTAAGGTATTCCTTTGGACCTTCTCCAGTGTTGGGTGTTGATTCATAGAGTTAGGGTTTTTAAACCCTTTAGAAGAAGAGTATGTAGAGTATTTAGTCCCCTTTTCGAGTTTGTGCTTTGGATCTGGACTCAAAGAGGTCCAGAGACCTTAACCCTTGGAGCTTTATGAGCCATTTTGGAAGTCATGAGCTTAGAATGTCATTTTTGGGGCTAAATCACCATTTTGGACCATTTCTATGTTATATGTGTGTCAAGGTCCGAACTTTACGTGATTATCATGCTTGGGGAGGTCAGATCTATGATTGTATGGAACAGATCTGACCTCAGGAGCTGTATAGAGTTTGTGCATGGCATGAACTCGCCGAGTCTGAAGAACAGTGTAACGCCTGTGTTTTCGGGTTTGCCATTTTTATCAACGTAATAGTCTAGGTTAACCTTTGTAACCCGTTTTGAAAATAATAGAAGTATATTATTTGAGTATTATGTGTTTTGTGCTTAATTGCTTAATTATGTGGTTTGATTAATTAAGAATAAAAATAAGCGTCAAAATTTAATTGTAAAATAAACTTGATATCTTTGGTAAATGTTGTAGTAGTTGAAACGAGGTTTCCGAATATATATAGAACGCCCAAATCTGACTTCGTATGAGGAAGTTATGATTTATCGAAGTTTCGCCTTAGCGGTATGCAGCCTAAAATACTCGATTTGAGATCAAGCGGTTTTTAGCCGAAGCAATCTAAATGAGAGTCGAAGATCTCGTTGTTGGTATCGAAGCGATGAAAAGTTAGGCGAGAACGGACGTCAAATGAAGAAGTTATGAATTTATAACGAAGTTTTTCTATCCCGGCCTATTAAAAATAAATAATAAAAATAAAGTTAAAATTAGCCGACGGAGTCTAAACGAAAGTTGTAGAGCGTAGTCTCACCTACGCGTGGATATAAAGAACATCAAAAACGGAGTTCGTATGAAGAAGATATGAATTTCCGAAGTTTATTAAATAATTTGTATTTAAATTAAATCTTTAATTCGGATGTATATTCGAAGGAGTCACCGATCTGATCCGAAGTACGCCCAGCGTACCGCGAAGCATGACGCACCTCGCACTCAAGTGACTTCGGATACGTAAGCAATGACGATTTCGGACCAGTACGCCCCGCGTACTCCGAGGCTCCAGCCTCCTATAAATAGGATGCGAGGGCAGCCGACTCAATTGCTCTTTTTCTCTCTTCTCTCTCCCGTTTTGCCTTGATTTGCGTGCCAGAAGTACCCCGAAGCCCCGGTAATATTCCTGAGTCCCGAAGCAAGTCCTGAGATCCCGAAGATCCCGAGAAGTGCGATTCCCGAGCCGAAGCTCTGCCCGTGAGAAGTTCGATTTTTGTGAAGATCTTCCAGATCTGCTGAGAATTACTACTTCTGCAAGTCGTAGTGCTATCCGATCATCTTCTGATCAAGTGAGTGTATACTACCTTTCATAAACACGATAATAATACAAGTATGGTTTGAGTGTATTAAGTATATTGTTGTTTATATGAGTGAATGTGCATTCACTTTCTTCTATCTTATAGATCTGATTATATTCTCTATGAAGTACGTGTTATGTGTGTGTGTGCCTCATCTGTTATGTGGAATATGTATTGATTAAAGCATGCTATACAGGTTTTTAAACTATGTATAAAAATGTATATTTTATCTACTAATATGTTGGGTAGAACATGGGTAGATAGTTGGTGTGTAATAAACAGATGAGAGGCCTCGTTGTTGTTTGATTTAGTCATCTAGCGGAGTTTAGATGAGGACCACGGACGTTTCTAGACAGTCTTGTGGAACATTAGCAGGTTTGCCACCTGTAGGTGTTAATGAACTCGGGTGTTCATTCGTTGTACTCCATCCCCCTCATGGTTGCCTTATTTGACTTATATTGCTGAGGAACCCCCGAAGTATGTGTTGTCGCCCCGATGAAATATTCTTAGACTAGGTCCCTTGTGTTAGTTATTTTAGGGACATAAAGTGAGAATAATGGGAATGTGTAATTGTGTTATTGTTGGTTGGTGGAATTAAATATAATTATTTATTGTGGGTTGAAAACCCTATATGCTCACCAGGCTCCCAAGCCTGACCCACTCAGTTTTATTTGTATTACAGGAAGTGGCGCAAGGGCATAAGATGGATGAACCATCAAGTTGTTTTGTTTACAAGTCTGTATATGTATATATTTGTTGAATGACTTGTAATGTTATCGTTTATGCTTATTGGTCTGTATCGGAACATGACACCCCGAGTTTTGATTATATAATGAAAATACATTTCTTTTATGAAATGCTTTGGTAAACATCGTTTTATCACTCTTTGTTTTTGGGAACAAATTCCACAACTCTTTCAAATCAAAAGGATTTACTCGGAAACTATTTTAAAAGCATAAATGAAAATCGGTATTTTCTGGCCGAGATTTTGGGGATGTCACAGTTGGTATCAGAGCATTAGTTTAAGCGAACTAGGAATTTGTAGGATTTCTAGACTTAAACTTAGAATGCTAAGTGAAATTTTGAGATATGTGTCTGTTATGTTTTAGACACGAGCACTAGTTTATTTTAGGAAAGTTTCCTAAAATGCTTTTATGTGCTAAATGTTATATGTTGCCATATATGATATTATTTGTTCGGATCTATGGTCTGTTGCCGACCGGATCTAGAAACCTTATGTGTGTAGGATTCTAAGCGTACGTCTATGATATTAGAACTAGCATGTAAACGTTTCGGAGTGATAAGGATGATTTGAATATCTATCGTGAATGAGGATCTAATTTCACCTTATTCGGTGTATAGATCAAAAATGGTGAGAACAAGAAGTGGAGTTGGAAATGCTGATGAAAACAGGAGTCAACCACCAGTGATTGAACAAATACCTGTCGTAGCAGCAGCACCTGAGCCAATAACCATGGCTGGTGTGCAAATGATGATTCAAACAATGTTGGATCGTCAGATGGATGAAACTAGAAGGTTGCTTCAACAGAATCGTGAAGAACTGTCAATTCGTGTGGAGGAGCCTGAATTAAATGAAGGGCACTCGGAAGGTGGAAACTTCAGTGGGTCTGTTGGTCAAGCCAACCCACTGATAGTTAGGCAAAACAACCATGATGGAAGGAATGATGGAATGGGATGCAAGTACAAGGACTTTCTAACTTGCAAACCATCGACCTTCAATGGAAAGGAGGATCCGATTGGAGTTATAGATTGGATCTCCGAAATGGAGTTAGCTTTCATGACTTGTGGCTGTAGAGGCAAGTTGCAGACTATCTACGCAGTGCGTCAGTTCCGAGGTGGAGCCGTTCGTTGGTGGAACACTCTAGGGAAGACTTTAAGCCCTAATGAGCCACTGCAATTGACATGGGCAGAGTTCTTGATGCAGTTCAAGCGCAAGTTCTGCTCGGCTCAAAATCTGTTGGAACTAGAGAACAAGTTTCTGACATTGACGAAAGGCAGCATGTCAGTTGATGAATACACCAATAACTTCACCGATAAGATGGAGTTTGTCTTGCGTATCGTCCCAGACGAGTTGACAAAGGTGGACCGGAATGCGAAGGGACTCCCATGGGAGTATGAGGTGCCAGTACGTCAGGCACATACTCTAGAGGCAGCTATCTGGGCTGCCAAGTCTGTTGAGAACATGATTAAGGGGAGAACCACCGACAAGGTTGAGGTTGGTGAGAAGAGAAAGTTTGAGGGAACATTTGGTTCCGGTAAGAAAGGCAAATTTTCGAAATCTGATTCGAAAAAGTTTGGTGGAGGAAAAGGAGGCGAAGCGAAGTGGTGTGATAAGTGTAAGAAGAAGCACTTTGGGAAATGTAGCGAGGATGTAACCTGCTACAAGTGTGGAAAGGTTGTACATTTTGCCAATGAGTGTCCGAACAACAAAAAGATGTGTTTTGGTTGTAATGAAGAGGGGCACATTTTGAAAGACTGTCCGAAGAAGAAGGAGGCAGCTAGGCCCAACATTCCACCAAAGCCGAAGGCGAGAGCTTTCCAGATGACACTTGAGGCTACGAAAGATGAAGCTGATGTCGCTTCAGGTACCTTTCTCGTAAACGAATTATCTGCTTAAATTTTGTTTGATTCTGGAGCCAACTACTCCTTTATTTCACATGAGTTTGGTAGAAAACTAGCTTTGCCTGTTGATAGACTAGATAATGCTTTATTAGTCGAAATTGCTAGTGGCAAGTTTGTACCTGTTAGCCATCGTTTGAAAGACATCTTAATCGACCTTAATGGGAATAAGTTCCACGAGGAATTATTGCCTATCGAACTAAATGGTTTCGACATCGTGTTAGGAATGGATTGGCTTAGCGCCAATGATGCCGAAATTTTGTGCAAGAAGAAGATAGTTAAAGTAAACCCACCTGGGAAGGATTCATTTATGGTGTACGAGGACAAACGGCGAGTAAATTCTGGAATCATTTCTCTAATGAAAGCCAGAAAGTGTTTGACCAAGGGATGTACATCATATTTAGCATTCGTGATTGATGCTAAGAAGGAAAAGAAGGTGATGCAGAGTATTCCAGTGGTGTGTGATTATCCGGAAGTATTTCCCGAAGATCTTCCTGGATTACCACCTGATAGACAAGTGGAGTTCAGAATTGACTTGTTACCAGGAACCACGCCAATAGCAAAATCACCGTATCAATTAGCACCGACGGAGATGAAGGAGCTGATGATGCAACTTCAGGAGTTATTGGATAAATGTTTCATTAGACCTAGTTCATCACCTTGGGGAGCTCCGGTGTTATTCGTAAAGAAGAAAGATGGAAGTATGAGAATGTGCATCGATTATAGAGAGCTGAACAAGGCAACAATAAAGAATAGATATCCGTTGCCAAGGATTGATGACCTATTTGATCAATTGCAAGGTTCGAGCTATTTCTCGAAGATCGATCTTAGGTCAGGATATCATCAGCTAAAAGTAAGAGAGCGAGATATCGAGAAGACTGCATTCAGAACTAGATATGGACACTACGAGTTCTTGGTTATGTCGTTTGGACTAACCAATGCTCCAACAGCATTCATGGATTTAATGAATAGGGTTTGTAATCCGTTCCTTGATAAATTTGTGATAGTGTTCATAGATGACGTTCTGATTTACTCGAAAAGCCAGGAGGAGCATGGCAGACACTTGCGAGAAGTGTTAGAAGTTTTGAAGCAGGTGAAGTTGTATGCAAAGTTCTCTAAGTGTGATTTTTGGATTCGAGAAGTCCAATTCTTGGGTCACGTGGTCAACCAAGAAGGGATAATGGTTGATCCAGCGAAGATTAAAGCTGTAATGAAGTGGGAACAACTAAAAAGTCCCACGGAGGTCCGAAGCTTTTTAGGATTAGCCAGATATTACCGAAGGTTTATCCAAGGCTTTTCTTCGATCGCTAGTCCATTAACAGCTTTGACCCACAAAGGAGCTACTTATGCTTGGAGTGATAAGCATAAAGAAGCATTTGAGAAGCTAAAGAAGAAGCTATGCGAGGCACCGATACTTTCTTTACCCGATGGAGTTGAAGACTTCGCTGTTTATAGCGATGCGTCTGGGGTTGGATTGGGTTGTGTTTTGACCCAAAGAGAAAAGGTGATAGCATATGCGTCTCGACAGCTGAAGGAGCATGAAAAGAATTACCTGACTCATGATTTGGAGTTGGCAGCGGTAGTTTTCGCTCTGAAAATATGGAGGCATTATCTCTATGGCACGAAGTGCAAACTTTTCACTGATCATAAGAGTCTCCAATATCTCTTTAATCATAAAGAATTGAATATGAGGCAACGACGCTGGCTAGAATTACTTAAAGACTACGACTGCGAGATACTTTACCACCCCGGTAAAGCTAATGTTGTTGTTGATGCTCTCAGTCGGAAAGTCAATCTTGAAAGGAAAAGGCCAAGAGCGTTGAGAATTGAAGTTGTCTCGACCATTGTGGAAAGTATAAAGAAAGCTCAAAGCGAAGCTTCTGAAAAGAATGACCGAAAGGAGGAACGTTTGGGCAAAACGTTGGTGTTCGGTGTAAACAGTCATGGACTGAAGGTGTTCCAAGATCGGATTTGGATACCTAAGACAGGAGGAATCAGAGATCTTCTGATGGAAGAAGCTCACAAGACCATGTACTCGATTCATCCCGGTAGCACTAAAATGTATAGGGACCTGAAACCCTACTACTGGTGGCCGACGATGAAGCTTGATGTTGCAAAGTATGTGGCTGAGTGTGTGACTTGTGCGAGAGTAAAGACACAACATCAGAAACCGTACGGGAGTTTAGAACCATTGCATGTGCCTATGGGTAAGTGGGAAGACATTGCTATGGATTTTGACACTAAACTGCCCAGAACAAAGAATGGTCACGACATGATTTGGGTGGTCGTTGATCGATTCACTAAGAGTGCGCATTTCATAGCAGCCAAGGAGAAATGGTCTATGGATAAGCTTGCAAATTCTTATGTAAAGGAAATTGTGAGGCTTCACGGTGTTCCGTTAACGATTGTGTCGGATCGTGATAGCCGTTTCACCTCGAGGTTTTGGAAAAGTCTACAAGAGGAATTGGGTACCAAGTTGTGTTTAAGTACAGCTTACCATCCGCAGACTGATGGTCAGAGTGAAAGAACAATACAAACACTTGAAGATATGCTGAGAGCATGTACCCTGGAATTCCTAGGTAATTGGGATGAACATTTACCATTGGTAGAATTTTCCTATAATAATAGTTTTCACTCGAGCATTAAGATGGCACCTTATCAAGCTTTGTATGGACAGAAGTGTCGTACGCCGTCTTGTTGGCTTGAGGCTGGGGAAAAGCAGTTTATGGGACTGGAGATGGTTCATCAAACTGCTGAAAAGTTGAAAATAATTAGGGAAAGAATGTTAGCAGCTCAGGATCGTCAAAAGAGCTATGCTGACAAGAAGCGAAGACCGATGACCTTCGAAGTTGGAGATTCGGTTTTACTTAAAGTCTCGCCGTGGAAGGGACTTATAAGATTTGGTAAAAGGGGAAAGTTAAGTCCAAGGTTTATTGGACCGTTTAAAGTTCTTCAGAGGGTTGGGAACCAAGCTTACAAGCTCGAATTGCCCGAAGAACTGAATGGAATTCACAACACTTTTCATGTGTGTTATTTGAGGAAGTTCACGGGAGAAGTTCCTGATATAATTCCAATTTCTGAATTGAGAATTGATGAGAACAAAAGGTTGATTGAAGAACCAGAGGCAATTGTTGACCGAAAGACTAAGAAGTTGCGACGCAAGATGGTTGGGTTAGTGCTTGTCCGATGGAAACACACGAATGGGCCGAATCTCAACTGGGAGAAGAAGAGTGACATGTTGAGTCGCTATCCGCATTTGTTTGTTGATGTGTGATTCCGAGGACGGAATCATTCTAAGGTGGAGAGAATTGTAACGCCTGTGTTTCCGGGTTTGCCATTTTTAGCAACGTAATAGTCTAGGTTAACCTTTGTAACCCGTTTTGAAAATAATAGAAGTATATTATTTGAGTATTATGTGTTTTGTGCTTAATTGCTTAATTATGTGGTTTGATTAATTAAGAATAAAAATAAGCGTCAAAATTTAATTGTAAAATAAACTTGATATCTTTGGTTAATGTTGTAGTAGTTGAAACGAGGTTTCCGAATATATATAGAACGCCCAAATCTGACTTCGTATGAGGAAGTTATGATTTATCGAAGTTTCGGCGTAGCGGTATGCAGCCTAAAATACTCGATTTGAGATCAAGCGGTTTTTAACCGAAACAATCTAAACGAGAGTCGAAGATCTCGTTGTTGGTATCGAAGCGATGAAAAGTTAGGCGAGAACGGACGTCAAACGAAGAAGTTATGAATTTATAACGAAGTTTTTCTGTCCCGGCCTATTAGAAATAAATAATAAAAATAAAGTTAAAATTAGCCAACGGAGTCTAAACGAAAGTTGTAGAGCATAGTCTCACCTACGCGTGGATATAAAGAACGTCGAAAACGGAGTTCGTATGAAGAAGATATGAATTTCCGAAGTTTATTAAATAATTTGTATTTAAATTAAATCTTTAATTCGGATGTATATCCGAAGGAGTCACCGATCTGATCCGAAGTACGCCCAGCGTACCGCGAAGCATGACGCACTTCGCACTCAAGTGACTTCAGATACGTAAGAAATGACGATTTCGGACCAGTACGCCCCGCGTAACGCAGTACGCCCCGCGTACTCCGAGGCTCCAACCTCCTATAAATAGGATGCGAGGGCAGCCGACTCAATTGCTCTTTTTCTCTCTTCTCTCTCCCGTTTTGCCTCGATTTGCATGCCAGAAGTACCCCGAAGCCCCGGTAATATTCCTGAGTCCCGAAGCAAGTCCCGAGATCCCGAAGATCCCGAGAAGTGTGATTCCCGAGCCGAATCTCTGCCCGCGAGAAGTTCGATTTTTGTGAAGATCTTCCAGATCTGCTGAGAATTACTACTTCTGCAAGTCGTAGTGCTGTCCGATCATCTTCTGATCAAGTGAGTGTATACTACCTTTCATAAACACGATAATAATACAAGTATGGTTTGAGTGTATTAAGTATATTGTTGTTTATATGAGTGAATGTGTATTCACTTTCTTCTATCTTATAGATCTGATTATATTCTCTATGAAATACGTGTTATGTGTGTGTGTGCCTCATCTGTTATGTGGAATATGTATTGATTAAAGCATGCTATACAGGTTTTTAAACTATGTATAAAAATATATATTTTATCTACTAATATGTTGGGTAGAACATGGGTAGATAGTTGGTGTGTAATAAACAAATGAGAGGCCTCGTTGTTGTTTGATTTAGTCATCTAGCGGAGTTTAGATGACGACCACGGACGTTTCTAGACAGTCTTGTGGAACATTAGCAGGTTCGCCACCTGTAGGTGTTAATGAACTCGGGTGTTCATTCGATGTACTCCATCCCCCTCATGGTTGCCTTATTTGACTTATATTGCTGAGGAACCCCCGAAGCATGTGTTGTCGCCCCGATGAAATATTCTTAGACTAGGTCCCTTGTGTTAGTTATTTTAGGGACATAAAGTGAGAATAACGGGAATGTGTAATTGGGTTATTGTTGGTTGGTGGAATTAAATATAATTATTTATTGTGGGTTGAAAACCCTATATGCTCACCAGGCTCCCAAGCCTGACCCACTCAGTTTTATTTGTATTACAGGAAGTGGCACAAGGGCATAAGATGGATGAACCATCAAGTTGTTTTGTTTACAAGTCTGTATATGTATATATTTGTTGAATGACTTGTAATGTTATCGTTTATGCTTATTGGTCTGTATCGGAACATGACACCCCGAGTTTTGATTATATAATGAAAATACATTTCTTTTATGAAATGCTTTGCTAAACATCGTTTTATCACGCTTTGTTTTTGGGAACAAATTCCGCAACTCTTTCAAATCAAAAGGATTTACTCTGAAATTATTTTAAAAGCATAAATGAAAATCGGTCTTTTCTGGCCGAGATTTTGGGGATGTCACAAACAGACTCAGCGAGTAGTATGAAGATTGTCCGTTAATCACTCAGTGAGTGGACTTGCTGAGTTGGGGTATAACTCAGTGAGTCAGGGAGAGTCAGGGTTACTGAGTTCAAGTGGAACTCGCCGAGTTGTTCTTGAGACTCGGCGAGTTGAGTCGGGGTGGCCCCTCGATTCATGCCAGGTGGAACTCGTCGAGTTAGGGGAAGAACTCGATGTGCCAAGAGAGGGATTAAGAGAGTCAGTGGACACGTGTGGACTCGCCGAGTTGCCCTAGTGCACTCGACGAGTCGAGTCAAAGTTTGACCGTTGACCTTGTTGACTCTTAGGGTTGAGTATAGTTGTATTTATGAGTATTTACTTTGTGTGATTAGGCGGAGGCTAGATCACATTTATTCCGAGACAGATACTTATCGAGACCGCGAGGTGAGTCTTCTCACTATACGTTACCTAGAGTGGTATATTTGTGTGGACCAGAGGGTCTTATGTGCTAGGTATGAGATTATGTGCTATGTGCTATGTGTATGTTGTATGATGTTATAGACCGAACCGAAGGGTCCGACGATACAGACCGGGCCGAAGGGCCCAACGAGCTATGACCGGACTAGAGGGTCCAACGATCTACGGGACTGGGGGGTCCCACTGAGACACATCGACCGAAGGGTCGTATTATAGCCTCGAGTGGCGTATGTTTTGTATGTGGTATTTTGGGGAACTCACTAAGCATTTATGCTTACAGTTGTTGTGTGATGTGTTTCAGGTACCAGTGATGAGCGCGGGAAGGCACCGGCATGATTCGTACACACTTGGGGAGTTTATGTTTTGGATTCTGGGGAGATGTTTTTGTGATAAATACATTTGATACAATATGTTTGATGTTATTTTGTGAGTAAATGAATGTTTTGAAAATGAAAAATTATTTTGAAAATTTACGTTGTTACATGGTTGACCTTGATATCCTCCCATTGCATTCACATCTTTCGGTTCGTTACGAAGTGAGGGACACTTATCCGTATAATGCCCCGTCATTGCACAAATGCCGCATACCATCAATTGTTGACCACTTCCCACCGCCATTTGACTTAGCACATTAGTCAAATCCAAGAGCTTTGATTCCAAGTGTTGAGTGTTGCTAACTTCACCAACCACTTGTGGAGAACTTCTCTTCATTTCATTTCGAGTCCCAAAGTTCCTTTGATTTTTAGAAATGTGCCAAAAAGTGATCGGATTTCATGAGGTGTCTTGTTGAAGATGTCACCACCACTTGAAGCATCAATCCTCCTTCGATCTTTTTCATTCATACCCTCATAAAATTGTTGAAGAAGTAGTTGTTCAGGTATGTTGTGTTGAGGACAACTTGTACATAAGTTGTTGAATCGCTCCCAAAAATCATGAAATGTCTCATTCTCCCCTTGACGAATCCCCAAAATGCCACTTCTTTGGCTTGATATCCGGGATGTGGGATAGAACTTGCTATTGAAGGCTTTGAGTAATTCTTCCCATGTGTGAATAGATCCCGGTGGTAAGTTGAATAACCACTCTCTAGCTTTGTCTTCTAAGGTGAGCGGGAAGGCGGTTAACTTGAAATCATCCAATGTCACATTTTCGGGCAACATGCTAACACATATCATATGAAAGGACTTCAAATGCTTTTGAGGATCTTCTCTATCCAAACCATGGAACTGGGTAAGTTGATATATGAAACTTGACTTCAATTCAATTCCTCGGCAGTTTACGGGATAAACAATAGCAAGAGGTGTATGAGTAACATCCGTCTCTATCATTTGTCTAAGTGTCAACTCTTGAGGGGGATTGGGTGGATTGGGGTTGTTGGGATATTCTTGCAAGTAATTGGGATGTTGTTGGTAAGGTGGGTATGGGTATTGTTGGGGATTGTAGATTGGTGATGGATAAGGTTGGTAGTTAGGATATTGGTTGTAGAGAGGTTGTTGTTGTGGGTACATTGGGTTTTGGTACATTGGAGGGTGTTGGTAATTGGGTTGATTTGGGTAATGTACTTGTTGAACTTGAAAAGCATTGTTTTGAGGTTGGTTGTTTTGGTGGAAGTGTTGGTTTTGTGGTTGTGGTGGTGGTTGATAATTGGGTTGGTTTTGAGGAGGGGCTTGATTCCAAGGTAGCATATCAATGAGAGGTTCTTGTGGTTGATGTCTTGGTTGATGGGGTGGGGTATTAGCATCTTGATTATTTGGGTTTGGGTTAGGATTGTGAGGTGGAGTGTGATTCATGGCTATGTAGTTTTCAAAAGGAATGTCTTCAAAGGATTCACCAACAATTGGAGAATTCGGCTCGGTGTCGGTATCACTTGAAGTATCAACTTGATCTTCTATGTTGATTAGTGGAGAAGAGGAAGAAGCTTGAACGAGTTGTTGTTGCTTTGCTTGTTTGGCTAACTTTTTCAATCTTTTTGCTTCTTTTTCAATTTCCGGATTGTAGAGTAGTTCACCGGTTATTGTAGACCTAGGCATAAACAATCAAATAACAATAACCAATTTCCCCGGCAACGGCGCCAAAACTTGATGGGATGTCAAGTCCACCAAGCAAATTACACCATTTGTTTGCAAATAAAACATAATATAATGGTAAAAAGGGGTATCGATCCTCGGGGAAATGGTTGTATTCAATCACCAATGCAATCTAAAAGAACTATTGTAAATAAACTAATTAACTACAATTAAACTAAAAATGGGGTGTTTGATTACTTAAATAACTAAAAACTTGCAATTAAGCAAGATAGTGAGATGCTCAAATATTGGAGAGAGTTGGTTAACTAAGGCAATTCAACACAATAAACATTTGTGTGTTTATCATTAGGATTCAACATGAAGCTTATCATTCATCCCAAATTGGTTATAGCAATCATGAAGCATGATATGTCAAGATTCCTCTTAGGTAGTATGGAGGTTGGGAAGCCCACAACACACCTTCTTAATCAAGATCAAGGGTTTAATTGAAGCATTTGAACCCAAGAAGCTAATTAGCCTTAAGAAAGAAGGAATCCCCAATTCCTAGAGTATGTCAATGCTTACACATCCATAAAGGAGCTATGATTCATAAACTACAAATGATTTTTACCATCATAAAGCCCTTGTTCTAAGTTAACTCAATGATTCAATGCAAAACTAAAGAAATAAACTAACAATAGCTCATTCAAGTGCCAAGCTCATGATCAAAGCATTAAACAAGCATAAGAAATATAATCTAGAACCATAAACATAAGATAATTGATAATCTAGCATGAATCCTTCAAAAACCCACAAACATTCAAAGGTTTTAACCAAAGTTAACCAATATAGAGAGTTTAGCCACTCATGGCAACAGAAAAACAATCACAAAAGTCTAATTGCATAAAGAAACTACCAATATCTTGGAAAGATGAAAAGAAATGAGTCGTCAAGCTCCAAAATCGCCTCCTACAGGTCTCCAATGGTGAAAAATCGAGAGTGTAGCTGATGGATCTGATCTCCCAAGGTTATGGTGTGTCAAATGACCAAAATGCCCAAACTGGGCAGTTGCGCGGGTACCCGCGCGACGGAAATTCCACCCGCGCAAGTGTTGTTGTAATGCTATTGGCTCCTCATTCCTCCACTCCACCCTTCCACTACCAAAGATTCCTTTGGTCCCCTCCATATCTATGTGATTTAAACCAACAAATCATCATTTAGCTTCAAATGTGGATGCTCCAAGCCCAAAATAAAAGTCCAAGATCCATCTTCACAAGCCCACTATATCCAAACCTTTAACTCTTAAGGGCCAAATCTTCTTTTATGGATCTGCAAAGCCCAATAATGCATCGGAAAGCCCACTAAGTCCAACTCCAGTCAAACCGCAACCACAATAAGCTCCAAAATCCTACAAAATTTCTTATGCAAAATAAAAAGTCCCCGATACGATCCATGATAAAGAAAATAAAGAATATACAATGCAAAACTAATTAAAAAGAGCTAAAAATATAAAATAAACTAATAAAAATAAGGAAATAAAATAAGATATATATATATATATATATATATATATATATATATATATATATATATATATAACTTATGTGATTGGTACTTCTAATCATGGAGTGTAAACTTAAAATAATTACCACATTAATCATATCATGTCTTAACAGAAAACACATTGGTTGCCAAACATTATAAACCAAAATTAATATTTTATCAGTTACTCTCTTTAAGAAATAATTTTGTTTTTGGAATATTATCAAATAGACATACCTTTTCTCCCCTTAATAAATATATAAAAGCATTTGTAGCATTTATTTTTAAATGTGTTGTTTTATTTTTTTTATTTTGAGAGGATAAATCTGACTTCTTTCTATAATAGTATTTAATAAGGATTTCTTCTCTAAAAGTAATATATATATATATATATATATATATATATATATATATATATATATATATATATATATATATATATAGGGTGAGGTTCAATAGAGAACCATAATTAACCAAGGAACCAATCTTTTTTTCAACTTTTAGAACTTATTTTTTATCAAAAAAAAAATACAGAAATTCATAATTTTTTATTCTTTTTCCAATGATATAAAATTCGAATTTTTTTTACGTTAAATTCACAATGTGAATCTTTGAAAATTCACAACGTGAATCCGGATTCACACGGTGAATTCGAAAAATATTTTTCACATTCACAATGTTAATATATGAATTTAGATATTTTTTGATTTTTTTTCGATAAAGAATAAGCTCTAGAAATTGAAAAAAAGATTTGGTTCCTTGAAGAACCAATAATTATGGTTATCTATTGAACTTTTCTATATATATATATATATATATATATATATATATATATATATCATTTATAATCATTTTTAATTTTCAAATTATTTTTTTTGGGAAGATCAGATAGTTTTATAATAATAGTTTAGGTACTTAGGATATGTTTAGATGTGTATGTTTTAACTTTTAAGACTAATATATTGACCAATTTACCATTACGTAATTGTATACTTGTGTTTTGGTTGGCATATATTACTTACTAGGTGTGAGACCCTTATATTATACGGGTTGATTTAAAAAAAGATTAAACATAAAAGTATAACATAAAATATGTTTTAATGTATAACTTTACAATAAGAAATGAAAAAATGTATTTATTACAATTTAATATCATATATATGATATTCAATACTTTACATATATAAGTATATAACTTCA
This sequence comes from Lactuca serriola, assembly GCF_051521515.1. Lineage (NCBI taxonomy): Eukaryota > Viridiplantae > Streptophyta > Magnoliopsida > Asterales > Asteraceae > Lactuca > Lactuca serriola. The sequence continues at coordinate 15,101,846 of NC_136413.1, forward strand.
ATTTTAAATATTGAAAAAACAAAAAATTAACAAGTGGATAATATTTGTTTCAAAAATACTACAAAATGACAAGTGTCAAAACTCATCAGAGATTAACATGTGGCAAAAAAACATTTATTTATTAAGGAGGATTTTAGTCAACATAATATAAATTTAAAAATACAAAATTAAGTTGTATTAAAAATACAAAATTAAGTTGTATTAGAGACGGCATTTCGTCTGTAAAAAGTCGTCGGTATAGGCCTGTCGCTAAAAGTCGAAAATGTCGTCGGTGCAGGTGTCGTCGGTATAGCATACGCTGTCCAGACGACAAGTCATCTGGAAAGGGTCGTCGGGATTGATTTTCGAGGAAATTAGAAAAAGTTTTATTCGCACCCTATAGAGACGACTTGTCGTCGGTAAAAGTGTGACACTATAGAGACGATATGTCATTGGGATAAGTCAGAGCTATAGAGACGACTTGTCGTTTGGATAAGTGAGAGCTATAGAGACGACTTGTCGTTTGGATAAGTGAGAGCTATAGAGACGACTTGTCGTTTTCAAAAATGAAAACCGTTTTTACAGTTGATAAGCTATACTGACGACATGTCGTCTCTATAGCCATTTTTTTATATATCATCCACCAGTTTTGTTATATATACCATTTAAAGCAAATCCACAAGGGATATTTTCAGAATAATATAAACATAAGATAACATATGATTAAAATCCAAAAGCACTTAATAAACATAACATATCATTCAAATTCTACTACATAACAAAATAACAAAAAAAAAAACAAGCTTTTAACAAATATTGTTGTCATTACCATTCTAGTTTTCCTCCTACTCATCATCGTCAACATCATCAAACAAAATAACAAAAAAATCAAGTTTTTAACAAACATTGTTGTCATTACCATTCTAGTTCTCCTCCTCCTCCTCATCATCATCATCATCATCATCACCATCATCATCAACATCATCATCATCATCCTCCGCGAGTTCATTTGATGTTTCGGGGTTATTTTGTGGAACCATATTGGGATTAAACTGGAATTGTGGCATTGGTTGTGGTTGGAAGTTTGGAATGAAAGACGCGAAAGTGTTATTAAACATTTGGTTCATTTGTTGCATTTGTTGCTGCATGAATTGAATTTGTTGGGATAATACAGCAACTTGGGGATTATCTGAAGATTGGGATGTGGAAGCTTTGAAACGCTTGGTATGTTCATTTGGAAATAAATTATTGTTGATGCTTAGTTTCCTTCCAATTCCGCGAATATGCCCACATCTCTCACCGAGGGCACGAGCGAGACATTATTCTTCATTTAACTTTTCTTTCTCCCCGAGTTGTGATTGCATCACCATCTTCTCTCATTGAATGTTTTCCTAAGATAAAGAAAACAATAAAAGTATATTAATTAACCCTCTACTATTGAGCAGAATGTCAAAGCTTCGTCTGCAACATAACCCTCTGCTATTGAGCCTTCTGGCTTGGCTTTGTTTCTGACATAATTTTTAAGTTTTTTCATGTATCTTTCAAAAGGATACATCCATCTCATGTGTACAGGCCCTCCAAGAATGGCTTCTTCAGGTAAATGAAGAATAAGATGAATCATGATGTCAAAAAATGTTGGAGGATATATCAACTCAAGATTGCATAAAATCTTCACCACTTCTTTTCTGGCATTTCTCATGTCGTTAACATTTAATGACCGTGCACAAATTTTTTTGAAGAATGTACACAAGTCAATGATTGTTGTTGAAACATTTTCTGGGAGAAATGCTTGAACCCCTATAGGCAGCAATCGTTGCATGAGGATGTGATGATCGTGAGACTTTAGCCCAACCAAATTTGATGTTGTATCATTCACCTTCTTATTAAAGTTCGATCCAAAACCATCAGGTAGCCTCACTCCTTTAATGAATTGACAGAATCATTGTCGATCAATTGGTTTAAAAGAGTAATCAGCATGTGGTAGTATTATTTTCTTCTTGTTGTCTTCCTTATTATTATTGACTTTCTTCCTCTTGTTGACTTTCTCTTTTGGCCACTGATGTGGCCGAATGCCCATATTTTTCAAGTCTTCTCTTGCCTCTTTTTTGTCTTTGGTTTTTTCATTCATCAATGCACTATTTACAAAACTCTCATCCACATTTTTCTCCACATGCATAAAATCTATATTGTGTTTTAGATCGAGGGAAGACCAATACTCAAGCTCAAAAAAGATACTACGTTTCGTCCAATTCAACTCTTTTTTTCTTATTTCATCATTGTTCTTTCTTGTTGCACCCCCATGCTCAGGATGTTTCCCTGGAATACGATCAGGGAGACAAGCCAATTGCTTTAATATAGCTGTATTGCTAAATCGTCTTGGATGTGGCATTCTCTCAGGTTGACCATTAAACAATAAACTTTGCCTCCACTTATGGTTCATATGCAAGAATCGTCTATGACCAACATAAGACATCTTGTTGGTGACATGAATTGAAGATGTGTCTGCGTTACAAGTAGGGCATGCTAAATAACCTTGACCGCTCCATCCAGACAAACTTCCACGCGCTGGAAAATCATTGATAGTCCATAACAACATCGCACGCATGTTGAATACGGTGTTGGTTGACGCATCTCTCATTTGGACTCCTTCAGACCACAACCGGATGATACATCATACCATCTATTGAGCGTCCAGTATTATGCCAACTCATATCTTTAGTTGTGAATCTGGAGCTATACATTCGTCGAAGTCTTGGAGTCAAAGGAAAGTATCGCAACACTTTTTGTGGTACTTTCTTCCCTTTTGTAGTTGTGTCCACCCATCTACTCTCCTTACAAATCGGGCAATTTTGCATGGAACCGTTCTCCTTCCAAAACAAAGCACAATCATTTTTGCAAGCGTGGATCGATTGATATCCTAACCCTATCTTTCTCAACTTCTTTTTAGCTTCATAGTGTGAAGCTGGAATCTTGCTCTTCGGGAAAGCAACTCTTAGAAACTCTACAAGTTGATCAAACGAACTATTTGTCCATCTATTGATCACTTTAATATGCAACAACTTTGCCAAAAAGTTTAAGGCAGACATATCGCTACATTCAGGGTATAACTTGGTATTGAGCTCCTCAAACAAATCATCAAATTTCGGGCCTATACCTCGCCCCTCCTCGTCTATATTTTCTTCATTTGTATTTTGTTCCGCCATAACATCATCAATTACATCAAACATCTCATTACTTGTGGGTGTGTTTACTGGAATGTTTGTTCTTGGAGTCGAATTGTAGCTTAAATCCGAAGAACCGACATGTTTCTCACCGTGATGAATCCACGTAGTATATGTTTCTAGAAACCCAATGTCATGTAAGTGGGCATAAACCGTAGGCAAAACATGTCGATACGAATTCACACACGTTTTGCACGGGCACCGCACTTTGCCTTTGGAGTTGACATGTTTCTCAGCAATCTTCATAAAGTTTTTAAGACCTTTCAAGTATTTTGAAGACATTTGGTTCTCTCTAATCCAACTCTTATCGATCGTCATTGTTGTTTCATTATTAAAAATTATATTATATATATAGTTATCGAAAGTTAGATTGTATTTAGGCTATATAAATAAATATATACATGAGAATAGATATTCACAATGGATAGAGTATTCACAATGATTATGCAGAAGAAACTTAAACTAAAAATCAACGATTCAACGTGTTTTAATAAGAAAATCATATCAATTTGATTTTATAATTTATTTTATTTTATTTTAATATTAATATTAATTTGATTTTAAAACTAATTTAATTTGATTTTATAATTAATTTGATTTTGTTTTAAACCATATATAGTTTACCAGGTTCTTTTTAGAGTTTCTAGCTGTTTCAATTATATCATTGTAGTTTTTTCCTTTATTTTTCTTATTCATTTTTATATTTATATATGGTTTTATAATTAATTTGATTTTGTTTTAAACTAATATTAATTTGATTTTAAATCTAATTTAATTTGATTTTACAATTAATTTAATATTTTGTTTTTATTGATTTTTTTTAAAAAACTAAATCACATTTACTTGCTAGTTCTATATCACATTTACTTTATAATTATTTTACAATTACTAAAAGTATGTTGCTATTAATAACCTAATTAAACTAAAATCGTAATGACCAACATTAAGTCACTAACAAAATTAAACACTCAAATTGTGAGTTTGCTTGCTAGTTCTATAAGGTTGCACATAAACTAAAATTGTGAAGATGATTCCATGAATTTCTTTAGCTGAGTATTGTTTTTTATGTATTAAGTCAAAATATAATGTCCATATATAGTTTACCCTTAAGTTTTTTTTAGAGTTTCTAGTTGTTTCAATTATATCATTGTAGTTTTTTCCTTTATTTTTCTTATTCATTTTTATATTTATATATGGTTTTATAATTAATCTGATTTTGTTTTAAACTAATATTAAATTGATTTTAAAACTAATTTAATTTGATTTTACAATTAATTTAATATTTTGTTTTTATTGATTTTTTTTTAAATTAAATCACATTTACTTTATAATTATTTTAAAATTACTAAAAGTACGTTGCTATTAATAACCTAATTAAGCTAAAGTCGTAATGACCAACATGAAGTCACTAACAAAATTAAACACTCAAATTGTGAAGTTTGTTTGCTAGTTCTATAAGGTTGCATATAAAATCAAATTGTGAAGATGATTCCTTGAATTTCGTTAGTTAAGTATTGTTTTTATGTATTAATTCAAAATATAATGTCTATATATAGCTTACACTTAAGTTTTTTTTAGAGTTTCTAGTTGTTTCGGTTATATCATTGTAGTTTTTTCATTTATTTTTCTTATTCATTTTTATATTTATATATGGTTGACATTGTTGCATGCTCTTTGTTAGTGCTTTCACAAATTGTGTGTCTATGTAGTTTAAGATTTTTTTGGCACTATTGGGAAACTAAATTAATGAGTGTGATTGGGTTCTTATCACACTAATGCACTAAAATTATCATATAATGCACTATTGGGAAACTAAATTAATGAGTGTGATTGGGTTCTTATCACACTAATGCACTAAAATTATCATCATTTAAAACCATTCATATCAATGCAATTCAAAGTGGTCCTTATGTTACATATATATATATATATATATATATATATATATATATATATATATATATATACACTAGGCGAATGCCTGCGCGTTGCACAGAACACCTATATAGTTGAAGTCTTTACAAATATATGTTTTTTTAAATATAACAACAACGTTGTTGTTAAATTTGATATAATAATTCTTATACTAAATTGATATAATATATTGATTATTTTGAATTATACGATACTATATACATCTATTATAACTGCATAATCTCAATCGTTTGAATGACTTCTACCTGCGAGTTACACATGAATACAATTAAATATAATATATGGTTTAATGTTATTTATAATTGTTGTTATTGTTAATTAACTGTTTAAAAATTATTTGTTTAATGTTTTAATTTCTATCATTATAATTATTTAAAACATCAAACATTGTTTGATTTTAATGGTAATAATATAATCATTTATATAGAGTTATTTTTAACTATTGTTATTATAAGTTCTTTTAAGCTACTTATTTGAAAACTTTTAACGATTATAAAAATATCTTTTGGAAATATTTTATTTAAATTGAGATTACAATTTAGTTTTTGCATTTATCACTTTTAACTATTTACAAAATATTCTTTACTTTTTTAAGTGAAACTGAAATTTATATTTAAGTTGACATTGTAATGTTATATTTAAATTAACAATTTAAGTATTTTGTCGAAACTGTTCAAAACTTATAGCTTTAAATTGATAATGGTTTACATACAACAACATTTTAAATACAATAAAGTAAGTATAATATGTTAAAAGTTAAAGATATGACTTTATAAGTAGAAGTAAAAATATTATTTTAAAATTGAAATTTAGTTTATTTATGATTACACTTTAGGTTTGATATTTATTTAACCTTATTAACCAACTTATTATCATTATTAGAAAGACACTAAATTTTATCACTTTTAACTATTTACAAAATATTTTTTGGTTTGTTTAAGTTAAACTAAAATTTATATTTAAGTTGACCCTATAATGTTATATTTATATTGATAATTTAAGTATTTTATACAAATTGTTTCAAAATTATATATTTAAAAATGATAATGATTTACATCCAGCAATATATTAAAACTATTAAATTAAGTATAATATGTTAAAAGTTAAAAAAAAAAAAAACATAACTTTATAAGTATAAGTAAATATATTTTTTTAATATTGAAATTTAGTTGATATATGATTACACTTTTGGTTTGATATTTATCTAACCTTATTAACCAACCTATAATTTTTATTAGAAAGAAATTGAAAAGTCATGGGAGTTTCAGATGAATGTGATGAAAGGAAAAATGCAAGGGAGTTTCAAATGAATGTGGTGAAAGGAAAAATGTTTCATTTATAAGTATATATAGAAGGTATATATACAAAAAATAATAAAAAAATATGAAAAATAAACACTATAACTTTTAATAACATAAAAACACAAAGACTTCTATTATAGCATTTATATTAACTCTTCATATTTAAATCATAAATCTCTTCAAATACATTAATGTTTTTAATGAGCAAAACTTTACAACCTTATAAAAGAAAGGAAAATAAAAAGTTATTAGTGATTACTAATTAATAATCATAAGTTAAAAACTCTTGAGTTTTAACTCATAAATATACATAAATTAGAAAACTCTTGAGTTGTAGTGTGAGTTTCAAATGAATGAGGTACTTAGAAATGTATATTTATTATTATTATTTTTATTATTATTATTATTATTATTATTATTATTATTATTATTATTATTATATTCTTCTAAATAATTGGTTTTGATGCATCATTTTAATCCCTTCAATTATTAAACATAAAGATATTTACTTATAAATTTATAACATACATAGGTGCATATACATGTTAAACAAATCTCACACACACACACACACACACACACACATATATATATATATATATATATATATATATATATATATATATATATTCGTAAATGTCATATGTAATTCTTTTGGTAGTAATATGGATAAATTACTTTCATATGAAGAACATATCATGATAAGTCTATCATAATTACATATCAAATGTTTAAAATTATGTTATCTTTTAAATATTGTCTTTTAAATATGTTGTGTAGGATAACCCAACAAAAAATAATAAAAAATAAACATAATCAAAATAGAAAAACTACAATCAAATAAATAAGAGCATTGGGTGGTTGAATATATAAATAAAGATGTTACATAAACATACATTTAAATCAAAAGAAAAAACTAACATTCGTCAACTTTGCTCAAACAAAAAAAACCTATATTCATTTTATGAATCTTTTTTCTTCATTTAACACCATTCAACCATAGAAACTTGATGACAATTCTTTACTAACCTGCAATCAAAATATTTTTCTTGAAAAAGAAGAATCATAAAGATATTCCAATCAAAACATTGATGGAGAGTCACATTCAAAATTGAGTAATACACACAAATCACATATAAAGATTAAATGAGAAACTGAATATAAAGAAAGAATAGAAAAACTTCATTTGTTTTGGTTGAAAGAAAAAAAATCATATTACAATTACCATAGATGCGACATAACCTAGTTCTTCAAATCATCATATTTGGATCGTGAATGCTTCAACTATATGAAAACTTTTGAATCATAATATCTTCAAATCCTTCTTACATGTAAGATTTTATATAACACAAAAGACACAAAAGATTGGTCTTTTTATAGTAAACTTTTTACTAAATGCTAATTAAACATAATATAAGTGATAAGACTTTTTAGTGTTAAATTATAATTAAGAAAACTTTTGAGTTGCATTAGTTAAAAAAGGGGGTTTCAAATGCATGGGATTCAAAAAAAATGCTAGCTTTATAAATATGTATGATATATATATATATATATATATATATATATATATATATATATATATATATATATATATATATAACATTTAGATATAATTATCCTTTGAAGCACATCTAATCCACTAAAATTATCACCATTTAAAACCATTCATACAATGCAATTCAAAGTGGTCCTTATGTTGCATATACATATCATGGTCTATGAAAAAAAAAACAAACAAACATTGCATCGTCTTTGTGGTGTGGTATAGTTTAAGGAGAAAATTAAAAAATCAATAAACTAACCTCAAAATGTGGTCAATCCACGGAATTTCTTTTCTATGGGGTGGTGAACCTTCTTCCCAATCAATAGAGAGAAATGGGGCTGTGATTTAGGGCTCTATATTATTACAAATAAAGGACCAAACCATTAGAAATTAAGAAGCAATCAAGCAACAAAACTCTTACCTTGGTGGAAGATGAACTCGGAAGCAGCTTCTAGCCCTTGAGATCGCCGACGACAAACTGTGAGAGCAAATGGTGAGGCCGACTGCAAAAAGAAAGCTAAAATGGGTTTTGTTATCAGGGAAACCCTATACCGACGACATGTCGTCGGTATAGGTCAACCAAAACGCCGTCGTATAGCTTTAGTTCATTAAAAAATAAAATAAAATAAAAAAAGATTTCACGCGGATCGGTGCCCCCTTTTACCGACGACATGTCGTCGGTATTGCATTGCAAAACGACAAGTCGTCGGCATAGGTCGCATAAAACGACGTCGTCTTGGATTTCTGCTACAAGGAAATAAAATAAATGGAAAATATTTTTTTAGAGCATTTTCCAGACGACAAGTCGTCTGTAAAGCTTTTCGATATACCGCCAATATTTCATCTTTTCCCACCGAGTTTGTACCGACGACATGTCGTCGGTATAGGGTGACTTTTGCCGACGACATGTGTCGTCTGGATAGGTGTCGTCTGCACAGGATGGAATTCTTGTAGTGTTTCTTGCATGATCTGATTTAAAAAGTATATTAGATTAATAATTAATAACTAAAACCTACTCTAAATGTATGAAAATATATAAAACATATATTCTAATTTCTATATAATCATATAGCCCATTTTTATATTTTTTGTCCGAATATATAATACAGTAATTAATTTGATCACATGTATCTTTTTAGATAAAATTAATTATTTTGCTATTAGTTAAATTTATTTTTTCCTATAAGTTCCACGATATGGTTTTTTAGAGGTAAACAAAATAATGAGACTTCAGTAAAGACTAATATATGATGCTTTGTTAGAATTTATGAGATGTTTCAGTTTTATGTTTTTAATTTGATTTCTGCGCAAAGTCTGTGATGAGTCAAAGTAGTGATAAGGTGGTGGTGGCGAATAATATAAAGTCAAACTCTAAAATAATTAATTACATTTTAATTTACATTATTGTAGAGTTTCAATATGTTCTTCACACGTTTAGAAGGCATATTCGTAATATCGATCAATTTCTTTAGAATCATTGAACGGTCTTGTCTAAACATATTCGCAATATCAGTATGAAACTATAATATTAGTTATAAGTGATAGAAAATAATTTTATTGGATTTTGAAATCTGAAAATTGTTCGAAAAGTAACACAAGACATAGGATCTACACGAAGATAAATTACAATATCATCTCTCTTTTATTTTCATTTTCTTAATGTTTTTTTGTTTATAGAGTAAATTACATGAATGGTCTCTATCGTTTGGGGTAATTTGCAAGGTTAATGACTTAGGGGTAATTAGGATTTCAGTTTGTCGGTATTAGGTCACTAACCGGTAAAAGGGACTATTTTCAAACGGTAATAACAACTATATTGGTCTAATACGTACAAAAAAAAAATTTAGCGACCTAATACGGACAAACTTGAAACCTTATTACCCTCCTAAGTCATTATCCCTAATTAGCATGTTTGGTTTCTAACTTATTTTTTTAACTCGGAAAGTCCTTATAATTTTTTTTTGTTGCACGTTTGATCCATGTCTTATATAAAAATACGATTTTGACTTTGATTTTTTAATATATTTAAATAAGATGGGGTAGGTAAGGTAAGGTGAGGTGGGAGTGGGGTCGGGTTTGTGTTTATTTAAATAAATTAAAACATCAATGGGTAAAATAGTCTTTATAGGCAAGACAGAGACCAAACGCGTAACAAAAAAAACAGTAGCAGTCTTCCGAGTTAAAAAATAAATTAGAAACTAAACATGCAAATTACCTAAAACCTTAGGGACCATTCGTGTAATTTACTCTTGTTTATATTTATAGACTAAAATGCAGACATAGTGCATGTGGTTTGCTAAAAATTGTCACTTTTGTCCAAAAAAGTTTGGGACTAGCACCACAGGTCCAAAGTTTTCATTTTGTTGGCGAGTTTGCTCTCTCTCTCTCTCTCTCTCTCTCTCTCTCTCTCTCTCTCTCTCTCTCTCTCTCTCTCTCCCCCCCCCCAATAAAGAAGCTCAAAAAATTGTTCCATTTTTTGCTCTCTTTGATTTGTAACTACTTGTGTTAATAAGACATAAGAAAAAGGAAGTAGCAAATGTCATCAAATCATAAAAAAGCTTTGTAGGTGAAAACCATTCAAGAAAATTTTCAAACAAAACATGGAAATTTTTCGTTTTTTTCTGAAATAATACTCCAAAAATTATGTATGTATTAGTTCTTCAACACACAAATGAACCCAAATTTTGAATAAACACAGGGACAAGATTTTTGATTTTGAAAAAAAAACTATAAGTGATTACTTATGAACACATACTCCATGAGCACCTCCAAATCCATGATCCCAACTGTCGGTTGATGCGTGTTTGGTATCCCCATCAATGGAAGAACAAGTTTTCACATACTTCCTCTGAATCTTCGCTACTCATCAGAAACGCCGTCATCGCTGGAGATTCAGAACTCCACGACGGCAACGTACATCTGTGAAGATTTGGACGTTTCCTTCGTCTCTTTCCCTTCGATTCTGAACACAAGATGGAGCACATGGTTGCATATCTATAAGGAGGGAAGCAGATCTAGGTATTGCAGATTTGTAAGAAGTGAGGTAGATCTAGGGTTTGCTGAGGAAGATCGTAAAGTCATTGTTCATGAAAATGAAACTTCTGATCTCCTCACCCCTTAATTTGGTTTTGGTTGATAAAACACGAAGACATAGATGGAGTCGAACGGTTTTGCTTTGGTTTGCTAATTTCTTGAGAATTATGGTTTTGTTAACAAAACCCAATTTATGGGTTCATTCCACCATAGTCGATTTCTTGATAATTTTGGCAAAAAAACCTAGATTTCTTGAATATATTTTTTTAAACCAGAGGGTTTTATTGGAGATACTAAAAGGCAGAAGGTATGCGGTGAGGGGGGGGGGGGGGGATGTGGGAGGTGATCACGGGTTATAGATTTCATCATTGCAATTGAAGGTGATGGTGTGTTCCACTGGTTTAGTGTTCTTTGTGGGTTTAGAGAGAGACAGATTGCTTATTTTTTTAATCATACAAATATTTAAATAAATAAATAACCGAAAAAACAAAAGAAAAGAAAATCGCTATTTCAAAAAAAAAAAAAGTTTTAAAGAATCTGACCAAACTCGCAACAAAATAAAAACTTAATACATGCTAAGCATCTGGAACTTTTTGACCAAAGCTGATAATTCTTCATGAAACGGGCTGCGACTTGTTTTATATTTGTATATCATCTGCTGACATTTCCAGTTAACCCTTTTATTATAAACATCCATAACTATCTAACAAACCACTTAATCTCCATAATTGATTTTTATCAAAGGGTTTAGATTGCTTTTTACACTGCGCACTATATTTATATTTCCCTTCATATTTTATCCGAATTGCATTTGTGTGTGCATGGCGTGTATGATCCGTAAGAAGTTAAATGTTGATTACAAGAATCAGATACACCGCGTAAAACGCCGAACATATAAAATTATAAAAAACACATAATATCATCACAGGTTTTCAAAAGACGGATAAACGGTCGATACACCGAATGATTGTCACTTGTACAACATCAAACTTTATAAGAAATAGTATAAAAAAACAATCACGATCAGCAGATCCAAATCATCCGATAATTGTGATCGGTAGAGAGCCAACCATTTTAACCACTATCTATTCAATTTCAATCTCAATTGATTTTTTTTATGGGTTTAGGTTATTTTTGATCACTTAACTTTTGGTTTTGTGCTCATTTGGTCACTTAATTGTTTTTAAGTTTTAAAAGGTCATCAAACTTTTGGCTTTCTGCTCATTTAGTCACTTAACTTTTGGTTTGGTTAGATTTAGTCACCTAACTTTTAAAATTATGCTCATTTAGTCACTAAATTTTTAAATTTTTTTCAAAAGTTTAGTGACTAAATGAACACAATTTTAAAAGTTAGGTGACTAAATGAGCACAAATCTAAAACTAAAATGACCAAATCAAAAGTTAAGTAACTAAATGAGCACAAAATCAAAAGTTTGATGACCATTTAAAACTTAAAAAAAATTAAATGACCAAATGAACACAAAACCAAAAGTTAAGTGACCAAAATGACCTAAACCCTTTTTTTATCCACCATTTTAATTCCCACATTCTCACCGATTTTATACTTTTTGATTCATCTAACCCACTCAAACTTGTCTTCTTAGTCAAATGTTAAGGAAGGAATGCACTATATTTATTTTAAAATTTATATTTATATTGCTTATAATCTTATGACCTCTCATTTTTGGAGAGGGAAAACAGGCACCACAGATAACAAGCTGCCTTCCTTTGTTTTCTTTAAAAATGAAACAAGAAATTATAACTTTTTTGAAAGGTGATGATGAATGGTCATTATACTTCTGATTTAACAAATACAACCATTCTTGTGTGCTATAATTGTTAGAATTTCGCCCATGTCCATGTGGACGAATTTAGGGTTTTCATTTCTATAATGCTGCAATCTTTTTTTTTTCCATTTGTTTTAGAGTTTATAATATTAAATATTACAGAGTTATGATCATATAATAACAATAATAACTATTACAAGAATGTAAAAATGATCCTAAAACATCGAATTATAATAATCCAACAGTTATAATAAAAATAGAGTAATCAAAATCTATTAATAAACAATCGGTGTACATGTATCCGAACAAGATATTTCCATGAGAGAAAAAAACACTAAATTTTTATAAGGAGAAATAATTACTTTTTAAAAGTAAAACTATTAATACATTTTTAAATGGGAATAAAATTAATATTTTATTGAAGATGAGGGTATTGGGTATGGAATCTCTTTTATATTCCGATATGGGACAATGAGTACCTTAAATTAATTAATTAGTGACAGGAAGATGCAAAGCTTTTGTTCAAGATTTAATTAAATAATCAATTATTATTGTTGCCTTTTAATTGTTCTTTCTTAATTGCAAACCAACAAAACATATAACTTTTTATTAAAAACTATATTAGTACATAATGGGTGAAACCGTGAAATCCTAACGGCCACCAAGTTTGCCTTACCAAATTTATGTTGACTCATCGTACACGGAGCTTTGAGTTTGGCACGTCAAGCTACACAGTTGTTCTCGACAATGGCGATCAGATTAAAGAATACAAATTTTCAAAAATTTTAAAATATTCCAACTTTAAAAAAATATGTCCACTTTTTGGCCGTAAATTCAACATTTTAACCATCTTTCAACTAATATAAATACTAACAATTATCCAATTTTATATCACATAACAACATTCAATATTCTCCACATTACTCACTCAAACATTCTTCTTATTTGGTGAAAATTGTTTCCTTCAATTCTGATCCAACCTAAAAACTCCAAGAAGAATACCCAAAATACAATAATTTTCTATTGGAAAGTTACAATGTGTTTTCTCTTCGAAATGAATCGTGGAGACTACCAAAAAAAAAATCAAATTTACTCAAAGTGGGGGAACACCAACAAAGTTGTCATGGAGTTTAACGTCATTTTCTTCAATGTGAAGCGTGAGTGGCAAAATGATGTGTAACACCCGAGTTCCGATTGTGTTTTCCTATTGTTTGAGTGGTGGTTTCAAAGTCCAAGGAAAGGTATAAGTACGAACAGAATCATGAAGATTAACTGCTTAATTCGCTAAAAAATTGAAATCTGGAATTTATCGAAAGGGACGCAAAGCGACCCTTTATGGGCGAGGAGCGTCGATGCCCATGGGATGAACGTCTTTTTAGGGTTTTGGGGGTTATTTAAGGAACATTAACCCTTAGGGTTTGTCATTTTCCGCCTCCATCAACCCTTGAATGAATCTGGTGAAACCCTGGCCTCACTTTTTGGGTTTTGAGCTCATCATTTCTCCTTTCATCCATTTTTGGTGTGTTTTGGTGGTTTTAAAGTGATGTGTTCTTGAAATATTGGTCATTGGAGCTTTACAAATGAAGATACCAGCCCTCATTCACCTTCTAGACCTTTGTAAGTCATACAGATCCAAGCTTTACTGCTTTTCATCTATAGATCTAAGAGATATTAGTGTTTTAGATGTTGTTTGTTTTTTCTAAAAAACCACTTCTGACCACTTATTGCTGCGCCGCGCAGCACATGTGCAACACTTGGCCCTTCGCAACTGTTTGTTTTTCAGAAGACTTCTAACTTAAAAAGTGTTGTGTGTGTGTGTTGTGTGGCACATCACTGGACCATCTACTTCAAACCCCTTCACACCTTACTTTAACTTATTGCAGCAATCTACAGAGGTTAAAAACAAACAGACTTTTTATTACATGTTGCAGCCGTTTGGTCCCCCTCTTTTGCTACAGAGGGTTGTAGAGGTGGTCCGCAGACTTCAGACATTTTCGCTTCGAAAAAACAAACAGCACCTTAGTATATTTTAGTGAAGTTTTGGTCCCTTTATGGCTTGATCTTTGGAGTTTGTAAAACTACAAGGGCTTTGAATCATGTTTTACTTCAGATCTAACCTTTTGGATAAGTTTTTATATGAGAACTCAAAAATTAAAAAGATTTGACTTTGGGTGAATAATTGACCAAAATGGACAATTTGGTCATTTAGAGGAATTTCATGAATTGAGAAGATGTAACTTCATGAAATGAGTCAAAATATGTCTAAGTCACTTTTATAAGACAAGATAAGTGAGTTCAATAGAAGAAATGTCATAAAAGGTGCATTTATGCCATAAAGGGTAAAATAGGAATTTTATGTTTTTGGGACAATTTTGTGACTTAATATATTAAGACTCGTAAGTAGTTAGTCTGAAGTGAATTGATGAAGTTGTAAGAACTTATCCCCAATTTGGTCAACTGTATTGAGTTTGGGTCTTTAAGGGTAAAAATAGTCTTTTGACCATAGAATAGCTTTTATTGGACCTAGACTCGATAAGGAAGTGTATACAAATAATTTACCTTAATGATTAAATTAAGGTTATTTATTGTGTAGTGATTTGAGGAATACTCAATGGCACTAGCTTGGTTTTGTGGATTTCAACTTTTCGGTTACTCCGGTGAGTTCTCGTAAACTTACTTATTATGTGGAGTATGTGATATATATGTGTCAAACCATGAAAAGCTTATCAGGAGGGAAATGTTTAAGGGATTGTCAAGTAGAGAAACGTCTCACGGGGGTGATGTGCACAAAAGTACCTACTTGTTTTAAAATTTATAACCTAACTGACTTCACTAACTATGCACTTATAGGCAATGTACCTAGTCGGATTATAATAGTTTGATTAAGTCGGATGTCGAACACAGGGAGCAAAATTTAATTACTTAATATAATTGCTTCTAATTAAACTAAGAAACAAACTTTAATTGGAGGTTTTTACTGATTTAGCAAGATCAGAAGAACTTAAATAAAATTACTACCAATTAACAACTAGATAAGCAAAGAAAACGAATTTACTTCAAGATTTAAAGAGTACTTCTGTTCAGTTCCGATTGCACCTTCTCCTATGGTTGATTTCTAGTGGATGAAATATATTGATTACCAATTTGTTATCCAACTATTATGATTAAATATCTAGACATACCAATTCATGAATTACCATGCAATGATCAAGCACAAGTTAAACATCAAATCAATAATGTGTAACATCCCAAAATTCAAGACTAAAAATTTCTTTTAATAAAACATTACTTTAAGCAAATTCATCATTTTAAAACATAAACAGAGTATTAGTTTCCAAAATACATGTTCGTTATCAGAGTAAACATTCCCAGGCTGTCTTAAACTATGGTGTGTGCCATGCGATCACCCCGAGCTCTTCCCTCCGCTACCGGAAGTACCTGAAACCAAAACTGAAAACCGTAAGCACGAAGCTTAGTGATTTCCCCACCCTACCACATACCATGCATAACCACATACTGCACATACTGGGCTACGCCCGCTATCCTGGGCCTCGCCCACCTACCTCAGGCCTCGCCCGCTACAACGGCCCCGCCGCTCCAGGCCCCGCCTGGCTTCGAGCCCCGCTCGGATACAGATCTGTTTCACTTAGGCCTCGCCTGTCACAGGGCCTCGCCCACTAACATATAATAGCACATAAACATATCACATCTCATCACATAAGCTAAACACATACTAACGGGTCCTGTCTTAAGGCCTCGCCTATCTCTGGGCCCCGCCCTTGTCCTGCTGCTGATGAGACATGGAACCCCGTCCATACTCCTACTGATAGTGAGGTACGGGCCCAGCCCACCCTCACTCCTTCCCTAACTTGGGCCTCGCCCCTGATCTGCTGCTACTGAGATGTGGAACACCATCCACACTCTGCTATTGGTGAGATATGGGACCTCGCTCACACTCACCTCCCTACCAGGCACATACAAGTATCACACAGACAACAAGTATAAACTATCACATAAACCATTCCTTGGGCACCCGCCCTCTATCATTGGACTTCGTCCCGAATATCATACTAGCATACTGTGCCTAGGGCTAACCCCCGGGTCTTCTACTCATAACTACATGGGTCGGCATTGTGGCCGTAGACCCATTCATACAAAGGGAAACTCACCTGCACTGGCTGAACTGGCTGATGAACCCACTAGCTGCTGCCTGGCAACTCTCTGAACTCTTGCTCCACTCGCTCCCCGAGCTACCAATGTCAAAGCAACACTGAGTCTAACTGACCCCCGAAAGACTACCAAGTCAACTTTGGTCAAAGTCAAAGTCATGGTCAAAGTCAACCTCCCAGGTCAACCCTACTCGTCGAGTCACCCTACTGACTCGCCGAGTTCATAAGTTCAGAGTCCTTCCACTCGCGACTCTACTCGCCGAGTCAGTCCATGACTCGCCGAGTCTACCGATTTTCGAGTCCTGACCTGTCCAACTCACTGAGTCTCTAATCGACTCACTGATTCGAGTCTAAACTCGAAGGGTTTGGGGTTTCGCGACCTGACTCGCCGAGTCCAAGAACAGACTCGTCGAGTCCAAGACAACCTTCAACAGACTCGCTGAGTTGTTCATCCAACTCGCCGAGTTCCTGCCCAACATCATCTGACTCGACGAGCTGTTCATCCCACTCGTCGAGTTTCTCCAAATCTTCATGCTACTCGCCGAGTCCACTCAGCTCTCCAAACATGCAGAGGGCTTTTGAGTCATGCAGGGACTCCAAACCATAGATCCATACTTCCAAAGCTCAATCCCCACGTAAAGTTGCAAACTTTACGTATAACTAAAGAGATATAGGCTTAAAACATACTAGGGTTTGGTTTAAGGACAAAAGGGCTTCACCAACTACTCATCTTCTGATGCTTTATGACATATTGGACCATCCCAACACTAGATCTGAAGTGGCAACAACATATCTAAGCCCCTAACTCGAATTGGGTCTCAATCAACCATAAAACCCCCAAATCTCATAACAAAAATAGATCTAGATGCAAAGAAGGGAAAATGGCAGCTTAATACCTCCAAGATGAACACAACTGAAGTAGATCTCGGATATACACCTCTCCTTTGAAGCAACCTTCTTGATCTTCAAGTTCCTTTCCAAAATTTCCTTCCTCCAAAGCTATTTCTCTCAAATGATGGAAGCTCACACGAAATCTAGGGTTTACAGGTTCTCTAGGATGATATGGAGGCTGAGGGAGGGACATAACACCCTTTATATAGGATACAACTCCCGGAATTAGGGTTTTCCTCACACAAACCAGACTCGCCGAGTCTCCTTGGCCGACTCGCCGAGTCGGTCACTTACTCCTTGACCCGGATCCCGCTCGGACTCGCCGAGTTCCTCCTTGGACTCGCCGAGTCTCCCCTTAAAATTAGGGTTTTCTTTCCTTTCTTGGCCTTTAAAACTTTGGGTGTTACAACTCTCCCCCACTTAAACTAAACTTCGTCCTCGAATTTTGCTATGGCCCACCGCCTGCGATCTGCCTCCAATAACTCACCAATTAATCCAACACCAGCTGCCTACCTTCGCTGGTCTTCCACCCGGTCATTCTGACTAACATAATTCTCGTGGATAAAACCTCGGGTCAAACCTGACCCTGAACATCCAGGAAACACAACTTACTCACCGACAATCTTTCTGGTACTAAATGAGCACTGCACTAAACCTATAGGGGTTCACCCCTTCTTTCCTTGCGCAAATTCCTTGTCTTCCCAAGGCAAAGCTCCATATCCAACTATTTCCTCTGACACTGTGAAGGTCCCATCCTTCACCAACTCCATCACACCCGCTATTCCCAGTACGGGTCATCACCGTCAGTAACCACTAACACTCCTCTCTGCCAAAACTTGGCGCCGAGCACCCCTCGATTCAACTAACTGAATTCCACCATACACTGCTTACCCGCAGTACTACTGACTGAAAATTCTGCTATTCCTTGTCTGCCTTCTGGATGAACTGAGACCACCCTGGTCCCTACCAACCTATCAATGCCTGGATTACCGGCTCCCACCGGTAGCTAGTCCCAACACCACCACTAGTCGCTCCCAACGACTTTCGAAGAATCTTCGACCACCTATAACAGCCCAATCTATTCCGCCATTCAGGCACCACAAACCTGGGATCCCCGATCCCCTAACTTGACACTAAGGTCCCTACCAGGTCCCACCTGCGCTGCTAAAACTCACGGGCCTTGCCCATGGGTCCCACCCGCCTCTATCCTTCTAGTCCCACTAGTCTAATCACTCTCGCTCGGGCCTCGCCCACGGGTCTCACCCAACCGTACTACTGATCAACCCTGCTCTCAGGTCTCATCTACACTGCTAATCTCATACGAGCCTCGCCCACGGGTCTCACCCAACTATATCCTGGAGCAGCCTCTCCCAAGGTCTCACCTCTCTAGGGCTATACAGGCAAACTCCCTATCATTCTCATCCACTATCCATTCCTGATCCCTATCTGATCACTAGGAGACAAGGGCCTCGCCCCAACTCCGCTAACGAAGCTACTAAGGAATGCTACGGCTTACCCGCCGTCTTACATCACCATCCATTGTTGACTGCTAGTGAATGCTACGGCTGCCCCGTAGTCTTACAACACTTCCACCACTAACTGCTAGTGAATGCTATGGCTGCCCCGTAGTCTTACCTTACTTTCTACTACTGACTGCTAATACGAAGGCACCCATGTGCCATTAGCTCTCAAGATCCTCATTCCGACTCTTTCGAGTCCTACGGGCGATCCACAACCTGAATTCCCAACCACGTACTAACCATTACCATCACACGCACTAACTGATGGGGAGTTTCTCAAATTCCCAACCCTGAATCCTCAATTCATCAAACGTTGAACTACTTCTTTTCCTTCTCGGAGGTCACGTACTCATTCTGGGTCTGCGTGCTCCTACCTGGGCACAGTTGGAGGATTCTCCCCCACTTCGATCCTGATTACCCCTTGTTGCTCAATACTCAAAAGAAATCCTTGCTACCATTCCATAATCGATATGCTGAGGAACCCAAGCTTACCATAGCTAGGGATCTAACCAATCCATTTCTAACACTATACAACTCCGATCTAGCGAGGCATACCAAGTCCCTCCCAAGCATGCTATAGTTACTGCATCCTATGCAACCTTCTCCAATAGGGCACATCCCCTCACTACCATTCGAATATCCAAGGTATGCAGATGGCATATAACTCAATCACAATCAACCGCTCAAAAAAATAAAATACTCATACCAATAATGATGCAGAACCATAACAATATAATCATGCACAAATAAAAGAACTGAAAACGGAAATCGCATACCTGCAACGTCTGGTGCTGATCGCGCCTCCAAGGTAGTCATCTGAAGAGCTCTGCCTCCTACTGCAGACGCCTCTGCACAGCCCTGACGGCCGTCTGTGATCCTCAAAGTTGCAGGGGCAGGTGCCATCACCCGTCCTGCTGAAAACAAACTGGGGCACCGGGCCTTCTTGTGGCCCCGCTGGTTGCAGTGAAAACATAACAGGTCTTATCCATGTGAGGTGGTAACAGTACAATCCCTGCTGAAATGACCAGTCCGACCGCACTTGAAACAGCCAGACTCACCACCGCTACCACTCCTACATGCGCCCCCGTGCGCCCTGCCACACTTCCCGCACCGGATGCGGTCCTGATAATCCCTCAACCTCGAATCCGATCCCTTAGGCCTTTTGCCCGAACCTGTAGCTACCTGAACCTTATCCGGCTTCCTCTTCCGGATCTGCTCCAAATCAATTTCCCTCTCTCTAGCCCGAGAAATCATAACTTCTAGCGTCTTACAGCTGGATCTGCTCACGAACTCCCTGATGTCATCCCTCAACGTCTCATGGTATCAGCCTTCTTCATCTCCTCATCCGCGACATACTGCGGTACAAGAAGAGCCCTCTCCATACTCCTACTGATAGTGAGGTACGGGCCCATCCCACCCTCACTCCTTCCCTAACTTCGGCCTCGCCCCTGATCTGCTGCTACTGAGATGTGGAACACCATCCACACTCTGCTATTGGTGAGATACGGGACCTCGCCCACACTCACCTCCCTACCAGGCACATACAAGTATCACACAGACAACAAGTATAAACTATCACATAAACCATTCCTTGGGCACCCACCCTCTATCATTGGACCTCGTCCCGAATATCATACTAGCATACTGTGCCTAGGGCTAACCCCCAGGTCTTCTACTCATAACTACATGGGTCGGCATTGTGGTCGTAGACCCATTCATACAAAGGGAAACTCACCTGCACTCGCTGAACTGGCTGATGAACCCACTAGCTGCTGCCCGGCAACTCTCTGAACTCCTGCTCCACTCACTCCCCGAGCTACCAATGTCAAAGCAACACTGAGTCTAACTGACCCCCGAAAGACTACCAAGTCAACTCTGGTCAAAGTCAAAGTCCTGGTCAAAGTCAACCTCCCAAGTCAACCCTACTCATCGAGTCACCCTACTGACTCGCCGAGTTCATAAGTTCAGAGTCCTTCCACTCGCGACTCTACTCGCCGAGTCAGTCCATGACTCGCCGAGTCTACCGATTTCCGAGTCCTGACCTGTCCAACTCACCGAGTCTCTAATCGACTCACTGATTCGAGTCTAAACTCGAAGGGTTTGGGGTTTCGCGACCTGACTCGCCGAGTCCAAGACAACCTTCAACAGAATCGCCGAGTTGTTCATCCAACTCGCCGAGTTCCTGCCCAACATCATCTGACTCGACGAGCTGTTCATCCCACTCGTCGAGTTTCTCCAAATCTTCATGCTACTCGCCGAGTCCACTTAAAGGACTCGCCGAGTCCACTCAGCTCTCCAAACATGCAGAGGGCTTTTGAGTCATGCAGGGACTCCAAACCATAGATCCATACTTCCAAAGTTAATCCCCACGTAAAGTTGCAAACTTTACGTATAACTAAAGAGATATAGGCTTAAAACATACTAGGGTTTGGTTTAAGGACAAAAGGGCTTCACCAACTACTCATCTTCTGATGCTTTATGACATATTGGACCATCCCAACACTAGATCTGAAGTGGCAACAACATATCTAAGCCCCTAACTCGAATTAGGTCTCAATCAACCATAAAACCCCCAAATCTCATAACAAAAATAGATCTAGATGCAAAGAAGGGAAAATGGCAGCTTAATACCTCCAAGATGAACACAACTGAAGTAGATCTCGGATATACACCTCTCCTTTGAAGCAGCCTTCTTGATCTTCAAGTTCCTTTCCAAAATTTCCTTCATCCAAAGCCATTTCTCTCAAATGATGGAAGCTCACACGAAATCTAGGGTTTACAGGTTCTCTAGGATGATATGGAGGCTGAGGGAGGGACATAACACCATTTATATAGGATACAACTCCCGAAATTAGGGTTTTCCTCGCATAGACCAGACTTGCCGAGTCTCCTTGGCCGACTCGCCGAGTCGGTCACTTACTCCTTGACCCGGATCCCACTCGGACTCGCCGAGTTCCTCTGATGTGTGTAAAACCAACTAGTTTTAATCCTACTAACTTAAACACAAAGACAAACACACGAAAGGCAGTGTACCTATCGATTAGCAGTTTAGTTCAGGTAAGTAGGGTATCGAACACAGGGAACGGTAAACAATTAAAATAAATGCTAATATTATCTAAATAAAACAAGTAATAGAAATGGGGTTTCTCTAGTTTTGCAAGACTAGAAACTTAAACAATTAACTAAAACTTAAACTAAGAAACTAAGAGCTAAGCAAATAAAAATCAACTAAATATAATAATAAGAGGACTTCTGTTTAGGTTCGACTCATTTGTTCCCATGGATGATTTCAATGTATCAGATTAATTCTTCATTGGCTACCGACTAAGATGATTAGTTTCACGTTCGCTATTACTAATCCTTAAGAAACAAATTAACTCAAGCAGTGGCCAGTTGTCTAAATTAACGGATTTCCTAGTTATTGATTCGGGTTAAATAAGACTTGTAATGGTTAATTAAACTGGCCCTTCAATTAACCTCTTGTTGATGTTCATCAAACAAGCTCACACATTAACTTACCTATCTTCTAGTTAATTCTAGTTTCACATTCGTTATTCCTAGACATACAACTATGTGGTCACAATAAATCATATGAAATTAATAACTAAGAGATGTTCATACAACTTAATTACTAATTTATTAACAGAAGAATAGTTATTGTTAACACATAAGGTTCTTTAACAAGCTTAATAAAACATAATCACCAATTAAAATTAATCCTAATCAAATAATCAATCCATGTTCACAAATTCATCTACCTAAACAGAAGTTATGAATTTTAGCTCATGATTACAGTAGAAACAAGCTCAAAAACGAAATCAAAGTATGTAAACATGATTCAAATCAAAAAGTTACTAAGAATAAACCAAAATTGTCTTGATTCTCTTCACAATTGAATGTAGGTTTGATTCTTCAGTTCCTCACGACCTAGCAGCACTTCCAATCGTTTCTCGGCCTCCTAGGGTTTCTCTCCATCCTCTGGTATTGATCTAAAAGTCTCTTTATATATATTTTCACAAAACAGAGGCTACTCGGCGAGTCCAGTGACTTACTCGGCGAGTACATCACTTAAAACCCGTGTACGGCAAGTCAGCGCGTCTAGAATCGCGAAAGTTCGATACAACTCGCCGAGTAATCGACCCTACTCGCCGAGTACGTTTCGAATCAGCATTTTCCCAAAACACGAAAGTCGTCCGAAATTGTGTCTACTTTTTAGAACATTTTGAATCTCGTCAATCGGAGTTACGGTTCATGAGATATGGTCAAAACACTGACGAGGGGTCAAGCTGTCCAGCAACATCCTTCTTTCTTCAAAATCCAAGATCCAAGCTTCCAATTGCTAGTTCCACTTCCTTTTCCATCCGAGCATGTAATTGTTACTGAAAATGAAATATTTAAGATAATTAAGCACCTTTGGTTCATTAAATGAGACAAAAACAACATAAAGTATTAAGATAATGCATGAATTATATGACTAAATATGCTCATATCATCCTCCTTGGACTCGCCGAGTCTCCCCTTAAAATTAGGGTTTTCTTTCCTTTCTTGGCCTTTAAAACTTTGGGTGTTACATAATGACCACAAACTGGACTATGAATGATAGTAATTACTTTCCTATGATCAAGTTAAGCAACCAAGCACAAATTAAGATTAATTATGCTCTCTAACACAGTCAAATTTACTAGCTTTAATTACTTTATCTATGATGTGATTAATTCTAGCTCTAATTATTTAATGATCATAAACAATTAGGCGACAAACACATGCAATTAGAATGATCAACTATCATACATAATCTGATTAATAAGCAACATAAACTAGAACTAGAGCATGCTAGGGTTTAATTATCAAACACAAGTAAAATCAACATATATAATCCATAAATTTAAATCAACATAACAGGATTAGGTTCATCTTCACCAACCAGAAGTAAAAGGTTTTTAGCCTCTCATAGTAGCAAAAAAACACACAGAATCCATGCAAATTATTCTAGACATGAGTAAAGATTAGCAAACCGAATAGATCTACGTAAAAATTCTTCAAATTCTCTTCAACTCTTGAGCTCCAATCTGTAATCGATCCTTTTTCGAGTTTCTAGAGGGTTTTAGTATCAATACCTCTCAGAAAATCATCCAGAAGTCTTTCCATTCAACCTAATGTTTGGATATAAATAATTGCCAAAATTTTGATCACCAAGATGTGGCCAACTGTCACCACGTCGTGGTCTTTGTGTATATATTGTATTCTCTAAGTTAGCTCGTTAGCCGAAAATATTATGTTCGCCATGTCGTGGTGGGTGATCATCACGACGTGGTCTTCTGTCTTCAAACCTTCTTTTTCTTTTTTCTACTTTAGCCACCATTTTCCTGCTTCCAGCTTCTTATTTGCTTCATTTTCATCTCGAGCATGTCTTCGCTGCTACAAAAAAGATTTTTAAACAAATCAAGTACCTTTTGTCCAAAAATAAGCACAATTGTAGCTAAACGTATTAAGATGTGAATGAAATATATGGTTAAATATGCACATATCAGGGGAAATCTAATTGGATTATGTAACGACCCAAAATTTCACGTCCAAAAATTTCGTTTATAAAACATTACATAGAAAACGTTAACAATTAAAACATTGTTTAGTTGAACCACTTCACATCGAAAACCGAATTAAAAACCACAACATTCGACCAATCAAAATATCAGAGTATCAATCCCAAAATAAACTCGTAACTGCGGAACAGAGAGAGTGTGTGTGTGACATGCTACTACAGCGCCGGCTCCTTTCCCCTAGCTGAGGAGGTACCTGAAACCAAAACTGAAAACCGTAAGCACGAAGCTTAGTGAGTTCCCCCCATAATACCTCATACCATGCAAGCATATAACAAACAACGTTCAACTAGGAGTTACGGGCCTCGCCCACACTCGGGAAGATACGGGCCCTGCCCACACTTCGCTAGCCGGGAGATACGGGCCTCGCCACACTTGTGAAGATACGGGCCCTGCCCACACTTCGCTAGCCGGGAGATACGGGCCTCGCCCACACTCTACTATCTGGGAGATACGGGCCTAGCCCACACTCCAACCTCGGAGAGATACGGGCCCTGCCCACACTCAACCGCTAACCCATAATATACAAGTATCACACAGACAACAAGTATAATCAACTCTATCATATTGACACGTATATCATACTCGACTAAACCCAGAGATACGGGCTCGGCCCACACTTTCGTACTTGTTGGATAAGGTGTCTAAGTCCATAACTTATTTGGTATATACTTGACCCGACCCGGCATGGTCCATTTGGGTTGCACTTCACCCAAACTATTTATGGATAATTTTATGAGAGTTATACACATATGTTTATTAATATATTATAAGTTATAATATATTAATATGAAGTCATGTTATTTAATTAGTCTTAGTCTTAAATTAATTATGAATTAATTTAGAGATTAAAAGGAAGACTAATTAGATTGTGGGCTATTGATTTTATATAGTGTGGGCTAACACTCATTTGTTAATGGGCTAGGCTTATATGGAAGTCCATGGATGATCCATGGAGCTTTTAACCCATGGATCCTTGGAAAAGGAAAGGTCATGGGTTATTAGGGTTTCACCCTAACCATGCACACTATATAAGCATGCTTATGTTGCATGAAATAGCCACTAGTGTTACTAGTGTGGTTTTGTGTGTGTGGCCGATTTTCTATGTGTGTATACACTCTCTCAAAGTTTTCCAAGTGTTTGTGGTGATTTGTGATTCCATTTGAGGCATTAACACTATTGGTGCTTGGCTCTCAAACTCCAAACAATCAACCATCATCAAAAGGTATGTATTTCTACTAGTAGTTTTATGATTCATAATCCTTATGCTATGCTAGTTAGGAAGAAACCTTGGAAATTATTATTTGCATGTATTTTAGAAGAAAACATAGATCCAAGGTTTATTAGGGTTACATGCACACTTAGGAAGTGTTAGATTGCTCAAAACCCAACAATGGTATCAGAGCCTAGACTTGTTTTCTTGAATACTTGATGCAAATTGCTGAAAATCAAAGATTTTATGCTGTCTGCACAGCTGACTCGCCGAGTCCATGAAGGGACTCGACGAGTCCAAGGCAAAACTCATCCAACTCGGCGAGTTGGTTCATGCACTCGACGAGTTGGACCCCCAGACAGCATATCTTCGAGTTTTGGTGCTGGAATTGGTCTAGAATCATTACCTTAAACTGTTTTGGACTCATAAAACCTATTTTTGATGTGGTAATGATGATGGTGGACCAATTTCAAAGTTATAATCAAAATTTCAAGTTTATATGTGTTCATATGATTCTTGAACTTGTTGATGTGGATGTTCATGTTCATATGAGTTTTGTTAGATCATAGGAATTATTTGCAAATTGTTTGTTAGTTAATTCTTGATCTTAATGTGTTTTAATGGAATTCTTAATTTGTCCTCAAGTTATGGAATTCCAAAAGTTTTTTCTTTTAAATGTTTTTTAAGAAGTTGTAGGTTACATTTTCTTGAAGAGTTTTTCCCATAAATGTTTATGGACTCCATAACGTGTCCTTAAGTTATGGATATCCAAGAGACTCTTCATTAAAAGTTTTAAACACTTAATTAAAACTCATAAGTTATGAATATCCAAAAGTTTATGAATTGTTCAAAACTTGCCCTCAAGTTTTGGAATTTGTAAAGTCTCACACAAACTTTAATTACATACCCTAGAAGTTTTAAAAGTTAAAATTCTACCCTTATACTATTATAAGATTAATGGTTAATTATTATATATATATATATGTATAAGAACAAGTCGTTTTACCGTTAGTAGGCCTCATTCACGAAGCCGGTCTATAAGGTGGGTATAAGGTTGTTGCCTATAAAATGGCAACTTAATGGGTGTCCACTCTCACCCACCGCTTGCTTGACTGGTGGAGGGTCGTTAGCCGAACGGGTAGGACAATGACTTTAAATTCTCATTAAAAGTATAATGATTATTATAAAGTAACTAAATGTTTTATTTAATTCCCAATCTTAGTTACTTTAGGAAAAATGTGAATTTGGTGCTAGCCCATGGAATTCACACTTTGTACCTTACCAAGTCGTTGGTGGAGCGTGTGTGGTTAACCGACACTCTAACTTGGACTAGTAAGGATCACGAAGGGTGACTTAATGTTCGTCATAGATCAATGGAGCGTGTGTGGTTAACCGGAACATTGATTGGGTGATAATATTAAGGGTACCAAGTGAATTGGTATGGTTATTCACACCTTGTTTTGTGATCCTCGGCATCCCAGTCACAAAATTTGAGAGGGCACACTCGAGATTGAAACATGCCATTGAAAAGTTCAATGAATCTCAAAAGATCTAGGAATTTTAAATCCAATTAAAACCTAATGAATTATTTCGTTTTTCATGGTGGAAATTGGTGAATCGTCATTCGCTTACCTTCAAATATTTTATAGCTTGGATTACGGCATCCCTCTTCCAAATTATAAAATATTGTGTTGGGTCCTAGCCTTAATATTTCATATTGGGTGTTATATTAAGGACTTTGAATCAACTAACTTGATTTTCTCCCATTATAGATGTATGGTTCAAACAACTATGATCTTCCCAAATCTCTTGAAGATGGTGTCCCTCAACATCATGCTTCACTTCCTCCACCTCCTCCAATTATTCTCCCTCACCCAAAAGTTCTTGAAAAGTTTAAAGTCACTCAATCCCTATTGGCAAGCATAGTCTATGTGTGCTCACATCTTGGAGATAAAGTCACATATTGACAAGCCGGGAGAGTTGGGTGTCAAAGTCCCGTGAAAGTTGGATGTTCAATCACTTTCTTAGTAACATAGTGAGTCTCTTTGGGACTACTATGAGACAGACTATGACATGACCCTTAATGATGTTATCTATTTGCTTGGTGTTTTGGAATCAGCAATGATTTGGAACACCAGTAAAGCAAATTTGATTAAAAGAACAACTTCCCAAGTCTACATGGACATTGACAATGGTAGCATTGGATATCTAGAAAATGATTTCTCTTCCCAATGGAAAGGGATCGGCTATAGTCAACTCGGTTGACCAAATATTAAAGAGAAAGGCAAATTCTGAGATAGTCTCATGTACCATTACCAAAGGGTCCATGTGTTTTGTTGCCAAAGGAAGGGGCATTGGTTGCGAAGCTGCCCTATTCACCTGAAAGGTCATAAGGTTGATCAAGTCAAGAGGTTTGACTCTACTTCGGGTAAAGTCCACTGTCTAACTCTATTAAGTTCCTATTTGGAGATTATTATTACATAATGTGAATGGGTCACATGCTGATGTTTTAAGAATCAAAGAAAAGATAGGAAGCTTAAAGTAAGTTTATGTTGATTCTGATTGCGAAGATGGGTTTCGATCGCATGGTTCGGTAATCAGAATTTTGAGTTGTTGCTTAAGAGTTATAATATATTGCTTATGAATAGATAACAACAAGGTTTTCATATGGATTGTAAGGATAAGTTTTTCTGCAAAGTTTTAAAATAAAAGAAAAAAAGGTTTTAATTTTATTTATTTTAAAAAAATATCCTTACAATGGCATCTGTGGAAAATTGTTGCTTATATGTTTCCAGTAATAGCAATATTGGAAAGTGGATTTGATTCTTTCATTTGTGGTAGTGTCTGAATTTACCAAATGAAGAAATTTTTTCATCACCCAAGTTTCAATTGGATAGAAACTTGGAATCATACAAGTTGTATTGTATGATGAAGGAGAATTTTCATCTTTGAAAATTAAGACTAATTCTTTGATCACATGTATATGTGAGTCAATTGAAGGACTAAGGAATTAGGTACACTGGGTGTGTGCTGGTCAAGGTCCACCACAAAGATTGATTTGTCATGATTTACTGAAGATTAGTAAACATGATTATACTTATAAGGTTAAGTATAATTATGTAACATTGGAAAGGTTACAATGTATGACAAAACAAATGAGAAGAATCAAATTAGGCAGAAAGATAAAAGTTTCTCAAATCTGAAAGGATGGGAGAGTACTTTAGTATTGTATTTCATGATCATCTTAATGATTATGAAACCATATCACAAATTCATACTCTAAGAACGTCTTAGTGCATTGTTATGGCTAAGAAGAGAGGTCATGAATTGTTGGATTGGTTAAAATCAAGAAGATGAGTCATATTTCGTTCCAAAACAATTCTTAGAGTCATACTCCAAGATTGTAACATTGAGTGACATAAAGGAAGATTTATTAACACTAGTCAAATGTAAGAGTAAAATGTTTTCTACTCTTGTACATTTGAGATTGGTAAGTTGTGATGTCTTGGATGAGACAAAGACCAACTAAGACCAATTGTGTGAAGTGTTAGTCTTGATAAGAATCCGCATTGTCCCTTGAATATTTGTTTTGTCAAGGAATGGTTCTTGACTGGGGAAACTTATATGTCAAGGAGACAGTGGGAGCCTTAAAGATCCTGAAAGAGTTTCAAGATTTAATCAAGAGTAAAACCTGTAATTTATCACTAGCACACAACTTAAGGTTTGCAACCTATCGTGTTGACATAATTCTTATTTCTGTACCTACTTCAAATAAGTTGAATTTGCATGTGAGTTATCAGAGTTCAACTTGGAAGCATTGGTGGGCCTTGTGCTACCAAGGTGACAAGAAACTAAGATTGAACAAGTTTAATCCATGTAAGGCTGAATTTGTCACTAACCTTATCTTGTGATTATGGTTTTGACAAATTCACATGGATAGGAACTCATACACTATAAAATCTAAGTGTCATAAGGTTTCTCTGCGATTCATGAAAATGATGATGAGGAAACGCTTTCATTAAGTAGATTTTACGTAGATAGCAATTGTGTTATTTGCATTTTCAAAAGTCGTTAGTGGAGCGCGTGTGGTTAACCGGCACACTAACATGGACTTGTGAGAAATGGAAAAGGTCTAAGGAATTGAGACTATGATTACGGCATCCCTTTTCATAGTTCTTGAAATTGCTTAGACACACATGTGAGCTATCTAAGAAAGGGTGTATGAATCTAAATTTCAGAAGTCCAGCAGATTTCTGGAAATATGTCAGAGCTAGTGGGAGCATAAGTGTTATGCTGATAATCATCATGTTAGTGGGAGCATCATTATTACGTTTAGTGTTGCAAGTTAGCAATGTTAATTATAGAAAACAAAGTTTCAATTCGTGAAGTTGCAGGGGTTGAAAACTTGTTTTGCTATAATTAAGGGAGAGGAAATTATACTTCATTTCAATTCTAAAGCTTAGATTGAGATTTTAATCCTCTTTAGTCAAGAATATATATATATATATATATATATATATATATATATATATATGAATTTTATGTTGGAATGGTTCACTTTAAGAAATTCTATATATATTGCGTTTTCAAAATTCGATTATTATTACGGCATCCCTCTTCATAGTTAAATTTTGAAAACATGGCAAATAAAAAATATTGTAGCAAAAGACTGGTCTAGTATCATGTCTTTATGTCAAACATCATGAATCGTGTCCCATATGCTTCGGATATAGGATCAATTGCATGTGCTATAATATTCATCTTTTCTAAATTTTCCAAATGCTTAAGGCATTGAGAAGGGAAAAGTCTAGAATTAGATATGACTAAAGTGATTAAGCAATAGTCGAGGACAAATCTGAGGTTCGCCAAAGATTGGTTGCTCAGGGAAAGTTGGAAGTATGATGTAAGTTGTCGGAAAGGACCGTATTGACATGTTCTGAAAAGAAGTAACTCTTGTTCGGAAGTGATAGTCAAAATGGGACTATGGAAATGTCTCCATAGGTGGAAGTTATTCAATCTATGTAAGATTAGAAAACCTTAATGCAAGAAGGATGTTCAAAGCAATGTACTTTGAATATGAGACTTCCGTTCCATAGAAGTTGAAAAACAAAGTGTACATGCTTGGAGTATGGCATAACTATTGTTTAGAAAAACAAAGTGTACATGCTAGGAGCATGGGACGATTGTTGTTTTATTCAAGTCTTAAGTTGATTGTTTGAAACATTATACAATGTATAATGTGTAATCAATATGGTGATAAATAAAAGGTGGTTCTATTTATATTCAAAAGGGTTCTGAGACCATATTGGATTCGATTATTATTGTGTTTCACTTTGCATGTTTTGACTTCCAAAATAGCTAGGTTATTCTTTCCGAATGACTAAGTTATTTAAACACTCCACAGTCGTTCATATGTTGGAAGTAGGTATGAATCAAGACTGTCATGAATCGAGTTTGTAGATGGCTAAATGGGTTTAGTCATAGCAATGGTTGCTACAACATTCATGAGTGCTCATAAGTTATGAGTATTAGAATAAACCCACGCTCACTTGTATCACTTCATGGAATTTATCTCGAGTGATCGTGAGACGGTAATATCATATAGATCTTCAAACCTAGAGATATGAGTTGTTACCTATGAGTTGGTTGTGCATTAATTGCACGTAAACGCATCAGTAACTTGATGTTATAAAACGTGCCTTTGTGTACAATTCAACAAGTAGTAGAACAAGCATATGAGTCGAAGTTTATCTATTCCTTCTAGAAATAGAAGCGATATCTGGGCCCCTCGATGATTTTGTTGTGACCTATGTACCGGCCGGTCAGAACTAAATTGATGTGTTCGATTAAGTTCTTTGTCAAACAAATCAGAAATCGGGAAACAAACTGCTGGACAATAAGTACGACGTTGTTCCATGTATTTGTCCGGCTGATATCATGAGAACAGAGGATTATATGATCACTTATCTAAAATGGCGCTTCATACTTCAACAGAGTTTTGGAGAGCTACGATTGCTGGTTGGTTCCTGAAGTAACATACACAAATATAGTTATTAGACTTATCCAAGTGGGAGTCTGTTGGATAAGGTGTCTAAGTCCATAACTTATTTGGTATATACTTGACCCGACCCGGCATGGTCCATTTGGGTTGCACTTCACCCAAACTATTTATGGATAATTTTATGAGAGTTATACACATATGTTTATTAATATATTATAAGTTATAATATATTAATATGAAGTCATGTTATTTAATTAGTCTTAGTCTTAAATTAATTATGAATTAATTTAGAGATTAAAAGGAAGACTAATTAGATTGTGGGCTATTGATTTTATATAGTGTGGGCTAACACTCATTTGTTAATGGGCTAGGCTTATATGGAAGTCCATGGATGATCCATGGAGCTTTTAACCCATGGATCCTTGGAAAAGGAAAGGTCATGGGTTATTAGGGTTTCACCCTAACCATGCACACTATATAAGCATGCTTATGTTGCATGAAATAGCCACTAGTGTCACTAGTGTGGTTTTGTGTGTGTGGCCGATTTTCTATGTGTGTATACACTCTCTCAAAGTTTTCCAAGTGTTTGTGGTGATTTGTGATTCCATTTGAGGCATTCACACTATTGGTGCTTGGCTCTCAAACTCCAAACAATCAACCATCATCAAAAGGTATGTATTTATACTAGTAGTTTTATGATTCATAATCCTTATGTTATGCTAGTTAGGAAGAAACCTTGGAAATTATTATTTGCATGTATTTTAGAAGAAAACATAGATCCAAGGTTTATTAGGGTTGCATGCACACTTAGGAAGTGTTAGATTGCTCAAAACGCAACAGTACTAACATCTCGTCTACACGGGTCGGCCTTGGTGCCTTAGACCCATTTCTACTAAAAAGGAAACTCACCTCGAAATAGCTGCTAATCTGGTCGAGAACTGACTGCCTATTGCTGCTCCAGAAATCCTCCGGCTGCAAATCCCACAACATACTCAGTCAATCACTGCTAACTGTCCATTGGGTAAAATGACCATTTTACCCCTGATCATGTCATAAGTCAAAGTCAGAGTCAACTTTCAGTTGACCCGACTCGCCGAGTTGGCTCTCCAACTTGCCGAGTCCCTAACCAAACGACTGTCCTGGATCCCGACCCTACTCGTCGAGTTAGGCGTTGCCTCGACGAGTTCTTCTTCTTAACTAAGGTTCAAGTCCTTCATCCTACTCGCTGAGTTGTATGAACAACTCGCCGAGTTCATCTTCATCCGAAGAACACTTTATGCTGTGACTCGCCGAGTTGTATGAACAACTCGCCGAGTCTGTTCTTGATCTAAGGAGATTGCCTTGAACTCGCCGAACCAAGGCATGGAATCGTCGAGTTCCTCCATGGATGAGTTTGGCTTCCAACTCACTGAGTCACACCCCGTGACTCACTACACCCACTCGACACAACGAAAAGGGGACAACCCGGAGACTCGCGAGCAGACTCGCCGAGTCTGATGAACGACTCGCCAAGTCGTCGCCATGCATTCACTATATATGCGATTTTGCTCGATTCCAGTCCATGCCATTTACAGATCTGGGTTCCTAGAGCATGAATGACACGTAAAGTTTCCAATTTTACGTGTAGATACTCACCAATGAGGGATTTAGGGATCAAAATGCCTCAAAAGGGTAGATCTAGGGTGAACAAGAAACATGGGTCCATAAAGGTAACAGATCTGAGCTCCTGGAGCTCAATCTTGCCTAGATCTAAAGGTCAGTCAACTTATTACGACTTATATTGCACATACGAGCTTGGGGATTGGCTCAAGAATGACTTAAATGAAGTAATAAGCATAGAAACAAGGGGAAATTGGGTTATACCTCAAAGGAACTGCTGAGAGAGCACAAAGATGCTTGGATTCCTTCCCTTCCTCTTCATCTACTCCCCTTTTGCTTCAAAACCTTCAAGAACACACAACAATTTCTTCAAACTCTCTATGAACAAGCTTAGAACGAGGGTTGGGAGCTCTGAGGGTGAATGGGGGCTGGCCTGGGGCGGATATGGTGTTTAAATAGGGTGCAAGCCCCTGAAACTTAGGGTTTCATCCAACAACGGTGACTCGCCGAGTCCAGGATATGGACTCGCCGAGTCACCAACTTAAACGTGTCCCGGGTCCCGTATCTACTCGACGAGTCGGACCTATGACTCGCCGAGTCCAAGGCTAAAAGAAAAGAGAATACCCAAATAAGATTTACGTACCAGGAACCAGGTGCTACAAATCTCCTCCACTTATTTTAGACTTCGTCCTCGAAGTCTGCTGCTCGATTCTGAAACAGCTCGGGGTAATGCTCCATCATTTCGTCCACCGGCTCCCAAGTCCATTCTGAACCCTTGCGGTGCTGCCATTGCACCTTCACTAGCTCCACCTTCTTGTTCCTCAAATCCCTCGACTTCCTGTCGAGGATTGCGACTGGGTGCTCAATGTAATTCAGGCTGTCATCAACCTGTATATCCTCTAGCGGCACCACCGCTGAATCGTCCACTAGGCACTTCCGCAGCTGAGAAACATGGAAAGTGCTGTGGATCTGGCTGAGCTCGGCTGGCAGATCCAGCCTATACGCCACCTTGCCCACCCGGGCTACAACCCTGAACGGTCCGATAAATCTCGGGCCCAACTTGCCCCGCTTCCTGAATCGTATGACGCCTTTCCAAGGTGACACCTTCAGGAGAACCATATCCCCGACTTGGAACTCCAAGTCGGATCGACGCTTGTCGGCGTAACTCTTCTGTCGACTCTGAGCAGTCTGAAGCCTGCTCCGAACCTGCTGGATCCTTTCGGTCGTCTTGAGCACCACTTCGGTGCTCCCCATGACTCTCTGGCCAACTTCACCCCAGCATATCGGGGTCCTGCACCTCCGTCCATACAACATCTCGAATGGAGGGCGGTCGATACTCGCGTGGTAGCTGTTGTTGTAGGAGAACTCGGCCAAGGGAATATAGGTATCCCAGCTACCACCGAAGTCCAACACGCACGCCCGCAACATATCCTCCAAGGTCTGGATGGTCCGATCGCTCTGACCATCCGTCTGCGGGTGAAAGGCGGTGCTAAAATGCAAACGAGTGCCCAACTGGTCATGAAATCTCTTCCAAAATCTGGAAGTAAAACGTACATCCCTGTCCGAGATAACCGATACTAGCACCCCGTGCCGCGCCACGATCTCCCTGATATAGATGTCAGCTAATTTCTCGGTCGATATGCTCTCCTGAATCGGGATAAAGTGAGCACTCTTGGTCAATCGATCCACGATGACCCAAATCGAATCCACTCCACGCGCGGTCCTGGGAAGCTTCGTGATAAAATCCATCGTGATATCTTCCCATTTCCACAGTGGATGTGACATCCCCAAAATCACGGCCAGAAAAGACCGGTTTGTTTATGCTTTGTTTAAAAATCAGAGTTACATTTTAAATGAAAGTGTTGCGGAATTTGTCCCAAAACAAAAATATGATAAAGATTTATCAAAATCATTTCCATAGAAATGTATTTCATTAAAAGACTCGGGATGTCATGTTCGTACAGATCAAAAGCATAAACAGTACAATATAAGCCTTACTACATTATTTCATATCTACAGGCCTATATCCGTAATCCCTTGTCCAAAACATCACACCTATGCTCATGCGCCACTACCTGTAATACATAAAACTGAGTGGGTCAGGCTTGGGATCCTGGTGAGCACATAGGGTTTTCAAACCACAATAAATAAGTTTATTAATTTCATCGATCAACAATAACCCGATTACCCATTCCCGTTATCCTCACTTTACGTCCCTAAACACCTATCATAAGGGACCTAGCCTAAGGATCATCATCGGGACGGAAACTACTGCTAAGGGGATTCCTCAGCAATAAATGTCCTAAAGGCAACCATGTGGGGGATGGAGTACACCGGTGAACATATCGTTCACAAACACCTACAGGTTGCGAGCCTGCTAGTGTTCCACTGGACTGTCTAGAAGAGTCCGTGGTCGTCATCCATACTCCGCTAGATGACAGAATCAACAACATCAACATCGAGGCCTCTCATCATTTTATCACACATCACCTATTGCATCTACCCATGTTTTACCCCAACATTTTCGTAGATATAAAATACATATACAGTTTAAATCATTGAAAACATGTATAACAACGTTCATCTAGCATAGATAGCAAGTATTCAGATAATATGCACACATAGCACGTAATTTATATAAAATACTTCATATATATGTGTAAGTTGAAAGTAACTATGCACTCACTTGTTAAGGTGATGATTCCAAAATCGGGCAGCGCTTGCTTCTAACGATTCTATTTTCCTTCGACGAAACCTAGCATTATTATCGCTAAATTTTAGTCTAAACCGTGACCAACTATTAGTCTTAGTATTATTATTATTATATAAGCGTTAAACAATATTTTCCAACCACTATGTACAGACAGGGGCCAGACATAAAACACCGAAGGGCAGGACCATTTTGGCATATAGCACTTCTGAAATCCAACAACCCTATGCGGCCCTTTAAACTAGATTCCCTGTACCGCGAGTAGTTAAAAAAAATATTATAACGACACTTATATAAGTTATAATAATAGCTCAAATATTTATTATAAGTTCATAATAACAATACTAATTTTAAATATAAGCTATATTAAAATAAGGTAAGCATAACTTACTTACAAGGGGGTTTTAGCTAGGAGTCGGGCTCTGCAGGGGCAGAACTTCGTTGCTGAATCTTTCTAAGAAAGATTCGTGCAGCGCTTCAGCGCTCACCTTACTATACTAAGCTACAGAAAGAGAAGTCGAATCACGAGGGACCGAAATGCTCGGGGGATAAGGAGAGAAAGACTCTTGAATCAAGAGAATGGTGCAAGAAATATGAGAGCCCAAGGCTCTTATTTATACTAATTGAATTTTCAAAAACTACCCTCCATAATTACTTAATGACCTTTTAGTTATATAAACAACTAAACACCCCTCTATAATACTATTATAAATGGATTTAATGATATTTGTACTAAAATAATGTCGAAAGAACTCAACATTAGTCTTATAATGACCGCATCGCCAATACCTTTCTAATGATATATACATATGTATATATATGTGTACGTATACATGATTTATACTTTATTTTAATACGTAAATATGCTATTATAATTTGTAACTCGTTCATACGAACTCCGTTTTTGCCGTTCTTTATATCCACGCGTAGGTGAAGACGTACTCTACAACTTTCGTTTAGACTCCGTCGGCTAATTTTGACTTTATTTTTAAATTTATATTTTTAACAAGCCGGGACAGGATTGGTCTGTTTAAAATCTCATAACTTCTTCATACGAAGTCAGATTTGGGCGTTCTTTTTATCGATGTTCTTAGTTTAACATATTATACGACTTTCGTTTAGATCACTAAGGCTAAATATCGCTCTATCGTAAATTCACTATTCACGCTTCCCGGTATCGTGCCGGTTCTGTCGTGAAACTTCGACGGGTCATAACTTCTTCGTTATAACTCGGATTTCGGCGTTCCTTATATGCACGGAAACCTTGAGACATATTCTACAACTTTATGTAGAGATATCGGGATTATCTCACACTTTAATTTTGACGCTCATTTTTATTCTTTATTAATTATACATTTATAATTAAATAATAAACACATATAATTCACATAATACTCAAATATTTCATCTTTATTACTTCAAAAAGAGTTACAAGAGTTGACCTAGACTATTACATTGACAAAAATGCTTAGCCCTGAAACCCGGGCGTTACAGTGGAATATCCAACGGCTGCATCTTGCCATGCGGTCTATGATGTTCGGCCTTGACCTTCCGGCAGGTCAAGCACCGCTCAACGTACCATGGCACATCCCGCTTCATGCAAGGCCACCAATAATCTAGACGAAGATCCTTATACATCTTCGTCGCCCCGGGATGAATAGAGAATCGGGACTTGTGCGCCTCATCCATCAAAATCTGGCGCACGCCTCCGTGATACGACACCCACACCCTACGGTGTAGTGTCAATAGTCATCGGCTATCATAATCAAAGGAGGAAACCTGACCCACCACACGCTCGCTCTTCCGATTCTCCTCCTTGATAGC
Organism: Lactuca serriola; assembly: GCF_051521515.1. Lineage (NCBI taxonomy): Eukaryota > Viridiplantae > Streptophyta > Magnoliopsida > Asterales > Asteraceae > Lactuca > Lactuca serriola. Next base: position 15,140,172 of record NC_136413.1, read on the forward strand.
CTCCTGTTGAGCCTCCCGAATCCGCTCCAACAGGGGAGTCACCACGGTCATCCTCAGGCATACGTTCCTGATCAGCGCCGCCTTGCGGCTAAGCGCATCGGCCGCCACATTGGCCTTCCCCGGGTGGTAGAGGATCTCACAATCATAATCCTTCACCACATCCAACCACCGACGCTGCCTCATGTTCAGATTCGGCTGATCCATGAGGTACCTCAAACTCTTGTGGTTCGTGTAAATGGTACATCGAACCCCGTAGAGGTAATGTCGCCAAATTTTGAGGGCAAAAACCATCGCCCCCAACTCCAGATCATGCGTCGGGTAGTTCGCCTCGTGAGGCTTGAGCTGCCTCGAGGCGTAGGCAATGACATGCCCCCTCTGCATCAATACCGCGCCCAACCCTGAAATGGACGCGTCACAATAAACCACAAAATCCTCTACGCCCTCTGGAAGGGCTAAGATCGGCGCCTCGCACAATCTCTGTCTCAGTGTCTCAAATGCAGCCTGCTGCTCGGGTCCCCACCGAAAGACCACGACTTTCTTCGTCAGTCGCGTCAGGGGTACGGCTATCTTGGAGAAATCCTGATAGTAGCCTGCTAATCCCAGGAAACTCCGAATCTCAGATGGAGACTTCGGAACCTCCCATCTCATCACGGCCTCGACCTTGGCCGGATCGACCAGAATCCCGTTCTAGTTGACGAGGTGTCCAAGAAATTGCACCTCGTGCAACCAGAACTCACACTTGGAGAACTTGGCATACAAGCTCTCCTTCCTTAGGGTCTCCAACACCTCCCTCAGATGTTCCTCATGCTCCTCCTGAGTCTTGGAATAAACCAAGATGTCATCGATAAAGACTATCACAGACCGATCCAGCATCGGTCTGCATACGCGGTTCATAAGGTCCATGAACGCGGCAGGAGCATTGGTGAGCCCAAACGGCATCACCACAACGTAAATTTTCAAACAAAATTTTCATTTCAAAATAAAATATTTTCATTCAAAACAAGGCATAAATATTCCAAGTGTCATGTCAAAATACAAATCATAGAATTCCCAAGATCACAAAACATCAATCAGTGTGTACAGATCACGCCGACGCCTTCCCACGGTCCTCGCTAGTACCTGAAACACATACATAAGAACTGTAAGCATAAATGCTTAGTGAGTTCCCCAATATACAACTTACGCACATACGCCTTTCCAGGCCCTGACCTTCCGGTCCATGTGTCTCAGGGGACTTCCGTCCCTGCTGGGAAAACCTTCCGGTCCTACCCATGCCAACCTTACGGTCCACAACACAACGCCTTCCGGCCCATAACATAATCGCCTTCCGGCCCATAACATAATGCCTTCCGGCCCACATACATAGCACGTATAACAATTAACTTATTACATATAGCACATATATCACATATCATATCTGACCTTCCGGTCACACAGTCAAACCCTTCCGGGTACAGTATAGTGAGAAGACTCACCTCGTGAATATCGAAAGCTAGCAAATCCCAAAATCACTCGTGCTCGATCCGCCGAGCTACAATCTCCCTATAACATCATATATCTCTTATTAACACTTTTATATTCTAAGTTTGACTATCCCTAAGAAGTCAGACATAGGTCAACTCTGGTCAACGGTCAACGGTCAACGGTCAACTTGACCGGACTCGGCGAGTGCTAGGGCAACTCGGCGAGTCTAGACGTCCTCACCAATTCTCTAAGATTCCCTTTCTACTCGTCGAGTATCCTCCTTGACTCGACGAGTTCCTCCTGGAAGAATCGCGGGGCCACCCCGACTCAACTCGCCGAGTCTGAAGAACAACTCGCAAGTCCCAGTTAATCTTCAAGCTACTCGCCGAGTCTGTTCATCGGACTCGGCGAGTCCATGCCGTGCAACCGCTCAAACTGCTTTCTAAGGTCAGTTCTGCTCCGACCATTCATAGGTCTGGCCTTCCTAGACTGATTCATCACGTAAGGTCCTCATTTCGGTGCTCATAATACACCCCATGACTCATAATTTACATTTTGACCTAAGGCATAAGGATTCCAATCCAAAACCTCCATTGATTCCCGAAATGCTCAGGCATGGGACATTCTGGACTTCCAAAGGTCCCAATACAGGGTTCCAATCGCTTGGGGGACTAAGGTAACACTCAATCTAGCCACAAAAGGGTTCAATAAACCCTAAATCCATATACACATCAACATAGAAGAGTGCAACTCGAAATATTACCTGAATAACGTGCTCTCTGTGTCCCCAATCCTCAGAACATGGCTTCTCTTGTTGTTCCCTTAACCAAGCCTCTTCTTCCTTGCAAAACAACATTTCCAAAATCAACAATGGTCTTCAACCTTGCTCCAGATGCTCACAATCGAATTAGGGTTTCTCTCAGAGGACTAGGGTGAACAATGACGACCATAAGGTCCCTCATATACGTCCCAAACCTGAACGGTTAGGGTTTTCGCTAAACAGCGCAGACTCGCCGAGTCCATATCCGGACCCGTCGATTCCAGTCGCGAACCCGCGACCAGATCCGCGATCCTACTCGGCGAGTCTAGGCTCCAACTCGCCGAGTCCCCTCTTAAAACACCCAAAATCATAAATATAACAATACCTGGAATTCCGGGCTGTTACAACTCTCCCCCACTAGGACTAGACTTCGCCCTCGAAGTCTCACTCTCAAAATAGCTCCGGATGCTGCTCCCGCATCTCACGCTCCGGCTCCCAAGTCATTTCCGATCCCTTCCGGTGTTGCCACTGAACCAACACCAGAGGTACCTCCTTGTTCCTCAGAACCTTGATCTTCCGATCCCTGATGGCCACTGGTCTCTCGGCATAATTCAGGCTCGCATCCACCTGAATATCCTCTAATGGAACCACGGCCGACTCATCGGCTATACACTTCCTCAATTGCGACACATGAAAAGTGTCGTGGATCTGTCCCAACTCTGCTGGCAACTCCAAACGATTGGCTACCCGGCCTATCCTTGCAATCACACGAAATGGCCCAATATACCGGGGTCCCAACTTGCCCCTCTTTCTGAACCGAATCACTCCTTTCCAAGGAGAGACCTTCAGGAGAACGAAGTCGCCGACTTGAAACTCAAGCTCGGATCGGCGTCTGTCTGCATAACTCTTCTGTCGGCTCTGGGCGGTCAATAACCTCTGTCTAACCTGTTGAATCTGCTCTGTCGTCTGAAGCACGATCTCTGTACTGCCCATCACTCTCTGTCCCACCTCTCCCCAGCAAATGGGGGTCCGACACCTCCTACCATACAACAGCTCAAAGGGTGGCATACCAATGCTCGAATGATGGCTGTTGTTGTAGGAAAACTCTGCCAAGGGTAAATACGCATCCCAGCTACCCCCGAAATCTAACACACACGCTCGAAGCATGTCCTCCAGAGTCTGAATCGTTCGCTCGCTCTGACCGTCTGTCTGGGGATGGTATGCGGTACTAAAATATAATTTAGTACCCAGCTCCTCATGGAATTTCTTCCAGAATCTGGAAGTGAAGCGCACATCACGGTCTGAAACAATCGAGATCGGCACCCCATGCCAAGATACCACTTCTCTCACATATATCTCCGCCAACTTTTCCGCTGAAGAACTCTCACTGATGGCAAGGAAGTGAGCGCTCTTCATCAATCTGTCTACAATCACCCAAATTGCATCAACTCCTCTGGCAGTCTTCGGCAATTTGGTGATGAAATCCATAGTGATCTGTTCCCACTTCCACTCGGGAACCTCCAATGGCTGCAACTTGCCATGCGGTCTCTGGTGCTCGGCCTTAACCCTACGGCAGGTCAAGCACCTCTCAACGAACCATGCGACGTCCCTCTTCATACATGTTCACCAATACTCTTTCCTCAAATCCAAATACATCTTCGTAGCCCCGGGATGGATCGAGAATTTCGATCGATGAGCCTCTTCCATCAAAGTAATACGCGTACCGCCCACGAACGGTACCCAAATCCGACCCTGAAACGTCATAAGCCCTCGTCCATCCGTAACGAACTCTGAAACCAACCCAACGACCCGCTCTCTCTTCTGCATCTCTGGTCGCACAGCCTCGGCCTGTGCCCCACGAATAGCATCCAATACTGGAGCTATCATAGTCAATCTCAAACATACATCTCGCAGTGGAGTGCTCTCCGCCCTACGGCTCAAAGCATCGGCTACTCCATTAGCCTTGCCTGGGTGGTACAGGATCTCACAATCATAATCCTTGACCACATCCAACCACCTCTTCTGACGCATATTTAGGTTGGTCTGATCCATCAAATACTTCAAGCTCTTATGGTCTGTGTATATCGTACATCGAACCCCATACAAGTAGTGACGCCAAATCTTGAGAGCGAACACTACTGCCCCCAACTCTAAATCATGCGTGGGATATCTCGCCTCATGAGGCTTCAGCTGCCTCGACGCATAAGCTATCACATGACCCCTCTGCATCAACACTGCACCCAGCCCCGAAATCGATGCATCGCAATATACTACAAAATCCTCCATCCCTTCCGGGAGAGCTAATACCGGGGCTTCGCACAACCTTTGGCGAAGTGTCTCAAAGGAGGTCTGCTGCTCGGGTCCCCATGAGAATGCAACACCCTTCCGGGTCAATCTGGTGAGCGGCACTGCGATCTTAGAGAAATCCTTAATAAATCTCCGATAATACCCTGCCAACCCAAGGAAGCTCCTGATCTCAGAGGGTGACTTCGGCACCTCCCAACTCATCACCGCCTCAACCTTGGCCGGATCGACCAATATCCCTTCCTGATTAACAACATGTCCTAGGAATTGGACCTCCCGCAACCAGAAGTCACATTTGGAGAACTTTGCATAAAGCTTCTCCGATCTCAATACCTCAAGGACCTCCCTCAAATGCTCCTCATGCTGCTCTCTAGATCTCGAATACACTAGAATATCGTCGATAAATACAATCACTGACCGATCCAACATCGGCCTGCATACCCTGTTCATGAGATCCATGAACACAGCCGGGGCATTGGTGAGCCCGAAAGGCATCACCACGAACTCATAATGCCCATATCGCGTCCTAAACGTTGTCTTCTGGACGTCCTCATCTCGCACTCTCACCTGATGGTACCCTGACCTCAGATCGATCTTGGAAAACCAAGATGCTCCCTGCAACTGATCGAATAAATCATCGATCCTCGGTAACGGGTAACGGTTCTTGACCGTCAACTTGTTCAACTCCCGGTAATCAATGCACATCCGGTGTGAACCATCCTTCTTCTTGACGAACAGAATAGGTGCTCCCCACGACGAGCTGCTCGGCCGAATGAATCCCTTCCCCAGCAACTCCTAAAGCTGCGAGGACAACTCTTGCATCTCTGGAGGTGCAAGACGATAAGGCACCTTAGCAATAGGCGCGGCCCCCGGAACCAGATTGATACCAAACTCTACTTGCCTCACAGGAGGTACTCCCGGCAGCTCCTCGGGGAAACATCTGGAAACTCACGCACCACTGGGACCTCCTCAACTGATCTCGGTCTCTCGGAAGCCTCCCGCGTATCCATCACATACGCCACAAAACCTTTACAGCCCTGCTGTAGACACTGCCTCGCCCTAGCGGCCGAACAAAAAGCTGATCCCGAACGGGTACCCTCGCCGTACACCGAAATAACTCCCCCACCAGGGTCTCGTATAGTCACCAGCTGACGCTCACAGTCGATGACGGCGCCGAATCGGCTCAACCAGTCCATGCCCACAATGACACAGACATCACCCATCGCAATAGGAATCAAGTCAATCGGAAACTCGACCCCGAAAATCTCTAACACCCATCCCCGGAGAACCTCCGTGGCACAAATCACTCTCTCGTCAGCTATAGAAACTCTCAGAGGCCGACTCAACGGCTCACGACTAACGCTGATATGCTGACTGAAAGCCAAGGATACAAAGGACCGACTCGCACCCGAGTCAAATAACACTAAAGCAGGCACAGAGTTCACAAGGAAAGTACCTACGCATATCCTAACATAAGCATAACATCTCGACATCAAAATAAATACATGAAATAAAGCATACCTGCCACAACATCGGGCGCAGCGCGGACCTCCTCCGCAGTCAGCTGAAAGGCTCTCCCACGAGCCCTCGGGGCCTCGGCCTTCACCGGTCGAGTCGCAGTAGTCCTGGCAGTAGGTGCAGATCCCTGAAGAAGTTGAGGGCACTCGGCCTTCCGATGGCCTGTCTGGTTGCAATGAAAGCAAACCGTAAACCCCTTGGGGCAATCCCTAGCAATGTGCCCCTCCTTGCCACACTTGTAGCAAGCACCAGATCGACATGCCCCATCATGACCCTTTCCGCACTTTCTGCAAGTGCGGCCCTTCGGACCTCCCGTCCTCGAATCGGCGGACTTTGTCCGCTTGGCTGCCAGCTGAGACTGAGCCGGCCGCCGGTCCACCCGCTGAGACTCGGCCTCCTCCCTAGCCTGGGTCTCCAACTCGATCTCGCGCTTCCTGGCATTCGCCTGAAGCTCAGCAAAGGTATGATAGGTGGAGTTTGACACAAACTCCCGGATATCCCTCCTCAAAACACCCAAGTACCGGCTCATCCGAGCCTGCTCTGTGGACACCAGCTCGGGGCAGAACATCGCCCTCTCATGAAACTTCTGCGTGATCACCGCAACCGAATCAGTACCCTGCTTGAGGGTCAAGAACTCCTGAACCAATCGTTCCCTCTCCACCGGAGGAACGTACTCGTCTCTGAACATAGAAGTAAACCCCTCCCATGTCACTGCTGAAATCTCTGCCAAAGTGAAGTTCGCCGTCACGAACTTCCCCCGATCCTTCGCTCCCAGAAGGAGCTGGTTCAAAGCGAACCGTACCCTCAGATGCTCCGGACATGAACAAGTGTAGAAGCACCCCTCAATATCAGCGATCCACCTCATCACAACAATCGGATCCTGCGTCCCATCGAACTCAGGTGGCTTCGTGTTGCTGAACTCCCGAAACAGCAACGAGTCACCCCCCTGTGGCCTGGCAGCGGCCACAGCTGCGGTAGCTGCAGCGGCTGCAGCTTCAGTCAATGCGGCGTACCGCTCCTCAAAAGTCTCCATCAAGGTGGTCTTAATAGACCCAAACATCTCCGGGATCTCAGCCCGGATCGCTGCAGCTACCTCCTCATGAATCATCTGACGAATCTCCTCGTCACTCACACCGCTCGAACTCGCTCCGTGGCGTGGTCTAACCATGATGTCTCTGAAATACAACATAAAACTATCAGAGACTCCATCGAGTATAATCGCACTCGATAACGCAACCCTACTCAGTCTCTGATATCCAGGGATTCTTACTTGGGTCTCCCACTGACCCGGTGTCTTCGGTAGTACGGGCCCAATACTACCGACCACACCGCATCAGCATTCATCCCAAATCTTCCTCCCCAAACCCCGGATAGTGAGTACTCTACTTTTGATATGCACTATCTACCTGCACGCTATCAAGCATCTCATATCGGCAAACTTCCCTAGACTAAGGCATCACAAATCAGGCCACTCTAGTCCTATCATGAATACCTAGTCTTCTAGCATGCATAACAATTCATATCATATCTTATCTCTTAACATAATATTGTAAGGTATTTTGGGGATCTTTACCGTTCGGGCGCTGACTGATCGTACACACTGCTTCTTTCTTGTTTACCACAAAATCATTTACAAAAGTTTATGCCTTTATTTTAAAAGTTTTCCCCAAATCCTCGGTTTGAGTTCAGTTACGCCCGAAGGTGCACCCGAATCCCTCAAACCAAGGCTCTGATACCAATTGTAACAACGTAAATTTTCAAACAAATTTTTCATTTCAAAATAAAATATTTTCATTCAAAACAAGGCATAAATATTCCAAGTGTCATGTCAAAATACAAATCATAGAATTCCCAAGATCACAAAACATCAATCAGTGTGTACAGATCACGCCGGCGCCTTCCCACGGTCCTCGCTAGTACCTGAAACACATACATAACAACTGTAAGCATAAATGCTTAGTGAGTTCCCCAATATACAACTTATGCACATACGCCTTTCCAGGCCCTGACCTTCCGGTCCATGTGTCTCAGGGGACTTCCGTCCCTGCTGGGTAAACCTTCCGGTCCTACCCACACCAACCTTACAGTCCACAACACAACGCCTTCCGGCCCATAACATAATCGCCTTCTGGCCCATAACATAATGCCTTCCGGCCCACATAACATAATGCCTTCCGGCCCACATACATAGCACGTATAACAATTAACTTATTACATATATCACATATATCACATATCATATCTTACCTTCCGGTCACACAGTCAAACCCTTCCGGGTACAGTATAGTGAGAAGACTCACCTCGTGAATATCGAAAGCTAGCAAATCCCGAAATCACTCGTGCTCGATCCGCCGAGCTACAATCTCCCTATAACATCATATATCTCTTATTAATACTTTTATCTTCTAAGTTTTGTTGGAATAGTGTCTAAGGCTGTAACTATATCCGGTTGTGCATGGTCCTTTTGGGTTGCCTTCACCATAGCAACGTGATAGGATGATTTATTAAGAGAGAATAAATATTATTAATATATTATGGGAATAATATAATGAATAATATATTTGTTATTTGATTAATATAAGTCATAGAATTAATTAGAATTAATTTGGTGACTTAAAGAGATTAATTAAATAAAGGGGTATAAACTGTCAATTGTTTGATAGTTAAGCTTTAAACTATAAATCCATTTGGATATACTATGGACGAATTCTAAGAGGATTAGGATAGCTAAAATCGTCCATTAGAGTTATCTAGGAATGGATTTGGATAGCCTTAAGAGAAGATTATCTGATAGGGACTTATCTGTAATCCTTAAGGAGTCTACAAGTATAAATAGACCCCATGGCATAGGGAATTCGACACTTCTGAAAAAGCAAGAGAACTCTGGTCGAATTCCTCCCCTCTCCTCTCTCCTAAATCATTCTCCTTGCTATTGGTGTTTGTAAGCCATTAGAGGAGTGACATTTGTGACTCTAGAAGCTCCAAGACCTCAAGATCAACAAGGAACTCAAAGGTATGATTCTAGATCTGTTTCAATGTCCTTGTTTAACCTAATTAGTAATTAGAAGTCTTGGATTCAAAGCATGTTTATTAGAAAGCCTAGATCCAAGCATTAGGGTTTTGCATGCGCACATAGGAAAGTTCTTATGGCTAAAACCCATCAGTGGTATCAGAGCCTAGCTTGGTTTTCTGTAAATTGTTGCTTGATTAACTGAAACAAACCTGCAAAATTCGAATTTTTGGTTTCTGAGTCATGGACTCGGCGAGTCTCAAAGTGGACTCGGCGAGTAGGCCTGACTCGGCGAGTCCATTTGTGCACTCGGCGAGTCCAGGCGTCAGGAATGGCCAGATTCGGGATTTCTTTGTGTTTATCTTATCTTAACTTACCATAAACTAATTAGATCAATATTAATTCGTTTTTCTGATAAATATGACTATTATCTTGATCTAGTTAAGGGTAATTATCAACTAATTAAATATTTAATTTCCTTATATGATAATTAATTAATTATTTTAATTATTTTGGTAATTATCTTAAAAAGAAATCTTGAATAAATCAAATATAGATAATTAGGATATTAATTGTTAATTGGAATTATTTGTTATTTGATCCTCCATGTTTTAAATGTTTAAAACCTACCCTCATGTTTTGAAATTTACTTTTGTGATTAAAAGCTTTAATTTAGACAACTTAAATTTCAAGCCCTAGATTTTAAAAGTTTTAAAATACAACCCTATACTAATATGATATTACTAGAATAATATATATATATATGTATAACTAAATGCTAGTCTTACCGTTAGTAGGCCTCATTCACGAAGCCGATCTATAAGGTGGGTATAAGGTTGCGGCCTATAAAATGGCGCTTAATGGGTGTACACTCTCACCTACCGCTCGCTTGATTGGTGGAGGGTCGTTAGCCGAACGGGTAGGATAGGGCAACCTCATCCTCTCATTAAAAGTATAATAAGAAATATAAATTAACTACACATATTTTAAAATTTCCCAATCCTAGTTACTTTAGGAAAAGTGAATTGATGCAATCCCATGAAATTACACTTTGCACCTTGCTAAGATGTTAGTGGAGCGTGTGTGGTTTACCGGCACACTAATTGGTTCTAAGCGAAGGTGGCAAAGGGTGATTCGTTGTTTATCATAGTTCGATGGAGCGTGTGTGGTTTACCGGCACATCGAATAGGTGATTGTTACAATGAAGGCGCCATGTGAATTTGCATGGTAATTCACACCCGCTTTGTGATCCTCGGCATCCCAGTCACAAACAAGAGGGGCATATCGAGATTTAAACATGCCATTGAATAGTTTCAATGAATCTCATCCGAACCTAGGAATTCTCAAAAACACTTAGGACTAATAGTTTAAGTTTCGTGATGGAGAATTAGTGAATCGTCATTCACTTACCTTCAATTTATTTGCATGTTAGATTACGACATCCCTTTTCTAGTATGTAAATGTTATTGTTGGATCCTAGCCCTAATTTTCTTATTGGGTGATAATTAGGGATTCATATTCTAATCTATCTTTGTCCTTTTCTAATTGTAGATGTCAAACGCAAACAACGCTGCTGCTAGTTCTTTCACATTGATGAGCCTTTGCCAAAAGGTCACCTTCGATGGAACGAACTTTAGCGAATGGATAAGATACATTCGCACCATTGCTCGCTATGAGGACAAAGAGTATGTCCTTGATGAGAAGCTCGAGAAAATCAACACCGAAATCGCTACTCCAGCCGAAATCACCGCCTTTGAAACTCATGAGCGAGATGCAACGAAGGTACATTGCATCATGATCGCCACCATGAACTCCGAATTCCAAAAGTCCTACGAGGACATGTACCCGTACGAGATGCACCAAGACTTATTGGAAAGGTACCACCAAAACGCGAGACAAGAGAGGTACGAGATTTTCACTAACATGATTTCCGCGAAGATGGGTCATGGAGAATCTCTTACCGTGCACTTGCAAAAGATGCAAAGGTATGTCGACCGCCTTCGCAAGTTAAATGTTGACTTCGGTGAGGATTTGGCAATCGACATGGTGCTTCACTCTTTACCTCCGATGTACAACCAATTTAGGATGACCTATCACATGAACAAAGAAGAGGTCACCCTAAGCAAGCTCCAAGGTCTCTTGAGGGTTGCTGAGAGCAACTTTAAAGACAAGTCTGTTGCACCTACTCCCAATCCGCCCGCTGCTCCTGTCTTGGCTATTGGACAAGGGAAGGGAAAGAAGAGGAAAGCTTCATCGAAGAACTATCGCAAGGTGAAAGCCCGAGATGGTGCCTCTTCTAGTGGGACCAAAGTTGATCCCGCCAAGCCCTGCTCTAACCCGAAGGAGGCAGAGTGTCACCATTGCCACAAGATAGGACATTGGAAGAGAAGCTGCCCGGATTACCTGCAAGCAATCAAAGAAGGAAAGATCAAGCCATCTTTCGCAGGTATATATACAATCAAATCTAACGATTCTAATCATGCTATTTCTTGGGTTCTTGATACCGGTTGTGGTTATCACATTTGTTCTAATGTGCAGGGACTAAGAAGAAGTAGGGATGTGGAGCAAGGAAGGATCAATCTAATCATGGGGAACAGAAGATCGTCGCCTGTAACCAAGATTGGAGTGTATTCCTTAGTGCTTAGGAATAGTTTAGTTTTAGATTTGAACAATTGTTGCTATTCGCCAGAAATGGCAAGAAACATCATTTCATTTCATGGTTTATTTAGACAAGGATTTAGATTTTCTTTTAATAATGAGAATGGTTCTATTTTGGCTTATCTAAATGGTGCCTTTTACTTTGAAGCTATACCATGTAATGGAATATATGAAACTGTTATGATTGTTGATGACTTTGGAAATGATGTTTTGAATATTGATTCTTCCACTAGTATGGATAAAGCTTCCTTGTGGCATTGTCGTCTTGGACATGTCAACAAGAAACGCATAGCCCAACTCCAAAAGGATGGAGTGTTGGAGTCATTCGACCTTAGGAAAGATGACACATGCGAGTCTTGTTTGCTTGGAAAGATGACTAAGTCGCCCTTCACAAGTACTTGTGAAAGGGGCGAGGGTCTATTGGACCTAATACATACCGATGTATGTGGACCGTTTAGATCAACCACGAAGGATGGGAACCGCTTCTATGTGACTTTTACCGATGACTATAGTAGATATGGGTATATCTACTTAATGAAGCAAAAGTCAGACACCTTTGAAAAGTTCAAAGAGTTCAAGAATGAAGTGGAGAATCAATTGGGCAGGAAAATCAAGATGCTTCGATCCGATCGAGGAGGAGAGTACCTAAGTCTTGAATTCCACGATTATCTCAAGGAGTGTGGAATAGTTTCGCAATTGACGCCTCCTAGGACACCGCAGTTAAATGGTGTGGCAGAAAGGCGTAATCGAACCTTATTGGATATGGTTCGCTCTATGATGAGTCGTGCTTCACTACCAATCTCTTTTTGGGGGTATGCCTTAGAGACTGCCGCCCATATCCTTAACCGAGTCCCTACTAAGAAGGTTGCCAAAACACCTCACGAGATGTGGACAGGGAAAGCTCCCTCGTTGGCACATATCAAGGTTTGGGGTTGCGAGGCTTTCGTAAGACGAGATACTCACGACAAGCTTGAACCTCGAAGTGAGCGATGTATTTTCATCGGCTACCCGCAGACATCCTTTGGATATCTCTTCTATAGACCGAAGGACAATGTTGTCTTCGTTGCAAGGAGAGGAGTTTTCCGAGAGCGAGAACTCATAAGCCAAGGAGACAGTGGGAGGCAAATCGAACTTGAAGAGATTCAAGAGTCGATGGATGAAGGAACCTCTACCGCTGGCACTCAACCCGAGGAGGAAACTCCGGTTGAACCAATTGACGAATCCTTACCTCTTAGACGTTCCGATAGAGTTAGAGTTCATCCCCAGTTCTATGGCTTTCATATTACTACCGAAGGGGACACGTATATTAGTGATGGTACACTAGTAAATCTTGATGAACCTAATAGCTACAAGGAAGCCATGGCAGGCCCGGAGTCTGTAAAGTGGAAAGAGGCAATGGACAGCGAGATCCAATCCATGTATGATAACCAAGTTTGGAATTTGGTTGATTACGTGCCCGGACGTAAGACCGTTGGGTGCAAATGGATCTTCAAGAAGAAGACCGACGTGGATGGGAACGTACACACATATAAAGCGCGATTGGTCGCGAAGGGCTTTACTCAAACTCCCGGAGTTGACTATGATGAGACCTTCTCACCAGTTGCGAAGATTAAATCTATTAGAGTGATGTTAGCAATTGCCGCATTTCATGATTATGAGATTTGGCAAATGGATGTCAAGACCGCTTTCCTTAACGGAAAGTTGGCTGAGGATGTTTACATGGCTCAGCCAGAGGGGTTTGTGGATCCGAAGCATCCGGATAGAGTGTGTAAGCTTGAGAAGTCCATTTATGGACTTAAGCAAGCATCTCGCAGATGGAATCATTGTTTCGATGAGAAAGTCAAAGAGTTTGGATTTGTACAAAGCGAAGACGAATCTTGTGTATATGTCAAAGCCAGTGGGAGTATAGTAAGCTTCCTCGTTCTATATGTCGATGACATATTACTCATAGGAAACGACATCCCGACTCTGCAGGAGGTAAAGTCCTGGCTCGGGAAGTGTTTCGCTATGAAGGACCTCGGAGAGGCCTCTTACATTTTGGGAATAAGGATAATAAGAGAAAGAAGTAAGAGACTAATTGGACTTAGTCAGAATACTTACTTAGAGAAGGTAATAAAACGTTTTAGTATGGAAAACTCAAAGAAGGGAGAACTACCGATACAAAGTAATGCCAAGTTGAGTAAGACTCAAAGTCCGAGTACCGAAGCTGAGATAGCAGAAATGAGTCGAGTACCATACGCTTCCGCAGTTGGCTCAATCATGTACGCTATGACTTGTACTCGCCCTGATGTAGCCTTCGCTTTGAGCATGGTTAGCAGATATCAAGGGAATCCTGGCAAGGCCCATTGGATAGCGGTGAAGAATATTCTTAAGTACCTTCGGAGGACGAAGGAATGGTTCTTAGTCCTCGGAGGAAGTGATGACTTGAAGATGCGAGGGTATAGTGACGCCAGTTTTCAAACCGACAGGGACAACTACCGTTCGCAGTCGGGCTGGGTCTTTACCCTAAATGGAGGAGCAGTGACATGGAAAAGTTCCAAGCAGGAAACCGTAGCTGATTCAACGTGCGAATCAGAGTACATTGCAGCGAGCGAAGCGTCGAAGGAGGCAATATGGCTAAAGAACTTCATCGGTGATCTTGGAGTCGTACCTGCCATAAAGGAGCCAATGGAGATTTTCTGTGATAACGAAGGTGCGGTTGCCTTAACCAAGGAACCGAGGGATCATGGTAGATCAAGACATATCGACAGAAAGTATCACTTCATTAGACATCGTGTAGAAGAAGGACAACTCGTAGTTAAGAGGATATCATCAGAAGATAACCCAGCAGATCCGCTTACGAAGGGACTGAGTAGGGTTAAGCACTTGCAGCATGCTAGAAGTATTGGGCTGAAGGATGATATTAGCATAGATTAGATAGTATTAGAAACGTGTAATAGATAAATGTAATTGACATTTGATGATTAAATAAAGGAGTTTTATTTATGAGTAATGTTACTATCTTATGTTAATTGTTTAGCTATTGTTTCACTTTGCATGTTTTGACTTCCAGAATAATTGAAATTATTAGGAATAATAGAATTGTTCAAATGGTCCACAATCGTTCATATGTTGGAAGTAGATATGAAAGAAGATTGTCGTGAATTGGTGTGTAGAATGTCTAAATGGTGTTAGACATAGCAAAGGATTGCTGCAACGTTCATGAGTGCTTATGAACTAGTTTTGAGCATTGGAATAAACCCGCGCTTGCTGAAATCACCTTATGGAATAAGATAGAAAAGGTGATCGCAAGACGATAATATCATATAGTCTTAAAACTTAGATATATGGTTTATTATTTGTTAATTGATTGTACATTGATAATACGAAAACACATCAGTAACTTGGTGTTATAAAACGTATTGTTGTGTATAGTTGGTAAATGAATAAGTAAATGCATATAAGTCGAAGTTTATCTGCAACTTTTATCTAATAAGGTAAAAGCGATATCTCGGCCGCTCGATGATTTGATTTGACTTATGTGCCGGGCCCGGTCAGAACTGAATTGATGTGTTCGATTAAGTTCTATGTCAAATAAATCAGAGATCGAGAAACCTAAATGCTTGACTAACCATTCCATAGGATTGTCAGCATGATATCTAACAGAGGACTGTACGTTCCCTTATCTAAAGGACAAGATTGATTAGATCAGATTTGACAGCGTCTTTGAGAGCTACGATTGCAAACCAAATTGTACTTGTATAGTTACTAGACTTATCCAAGTGGGAGACTGTTGGAATAGTGTCTAAGGCTGTAACTATATCCGGTTGTGCATGGTCCTTTTGGGTTGCCTTCACCATAGCAACGTGATAGGATGATTTATTAAGAGAGAATAAATATTATTAATATATTATGGGAATAATATAATGAATAATATATTTGTTATTTGATTAATATAAGTCATAGAATTAATTAGAATTAATTTGGTGACTTAAAGAGATTAATTAAATAAAGGGGTATAAACTGTCAATTGTTTGATAGTTAAGCTTTAAACTGTAAATCCATTTGGATATACTATGGACGAATTCTAAGAGGATTAGGATAGCTAAAATCGTCCATTAGAGTTATCTAGGAATGGATTTGGATAGCCTTAAGAGAAGATTATCTGATAGGGACTTATCTGTAATCCTTAAGGAGTCTACAAGTATAAATAGACCCCATGGCATAGGGAATTCGACACTTCTGAAAAAGCAAGAGAACTCTGGTCGAATTCCTCCCCTCTCCTCTCTCCTAAATCATTCTCCTTGCTATTGGTGTTTGTAAGCCATTAGAGGAGTGACATTTGTGACTCTAGAAGCTCCAAGACCTCAAGATCAACAAGGAACTCAAAGGTATGATTCTAGATCTGTTTCAATGTCCTTGTTTAACCTAATTAGTAATTAGAAGTCTTGGATTCAAAGCATGTTTATTAGAAAGCCTAGATCCAAGCATTAGGGTTTTGCATGCGCACATAGGAAAGTTCTTATGGCTAAAACCCATCAAGTTTGACTATCCCTAAGAAGTCAGACATAGGTCAACTCTGGTCAACGGTCAACGGTCAACGGTCAACTTGACCGGACTCGGCGAGTGCTAGGGCAACTCGGCGAGTCTAGACGTCCTCACCAATTCTCTAAGATTCCCTTTCTACTCGTCGAGTATCCTCCTTGACTCGACGAGTTCCTCCTGGAAGAATCGCGGGGCCACCCCGACTCAACTCGCCGAGTCTGAAGAACAACTCGGCGAGTCCCAGTTAATCTTCAAGCTACTCGCCGAGTCTGTTCATCGGACTCGGCGAGTCCATGCCATGCAACCGCTCAAACTGCTTTCTAAGGTCAGTTCTGCTCCGACCATTCATAGGTCTGACCTTCCTAGACTGATTCATCACGTAAGGTCCTCATTTCGGTGCTCATAATACACCCCATGACTCATAATTTACATTTTGACCTAAGGCATAAGGATTCCAATCCAAAACCTCCATTGATTCCCGAAATGCTCAGGCATGGGACATTCTGGACTTCCAAAGGTCCCAATACAGGGTTCCAATCGCTTGGGGGACTAAGGTAACACTCAATCTAGCCACAAAAGGGTTCAATAAACCCTAAATCCATATACACATCAACATAGAAGAGTGCAACTCGAAATATTACCTGAATAACGTGCTCTCTGTGTCCCCAATCCTCAGAACGTGGCTTCTCTTGTTGTTCCCTTAACCAAGCCTCTTCTTCCTTGCAAAACAACACTTCCAAAATCAACAATGGTCTTCAACCTTGCTCCAGATGCTCACAATCGAATTAGGGTTTCTCTCAGAGGACTAGGGTGAACAATGACGGCCATAAGGTCCCTCATATACGTCCCAAACCTGAACGGTTAGGGTTTTCGCTAAACAGCGCAGACTCGCCGAGTCCATATCCGGACTCGTCGAGTCCAGTCGCGAACCCGCGACCAGATCCGCGATCCTACTCGGCGAGTCTAGGCTCCAACTCGCCGAGTCCCCTCTTAAAACACCCAAAATCATAAATATAACAATACCTGGAATTCTGGGCTGTTACACACGAACTCATAATGGCCATAGCACGTCTGAAACGCGGTCTTCTGCGTATCCTCCTCCCTGACCCTCATCTAATGGTATCCCAAATGCAAATCGATCTTGGAAAACCAAGACGCTCCCTGAAGTTGGTCAAAGAGATCATCAATCCTCGGGAGTAGGTAATGGTTCTTCACCATTACCTTATTCAGCTCCCGATAATCTATGCATATCCGGTGCGACCCATCCTTCTTCTTCACAAACAGGATCGGGGCTCCCCAGGGTGAACTACTCGGACGAATAAATCCCTTGTCTAGCAGCTCCTGCAGCTGCGTAAACAACTCCTACATCTCGAGAGGAGCCAACCGATACGGTGCCTTGGCTATCGGAGCCGCACCAGGAACAAGGTTAATCCTGAACTCCACCTGCCGCTCCGGAGGTATCCCAGGAAGCTCCTCTGGGAAAACATCTGCGAAATCTCGCACCACCGGAACCTCGCTCACTGTCGCCTTACCCGCCTCCCGGGTATCCATCACATACGCGACATATCCTGCGCATCCCTGCTGAAGGTAGCGCCTCGCCCTCGCTGCTGAACATATTGCGGG
This sequence comes from Lactuca serriola, assembly GCF_051521515.1. Taxonomy (NCBI): domain Eukaryota; kingdom Viridiplantae; phylum Streptophyta; class Magnoliopsida; order Asterales; family Asteraceae; genus Lactuca; species Lactuca serriola. The sequence continues at coordinate 15,158,033 of NC_136413.1, forward strand.
TCCATACTGCGGCCTCTCGCCATGAATCACTAACTCTCCCCCGCTTGGGGTCCTGACCCGCACTAGTTGCTGCGCGCAATCTATCACCGCCCCATTAGGGCTCAACCAATCCATGCCTATAATCACCTTGTTCCCACGCAGTGGAATAGGAACCAGGTCTACTAAGAAACGCTCCTCAAACAGACACAATACGCAATCCCGAAACACCATCGATGCTCGCACCGATCGATCATCAGCAATCTCTACCTCCAAAGGGCAATCCAACATGCCCGAAGACTCATGAAACTTCTTGCTAAGCTCAAGGGACACAAATCATCGGGATGCACCCGAGTCGAATAACACTTGAACTGGGATACCGTTCACATGGAACGATCCTAAAACATATATATATATATATATATATATATATATATATATATATATATATATATATATATATATATACCGAGCACATATCAATATCATAACATCATAAAATAAAAAATAGAGGAAAAGAATCATACCCGTCACCACATCGGGTGCGGAGCGTGCCTCCTCGGTAGTCAACTGGAATGTTCGGCTCCTCACCACCGTAGCCTCTGCCTTGCCCTGCCGGCCATCCATGATCCGCAGGTTCGCTGGAGCTGGCGCCTTCACCGGCGCTGAGACTGTCAACTGGGGGCAATTGGCCTTCTTGTGGCCCCTCTGGTTGCAGTGGAAACACAACAACTCAGACGTCTGAATAGCCAAAACTGGAGTAGTACAATCCCTGCTAAAGTGCCCTGCCTTGCCGCACTTGTAGCAGCCTGCTGATCCCATCCTACATGCTCCCTCATGCGTCCTGCCGCATTTCCCGCAGCGGCCGGGTCCTCCTTGGCCTTTCGGCCTCCCATATGATCCTATGGGCTTCTTTCCTGAAGCCCCAACCACCTGCCCCACCTCTACCTTCCTCTTCCGAATGTGCTCTAAATCAATCTCCCTTTCCCTCGCTCTGGCGATCATGGACTCCAGGGTAGGGCAAGCTGAAAAGCTGACATGCTCCCGGATGTCAGCCCGTAGCATATCATGATAACGGGTCCTCCTCATATCCTTGTCACCTGTATACTGGGGCACCAAAAAGGCCCTCTCCCGGAACTTGGCGGTGATATCCGCCACAGTCTCCGTCGTATGCCTCATGTCCAAAAACTCCCTGGCCAGCTGCTGAAGCTCGACAGCCGGCGCAAACTCTGCCCTGAACCTGGTCACAAAGTCCGACTAGGTCATAGCCTCGATAGCTGAGGCTCCCAACGAGTCACCCACTGACTCCCACCAATCTCGGGCTCGGTCTCGTAAGCACCCTGCTGCATACCTCACCTTCGACCCCTCGGGGCAGAAGTTAGTCAACTGTGCAGACTCGATGTCTACAATCCATCGCCTGGCAGCAATGGGGTCTTTCACCCCGTGGAAATCCGGTGCACCACTGCCCCTGAAGTCCTTAAAGGACAGTGTGCGAGATCCTGACTGTCCAGATGCCATGTCGCTCCTGAACTCCCTGAGGCGATCCTCCATCAACTCGATGATCTCTTCCTTGATCGACCCGAAGATAATGGGAGTCGACTCAAGGATACCCCTGGTGATCTCTGACGCGATGAACTTGCGTAGTCCCTCATCTACCGGCTCGGAACCTGATCCCGAACCTGACCCCTCTCCTGAACCGCCATCTACCGGCCTCGATCGAAGTACCACCATTCTGCAATACATAATAACACACATTAGTGATACTGATATTTCCTGAGGGATCATAACTACTTACAAGTTCCCTGGTCTTATCTTGGCCTTCCTTGGTTCGGGTACGGATCCTCTGCTCTCAGTAGTACGGGCCCATACTACCTTCCACATCTATCTGTACCTTCTTCGAGGACTGCCTCAACTCCACCAGATCCCTTCCACTGCGGCTGATCACTACTATACTCATCCTAGGCTTTCCCTAGGGAAATCTCAGACTCCACCCTACCAGGTCCTCAACTGCTGAAGGCCTCTTAGTAGTGCCAATTAACCATTACCTGAACACCATCACATGCGGTGAGGCTCGGATAATCCTTCGAGTAACAGGTTCACCCCTACAACGGTTAGACTCAAACGAGAGCTACGCAATAGGGCCAAATCCAGCACTCTAAGATTATTCAACCCTGATCACATGTGACGTGACGTATTCACCTAATGGCTAACTCCCACCACTCAGAGTCCCACAAAGCACAAAGCAAGCAGCATTCGAACTAAGGGAACAATCTCATTCAACTCTATCGGCTTACAGGAACTGTACTAGCATATAATGCTAAGCTCATACCATCAGGCATAACCTAATCAGGCTATCCTACTTGCTGTCTACTCAATACTAGCATGCAATTCTCATACAGCTGAAACACATAAAGCAGGCACATAAGGAATCACTCCTAGATCCTTAGTCCTATTCTAGCATGTTGTTCTACAAAAGCTGATAAACATAACATAAACTTGTATAGGTACTTTGGGGAATACTTACTTGAGCTCGGCCGGTCGCGAACATCACACACTTCGTTCTTTCTCAAAACTCTTTTCTCAATTTTGAAACATTTTCTTTTAGAAAATCTTTTAATCCCTCGATTTGAGTTCAGACACCCCCGAAGGTGTGTCCGAATCCCTCAAACCAGGGCTCTGATACCAACTTGTAACGACGCAAAATTTCACGTCCAAAAATTTCGTTTATAAAACATTACATAGAAAACGTTAACAATTAAAACATTGTTTAGTTGAACTACTTCACATCGAAAACCGAATTAAAAAGCACAACATTCGATCAATCAAAATATCAGAGTATCAATCCCAGAATAAACTCGTAACTGCAGAACCGAGAGAGTGTGTGTGTGACATGCTGCTACCGCGCCGGCTCCTTTCCCCTAGCTGAGGAGGTACCTGAAACCAAAACTGAAAACCGTAAGCACGAAGCTTAGTGAGTTCCCCCCATAATACCTCATACCATGCAAGCATATAACAAACAACGTTCAGCTAGGAGTTACGGGCCTCGCCCACACTCGGGAAGATACGGGCCCTGCCCACACTTCGCTAGCCGGGAGATACGGGCCTCGCCCACACTTGTGAAGATACGGGCCCTGCCCACACTTCGCTAGCCGGGAGATACGGGCCTCGCCCACACTCTACTATCTGGGAGATACGGGCCTAGCCCACACTCCAACCTCGGAGAGATACGGGCCCTGCCCACACTTAACCGCTAACCCATAATATACAAGTATCACACAGACAACAAGTATAAGCAACTCTATCATATTGACACGTATATCATACTCGACTAAACCCAGAGATACGGGCTCGGCCCACACTCTCGTACTAACATCTCGTCTACACGGGTCGGCCTTGGTGCCTTAGACCCGTTTCTACTGAAAAGGAAACTCACCTCGAAATAGCTGCTAATCTGGTCGAGAACTGACTGCCTACTGCTGCTCCGGAAATCCTCCGGCTGCAAATCCCACAACATACTCAGTCAATCACTGCTAACTGTCCATTGGGTAAAATGACCATTTTACCCCTGATCATGTCATAAGTCAAATTCAGAGTCAACTTTCAGTTGACCCGACTCGCCAAGTTGGCTCTCCAACTCGCCGAGTCCCTAACCAAACGACTGTCCTGGATCCCGACCCTACTTGTCGAGTTAGGCGTTGCCTCGACGAGTTCTTCTTCTTAACTGAGGTTCAAGTCCTTCATCCTACTCGTTGAGTTGTATGAACAACTCGCCGAGTTCATCTTCATCCGAAGAACACTTTATGCTGTGACTCGCCGAGTTGTATGAACAACTCGCCGAGTCTGTTCTTGATCTAAGGAGATTTCCTTGAACTCGCCGAGCCAGGGCATGGACTCGCCGAGTTCCTCCATGGATGAGTTTGGCTTCCAACTCACTGAGTCACACCCCGTGACTCACTACACCCACTCAACACAACGAAAAGGGGACAACTCGGAGACTCGCGAGCAGACTCGCCGAGTCTGATGAACGACTCGCCGACTCGTCGCCATGCATTTATTATATATGTGATTTTGCTCGATTCCAGTCCATGCCATTTACAGATCTGGGTTCCTAGAGCATGAATGACACGTAAAGTTGAACTTTACGTGTAGATACTCACCAATGAGGGATTTAGGGCTCAAAATGCCTCAAAAGGGTAGATCTAGGGTGAACAAGCAACATGGGTCCATAAAGTTAACAGATCTGAGCTCCTGGAGCTCAATCTTGCCTAGATCTAAAGGCCAATCAAATTATTACGACTTATATTGCACATACGAGCTTGGGGATTGGCTCAAGAATGACTTAAATGAAGTAATAAGCATAGAAACAAGGGAAAATGGGTTATACCTCAAAGGAACTGCTAAGAGAGCACAAAGATGCTTGGATTCCTTCCCTTCCTCTTGATCTACTCCCCTTTTGCTTCAAAACCTTCAAGAACACACAACAATTTCTTCAAACTCTCTATGAACAAGCTTAGAACGAGGGTTGGGAGCTCTGAGGGTGAATGGGGGCTGGCCTGGGGTGGATATGGTGTTTAAATAGGGTGCAAACCCCTGAAACTTAGGGTTTCATCCAACAACGGTGACTCGCCGAGTCCAGGATATGGACTCGCCGAGTCGCCAACTTAAACGTGTCCCGGGTCCCGTATCTACTCGGCGAGTCGGACCTATGACTCGCCGAGTCCAAGGCTAAAAGAAAAGAGAATACCTAAATAAGATTTACGTACCAGGAACCAGGTGCTACAGATTAAAAGGATGTTAGATCACGAAAAGCCTTTTTGAGGGAGGTGGTCAATGTTAGGTCAACTGAAGAAACGCCTCTTGGAGGGAATCTAGTTATATTGGGTTATATGTGCTAGCATATGTTATGTGATTAAATGTGAAATTGTATGAAATTATTATTGATGTTTATGTGTATGATCTTAAATGCATATGATCTGTATAATGGGTGAGTGTTATGATTACTCACTAAGCCTTAGGGTTATAGTTGTTACTTTATGTTTATAGTTGCAGGAGGGCAAGAAGCTAGTATGATTGGGATATCTGGACACTCTCGGAGGGGAATGGCATCTAGTTTATTCATTCTATGTTACTTTATGGTTTTCAAGACAAGACTTAGCTTCTACATTTTTACTATGATTATGTTAATGTTGATGGGTTTTCTAAGTTACAAAACAATTAGATCTATGTAGCGGAATCATAAAACTATTTATGGACACATGCAACCTATAAATCTATGGCATTTTCACATTGTAGCAACATACTATGAAACAATCGATCTAGTCTACTTATTTGCAATAATAATCAGATTATGTAACATCCCAAATTTCGAGTCCAAAAATTTCATTTTAATTGATTAATTATAAAAACATTCATAAGCAAACTACGTGAAAATATACCATTTCGTAAATCAATACATCATGTCTAAAAAACCCAAATCATAAAGTAGTATCATATCAGAGTACAATCCCAGAATATCTCAAGTGTGGAAAACCAATGTGTGTGTATGATATGTTGTTACCGCGTCAGCTTCTTCCCCTTCGCTAAAGAGGTACCTGAAACCAAAACTATAAACTGTAAGCACGAAGCTTAGTGAGTTACCCCATCGTACCACAGACCATACAATCACATAGCATACATACTATCGGGCAATTCTAGGGTGCCCGACCTACCCGGTACGACCATTCTGGGGTGCCGACCTACCCGTACGGCCATTTTGGGGTGCCGACCTACCCATGTCAAGCCATTCTGGGGTGCTGACCTACCCGTCGGTCCTAACAACTGACCCTCAAGGACTATTCCACCCCCTACTGCTACTATCACATATATCATAACGTAAACATACTATCAGACATATTTGGGGTGTCCGACCTATCCTTCGGTCCTAACAACTAAACTATACTACCATCACATATAAAATATCATGCCAGCATATAACATATCAGGTAGTAGCAAACCTAGATGATATCACAAAGACAATCATCTAACATACAACTCCTACTGGTGGGCCGACATTGTGGCCGTAGACCCATCGCTACTGGAAGGTAACTCACCTGAAACGAGTAGCTGCTGATAATCTGTGCGGGAAATCTCTATCTGCTACTGCTCCAGAAATCCTCCGGTTATAATCCCCACAAAATACTTAGTCAGAATCAGATATCCACACTTAGGGTAAAATGATTATTTTACCCCTGACCAAGTCCAAGTCACAATCAAAGTCAAAGTCAACCCTCTGGCCAAAGTTAACTCTTAGTTGACCTGACTCGCCGAGTTGGCCGCCAACTTGCCGAGTCCCTGTCCTTGTTTCAAAACCTCTATACGCTTCTACTCGTCGAGTTTAGCAAAGTCTCAACGAGTCCATATTCGATGCTAACATCGAGTCCATCTTCATCTGACTCGTCGAGTTGTATGAACAACTCGTCGAGTCCTCCTTCATCCTATGAATCTGATCAGTCCTTGACTCGCCGAGTTGTATGTGTTGGATTAGTGTCTAAGTCCATAACTATTTTGGTATGTACTTGACCCGATGGTGCATGGTCCTTTTGGGTTGCCTTCACCAAAGCAACTTGATAGGATGAATTATGGAGAGAAAGGATTAATTATGATTTATTAATATATTATGAGAATAATATATTAAAGGAGAAATCATATTGTTTAATTAATATTAGTCAAGAATTAATAAGAATTAAGTTTGTGGCTAAAAGACATTAATTAAACTTAAGGGACTAGAACTGTCAATTGTGTGATAGTTGAATATTGGGCTAATGGACTCCATATTAGAGGGGTGGACGAATTCTATGGGGAAACCCATTAGAAATCGCCCTAGGCCTCTAAGGAGGGAGTCCATGGGTTGCTTAGGGCCTAAGCATCCAAATTAGGGTTTCCTTGTTAGATAACCCTAATAGCCTCACTATTTAAAGGACCCTTAAGACTCAAAAACGTGGTGAACTTATTCCTTAGGGTTTCCACACGTTTTGGGCAGCCTCCTGTCTCTTTATTCTTCATCATCTTGCTCTTGGTGTTTGTAAACCATTAGAGGAGTGACATTTGTGACTCTAAGCATTCTAAAGTCATTACAAGGAGGGTTTGAGATTGTTATTGCTAAATAACAATCAAGGTAAGATCTAAATCCCATTGATAAGTTAATTTGATTAATTGTATGCTAGAACTAAGGTTTAAAGTCTTGGATGAATTGCATGTACAATAGAGAAACCTAGATCCAAGCATTAGGGTTTGTATGAGCACATAGGATGTTCTTATGGCCAAAACCCATCAGTGGTATCAGAGCCTTGATTGGTTTCTATTGTATTGATGCTTATTTGATCGAAATTATCACTGAAAATCGAAATTTTTGGCTTCTGAGTGTTTGACTCGCCGAGTCACTTGGTGAACTCGCCGAGTCAGCTGTACTCGATGAGTCCAGGTCCAGACTCGACGAGTCAAAGGGTCTGACAGCTCGTTTTCGCGATTTTCTTCCTGTTTTAGCTTTGGATAATTACCATAAACATGTTTTAGTTATAAAATCCGAATTTTATCAATATTTGGTGATTATCCTTACCCAAATAGATGATAATTGTCAATATTTAGATAATCATTTGTTTTAGTTTGATTATTTGTAATTTAGATTTGAATTATCTTGTGAAAAAGTTTCAATTTTGCCCTTAAGGTTTTATAGTTTAAATTTGAACTTAAAAGTTTTGTTTTTGAAATTTAAATAAGTTAAACCCTAATGTTTTGAAATGTTTCAAAACTTGCCCTCGAGTTTTGGAATTTAAAAGTTGATTAAAAGTTTAATTTAGAAATGTTAAATTCTAAAACCCTAGTATAGTTTTGAAAAGTTCAAATCGCACCCTTATGGTTTTATTAATTAATTAAAGTGTATAATTAAAAGAGATTTAATAAATCCATAAAGTTTTGGTTTACAATTTAATTAAATTAAAAGTATAATTATTAAATTTAACCACCTAGTATTTTAAAAGTGTAAAATTGTAACGTCTGTGTTTCTGGGCCTGTCATTAATGTTGATATAATAGTCTAGGTTAACTTTTGTAACCCGTTTTGAAATAATAGAAGTATATTATTTGAGTATTATGTGTTTTGTGCTTAATTGCTTAATTATGTGGTTGGATTAATTAAGAATAAAAATAAGCGTCAAAATTTAAGTGTAAAATAAACTTGATGTCTTTGGATAATGTTGTAGTAGTTGAAACGAGGTTTCCGAATATATATAGAACGCCCAAATCTGACTTCGTATGAGGAAGTTATGATTTATCGAAGTTTCGGCTTAGCGGTATGCAGCCTGAAATACTCGATTTGAGATCGAGCGGTTTTTAGCCGAAGCAATCTAAACGAGGATCGAAGGTCTCATTGTTGGTATCAAAGCGATGAAAAGTTACGCGAGAACGGACGTCAAACGAAGAAGTTATGAATTTATAACGAAGTTTTTCTGTCCCGGCCTATTAAAAATAAATAATAAAAATAAAGTTAAAATTAGCCGAGGGAGTCTAAACGAAAGTTGTAAAGCGTAGTCTCACCTACGCGTTGATATAAAGAACGTCAAAAACGGAGTTCGTATGAAGAAGATATGAATTTTCGAAGTTTATTAAATAATTAATAATTAAATTTAATTATTAAATCCGACATTATCCGAAGAGGAGTCATCGGACTCATCCGAAGTACGCCCAACGTACTAGCGTACGCCCCGCATACAGCGAAGCATGACACGCCTCGCACTCGAGTTCTTCGGATACGTAAGCAATGACGATTTTGAGGCAGTACGCCCCGCGTACTCTGAGGCTCCAGCCTCCTATAAATAGGATGCGAGGGCAGCCGACTCCATTGCTATTTTTCTCTCTTCTCTCTCTCGTTTTGCATCGATTTGCGTGCCAAAAATACCCCGAAGCCCCGGTAATATTTTCGAGCCCCGAAGCAAGTCCCGAGATCCCGAAGATCCCGAGAAGTGTGGTTCCCGAGCCGAAGCTCTGCCCGCGAGAAGTTCGATTTTTGTGGAGATCTTCCAGATCTACCGAAGAATACTACTTCTACAAGTCGTAGTGCTGTCTGATCGTCTTCTGATCAAGTGAGTGTATACTACCTTGCATAAACACGATAATAATACAAGTATGGTTTGAGTGTATTAAGTATATTGTTGTTTATATGCGTGAGTGTGTAGTTACTTTCTTTTAACGCATAATTATGAAGTATTTTATACGAAATACGTGTTATGTGTATAATTTGTTGTTGTATGTGTGAATGTAAATTCATTCTCTTCTATCTCATAGATCTAATTTATTTTCTATGAAATACGTGTTATGTGGGTGTGCCTCATCTGTTATGTGGAATATGTATTGAAGGAGAATGATATACAGGTTTTAAACTATGTATAAAAATATATATTTTTATCTACTAATATGTTGGGTAGAACATGGGTAGATAGTTGGTGTGTAATAAACAGATGAGAGGCCTCGATGTTGTTGTTGTTGTTGATCTAGTTATTCAGCGGAGTATGGATAACGACCACGGATTCTTTCTAGACAGTCATGTGGAACGCTAGCAGGTTCATAACCTGTAGGTGTTGTGAACGATGTGTTCACCGTTGTACTCTATCCCCCCTCATGGTTGCCTTTAGGATATCTATTGTTGAGGAAACCCCTTAGCAGTAATGTTCGTCCTGATGAAAATCCTAGATTAGGTCCCTTGAGATAGATGTTATTGTAGGGACGTAAAGTGAGGATAACGGGAATGGGTAATCGAGATAGTGATTGGTTGGTGAAATTAAATATAATTTATTTATTGTGGGTTGAAAACCCTATATGCTCACCAGGCTCCCAAGCCTGACCCACTCAGTTTTATTTGTATTACAAGAAGTGTCGCAAGGGCGTAAGATGGATGAATCATCGAGTTGTTTTGTTTACAAGTCTGTATATGTATATATTTGTTGAATGACTTGTAATGTTATCGTTTATGCTTTATGGTCTGTATCGGAACATGACATCCCGAGTTTTGATTATATAATGAAAATGCATCTCTTGATGAAATGCTTTGATAAATATTATTTTATCATGTTTTTTTTGGGAACAAATTCCGCAACACTTTTAAATCAAAAGATTTACTCTGAAATTATTTTAAAAAGCATAAATGAAATCGGTCTTTCCTGGCCGAGATTTTGGGGATGTCACAAAAATACACCCTATACTATATATAACATTAAAAGTCTAATATTATATATGTATGAGTAAAAGTCAGTCTTACCGTTAGTAGGCCTCATTCACAAAGCTGGTCTATAAGGGGTGTTTAAGGAAATTGCCTATAAAATGGCGATTGAATGGGTATCCACTCTTACCCACCGCACTCTTGACTAGTGGAGGGTCGTTAGCCGAACGGGTAGGATATGACAAAAACCTTCCATTATAAGTATAATGAATTACAAAAGTAACTAAATGCTTTCACAAAATTCCCAATCTTAGTTACTCTAGGCAAAAGTGAATTGATGCAATTCCATGAAATTACACTTTGTACCCTTGCGAAGACGTTAGTGGAGCGTGTGTGGTTAACCGGCACACTAAATGGTTCTAAGCAAAGGTAGCAAAAGGTGACTCAATGTTTATCATAGTTCGGTGGAGCGTGTGTGGTTAACCGGCACATCGAATAAGTGACTGTAACATGTGGGGGCACCATGTAAGTTTGCATGGTTATTCACACCCGCTTTGTGATCCTCGGTATCCCAGTCACAAACTAGAGGGGCATATCGAGATTTAAACATGCCATTGAAATGTTCAATGAATCTCAAAAGATCTAGGAATTTTCAATAGATTTAAAACTTAAATTTCTTTTCGTTTTTCATGGTGGAAATTGGTAAATCGTCATTTACCTACCTTCAAATAACTAGATTACGACATCCCTTTTCTAGGTTGTAGTATATTGTGTTGGATCCTAGCCTCGATGTTTCATTTGGGTGTCACATCGAGGATTCTAATCAACTAACTTGAATTTGTTTTCTCTGGTTTTGTAGATGTCAAAGTATGACAACTATGGCATTCCCAAATCCCGTGGAACAAGCTTTCCACATGAAGATGATATTCCACGACTCGATCGAGGAACTAAGAGATCATGCTTCACTTCCTCCACCTCCTCCTATTATTCTCCCTAACCCACAAGTTCAAAAGATTGAAAAGTTCAAACTCAATCAAGCCCTTTTGGCAACTAAACATGAAGAAGGAAAGTCAGTGTGTGCACACATCCTAGAGATGAAGTCACACATTGATAGATTAAGAATTTTGGGATCTGTTGTCTGTGAGGAGCTGGCTGTTGACTGGGTTCTTCAGTCACTTCCTGACTCATATAGTGAGTTCGTAAGAGAGTACTATATGATGAACCACGACGTAACCCTCATTGATCTCACCTATATGTTTATTGTTGTTGAATCAGCAATGATTTGGCGCACTGCAAAAGCAAAGTTGATTGGTGGATCTACCTTCCGAACCTCTATGGATATAGGCAATAGCAACGAAAGGCATGCCATGATCAAAAAGTTTGATCATAAGAGAAAGGCAAAGTCAGAAGTAGTTCCGTGTGCTGTTCCAAAGAAGTCAATTTGCTTTTATTGCCAAGAGAAGGGGCATTGGAGATGAAGCTGCCATATTTACCTAAGAAATCTAAGAGATGGGAGAGTCAAAACGTATGGCTCTGCTTTAGGTAAATTCCATTAACTAACTCTTCCTATTCTAGATTCTTAATACATGATGTGATAAGATTACATTTGATGTTTTGTAGGATCGAAGAAAGGAAATGAAGCTTAAGGGAAGAAGTGAGCAGAATCTAATCGTGAAGAAATGGATTTCGATCGCATTGCTTGAAGATTGGATTCTTGAGCTACTACTTAGAGTTAGAATAGATTGTTAAGAAATATGTATTAACATAGTTTTTCAATGAATTGCATTGTAAGGACAAATTTTTCCGCAATAAAATAAAATTTTATTTTATCTATTTATTTATCCTTGCAATGGCGTGTATGAAAAATTGATGTTTGAATGTTTCTGTTATTAGCAATAATGGATTTGATTCTTAATTATGTTATTTGTGGAAAATGTCGATATTTTACCAAATGGGGAGAGTTTCTCATCGCCCAAGTTTCAAGTGGATAGAAACTTGGAATCATGCAACTTGGTTGCACGATGAATGAGAAAGTTCATATTTGAAAATTAGACTAATCCATTGACAAAGTGTCAGGTGAAGGACTAAGAGATCTAGTACACAAAGTTGTGTGTTGATCAAGTCCGCCACAAGAGTGACAAAGATATTCTTCATGATTCACTAAAGGTTTAGTAAATATGATTATACTTATAAGATTAAGTGTGATTTTGAATTGATTGAAAGAGTTTAAATCAATAGCAGAACGAATAAGAAGAATCCAGTAGGCAGAAAGATAAAAGTTTCTCTATTCTAAGAAGAAGGGAGAGTACCTTTTATTATGTTTTATGATAGGTCTTAATGATTAAGAACCATATCTCAATTGATCCTCTAAGTGAGTCTTAGTACAATTGCATGTCTAAGAAGAGGAATCAAGAATCGAAGAAATGGTTAAATCAAAAGGTCAATCATACTTCGTTCTAAAAACAAGTCTTAGAGTTAAGATTGTGACATTGAGTGACAAGTATTAAGAAGGTTTATAACATTCATCAAATGTAGAATTTGGAAAAAGGTTTTCTTATTCTTGCACATTTGAAATTGCTAAGTTGTGATGTCTTGGATTAGACAAAGACAAACGAGGACAAATTTTGTGAAGTGTTTTGTCTTGATAAAAGCTACACTAACTCTTGAATATTTGTTTGTCAAGAAATGTTTATTGACAAGAGAATCTTATATGTCAAGGAGTCAGTGGGAGTCTTAATGGTCTTGAAAGGGTTCAAGAACAAATCAAAATAAACCTTATCGAACATCACTAGCACACGACTTGAGGTTTACAACCTATCGTGTTGACACTATCTTGTTTCTGTGTCGTTCCAATCGAGTTAATTATGAATATGAGTTCTATGAGTTCTCATTTGAACGCATAAAAGGCAAGCACCTTGATCAATGAAAAGTACATTGATAGGAAAGGGTGAGCTGCTTAACTACTTGGAAGACATGGTGGGCAGCCGTGTTACCATAAGGCAAGAGATCAAGATTGAGAAAGTTCGGTCCATATGAGTTTGGATTTGTCGCAAACTTTGGTTTTGACAAATTCACATGGATAGGAACACATACACCATAAAATCTAAGTGTCATAAGATTCCCTCCTTCATAAAAATGACTGTGAGGAAATGCTTTCACTAAGAGAGATTTTAAGAAGATAGTGATTGTGAAAATTGGATTCTCGAATTCGATTATGGTTACGGTATCCCATTCCATGATTCGAATTGTGAGATTTGGCAATTAGTCTGAATTGTTTAGACACATATGTGAGCTATTTAAGGCAAAGGTGTATAAGTTTACGAAGCTTAGATAAAGGATTATCATGTCAAAGCTAGTAGGAGCATAAGTGTTATACTTATTCGATAATAATCATCATGATAGTAGGAGCCTAAATGTTGTGCTTGTATGATTATTAAAACTAGTATTGCAAGTTAGCAATATTAATTATAGAAAACAAGAGTTATACTTTGCAAAGTCGTAAGGGTTGAATAGTTGTTTTGCTATAATTAAGGGAGAGAATATTATGCTTCATTTCAAATCTAAAGGCTTAGGTTGTGGAATGTTAATAAATTTAGTCAAGGATACATAGTGCGTTCTCAAATTTCGATTATGATCATGGCATCCCTCTTCATACTTCGAATTGTGAGAACGTGACACATTAAATATTATGGCAGAAGATTGATAAAGTATCATATCTTTATGTAATACATTATGCATCGTGTCTCATACGCTTCGGGTATAGGATCGATTGCAAGCGTTATAATATTTAACCATTCTAAAATTTTCCAAATGTCTAGCGCATTTAGAGGGAAAAAGGACAAGAATCGGTTTTGACTAAGATAATTAAACAACTATCACAGGATGATCCAAAGTTCGCCGAGGATTGGTCGCTTGTGAGTAGTTGGAAGTATAGTATTGGATGGACCATATCGACATTATTATGAATAGATAAGATTCTATTAAGAATGAGTTGTCATATGGAAAATATGGAAATGGTTCCATATTAGGAGTTGGATATTGAGAGTCTATGTCTAGATTAGAAAATTTTATGCAAAAGGATGTTCAAGGAATATATTTTGAGTGAGAGACATCATGTCTATGGAATTGTATTGTAACAATCTCAGATAGAGGACTTTGTAATTTCATTAGCAATAGTCATTGTGACTTTTGTACTATGACATTATGAAAGGATCATTGCATAAAATGTTAGAATCTAGCATATTCTATAAGTGGTAAGAATTTGATATTCTTTCAGTTGTGAAAAAGGATTAGGAGTTGTGAAATGAGTATGATTGGAAATGTGTTCATTTGATCTATTTCACAAAGTAAGAACCGTAGGTAAACATTGTGTACATGCTAAGAGCATGGGACAAGTGTAGTAATAATTCAAGTAAGAAGTTGATTACCCGAAACAACAAATAATGAGTAATCAATATGGTGATAGATAAAAGGTGTTTTATTTATACTCAAAAGTTTGGGGCCATAAGGGCTTAGTATTATTCTTGTGTTTCACTTTGCATGTTTTGACTTCCTGAATAATTTAATTGGTTCAGAACAGTCAAATTATTCGAACGGACCACAGTCGTTCATATGTTGGAAGTAGGTATGAATGAAGACTATCGTGAATTGGTGTGTGGATTGTCTAAAGTGTATTAGACATAAGCAATTGTTTGCTGCAACGTTCATGAGTGCTTATGAATATGATTTGAGCATTGGATTAAACCCACACTCACTTGGATCACTTCATGAATTGTATCACGAGTGATTGGTGAGACGATAACATCTTATATTCTTGAAACCGAGATGTGTGAGTTGTATCTTGCGAGTCGGTTACACATTGATAACATGTAAACGCACCAGTAACTTGGTGTTATAAAACATATTGTTGTGTGTAATTCGGTAAGTGAGTGCAAGCGAGCATTGAGTCAAAGTTTATCCGTTCCTTTTATTCAAAGTAGGATAAAAGCGATATCTTTGGGCCCCTCGATGATTTAGTGATGACACCTAAGCGCTTGGCCGAGCCGGGACTAATTTGATGTGATCAATTGTAGTCTGTTGCCAGTCGTCATAAATCGGAAGTCGGGAAATAGTATAGAGAGAATGATTAGAATTCATGTCTTATATCTATACGATATCTAGAATGGACGAATATATGATCCCTTATCTAAAGGACACGCGTATCTGATAAGATCAGAGTTGACAACGACTTTGGAAAGCTACGATTGCAGATCAGGATCTAAATTCAAACGCAGAATAGTTATTAGACTTATCCAAGCGGGAGACTGTTGGATTAGTGTCTAAGTCCATAACTATTTTGATATGTACTTGACCCGATGGTGCATGGTCCTTTTGGGTTGCCTTCACCAAAGCAACTTGATAGGAGAATTATGGAGAGAAAGGATTAATTATGATTTATTAATATATTATGAGAATAATATATTAAAGGAGAAATCATATTGTTTAATTAATATTAGTCAAGAATTAATAAGAATTAAGTTTGTGGCTAAAAGACATTAATTAAACTTAAGGGACTAGAACTGTCAATTGTGTGATAGTTGAATATTGGGCTAATGGACTCCATATTAGAGGGGTGGACAAATTCTATGGGGAAACCCATTAGAAATCGTCCTAGGCCTCTAAGGAGGGAGTCCATGGGTTGCTTAGGGCCTAAGCATCCAAATTAGGGTCTCCTTGTTAGATAACCCTAATAGCCTCACTATTTAAAGGACCCTTGAGACTCAAAAACGTGGTGAACTTATTCCTTAGGGTTTCCACACGTTTTGGGCAACCTCCTATTTCCTTATTCTTCATCCTCTTGCTCTTGGTGTTTGTGAACCATTAGAGGAGTGACATTTGTGACTCTAAGCTTTCTAAAGTCATTACAAGGAGGGTTTGAGATTGTTATTGCTACATAACAATCAAGGTAAGATCTAAATCCCATTCATAAGTTAATTTAATTAATTGTATGCTAGAACTAGGGTTTAAAGTCTTGGATGAATTGCATATACAATAGAGAAACCTAGATCCAAGCATTAGGGTTTGTATGAGCACATAGGATGTTCTTATGGCCAAAACCCATCAGTATGAACAACTCGTCAAGTCCCTCCACTACTAGATCTGAGCCCTAACTCACCGAGTCCATTACCTACTCACCGATTCCACCCTAAACTCTCAAACGGGGAAAAACTCGGGAACTCGCGACTCGACTCGTCGAGTCTGAAGAACGACTTGTCGAGTCCTATGCATGTCATTACTATATAGTCGATTCTGCTCGAATCCAGTGCATTCCATTCATAGATCTGGGCTCCTAGGGCTGGTTTTTCACGTAAAGTTTCTAACTTTACGTGCATACATGCTAATATGATGCTCAAATACCCAAAATAAGCTAAAAGAAGACATCTAAGCTTGGAATGGAAACTTGGCTCAATAAAGGGGGCAACCTTGAGCTTAAGAGGCTCTGGAAAGCTTAGATCTGAAGTCCATTCATCATATCAACTCTTAATTCGACCTTAAAGTCTAGAAAGGGCTCAAAATCAACAAGAGCAAGCTTTTCAAGAGATCTAATTGATAATAAGCAAAGGTTAGAGCTTGATACCTCAAAGGGGACTGAAATGCAACAAGAAATTCGGATCTACTTACTCCCCTTGAATACTTCTCTTCTCTCTTCTTCCTCAAATCCCCAAGATGCACTAAAAACCTTCACAAGTGAGAAAATGCTCCAAAAATGCTTAAGAACGGCTAGGGTTTCGTATGGGACTCTTTGTGGGTGAGGGAGGCTGGTCTTGGGGCACATAAGATGTTTAAATAGGGTGCAAACCCTAGAAATTAGGGTTTCATCCAGACTGGCAGACTCGCCGAGTCCGAGAATATAGACTCGTCGAGTCGCCAACTTAAACCGCGTGCAATCCTGTCTCTACTCGACGAGTCGGGCTACTGACTCGTCGAGTGCCTCTTAAGAAATAAAAATTATTTTATTTAAACCACATACCAGAAATGGGGCGTTACAGATTAAAATACATACCTTTTGCTACAATAAAATATAGGAAACCTTGATCTTCAATTCTTCATTGGAAAACAAGCACCAATATTATAGATATCTCTAATGGCTAACACTTAAAACCCTAGAAAAATAGGAACGAAATAGTAGAGAATAGGGAGGAAAGAAATTTTGATTTTTGCCTTTAAAAGGATAGGGTCGAATTTTGTTTCCCAATGGTCCCTATTTATAGCTAGTGGATCTATATGATAAACCCTAATTTGAATAATTAAATAATAAAATTTAATCTATTCAAAATAGTTACCGTTATTAGTTACCAGGAGGCTTGTAGAACCTTTTTGGAACTCCTAGAAACCATCCATACTAAGGATGGTTCTAGAATTGTCTTCCTGGTTCAATTATGAACAATTACAATTCAACCATTTCACATTTTGATTAATTCTAATTAATCCAAAATTAATTCATAATTAATTCTGATTAATTCTAATTTAATTCTAAACGATTTCTAATTAATTTATTAATCATATAATAAATTAACAAACCATTTCCTCACTATCCTAAAGGCATTTCTAGATATTTCTAGTTATTGAGATCAATCCAAAAAGGACTTTGCTTTTATTCCATAAAAGTTATATCAATTTAATTATGACATTAGACACTTAATCCAATAGATGTGATGTGAAAAGATGAATTTAGGATTTATTAATGATTATGAATAAAACCTTTTAGTAAAACCTACACTCTGATTTTTCAAAAATAATTATGGTTGGACTTTCAGGATGTTACACACACACACACACAGAGAGTTAACATAAAACTTAATCAAATGTCGTTACCATTAGTAATAAGTCAATTGGGGTCTTGTTATTATTGTGAGTGGATGATGCCTAATATTAAAATCATTTTTAATAAGTCAAGAGTGGTCACTTGTCGTTACTGTTAGTAGATGACGCATAATGAATTCATGATCCATGAGCAGGAAAGACGTCGACTTATAATTGGTCTTGCTCGAGGAGATGAAAAAGAATTAGGGCTTGCTTTCTCAATTCACATCTATGAGCGATGATTTATCTATCTCTTGCTCGCTTCGATTGGACTCTGGCAGCTTAGGGAAGAATGATGGTTCGCTAACAAGGCTCCTAAATGACCGCTCAGAAGGTCTATCGCTTTTTTTCCCAATCTATCACTCGCTCGTCCCTCTCTCATGAAAGATTGTCTCTCCTCTCCTGGCTGGCCAGGAAAACTCTGGCATAAAGTCATTATTATTTCCTCTTGTCTTCGTTATTACTCATTTGACCTCGAATCACCATTAAGTACATATATTTCCACTTTTATTTTTCATTTTCTTTTATAAAGATGTTGAGTTGACATAAAACTTGACCAAATGTGAAAAGTATCATCCAAATACGATCATTCTAAATAATCATATGTGTTGCAATGAACAAAATCACGAAGAACAAAATATTTGATACCGATTATATGAGAGTAAAAGTGATAACAATTGGTAGGAGAAGTCTAATGGGGAAGTAGAAACAATGGCAAAGGCATACCGGGGACTAAGAAAAAGAAACACAATAAATAAATAAAATATAGAGTAAAAGTGATAACAATTGATAGGAGAAGCCTAATGGAGAAGTAGAAACAATGGCAAAGAGATGTTAGGGGATTAAGGAAGAGAAACACAAAAAATAAATAAAATATAAAAATTCTTTGTAAAAACATGGTTACAAGGTTTGAACAGAAGTCTTTTTATGTGACACAAAAAATAAATAAAATATAAAAATTCTTTGTAAAAACGTGGTTACAAGGTTTGAACACAGGTCTTTTTTGTGACACTTTAAGCCTTACCATCTCAACTCCAAGTGCGTTTATTTTGTAAGAGTATTTACATTTATATTTATCTAAAAGGCTAAAACTATACATACACTAATTGTAATTTTTTTGTTTAACTGAGATCATATTTGTTGGTTTATTTGGTACAAATATGATTTTTTTTTTTGTAATTTTGTTTATCGCAGAAAATATGATTATTTAGTTTCACATTTGATTAAGTTTGATGTTGGAATTAATGTACAAAAGTCCTGTTATTTTGGAAAATTTTTTAATAAAATCCTAAAAGTTTTTTTTTAATAAAAAAATCCTGATTATTTAACATTTTACCCAAATTAATGAAAAAATCATTTTTTATATTTGAACATACAAATTATATGATTTTTCTCAAAATAATAAGAATTTTTTGTTAAAAAAAGTTTAGAATTTTTTTGAAAATTTTCTTAAAAGTCTAGGAAGTTTTATGTAGGTTTTCCTTTTATGTTAACTCAAAACCGAAAACTACAAGTGGCATATCCGTAATTAATGGCAATTAGAAGGTCAAAGGAGTGATATTGAAGAAGACAAGAGAAAAGGAGAATGACACTATACCTGACTTTTCGTGGCCAATCCTGTTGCCTGCTCGTGGAACAGGAATTCATTACGCGCCGTCTACTGGCGTAGTATATAAATCAATTTCTGGGTTAAGTAACGGCGTTTTCGATCATATCCTGGATTCTGGAGAGAGAGAGAGAGAGAGAGAGAGAGAGAGTCTTGGAGCTGAAACCTGAAGCAGCAGCATCATCAGTTCTTCTGGTTTTCTAATCTGTTTATTTGTAACTGAAGATTGGCGATTCAGGGTTTCGATTGAGCTGATTAAAGTGTTATAAACTTATAAATTTATTTGGGATGTTATGATCGTAAGTATGCATATAATGTGGCGAATTTAATGGTTTTGGAGGTTTATGTTTATAGAGATTTATGTAATACAAGAATTTGAGTTGCTTGTGTCGTTTAATTTACGTTTTGACCATGGAGAATCGGGGGTCAGCATCTCTCTCATCTGAAGGTGAAACTTCTTCGCCTATTTATTCTTTTGATAATTTTCAGGGCTATGATAATTTTGTTGAATATTATTCTTCGAGTTTTTGTTTGAATATGTTATTGACGTGTTCATGGGGATGATTCTCCTCGGTCACGAATCCACTCGGTCTTCTTGACTCACGACTCAAATCCTCAATGAATTGATTTTGAATATCAATATTCAAGGTTGAAATCTTGAACAATAAGAATACGATTTCAAAATCAAAATTGGACTCTGATAATGTGTTGGAAGATTCAATGATTTTTGTTTTATATTGATATATCGTTTTCTATTATAATCAATTATGCTGAAAGTGTTATATTCTCTGTGGATTTGTCGTTTGATTCGATTATGAGCAATGGAAGATCTGCTGTATAAGGAGCTATGGAAGGCATGTGCGGGTCCACTAGTAGATGTTCCAAGAGATGGAGAAAGAGTTTTCTACTTTCCTCAAGGCCACATGGAGCAAGTAAGTATAATTAAACTTGTTAATTTTCCTTCAAAATCTCTCATATCCTTTATATTTTCAACATTCTTTTGACCTTCAACTTCTATTATTCTTCTTCTTAAATCTTGATTATATACGGTTTTTTCTCAGTTAGAGGAATCCAATAATCAGGAAATCGATCAGAGTATTCCTCACTTCAATCTCAAATCAAAGATTCTCTGTCGTGTTGTTTATACTCAGCTTCTGGTAAGTATGTACACATGTTGTTCTTACAGTGTGTGATTTGGATTATGAAGTTTTAGAATCTGGATTTTGTTACCATTACAGGCTGAACAAGATACAGATGAAGTTTATGCTCAAATCACTCTACTTCCAGAAGCAGATGTAAGAGTTCACATCTTTAAATTCTTTTCAATTTATAACCTTTTGTAACTGTTTTCTTTTGTAATAATGGACAGCAAAGTGATCCTACTAGTCTTGACAAATGCATTGATGACCCTCCAAAGGCAAGTATTCACTCTTTCTGCAAAGTCTTAACAGCTTCAGACACAAGCACTCATGGTGGTTTTTCAGTGCTCAGAAAACACGCAAATGAATGCCTACCTGCATTGGTAATTTCACTCTCTTTCTTTTCTTCTAATTTCATATGTTTTCAACAGTTTAATTTTCTAATTTTTTTGAAGTATTTTTGTTCAGGACATGTCTCAGCCTACTCCTACTCAAGAACTTGTAGCTAAAGATCTTCATGGGACTGAGTGGCGATTTAAGCATATATTCAGAGGTCATTCATTATGTTCTCATGTTTATATGTTAGTACAAATTATAAAACATATATATTTGTGTTTTTATTAAAATTTAAAAGTAAGATCTTTTTTTTGATTGACCAGGTCAACCGCGAAGGCATTTGCTTACAACAGGATGGAGTACTTTTGTTACTGCTAAAAGATTGGTGGCTGGGGATTCATTTGTATTCCTTAGGTATTAATCGCAATGTTTGACTGTTTTTCAAACATCTAAAAGACTAACATACCCTTTTCTTTTGTTTTACTATGTGATCATTTATAGGGGCGAAAATGGAGAATTACGTGTTGGAGTCAAACGTGTTGGTCAACAACATAACTCCATGCCATCTTCAGTGATTTCAAGCAGAAGCATGCGCCTTGGTGTTCTTGCAACTGCTTCACATGCAGTTTCTACACAAACCAGATTTGTTGTTTACTACAAACCAAGGTTTTTTTTTTTTTTTTTTTTTTTTTTTTTTTTTTTTTACTTGATTCCATAAAAGTGAATATTTACTGTATTAAACACTTGCTGTAATTTTACAGGACAAGTCAGTTTATCATAGGCTTGAACAAGTATATTGAATCTGTAAACAATAAATTTAGCATTGGCATGAGATTTAATATGCGGTTTGAGTGTGAAGACTCTCCAGAAAGAAGGTAAACATAATATTTATAAGCAACTGATACAAAAATATACTTTTCCATGAAAATTTTCTTCATATTTATTAGGTTTACGGGTATGATTACTGGAGTAGAAGACCTTTCTCACCAATGGGAATGCTCTCAATGGCGCTCATTGAAGGTAAACTAATCACACAAATTATTTCAGGTTTTTTTATTTAGAATAAAAACACAAAAATAACCACTTTTAGAGGTGACATTTTGCAAAATGGCCAACCTTTTTGGCTTTTTATGCAATGGCCCACTACAAAATTGTTTTATGCTGCAAAATGGGTTTTTTAATGGTGTCCCCCACAATATAACTTATATATATATATATATATATATATATATATATATATATATATATATATATATATATATATTGTGAAACTGTTCTTCATATACTCTGCAACATTCCAAAAGCAATATTGCAGCATAAAATGAT
Organism: Lactuca serriola; assembly: GCF_051521515.1. Classification (NCBI taxonomy): domain Eukaryota; kingdom Viridiplantae; phylum Streptophyta; class Magnoliopsida; order Asterales; family Asteraceae; genus Lactuca; species Lactuca serriola. The sequence continues at coordinate 15,180,446 of NC_136413.1, forward strand.
TTCCACATTGAGAAATTTGTGCAAAAAATATAAAAGAAAATGTCATTTTGTTAAAAACCCCCCACCCATTTGGGTCAAATTTGTAAATTTCAGTTTTTGTACACTAGTCAAAGGTTTGACCTTTGTCTTAAATGCATGACGTACACTACAGGTCCAATGGGTTGAACCCACATCAATAGTGAGACCAGACAGGGTTTCACCATGGGAGATTGAAACTGAAACTCACGCCACCACATTTATTCCAACAAGTTCGGGTCAACCCGTGGGCGTGGGAGTGGGACCCAACAAAACTAAAAGGCCTCGACCTCCGGTCAACCTCCCTCTCCCTAATGTTGACTTATTAAAGAAGTCTGAAAACGTTTCTACTTGTAGATTATTTGGTTTTGACTTAAAGATTGTAGTCCCATCTGTTGAAAGACATGAACCTGACCAAAAAGATTGCAAACAAACTGGTTTGACCCGGACCCGCACTAAGGTACAGTTGTCAATTCAAGTCTTTTTTTTTTTTTTTTTTATGGTAATATGTTTTTGTTTCGCCTGCATTTAAATGGGTATGTAGAGTAAGTTACAATTTTGGTACCTTAGTATTTTTGATTTTTTCAATATTGGTCCCAAAAGGTTTTTCTCTTGCAACTTTGGTCCGAAAAAGTTTTCTCTTTCAATTATGCTCCTTATTTGAGGTTTTCTAATGTTTTTTGCTTCTTGTTCCAAGTAAAATAGATGTAGGGTAAATTACATTTTCAGACTCATATTTTGTTTTTTGTGATTTTGGTCCTTATTCGAGCTTTTTCATAATGTTTTTGGTCCCTGTTCTAAGTAAAATGATTACTTTTGGGACCAAATTTACAAAAATCGGTTATACCCAGGGACCAAAATTTGTCATTTTACTCTGAACATGGACCAAAATCGTTACAAGAACGTAAAATAAGGACCAAAATTACAGAAATCAGCTATACTCAGGGACTAAAAATGTAATTTACTTGTTAATGATTGAAGGTTCAAATGCAAGGAGTAGCAGTGGGTCGTGCAGTGGATTTAACAATGCTAAAAGGGTACAATCATCTCATAGATGAACTTGAAGAGATGTTTGAAATCAAAGGGAAGCTTCGGTCAAAAAGTCAATGGGAAATTGTGTTTACTGATGATGAAGGAGATATGATGCTCATGGGTGATGATCCATGGCAGTAAGTAACCATGTTTATTATATATATATATATATATATATATATATATATATATATATATATATATATATATATATTTTACTAATTATTGAAAGTTCAAATGCAGGGAGTTCTGTAAAATGGTGAAACGGATTTTAATATGTTCGTGTCAAGATGTGAAAAAAATGAGTTGTGGAAGCAAACTGCAACTTTCTTCCTATTTAGACAATGAGCTTTCTGGGTTTAGCTTGGAGGCTGCTGAACATTGACAAAATTGCCCTTTTTTTATTTTTTTTTTTATTTTTTTTATTTTTTTTTATTTTTTAATGTTTTAGTCTCTTGAAATCAGGTGTTTGAATGTTTGATGTAGTTTCTTGTGGTTGTAATTTATGTTATTTGCTTAAGCCTTTTTTTCCTCTGATGTTGGATAAGGTGTTGTCTAGATAAAAAAAATGTAGACAAGGGCAAAAAGGTCATTTCGCATTAACTTAAGGGCCCAGCTGTTAAGTCTAATGATCCAAGGACGAAAAAGTCACTTCTGTCTGAATCTTGTTCTGTACAAGTGGTTTTCATCTTATTGGTCATTTTTTTTATTATATTTGATTCGAGAGTTCTTAAAAGAGAAGAAACACAAGGGCAATTACCATTTTGCCCATTTTGCCCGGACTTAACAGGACCAGCTGATGGTGTAAAGTCTAATGATTCAAGTACAAAAAACGCATCCATGTTTTTTGTAATTATATTTAATTTTGGGGTTCTTGAAAGAGACAAAGAAGATAGGGGCAAAATAGTCAATTTGCATTGACTTAATAGTTAAGATGAAAAAAGTGACAAAAGGTGGCCAAATCTCATATCTTGTTTTCTATCGTAGTTCATAGGTCACAGTTTATTTGTAATTAAAGCCTAACTATTACTACCAAAGTCATGAGTGATCTTGTACGTACATACAACTTGGATGACAATTGGTACAACATTGAAGCATGTATTATTGATCTAGTCTAAAGAGTAATGACTATTCTACCCTTCTAGCAAAATTACTTTCATGCAAATCCAAGAATCATGGATAAGGAACATTAATAACAACAGATTCTTGATTTGGATGTGACTTGTCGTCCATACTTGAACTAGATGATGACCCTTCGTCAAATATGATGATCACACTATGTTCTGAAGGAACTCTTTGTAAGCTCGAACTCATGTTGGTCATGGTGGCTGGTTCAGGAACCACTGGCGGCTCTTGGTGGCTGTCTTTGGCGGCATTATTGACGACTGAGCATCTGCAGAGTGGACATGTGGTGTTGGAATGGAGCCAGTTTCTAATGCAATCACCATGGAACATGTGATGGCAGGATGGTATTTGATGTAGCTTCTCATTCATCTCAAAATCTCCAAGACAAACACAACACCTTCAAATTGAATTTTCATGGAGTTTCCATTAGATTTTGTTACAATCCATTGATGAATGACTTTTTTAAAACAGTTTATGAAGAATTTTGATATTCTTGTGGAAATGAATAGATATACTATAGTATATAATTCATATTAAGAATTCATTCCCACAAGAATGTTCTTAATATTGTGATTTTAGTAACTCATGTTGGTAGTAAGAGTGGGTGTGGGACCCAGAGTGGCCTTACTTTTTTTTAGTTTATAAGAATGTGTTACTTTTCAAATTATCACTTACAAAATTAGTGTTTTTCACATCTTTGAGGACACTATGGTTGGTTTGTAATAAAAAACTACATGCAATGATTCAAGAACTAGTCGATCACTCAAAAATCTAGCCTCAAGTATGGGATACGTACATTGAATCCTTTGTGTATAAATCTTCATCAAACAAGATCACACTGAGCTTGTCTTCAAGGTTTATCTTCGATCCCATATCGCTCTATAAGAAAAATAGACAACATAAGAATTAAGATGAGAGAGAGAGAGAGAGAGAGAGAGAGATGCTTATACATACATATTGATGAAGAGTTGAAGAATCAGCTTGATTCCTTGAGGTTCTTAGATGGAGTATAGATGAAGAAGACGAAGAATTGGTGTTGCTAAAAGTTTTTTTGAGGTAGAACAAGTAAAACAAGAGGAAAAGTATTATGGAGAAGAGTATTGGGATGGAAAATATGAATGCTTGGTATAATTTCATTTGAAGTGCTTGAGAATACAAGTGAGAGCCAACACCACCACTTGTACTTGAAGATTGAAGGTACCCCATTGCCTTTTTAACTACTTAATTTTCTTCTGGTCACCAACCAAAATTAGTCTAGATATATCACAAGAGTGAAAAGAAAGATCCTTCTTCGGTTTCTATTATAAAGACTAAAATAGACCCTAGTGGTGTTTTCTTGATTTCTTGATCAAGCTAGGATCTGATCAGTATATGGATGTGAATGTAAACAGATAAAGTAGGAATCTTTTGACAGAAAGAGAAGGAGGGTGTCTTATGGTTTGTGCTTTCGAACACCTACTCAAAGCTTATATAGGAAGGGAATAAAGATACTTTTATCGGTTTTGTACACGAAACTTAAAGAAACCCTAGTGGATTGATTGCTTCTTCATGGAATGGGAACCCGAGTGTACGGATGCAAGTTAAGTGAAAGTTAGTATCTTTTAGTGGAAAAGAAGACGGGTTTGTGTTTATAAGTACCAACTCAGAGTTTACAAGCAAAAGAGCGAAAAGATGCTTGTTCCGTTTTTATGCATGAAACATAAAGAAACCCTAGTGGATGTCAAGTTACTTGATTGAGTCAAGACATGAGTCTATAAATGAAGCTGAATGAGAAAGTGAAAGTTAGAATCTTTTGGGAGATAAAGAAGGCTGTGCTTCTTTCTAGTGACCAACTTATCAATTGATATGAGAATAGTTGAAAGACCCTAGCTTGTTTGGTTTTATATATGAAAAATACATAACAGAATCCCTAGTGGATTACTTAATTGAGTGAGTAACCAAGGGATGGGGTGTATATATGGAACAAGCTATAGTGGATCATGTTTGATGGAGATTACATGGGTTGTGAGTTAGATATGAAAACGACAATGAAAAAAGCAAAAACAAAGGTGAATATGATCGGTATAAGTAATGGCTTTTGACATGAAGCAACAATTGATCAAAGGGAAACATTATGATTATTCCTTCCCATCACAAGCTCATTATAACATGGCACTAAGGACCAAGGGACCCTCCAACATTTCACACACACACACACATTATATATATATATATATATATATATATATATATATATATATATATAAATTACAAACATCACATCATTCATATTGGTGCACTAAACTAATATGCTTAATTTCACTAGCAAAGGCTTGATCTTGGGTAGGTATTTAATTTGCATATAATAGAGCATGCAATCTCTTTTTGGCATACTTTGTGCGAGATGGACAAAAGATTTTATACCCTTTTTTTAGATGTATTATATTCAGTAGTTTGAATATATGTTGTCATATCAAAATTTAAGTAAAAATCTGTTTATATAATGTTGCAAATTGTTAATTGTTTGCGTATAACAACATAGGTCGTATACATTTACTAGTTCCATTGTGACATGAGAGTAATGTAAATGAATTAAAGTTCTATCAAATCACATGTAAAGATTGTTATTAAAGAAAAACACAATTCCAAGTTAAAACGGATTTCACATTTAATTTTAGACAAATAAAAAATAGTATGTAAAGGAAGTATGACTTGATGTCATGTCTCTCTCAAACAGTGTTGTATCAAAATGGGCCACCAAATAAAGATTCTCTACATGCATTTTAATCTAGAGAGTGTCTTAAATTCCTCATATTTGATTTGTTTATAGCTTTATATACTAAAACCAAGTGCTCCAACCTTTTCTTTACAACTCATAATTACTCTTTTTTAAAATGATTTTAAATACCAATTGTTAAGTTTCAAAAACCATTTCTCTGATACAGTTTAATGAATGTTAAAGTACGTTTGTAAATTAAAAAATAAAAAAAAAACAAAATAAAAAAAAAATTTGTATACAACTGAATATTGTTTTTTTCCCTATCCACTCCTACCCATGTCCATACTCCATACCCAAACGTAAACCTAAGTCGAAAAAAAAACAGCAAACAATTTCTTTTTTTTCATTTCGATTATCTGGTTAACCAATTAACCGTTTTATAATCCTCATTTGAAATATATTAAAAACACATATATAATTCAATACATATCAATAGAAGGCAAACGGGCAACAAATTGCACCATTAGCCCTTTCTGAATGACAAAACTAATTCTTTTGAATACATCTATGGATCTAGGAGATATAACATTAGAATGCATGACCCGTTGGACTTTGTTGAGGAGCTTCACCGTCTTTGGTGCGAGAAAATCAAATGTGTCAAATGCAAAAGGCACAAACACATGTTGATTTTCTATACATGCATTCTCGTGTTTTGCCACTTTGCACGCAACGACTTTCAAAGCGGTATGCCCTGCTATGAAACCCCCGCTCCTCAAACCGACGAGAGGAGAGACCCTAGTAAGATCCACACAAGTGTGTTTCCCTCCTACCCATCTAAAGACCAAAATGTCAGCCGACCTGAGTATGGATCTTCGATCCCGCGGGTGCGTCAAAAAGTTCACTGACGCTTCTTTCTTCACGGAAATACCAGCATGCCAAGAAGCATCAAAGAGAACATCCTAAACCACATCATGTCGGTACTTGAAAGCATGGAGCTCTCTACAATGAACAACATGTTCCCCAAAAGTGCCCAAACATGCCTTACGGCAAACTGGCATATCTCGTCAATTGAGAATAGAGGAATCATGAGGCGGTAACGAATGATAGTTCGGTACTCCACATGAGACATATGTTGGCCAAAGCCATCAATATGGATAGTTAGCAGAAAATACTGAGCATGAGGTGCCCGACGACACTCAAAAAATGCTTTATGTCTAATAGGCATGTCGAAGTCGACTTCCATATCTTTGACGATTTTGCTAAAAAGGGCACGGGCCAATGCTTTTTGGGATTTAGGGGGAGGGTGTCCTTATTAGTGAAACGGCTACAGTCGAATCTCGGAATCATATCGCGAAGACAAGTCAAAGCACATAAGTAATCAGAGTCCATACCATATATGCCACTGCCACGTAAGATGTGGTCTTGTAATGTCCAAGATTGGGCCCTCGAGGCTACAAATGCATAGGAGAAAACCTCGTATGCTGAGTATAAACCCAAACCACCGAAACGAATAGGTAAGGAAGCCAAACGCCACTAGATGTCTCTAAAGAAGGGGCCTCCACATACCACCATATCCTCGATAGACCCGTGCAATCCTTTATCAAAGAACAAAGTTGCATCTTCTATATGCATCGGTTAGCATGTCCTTAAACCAAAGAAAAGTTTTGCAAAGCCCATACATGAATGAAGCAAATGGAGCTCACTCTGCAAGTCACATAGTTGTGGAAGAAGACCCATCAAGTCAACAACATTAACTGCTCTCTTCATGGCCAGCCCGCTAATAAACCTTGCGTCTCTGCTTACAGCCCCCCCCCCCCCCCCCCCAAGGAGCTTCACCCCCAAAGAAGGACTCCCTATATCCGTCGAGAATAAATCGGCACGAAGCTTCCTACCATCACAGGAGGACCAAAAAATCTTCGTTTTCTTGATGTTTAACTCAAGACCCAATCCTGGACCATTCGCCTGAATACTGTTCAACACGCTAGCCACCTCCTCTGAATCCCCAATGACAGTCCCATCATCTAGATACCAAGCATGGAGAATGAGCTTACAATTGTTTCTAATCTTGTGTACAAGGGAGTGCAAAATGAGGGCAAAAAAAAGAGGGCCCAAGGGGTCACCTTGTAGCACCCCAGTGGCAGACCGTATATGTTGGTCTCCTATATAAAGTCTCGATGCTTGCCCATATAAGAAATTCACCCACAAAGAAATAAAAGGGCACATCCTCTCAACCTCGTGGACCAAGGCTAATCTATCCACCAGGTTAAAGGTATTTGAGAAATCCACTGTAAGCATTGCAAGAGACCCATCAGTGTGGTGTTCACTCAACATCCTATTAGCACTGTGTAACACAGCCTCAGCACCCCCGGATACACCAACCCCAAACTGAAAATAATTAAGGTACTTGGCCATTTCTTTACCCACACCTTTCATGGCAACCTTGGAAACCAGACGCCTCCCATATAGTGCCTACTGCAATTGGACGGATCCTGTTGTCAGATTTAATCAGAGGCATGAGAGGAGCGGATACAAACTCTGCCAAAATGGATAGACATCTTCCCGCTAACCATAAATTAATTAACCACTGTAGTGATAGCACGTAGGAGATCTATAGCTATAGCAGACGCTTCTCCACAAAGGGCATCCAGGATGTGTTGAGCCCTCAAGCCATCTCTCCCGCATGAAGTTCCTTTAAGGAAAGATTTAATATAACCAAATACACAATCAGGGTATGCTACAAGGGGGTTCGGAAATTATGGGGCTCATCATGGATGGGGGTGGCCTGAAAGGGTGTTTGTCCTCCAAAGTTTTAATAGTATCACCATTGTCTAGCGCAACACCCAATGAGCATAACACTTTCATTGTTGCGGTAAAATGCTCATCCGCAACTTTACGGAGATACTGTCTGATGTTGGTGTTACTTGATGTAGACTCCTTCTGAAGGACGCCTCCACCCTGTCCCATTGATTGAATATTTTTTAAAATTAACAAACTCATAATGAATTTCCAAAATAAGAATACTTTTTTATATAATTTTTCCACAATTTCAAGATAATAAATTTAGAATTCAAGTTTAAACACACATCTTCAAAAAGTACTAAGAAATTAAATAATTGTCTCCTCTTTTACGTACTTCAGTAATCTTCTAAAACATTATGAGATATTCATCAACTTCCCCTTGATTTAACTGAAGAGGATGAATCACATGATTCTTGTGCTCTTGATCAAGTTTCGCTCTCTGAGATGACAATTAATCATTTATGGGATTTATGGTAAATATATAGTAGTTTTTATTATGTCCTTTATTTCTTATAATACTTGAACCATACAAGTTATCAATTCACCACGAAATAGAAAATAATATAATATTTATTTATTTACATAGCTTGAAAGCTTTTAATCATGCGGTTATCCAAAAAGTAGAAGGAGGTTTGTAAATGAAGATTAAGCCAAAGGTTTATAAATGAAGATTAAGCTCTTTGGATAAATTTGGAAAAACCAACTAATAACGGGTAGCGGGAAGTTGGTAGTTGATAGTGTTTTGTTAAAAGCTATGTAAGATAGCTTTTAGATTTGAAGTGTTTTGTTTAAATTAAACGCTAGAAGCTTGTAGTGTCAAACGATGTTTTTTGCTCAAAACGGAGCGTTTAGTTAAGCGCTAGAAGCTACAAGCTTCCAAACGCTCCGTACAAAATATGCCTCAAGTCTTTTCATGGTGACAATATGGGGATATAATTTGGGCTTGGTTAGCTTCGAGGATACATGGTTTGATCGAGGATTATTGGCTTGATTAACAAGATGCACAAAAATGTATCGTTCTTCATTCAAATTCGAGAAAACGAGTTGGAGATGGTGGGTTAATGATGTTTTGAAAAGATGTGTGGTATGAAATTCACCCTTAAAAACCCGTTTTCTAGGTTATTCTACTTAGAAAGAAATAAAGATTATTTTGTTAAAGAACGTTGGATAGAAAACATGTGGTTGTTGGATTAGTGGTGTGAAGTAAGAGGCAGTACCGAAAATATACAACTAGTGGGAATGTTACTTTTACCTCAAAATTTTCAACCTAAGGGTAATATTGAAAAATAGATGTGGGATTTTGGATAATTCATAAGCATTTATGACAAATATTACTAGAAAACGGGCTTCTTAACGAACTTGGATAGTTTACATACAACAACATATTAAAATATAATATATTAAGTATAATATGTTAAAAGTTAAAGACATGACTTTATAAGTAGAAGTAAATATATTATTTTAATATTGAAATTTAGTTTATTTATTATTACACTTTAAGTTTGATATTTATTTAACATTATTAACCAACTTATAATCATTATTAGAAAGACACTACAATTTATCACTTTTAACTATTTACAAAATATTTTTTGGGTGGTTTAAGTTAAACTAAAACTTATATTTAAGTTGAGCCTGTAATGTTATATTTAAATTTATAATTTAAGTAGTTTATACAAATTGTTTCAAAATTGTATATATTAAAACTAATAAATTAAGTATAATATGTTAAAAGTTAACAAAACATAACTTTATAAATAGAAATAAAGATATTATTTTATTATTGAAATTTAGTTTATATGATTACACTTTAGGTTTGATATTTATTTAACCTTATTAACCAATTTATAATTATTATTAGAAATAAATTGAAAAGTAATGAAAGTTTCAAATGAATGTGATGAAAAGAAAAATACATGACAGTTTCAAATGAATGTGGTGAAAGGAAAAATGTTTCCTTTATAATATAGTATGATGATGTTTTACGAGTTCTAAAAAATGGCTTTGGAAATCATTGGTGGATGCTATGTTGTTTTCATAATTCCAACTTGTTCCATACAGTTCATCAAGGCTTTTGTTCGGTTTTGGATGTTTTGAACATCCATAGAATACGAAACACACAAATCTTGTGCGTTCTTTATTTTTCTTTACATCTTATTAGACCAACCCTAACCCTAACACTACTCAACAGTTTGCTCCAATCGGGAAAATGACCGATCATCAAGGAGTAAGATTGCAATTAGAAGAGTCCCCACACAACCATTGTTGAACTCGAGCATAATGTACCATGTTCCCAAACCCAAAAACACCACCTTAGAGTCATGATGCATCTATGGTTTTTCAAGGCATGTGAAATTAAAGTGATGGTAATTGATTGGTTGGTCTCTAGCCATCTATTACAACCAAAAAGAATTATAAAGTACGACAACATTGTGTGGCTACAAATCTAACATAAAGTGAGTTTGGAACTTGTTAGTCTCATTGGCATGGGTCTCACCTTCTTTTCCTTTTGTAATTTTGGTGTTATTATTATTAGTTTTATGAGTAGTGCTCTTTGACATGAAAAGTTGGTTTTCTTACCCAACAAGTCTTCTTGTATATAAAAGATTGTGATAATCCCTTTAGCCCATGTCTACTTTTACTCATTAAATACTATCCAGATAAATATATTTTTTAATAAACATCGAATTCAATAGAATGCCAATGTTGATGTTGAGCAATATATGTAACATTTCTACAAAATACACTACATATTCTCTTGCAACATCATAGGTTTCATATGACAAACTTTCAACAACTCCTTATAAACGACTCTATAAACCTTCCTATACCGAAAGATATATAGAAATAGAACTAATACTTCCTCTTCCTTACTAAAAAGGTGGATGATCTTATGACATCATCATCCATGGTCAAAGTTGTCTCAAGAACCTCCAAAGATTCTGGTTTTGTGAAAAAGGTAAACAAGAGATAAATTCCATCTAAATAAGTGTTGGTTTCACCAGCTTTGTTTTTCTTCTTGATGCTATAAGCAAGAGGGATTACTCCTCTGTTGAATACCTCCACATACATGCCCCCTCCGGCAACAAGCAACTGTAAAAAAAAAAAAAAAAGGTATAAATTCATTTAATTAAATATATATATATATATATATATATATATATATATATATATATATATATAGACATTAAATTAAATTAAACCACTAGATGGATTTAATAATTCAAGATTTGTTCTTCCCACTTCCCCTTTACATGGCATACATCAGAAAGCACTAAACTTTTTAATTGGGTTTATATATATTTAAAGTTGTTTTGTTATTTAAGAAGATGTAAAGTGTAGCAAGTCAATTGAATCATCGTCCTCATATTGTGTTCTTGACTCAGAAGTGTGTAAACCCAACCAACCAACCAACAGATTTGTGTAAAGGAATCCATGTCATATGCATACAGAACATGATTTTTAAAATAAAATTTTATAAAAATTATATATTAAAAAAAAGGGAGAGAGAGAAGTGAAAATGGTAAGCCTAAACAGACAACAAAAAGCAAGGACCTTTTATGATATCCAATTAGCAGAGATTTGAGAAGGCAACTGTAAATGTTTGAATTGAATTCTGCCACTGCTGATGTCAGCAAAGACAGATATAAGTGACCTAAAATTTAGTTTACATTATATCAAGTAATCTGGAATCATGATTAACATATTTCTTTGTTTTAACATTGTGTAAAATAATGAGACCCACAAAATGAAAATGCTAAACAAATGAGTTTCTATGTTCTCAAGGGTGTGTTGGGAGTTTTTTTTTGTTGTTGTTTTCACCACTTGAAGTGTTTTTTTTTCTTTTGTATTTTTAGAATTATATCAATTGTTTAGAAGTGAAGAGCCAAGTAGTTGAGTTTGACATGTTAATCACCCTAATTAAAACCACACTAGTAACTAGTAAATGATATAGTTCATCACATCAGTTGTTCGGTTGTTACTTATTGATTTTGAGACAAAACTCTACGTCTCAATTTCCTTCACATTCTTATCAAAATAAAGTAAAAAGCTTTAAAAAAAGTAAAGCTCTGAAAATGAAACATTTCAAAAATCAAAATAGTAGTCAAGTAAGTCAAGTAAGACTTTAAAATGAATTGAGTGATTCTTGCACCAAACTAAATTTTTTTGTTAGAAATACCGGGGGGGGGGGGGGGGGGGGGGGGGGGGGGGGTGAAGGTGTGTTTGTGATAATCAATAACCAGGTAATTTGGATCATGTAGATTTGCTTTCTTCAAAACTATAAACTATGAGAGTGATCCTAAAACCATAGACTGAGAAGAGAGGAATGACAAGGAACATGAACCTTGATTGGGGGTTTTGGGCCTGAAGGGAGAAGATCAAATAAACAAGGCCAAAGCCCATAAAGATCATGCTAAGAAGCCCAACTAATTGCAGGATGAATCTTGAAGGGAAATATGATTCAAGGCCCAATTAGCCCTAACGAGACAAAAGACTTGAGGGAGCAATAAACCCTATCTAGACTCTTTACTCTAACTGATATTTTGATCGGGTTCTAATCACCTCCAATTGTGATACATTCCTATAATGCAATTGCTTCTCTATCTACGTCTATGAAAACATAAAATTTATCATATTGGAACTGTATTCCTAAAACGGATGGAGTCAAATCAGATAAATTATAGTAACAATAGTCCCATTGGGAATACTTTCAGATAAAAAAATTGGTTATCAGAACTGAAGGAAGTGAGGTATGAGAAACACACAAAAATCTACTTACAATTGAGTGCTGGAATCCATCGATGGAATAAATGTATATAAAACCGTTATGAAATTGCAAAATCAAGTAATAATACCTCTTCATATTTCTGGGTAAGAGAGAGTCGCTCATCTTCGGACATGTCGGGCCTCAAAACAGCCATTGTTTCATACTGTCTCAACCCCGGTGGGCATTGGGGCTCTTCTTTTTCTTCAATTGCAGTGGCAACCGACCCGGATGAATTGTTGAGGTCATCTTCGCCTCCCAATCCTCCTTCAAAGAATGTGCCAGAGAAATCAAGGGTTTGAGCTTTGATTGAGAAACCCTGGCTTCCAATTTGATGTTGGCAGTGAAGTATTGGCGTAGGTTTGTTCTTGGGGAAAGGGGCTAGGGTTTGTAGTAAAGGAGATGAGGTGAGTATGTAAGAAGAGGCCATTGTCGTTTGTTAAGGTGTAGAGATGCGATTGATGATGCGCGAAGTGTTGTATTGAGGACCGAAAGAGATGATAGGAGTGGATAAGGGCCGTTGGCCGGTGGCGGTGAGTTTATTTTTATTTTTATATCTAAACCTAATTTTATTTTAGGTAATGAATTTTTTTTTTTATGTATATTGATGGTATATTTTGATTTTCGTTCGTTATAATCGAATTATTTTCCTTTTTTTAATGCCATAATTGCATACTTTAAAGGGAAATTAAGTAAACTAATCCATATAAATAAAGTATTAAAAAAATAACCAATATCAAAGGGCTTCTAGTCTAGTGGTATCAGGTTGTGTCCTTCCTTCTTGAAATCGAGAGTTCAAGTCTTGTCATTGACATATAGATGGATTTAGGTCAAGTCTTGTCGTTGACATATAGATGGATTTAGGTGTTAGTTTAAAAGTAGATTATTTATATTATATTTATATGTTAAAAAAAATAAAATAAAATAACCAATATTTATAAATTTGGTAAAATAACTATTTTCTTCAGAATGTGATATTTCAAAGTATTTATAACCATTCGTTAGGTTTCGAATCTGAAATTTGACACATGTACGTCCCGAACTGAAAACCGTACTCCGGAATATAGGTGGATTTAGGTGTTAGTTTAGGAGTAGATTATTTATATTATATTTGCCTGTTAAATAAAATAACCAATATTTATAAATTTTGTAAAATAAATATTTTCTTTGGAAGGTGATATTTCAAAGTGTTTATAACCATTCCAGAGTTGATGATGGTCGTTAGGTTCCGAATCTGAAATTTGACACCCGTACTATAACGACCCAATTTTCACGTCCAAAAATTTCGTTTTAAAAAAACAATACTTAGAAAACATTACTAATTAAAACATTGTTCAATTAAACCATTTCACATCGAAAACCCAAATTTGAAATCCACAACATGTAAACAACCAAACTATCAGAGTATCAATCCCACGGTAAACTCATAAATGTGGAATCAAGGAGTGTGTGTGTGATGAGCCGCTACCGCGCCTGCTCCTTCCCCTTGGCTGAAGAGGTACCTGAAACAGCAACTGAAAACGTAAGCACAAAGCTTAGTGAGTTCCCCCATCGTACCACATACCATACAACACATATCATACATACTGCCAGGCTATTCTGGGGTGCCTGACTACCCGGTACGGCCATTCTGGGGTGTCGACTACCCGTGCGGCCATTCTGGGGTGTCGTCCTACCCGTGTCAAGCCATTCTAGGGTGCTGACTACCCGTGTCAAGCTATTCTAGGGTGCTGACTACCCGCCGGTCCTGACAACCGATCCTCGGGGACTATTTCATTCCTACTGCTACTACTATCACATATCATAACATAACATATTATCAGACATATTTGGGGTGTCTGAACTACCCTTCAGTCCAAACAACCGAACTCGGGGACTGCTCCCCTCCTACTACCTCTAACTCATATAACAGATCATGCTAGCATATAAACATAACATCACATACTGTCAGACGTATCTGGGGTGTTTGACTACCCTCCGGTCCTAACAACCGAACTCTACTACTATCACATATAACATATCATGCTAGCATATAACATATCAGGTAGTAGCAAACCTAGATGATATCACAGAGACAATCATCTATCATACGTCTCCTACTGGTGGGCCGGCATTGTGGCCTTAGACCCACCGCTACTGGAAGGTAACTCACCTCAAAGTAGCTGCTGATCTGATCGGGAACTGACTGTCTACTGCTGCTGTTGTTGCTCCGGAAATCCTCTGGCTGTAATTCCCATAACATACTCAATCAAACACTGCTAACTGTCCTTTGGGTAAAATGACCATTTTACCCCTGATCATGCCCTAAGTCAAAGTCAGAGTCAACTTTCAGTTGACCCGACTCGCCGAGTTGGCTCTCCAACTCGCCGAGTCCCTACCCAAACGATTGTCCTGAATCTCGTTTCTACTCGTCGAGTTAGGCGATGACTCGACGAGTTCTCCTTCTAAACTGATATTCAAGTCCTTCATCCTACTCGCCGAGTTGTATGAACAACTCGTCGAGTTCATCTTCATCCGATGAACACTTATGCTAAGACTCGCCGAGTTGTATGAACAACTCGCCGAGTCTGTTCTTGATCTAAGAAGATTGACTTGAACTCGCCGAGTCAGGGCACTGACTCGCCGAGTTCCTCCATGGATGAGTTCGGCTTCCAACTCACTGAGTCACACCCCGTGACTCACTGCTCACACTCGACACTACGAAAAAGGGGACAACTCGAAGACTCGCGAGCAGACTCGCCCAGTCAGATGAACGACTCGCCGAGTCGTTGCCATGCAATCACCAAATACGCGGTTTTGCTCGATTCCAGTCCATGCCATTCACAGATCTGGGTTCCTAGAGCATGAATCACACGTAAATTTTCCAACTTTACGTGTAGATATTCACCAATAAGGGTTTTAGGGTTCAAAATGCACCCAAAAGGGTAGATCTAGGGTCTTCATGCAATGTGGGTCCATAAAGACAACAGATCTGAGCTCCTGGAGCTCGACCATGCCTAGATCTAAAGGCCAATCAACTTATTACGGATTATATTGCACATACAAGCTTGGGGAAGGGCTCAAGAAAGACTTAATGTAGTAATAAGCATATAAACAGAGGGAAAATGGGTTATACCTCAAAGGAACCACTGAGAGAACACTAAGATGCTTGGTTTCCTTCCCTTCCTCTTGATCTACACCGCTTCCTTCTCAAAACCTTCAAGATCACACAAAATGCTTCAAACTCTCTAGGAAATAAGCTTTGAATGAGGGTTGGGGGGGCTCTGAGGGTGAATGGGGGCTGGCTTGGGGCGGACATGAGGCTTAAATAGGGTGCAAACCCCTGAAACTTAGGGTTTCATCCAACAGCGGTGACTCGCCGAGTCCAGAATATGGACTCGCCGAGTCACCAACTTAAACGTGTCCCGGGTCCCGTCTCTACTCGGTGAGTCGGACCTATGACTCGCCAAGTCCAAGGCTAAAAAAATGGAAAATACTCACATAAGATTTACGTACCAGGAACCAGGTGCTACACATACGTCCCGAGCTGAAAATCGTACTCCGGAATATACAATCATTCTGGAGTGGTAAAATTGGGTTATTTGAAGGTTCTTTGGTTTTGTATCGTGTTTATTTGATTTCAGATAAGGACTGTCATTCCGTAGTGGTAAAAAATGAGTTCGTATAAGGAATTTTATCGAGTGTCGGTTTCTAGTAGAAGGCAATGGCAGAATCGAGGGATCTATGTAGTATATTGTTTCAAACTACACATGTTTTGGTGTAATATAAGCAATGATATCAACTTCGTTTGGTTAATCATGTTGGTTGCTTCCAAGTTCAGGTTACACACTAATCAAATACGTTTATCTTTTCAATGTCCTTGATCAAATATAGTTTTGCAGATTCTTGATGAGAATGATGTCAGATATTTTCTTAGTTTTATTAGTAGTACGTCTCCTAACACACTACAATTGTTGTTGTTAATAATAATGTTATGGAAAGTGGTATTCGGCGGTTTCCTAGAGCCTTTAGATGGCGATTTCCCGGGTCTTTCGGTGCTAGAAGTAACCAAAATTGTAAATGTCCTTGATCAAATATAGTTTTGTAGATTCTTGATGAGAATGATGTCAGATATTTTCTTAGTTTTATTAGTAGTATGTCTCCTAACACACTACAATTGTTGTTGTTAATAATAATGTTATGGAAAGTGGTATTCGGCGGTTTCCTGGAGCCTTTAGATGGCGATTTCCCAGGTCTTTTTCGCGATAGAAATAACTAAATTTGTAATTTATTACATATGACATTCAATCATGTTCCTTCTTACGATGGGCCTGTAGATGGGGATGATTTTAGGTATAAAGGTAAGATTATTGATGATGCTTCTCCCAAATATGATGTTATGAATCTACAAATGATAAAGACAAAACTAATGTTGTTAGTTGATGATGGTAATATAATTCCACGTAGAGAGTCAGTTGAACAATTTCAAAGTTTCACTGAATTTGATGGGGATGATACTGAACCTAAAGAAGAGGAAACTGAGTCCTTAAAACATCGAAAAACCCAAGAGGAAAAGTTTCCTTATTATTTATTCTAACTCTAAAGAAACACAAACAACTCATTAGGGGATGCATGAACCTTAACCATTGCTTGAATTAGCTCAACAAAAAACGTAAAAGTGACATGGCCCACAATTATACTTCTTATGTGATGCTTTATCAACTATTCAAAAGCAAAGAAGAACTTAAGCTTAATTTAGGATTCAAATATGTTACCGAATATTTCAAATTAGAGTGAGAAATTCTACAAACAACAAGTTTACAATTGTTTCCATTGCGAAAAATTGTAAACGGCGATTACGGGTTACAACCAATACAGACAATGATTCATTTCAAGTGGTTAAACTATCGAACAACTGCACTTTCTCAAACACACAACTCCTTCCCCGTAATCACAAAGCCAACAAAAAAGTGTCGGGTCATTTCTTAAAGGGTATATTAACTGATGGTATAGATATTATGTTACGGGGAAACATATCCAACAAATGTTAAATGTGTTGGATTAAGGTGTCTAAGGTCCTAACTAAATTGGTATAATGTTGATGAAAAAGAGTAAAGTCATTTTTGGGTTGCCCTCATAACCAGGAAATGGATTGGATTGATCAAAAGGATAGAGATAAATAATTTATTAATATATTAACTATAAATTCTGTCGTTCTAATATATATATATATATATATATATATATATATATATATATAAACTATAAATAGTAATAATTAATTAAGAGTTAATTAAAATTAATTTAGAATTAATTTTGGGTTAATTAAAATTAGAGTAAATTACACGAATGGTCCCTATGGTTTAGGGTAATTTGCGCGTTTGGTCCCTAACTTCATTTTTTAACTCGGAATGTCCCTACTGTTTGTTTCTGTTACGCACTTGGTCCCTGTCTTAACTAAAAGAATATTTTGCCCTTGATTTTTTAATTTATTTGAATAAACACACCCCCAATCCCACCTCCCTCATCTCACATTACCCACCCCACCATTTTTCCATATTTAAATAAGACAAAATTTCACAATTGGTCCTTGTGGTTTACAGAATATCGCACTTTGAGGACTTCCTAGCAAAAAGGCACGTCACTGGTCCTTATGGTTTTAGTTCATTGCGCGATTGGTCCTTGATCCTAACCCCGTCACTTTTTTACCGTTAGTATAGGGGTATTTTTGTCTTTTCATTTATCAAAACTAGCACCACAAAATCCTGCCATGCACTAAATAAACAAACATGTAAGAATTCAGGAATTCTAAATTCTCCATTAAAATTTGAAAATTTAATGAAGCTACCTTATTTTTCCTGAATTCAGATGTTGATTTTGTGGATTCATATTCATGGTTTGTTTTTTAACATAACTTGGCATATGAAGCAAAGTTACTGATAAATTTGAAACTTCACCACCACAAATATCACAGTTTTTGTTCCACACTAAACCATTTAACTTCACATTCTTCATGAACAAGTGCATTCCATCTTCAACTGATTACCTTCATCGCATGAATCAAAGCAGATTCTGCAAATCGCTTCTTCCTCATCAATCTCTTCATCGTTCTTCACTTCAACATAATGGATTTGATCTTTATTTGAAACAAAATCGTTTCAATAAAATTGGAATATAAAAATCAAATTGCAAACTAGCCCAATAAACATAACGGGCTTCAGTTAAGTTTTGAATCTATATTTTTCATGAATATGATCGATCTTACCCGTGATTTCTGTTGTTCGCTATATGTTCTTGCGGAAACGGGAGTGGTGGCTGAAGGGATTACGAACGATGATTCTTCCCGTTTCCTCCCCAAAGATCCGACAACACCCTAAAAATCGGAGCCCAACAATCACAGGAGAATAAAGAGATTACAAATGATGATTCTTTGGAACATACAAATCAGAACCTACAAATCGAACATAACTTTCTTAACCTTCTTCATCTCCCTCTCTCTCTCTCTCTATCTCTCTTAGATCGATCAGTACTTTCATCTCCTTTAACAGCTTCAAGAACGCTAACCCTAGTCCTATCACACAAGTCGTCGTAGTTGGGTGAAGAAATCATCATCAGCAACAACACATACCCTTATTGCTGATCATAAATCAACGACATCAGAAGTTGAAACGAAGGTTGAATTAGCTGATGTTCCAAAAGTCAAGATCGATGTGTTGGGAGATAGCTTTGGTGATGAAGGATTACAGTGACTGCTAAATGAAAAGACTAAAATACCCCTGCACTAACGGTACAAAAGTGACGGGGTTAGGGTCAAGAACCAATCGCGTAATGAACTGAAACCATAAGGACCATTGGCGTGACTTTTTGCTAGGAAGTCCTCAAAGTGCGATATTCTGTAAACCACAGGGACCAATTGTGAAATTTTGTCTTTAAATAATAGTCTTTTTAGGTAAGACAGGGACCAAGCGCGTAACAAAAACAAACAGTAGGGACCAAACGCGTAACAAAAACAAATAGTGGGGACCTTCCGAGTTAAAAAAATAAGTTAGGACCAAGCACGCAAATTACCCCAAACCATAGGGACCATTCGTGTAATTCACTCTTAAAATTAATCAAAGGTGCAAGAGCTAAGCTACAATTGTTCAATAGTTGAACAAAAGAGATGATCTAGTATCCTTCTAAGACTTTGACATTTTTGGAGGCTCTTGATAGAGCTACTAGAGCCTCCAACTGATAAAAGAAAACTAGATAAATATTGACTTAAAATATTATTATTTTAAGTTCAAATCTAGGGTTTATGGGATTATCAGGCAACTATATAAATGGATGTACCCTTGGTATTTTCGGCCTAACCTAACCACATAGAGAATTCTGGAATTATCTATCATCTCCACTCTTTCCTTCAATCCTAGGTTTTTTTGAGTTTTAGGTGTGACACGTTAGAGGAAGCCATACTTTTGGAGCTAGTTTGTCAAAGAGACTACAAGGCTTTGGGTTAGCTTGTTTCGAATCAAGCAAGATGTATGTGGTTCTATTCATGAATTTGATTTCATAGGGTTTATAGATTTTGTTTCATAAGTATGTTGTAATAAATTAAGAAAATACATATATCCATCTTAGGTTGTGTGTACCCTTAAGTGATAAGTGAAATTTCGCATGTACAAATTGATTGTAACCTAAAACCCCTAATAAAATGATCGTCTTAGTGTACATATTTCATACTGGCAAGCATGGAGTGCAAAAATGCATGCTTTAAATCTGTTGAGAGGGTCCCCTGAAAAAAGCTTTAAAGATTTCATTTATATTGTTACAATTTAGAAAGGAAGAATCCAGGGACTGTTACACATATAAAGACAGGTCACGACAACTTTTTAATGGCAACCGGTTGCGCGGTAATATTTCTTATATAATGAGTACTTACAATTCTTTTTATACGTGTATTCGGTTTTATTACTAATCTATTAATTTATTTGTGTATTTTTTAGCGTTTCACACATGTTTGTGTCCTATTATTATCATTGACAGAGCATATATTAAAAGGAAATACTTACGCACGATGTTCCTAGCATAGGCATGGACCGTAATAACCAAATCCTCCCAATAGTATTTGGTTTTGGAAAAACAAAAAGTAGGGATTCATGGATATGGTTTTTATCAAGACTAGAGAATGTATTGAGGACATAGACTCTTTGGCTATCATATCTGATAGAGCCAATTCCAATCAAATGACCATTTAAGTTGTGTTTCTGAATGCATATCACGGACTTTACTATTGTAATCTATACTAATAAAAGAGTAGCTCTTTTGCCATGTGTCACCATATTAGACATTTTAATTAATGTGTTGCCACTTGTCAATCTATTAGTTTTCCATTTTAAATTTATTAAACCTCCTCATTAATGTGATTCTATTTTAAATTTTAAATTATTGTTTTCATTAATTCACAAATAAAAAATATCTAATATATATTAAAAATTAATTTTATATATTTATTTGAATCAATGATTATAATTTCACATAACTAATAAAAAATATCTCTTAAATTAATATTTTATTCAAAATAACTTATTAATAATTTTGAGTTTTTACTATAAAAGTTTGATTAATATAATAATCGTGGTTCCCACGGGTTATAAACTAGTTTATTGATAAATATGAGAACAAAGATTGGAAAACAAGACACAACCGAACTTTGTTTTGGGTGGCTGCAAAAGCTTGTTGAGAGTCTGATTTTAAAGAAAGCTTGGCTAGGCTACATCGTGTCTTATCTGATAATTGTCGTACATAGATATATGTAACATCCCCCTCTGGCACGTATCACAATATTGTCCGCTTTGGGCCACTCGGCATGAGGACTTCCCAGGGGGTCACCCATCCTGGTACTACTCCCGCCCGAGCACGCTTAACTGCAGAGTTCTTATGGGATCTGCTGCCCTCACAGCTTTAAAACGCGTTGTGATAGTGAAGGTATCCACACCCCTTATAAGGAATGCTTAGTTCTCCTTCCCAGTCAATGTGAGATCAGATCTAACCCACTTTAAACTGTGGCATCCCCAATTTCACGGCCAGAAAAGACCGATTTGTTTATGCTTTGTTTTATAAATTAGAGTGATCGTTTAAAGAAAACGGTTGCGGAATTTATTCCCAAAACAAAATATGATAAGAGTTTATCAAAGCATTTCTTTAAAGAAATGTATTTTCATTATATAACAAAATCTCGGGATGTCATGTTCAATACAGACCAAAAGCATAAACAGAACAAAATAGACCTTACAACAGTTATTTATAACTACTGATCTATATTCCAAAATCTCTCGTCAAGTCCACCAACTTATACTCTTGTGTCATTACCTGTAATGCAAAGAAAACTGAGTGAGTCAGGCTTGGGAGCCTGGTGAGCATATAGGGTTTTCAACCCACAATAAATAATTAATTTAATTTCATCAACCAATAATAACCCAATTATCCATTCCCGTTATTCTCACTTTACATCCCTAAGACAACTAACACAAGGGACCTAGTCTAAGAATATTTCATCGGGGCGACAACACATGCTTTGGGGGTTCCTAAGAAATATAAGTCAAATAAGGCAACCGTGAGGGGGATGGAATACAATGAATGAACACCCAAGTTCATTAACACCTACAGGTTATGAGCCTACTGGTGTTCCACGGGACTGTCTAGAAAGAGTACGTGGTCGTCATCTAAATTCCGCTAGATGATTGGATCACAATGACATCGAGGCCTCTCAACATTTTTATTTCATCACACATCACTATCTACCCATGTTCTACCCACATTGAAGACAAAATATATTTGTTTATATACAACATAAAACCTGTATAACAAATTCTTTCGACACTCATAACACATGAGAAATAGTATATATTCACATAGCACGTATTTTATAGAGTATAATCTATATATGTGTGTTAACAGAAAGCAACCACACACACTTAACCATTCCAAATAACGAGATAATATACATATAACACATAGCACGTATTTTATAGAGATACTTTATATCTATGTGTTAGAAGAAAGTAACTACACACTCACACCAAACATATACTTAATACATTCAAACAATACTTGTATTAAAATCGTGTTTATGAAAGGGACTATACACTCACTTGATCAGAAGATGATCAGACAGCACTACGGCTTGTAGAAGTAGTATTCTTCGGTAGATCTGGAAGATCTTCACAAAAACCGGACTCCTCGCGGGCAGAGCTTCGGCTCGGAAACTTTTTTCTTCTTGGGATCTTCGGGCTTCGGGATATTTCTTGCATGCAAATCGAGGTAAAACGGGAGAGAGAGAGAGAGAGGAGAGAAAATAGCAACCCTAAACGGCGCCCTTCAAATCTATTTATAGGGCAAAATCTGCCTTTGCCACGTCGTGGCACCTTTTTCCACGTCGTGGGTTTGATCGTCACTGCATGCGTCATCGCAAGTTGCGTCTGGGGGACTCCCAGAGGTGTCAGAAGACCTGCCACATCGTGGCACTGCTTGCCACGTCGTGGTCTCTGACACAGCTTTGGGGTTCGCGCCCCGAACTTCAGAAATTCATAACTTTTGCATACGAACTCCGTTTTCGACGTTCTTTATATCGACGCGAAGGTGAGATTATGCTCTACAACTCTCATTTAGAATTAGTTGGCTAATTTTGAATTCATTTTTAATATATTATAAATATATTACTTATATATTATTTTTAGTAGGCCGAGACAGGAAAACTCCGTTCGAAATTCATAACTCCTTCATCTGAACTCCGTTTTTGTCTGTCTTTTTATCGTTGGAATACTATTGATGAGATCTTCAATTCTCATTTAGAAAGTTTTGGCGAAATATCACTCGACCTCAATCTCGAGTTTCGGGCTGCATACTGCTAATGCTGAAACTTCGAAAAATCATAACTTCCTTATCCGAAGTCAGATTTAGACGTTCTTTTTATGCACGCTCTTGGTTTTACGTATTCTACGACTTTTATTTAGATCGCTAAGGCCAAATATCGCTCTAATGTAAATTTACTATTTACATCGCGCTGTGTCGTGTCGGTTCTTTCGCGAAACTTTGACAGGTCATAACTTCTTCGTAGGCCGAGACAGGAAAACTCCGTTCGAAATTCATAACTCCTTCATCTGAACTCCGTTTTTGTCTGTCTTTTTATCGTTGGAATACTATTGATGAGATCTTCAATTCTCATTTAGAAAGTTTTGGCTAAATATCACTCGACCTCAATCTCGAGTTTCGGGCTGCATACTGCTAATGCTGAAACTTCGAAAAATCATAACTTCCTTATCCGAAGTCAGATTTAGACGTTCTTTTTATGCACGCTCTCGGTTTTACGTATTCTACGACTTTTATTTAGATCGCTAAGGCCAAATATCGCTCTAATGTAAATTTACTATTTACATCGCGCTGTGTCGTGTCGGTTCTTTTGCGAAACTTTGACAGGTCATAACTTCTTCGTTATAACTCGGATTTCGGCGTTCTTTATATGTACGAAATCCTTGTAACATATAATACAACTTAGCTAAGATTAATCCTTCTAAATAATCTTCCATCAAAAAGTCATTTTTTGATGCTTATCGTCTCTAAATTGACTAGCCCGGATCTACAGGCGTTACAATATACATCACTGGTAATCAAAAATAAGAAAAGCTGTGTTTCAATGTGGTTCATTATAATTTATTGATATCAAAAATTTTTGAGTCCATCAATGCATTATCAAAAGATGCATGAAAACTACCAATAAAATTGTAGACTGGCTTCTTTAGAGCAAAAATGCAACAACGGTGGTGTCAACGACGTAATGTTGGAGGTCCCTTATATAAACTATAGTACTTTCAAATTACTAGACCATAACTTATTGTTCATGACAATATGTTTGTATTTTTTATAACTTAAAGTGAAAAACAAGTTACTGAGTATGTTGAGAAGGTTATCGAAAGGAGGATCAACAAATCCTTCGATTTCGGGGCATACCAGATTGATAAAAACATATATGAAGTGACTGACCAAATAAAAAATGGTATAGACAATTTGGAATATCGTTTTTGTACATGTGGGAAATAACAATTATCTAGTATACCTTTTCATGCTATGGCGGTATTCAAGGAATTGAGATATCAACACTGCAATATGTGGGTGTCATCTTACTTCACAATGGAAACATACTGAGCAACATATAGAGAGGTTGTGTTTCATGTTCCAAATCCATCTGAATACGAACAACCAGATGAATTCATGGTTGTATTAGCACCATTGATGGACAAACAAAAAGGAAGACGTCCACAAAACCATAAATGTATCCCATCCCAAGGTGAATGTCTGATTAAAAAAAATACAGTCGTTGCAAAAAGGATCGGGTACACAAGAAGAAATTGTGATGCTCAATTCCCCGCATATTCAACAAAAAAATAAATTTTCAAGTAGGAATGAGTCGAGTGTCAAAAGTAAGGGTAAGTCTAAGAGTAGATCTAATTTCAAAACTAGTAAAAAATGAATTTTCAAGTAGATCTGAATTCATGTAGTCATGTTTGTACCAAATTAGAAAATTCTAAAAAAATCTTAAAAAAATGTTTTTCAGTCAGATAAACTATGTTTTTTCTACATCGTCATAAGGAAATTGTTTAAACATACACAAACACCACAATTTAAATGTCAGGTAAATCCCCAATCTCTATCCATAGCCAACTCTCAGACCACCACAAGGCAATATCTCGTTGGGGGAAGCTGCATAAGACAATAAATAAAGGTTAATGATATCTTATTCTCTCATATAAAGTTATAGATTATAAGGAAAAGTAAAATGCATACATTTTCTAACATCAATAATACATACACAATCATCAGCCTATAAATGCCTCATCCTAGGGTATGCAACTGGCCAAAGGAGCACACCCGGTGTATGCATACTAGCTATCCTACAGTTGGGAAATGTCTCCATGATCCAAATCTACAAAAATTAAGATGTAAAACAACTAAATAATATAATAATGTTGTGATACTTTTTGCATAAAAAGTATTATGAAACATAATGGACATACCTTAAATGCATAGACAAATCCATGCACAATATATGTAGGCCTATTGACGAGTCTTGGATGGTTGGGGTTCAAATGCTCCTTAATCTTATCAAAGACAACAGACAATTATCTATAAGTCAAATCCCATATTGCTCTTCCCCATGGGGTGTAACATCCCGACAATGAGGTATTTCCAAAATTAACTCTTAAGTATGAAGGTTTATGATTTTTAGCCCTTGGAAT
Organism: Lactuca serriola; assembly: GCF_051521515.1. Classification (NCBI taxonomy): domain Eukaryota; kingdom Viridiplantae; phylum Streptophyta; class Magnoliopsida; order Asterales; family Asteraceae; genus Lactuca; species Lactuca serriola. The sequence continues at coordinate 15,206,133 of NC_136413.1, forward strand.
GAGTTTTGTTTGAAAATTGGTCCCACAGTGGCATTTTCGTAAATGCAGGTAAGGCTTAGTACGTTGGGCGTACATGCGCGTACATTAGTACGTTGGGCGTACACTGCGTACTGTAACATCCTGTTTCCTGCCATTTCTGAGCCATGGACCGAAAGTTAATTGTGTAAGGTTTTGGGCCTTAAGGAGGCAAAATTTAGTCCTTGTGGAAGGAGATAATGTTGGTTAAGAGATTTAACCCTTGAATTGTTTGGGTCGAAGGGTAGAAAGGGAAAAGGCATAGGCCATGTTCTAGCATGAAATATGGATTTTTGTTCGAGAAGTTTTTAGTCCAAGATATTTAGATAATATTGTAGAGCTCTTCAATACCTTTATGTGGATATAAAGAATGTAGAACATGAAGTTGATACAAAGAAGTTACGACCGTTTGAAGTTAGGAAGATTTTTGGGTCAGCCGCGTACGTTAGGCATAAATTGAGTACAATGGGCGTACTGAGTATGCCTGAGTACACTGGGCATATATTGAGTACGTTGGGTGTACTGGGTATGCTTGAGTACGTTGGGCGTAAATTGAGTACGTTGGGCGTACGCGATTAGTGCCTAAACCTTATTTTCATGGTTAGAACCTTATTTAAGCTCCTTAACTTCCCCAAACCCATTCCATTCTTAGCCTCCATCTCTCCAACACCCTCTCAAGAAACCCTAACCCTAGATCGAGCCTTGTGAGCAAAAATAATGTGTTTTTAAGTGCTTTGGAGTGTTCTTGGTGCACCTTGGAGAAGAAGGAACTCATTGAAGAAGTGGCGGTTGCATTGGAGCTTGTAGATCCGAACTTTTTATGCCTTGTTCTTTCTCCTAGAGGTATAAAGTTTGAATCTTGATGATGAAATTGTTAGATCTAGCTAGTTTTGCGTGTTATGAGCTTTTAGTCACTTTAAGTGCGTAAAGTTTAGATCTTGAAGGTTTATGACCTTGTTATGGATAAATTTGGAAACTTTATCCATCTAAACATCATTTTGATTCAGAACTGAAGGTTAGAGACTTGTACTTAATGGATTAAGTTGAAAAGATGCACTTTTGGGTCCCTTGAGACTTAAATACTAGATCTTGTTTGTTGGGACCATTCTAATGGATAAAATTGGAAACTTTATCCATTATGGAACTATTATGAACCATAAAAATGTGATCTTGGCCATTCCATCCCTTCCATATAAGAGTTGTGATGTCTTATTGGGTTAAGAACTTAGGGTTTTGGTCATTAAACACTTTATAGCCATGCAAAGTCATAAAGTTGGAAACTTTATGACTTAGGATACCATTTTGGGCTTGGATTTGAGTTTTGGATGTAAGAGCTTAACGAAATAAGCTCTTAATGGAGTTTTGGGAATCGGTTGGGTACGTTGGGCGTACTTGGTGGTACGATGCGCATACGCGGTCAGCGCCCCGCTTTTGGGTCAACATCAGAGTACGTTAGGTGTACTTTGTTGGTACGTTGGGCGTACTCTCTTGGTATGCAGGGCGTACTCTATTGGGAACAAATATTGACTTTTGGGACCTTGACCGTTTACTTTGACTTTGACCAGGGTTGACCCATTTTGACTTAAGGGTATTTTGGGTATTTTGAGCTATAGTTAAGCCTTGATCTCTATCTGCTAAATAGGTAACCTGTAGAGTTGGTATTCGAAGCAGTGTATTATTCAGCTATTGGTCAGACCATGAGGTGAGTTTTTCCTCACTGTACTTTCGAGTTGAAGGCACCAAGGCTGACCCATTTGATTGATATCCCACTTTACCATATGTTGTTATGTTGTAGTGATCTGTTAGATCTGTATCCTAGTTTATAGGATATTGTTATGCGGTATTGATCTATAGATCTTCCTGTTTGTCTATTGGTTGATTATATGTTTATCTGTTATGTATATGTCGACATATTTTGAGTTGTGGTTGAGGCTTTACTACTTTATGCGTGAGCCAAAAAACTGGGGGCATTCCAACCCGATGGTTGATTGGGCCCGAGGGTATTCCATCCCGAGGATGATTGGACCCATTATATATTGGCATTCCAGTCCAATGTTTGAGGGTATTCCATCCTGAGGATGACTGGACCCATTGTATATTGGCATTCCAACCTGGGGTATTCCATCCCGAGGATGACTGGACCCGGAGATTAACTGGGCCTGGGGTATTCTAACCCAATGGTTGATTGGACCTAACATGTTTGTTTGTATATGTTATCTGTTTGTATGGTGGTACTTTGGGGGAAAATCACTAAGCTTTGTGCTTATAGTTTTAGTTTATGGTTTTAGGTACTTTAAAGGATCGTGGGAAAGCAAAGGTGTGATCGTCTACAACTTCCTGTTTTTATGGCTTTGGGTCTTAAGAAAACTCTGATTTTGAAATAATGTTTTGGAAACAATGACTCTTTTATAAACAATGATGTTAAATGGTTGATTTTGAAAATTTTAAATTCCTTAATATTTTCGGAATGTTACAAGTACTTTGGGAGTACGTGAAGGATCCTCAAACGTTGGGCGTATGTCGGGCATGTACTACTGGAAGCACAGGACCCGTACACATAGTAGGGAAATCACAACCTCTAAGGTTGTTGCTTAGAATAGATCATATGGTATTAATTACGCCTCATCTGATATTTTCTGGTTTATTTTCACTATGGTGGTCACGAGGAGATTCGAGACAGAAGTTGGGTCGAGTGGCCAGGATAGTGTTGGATTAGTGTCTAAGTCCATAACTATTTTGGTATGTACTTGACCCGATGGTGCATGGTCCTTTTGGGTTGCCTTCATCAAAGCAACTTGATAGGATGAATTATGGAGAGAAATGATTAAATATGATTTATTAATATATTATGGGAATAATATATTAAAGGAGAAATCATATTGTTTAATTAATATTAGTCAATAATTAATTGGTAATTAGTTTTGTGACTAAAAGAGATTAATTAAACTTAAGGGACTGGAATTGTAATTATAAGATAATTGCAATTTGGGCCACAGATTGTCTTAAATCAAGAGGTGGACGAATTCTTATGGGAAGCCCATAAGGAAATCGTCCAAGGGCTTGATTAAAGGAGTATATGGATTGCTTACTGCTTAAGCATCCAAATTAGGGTTTCCATGTTAGATAACCCTAATTGCCTCACTATATATAGATCCCTTAAGGACCAAAAACGTGGCTAAGCTTCTTGCTAGGGTTTTCACACGGTTTTGGCAGCCTCCATCCTCTCTCCTCTTCATCCTCTTGCTTATGGTGTTTGTGAGCCATTAGAGGAGTGACACTTGTGACTCTAAGCCTTCCAAAGTCAATTCAAGGAGGAATTGGGATTGTTATTGCTACATAACAATCAAGGTAATATCATAAACCTAATTATATATTAATATCGATTTCCATATGCTAGAATTAGGGTTTATAGTCTTTGATTCAAAGCATGTACAATAGAGAAACCTAGATCCAAGCATCAGGGTTTGTATGAGCACATAGGATGTCTTATGACCAAAACCCATCAGTGGTATCAGAGCCTAGCTTGGTTTCAATTGTATTGATGCATTGCATATCTGGAAAATTTGTTTTTTGGGTTTCTAGAGGTTGGACTCGCCGAGTCCATAGCTGAACTCGCCGAGTCCAAGGTGACTCGACGAGTCCAGGCTTGACTCGACGAGTCAACTCGTCAGATGGAGGTTATCTCGGGATTTCTTGTTGTTTTTGCATTGGGATAGTTACCTTATCATGTTAGATCAATATTAATCCGATTATATGATATATTTGACTATAATTTTGATCTAATTAAAGATATTTATCAATTAATAAGATAATTGTTTCCTTATAAGATAATTGATTAATTATTTTGAGTAAATTGATAAATTGTTTTGCAAGAAATCATTAAACAAATCAAATATGGATAATTATGTGCTTAAATGTTAATTTAAATTATTTGTTATTTGATCCTTGTTGTTATGAAAAGTTTCATATTTTGCCCTTTAGGTTTTATAGTTTAAATTTGAACCAAAAAGTTTTGTTGTTTTAAAATTTAAATAGTTGAAACCCTAATGTTTTGAAATGTTTCAAAACTTGCCCTCAAGTTTTGGAATTTAAAAGTTGATTAAAAATTTAATTAGGAATGTTAAATTCTAAAACTCTAGTATTGTTTTGAAAAGGTTCAAATCACACCCGTATGGTTTTATTAATTAATTAAGGTGTATAATTAAAAGAGGTTTAATAAATCCATAAAAGTTTTGGTTTACAATTTAATTGAATTAAAAGTATAATTGTTAAATTTAACCACCTAATATTTTAAAAGTGTAAAATATACCCTATACTATATATAACATTAAAAGTCTAACATTATATATATATGAATGAGTAAAAGTCAGTCTTACCGTTAGTAGGCCTCATTTACGAAGCTGGTCTATAAGGGGTGTTTAATGAAATTGCCTATAAAATGGCGATTGAATGGGTATCCACTCTTACCCACCGCACTCTTGACTAGTGGAGGGTCGTTAGCCGAACGGGTAGGATAGGACGAAACCTTCCATTATAAGTATAATGAATTACTAAAGTAACTAAATGTTTTTCAAATTCCCAATCGTAGTTACTTAGGAAAAGTGAATTGATGCAATTCCATGAAATTACACTTTGTGCCCTTACGAAGACGTTAGTGGAGCATGTGTGGTTTACCGGCACACTAAATGGTTCTAAGCAAAGGTAGCAAAGGGTGACTCAATGTTTGTCATAGTTCGGTGGAGCGTGTGTGGTTTACCGGCACATCGAATAGGTGACTGCAACATGTGGGGGCACCATGTAGTTTGCATGGTTATTCACACCTACTTTGTGATCCTCGGCATCCCAATCACAAACAAGAGGGGCATATCGAGATTTAAAGATGCCATTGAAATGTTCAAGGAATCTCAAAGGATCTAGGAGTTTTCATAGAATTAAAACTTAAATTCTTTTTCGTTTTTCATGGTGGAAATTAGTGAATCGTCATTCACTTACCTTCAAATGTTCTGCAATTTGGGTTACGGCATCCCTCTCCCGAGTTGTAGAATATTGTGTTGGGTCCTAGCCTTAGTATCTCATTTGGGTGATTTTCTAAGGACTCATTCAATCAATCAACTAACTTGAACTCATTTTCTCCCGTATTGTAGATGTCAAAGTTCGACAACTATGGTTTTCCCAAATCCCGTGGAACAAGCATTCCACATGAAGATGATATTCCACAATTCGATCGAGGAACAAGAGATCATACTTCACTTCCTCCTCCTCCTCAAATTATTCTCCCTAACCCACAAGTTCAAAGGCTTGAAAAGTTCAAGATCACTCAAGCCCTTTTGGCAAGTAAACATAAAGAAGGAAAGTCGGTGTGTGCACACGTCCTAGGGATGAAGTCACACATTGATAGGTTAAGAATGTTGGGATCCGTTATTTGTGAGGAAATGGCTGTTGATTGGGTTCTTCAGTCACTTCCTAACTCATATAGTGAGTTCGTAAGAGAGTACTATATGATGAACCGCGACGTGACCCTTATAGATCTCACCTATATGCTTATTGCTGCTGAATCAGCAATGGTTTGGCGCAATAGAAAAGCAAAGTTGATTGGTGAATCTGCCTTCAAGACCTCTATGGATATAGACAATGGCAACGAAAGACATGCTATGATCGAAAAGTTTGATCATAAGAGAAAGGCAATGTTTGAAGTAGTTCCATGTCATGTTCCAAAAGAGTCAATTTGCTTTTATTGCCAAGAGAAAGGGCATTGGAGACGAAGCTGCCCCATTTGCCTAAGAGATCTAAGAGATGGGAGAGTCGAAACGTATGGCTCCAATATAGGTAAAATCCATTAACTAACTCTTTTAAGCTTCTATTCTAGATTCTTAATACATAATGTGATAAGATTACAACTGATGTTTTGTAGGATCGAAGAAAAGAAAGGAAGCTTAAGGGAATAAGTGAGCAAAATCTAACCGTGAAGGAATGGATTTCGATCACATTTCTCGAAGATTAGATTCTTGAGCTACTACTTAGAGTTAGAATTAGATTGCTAAGAAAGATGTATTAGCATAGTTTTTCAATGAATTGCATTGTAAGGACAAATTTTTCCGCAATAAAATAAATTTTGATTTTATATTATTTATTTATCATTGCAATGGCGTATATGAAAAATTGATGTTTGAATGTTTCTATTATTAGCAATAATGGATTTGGTTCTTATTATGTTATTTATGGAAAGTCGAGAATTTACCAAATAGGGAGAGTTTTTCATCGCCCAAGTTTCAATTGGACAGAAACTTGGAATCATGCAACTTGGTTGCACGATGAATGAGAAATTTCATATTTTGGAAATTAGACTAATTCATTGACAAAGTGTCAAGTGAAGGACTAGGAGATCGAGCACACAAAGTTGTGTGTTAATCAAGTCCACCATAAGAGTAACAATGATATTCGTCATGATTTACTAAAGGTTTAGTAAATATGATTATACTTACAAGATTAAGTGTAATTCTGAATTGATTGAAAAAATTTAAATCAATAGCAGAACGAATACGAAGAATCAAGTAGGCAGAAAGATAAAAGTTTCTCCATTCTATGAAGAACGGAGAGTACCTTTTATGCTTTATGATAGGTCTTAATGATTAAGAACCATATCTCAATTGATCCTCTAAGTGAGTCTTAGTACAATTGTATGTTTAAGAAGAGAAATCAAGGATTGAAGAAATGGTTAAATCAAGAAGTCAATCATATTTCGTTTCAATAACAAGTCTTAAAGTTAAGATTGTGACATTGAGTGAAAAGTATTAAGAAGGTTTGTAACATTCATCAAATGTGGAAAGTTGTGATGTCTTGGATAAGACAAAGACCAACTAGGACCAATTTATGAAGAGTTTTGATAAAAGCTACACTAACTCTTGAATATTTGTTTGTCAAGAAATGTTTTGACAAGAGAATCTTATATGTCAAGGAGTTAGTGGGAGTCTTAATGGTCTTGAAAGGTTTCAAGAACAAATCAAATAAACCTTATCAATCATCACTAGCACACAAGTTGAGGTTTACAACCTATCGTGTTGACATTATTTTGTTTTTGTGCTGTTCCAATTGAGTTAATTATGCATGTGAGTTCTATGAGTTCTCATAAAAGGCAAATCACCTTAATCACTGAAAGGTATATTGATAGGAAAGGGTGAGATGCTTAACTACTTGGAAGACATGGTGGGCAGCTGTGCTACCATAAGGCAAGAAATCAAGATTAAGAAAGTTCGGTCCATATGAGTTTGAATTTGTCGTAAACTTTGGTTTTAACAAATTCACATGGATAGGAACACATACACCATTTAAATCTAAGTGTCATAAGATTTCCTCCTTCATGAAAATGATTGTGAGGAAATGCTTTCACTATGAAAGATTTTAAGAAGATAGTGATTGTAAAACTGCATTCTCGAATTCGATCATGGTTACGGTATCCCTTTCCATGATTTGAGTTGTGAGGTTTGACAATTAGTCTTAATTGTTTAGACACACATATAAACTATCTAAGGAAAAGGTGTATAAGTTCAAAAAGCCTTGATAAAAGGTTATCAAAGCATTAAGTATTAGAAACATGGACTTAAGAAATTCAATAGGTATTGTTTTTCTGAAAGTTAAGATGTTTATGAATACATGTCGAAGCTAGTGGGAGCATAAGTGTTATGTTTATAATAATCATCATGATACTGGAAGCATAAATGTTATGATTGTATGATTATTAAGGCACGTATTGCAAGTTGGCAATATTAATTATAGAAAACAAGAGTTATACCTTGCAAATTCGTAAGGGTTGTAAAGTTGTTTTGCTATAATTAAGGGAGAGAATATTATGCTTCATTTCAAATCTAAAGGCTTAGGTTGTGGAATGTTAATAAATTTAGTCAAAGATACATAGTGTGTTCTTAAAATTTCGATTATGATTACGGCATTCCTCTTCACAATTCGAATTTTGAGAACATAGCAAATAAAATATTATGGCAGAAGATTGATAAAGTATCAAATCTTTATGTAAGACATTATGCATCGTGTCCCATACGCTTCGGGTATAGGATCGATTGCAAATGCTTTAATATTTGACCATTCTAAAATTTTCCAAATGTCTAGCGCATTTAGAGGGAAAAAGGACAAGAATCGGTTCTGACTAAGATAATTAAACAACTATCAAAGGACAATCCAAAGTTTGCCGAGGATTGGTCGCTTGTGAGTAGTTGGAAGTATAGCATTGGAAAATATGGAAATGTTTCCATATTGGATGGACCATATCGACATTATTAAGAATGAGTTGTCATATGGAAAATATAGAAACGTTTCCATATTGGGAATTGAATATTGAAAATCTATGACTAGATTAGAAACTTTTTTTGCAAAAGGATGTTCAAAGAATGTACTTTGATTAAGAGACATCACGTCTATGGAATTGTCTTGTAACAATCTCCGATAGAGGACTTTGTAATATCATTGGAAATAGTCTTTGTGACCTCGGTGCAGTGACATTACGAAAGGATCGTTGCATAGAATGTTAGAATCTAGCATATTCTATAAGTAGCAAGAATTTGATATTCTTTCACTTATGAAAAAGGATTTGGAGTTGTGAAATGAGAATGATTGGAAATGTGCTCAATTTGGTCTATTTCACAAAGTAAGAACCATAGGTAAACATTGTGTGCATGCTAAGAGCATGGGACAAGTGTAATAATTCAAGTAAGAAGTTGATTACCCGAAACGACAAATAATGAGTAATCGATATGGTGATAAATAAAAGGTGTTTTATTTATACTCAAAGGTTTGAGGCCATATGGGATTAGTATTATTCTTGTGTTTCACTTTGCATGTTTTGACTTCCAGAATAATTTAATTGGTTAAGAACAATCAAATTATTTAAACGGGCCAAAGTCATTCATATGTTGGAAGTAGATATGAATGAAGACTGTCGTGAATTGGTGTGTGGATTGTCTAAAGAGCATTAGACATAAGCAAATGTTTGCTGCAACGTTCATGAGTGCTTATGAATATGATTTGAGCATTGGATTAGACCCACGCTCACTTAGATCACTCTATGAATTGTATCACGAGTGATTGGTGAGACGATAACATCTTATATTCTTGAAACCGAGATGTGTGAGTTGTATCTTGCGAATCGGTTGCACATTGATAATATGTAAACGCATAAGTAACTTGGTGTTATAAAACATATTATTGTGTGTGATTCGGTGCGTGAGTGCAAGCGAGCATTGTATCAAAGTTTATCCGTTCCTTTTATCCAAAGTAGGATAAAAGCGATATCTTTGGGCCCCTCGATGATTTAGTGACGACAAACATAAATGCTCGGCCGGGCTAGGGCTAATTTGATTTGTTCAATTAGTCAGCCGTCATAAATCGGGAATCGAGATATAGTACAAAGAGAATGATTTGAAATCATATCTCATATGATATCTAGAATGAAGGAATATATGATCCCTTATCTAAAGGACACGCGTATCTGATATGATCAGAGTTGACAGCGGCTTTGGAAAGCTACGATTGCAGATCAGGATCTGAAGTCATATGCATAATAGTTGTTAGACTTATCCAAGTGGGAGACTGTTGGATTAGTGTCTAAGTCCATAACTATTTTGGTATGTACTTGACCCGATGGTGCATGGTCCTTTTGGGTTGCCTTCACCAAAGCAACTTGATAGGATGAATTATGGAGAGAAATGATTAAATATGATTTATTAATATATTATGGGAATAATATATTAAAGGAGAAATCATATTGTTTAATTAATATTAGTCAATAATTAATTGGTAATTAGTTTTGTGACTAAAAGAGATTAATTAATCTTAAGGGACTGGAATTGTAATTATAAGATAATTGCAATTTGGGCCACGGATTGTCTTAAATCAAGAGGTGGACGAATTCTTATGGGAAGCCCATAAGGAAATCGTCCAAGGGCTTGATTAAAGGAGTCTATGGGTTGCTTAGGGCTTAAGCATCCAAATTAGGGTTTCCATGTTAGATAACCCTAATTGTCTCACTATATATAGATCCCTTAAGGACCAAAAACGTGGCTAAGCTTCTTGCTAGGGTTTTCACACGGTTTTGGCAGCCTCCATCCTCTCTCCTCTTCATCCTCTTGCTTATGGTGTCTGTGAGCCATTAGAGGAGTGACACTTGTGACTCTAAGCCTTCCAAAGTCAATTCAAGGAGGAATTGGGATTGTTATTGCTACATAACAATCAAGGTAATATCATAAACCTAATTATATGTTAATATCGATTTCTATATGCTAGAATTAGGGTTTATAGTCTTGGATTCAAAGCATGTACAATAGAGAAACCTAGATCCAATCATTAGGGTTTGTATGAGCACATAGGATGTCTTATGACCAAAACCCATCAAATAGGTTGGGGTTGTCTGATGATGAGATTAGGGTATTGATTTCTTCTGAGGTTGTGACTGCTATTCGGGGGTAAATACCATAGCTATTTGGGTCTATCAACACATCCATGATTGAGTACTTATATGACCGATACGTTACTCTTATTGAGGTTGATGTTGTTGCAGCTACCACGGTCGTTGCCGCCGTTGGGGTTCGTAGAGAGAGAGCTTTCCAGTACCGAGACTTAGACAATACGAAGCCCCCGGTGTTCAATGGGGTTCAGGATCCGATCGTTGCTATAAGGTGGTTGTCTGATGTTAAGGGATGTTTCTTTACTTGCTCCTGCCCAGCAGACCAGAAGGTCAAGTGTTCCCTGAACCTTCTCAGGTTGGGGGCGAAGGATTGGTGGAGGTTGGTTACTAGCTCTTACACTCTGGGGTAGAGGGTTGCTGTTTTATGGGAGCAATTCTATGAGATGTTTCGCACGAGATATGTTCCATTGGTTGAGAGGGAGAGACTAGCCCAGGAGTATTTAGATCTGAGGTAGGGGACAGAGTCGGTGACTGAGATCACCAAGATGTATACCGAGAGAGCACTGTTTTGTCCAGAGTTGGCTGCTTCTGAGTAAGCTCAGATGACCCGGTGCTTCAGCATTCTCAAGAAGGACATCTGTCAGTTTGTCTCTACTCAGCATTATGGTACACATATGGAGTTACAGGAGGCCGATAGGAGGCGGGAGATCGAGTTGGAGCTCCAGGCGAAGGAGCGGAGGTAGGCTCCAGTGCAGTTACAACATGCAGCGAAGCTCAAGTCCGTTGATGTGAGATATGGGATTCATAGGGGCATTTGTACTTGTGGCAAGTATGGTAAGTTTCATGAGGGTTCTTGTCCATCTTTGTTTGGGTGCCACAAATGTGGCAAGGATGTGCATTATGCCAAGGATTGTCGCGAGCAGGTCCCTGCACCAACCACCAGGATCTGTTATCACTGTGAGCAAATTGGCGATATTAAGGCCAGATGTCCTTTGCTCACTGCGGTACTTGCACATGTTCCAGGGCTAACTACTTTTGAGGATCACCGATGGGTGTCAGGGTAGGGCAGAGCCCCCAAGGCTCGAGGTCGTGCTTTTTTCAGCTCATGACAGAGGAGGACAGGGTGGCGTCATACGTCATTACCTGTATGTTTCTATTTATCATTTTGTCAATTATTTTATGGCATGCTTATGTTTATTCTTCTGATAGGTACATTCTTAATGAATTCTTTTCCTGCTTTTGTGTTATTCAACTCGGGCGCGAGTCGGTCCTTTGTGGCCCACTCTTTTATTAGGGATTTCGATATGACCCTTAGTGAGTTGGAGTGTCCGTTGCAGTTTTCTATCGCCAATGAACATGGGATTTCTGCATCCATAGTGTATCCGAGTAGTGTCTTGGAGATTTATTGGGTACCTTATCCTATTGATTTGATTCCCATCCCCATAGGGGATGTATGCGTGACAATGGGGGTGGATTGGATGAGTAGGTTTGGTGTTATGATTGAATGTGAGGGTCAATCAGTAGTAGTTCGAACCCCAAGTGGGGGAGAACTGGTCATCTATGGAAAGGGTACCATGATTGGATTAGGGTTTTGTTCAACGGCCAGGGATCGATGGTACATTCAACATGGTTGTATGGGTTATCTTCCCTATGTGGTTGATACTCGGGTTGGGGAGTAGGTCTCGATTTCAGATGTGCCAGTTGTTAGGGAGTTTGCTGTTGTGTTTCTGGAGGAGTTACCTGGTGTGCCTCCCGAGAGGCAGGTTGATTTCAGGATTTACCTAGTGTTTGGTGCAGCTCTGATTGCTAAGGCGTCATACCCTTTGGCACCACATGAGACGCAGGAGTTATCCTCTCAGTTTCAGGAGTTGTTAGGCAAGCAGTTCATCACACCGAGCAGTTCGATGTGAGGAGCACCGATATTGTTCGTCACGAAAAAAGATGGTTCACACCGAATATGCATTGATTACCGGCGGTTGAACAAGTTGACGGTGAAGAACCTTTATCCTATTCCACGGACTAACGACCTCTTTGATCAGTTGCAGGGTGCTTTTTGGTTCTCCAAGATCGATCTGAGGTCAGGGTATCATCAGGTGAGGGTTAGAGAGGAGGGCATGGAGAAGACATCATTCCAGACTTGTTATGGGAATTACGAGTTCGTGGTGATGCCATTTAGGGTCACCAATGTGTTTGCGGTGTTTATGGACTTGATGAATCGGGTATGCAGGCTGATGCTCGATCGATCAATTATTGTTTTTATTGATGACATTTTGGTGTATTCCAAGACCAGATCGCAACATGAGGAGCACCTTCGAGAACTTTTACGAGTGTTGAGGCTAGAACAGTTGTATGCCAAGTTCTAGAAGTGTTAGTTTTGGTTATAAGAGGTCCAGTTCCCGGGGCATCTTGTTAACTAGAACTAAATTTTGGTCGATCCGGTCAAGATTGAGGCTGTGGTGAAGTGGGAGGTTCCGAATTCTTCCTCGGAGATAAGGAGTTTCTTAGGTTTAGCAGGATATTATCGGAGATTTATCCAAGATTGTTGTACCCCTCACTCGTCTGACAAGGAAGGGTGTAGATTTCTGATGGGGTCTTGAGCAGCAGACGGCGTTTGAGAGAATGCGACAGAGATTATGCGAGGCCCTAGTGTTGACCCTTCTGGAGGGTGTTGAGGATTTTGTTGTATTTAGTGATGCATCCATCACTAGTTTGGGGGCAGTTCTTATGTAGAGGGGGCGAGTGATTGTGTAAGCTTCTCGGCAACTGAAGCCGCATGAGGCACGATATCCTGCTCATGATCTGGAGTTGGGGGTGGTATTGTTTGCCTTCAAGATTTGGAGACATTATATGTATGGGTTCCGATGTACCATTTACACGGATCACAAGAACTTGCGACATTTTATAGACCTGCCGAACCTGAACATGAGGCAACGCAGGTGGCTTGACATGGTCAAAGATTATGATTGCGAGATCATTTACCATCCAAGTAAAACGAATGTGGTCACAAATGCTTTGAGCCGTAATTCAGCTGGATCTTCAACTAGGGATATGTGTATGAGGATATCCATTGATTCTCCACCTTTGGATTTGATCAGAGTAGCACAGGAAGAAGGAGCTAAGAATGAGAACCGGAAACATGAGAGGATCATGGGCAAGATCGACAGATTTTTCACCGATAGTCGGGGACTGTTAACCCAGTGTGGTCGGGTTTGGATTCTGGTTTCTGGAGGGTTCAGACAGATAGTTTTGGAGGAGGCACATAAGTCTTGTTTTTCGATACACCCGGTAGCCTCCAAGATGTATCAGGATTTGAGACAAAGTTAACGGTGGCCGTGTATGAAGAGGGATATAGTCTGGTATTGTAACAACCCGTTGTTTCAAGTTCATGTAAGTCAAACTAATCCAAATAAAGGTTACACTAATTCAAATAAAGATTAAACTTATTCATACACAAGCCTAATACTTAACTTAAATCTTAGTGTGTGTGTGTGTGTGTGTGTGTATATATATATATATATATATATAGATATATAGATTTTGGTTTAGGGAATCTTATCCCAAACCAAAAAACGAAAACCCTTTTCTAGAATAAAGCATGGCCGAAAAAACTTGCTTTTGGAAAAGTTAAAAATTGAAAACCCTAATTGAGATATGCCAAGATCGAAAAAGCAATTTTGTCCCACCTTAGGACCGAAATCAAGGAGATTTCGGTCATGTAGGACCGAAATCACAAGTTTGAGGCCCACTAAGGACCGAAAACCCCTCTTATATATATAGAATCAACCACAAACACAATTCATTTCTCAACTTTTAGGCTGCAAACACCTTCAGTTTGCTCTCAAATATCATCCGAAAACCTTCATATCTTCAGAAGCTATTGCCCAGACCTTCACCTAATCTTCAAATCTTCAACTGAAATCATCATCCCACCTTCAAATCTTCATAAACTCCTTCATATCTTAAAGTTTTTCCTCAAGAACACCAATCACATGTTCAAATATTCATATTTTCCCCAAGAACACCGAAAACACCCAAGAGCACCGAAAACGCCAAGAATACCTTCGAATAATTCCAAAGGCTTTTTGTAAGTATTTCTTACATAATTTAGTGTTGTCTAACACTTTAAATTATTATTTAAATTATTTTATTAATTTAAATACGATATTGTGTATAATTATTATTAGGATACGACTACTCGCACAGGTTCTAACCTGAGGATCATCGCTACTACTCCGTATCTAATCGAGAACGCACATTCGATGTGAGTTCATACCCCTACGTTTTCACCATTTTTCAATGTTTTTAGGGGGTGGGGAATACAAGTAAAACACAAGGAATCTTGTATTAACATTTAAATGATTTCAAACCATTTCAAATTATTTTAAACAGTTTCAAGCTATTTTAAACTATTTCAAGTCAATATGAATGATTTCAACTGTTTTCAACTATTGCTTTATTCAAATACAATTATATATATATATATATATATATATATATATGTGTGTGTGTGTGTGTGTGTGATTCAACAGACTTAGGACTGGTGTTTTCGCCTTAACTCATGTTCCTTGTTTGGTGGTGGGCTTAGGGTAAATTCACCTGTACGACTGCCTTTTTAATCACAATTATAAATGTTTTATATATGTGAGTATTAAGCTTTAACCCTTTTGTAACATGTTGAGCAAAAGGGGTATTTTCATAAATGTTTCAGTACACACATAACATACATATAAACCATAAAATTTATAGTTTATGAAGCATACATACTATCTTACTAGTACAAGAACCATACAAGAACATACATGATAAATTATAATAGGTATAATTTATGGAAGACTTACACTACTCTGCTAAGTTCAAAGATACATTATTAATATAATTATTTAAGTATAATTATTTTACACTACGAGTACGCTACAAAAGAGGTATACATACATTTACAAGAACAAGAGAACATTTACACACTATACGTAAACAAGTTAAGACAAGATTGTGAGCCACTACTTCATTGTACCTATTAGGGTATGTGTTAAAGTCCTGATTATAACCAGAGTCTCCTGGAGGGAGAGCGTGCATTTGCGTATAGATCTATATGGGATTGACAATCCCACACCTAAATTGTTAGCTACAGGTAGGCCAGCAAGCCTGGGGTGACAAATGTCATAACATTCCGACGCCTGAAGAACGTCGTGCAGGCCACTAGTCACTTTAGCATGGTTATAACATCATTCACAATAAGTATTAATTAAACATTTTGGTTTACGGGATAAACATGACTTCAAGGGTTTTATTTTTATAATAGAACTACACTACACTACTATACAGTACAACTGCAGGATTCCAACTATATACATATAAAAGGGTTTTCATACAAATACAATACGGTACACTATTTTCCCAATTCAGTACCCTATCTTTCTAATACAGTACATCATACAGTTTTGGGAAGCATTCATTTATATGGTTTTATTTATCAATAAGACTACATTATACTATTTCAGAGTACAGTAACAAACATACTTTTTGGTCTTAAGGCCTAAGACTACATTTCATTTATAATAGAAAATATTGGATTTTCTGGAGGAACACACTAACATTTTCAAAGAACAAAGACATGTCACTAAAACAAAAATGCTCATGAACTCACCAACTTAAATGTTGATACACTTTCAAAATCACTTGTATTCTCAGGGAACCAGTAGACAGGTACATTATAGGTTTTTGAGAAGACGGAGCATTCATGGTGTCATGTCTATAGTTTTTGCTATACATTTTGATGTTATAAAAACAACGTTGCAAACACAATGTAAACATTATATTATCAATGCAATGGTTGTTGTTACTTTGATTACTATTATTAAATTGGTGTGATATTGTACATGACGTCATCCGCCCCCGAACGTTTACGTCGTTCCAGTTTGGGGGTCTGACAGGTACGTTGAGAGGTGTTTGACATGTAGGATGGTCAAGGCCGAGTATCAGAGGATGTATGGAAAGCTGCAGCCGTTGGAGGTTCCCATGTGGAAGTGGGAATAGATCACCATGGATTTTATCACCAAGCTACCGAAGACTACCAAGGTTTTTTTTTTGCTATATGGGTCATCGTGGATCGATTGACCACGTGCCCACTTTTTGGCCATCTAGGAGAGCTTTTGGGTCGAAAAGTTTACCGATGTGTATGTTCATGAGATTGTTGCTCGTCATGGGGTTCTGGTTTCTATCATATCAGATCGAGATCTTCATTTCACTTCCCGATTATGGCAGAAGTTCAACGAGGAACTGGGTACGAGGCTATATTTCAGCACTGTTTATCATCCGCAGACTGGCGGAAAGAGTGAGCGAACCATCTAGACACTTGAGGATATGTTGCGGGTTTGTGTCATAGATTATAGTAGGAGTTGGGATTCCTACCTACCTATTGCAGAGTTCTCCTACAACAACAACTATCACTCTAGCATTGGTGCACCACCCTTCGAGCTTTTGTATGGTCGGAGATGTTGTACCCCAGTGTGTTGGGGGAGGTTGGTCACAGAGTTATGAGTAGAATTGAGGTGGTCCTATAGACTACAGAGCTCATACAGCAGATCAGAAAGAGATTGTACACAACTCACAGTCGGCAGAAGAGCTATGCCAACCGGCTTCGATCAGAGTTGGAGTTCCACGTCGGCAATATGGTACTAATGAAGCTCTCACCTTGGAAGGGTGTGATACGCTTCAGAAAGAGAGTAAATTGGGTCCCCAGTATATTGGACCGTTCCGTGTGATCGTCAGGGTAGGCAAAGTGGCCTATGGTTGGATTTGCCGAGTGATCTCAACTAGATCCATAACACTTTCCATGTTTCATAGTTGTGGAAGTGCGTGTTGGTCGATGAGGAAGTGGTCCCTTTGGATGATATTCAAGTCGATGAGCGTCTGAATTATATTGAGAGGTTGATAGCGATAGTGGAGAGAAAGATGAAGGTCTCATGTAACAAGGATATACCATTGGTAAAGGTTCAGCGGCAGCATCATAGAGGCTCCGAGTGGAACTGGGAGTCGGAGGCGGACATACGGGATCATTACCCTGAGTTATTCGCAGCAGCTAACTTCAAGGAAGAAGTCTAGTTCAAGTGGGGGAGAATTGTAACATCCCGAAAATGAGGTATTTCCAAAATTAACTCTTAAGTATGAGGGTTTATTATTTTTAGCCCTTAGAATGATTATTGTTTGTAAATTGGTCCCATAGTGGCATTTTCATAAATTAAGGGCAAGGCTTAGTACGTTGAGCGTACGTTGCGTACGTTGGGTGTACGTTGCGTACGTTGGGCGTACATGCACGGGCAATAGTATGTTGGGCGTACACCGCGTACACCGAGCATACGTGAAGGATCCTCAACCCTTAAGTTTTAGGGTTTTGTACATATATAAACATCATTAACTCCTCATTTCTCGTTCCCTCATCATCCTCCACCTGAGAAAATGTCCCTCTAGCTAACCTTAAGTGAGAAGAGTGCATCTTGAGCTCATTTTTGTGTTTTGGTGGTATTCTTGAAGCAGAAGAAAGTATTGGAAAGACTTTGGAGCTTGGAAGCAACTTGGATTTGGGATTCTCTCCTTGCTAGCAACCTTCAGGAGGTAAAAAGCTCCTAGCTTGGTCATCTTATCTTATAGATCTAGACAATATTTATTTAGGGCATTTTTTATCCCAACTATGATGATTCTTGAGCATGGCATGCTCTTAATCGAATATGTCATCCTTTCAGACTCAATGAGAGGTCTCGAGTCATAAAAATGTGGTCTTGATGCTTAGTTTTCCCCATGCATGCTCTAGAAGGTCTTAAGGTGTTAAGAAGTTGGGATTTTGTGTATTAAGCACTTAATGGATATGCAAAGTCATAAAGTTGGAAACTTTATGACTCTTAGTGGTATTTTGGCCTTGGATATGAAATTTGGACTTGAAAGCTTAATACATTAAGCTATTATTGAGGAAAAAGGGATTATATGTATACGTCGTGCATAACCCAACGTACGTTGTGCGTACAGGGTCAACCTAACGACTCCGGTCAAAGACATAGTATGCACGGCGTATGAGTTGAGTACTCCCCGCATACTCAGCTGAGTGGACCGAGTTGAATCGTTGACCTTGACCTTTAACCAAAGTTTTGACCAAGTTGACCTACGACTATTTAAGGTATTTTGAGCTGATTAATTGAGATTAGGTCCTCAAATTTGGTTAGGCGATCATTGTGCCGATTTTTAGAACCGAGATTTATTTAGCTTGCATTGAGACTAAGATATGAGTTTTCCTCACTGTACCCATGGGTCAAAGGCACCAATTCCGGTCCACTAGATTATTTATCCTAGTCAGGACAGTGATATGATAGTTTGTAGTTGTTCAATAGATTCGTATGATTATATGTATTTTTGGCTCTATGTTTATGTTTATTTGTTATATATGTTGACATTATGTTGGGTTGATGCGGTCTTACTTTGTGTTGTAGGCCAAGACACCCGGGGACGACCAGATAGGCTGTAGGCCCTACGAGGTGATCCAGTTAGGGCGACGGCCCCTTGAGCGGTCAGGATAGGTTGTAAACCCTGCGAGGTGGTCCAGTCAGGCCAAAGGCTCATAGAGCGGTCCGAATAGGTTGTAGGCCCTATGAGGTGGTCTAGACAGGCTGGCTACTCATATTGTATGCTTGTTTGTTATGTGGTGTGCTGATACTTTGGGGGTACTCACTAAGCTTTGACATATAGTTTTTAGTTCATCGTTTCAGGTACTTCTGAGGATCGTGGGAAGGTAAAAGCGTGATCGTACATAACTTTTTGTTTTTATGGCTCTAGGTCTTGGGAAAACTCTAATTTGAAGTAATGCTTTTAAAATAATGATTCTTTTTGTAAACAATGATTCTTTTTGTAAACAATATTGATTCATGGTTGGTTTTGAAAATTTTAAATTTATTGTGATTTTTGGAGTGTTACATGGGGTACTTGTTTCTACAATAACATTTAATAACTATAAATTAAAAGAATCATTTGATGTAATATAAATAACTTTATACTTGTTAAACTCGTACAAATCAGAGAAGAGTGCAAGATATTCATCCTGAATTGGATGTCGAGGGTATCTACCATAAAATCCATGTTCTAATTATATCATCATATCATACTATATTATAAAGTAAACATTTTTCCTTTCACCACATTCATTTGAAACTCCCATGTATTTTTCCTTTCACCTCATTCATTTGAACTCTCATGACTTTTCAATTTCTTTCTACTAATAATTATAAGTTGTTTAAATAAATATCAAACCTAAAATGTAATCATATATAAACTAAATTTCAATATTAAAATAATATATTTACTTCTACTTATAAAGTTATGTTTTTTAACTTTAACATATTATACTTAATTTATTAGTTTTAATATATTGTTAGATGTAAACCATTATCATTTTAAAGATACAATTTTGGAACAATTTGTACAAAATATTTAAATTATTATTTTGAATATAACATTATAGGGTCAACCTAAATATAAATTTTAGTTTAACTTAAACAACCTAAAGAATATTTTGTAAGTAATTAAAAGTATTTAATTGTAGTGTCTTTCTGATAATGATTATAAGTTGGTTAACAAGGTTAAATAAATATCAAACCTAAAGTATAATTATAAATATACTAAATTTCAATTTTAAAATAATATCTTACTTCTACTTATAAAGTTATGTATTTAACTTTTAACATATTATATTTAATTTATTAGATTTAATATGTTGTTGTATGTAAACCACTATCAGTTTAAAACCACAACTTTTGAACAATTTGGACAAAATACTTAAAATTTTAATTTAAATATAACATTACAATGTCAACTTAAATATAAATTTCAGTTCCACTTAAAAAACCAAAGAATATTTTGTAAATAGTTAAAAGTGATAAATACAAAAACTAAATTATAATCTCAATTTAACTAAAATATTTCCTAAAGATATTTTTATAATCGTTAAAAGTTTTCAAATAAGTAGCTTAAAAATAAACTACAATAACAATAGTTAAAAATAACTCTATATAAATGATTATATTGTTACCTTTAAAATCAAAAAACAATGTTTGATGTTTTAAAGAATTATAATGATAGAAATTAAAACATTAAGGAAATAAATTTTAAAAAATTAATTAACAATAACAACAACTATAAATAACATTAAACCATATATTATATTTAATTTTATTCATGTGTAACTCGCGGATAGAAGTCATTCAAACGATTGAGATTATGCAGTTATAATAGATGTATATATTATCATATAATTCAAAATAATCAATATATTATATCAATTTAGTATAGATATTATTATATCAAATTTAATAACAACGTATTGATATAGTTAAAAAAACATATATTTGTAAAGACTTCAACTATATAGATGCTTCTGCGGAACGCGCGGGCATTCGCCGTGTGTGTGTGTGTGCATATATATATATATATATATATATATATATATATATATATATACACACACACACATACACAATAGAGAGACTCACACAATATATGTAGGTCTATTGCCGAGTCTTGGATGGTTCGGGTTCAAATGCTCCTCAATTTTATCAAAGAAAATAGACAACTATCTGTAAGTCAAATCTCATATTGCTCTTACCCATGGGGTGCCTGTGTCAAAAATAGCATTTAATAACTATAAATAAAAAGAATCATTTGATATAATATAAATAACTTTAGACCAGTTAAACTCGTCCAAATCAGAGATTGTGCAAGATATTCATCCTGAATTGGATATCGAGGGTATCTGCCATAAAATCCATGTTCTAATATATATGCAATAGAAAGACTCGCACAACATCGACATCTGATAATAAATGAAGTGGATAATTGAACACCTGAATAACATCAGTAACTTTCACTAACTTTGAAGCTAATACAAATGGATATACACGTTGTCTGAACTGTGTCGAAGATGAAGTAGCCGAGAATTACTTCCCGAACTGCAAGCCAGTAACAAAGCAGAAAGCTCTCATGTCAAAGCAAACCCAATGGTTGTGTACCGGAAATATAAGTCCTCCGGGTCAAGCCAAGGATAACTAGTAGCTTCCTTGCATATAAGGTAATGATATAGTAAAGGGTGACTTTCTACACCTATCTACATGTCAACATAAGCACCAAAATAGAATGCCCTAAACATGTCATCACGTTCCAGTGTGTGTAAACGGGCCATGATTTTTCGGTCGAGTATGTTGGCGGATATAAACAATTTTAATCTAACACAAGTAAACAACTAAAACCTACAAGGATCTTAACCTAAATTATATGAACAAATACAAGAGGGATAAAAACTACTAACCTTTAGCAAAACCAAATTGTTTGAAGAACCTTTGATGTATATCAAATTCCAACAAGCCAATGAAGATATCAACCAAAGTAGATTGTCTCTAACGGTTTACACCCACAATAACAAAATATTAATGTTAGAAATTAATCCTTAGAACAATAGAGATTGACTAATGAATTAGTCAAGAGATAAGAGAAAACACCAATTGTATAAAGAGTGGAACGATTCTGATTGTACAAGATGTCTAATTGTTGATCCAACACCTAAACTATTAGGTATAACTATATTACATAACCTTTTAGGGATTTAGTGTGCATTCTTCTTTAACTATTTATATAAGAGGTTTAATTACATGTTTATAAAAACCCATTAAATATATTATAATATTTATTTATTGATTTCGTTATATAAAAACTTGTTTTATATATCTATATGTATAAAAAAAACTTATTACACATATAAACACATAAAATACATACTTATACAAATAAAATACTTATATATATATATATATATATATATATATAGTATTTTTCATATTTAAATTCATATAAATGTGGTACAATACATATGTATAAGGGATAAAGAGGAACACAATAAAGCGTATTTAAGTAGTATAACATATTTATATGTATTTAAATCTTAAAAATACAGTAAAATCATTTATATGTATAAAAAGGAATTTTATATGTATAACCACGTATTA
Organism: Lactuca serriola; assembly: GCF_051521515.1. Taxonomy (NCBI): domain Eukaryota; kingdom Viridiplantae; phylum Streptophyta; class Magnoliopsida; order Asterales; family Asteraceae; genus Lactuca; species Lactuca serriola. Next base: position 15,228,594 of record NC_136413.1, read on the forward strand.
TATATATTATGTGTGTAATAATGTTTTTATACATATAAATATATAAAATAAGTCTTTTTGCAACACCCAGTTTCTGGATGTTTCTTATTTTTGGATTGTGGACCGTAATTTGATCATGTAGAGGTCTTGGGGATTCAAAGGAATAGGGTTTAGACCTTTTTGGATGTTAATGATGTTGGTTAAGTGATTTAAGCCTTGAATTGTGTTTTGGATCCAAAGGGGAAAAATGGAGAAAATGATATTTCAGACTTCTTGCATGAGTTTATGAATTTAGTTCGGTATATTTAAGTAAAAAACAATTGGATAAATTGTACCTTCACATGGATATAAAGATCATCAAAAACAGAGTTGAAATGAAGAATTTATTACCATTTAAAGTTGAAATGGAAATTGGAAAATTTTCCCTATGTTGAGCGTAGGTGAAGAATATTGGACCCAAATTTAATGACTTATGTTGAGCGTAGGTTAGGCTACGCTAAACGTAGCTATATCAGATATAAAACCTAAACTAAGGTTGTAAGCCCTATCTAATGGCTTCAACTTTTTGGGATCCTCCCCATGAGTAACCTCCAACATCCCCAAATGATCTCCTTGAAACCCTAGCCACCATTTATGAGTTTTGAGCTTTTAGAGTGTTTTGTGGTCACTTTTGATGGAAAAGGAGTATTGTAGAACCACTTAGGAGCTTAAATTAGTGTAGATACGAAAATTACATCCTCTCATCCATCTAAAGAAGGTATAAAGTTTCTATTTTGATGCTTATTCATGTTTGATCTAGTTTGGTTTTGAGATTATAAGCTTTTATCCCCATAATCTTGGTTTTTGTGATCATGGGTTACTCTAAACCATGTGAATGCTAATTTCTAATGTCTTTGAGTTGGAAGAGTCATACAAATGAGAGTTTGGACACTCTTATTTATCTATGCATGAGTTCTTGATAAAAATGTGATATTATGGACTTAGGGTTTGTTTTTGTGCTCTTCTTGGCCATGCAAATGGATAAAGTCATAGACTTTATCCATTAAGACATCCATTAGATTCGAATATGAAAGTTTGGGAGATTGGCCTTCGGTGTTGAGAGCTTAATGAAAAGTTTGGACATCAGGGGAGCTACATTGAGCGTAGCTTTCTCTACGCTTAGCATAGCATGAAATCTCCCATTTCTCACTTGGAGCTCTACGTCGAGCATAGAGCAGTGTGCTACATTGAGTGTAGTTATGTGTTACGTCGAGCGTAACACCCGACCTTTGACTTTTTGACCAATTTGAATTTTGGTCAATTGTGTTGGGACTTAGTATTGGAAGGGCAAGATGGTCTTTTTCCCAAAGGATGATTAATTGTGAACCAAGACTCTGTTTGATTTAGATATTACCTTAATTGCTAATTAGGGTTTATTATGAGTATGTTTTGTGTGAGGAGACTCGGTATCATCAACTCAAGTGCATGTATTAAATTGTCTTCAAATTGAGGTGAGTTTCTCACTATGTCATGTATTCCGTTGTATATCCTTTACATACTAGGATAGAGGTACTATTAGATTATAAGTATGCTAGATGGATAGGATACCTCTTTTGTTATATTTATGTAGTTTGGAACACTTGGTGTCTTCGTATGCTAGAGTGGTAGGGTATTTCCTGTTGATTGTATGATACTGTTAGGAGTTATATTTAGTTAGGGAAACTGGGGTAGACCAATTATTAGGATTATGTATGGTTGACCAAGGAAGGACTTAATTGAGAAGTGACCAATGAAGGGTAACTAAGGAAGGCTAGTTGCTAAGGGTATGTATATGCTAGTATCTATTATATATGGTTAGGTGGTAATGACATCTTTGGTTTTATGGAGTTTAAGTTTGATAGCCTGAAAACTCTTGGTCTAATGCCTAATTGTGATTTTCTTGTCTGATTGTTCACTCTCGGGTAGGTCATATGTTCGACTAGTTATCTTATCATTGACTACATATAACTTTATGTATGGTATCTAAGACCAAGATCTGGCCCATGGTAATTATATGCAAGACTAGGATCTGGCCCCTGACAATTATGTGCAAGACCAGGATCTAGCCCATGACAGTCTTAAGGAAGACCAGGATCTATCACGTGACAATTATATGCAAGACCAAGATTTGGCCCATGGTAGTTGTATGTAACATCGGGATTTGGCCCTCAGCATTGCAAAGAAGACCATGTTTGGACCATGACAAAATATGACTCTAAGACTATGATGTGGCCCATAGCATTCACCTGGGATTGGAGCAGACCCGTCACTTCATGTATCTTTTTTACGCATGTTTATGTGGATAAGAGATCTTGGCTTGTCGGTGCTAGATCTGAACTCTTGTGTGGATGTATTGTATGTATGACGAAATATGTGGTATACCGGGGAACTCACTAAGCTTTATGCTTACAGTTGTGAATTAAATATTTTGCAGGTTGTTCATGAGAAGAGCTCGGTGGGACTGTACACACGCATCGAAGATGTTCGTTTCCGTAGTTTTGTATATTTAACTCCGATGATGTATGGTTTCAATCAAGAAAATGTTACTAAATGGTTTTTGAAGCAAATGTTTAATTGATTATTCTATTTTAAAAATGAAACATCTCTTTGTAATTTTCAGGACGTTACAGATTTATATAGAGAAATAAATAAATAAATGTTATTATATATATATATATATATATATATATATATTATAATTCGTTATTCGTTATTATAAACAATAAAATATGTAATTAAACCTTTTATATAAATAGATAAAGAATAATGTATACTAGATCCTTTAATGGTTCATTGGTAATGATATTTTCTTTGTTAATTCAAGGTCATGGGGTTGAATTCGCATTTTAAACTTTGGGCATGGAAGTTTTCAAAATTGCAGGGGCTCCTCTAAACAAAAGTTTTGAGTAGGTAGATTTTCCATTCTATGTCGTGTTAGGTAAGTTCAGAGTCAACCATTGACTGAAGATTAGGACAAAGAAGATGACAACTAGCTGACTTCTTATTGTCACTCCTACACATCTGATTGAAGATATTACATTAAAAATGATACAAAGTAGCTCCAAAGATTGAAAGAAAAACAATCCAAATTTAATATTGGTCTTGTTGCCCTTCTTCAAGTAAATGGCAGATACTAGGGACTGCTTGGCTTGTTAGCGAGAAGGCACATAAAATATGTCATTTCTCGATTGAGAAAATAGGCTTGAGTACGTTAGTCAGTTACTATCATTATAACTAGGTGGATTTTGTCTTATCTTTTTTAATTTTTCAAGGATATGTTAAGTAATATAGTCATTCCTAACAATATCAATTCAAGCATTAGATCAATCAGTTAGGTGTCTTGCCTTAACACAACAAGTTAAGGGTTTAATTCCCCTCCATTACATGCCTCTTCACCTTATTTTAAAATATGATTGTAGTAGCACACAACAAGTTAAGGGTTTAATTCCCTTCCATTGCATTCCTCTTCACCTAATTTTAAAATATGATTGTAGTAGCTACTGCATCTGTTTGTAAAACTAATAACTTTTGTTGTAATAATTGTAAATTTTAAGGTCACCAATGAATTTGGATAATGAAAACTTTTTAAAGTGTCTTCAAATTGTTAACAAATGTATTTTGTTTTTTTAAAAGGTAACGAACTCATTTCTTTTTTATATATTTACCTGTCATCTTAGGTTGAACAAGCCACACTTTTTTTCCAATTTTATATTTTTGGCTTAAATTTTGATTTTTATTATAAATTTGATCCAACATTAAACTTTATGATTAATCATAATTTTAGTTCACTTTACAAATTTATTTTTTTGACAACTTTTTTTAAATATTTTTACAGTCCTTTTTTTAAAATTCTTTTTTTTTAAAACAGCAAACTAACTAATCTACTCCTAAATAGCCACCTATGTCTCCATAGAGACTTGAACCCCTGACCTCTCATATGAGAAGGTCACTCCTAAATTCTTTTACAACACTTTTTTATAGAAGACATTATTACTTATACTTATTTACAAAAACATGTTATAATGTAACATCCTAAAATTTAAGACCAATATTTCATTTTTAGTTTAATTATTCATAAAACCAACAGTATAAAAACATCCATACATCCATAAAACATCCCATGTCAAAACCAAAGTGTCAATAATCAAAACATGTTATCATAAAACAATATCAGAGTGCAATCCCAAAGATATCATGTGCGGACAACATAGTGTGATGCGTTGCGATCGAGCCGACTCCTTTTCCTTTGAAAACGAAGTACCTGAAACCAAAACTGAAAACCGTAAGCATGAAGCTTAGTGAGTTCCCCAAATACCACATACCATACATATCAACATACTGCCTAGCATATTTGGGTGCTGGCCTACCCCTGCAGTCTCTTTCAACCGGATAATGTCTAGCATATAAGCACATAACTCGCATAATGTGATACATAACCATGAGACATACATATATCATAATCAATAAAGATGTTATGTGCCATACATAGTCTTGCCATTATGCCACGGGCCGCCACGTGGTCTTTCTTGCCAAGCCGGGGGCCAACCCTCGGTCTCACAGACAAGTGCCAAAAGCCACCTCCTGGTCTTCCATGCAAGCATCACAAGGACAACTATCATACATACTACTTTACTTAGCTAATCAACATATAGTGTGCCAGGAGCCACCTCCTGGTCTTTCATACATAATAGCATATAGTGTGCCAGGAGCCACCTCTTAGTCTTTCATACATATTGCCTAGGGCTAACCCCCAGGTCTTCCTACTATACATAATAACATACTATGTGCCAGGAGCCGCCTCCTGCTCTTTCATGCATAATGCCTAGGGCTAACCCCGGGACTTCCAACCATACATAAACTAAATGGGTCAGCATTGGTGCCTTAGACCCATACAAACAGTGATGAGACTAACCTCACACTGCTGAAGTCCCGCGGATAAAGTTGTGGCTGCTGGTTGACAGATTCCCGAATCTGTCAACAACAAAATAACACCAATTAATAATTGGGTCCCAATACATATCCGTAAATCCATGTTTGGGGTAAAAGACTACTTTACCACTAACTTAGCTTGATTCAAGCCCAAAGCCAACCCGAAGGCCCAAAAGTCAACTATAATTCAAAGCCCAACTGTAACAACGCAAATTTTCAAACAAAATTTTCATTTAAAAAAAATAAAGTATTTCCATTCAAAACAAGGCATAATGATTTAAGTGTCATGTCAAATACAAATTGTCTAAATCCCAAGATCATAAAAACATTCTTCAGTGTGTATCGATCACGCCGGCGCCTTCCCACGGTCCTCGCTAGTACCTGAAACACATACATAACAACTGTAAGCATAAATGCTTAGTGAGTTCCCCAATATACAACTTACGCACATACGCCTTTCCAGGCCCTGACCTTCCGGTCCTCAACACAACGCCTTCCGGCCCATAACATAATCGCCTTCCGGCCCATGACATACATAGCACATATAAAAAATAACTTACCACATATAGCATACATATCACATATCATATCTGACCTTCCGGTCACACAGTCAAACCCTTCCGGGTACAGTATAGTGAGAAGACTCACCTCGTGAATGCTGAAAGCTAGCAAATCCTGAAATCACTCGTGCACAATCCGCCGAGCTACAACCTCCTTATAGCGTCACATATATCTCATTAACACTTATATCTTCTAAGTGTGACTATCCCTAAGAAGTCAGACTTAGGTCAACTCTGGTCAACGGTCAACGGTCAACGGTCAACTCGACCGGACTCGGCGAGTGCCATGGGGACTCGGCGAGTCTAGACGTCCTCCAACTCTCTGAGATTCCCTTTCTACTCGTCGAGTATCCTCCTTGACCCGACGAGTTACTCCTGGAAGAATCGCGGGGCCACCCCGACTCAACTCGCCGAGTCTGAAGAACAACTCGGCGAGTCCCAGTTATTCTTCAAGCTACTCGCCGAGTCTGTTCATCGGACTCGGCGAGTCCATGCCATGCAACCGCTCAAACTGCATCCTAAGGTCAGAACTGCTCCGACCATTCATAGGTCTGGCCTTCCTAGACTAATCCATCATGTAAGGTCCTTATTTCGGTGCTCATGATACACCCCAAGACTTATAATTTACATATTGACCTAAGGCATAAGGATTCCAATCCAAAACCTTCACCAATTCCCGAAATGCACAGACATGGGACATTCTGGACCTCCAAAGGTCCCAATACAGGGTTACAATCGATTAGGGGACTAGGGTAACATTCAATCTATTCACAAAAGGGTTCCATAAACCCTAATTCTATAATCACATCAACATAGCAGAGTATACTCGAGTTCTTACCTGGATGATGTATTCTCTGTGTCCCCAATCCTCAGAATGTGACTCCCTTGCTGTTCCTTTAGCCAATCCCTTCTCTTCCTTGCACAACAACTCTTCTATAATAAACAATGGCCTATAATCCTTGCTCCAGATGCACACAACCGATTTAGGGTTCTTCTCAGAAGGCTAAAGTGAACAATGACGGCCAATAAGTCCTTTTTATACGTCCCAAACCTGAACGGTTAGGGTTTTCGCCAAACAGCGTAGACTCGCCGAGTCCATGTCTGGACTCGTCGAGTCCAGTCGCGAACCCGCGACCAAGTCTGCGATCCTACTCGGCGAGTCTAGGCTCCAACTCGTCGAGTCCCCTCTTAAAACACCCTAAAAACATAATTTTAACAATACCTGAGATTCCGGGCTGTTACAATTCTCCCCCACTAGGATTAGGCTTCGCCCTCGAAGTCTCACTCTGAAAATAGTTCCGGATGCTGCTCCCGCATCTCACATTCCGGTTCCCAAGTCATTTCCGATCCCTTCCGGTGTTGCCACTGAACCAACACCAGAGGTACCTCCTTGTTCCTCAGAACCTTGATCTTCCGATCCCTGATGGCCACTGGTCTCTCAGCATAATTCAGGCTCGCATCCACCTGAATATCCTCTAATGGAACCACTGCCGACTCATCGGCTATGCACTTCCTCAATTGCGACACATGAAAGGTGTCGTGGATCTGTCCCAACTCCGCTGGCAACTCCAACCGATAGGCTACCCGGCCTATCCTTGCAATCACCCGAAATGGCCTAATATACCGGAGCCCCAACTTGCCTCTCTTCCTGAATCGAATCACTCCTTTCCAAGGAGAGACCTTAAGGAGAACGAAGTCGCCGACTTGAAACTCAAGCTCGGATCGGCGCCTGTCTGCATAACTCTTCTGTCGGCTCTGGGCGGTCAATAATCTCTGTCTAACTTGCTGAATCTGCTCTGTCGTCTGAAGTACGATCTCTGTGCTGCCCATCACTCTTTGTCCCACCTCTCCCCAGCAAATGGGGGTCCGACACCTCCTACCATACAACAGCTCAAAAGGTGGCATACCAATGCTCGAATGATGGCTGTTGTTATAGGAAAACTCTGCCAAGGGTAAATACGCATCCCAGCTACCCTCAAAGTCTAACACACACGCTCGAAGCATGTCCTCCAGCGTCTGAATCGTCCGCTCGCTCTGACCGTCTGTCTGGGGATGGTATGCGGTACTAAAATGCAATTTAGTACCCGGCTCCTCATGGAATTTCTTCCAGAACCTGGAAGTGAAGCGCACGTCACGGTCTGAAACAATCGAGATCGGCACCCCATGCCGAGATACTACTTCTCTCACATATATCTCCGCCAACTTCTCCGCTGAAGAACTCTCGCTGATGGCAAGGAAGTGTGCACTCTTTGTCAACCTATCCACAATCACCCAAATTGCATCGACTCCCCTGGCAGTCCTTGGCAATTTGGTGATGAAATCCATAGTGATCTGTTCCCACTTCCACTCGGGAATCTCCAATGGCTGTAACTTGCCATGCGGCCTCTGGTGCTCGGCCTTAACCCTACGGCAGGTCAAGCACCTCTCAACGAACCATGCGACGTCCCTCTTCATACAGGGCCACCAATACTCCTTCCTCAAATCCAAATACATCTTCGTAGCACCGGGATGGATCGAGAATTTCGATCTATGAGCCTCTTCCATCAAAATAATACGTGTACCGCCCACGAACGGTACCCAAATCCGACCCTGAAATGTCATAAGCCCTCGTCCATCCTTAACGAACTCTGAAATTAACCCAACAACCCGCTCTTTCTTCTGCATCTCTGGTCGCACAGCCTCGGCATGTGCCCCACGAACAGCATCCAATACAGGAGTCATCACAGTCAATCTCAAACATACATCTCGCAATGGAGTGCTCTCCGCCCTGCGGCTCAATGCATCGGCTACCACATTAGCCTTGCCTGGGTGGTACAGGATCTCACAATCATAATCCTTGACCACATCCAACCACCTCCTCTGACGCATATTTAGGTTGGGCTGATCCATCAAATACTTCAAGCTCTTATGGTCCGTGTATATCGTACATCGAACCCCATACAGATAGTGACGCCAAATCTTGAGAGCGAACACTACTGCCCCCAACTCTAAATCATGTGTGGAATATCTCGCCTCATGAGGCTTCAGCTGCCTTGACGCATACGCTATCACATGACCCCTCTGCATCAACACTGCACCCAGTCCCGAAATCGATGCGTCGCAGTATACCACAAAATCTTCCATCCCTTCCGGGAGAGCTAATACCGGGGCTTCGCACAACCTCTGGCGAAGTGTCTCAAAGGAAGTCTGCTGCTCGGGTCCCCATGAGAATGCAACACCCTTGCGGGTCAATCTGGTGAGCGGCACTGCGATCTTGGAGAAATCCTTAATAAATCTCCGATAGTACCCTGCCAACCCAAGGAAACTCCTGATCTCAGATGGTGACTTCGGCACCTCCCAACTCATCACCGCCTCAACCTTGGCCGGATCGACCAATATCCCTTCCTGATTAACAACATGTCCTAGAAATTGGACCTCCCGCAACCAGAAGTCACATTTGGAGAACTTTGCATAAAGCTTCTCCGACCTCAATACCTCAAGGACCTCCCTCAAATGCTCCTCATGCTGCTCTCTAGATCTCGAATACACTAGAATGTCGTCGATAAATACAATCACTGACCGATCCAACATCGGCCTGCATACCCTGTTCATGAGATCCATGAACACAGCTGGGGCATTGGTGAGCCCGAAAGGCATCACCACAAACTCATAATGCCCATATCGCGTCCTAAACGCTGTCTTCTGGACGTCCTCATCCCGCACTCTCACCTGATGGTACCCTGACCTCAGATCGATCTTGGAAAACCAAGATGCTCCCTGCAACTGATCGAATAAGTCATTGATCCTCGGTAACGGATAACGGTTCTTGACCGTCAACTTGTTCAACTCCCGGTAATCAATGCACATCCGGTGTGAACCATCCTTCTTCTTGACGAACAGAATAGGTGCTCCCCACGGCGAACTGCTCGGCCGAATGAATCCCTTCCCCAGCAACTCTTGGAGCTGCGAGGACAACTCTTGCATCTCTGGAGGTGCAAGACGATAAGGCACCTTAGCAATAGGCGCGGCACCCGGAACCAGGTCGATACCAAACTCTACTTGTCTCACAGGCGGTACTCCCGGCAGCTCCTCGGGGAAAACATCTGGAAACTCACGCACCACTGGGACCTCCTCCACTGACCTCGGTCTCTCGGAAACCTCCCGCGTATCCATCACATACGCCACAAAACCCTTACAGCCCTGCTGTAGACACTGCCTCGCCCTAGCGGCCGAACAAAAAGCTGATCCTGAACGGTTACCCTCGCCGTACACCGAAAGGACTCCCCCACTATGGTCTCGTATACTCACCAGTTGACGCTCACAGTCGATGACAGCGCCGAATCGGCTCAACCAGTCCATGCCCACGATGACACAGACGTCACCCATCGCAATAGGAATCAGGTCAATCGGGAACTCAACCCCGAAAATCTCTAGCACGCATCCCCGAAGAACCTCCGTGGCATAAATCACTTTCTCTTCAGCTATAGAAACTCTCAAAGGTCGACTCAACGACTCACGACTAACGCTGATATGCTGACTAAAGGCTAAAGATACAAAGGACCTACTCGCACCCGAGTCAAATAACACTAAGGCAGGCACAGAGTTCACAAGGAAAGTACCTACGCATATAATAACATAAGCATAACATCTCGACATTAAAAATAAATACATGAATTACAGCATACCTGCCACAACATCGGGCGCAGCGCGGACCTCCTCCACAGTCAGCTGAAAGGCTCTCCCACGAGCCCTCGGGGCCTCGACCTTCACCGGTCGGGTCTCAGTAGTCCTGGCAGTAGGTGCAGATCCCTGACGAAGCTGAGGGCACTCGGCCTTCCGATGGCCGGTCTGGTTGCAATGAAAGCAAACCATAAACCCTTTGGGGCACTCCCTAGCAATGTGCCCCTCCTTGCCGCACTTGTAGCAAGCACCAGCTCGACACGCCCCATCGTGACCCTTGCCGCACTTTCCGCAAGTGCGGCCCTTCGGACCTCCCGTCCTCGAATCGGCGGACTTGGTCCGCTTGGCTGCCGGTTGAGACTGAGCGGCAGCCGGTCCACCTGCTGAGACTCGGCCTCCTCCCTGGCCTGGGTCTCCAACTCGATCTCACGCTTCCTGGCATTCGCCTGAAGCTCAGTAAAAGTATGATAGGTGGAGTTCGACACAAACTCCCGGATATCCCTCCTCAAAACACCCAAGTACCGGCTCATCTGAGCCTGCTCTGTGGACACCAGCTCGGGGCAGAACATCGCCCTCTCATGAAACTTCCGCGTGATCGCCGCAACCGAATCAGTACCCTGCTTAAGGGTTAAGAACTCCTGAACCAATTGTTCCCTCTCCACCGGGGGAACGTACTCGTCCCTGAACATAACAGTAAACCCCTCCCATTTCACTGCTGTAATCTCTGCCAGAGTGAAGTTCGCCGTCACGAACTTCCACCAATCCTTCGCTCCCAGACGGAGCTGGTTCAAAGCGAACCGTACCCTCAGGTGCTCCGGGCATGAACAAGTGTAGAAGCACCCCTCTATATCCGCGATCCACCTCATCGCAGCGATCGGATCCTGCGTCCCATCGAACTCAGGTGGCTTCGTGTTGCTGAACTCTCGGAACAGCAACGAGTCACCCCCCTGTGGCCTGGCAGCGGCCACAGCTGCGGTAGCTGCAGCGGCTGCAGCTTCAGTCAATGCGGCGTACCGCTCATCAAACGTCTCCATCAGGGTGGTCTTAATAGACCCAAACATCTCCGGGATCTCGGCCCGGATCGCCGCAGCTACCTCCTCGTTAATCATCTGACGAATCTCCTCGTCACTCACACCGCTCGAACTCGCTCTGTGGCGTGGTCTAACCATGATGTCTCTAAAATACAACATAAAACTATCAGAGACCCCATCGAGTATAATCGCACTCGATAACGCAACCCTACTCAGTCTCCGATATCCAGGGATTCTTACTTGGGTCTCCCACTGACCCGGTGTCTTCGGTAGTACGGGCCCAATACTACCGACCACACCGCATCAGCATTCATCCCAAATCTTCCTCCCCAAACCCCGGATAGTGAGTACTCTACTTCTGTTATGCACTATCTACCCGCACACTAGCAAAGCATCTCATATCGGCAAACTCCCCTAGACTAAGGCATCACAAATCAGGCTACTCTAGTCCTATCATGAATACCTAGTCTTCTAGCATGCATAACAATTCATATCATATAATATTGTAAGGTATTTTGGGGATCTTTACCGTTCGGGCGCTGACTGATCGTACACACTGCTTCTTTCTTGCTTACCACAAAACCATTTACAAAAGTTTATGCCTTTATTAAAAAATTTCCTCAAATCCTCGGTTTGAGTTCAGTTACTCCCGAAGGTGCACCCGAATCCCTCAAACCAAGGCTCTGATACCAATTGTAACAACGCAAATTTTCAAACAAAATTTTCATTTAAAAAAAATAAAGTATTTCCATTCAAAACAAGGCATAATGATTTAAGTGTCATGTCAAATACAAATTGTCTAAATCCCAAGATCATAAAAACATTCTTCAGTGTGTATCGATCACGTCGGCGCCTTCCCACGGTCCTCGCTAGTACCTGAAACACATACATAACAACTGTAAGCATAAATGCTTAGTGAGTTCCCCAATATACAACTTACGCACATACGCCTTTCCAGGCCCTGACCTTCCGGTCCTCAACACAACGCCTTCCGGCCCATAACATAATCGTCTTCCGGCCCATGACATACATAGCACATATAACAAATAACTTACCACATATAGCATACATATCACATATCATATCTGACCTTCCGGTCACACAGTCAAACCCTTCCGGGTACAGTATAGTGAGAAGACTCACCTCGTGAATGCTGAAAGCTAGCAAATCCTGAAATCACTCGTGCACAATCCGCCGAGCTACAACCTCCCTATAGCGTCACATATATCTCATTAACACTTATATCTTCTAAGTGTGACTATCCCTAAGAAGTCAGACTTAGGTCAACTCTGGTCAACGGTCAACGGTCAACGGTCAACTCGACCGGACTCGGCGAGTGCCATGGCGACTCGGCGAGTCTAGACGTCCTCCAACTCTCTGAGATTCCCTTTCTACTCGTCGAGTATCCTCCTTGACCCGACGAGTTACTCCTGGAAGAATCGCGGGGCCACCCCGACTCAACTCGCCGAGTCTGAAGAACAACTCGGCGAGTCCCAGTTATTCTTCAAGCTACTCGCCGAGTCTGTTCATCGGACTCGGCGAGTCCATGCCATGCAACCGCTCAAACTGCATCCTAAGGTCAGAACTGCTCCGACCATTCATAGGTCTGGCCTTCCTAGACTAATCCATCACGTAAGGTCCTCATTTCGGTGCTCATGATACACCCCAAGACTTATAATTTACATATTGACCTAAGGCATAAGGATTCCAATCCAAAACCTTCACCAATTCCCGAAATGCACAGACATGGGACATTCTGGACCTCCAAAGGTCCCAATACAGGGTTACAATCGATTAGGGGACTAGGGTAACATTCAATCTATTCACAAAAGGGTTCCATAAACCCTAATTCTATAATCACATCAACATAGCAGAGTATACTCGAGTTCTTACCTGGATGATGTATTCTCTGTGTCCCTAATCCTCAGAATGTGACTCCCTTGCTGTTCCTTTAGCCAATCCCTTCTCTTCCTTGCACAACAACTCTTCTATAATCAACAATGGCCTATAATCCTTGCTCCAGATGCACACAACCGATTTAGGGTTCTTCTCAGAAGGCTAAAATGAACAATGACGGCCAATAAGTCCTTTTTATACGTCCCAAACCTGAACGGTTAGGGTTTTCGCCAAACAGCGTAGACTCGCCGAGTCCATGTCTGGACTCGTCGAGTCCAGTCGCGAACCCGCGACCAAGTCTGCGATCCTACTCGGCGAGTCTAGGCTCCAACTCGCCGAGTCCCCTCTTAAAACACCCCAAAAACATAATTTTAACAATACCTGAGATTCCGGGCTGTTACACCAACATATGGCCCAATTTTCCAAATTGGGCCCAAACCTTTACATGGTCTTATTCTAAGGCCCAACCATTTAGTACAGTACAAACATTTGGCATTTCTAATGGACCAATATGTTATTGTAACGTCCCAAAAATACGAGCCAAAAAATTCATTTTTTTAGAACATATACTTAACAAACATTAGAATTAAAACGTTCACCAAATAATATCATTTCATAAAAGTTATCGCATGTATTGAAAAGAATTTTTATAAAACATGATAATGTCAGAGTACAAATTCCCAGGAGGGTCTCATAGTGCGGAATACGAGGCATGTGTGTGATGGGCTGCTACCGTGCCGGCTCCTTCCCTTTCGAAGAAGAGGTACCTGAAACCAAAACTGAAAACTGTAAGCACGAAGCTTAGTGAGTTCCCCCATAATACCCCATACCATACAATCATATAATTAATAGCTAGGAGATACGGGCCTCGCCCACACTCAAGGAGATACGGGCCTCGCCCACACTCCGCTATCTAAGAGATACGGGCCTCGCCCACACTCCGCTATCTAGGAGATACGGGCCTCGCCCACACTCCGCTATCTAAACCATAACATACAAGTATCATACAAACAACGACTATAAACAATTCTACCAAGCCAGCATATAGCATCATCAGACTCAACTAAGAGATACGGGCTCGGCCCACACTCCGATACTATAATATCGTCTATACGGTCCGACCTTGGTGCCTTAGACCCGTTCCTACTAGAAGGAAACTCACCTCGAAAGGTAGCTACTGGTCTGCGTAGGAACCGACTGTCTTCTGCTGTTGCTGCCCCGGAAATCCTCCAGCTATAATTCCCACAAAACACTTAGTTAAATACTACTAACCGACCTCAGGGCAAAATGACCATTTACCCCTAACCAAACCAAGAGTCAAGGTCAAAGTCAACTGTCAATTGACCCGACTCGCCGAGTTGGCTTGCCAACTCGCTGAGTCCCTATCCCTTTGTCTGACCATAAACCCGTCTCTACTCGTCGAGTTAAGCATTGAATCAACGAGTTTTCTTTCTAAACCAAAGTCCAATAGTCCTTCATCCTACTCGCCGAGTTGTATGAACAACTCGTCGAGTTCATCTTCATCCGAAGAACACTCTATGCTGAGACTCGCCGAGTTGTATGAACAACTCGCCGAGTCATGGAATTGACTCGCCGAGTTACTTCATGAGTGAGTCCAACTTCCAACCCACTGAGTCACACCCTATGACTCACTACCCCAACCCGCAAACACGAAAAAGGGGGAAAACTCGGGGACTCGCGACTCGACTCGCCGAGTCTGCCACATGCAAATACTATATACTCGATTTTGCTTCAATCCAGCTCATGCCATTCATAGATCTGGGTTTCTAGGGCTCGATTAACACGTAAAGTTTCCAACTTTACTTGTGAATAAACACCAATGAAGGTTTTAGGGCTCAAAATGCACTAAAAGAGTAGATCTAGGGCTTTCATGCAATATGGCTCCATAAAGGCAGTAGATCCAAGCTCCTGGAGCTCAATCATGCCTAGATCTAGAGGCTAAACAACTTGTTACAAACCCTACTACACAAACAAGCTTGGGGAAAGGCTCAAGAAGGACTTTCATGGAGCTATAAGGGACTATAAGCATGAAAACAGGGGGAAACTGAGTTATACCTCAAGGAAATCACTGAGATAACACAAGGGTGCCTGGGCTCCTTCTTCCCTTCTTGATCTACTCTCCTTCCCTCACAAAATCTTCAAGAAAACACACCAAAATGCTTCAATCTCACAAGGAACAAGGCTTGGACGAAGTAGAGAGCTCTGAGGGTGAAGGGGGTCAGCTTGGGGGCGGATAAGAGGGTTTAAATAGGGTGCAAACCCTTGAAATTTAGGGTTTCATCAAACAGCGGGGACTCGCCGAGTCCAGAATATGGACTCGCCGAGTCGCCAACTTAAACGTGCTCCCAAACCCGTCTCTACTCAGCGAGTCGGGCCTACAACTCATCGATTCCAAGGCCAGAAATGTAAAATACTTATATAAATTTTACGTACCAGGAACCAGGTGCTACACTTATAATCATATAGGCCCAATTATGGCCCATTTATGGCCGAATTTTCCAAATTGGGCCCAAACCCCTCACATGGGCCTTACCCTAAAGCCCATTAAATTATTCTAGTCCATATGGTTGTTCTTGGATGGCCCATCAATATCCTAATCACCAAAGCCTAATAGAAAGGCCCAACTCAAAGCCCAAGTGAAATTAGGGTTTTCACATAAAATAATGATTAGGGTTAAGTGTTTCTCACTTAACCCATTAAGGACTTAATCCATTAAGTCCATTAATCTACTAGATAAATCATATGGTGATTGGGTGTAATTCACAATTCCATTCCAATGGCCCAAATGTGGGTCCCGATAAGTCCAAGGCCCATATATCCAAAATTAGGGTTTTTTAAACCCTAATTAGGGTTTCCCTCCCATCACAACCCAACAGGCCCAAAACCTAAGTCCTTATATCCATTAGGGTTTCATTAGGCCCACTAGGGTTTCATTAGTCGGGCACCACCCACAACCACCTCAGGTAGTGGCGGTCAACGACGGCTCACGGCGGCGGCCACCACCTCACGGTGATGGTTACGAGTTTCTTTTATTATTTTAGCATCAGTTACAATATTACAAAGCAAAAACCCAAATAACACACACACACTAATACAAACACATACACAGCCACCCTAGTGGTGGCCGACGGTGGCACATGGTGGCAGCCACCACCTCACGGTGGTGGTGGTGGGTTTCCCGACCAAAAAATTTCACATACATCATCATACCCGTAAAAACCCACACAATACTGCGCCTAAGCCCGGGATAGACGCATCACAGTATACCACAAAATCCTCTACACCCTCAGGCAGGGCTAAGATTGGCGCCTCGCACAATCTCTGCCTCAGAACCTCGAACGCGGGCTGCTGCTCAGGCCCCCATCGAAAGACCACGGCTTTCCTTGTCAACCGTGTCAGGGGCACGGCTATCTTGGAGAAATCCTGAATGAGTCTCCGATAGTAGCCTGCTAATCCGAGGAAACTCTGAATCTCGGATGGAGACTTTGGAACCTCCCATCTCATCACAACCTCCACCTTGTCCGGGTCTACTGAAATCCCGTTCTGGTTGACGAGGTGCCCAAGAAACTGCACCTCGCGCAACCAAAACTCAAATTTGGAGAACTTGGCGTACAAGACCTCCCTCCTCAAGGTCTCCAAAACCTCTCTCATATGCTCCTCGTGCTCCTCCTGCGTCTTGGAATAAACCAAGATGTCATCAATGAAAACTATCACAGACCGATCCAGCATCAGTCTACACACGCGATTCATGAGGTCCATGAACGCGGCAGGAGCATTGGTGAGCCCAAACAACATCACCACGAAGTCATAATGGCCATAACACGTCCGAAACGCGGTCTTCTGTACATCCTCCTCTCTGACCCTCATCTGATGATAACCTGAACGCAAATCGATCTTGGAGAACCAAGATGCTCCCTGTAACTGGTCAAAGAGGTCATCAATCCTCGGGAGTGGGT
This sequence comes from Lactuca serriola, assembly GCF_051521515.1. Lineage (NCBI taxonomy): Eukaryota > Viridiplantae > Streptophyta > Magnoliopsida > Asterales > Asteraceae > Lactuca > Lactuca serriola. The sequence goes on from NC_136413.1 coordinate 15,245,643, forward strand.
AACGGTTCTTCACTGTCACCTTATTCAGCTCCCGGTAATTTATACACATCCGATGCGACCCGTCCTTCTTCTTCACAAACAGGATCAGGGCTCCCCAGGGTGAACTGCTCGGTCGAATAAATCCCTTGTCTAGCAGCTCCTGCAGCTGCGTAGACAACTCCTGTATCTCGGGAGGAGCCAACCGATAGGGTGCCTTGGCTATCGGAGCCGCACCAGGAACTAGGTCGATCCTAAACTCTACCTGACGCTCCAGAGGTATTCCAGGAAGCTCCTCCGGGAACACATAAGTGTAGTCTCGCACCTATGGAACCTCACTCACCGTCGCCTTACCCGTGTCCCGGGTATCCATAACATACGCGACATATCACGCTCAACCCTGCTGAAGGTAGCGCCTAGCTCTCGCTGTTGAACATATTGTAGGTCCACGTTGTGGCCTCTCGTCGTGGATCACCAACTCTCCCCCACTTGGGGTCCTGATCCGCACTAACTGCTGTGCGCAATCTATCACCGCCCCATTAGGGCTCAACCAATTCATGCCTATAATCACCTTGTTCCCCCGCAAAGGGATGGGAACCAAATCCACCAAATAGCGCTCCTCAAATAACCTTAGGATACAATCCCTGAATACTGCTGACTCTCGCACCGATCGATCATCGGCAATCTCTACCTCTAAAGGGAAATCCAACACGCCCGAAGACTCAGTAAACCTATTGCTAAGCGCAAGGGAAACAAATGATCGGGTGGCACTCGAGTCAAACAACACCTGAACAGGAACACCGTTCACATGGAACGATCCTAATGCATATACACAGAGCACATATCAATATCATAACATCATAAAAATAAGATAGAGGGAAAGAATCATACCCGTCACCACATCGGGTTCGACGCGTGCCTCCTCTGTCGTCAGCTGAAATGCCCGGCTCCTCACCACTGGAGCCTCTGCCTTGCCCTGCCGGCCATCTGTAATCCGCAGGGTAGCTGGAGCCGGCGCCTTAACCGGCGCTGATGTTGTCAACTGGGGGCAATTGGCCTTCTTGTGGCCCCTCTGGTTGCAGTGGAAACACAGCAACTCCGATGTCTGAATCACAGGTGCAGGGGCGGTACAATCTCTACTAAAGTGTCTCGTCTTGCCGTACTTGTAGCAGCCCGATGATCCCAATCTACATGCTCCCTCGTGTGACCTGCCGCATTTCCCGCAGCGGCCTGGTCCTCTTTGGCCTTTCGGCATACCATCTGATCCCCTGGGCTTCTTCCCCGAAGCCCCTCCTTCCTGTCCCTCCTCTGCCTTCCTCTTCCGGATGTGCTCCAGATCTATCTCCCTCTCCCTTGCCCTGGCAATCATAGAGTCCAGGGTGGGGCAAGCTGAAAAACTGACATGCTCCCGAATATCAGCTCGGAGCATGTCATGGTAGTGGCTCCTCCTCATGTCCTCATCTCCCGCGTACTGGGGCACCAACAATGCTCTCTCCCGGAACTTAGCGGTGATCTCCGCCACAGTCTCCGTCGTCTGTCTCATGTCTAAGAACTCTCTGGCCAGCTGCTGAAGCTCGACATTTGGCGCAAACTCTGTCCTGATCCTGGTCACGATTTCATATGGGCTTCCCCCATAGAATTCATCCACCTTATAATAAAAGGCAATCCATGGCCCAAATTACAATTTTCTTATAATTACAATTCCAGTCCCTTAAGTTTAATTAATCTCTTTTAGTCACAAAACTAATTACCAATTAATTATTGACTAATATTAATTAAACAATATGATTTCTCCTTTAATATATTATTCCCATAATATATTAATAAATCATATTTAATCCTTTCTCTCCATAATTCATCCTATCAAGTTGCTTTGGTGAAGGCAACCCAAAAGGACCATGCACCATCGGGTCAAGTACATACCAAAATAGTTATGGACTTAGACACTAATCCAACAGTCTCCCACTTGGATAAGTCTAACAACTATTCTGCATATGACTTCCGATCCTGATCTGCAATCGTAGCTTTCTAAAGCCGCTGTCAACTCTGATCATATCAGATACGCGTGTCCTTTAGATAAGGGATCATATATTCCTCCATTCTAGATATCATATGAGATATGATTTCAAATCATTCTCTTTGTACTATATCTCGATTCCCGATTTATGACGGCTGACTAATTGAACAAATCAAATTAGCCCTAGCCCGGCCGAGCATTTACGTTTGTCATCACTAAATCATCGAGGGGCCCAAAGATATCGCTTTTATCCTACTTTGGATAAAAGGAACAGATAAACTTTGATACAATGCTCGCTTTCACTCACGCACTGAATCACGCACAACAATATGTTTTATAACACCAAGTTACTTATGCGTTTACATATTATCAATGTGCAACCGATTCGCAAGATACAACTCACACATCTCGGTTTCAAGAATATAAGATGTTATCGTCTCACCAATCACTCGTGATACAATTCATGGAGTGATCCAAGTGAGAGTGGGTTTAATCCAATGCTCAAATCATATTCATAAGCAATCATGAACGTTGCAGCAAACATTTGCTTATGTCTAATACACTTTAGACAATCCACACACCAATTCACGACAGTCTTCTTTCATATCTACTTCCAACATATGAACGACTGTGGCCCGTTTGAATAATTCGATTATTCTTAATAAATTTAATTATTCTGGAAGTCAAAACATGCAAATGTGAAACACAAGAATAATACTAATCCCATATGGCCTCAAACCTTTGAGTATAAATAAAACCCCTTTTATTTATCACCATATTGAGTACTCATTATTTGTCGTTTCGGTTAATCAACTTCTTACTTGAATTTCAACACTTGTCCCATGCTCCTAGCATGCACACAATGTTTACCTATGGTTCTCACTTTGTGAAATAGATCACATTGAACACATTTCCAATCTTTCTCATTTCACAACTCCAAATCCTTCTTCATAAGTGAAAGAATATCAAATTCTTGCCACTTATAGAATATGCTAGATTCTAACATTCTATGCAACGATCCTTTCGTAATGTCACTGCACCAAAGTCACAAACACTATTGTCAATGATATTACAAAGTCCTCTATCGGAGATTGTTACAAGACAATTCCATAGACGTGATGTCTCTCACTCAAAGTACATTCCTTTGAACATCCTTTTGCATAAAAGTTTCTAATCTAGACATAGATTTGTTGGGTTTTGAGCATTCTAACACTCCTAAGTGTACATGCAACCCTAAATACCTTGGATCTATGTTTTCTCTATTATACATGCAAATAAGAACTTCCAAGGTATTATCCTAATCTAGCATACAAAACAATGAGAGTAACAAGATAGAATACATACCTCTTTGATGTAGAAAGTCTTCATGAAGCTTGAGTGCCTAGTGCCCCAAGTGTGACACCTCAAATGGTTCACACAACACCAAATACACTTGGATTAACTTGAGAGAAATCTACACTTCATGAAATCGGCTAGCCCTTCCATTACTCACACTAAGTGGCTGATTTTGTCAATAATAAGATCTTTATATAGTGTTACAATTAGGGTAAACCCTAATTGTCATGACTTTCCATTTCCTTGGATCCATGGGTTCAAATACACCATGGAACATCCATGGACCATTGGTGGTTGTCGAGGCCAACACAAATAATAACCCTGAATATTACACATTAAAATAGTGTATAGTGGTAAAGGGATCGAATCCATGGAGATTGGTTCAATTTATAACTCTATGAAATATCTCTTTGTAAAAATACTTGTAAAATGACAATAAAAATAAAATGGGGGGTTTTGGTGTTTTGAAATACTTGAAACAAACTAGAATTAACTATGATTTAAATAGACAAATGCAACAAAAATAAGAGTTTGATGTAAAATCAATAAGGGAGAGATGGTTGACTTAAAGTTTCCTCACTTTGACTTTTGATGAACATATCATTAGAATCCAATGGTGCAATACTTTGATTTAAATCCTTAATTTGGCTATAGTAATCCAAGGAGCTTGAGATTACCTAGACTTTTCTTAATTGTTGAAATGGCTAGAGAAGCTCATAACAATTTCCTTAGTCAAAGTCACTAATTCCAAATAGCATGTAATTAGTGAAAGTCAACTAGCATTAAGAACCAAAAAGTCACCAAATCCAAGAGGGGTCAAATGCTTTCACCACAATGTTGGAGGAAATGTTTTTATGATTGTGTGAAGCAAAAACAACACAAAAATCATTTGTTGCTTGCTAATTTGAGGATCCTTTACTTAATCAAGAAATTAGCCAACTAATCACCACAAACACATTTAAACTCATGAACTAAAACATACAAGTAGTGATAAGATGTTAAAACACAAAACATTCCCATAAAGATTTAAGAACATGTTCATGGATTCTTCAACATTAAACAAAAGTTCAAAGGATTAACCAAAAGTCAACCAAGATTAGTTTAGCCAAGCATGGCTAAACCCAAAGAAACAAAGTTAGAGAAGATTGTACCAAACATTAAGCAAGAATCAAGAGGTAAAAATATGATGTTCTTCAAGTGTTCTTGGCCTTCAAAAGTCTTCAAAACTCCAGAGAGAATCTCCAAAAATCGGATGTCCAAGAGTCTCCAAAAGATGGGCACCAACCTTCCTCAAATAGCTCAAAAGAAGAATTTCCGAAACTGCCCCTGCAGAGCCTTGCGCGACCCGCGTGCTGTTGCGCGGGTGGGTTGCGCGGGTGGTCCCTGGATGTAACATCTTTGAGGTTTTGGGCCTCCATAGCTTAGCCCACTTAGCCCAGATCGAATCCAATCACCTCCTAGCCCATTTTCTTCAAGTTTTTCTTCATTTTAAGCCCAATTTGACCTCTCCAAATCCTCCAAAGCTCGTGCACTCTCCCGATTAACAATCTATGCAAGCTTGAATAAACTCCCGTATCTTGCAAATTTAAAGTCTATTTCTCTCCAAGCCTTCAAATAACCATCAAGCTCGCTCCATGCATCATCTCCACAATCACCAAGCCTAACATCATTTTTGTCTACCAAATCTCATCGCTTCCCATACGTCCCGAACACTCCAGCTCCGCTAGACCCGAAAATCTGCAATTATGCGCACAAGATTCGAAAGTACCTGAAATAGTCATAAAATAACAAAAGGGAAAATATGCATGGAAATTATCTAAATTATGAATGAAATATGCTAAAATAAACTATAAAAAGAAGTAAACAAAACTAACTATCAAATCACCCCAAGCTTAAACCTTACTTGTCCTCAAGTAAGACAAGACTAAAATGAACTTGGGATGAACTATCCTAGAGAAAATAAAAAGAATGGATAGAGCCGCAGAACCTGATCACCGTTATTCAACATGGTCAGAATTGATCTTGCTATTACCTCAAGAATTTTTCATCTGATGACAATGGTACCATAAACCATAGCCAGGACAACTCCTTTAGGTGAGTAAGGAGGGATGAGCAGTCGTAGCCTCAATGGAACATGCATACAATGAAGAATATCTGTAGTAGGGAGAAAGCAGCCGGATGGGCTCGGGTGGAGCTCTTCTTTAAATGTACACTCTGATCTCACGTTTGCCGGTTTCTCTCATGTGTAACTAGGTTTAATCGCTCGGGCACCGTTGTAGGAATCGGATCACTTGGTGTTGGCCCAAACCTCCCGTAGTATCTGACTCGACAGTCTACCTAGCATCACCAATTTGCGAAAAACAACTCGATCTATATACAATAAAACATACCTAAATAAATGAATATCAAACGCCGGGTGACCAAAATGTTGGAAGATTTAGTTCAATAATTGAACCGGTCACCCTTCTCAGATTTCTGCAGCTGGGAATTTGCCTGCCCCCCCTTTTTTTTTGTTTTTTTTTTGTTATACTTGAAGGTAATGTAATAACAACCCTTTGACTCAAAATTTGGTTCCTAAAGTGTGTAAGTGGAACCGAAAGGGTAGTAATATAATCCGAATGGTCTAAGCGAGAAAATGACCATGTGTGGAGCATAAAGATATAATGTAAGCTCCTCTTCAAATTTGTGAATTTTTATTTCAAAAATAATGAAAATGTCCACATGCGGACTAAAAGACTTCTCCAAAATCCTAAGAAAATCGCAAAAAGATATGGTGATGTAAAGAGACCGGATATGGATTCTACTCGGGGACAAGCACTAGTGCTTCATCCTAACGGTTCAAACATGATCAAGTGTGATCCTCTCGGCGGTAGTGACTGAAAGGCTAAGACATCCATTGCTATAGTATATCCTACAGTCATTAGTATTGTATGCATAATTCTTCATGAAAACTACCTGTCCATGATCACTTACCCCTTTAAGCTACCAGCATCTGATCCCAAGTATGAGATCCCAAACTGCAGCTAATGGTCCCCGTTCGATGGGTGAGATAACAACAAGATCCTGGACCAATAATGATACAATAACTGTGAACCTATTCCATGGCATCCAGGGGTGAGAATAAACAGACAACAAAAATGCATGAATGTTAATGCCTAAGCTAAATGTTATGCAAAAATATAAAAGGTGAAAAAGAAAAAATAATTTTTTTTTTGGATTTTAAAAAAAATGAATGAAAATTAGCTTAAATCTAAAATGTTATGCAACCTAATTAAAAATGCATGAAAAAAAAAATATAAAAGGAAAATGAAATGCCCCACCCCAAGCTTAAGAACAAGCATTGTCCTCAATGCTTAAGGTAAGGGCAAAAATGACCTAAATCGGAGGATTGGATGACGGGAGATGTTTGTGGCGGTGGTTTCGTGAAATTACGACCGGTAGAATTCCGACAATCTTGAATTTTCCGGCGAGGTGGTTGCTGGAAGGTTATATAAGAGGAATGGAGTGGGAGGTCAAGATGATTAAATGAAGAAGGGAAGCTGAACATTTTAATCTATGGGTCAAAAAGGGTCAATTTCGGTCAATGTTGGTCACAAAAAGTCAAAAGGTCAACTCATTAAAACCTTTGGTCAACACCTAGTCAAATAATAGCCAAAAATAGCCCAAATTGCTCAGCACAGTGCGCGGGTCGCGCGGGTAGCACGCGGGTCGCGCAGACCTTGCAGTTAAGTCTTGGGCCAATGTCGCTTCATCACACCTGGCCGCGCAACCCACCCGCGCAACAGCACGCAGGTCGCGCAACCTCCTGATCCTGATCTTCATTTTCGCTTCATTTTTCTTCGTTTTTCACCCGTTCTTGCTTCGGACAGCCCCAAACACCTAGAAACTCTTGATTTATTCAAAAAACAACTCTTTTGAATCCCAAAAACATCTTCAAAACTCATTTATTCAAATTAAAAGCACAAAAACACAATGCTTTCCAAAAATGCCATTCTTTAACGTCTTTGGCAAGACGCCCCCCAAACTTCACTTTAACACTTTGGGGCGTCCAAATGGACGACATCTTGGACATTTGAATCAAAAACTTCATTGAATGGCTTCAATCGATGTCCATTAACCTTGTAAATTTTCCCCGTGTCGACATTTTTTAATTTCCACACCTCAATTGGGACTCTTTTCTTGTATTTGACTTTCTTTTTACGGGAGAACCATACCGGACTTAGACCTTTGATAATAGAAATCATCCAACCATATTCTCTCTCGTACTTGTTCCGTAAGGTGACCAACTCTTCCCTCTTTGACATGGTGGTTGAGTAGGTGACCGGTTGGGCGTCTTCTTTCTCGGGATAGGTAACCTTTGAAGAGTCCGACAAATTTATCGCTTCCAGCTCTTGTGGTTGGTCTACCAATGGAGTTAGTTTCTCAATGGTAGTGGGTGGCTCAACCTCTCTTTCATTAACCCATATCACTTCCTCTATAGTTTCATTGTCAGCTTTTTCAATTTCTTCTTCTTCTTTAACAACCTCTTCCACTTCTACTTCTTCTTCCTCTTCTTCATATAACACTCTTGGGCCATCAAAAGTTTTCTCATCTTTCAAAGGAATGCAACATGCGTTATGACATGGGCTCTCTTCAGATGGTAATTTATGTTGAGATTCCACCATACTCAATGATTGAGAAATTTGTGTTATTTGTTGCTCTAAGCTTTTGAGGCTAGCTTTAGTTGTTTCTTGGAAAATTTGGGTAGAAGTGGCAATGCTTTTCACAATTTCCTCTAAGGACATGCTTGGCGTTTCAGTTTGTTGAGGAGGATAAGGATAGGGTTCTTGGAACAGTGGAGTTGGTTGGTATTGGTTATTTCCCCATGTTTGGTATGGGTTTTGGTAATGGTTATTTCCCCAAACTTGGTTGTTGTCCCACCATTGATCATGTTGAGGCTGATCATAACTCCATTGGTTTGACCGGTAGTAGCTTCCTTTCTCTTGCACTTCTTCCCATTCTCCTTGTAAATATGGACACATGTCGGAATGATGTCCATTTTGGGCGCAAAAATCACAAAGAAGAGGTGTGGACTGCACACTTTGGTCACTTTCAATCATCATAACTAACTGAGCTAGCTCAGAAAGTTGGTCTTCAGTGCAAGGAATGTTCATTTCCAAATCATACTTTTTTTTTAATTTCGGGGTTTTAAATTAGAGTACATGCACAATGAGATGTAGGCATAGAGAAACAAACTGATTAAATCAAAACCAATCCCCGGCAACGGCGCCAAAAATTTGGTGGTTGTCGAGGCCAACACAAATAATAACCCTGAATATTACACATTAAAATAGTGTATAGTGGTAAAGGGATCGAATCCATGGAGATTGGTTCAATTTATAACTCTATGAAATATCTCTTTGTAAAAATACTTGTAAAATGACAATAAAAATAAAATGGGGGGTTTTGGTGTTTTGAAATACTTGAAACAAACTAGAATTAACTATGATTTAAATAGACAAATGCAACAAAAATAAGAGTTTGATGTAAAATCAATAAGGGAGAGATGGTTGACTTAAAGTTTCCTCACTTTGACTTTTGATGAACATATCATTAGAATCCAATGGTGCAATACTTTGATTTAAATCCTTAATTTGGCTATAGTAATCCAAGGAGCTTGAGATTACCTAGACTTTTCTTAATTGTTGAAATGGCTAGAGAAGCTCATAACAATTTCCTTAGTCAAAGTCACTAATTCCAAATAGCATGTAATTAGTGAAAGTCAACTAGCATTAAGAACCAAAAAGTCACCAAATCCAAGAGGGGTCAAATGCTTTCACCACAATGTTGGAGGAAATGTTTTTATGATTGTGTGAAGCAAAAACAACACAAAAATCATTTGTTGCTTGCTAATTTGAGGATCCTTTACTTAATCAAGAAATTAGCCAACTAATCACCACAAACACATTTAAACTCATGAACTAAAACATACAAGTAGTGATAAGATGTTAAAACACAAAACATTCCCATAAAGATTTAAGAACATGTTCATGGATTCTTCAACATTCAACAAAAGTTCAAAGGATTAACCAAAAGTCAACCAAGATTAGTTTAGCCAAGCATGGCTAAACCCAAAGAAACAAAGTTAGAGAAGATTGTACCAAACATTAAGCAAGAATCAAGAGGTAAAAATATGATGTTCTTCAAGTGTTCTTGGCCTTCAAAAGTCTTCAAAACTCCAGAGAGAATCTCCAAAAATCGGATGTCCAAGAGTCTCCAAAAGATGGGCACCAACCTTCCTCAAATAGCTCAAAAGAAGAATTTCCGAAACTGCCCCTGCAGAGCCTTGCGCGACCCGCGTGCTGTTGCGCGGGTGGGTTGCGCGGGTGGTCCCTGGATGTAACATCTTTGAGGTTTTGGGCCTCCATAGCTTAGCCCACTTAGCCCAGATCGAATCCAATCACCTCCTAGCCCATTTTCTTCAAGTTTTTCTTCATTTTAAGCCCAATTTGACCTCTCCAAATCCTCCAAAGCTCGTGCACTCTCCCGATTAACAATCTATGCAAGCTTGAATAAACTCCCGTATCTTGCAAATTTAAAGTCTATTTCTCTCCAAGCCTTCAAATAACCATCAAGCTCGCTCCATGCATCATCTCCACAATCACCAAGCCTAACATCATTTTTGTCTACCAAATCTCATCGCTTCCCATACGTCCCGAACACTCCAGCTCCGCTAGACCCGAAAATCTGCAATTATGCGCACAAGATTCGAAAGTACCTGAAATAGTCATAAAATAACAAAAGGGAAAATATGCATGGAAATTATCTAAATTATGAATGAAATATGCTAAAATAAACTATAAAAAGAAGTAAACAAAACTAACTATCAACCATCTTATGGGTTTTAGCCCAACTTGATTATCCATGGAGCATTAGCCCACTATACAAGTATGGATGATTTACACAATCAACACATATATTTAATTAGTCTTCTTTTGATCACTTAATTAATCCTAGATTAAGTCTTGATCAATACTAATTAAATAATCTTATTATTCTTATTATTAATATACTAGAACTTATACTATATTAATAACCATAAGTGTCTTATTTCTCACATTATAGTCTATCCAAGTGCATGATGCCATGCAACCCAAATGGACCATGCCGGGTCGGGTCAATTCTTACCAATTATAGTTATGGACTTAGACATTAATCCAACAGTCTCCCACTTGGATAAGTCTAAAACTATTATTGCGTATGACTTCAGGAACCAACTGGCAATCGTAGCTCTCAAAAGCTTTTGTCGAACTCTGACCTTGTCGATGAACTCTGAACTTTGTCAATGACTTGTCCATTAGATAAGGGATCATATATTCCTCCATTCTAGATATCATATGGACTGAGACATGGATTATAATCATTCTCTCTGTCCATTTGTTGTTTCCCGATTTCCGATTTATGACGATTGACTAATTGAACAAATCAAATCAGTCTTGGCCCGGCCGAGCACTTCCATTTGTCATCATCAAATCATCGAGGGGCCCACAGATATCGCTTTTATCCCGAAGGTAAAAGGAATGGATAAACTTCGACTCATATGACTTGTTCTACTACTTGTTGAATCATACACAAAGGCACGTTTTATAGCACCGAGTTACCAAATGCGTTTTCGTGCAATCAATGTACAACCAACTCATACTAACAACTCATATCTCTAGGTTTGAAGAATATAAGATATTATCGTCTCATGATCACTCGTGATAAAATCCATGAAGTGATTCCAATGAGCGCGGGTTGAATCCAATACTCAGAACTTATGAGCACTCATGAGTGTTGTAGCCCTTTGTCCAAAATCTTAGACCTCTACAAGCCAACCCATGACAGTCTTAATTCATATCTACTTCCAACATATGACCGACTGTGGATGGTTTGAATAACTTAGTCATTCCGGAAGAATAACCCAGTTTATTCGGGAAGTCAAAACATGCAAAGTGAAACACAATAATAATTGAATCCAATATGGTATCAAAACCTATGAACATAAATAAAACACCTTTTATTTATCACCATATGATTACACATTATTCATTGTATACTGTTTCAGCTATCAACTTTATTCTTGAATTTAAAACAATAGGTGTCCCATGCTCCAAGCATGTACACTATGTTTTCTAAACACTAGTCATGCCATGCACCAAGTATGCATACTATGTTTGTCTATGATCTTTACTTTGTGAAATAAATCAATTGAACATAACTCCAATGATTCTCTTTTCACACTCCCAAATCCTTACTGCAAATGCAAGAATTCCAAATTCATGCCATTTACTGAAATCTGTTAGATTCTAAACTTATATGCATTGATCCTCATGTAATGATTATGCACAAAGTCAGAAAGACTTGACAACAATCATTACAAAGTATTCCAAAGGAGATCAGCTCCTTGGAAACATCCTTCTTGCATTAAGTTTCCTTAATCTTACACAGATTGAAAATTCTAACTTTGAAACATTTCCAGATTCCATTTTGACTATCACTTCTGAACAAGATTTGCCTCCTTACAGATTATGTCAATATGGTCCTTCCAGAATTATCACTATACTTCCAACTGTCCTTGAGCAACCAATCTTTGGTAAACCTTAGATTGTCCTTGACAATTGTTTAATCCTTTTAGTCATATCCAGTTCTAAACCTTTTCCCTTCTTAATGCCCCAAGCATTTGGAAAATTTTAGAAAGGATGAATATAGCACATGTAATCAATCCTATATCCGAAGCATATGGGAATCGATTCATGATGTCTCACATAAAGACTAAACCAGTCTTTTGCTATAACATTTCCATTTCAATTTGCCAAGCTCTCATAATTCAGATTATGAAAAGGGATGTCGTAATCATAATCGAATTTTAGAACGCAAATAATGGACTCGTATACAAAATTTCCTTAGGTTGAACCATTCCAACATGAAATTCATATATATATCCTTGACTAAATGATTAAAACCTCATGATCTAAGCTTATAGATTTGAGATGAAGTATAATTTCCTCTCCCTTAATTATAGCAAAACAACTTTTCCCAATTGAAACCTTTTGTTTTCTATAATTAACATTGCTAACTTGCAATACTTATCATAATTATCATGCTCCCACTAACATGATGATTATTAGCATAACACTTATGTTCCCACTAGCTTTGACATGTACTCAGAAATCAGCTGACTTTCTTACCAAAGTTCAGATTTCTGATACTAGATTGTTTTAATAAAACTTTATCAAAATCATACACCTTCCCTTAGATAGGACAATTGTGTGTCTAAACAATTATGAAGAGGGATGCCATAATCATAATGGTTAGACCTTTTTGCCACTTCTCACAAGTCCAGGTTAGTGTGCCGGTAAACCACACACGCTCCACTAACGACTTTGAGAATGCAAATATCACAATTGCTATCTAGCTAAAATCTACTTAGTGAAAGTGTTTCCTCACCATCATTTTAATGAATCAGAGAGAAACCTTATGACACTTAGATTTACTGGTGTATGTGTTCTTATCCATGTGAATTGTCAAAACCATAGACACAAGACAAGGATAATGACAAATCCACACTCATATGGATTGAACTCAATCTTAATTTCTTGCCACCTGGCAGCTCAAGGGCCTGCCATTGCTTCCAAGTTGTTGTGCAACAAATTGAGAACTCTAAGAACTCATATGCAAAGCCAACTTTAACTGGAATGGGCACAGAATATGTCAACACGATAGGTTATAAACCTCAAGTCGTGTGCTAGCGAAGAACTTCAGGTTTTATTCTTGATTAGTTCTTGAGACTTTCAAGACCTTTAAGACTCCCACTGTCCTCTTGACATATAAGACTTTCTTGTCAGATATTCAAGAGATAGTGTGGATTCTAATCAAGACAAACACTTCACACAATTGGCCTAAGTTGGTCTTTGTTTTATCCAAAACATCACAACTTACCAACTTCAAATGTACAAGAGTAGAAAACTTTTACTCTTACATTTGAAAAGTGTTTTAAACCTTCTTTAAGACATGTCACTCAAGTTACAATCTTGGAGTATGACTCTAAGACTTGTATTGGAACGAAGTATGACTCATCTTCTTGATTTAACCACTTCAACAATTCAAGTTCCTCTTCTTAGTCATAAGAATGCACTAAGATTTCCTTAGAGAACGAATTGTGCTATGGTTTCTTAATCATTAAGATGATCACAAAAACTGATACTAAAGTACTCTCCCATCTTTTCAGATTTGAGAAACTTTTATCCTTCTGCCTAATTTGATTCTTCTTATTCGCTCTGCCATACATTGGAACCTTTTCCAATGTCTCAGAGTTACACTTAAGCTTGTAAGTATAACCATATTTACTGCGCTTTTGTAAACTATGACGAATAGTTTTATCAATCTTTTGTGGTGGACTTGACCAGTGCACAAAAATGTGTACTCGATCCCTTAGTCCTTCACTTGACTCACACATCCATGTGAACAAGTAATTAGTCTTAATTTTCCAATACTTGAAAGTTCATATTCATCATGCTATACAACTTGCATGATTCCAAGTTCCTGTCCAAATGAAACTTGGGTGATGAGAATCTTTCCTTATTTGGTAAATTTAGACATTACCACAAATGAAAGAATCAATTTCATATTTCCACTCTTGCTATTAATGGAATCTTATAAGCAACAAAAATTTCCACAGATGCCATTGTAAGGATATTTTAAAATAAATAAAATCAAAATTTTCCTTTTATTTTAAAACTTTGCGGAAAAACTTATCCTTACAATCCATATGAAAACTTATTGTTATCTATTCCTAAGCAATATCTCATAACTCCTAAGAAGTAGCTCAAGAATCCGATCTTCAAGCTACGCGATAGAAATCCATCTACGCGATCAGATTCAGCATATTCTTTCTTTAAGTTTCTTTACTTTTCTTTGATTCTTAAAACATCAACATGTGACCTAGTCACATCATGTATCAAGAATCTCATATTAGAAACTTAGCAGAGTTAGATAGTGGACTTTACCTGAAGTAGAGTCAAACTTATTGACTTCAACATCCTTAGGTAAATTTGGCAGCTTCGCAACCAATCCGCCTTTTTTTGGCAATATAAACATATGGACCCTTTGATAATGGTACACGAGACTATCACAGACTTAGCTTTTCTCTTTACCATTTGGTCAACCGAGTTGACTATGGCTGATCCCTTTCCATTGGGAAGAGAATGTTTTTCTGGATTTCCTGTGTCACTATTGTCAATGTCCATCAAGTTTTAAGGAAGTTGATCTTAACAAATAGATAAGATCATTAAGGTTCTTGTCATAGTCTGTTTCATAGGTGTCCCAAAGGAACTCACTATGTGACTTAGAAAGTGATTGAACCACCAACTTTCTCAAGACTTTGACACCCAACTCTCCCGGCTTGTCAATATGTGACTACATCTCCAAGACGTGACCATACCTAGACCTTGCTGTGCCAGTAGGGCTTGAGTGACCTTAAACTTTTCAAGAACTTGTGGGTTAGGGAGAATAATTGGAGGAGGTGAAAGAAGTATGATTTCCAAGGGACATCATCTTCATTTAGGAAAGCTTGTTTCAAGAGATTTGGGAAGATCATAACTGTCTAAACCAGACATCTTTTGGGAGATATTCAAGATAGTTGATCTTAAGTCCTTAATATGACACCCAATATGAAATATTAAGGCTAGGACCGAACAAACTGTTTTATAACTTAGAAGAGGTATGTCGTAATCCAAGCTATAAAATATTTGAAGGTAGGTGAACGACGATTCACTAATTTCCACCAAGATAAACGAAATGTATTATTAGGTTTTAATTGGTTTTGAAACTCCTAGATCTTTTGAGATTCATTGAACTGTTCAATGGCATGTTTCAATCTTGAGTGTGCCCTTCAGGTTTTGTGACTGGGATGCCGAGGATCACAAAACAAGGTGTGAAGTAACCATGCAAATTACTTGGTACCCTTAAGTGTTTACCCCTCAATCGATGTGCCGGTTAACCACACACGCTCCATCGATACTATGATAAACATTAAGTTACCCTTTGCCTACCTTGTTAAATACCAGTTAGTGTGCCAGTTAACCACACACGCTCCACTAACCGACTTAAACAAAGTGCAAAGTGTAATTTCATGGATTAGCACCTTATTCACATTTTCCTAAGTAACTAAGATTGGGTATTATTAAGAGTTTAGTTACTTAGTATTTATCATTAATACTTTTAATGAAGGGAGAATTCTAGTCCTGTCAAACCCGTTCGGCTAACGACCCTCCACCAGTCAAGCAAGCGGTGCGTGAGAGTGGACACCCATTAAGTCACCATTTTATAGGCAACAACCTTATACCCACCTTATAAACCAGCTTCGTGAATGAGGCATACTAGCGGTAAGACTGACTTTACTCTTATACATATATATATATATATATATATATATATATATATTATTAACTTATAATATTATAAAGTATAAGGGTTGAATTTTAACTTTTAAAATTCTAAGGGCTAACTTGGAATTAAAGTATTCATAAGAGAAAACTTTACAAATTCCAAAACTTGAGGGCAAGTTTTGAAACTATTCAAAACTAATTAATTCCATGACTTATGTGTTTAAAGTAGTTTTAATCCAAAAACTCTTCAAGTTCCATAACTTGAGGACAAGTTATGGAAGACTTTAAACTAATAAAAGAATTAACTTTTCTTTATTTTATAACTTATGGAATTAATTAAGGTTACATTTTTTTTAATTTATTATTTAATGAAGAGACTCTTGGTCCTCCATAACTTGAGGACAAATTATGGAGTCATAACACCATTTAATTAGAACTAGACTCTTCATTTTGTAACCTTTGCCAACTTTTATGAGTTTTATGAAACTTAAATGTGACTTTTCATATAACTTGAGGACAAGTTACAAAAACACATTTTAGAATCAACTCTTAGATTAATTTGGATTGAAAACAACTATTTCACTCAACTTTTCTATTAATCTAAGCAACTCATAAGAACAAGATAATTCAAATCAAACTTTTTCATGTAATTAGTCTAAACCTTAAACTAATACAAAACATGAATCTATTGACAATTATCTTTGAAATTGGATTAGCATGAACATTACAACATCAAAAACAAGTTTATAAGTTCAAAAACATCTTAGGGTAATGTTCCTAGTCCAATTTCAGCCAAAAAAGTCGAATTTATGCTGTCTGGGGGTCCAACTCGTCGAGTGCATGAACCAACTCGGCGAGTTGGATCGATTTGATCACTTTTTAGGCATGGACTCGCCGAGTCTGATGATCAGACAGCAACAACTTCGGTTTTTTAAGCAGTTTTGCAAGTATAACAAGAAAACAAGCCTATGCTATGATACCACTGTTGGGTTTTGAGCATTTTAACACTCCTAAGTGTACATGCAACCCTAAATACTTTGGATCTATGTTTTCTCTATTATACATGCAAATAAGAACTTCCAAGGTATTATCCTAATCTAGCATACAAAACAATGAGAGTAACAAGATAGAATACATACCTCTTTGATGTAGAAAGTCTTCATGAAGCTTGAGTGCCTAGTGCCCCAAGTGTGACACCTCAAATGGTTCACACAATACCAAATACACTTGGAATAACTTGAGAGAAATCTACACTTCATGAAATCGGCTAGCCCTTCCATTACTCACACTAAGTGGCCGATTTTGTCAAGAATAAGATCTTTATATAGTGTTACAATTAGGGTAAACCCTAATTGTCATGACTTTCCATTTCCTTGGATCCATGGGTTCAAATACACCATGGAGCATCCATGGACCATCCTATGGGTTTTAGCCCAACTTGATTATCTGTGGAGCATTAGCCCACTATACAAGTATGGATGATTTACACAATCAACCCATATATTTAATTAGTTTTCTTTTGATCACTTAATTAATCCTAGATTAATTCTTGATCAATACTAATTAAATAATCTTATTATTCTTATTATTAATATACTAGAACTTATAATATATTAATAACCATAAGTGTCTTATTTCTCTCATTATAGTCTATCCAAGTGCATGATGCCATGCAACCCAAATGGACCATGTCGGGTCGGGTCAAGTCTTACCAATTATAGTTATGGACTTAGACATTAATCCAACAAGATTTTCAATATTCAATTCCCAATATGGACACGCTTCCATATTTTCCATATGACAACTCATTCTTAATAGAATCTTATCTATTCGTAATGATGTCGATATGGTCCATCCAATATGAAAACATTTCCATAATTTCCATATGACAACTCATTCTTAATAGAATCTTTTCTATTCATAATAATGTCGATATGGTCCATTCAATACCATGCTTCCAAATTCTCACAAGCAACCAATCCTCGTCGATCTTTGGATAGTCCTTTGATAGTTGTTTAATTATTTTAGTCAAAACCAATTCTAGTCCCTTTTCCCTCTAAATACGCTCGACATTTGGAAAATTTTAGAATGGTCAAACATTAAAGCATTTGCAATCGATCCTATACCCGAAGCGTATGGGACACGACGCATAATGTTTTATTTGCTATGTTCTCAAAATTCGAATTGTGAAGAGGAATGCCGTAATCATAATCAAAATTTTAAGAACACACTATGTACCTTTGACTAAATTTATTAACATTCCACAACCTAAGCCTTTAGATTTGAAATGAAGCATAATATTCTCTCCCTTAATTATAGCAAAACAACTATTACATCCTTACAACTTTGCAAAGAATGACTCTTGTTTTCTATAATTAATATTGCCAACTTGCAATACTTTCCTTAATAATCATACAATCATAACATTTATGCTCCCACTATCATGATGATTATTATAAAACATAACACTTATGCTCCCACTAGCTTCGACATGTATTCATAAACATCTTAACTTTCAGAAAAACCATACCTATTGAATTTCTTAAGTCCATGTTTCTAATACTTAATGCTTTGATAATCTTTTATCAAGGCTTCTTGAACTTATACACCTTTGCCTTAGATAGTTCATATGCGTGTCTAAACAGTTAAGACTAATTGCCAAACCTCACAATTCAAATTATGGAAAGGGATACCGTAACCATAACCGAATTCGAGAATGCAATTTTACAATCACTATCTTCTTAAAATCTTT
Source organism: Lactuca serriola (assembly GCF_051521515.1). Taxonomy (NCBI): domain Eukaryota; kingdom Viridiplantae; phylum Streptophyta; class Magnoliopsida; order Asterales; family Asteraceae; genus Lactuca; species Lactuca serriola. The sequence continues at coordinate 15,264,130 of NC_136413.1, forward strand.
CTTAGTGAAAGCATTTACTCACAATCATTTTCATGAAGGAGGAAATCTTATGACACTTAGATTTAAATGGTGTATGTGCTCCTATCCATGTGAATTTGTTAAAACCAAAGTTTACGACAAATTCAAACTCATATGGATCGAACTTTCTTGATCTCGATTTCTTGCCTTTATGGTAGCACAGCTACCCACCATGTCTTCCAAGTAGTTAAGGAGCTCACATTTTCTTATCAATGTACTTTCCATTGATCAAGGTCCTTGCCTTTTATGCATTCAAATGAGAACTCATAGAACTCACATGCATAATTAACTCAATTGGAACAGCACAGAAACAAAATAATGTCAACACGTTAGGTTGTAAACCTCAACTTGTGTGCTAGTGATGATCGATAAGGTTTATTTGATTTGTTCTTGAAACTTTTCAAGACCATTAAGACTCCCACTAACTCCTTGACATATAAGATTCTTTTGTCAATAAACATTTCTTGACAAACAAATATTCAAGAGTTAGTGTAGCTTTTATCAAAACTCTTCATAAATTGGTCCTAGTTGGTCTTTGTCTTACCTAAGACATCACAACTTTCCACATTTGATGAATGTTATAAACCTTTTTAATACTTGTCACTCATTATCACAATCTTAACTTTAAGACTTGTTATTGGAACGATGTATGATTGACTTCTTGATTTAACCATTTCTTCAATTCTTGATTCCTCTTCTTAGACATACAATTGTACTAAGACTCACTTAGAGGATCAATTGAGATATGGTTCTTAATCATTAAGACCAATCATAAAGCATAAAAGCTACTCTCCCTTCTTCTTAGAATGGAGAAACTTTTATCTTTCTGCCTACTTGATTCTTCTTATTCGTTCTACTATTGATTTAAACCTTTTTCAATCAATCTAGAATTACACTTATTCTTATAAGTATAATCATATTTACTAAACCTTTAGTAAATCATGACGAATGTCTTTGTTAATCTTGTGGTGAACTTGATCAACACACAACATTGTGTATTCAATCTCCTAGTCCTTCACTTGACACTTTGTCAATGAATTAGTCTAATTTTCAAATATGAGATTTCTCATTCATCATGCAACCAAGTTGCGTGATTCCAAATTTCTGTGCAATTGAAACTTTGGGCGATGAGAAACTCTTCCTATTTGGTAAACTCTCAACTTTCCATAAATAACATAATAAGAACCAAATCCATTATTACTAATATTCAAACATCAATTTTTCATATACGCCATTGCAAGGATAAATAAATAATATAAAATCAAAATTTATTTTATTACGGAAAAATTTGTCCTTACAATGCAACTCATTGAAAAACTTATGCTAATACATCTTTCTTAGCAATCTAATTCTAACTCTAAGTAGTAGCTTAAGAATCTAATCTTCGAGAAATGCGATCGAAATCCATTCCTTCACGGTTAGATTCCGCTCACTTCTTCCCTTAAGTTTCCTTTCTTTTCTTCGATCCTACAAAACATCAATTGTAATCTTATCACATTATGTATTAAGAATCTAGGATAGAAGCTTAAAAGATTTAGTTAATGGATTTTACCTATATTAGAGTCATACGTTTCGACTCTCCCATCTCTTAGATCTCTTAGGTAAATAGGGCAGCTTCGTCTCCAATGCCCTTTCTCTTGGCATAAAAGCAAATTGACTCTTTTGGAACATGACATGGAACTACTTTAGACATTGCCTTTCTCTTATGATCAAAATTTTCGATTATAGCATGTCTTTCGTTGCCATTGTCTATATCCATAGAGGTCTCGAAGGCAGATTCACCAATCAACTTTGCTTTTCCATTGCGCCAAAACATTTCTGATTCAGCAGCAATAAGCATATAGGTGAGATCTATAAGGGTCACGTCGCGGTTCATCATATAGTACTCTCTTACGAACTCACTATATGAGTTAGGAAGTGACTGAAGAACCCAATCAACAGCCATTTCCTCACAGACAACGGATCCCAACATTCTTAACCTATCATTGTGTGACTTCATCCCTAGGACGTGTGCACACACCGACTTTCCTTCTTTATGTTTACTTGCCAAAAGGGCTTGAGTGATCTTGAACTTTTCAAACCTTCGAACTTGTGGGTCAGGGAGAATAATTAGAGGAGGTGGAGGAAGTGAAGTATGATCTCTTGTTCCTCGATCGAATCGTGGAATATCATCTTCATGTGGAATACTTATTCCACGGGATTTGGGAAGACCATAGTTGTCGAACTTTGACATCTACAAAACGGGAGAAAACCAATTCAAGTTAGTTGATAGATTGAGTCCTTAGTAAATCACCCAAATGAAATACTAAGGCTAGGAACCAATGCAATATTCTACAACTCGGGAGAGGGATGTCGTAATCCTAATTGCAGAATATTTGAAGGTAAGTGAATGACGATTCACTAATTTCCACCACGAAAAACGAAAAAGAAATTTAAGTTTTAAATCTATGAAAACTCCTAGATCCTTTGAGATTCATTGAACTTTCAATGGCATGTTTAAATCTCGATACGCCCCTCTTGTTTGTGACTGGGATGCCGAGGATCACAAAGCGGGTGTGAATAACCATGCCAACTTACATGGTGCCCTCACATGTTACAGTCACCTATTCGATGTGCCGGTAAACCACACACGCTCCACCGAACTCTGACAAACATTGAGTCACCATTTGCTACCTTTGCTTAGAACCATTTAGTGTGCCGGTTAACCACACACGCTCCACTAACGTCTTCGCAAGGGCACAAAGTGTAATTTCATGGAATTGCATCAATTCACTTTTGCCTAAGTAACTAAGATTGGGTTTTTTAAAACATTTAGTTACTTTTTTACTTTATTATACTTATAATGAAAGGTTTTGTCCTATCCTACCCGTTCGGCTAACGACCCTCCACTAGTCAAGAGTGCGGTGGGTAAGAGTGGATACCCATTCAATCGCCATTTTATAGGCAATTTCCTTAAACACCCCTTATAGACCAGCTTCGTGAATGAGGCCTACTAACGGTAAGACTGACTTTTACTCATACATATATATAATGTTAGACTTTAATGTTATATATAGTATAGGGTGTATTTTATACTTTCAAAATACTAGGTGGTCTAATTTAAAAATTATACTTTTAATTCAATTAAATTGTAAACCTAAACTTTTATGGATTTATTAAACCTCTTTTAATTATACACCTTAATTAATTAATAAAACCATAAGGGTGTGATTTGAACTTTTTCAAAACAATACTAGAGTTTTAGAATTTAACATTCCTAATTAAACTTTTAATCAACTTTTAAATTCCAAAACTTGAGGGCAAGTTTTGAAACATTTCAAAACATTAGGGTTTAGAATTTAAATATACATCAAAATTAAACCATTTAATCAAAATTTAAATTCCAAAACTTGAGGACAAGTTTTGAAACATTTTTCAAAACATTTGGGTTTTAACCATTTAAATTTCAAAAACAACAAAACTTTTGGGTTTAAATTTAAACTATAAAACCTAAAGGGGAAAATATGAAACTATTCATAACAACAAGGATCAAATAACAAATAATCTAAATTAACAATTAATTACATAATTATCCATATTTGATTTATTTCATGATTTCTTGCAAAACAATTTACCAATTAAGTCGAAATAATTAAATAATTATCACATAAGGAAACAATTATCTTATTAATTGATAAATATCTTCAATTAGATCAAGAATATAGTCAAATATATCATAAAATCGGATTTATATTGATCTAACATGATAAGGTACCTATCCATAATCAAAAACAGCAAGAAATTGCGAAAATATCCCCATCTGACGAGTTGACTCGTCGAGTCTGCATGGACTCGGCAAGTTCAACTATGGACTCGGCGAGTCCAGCCTCCAGAAACCAAAAAACGAATTTTTTTGAACATGTAATGCATCAATACAATTGAAACCAGTCTAGTCTCTGATACCACTGATGGGTTTTGGTCCTAAGAACATCCTATGTGCTCATACAAACCCTAATGCTTGGATCTAGGTTTCTCTATTGTACATGCAAGTTATCCAAGACTATAAACCCTAATTCTAGCATATGGAAATCAATATTAACATATAATTAGGTTTAAGATATTACCTTGATTGTTATGTAGTAATAACAATCCCAATTCCTCCTTGAATTGACTTTGGAAGGCTTAGAGTCACAAGTGTCACTCCTCTAATGGCTCACAAACACCATAAGCAAGAGAATGAAGAGGAGAGAGGTTAGAGGCTGCCAAAACTCGTGTGAAACCCTAGCAAGAAGCTTAGCCACGTTTTTGGTCCTTAAGGGATCTATATATATAGTGAGGCAATTAGGGTTATCTAACATGGAAACCCTAATTTAGTTGCTTAAGCCCTAAGCAACCCATGGAGCCCTTTCTTAAAGCCTTTGGACGATTTCATATGGGCTTCCCCCATAGAATTCATCCACCTTATAATAAAAGGCAATCCATGGCCTAAATTGCAATTATCTTATAATTACAATTCCAGTCCCTTAAGTTTAATTAATCTCTTTTAGTCACAAAACTAATTACTAATTAATTATTGACTAATATTAATTAAACAATATGATTTCTCCTTTAATATATTATTCTCATAATATATTAATAAATCATATTTAATCCTTTCTCTCCATAAATCATCCTATCAAGTTGCTTTGGTGAAGGCAACCCAAAAGGACCATGCACCATCGGGTCAAGTACATACCAAAATAGTTATGGACTTAGACACTAATCCAACACATGTGACGTGACGTATTCACCTAATGTCTAACTCCCATCACTCAGAGCCCCACGAAGCACAAAGCAAGCAACATTCAGACAAAAGGGAACAATCTCAAGCAAATTCGTCCTCATAGAGAAAAGACGAACAAGCATATAATGCTAAACTCATACTATCAGGCATAACCTAAACATGTTATCCTACTGCTGTCTACTCAATTCTAGCATGCAGTTTTTCATACACTGAAGCACATAAAGCAGGCACATAAGGCATCACTCCTAGATCCTTAGTCCTCTTCTAGCATGTTGTTCTACTGAAACTGATAAACATAACATAAGCTTGTATGGGTACTTTGGGGAATACTTACTTGAGCTCGGCCGGTCGCGCACATCACACACTTCGTTCCTTCTTAAAACTCTTTACTTAGCTTTTTAGAAAAATATTTTCTTCTTTAAAATCTTTTAATCCCTCGATTTGAGTATAGACACCCCCGAAGGTGTGTCCGAATCCCTCAAACCAGGGCTCTGATACCAACTTGTAACGTCCCAAAAATACGAGCCAAAAAAATTCATTTTTTTAGAACATATACTTAACAAAAATTAGAATTAAAACGTTCACCAAATAATATCATTTCATAAAAGTTATTGCATGTCTTGAAAAGCATTTTTATAAAACATGATATTGTCAGAGTACAAATTCCCAGGAGGGTCTCGTAGTGCGGAATACGAGGCATGTGTGTGATGGGCCGCTACCATGCCAGCTCCTTCCTTTTCGAAGAAGAGGTACCTGAAACCAAAACTGAAAACTGTAAGCACGAAGCTTAGTGAGTTCCCCCATAATACCCCATACCATACAATCATATAATTAACAGTTAGGAGATACGGGCCTCGCCCACACTCAAGAAGATACGGGCCTCGCCCACACTCCGCTATCTAGGAGATACGGGTCTCGCCCACACTCCGCTATCTAAGAGATACGAGCCTCGCCCACACTCCGCTATCTAAACCATAACATACAAGTATCACACGGACAACGAGTATAAACAATTCTACCAAGCCAGCATATAGCATCATCAGACTCAACTAAGAGATACGGGCTCTGCCCACACTCTGATATTATCATATCGTCTATACGGTCTGGCCTTGGTGCCTTAGACCCGTTCCTACTGGAAGGAAACTCACCTCGAAAGGTAGCTACTGGTCTGCGTAGGAACCGACTGTCTTCTGCTGCTGCTGTCCCGGAAATCCTCCGACTATAATTCCCACAAAACACTTAGTCAAATACTGCTAACCGACCTCGGGGTAAAATGACCATTTACCCCTAACCAAACCAAGAGTCAAGGTCAAAGTCAACTGTCAATTGACCCGACTCGCCGAGTTGGCTTGCCAACTCGTCGAGTCCCTATCCCTTTGTCTGACCATAAACCCGTCTCTACTCGTCGAGTTAGGCATTGACTCGATGAGTTTTCCTTCTAAACCAAAGTCCAATAGTCCTTCATCCTACTCGCCGAGTTGTATGAACAATTCGTCGAGTTCATCTTCATCCGAAGAACACTCTATGCTGAGACTCGCCGAGTTGTATGAACAACTCGTCGAGTCTGTTCTTGAGGCAAGAGGATTGCCTTGAACTCGCCGAGTCATGGCATTGACTCGCCGAGTTACTTCATGAGTGAGTCCGACTTCCAACCCACTGAGTCACACCCTATGACTCACTACCCCAACCCTCAAACACGAAAAAGGGGGAAAACTCGGGGACTTGCGACTCGACTCGCCGAGTCTGCCACATGCAAATACTATATACTCGATTTTGCTTGAATCTAGCTCATGCCATTCATAGATCTGGCTTTCTAGGGCTCGATTAACACGTAAAGTTTCCAACTTTACGTGTGAATAAACACCAATGAAGGTTTTAGGGCTCAAAATCCACTAAAAGAGTAGATCTAGGGCTTTCATGCAATATGGCTCCATAAAGGCAGTAGATCCAAGCTCCTGGAGCTCAATCATGCCTAGATCTAGAGGCTAAACAACTTGTTACAAACCCTACTACACAAACAAGCTTGGGGAAAGGCTCAAGAAGGACTTTCATGGAGCTATAAGGGACTATAAGCATGAAAACAGGGGGAAACTGAGTTATACCTCAAGGAAATCACTGAGATAACACAAGGATGTCTGGTCTCCTTCTTCTCTTCTTGATCTACTCTCCTTCCCTCACAAAATCTTCAAGAAAACACACCAAAATGCTTCAATCTCACAAGGAACAAGGCTTGGACGAAGTAGAGAGCTCTGAGGGTGAAGGGGGCGAGCTTGGGGGCGGATAAGAGGGTTTAAATAGGGTGCAAACCCTTGAAATTTAGGGTTTCATCAGACAGCGGGGACTCGCCGAGTCCAGAATATGGACTCGCCGAGTCGCCAACTTAAACGTGCTCCCAAACCCGTCTCTACTCGGCGAGTCGGGCCTACAACTCGTCGATTCCAAGACCAGAAATGTAAAATACTTATATAAATTTTACGTACCAGGAACCAGGTGCTACACTTATAATCATAAAGGCCCAATTATGGCCCATTTATGGCCGAATTTTCCAAATTGGGCCCAAACCCCTCACATGGGCCTTACCCTAAATCCCATTAAATTATTCTAGTCCATATGGTTGTTCTTGGATGACCCATCGATATCCTAATCACCAAAGCCCAATAGAAAGGCCCAACTCAAAGCCCAAGTGAAATTAGGGTTTTCACATAAAATAACGATTAGGGTTAAGTGTTTCTCACTTAACCCATTAAGGACTTAATCCATTAAGTCCATTAATCTACTAGATAAATCATATGGTGATTGGGTGTAATTCACAATTCCATTCCAATGGCCCAAATGTGGGTCCCGATAAGTCCGAGGTCCATATATCCAAAATTAGAGTTTTTTAAACCCTAATTAGGGTTTCCCTCCCATCACAACCCAATAGGACCAAAACCTAAGTCCTTAGATCCATTAGGGTTTCATTAGGCCCACTAGGGTTTCATTAGTCGGGCACCACCCACAACCACCTCGGGTAATGGCGGTCAACGACGGCTCACGGCAGCGGCCACCACCTCACGGTGATGGTTATGAGTTTCTTTTATTATTTTAGCATCGGTTACAATATTACAAAGCAAAAACCCAAATAACACACACACACACACTAATACAAACACATACACAGCCACCCTAGTGGTGGCCGACGGTGGCACATGGTGGCAGCCACCACCTCACGGTGGTGGTGGTGGGTTTCCCGACCAAAAAATCTCACATACATCATCATACCCGTAAAAACCCACACAATACACTTTTATATACACAAAAACACACACACCATCACCCCTCACGGTGGCTGTGGCGACAGAGGGAGTAGCATGGGCGAAAGCCTCCATGGTTGGCTACCATGGTGGCCCTTGCGTTTTCCACCCGGTAAATCACCCATAAATCCTTGGCAACATCTGAAACACGAATACACACAATGACATGGGATGAAATACGAACACACATAACACAGCGCAACCACCCATTCACTGTGACACGCGACTGCTGGAAGAAAATGACGATGGGACAACCGCCGGAGCGGCGACACCGGCCGGTGAGAGGTAGCATTGGCTGAAACGAAGAGGGAGGAAGAGTGGCTGGTTGTGCCGTTACCGGAAGGAAGCAGTAGAAGCGGTATTCGCGACTTCGTCTTCCCGATCTTCTTGACTCGCACACTGTAGGCTCCAGGTTGTTGCCTTCTTCGGTGGTCCTAGATGTTGCCGACAGTAGGAGCACATCTGTGGTGTTTCAACGACGGGGATGGCGGCTCTGGGATGGGAGAGATAAGGTAGCGGCGGCTGAAGTTTTAGGGTTAGGGTGTAGTGTGTGTGCGACGAGGGGTGAGGGAAAGGTGGTGACAAGTTTAAACCCCGACTTCATCTAAACTTTATTCCATTTGTACAAAATTAGCCCTAACCCATAAATTCTTTTCAAATCCACTCTATAAATTACCATTCAGCCCCCAACAATCCAAAACCTTTTCAATTTAAGTCCTAGAAGTTACCATATAGCCCTTCCATGACAAATTCTTTTCAACTTAGGTACACAATTTACTCTTTAGCCCCAACCATCCCAAATCTTTTCATACTAAGTCCAAATGATACCAAACACCCATGTCTTCTAAAAATCTTTACAAAATAAATCTTAAATTTACACTTTAACCCCTGAAAACCTAATTCATATCATTTGGCTCCCCGAAACCAACACCCAGCTAACTATTATGGATTTTAGGGCTACAATTCATATTAATTTTATCTATTTATTTATTTAATAAATTGGGTGTTACATATAAGCTTGTTTTATATTTTTTAATACAATATTCTATACTTGAATTATATATATTTTTTTACATTCTCATATAATTTTAATACAACTACTTTTAAACCTTTTTATCAATGTTTTTCTCATTTTTAACCTTTTTACTGATTTTTTTCAAGCTTTTTTTAAGCTTTTATATAACGTTTCAAACATTTTATTACAAAAATATTTATAAAAAAATTAATTTTTTTTTCTGTGTAGGTTGTAAAAAAAGTTTAAGAAGGATGGTAGATAAAGTCTAAAAAAACGGTTAAAAGTTTATAAAAAAGTGTATATATATATATATATATATATATATATATATATATATATATATATATATATATATATATATATATATATATAATATGAAACAAAGTTTTAGAGAGTCGGTCTCACGGAGGTTTTTAACCCCTAAAAGACGGATAATAGTATTGTCTGAATCTAAAACCACGTGCTTCTCATTCGAAATAATAACTTAACCACACTCGAAAATGCAAAATATTAAAATCCAAAATAAAATATGTGTAAACACCAAGGTTATAAAAAATGTTCATGTTTGCTAGTCGACCGACTGAGGTTAAAGGCTTAACTGGGGACCCTAAATTGTTAATGCATTGAATTTTAAAAAATTAAATATGTCTAATGTCATAATAAAGTTCGTAAATACCATTAATATTATAACAAAATAGGTTAATATGATTAATAGAACAATAATAATTGTCAAATAATTTCTATTAATATATAACTTTTTCAAATTGTTAAACTTTCATCATTTGCTACTGCTTCGTTTATTTTGTAGGTAATGATTAATCGTTAAACGCATTCTAGTCGGCTGGGTAGCTCCTAAAAACTAATCAGAGATTAATTGGAACCTAATCAAAATTTTTTACAAAAATTTTTGGTCCTTAATCAAACAATTAACTATATAATGATTTTGATTTATTTCAACTCATAATTATACACCTAGTATCAATAAACAAAATCGAGTATAGAAAAATAATAGAAACCCAAAACCAAATTTATTAAAATTGCTTCGCCGTAAACCAAATCATATGTAAAAGATTAAGAAATATTAAAAATTTATGAGATTGAGGATAATAATAGGGTTTTTTGATCGATGGCCCAATTGGAATCCATTACTTAACCAAACCCGAACACTAATAGGCCTTAATAGGGTTGGTTTGGTTTCATCTTGATTCTTTAACGAACCAAACCCATTTACCTTGGGCTTTACAAATCGAACTGAAAACATAAAACAAGAAACGAGTCGTTGTCTCATTGAGTCAATAGAGTTCTACGCAGGTTCGACTCGTTCCTTCTTCCTTCTGCAAGAGGCCAAGAGGAGTGTGTGCAGTTCTGGATCAGACGTGGAACGCCGTCGTCTCATCTTCACCAGCTTGCCTTTACTCTTTCGCTTAAACGAATCCGCATCAGAGCCGACTAAGAGGAAGAACTCCGAACCCTCTATATCTGTTCCCGAGGTTCAACAAACATGGTAAATTGGTTAAATTATTAGCTTCAATTTATGTTCCAGTTGTGCTACATTGTGATCTTACTGAAAACTCTGATTAATTTTGATGAACACAGTCGGCGCTGTTCAATTTCCATTCGTTTCTGACGGTGGTGTTGTTGGTAATCTGCACTTGCACTTTCTTGAAGATGCAGTTTCCTGCTATCCTTGAACAGAAAACCGGGTTAGATCCTCTTTTACCCAATCTACGATCATTCCAAGAGCCCTAATTTTGGTCTATTAACAATCAATTTAAAGACATCTTTTTGTGTGATGCAATTGCCATCTGAATTAAGACCACTAACTAAATCAGCAATCTATGAAGCTTAAGAGGAGGACCCATGGATCGAACATGTTTTCCATACTCATTGTAGAAGAACAGTTGTGGATGAGCTCCTTAGGATCTGAAATCAGTAGTATTAGATGATGAGAGTAGCTGCACATGACAATGACATGATGCCCTTAAAAACTGTGAACACTATGAATTCTTAGTGAAGCTGCACTTCTTGAAATTTGTTTTCAAAGTGTTAAAAGTTCAATTCATTATTGGTTAAGTTTAGTAAATTTGTTTTAATTATGTATTTATCAATGTATATTCTATTAGGGTTATGAGCGACACTTAAAAGACAGATAAGATGCAAAGAAAAATAAGGAACACACAAGAATTAACGTAGTGAACTAGAGACTAAGGAACACAAGAGGTGTCTTATTAATTTAGAGTGCTCTTCACACTTAATAAACTACAATTAACATTTCACATTACACACTGTACAAACTAATGTTAATAATACTTGGTGCAATGACCAAATCAAAAACTTAAAATACTCTTGGTTGCTTTCTTTGTATATGGATGCCTTAATTTGGCAACTTATTGCTGTTTATGTTAGGATCTTTACAAGTAACAGGATTAATTATGGTTTTTTAGTGTTTGTGATGCAAGTTGGATGTATAATTATAAATGGGTCAACTCAAATATATACTTACAAGTGGTTTAACAACTAATGCCAAATACATTATTCTATTGAAATCAGATATGCAACCATGCTAAAGTTGCTTATGCCTTATAGTTATAAGAGTGTAGTGTAAAAAAAACTAAAAGTACATTAAACATAGAAATGAAAAATAAAATAAAAGCCAGCTCATTCATTTGTACACATGTCACATTATACATGGTAGGTGACGTGACATGGCATTAATGACCGAAGCCATGTCAGCAATCAGACGTTTCCTAGAGACAATGATAATATTAATACCCACTCTTTTGTCCCCAGAATTCATTTCTCCTTATCTTTGAGGATCATTTTCTTCTTATTTATCAAGGCTAATTTCGTAATTTTCATTTTGCAGATTTCGGGGCTTCTTTTGGAAAGCTGCAAGAATAGGTAATTTTTCAATGACCAATGTTCTTGATTGAAATAATATAAGTTTATAAATTTATTTGGTGGACTAAAATTAATATTAGTATTATTTTTTTCTTTATATACATGAAACAGGTGAACGATTGAGCCCATGGGTAGCGGTTGGGTGCTTCACAATGGGCGTATCGATCATATTTTTCTAAGTGACATTAACAATACCTGTCAAATTTACATCCATCTCTATTTTTTTTTTTTTTTTTACATAAACTAGTTTGTAATGCCTAATGAACAATTTATTAAAGTTGATGTCATTGTCATTTACTTTATACGTTTGTTTTTTCTTTATATGGAAATGGTTGAGTCTATCTACAATCCACTAGTTCAATTAAAATGGCAAATTAAATACAAACGTAGCAATCTTTTTTCTAGATTTTCTTGTATAATATAATGAAAGGTGAAGGTCAAAAAGAAAAAAATGCAACATTACCAGGCTACCCCTAGCTGGAATCTAGATATTTCTCATGATTTATAACATAAAAAAAGACTAAGTAGGCCATGTCAACAACGACAAATATACAAAAATATTAGGGGTGGTGCCAAACGTGGAAAATGAAATTAAATGGTTTTTCAAGGGCATAAACGTCATTGCATTTTGTTGCCATCATTGACTTATAAACTTATAAGTATTGCACTAATAGCATATATATAGTTTAATTTAAGCACTAATTACAATAATTAAGGGGTGGGTCGATAACATTAATAAATTATGGTCGACAATTGTTTCTTTTATCTGGCTTTTTGTATCTTTATCTCGAGATTGGTTGAGGATCATCTATAATTTTAGTTGTGGGTTATGATTCTATATTGGCTTTGATTATTTGGATCATACTAACTTTGTTTAATTAGTCTAAATAAAGTTTGGCAATTATATTAGTTGTTGTCATTAGCAATATTATATCATAAAGTTATTTTCCCATTTTGTTATTGGTTCTTTTGATTAAAAAAATGGATAAATGATAATCGTGAGCAATAATTTTCTTGTTTGTCTGCTAAAACATATTTTTCACAAACGTTTTAAAAGATAACCACGATGTTTTTTAACAAAAAAATTTCGAAATCTATATATTTGAGTGAATATTGCAATTGCCCTTCATTATTCGGTTTAATTACTGAAAACCCAGACTTTATTGACTTTTTAATTTAGTTCATTTTTTATTTACTTAATATAATTTTATATTATGACCGATATTAGTTTAGATTCTTTTATTAGCTTATCGCATACCATTTTATATATTTCTTTTGATTTATACTTGGTCATTGTATTTACTAGTTTTATACTTGAAAGTTGAAATCTATAAACATGATATGCCAAATAGCATGATATGCATTAAATGATATTTATAAACGTAATAATATTACATGATACGGGTTTAATAGTGAAGCACGATATGATAAGATAGCAAAAATAAATCCATATACACGTTATCGTTTATATAGACTTATATGTATGTTTTATAAATGCTTTTGAGGACACAATGTTTCATTACAATCTTTGACCCAAATAGCATTTAATCAATAAGTTATTAACTATTTAATAAATAATCAAACCTTACTTAAATTAAGCAAGTCAAATGTTGCAAATGTCACAGGCATGAAAAATTGATGATTTCTCCAAAGTAGAAGAGACAATATAAAACAAATCTTTACAAATTACCCCTTTTATATATTACTAACAATTTCCAGTTGATAATATAAATTTATATTACATGTTAACATTTTTTATTTTTATAATGAACGCAAGCTTTTCAGTTTGAGTTTCTACTATAACTTGTATTACATTGTGTTCCATATAAATCTCAATATATAATTGAAACCATCTCATTTTTATCTACCTAATAGTATAACTTTAAATGAGTGAACAGTAAATTTTATAATAGAATTTTGTATCCACATAATAATATAAATTTGAGTTCAACAATAAGTTTTTCGTAATTTATCTCTATACAAAATATCACTAGAATACAAAATTCAATCCAAATTTTATTTATTCATATAAAATACTAAATGACTTAGACAAATTAATAAAATAATCTCAAACCCCCTGATTTTGCCTCCAATCAATATTTTAATTAAATTCCATAATATTGATTGAAAAGTACAATGCCATTTTCCAGTTAATTACTTTCAAGTTTTCACTGCATCGTGCCAGGTAAATAAATATTGATATTCCGATAAATTTTAGTTTAAAAAAAAAAAAAAAAAAAAAACTACTCGTGATGTATATGATAATATAACATTTTACCATGATCTATACATTAATATAGTACTATATATTTATCGATTTTACTTACAAAAAAGTCACACCTCCACATTGTTGGTGAATTTGGACATAATTATTATTCCATTTATATTTTATTAAGGCAAAGCAAAAACATTATAATATTAAAATGAATATAAAAATTGAAATAATATAATAAATAATAAATAATAAATAAAAGAATATTGGGATGACATTGCATGGGTAATACAAGTGGTTCCCATTACATTGTTCGGACCACAACAGAACAAGTGGGTCTGAACTTGTGTGGCGACAAGAGCTCCATATTTAATAAGATAAGGAAAACCAATGTCGAGTTTAGCATCACTCCAATTTTCTATCAAGGTCCCAACATATTGATCCTCGCATATCGTACACGAATAATAAAAAACCCCAATTAATTAAAACAAATACAAAACAGTGAAACTGTATGTAACATTAAGTCGACTATAACATGTTAAAATGACCTGAACAAAAATAGTTGTAAGAGTTGAACGATTTATCTTTTGACAATTTCTTTAACTATTTTGATTTACAGTGGGTAAAGTATAGAAATAGCCAAAATATAATGGCTTATGTTACATGATTAATGAACGGAGAAATAATAAAAACATATGATAATATCAATACTTATTTAATTCAGTCAAAAACAAATCAATATTATGATTAAAAATCATGTTCTCTACGATGAGAACATAGTGGTTAAGTTCCATACAGAAAATTTATGGTTCAAATCTCCAAACTGACACACAACAAAATTATTTAAGGTCAAAATTGAAGAAAAAAGACTTCAAAAGTCAAAAGTGGACTATCAATTTGGGACGGAGGTAGTATTAGTGTTCTATGATTGACCTTCAAAATATAATATAAGCGGGTTGACATGGACTGTTCAAATGATGATTTTGTTTACTATTTTTTATGATTACAAATATATGAAGTACATACTTTTTTAAAATAATAAGTAATCAAATGTTTTTATTCACAGCACATATAAAAAGAATGTTACTACTTACTACTAATAAAATAATTATTGGACAAAAATTTATCATAATACAATATAGATGAATCATGACAGAAAAAGAAAATTGAGTGAAGGTGGGGGTTACTAGTTGCTAGTTTCTATCTGGTGAGGGTGAATACCATTTGTAAAACCCTTCCCTTACACTCAAATCTTCATAAAGATTTTCGATAATGAAATTTCTAGATGAATATGGGTTGGAAATAATTTATATTTTAAATATCGAATCCAAGGATCTGATTTTTTTATGAAAACGTTAGGATTATTTTTTTCGTATGCTTACAATATTCGGTCATATATCAGATTTCTCAAAAAGATTCGATGCACTAAATAACACATCTTTGTTTTGTTTTGAGAAAATAGTAACACACAAATCATGTATAAAAATTGATCGTGAAATATTATTCTTTATTTGATCAACAAATTATTCCGTTTTAAAAAGGTTCTTTTGGCAACTTGTAGAAAATTAACACGAACAAAAACTATTCCGTGACAAAAGTCGCAAATCTTTATACTGGGAAGTCGATTCAAAATCCAACATAAAAAGGTGACATAAATTCATCGAGGTAAGCATCCACCAATCATATTTAAATCTTGCTATCAGTGTCTACTATACAAATTAAGATATATACTTGCTTTTAACATTTCTTTGTCTTGCTTTAACCATTAAATAATAAAAAAAACAATTGTTTTTTTTTCATATTTTTTAGGGATAATCGTAGAAATAAAAATGACCACATTGGATGGTTCAATTTAACAAATTGTTCCGAATAAGAAAATAATCATCAATTTTGTGATCGGTTAGATTTTGAAATTCCCGATAAATTCTTTTTTTTTTCAAATAATGTTGTAAGATAGGCTTATGTTATGCAATTTTAGAGTTGTGTTGTAACACCCATACTTTTATATATTTTCAAAATTTACCATGGTTGTATAATTACTATGAAAATCAATCACAGTAAAAAATATTGTTTTACAAAAACCTTTTACTTCTTCATTACACAAAAAA
This sequence comes from Lactuca serriola, assembly GCF_051521515.1. Lineage (NCBI taxonomy): Eukaryota > Viridiplantae > Streptophyta > Magnoliopsida > Asterales > Asteraceae > Lactuca > Lactuca serriola. The sequence goes on from NC_136413.1 coordinate 15,280,439, forward strand.
TACATTATCACATCAACAGATCTTTTCATTAATAAATAATTAGATCTAGTTGGTTTTCCGAAACTTACAACTGAAACTTCACCTACACAAACACTCACACTCAAGACTCAATTACAAACTCAAGACTCAAAACACAAGGAAGAACCCTAATCTGAACGAAGAAGATGAGTGAAGAAGACAAGAGCAAAATAAGACTAATATAACTTGTAAGGTGTGATAATGATCTTCCACACTTGCAAACCAAGTATATATACTCCGGGTACAACATCCGGTTCAAGTGTTGTTTAACATGAATCCAAACCCTGAACCATACCCGAAAGTAGATCCGCGTGTATATGCAAAAGTCTCAATAGTGAGTCGCAGTCCTGAAGAACCACAAAACAACAAAATACACCCTGCACAAGAAACTTATTCACAAACCAAATCCTCATAAATTACAATTATTACCCCGATAATAAATATTTCTTACAATGTTAATCTTGACACAAAAACTTTGATATTTTTAACACCCCCCTCAAAATTAACATTGAGGGGTGACAAAAATCAACTCACTTTAAAAGGATCAAACAATCTCAACTAACAACACAAAAAATCATGTTGTTTAGTTGGTAAAGACTTGGTAAAAATATCAGCTCTCTGATTTTCTGAAGCAATTTTTACAATTTTAAAACACCTTTTCAGACTCTATCTCTAACAAAATGCACAACAACCTCAAAGTGTTTTGTCTTTTCATGAAAAACATGAGTAAGAGCCAATTTAATGGCTGAATCATTATCACAAAACACTTTTACATGAAACAAATTTTTTACTCCTAAATCAAAATATAATTTTAAAATTCATGTTATCTCACATGTAACAGAGGCTAACTCTTTAGAATCTGATTCAGTTGAAGACCTTGAAACAATATCTTGTTTTTTACTTTTCCAATACACTATGGACTCACCAAAATAAACTAAAAAAAGATGTAACAGGCCTACTTGAAGAGACACATTTGGCCCAATCTGCATCAACATAAGCTAAAAAACATATATCCTTTACCAAGACTCTGTTTCAAATACCTTAACACACGAAAAGCAACATTCAAATGTGACTTTTGTGGAGAATGCATAAACTAACTAAGAGTTTGAACAGTAAAAGAGATATTTGGCCTTGTAATGGTCAAATATATTAATTTCCCAATAAGCTTTTGATATTCAGTGATATTATCCAAAAAATAATCTTTTTCATCTAAACCCTTCTCACTAATAACAACATTCAAATCAAGAGGTGTATTAGCTGGTTTACAACCAAGTTTCCCAAACTCATGAAGCAATTCAAAACAATATTTTCGTTGAGTTAAACAAACTCCATCAATTCTATCAATAACCTCAATTCCTAAGAAAAACTTTAGTTTTCCAAAATCCTTAATCAAATATTTATATTTTAAAAACTCTTTTACTTTATTGATCTCAATTTCAAAATTACCAGTAAGAAATATATCATCTACATAAACAAGAAGAAGAATAACAATGTTGTTTTTATTCCTTACATATAAAGAATAGTCATTCATACTCTGCACAAAACCATACTCAAATAATGATGAACATTAATTTTCGTTCAATTTTCTAGGAGCCTGTTTCAAACCATATAAAGATTTTAACAACTTGCAAACTCGAGTATCACCAGGTGTATGATATCCTTGAGGAAGAGTATTGTAAACCTCTTTATCAAGATTACCATAAAGAAAAGCATTATTCACATCAAGTTGATATAAATTCCAAGAATTATTAACAACAAGAGAAATAACAACTCTAATAGTGACCATTTTTGCTACAGGGGACAATGTTTTCTCATAATCTATACCTTTTTTTTATTGTAGCCTTTTGCTACAAGTCTAGCCTTATAACGTTCAACTTCCCCATTAGATTTATATTTAATTTTATAGATCCATTTACAACCAATGAGTCTTTTAGTTGGGGGTAAATTGGTAATTTCCCATGTTCTATTTTGATGTAAAGCTTTTATTTCCTCATTCATAGCGGCTAACCAATTTTGGTCAGAGGAAGCTTCCAAGTAATTACGAGGCTCTATAGTTTTATTAAGATTATACACAAAACAAAAAATTTCAGCATTTAAATTTGCATAAGTCAAAGTTCTTTCAATTCCATATTTATGCTTCCCTTCCATCACATAATCGTCAAATCTAAGAGGCATCCTATACTCTCTCCTAGACCTTCTAACAGACTCACTACCAGATGGCTCATAAATAACTTGACCATTATCATCAGAAGAGTTGGACATATCTGGACCAACCTCCTGAGAATGAGTCACTTGCACCAAGCCATCATAGCTTCTAACACTATCAGGCTCAGAAGGAGAAGCAATACTAGTGTTGTCAGTCTGGTGGCTCATCATAGGTGAACTAGATTTAGGAATTTCATCCATAAAGGAAGACTTCATAATATCATCATAGGATCTGTAGTTTATGGGACTAGTTTTAACAGACTCATCAAAAAATGAAGACAACAAAGCATCATCATTTAGATCCTTTTTCATTTTGAAAGAAAAAACATCTTAATAAAATTTCACATCCTTGGAAAAGAAAACAGAAGAACTATCAAGACTAAACAATTGTAGCCCTTTTTCTTCTTTGAGTATCCAATAAGAACACATTTCTCAGACCTTTCAATAAACTTATCAGATAAATTCAATTTAATAACAAATCACAATCAACCAAAGACTCTTAAGTTTTCAAACTTAGGTAAACAATTATAAATCATTTCAAAGGGAGATTTCCTTTTAAAACAAGAGTAGGAAGTCTATTTATTAGAAAACAGCTGTTAAAACAACTTCACCTGAGAATTTTAAAGACAAACCAGAATGAAAAAGAAGATATCTAGCAACATTTAGTAAATGTTTGTGCTTTCTCTCCACAAATCCATTTTGTTGTGGAGTATAAGTACAAGAAGTTTGGTGAGAAACACCATGTTTATTAAAAAAATCTTTAAACTGAAATTTTTCAAACTCTGTACCATTATCAGACCTAACCGCCTTGATATTTGAACTAAAATTATTTTTCAAAAAATTATAAAACACATTAAACCAATACAAAACTTCAATTTTAGATTTTAACAAATATACCTATACACTCATTGTGAAGTCATCCATAATATTCAAAAAATATCTAAAGCCATCCATAGTAGCAACTCTATAAGGACCTCATACATCTAGGTGAACTAAGTATCCTAAAGAAGCACTCTTATGTTCACTCAATTGAAAAGAATTTCTAGATAGCTTAGCCTTATGACACACATCACAAGGAGGAAGAGATTTAGAACTAAAAGAAAGAACGTCCTTAAGAACATTCAAAGACTGAACTGCAAGATGTCCTAATCTATTATGCCAAGTAAACTTAGAGACATAAAAAATGTTCTTATATATAGAAGATGTGCTACCTGAGGTATGAGATCCTTCAAGGTAGTACAACCCTCCAGATTCATTACCAATCCCCACAGTCACCATGGACTGTGAATCCTGAACAACACAATTAAATTCATCAAAGACAGTTTGACATTTATTATGCTTACACAATTTACAGATAGAAAGAAAATTCACATTAAATTCATGAATTACAAAAACATCAAACATGGTTACTAATTCAGAAAAACTCATATTACCAATTTTATTAATCTTTGCAGAAGAACCATTTGGGTGATTAAGTTTTGAAACATCTACTACATTATCCAAACGAGATTCATTTTTAGTCATGTGATGATTTGCCCCTGAATCAATAACCCATTTTTTTTACTAGATGCAGATGAGTTACAACAAATACCTGTTATATTTGCTAAAACCACATTTGTACCCTATTTATCATTAATGAGAGTCAAAAACTTTGAATATTGCTCACTTGTAAGAAAAAACTTGTCAGAAGCATTGTTCGTTTTCACATCATACACAGAACTTCAACATAATCAGACGTACCAGAAACATTACTATAAATAGACCTATTAGCACTTTGATTTTCTTGTCTAAACTTAAAATCCTTAGGATACCCAATGAGCTTAAAGCATATCTCAATGGTATGTCCCTTCAGACCACAATGTTTACACTGCAAATTTGAATTACCATGAAACTTATACTTTTTATGATCATTAAATTTTCCAGCAAAGGCTGAAGCCTGAGGCTTTGTGGAACCTTGGTTTATAGAACCACCCTTTTGACGAGATTCCTCACGAGAGACTATATAAAAAAAATCAGTTTTAACAGTAAGGAGTGTTTTAATAAGCAAAATTTAACTTTTAACCTGACTGAATGTATCATCCAAGCCAGATAAAATTGCATCGGTTTCATTAAGCTTGAATTATTATTAAACTGAGCAGAGGCTTGACATGCACATTCAACCATATTAACCAGCCCATCAAACTCTTTCCACAAAACATTGAGTTTACCATAATACTCATAAACAGTTGAACCACTTTGAATAAGAGACTTAATCTTTTGGTGAATTTTAAACACAATTGAACCATTTGCCTTATGATAAGTTTCATTCAGTTCACACCAAATATCATAAGCAAGCTCAACACAAGCATGATTTGAATACAAAGACTCAGAAATTGAACCTAAAATCCAAGAACACACAACAAAATTCACACGTTCTCATTTATGAATTTTAGTTTCATTTGTAATTGGTTTAGGAAAGGTTTTATCAGCCAACCCTAACTTATTTCTACCTTTTAGATCCCTAGTAATTGAACTTTTCCATATTCTATAGTTCTCAGTACCATACAATTTAAAAGAAATGATATAAACAACATCATTATCAGAAGGATGCAAGAAAATAAAATTATCAAAATCATAATGATCTGGATTCTTTGTTCCAAATCCAGATCCATGAGTTGGAGTTTCTCCAACCATGCCTAATACAACTTATGTGACAAACTGGATGAGTTCCCTTGGCTAAACCGGTGTCTGTACCAGACTAGATTCTAACCACCTTTCAAGGGGAATACAAGCTAATACAAACACACGAACAACAACCCTTAATTATCAATAGGTTGTAGTAATCAAACCAAAAAATAGATAACAGATGAACTCCCAAGAAGAAACCTGAACAAACAAAAGAAAAGGCATACGAAACTTACAATGCTTCACAAATACGCTCTACAAAACAGCAAAGTAGTTTATCGTTAGGTCTATCAATATCGATAAACTTAACACTAAACATAAACGACATTCAAATGCCAGCCAACACCAAGAACCACTCATATTGCATCGTTTGGGCCCGTGAGGTTGGATGTGGCTTAACGTTGGCCGTTAGAAGTAACAAGATAATAGATCTAACATTTACTCTTAAGTCAACCGTTTACTCTCAAGCAACGATGATGTCTGAGATGAAGTTCACAAAACCTTATTTGATCCGTTGCAACCAAATAACAGAACGAGAAGGAGGATCGATGAACAGACAAACCTCTAACTCGACGAAAAAACAAAACCCTAACTTGAAGAAAAGAAGAAAACCCTACCTCACTCAGGAACAATCAGATGACCAAAAAAACAACGCAAGAATTAAACCTGCTATGATACCATGATCAAAAACTCAAACTAACACAAAGAACATATTATCACAACATCAACAGATCTTTTCATTTATGAATAATAAGATCCAGTTGGTTTTCAGGAAATTACAACTGAAACCTCACCTACACAAACACTCTCACTTAAACAGATAATAAGAACACAAGACTCAATTACAGACTCAAGACTCAAAACACAAGGAAGAACCCTAATCTGAACAAAGAAGACGAGTGAAGAAGACGAGAGCAAAATAAGACTAATACAAGTTGTAAGATGCGATATTGATCTTCCATAGTTGCAAACCAAGTATATATACTCCGAGTACAACATCTGGTTCAAGTTTAATTTAACCCAGATCCAAACCCTGAACCATACCCGAAAGTAGATCTGTGTGTATATGCAAAAGTCTCAATAGTGAGCCACAGTCTTGAAGAATCACAAAACAAAAAAAATACAAATCACAAACCAAATCCTCATAAATTACAATTCTTACCCCGATAATAAATATTTCTTACAATGTTAATATTGACACAAAAAGTTTGATATTTTTAACACAAACACTTGGTGTTACAACAATAATATCAACAACCATAGTAAAAGAGAATGGATCAAACCACCTGGAGACTTTGTTAAGAGTTCTATATCAGCATCTTTCTAAGTTTTACTATAATACATAAGTACATAACACATTTAAAAATAATACGTAGATCGAAAAGACTTATGAGCTACATGAGTTTTAACCCAAAAAAACAATCTAAGCATACTTTCAACATTATAATTAATATCCCAAGACATAACCCACAAATAAGATTGCAACCACATACGTAACCCTACAGATAAAACTGTATTCTAAAACATAATCATGCAGATAAGAATACACTCACGGACATAACCCAACATATAAAACTACAATCACGAGACTTAATATCCCAAAACATAAACTTGGACATATGGGAATTGATACCCCTAATAAGTCCATAATCAATTATTTACCATCCTCTAGAATACAAATTATCCTGAAGGAAATAAGGAATCATTACCTCCTGTCATTATGTCATGCTACAAGGACCTATAAACTGTGTTTCTCTATAAGAAATTATAACAGTAACCTACCATTAGGTAACTTGTGATCATAACATGTCACTATGTTCTATAACATAAATATATTCACTGACAACTAATAATTATGAGAAATAAGATCTCGATAATTGTCAAGTCTCCTAAACTATATTCTCTAGTACTCACTTTGGAGTATATTACATATATAATACATTCTAATACCCATTCTCTTAGATCCAATAAGCTCATTTACAACTATACACATAACAATATCAATTGTCCTAACAGTTGGTATCAACCATGTAACATGCTAAAACTTTCATAGTAGAACTAGCAACAATGCCTTGTAAACAATAAAAATAATATACACTATATTCTTCATATCAAAACTACAAGTCATATCAACTAATATCAAATTGAGAGCATAACCATTTAAGTGATAAAACACTTAATATCAAATGTTTATACATAGCAAACTCATTTGATATGAGGTCATAAATATCCACATGCACTCACATGGCCAATTAGTGAAAACTAACTTATGCTTTTGCCTCTAGTTGGTGATGTCTAAAAACTCAACCGTTTTCCCAAACTTGTTTAGACAATATACCATGTTCCTCATGACTTATCACAATTCATTAGGAGTTAACCTTAATAACATTTTTCATCAAGCTGATTAAACTGCGTAACACAACTGTTAAACTACCTAACCCCATAAGTTGTTAGCTCAATCTCATATATCTAAAGACTAGGGCTTGCAACCTTGGTCATCCAAATTGCTTATTCTATAAAAAAAATTCATATGTCAACATTACCATTGAGTTCATAATAGCACAATATCATGACTCTAATAACTACATTGGGTTCTAACAACCCTACACAATTAATGCTATGTAAGCACATTTACATACCACCGGGTCAAGATAATACCTTATTGCGTCCAATGATCGTACCCTCACTAACATCAAGACCATTGTCTGTAATATGTAATCACCACTCACTAATTTTGGTTTTAATTCACGAAAAAACACATTTGAAGAAACCTTTACACTATTTACACTAGGATGATAAGCCGATTTCACGTTGCGACAATCCTAGGGTAGCATCGTGATTTCGCTTCCTGTCAAAGCCTGCCAACATGTGTCAATATGTAATGTCCTAAATTAGGGAGTATTTTTTTTTAATTTTAAAATCAAAGTAAAACGTTTCATTCATTTACAAAGGGAAATCATGCAGAAATTTTGATAATAAAAGTCATAAAAGAAACATCTTAAATCATAAAAGTCGATGCGATGCGATCATGTCGGAACCTTCACTTTGATACCAGAAGTACCTAAAACATTTAAATTTTAAACAGTAAGCACAAAGCTTAGTGAGTTTACCAAAATACCACATACCATTCAGATAAGAGGCCAAGCCCAACAATTATTTTTCAGAGACAACAAATCAAACCACCTATAAAAATTAGAGGTCACACCTTAGTCTACAACCTAAAACCATTAAGTTTGACCAAAAGTCAAAATGGTCAAAGTCAATGGTTAATAGTTAACCCGCACCAACCACCGCGTCGCGACCAGCTCCTTGGTCACGTTGCGGTTACTAAAGGACAAAATATTTACGACTAGGTCTCGTGACCTACGTTGTGACCAGCTACCCAACGCACCGCGGTTGGCGTCCTTACTAGGTTAACTCATTAAGAACTTAATCCTTAAGTCCAAAACCCCAAATACTAAGGTCTGATCCCCAAAAAAAAAACTTAATGGATAAACTTTCCAACTTTATCGATTCTCATGCCTAGATCTATCTAAAATACAAACCCTGACTTAAGAATGGATCCAACACCTTCATGTCTTGAAGAGAAACATGAAAACAACTCTTTCTCTCAACCAACAAGTCCATATATGATCAAATCCAAGTACCAAGTTATGGATTTCTCCAAACGCCAAGAACTCTCAAAAGAATGGACCAAAAGGGACTAAAATGCCATAAATAATGAATCGAAGAAACCAAAGATCAAGGTAGAGACTTCAAACTCATAATAACCTAAAAATATGATTGAAAAGTTAGAATAAGGCTTGAACAAAGCTTCCTAAACATCACAATGGTCTTCTTTCCTTTTCAAGTTACAGAAAATGCAAAAAGCTTTGGGGATTTGAAGAATCGTCCATTAGAATCCCTCTAGGAGCTTCTAGAATATTCCAATTAACCTAATTGATTAATTAATATTCAACCTTTTAATTAATTAAAACCTTTTAATTATTTACAAAATTAATTTCTAATTAATTTATTAACTAATTAATAAGTTAACACATTATTAATATCCTTTTTACTTACGCTATTTGGGTCATGAGGCTAACCTAAAAGAACCTGCTATTATTAAAAATATTACTGAAACAGTTAATGACATCAAATACCACTTCCAACATAAATGAACCTCGAGAACACATTGGAGATGGGATAAGGTTGCAAAGGGATGTTTCTAATGATGGAGGCTAGTGAAATGACGAAACCCTTTGTAAAGCCCTGTTCCGAATCGATTCCTAATTTGAGGCTATGGCCTGAAGATCAGTCATCATAAGGCCTAGAGCCTTTAAAAATGTGAGATCTAGACATATTTGGGTGTGTGTAATGTAATTGAGGTGATCCGAGTGTTCGGTTCGTGTTTTGGAGTCTAGGGGTATTTCGGTAAAGTGTCAGTTCGGGATTTTATGGAAATTGGATTTTTTGTTGGAAGGTCTTAAGGCCGGTATGAGTTGATGGAAGTGTAGAGCTTCTCGTTACCATTTCGTGGATATAAGTATTGCCGAAAATGGACTTGTAACGAAGAATTTATGGCCTTAGGAAGATTGGTGAAATTAGGGTTTCACCAGGTATGCTGGGCGTACATAAGTGTACGCATGGCGTACTGGTAGGAGGTTCAGTACGTGGGGCGTACATCTTGAGTACGTTGGGCGTACTGAGCCAATTGGTCACAGTTATCCTTTGGAGTACGCATGATGTACAGGAAGTACGTTGGGCATACTCCAGTCAGTTCCAAACCCTATTTTAGGGTATTGGACCCTATTTAATCTCCTTATCTCATCACCTAACCCTAATATCTCCATCCTTCATCCCTCTAAACTCTAGAAATGAAACTCTAGCCCCTATTTGAGTGGTTTTTTACGTTTTTGAGTGTTATTTCATGCTTTTGGTGTTCATAGAAGAAGAAGAAGATTCTTGGAGAAGTGTGGGATTGCTTGTCTCTTGGACCTAGGATTGTTTCACCTTGATCTACATCTTGAAGGTATAAAGTTTCTACCTTGGTGATCGTATGTGATAGATCTAGTTCATGGATTATTTTGTGTATTTTGGAGTCTTTGTGTTAAACATGCGTTTTTGATTTACTCCAGAAGCAATGGGTGATAGATCTTAGCTCCATTCAGTCCCTAGGTTCATAAATATGCAAGCTCTGTAGTGTATTTTGGTCCATGCAAACATTAAGACCCTTGTTAAGTCCTTATTGAGCTTTTGAGTCCCTTTTTGCCATGCAAACACGTAAAGTGGCCAACTTTACGTGATAAGTGTTGGATTAGTGTCTAAGTCCATAACTATTTTGGTATATACTTGACCCGATGGTGCATGGTCCTTTTGGGTTGCCTTGACCAAAGCAACTTGATAGGATGAATTATGGAGAGAAAGGATTAAATATGATTTATTAATATATTATGAGAATAACATATTAAAGGAGAAATCATATTATTTAATTAATATTAGTCAAGAATTAATAAGAATTAAGTGTGTGGCTAAACGATATTAATTAAACTTAAGGGACTAGAATTGTAATTATAAGATAATTGCAATTGGGCTATGGATTACCTTATAATGTAAGGTTGGACAAATTCTATGGGGAAACCCATTAGAAATCGTCCAAGGGCCTTTAAGGAAGGAGTCCATGGGCTGCTTAGGGCTTAAGCATTCCAATTAGGGTTTCCTTGTTTGATAACCATAATAGCTTCACTATTTAAAGACCCCTAGAGCACCAAAAACGTGGGCAAGTAATTCCTTAGGGTTTCAGACGGTTTTTGGGTGTCTCCTTCTCTTCTCTTCTTCATCCTCTTGCTATTGGTGTTTGTGAGCCATTAGAGGAGTGGCATTTGTGACTCTAAGCTTTCTAAAGTCAATACAATAAGGAATTGATATTGTTATTACTATATAACAATCAAGGTATGATCTAAACCCTTATTCATATGTTATATCGATTAGATCTAGGGTTTTAAGTCTTGGATTAAAAGCATGTATAATAGAGAAACCTAGATCCAAGCTTTAGGGTTTGCATGAGCACATAGGATGTCTTTTGGCTAGAACCCATCAGTGGTATCAGAGCCTAGATTGGTTTCTATTGTATTGATGCATATTTGATCGAAATCAGCACTGCAAATCGAAATTTTTTGGGTTCTGAGGGTTTGACTTGACGAGTCACTTGGTGCACTCGCTGAGTCAGGTGTACTCGACGAGTCCAAGTCCAGACTCGACGATTCGAAACGTCTGACAACTAATTTTCGCGATTTTCTTCCTGTTTTGGGTTTGGATAATTACCTTAAATACGTTTTTGTTATAAAATCCGAATTTTATCAATATTTGGTGAATATCCTTACCTAAATAGAAGATAATTGTCAAAATTTAGATAATCACTTGTTTTATTAGATAAAATTTGATTATTTGTAATTTAGATTTGAATTATCTTGTGAAAAGTTTCAATTTTTCCCCTTTAGGTTTTATAGTTTAAATTTGAACTCAAAAGTTTTGTTTTTGAAATTTAAATAGTTAAAACCCTAATGTTTTGAAAAGTTTCAAAACTTGCCCTCAAGTTTTGGAATTTAAATTTTTGATTAAAAAGTTTGATTTTGAAATATTTAAATTCTAAACCCTAATGTTTTGAAATGTTTCAAAACTTACCCTCAAGTTTTTGAATTTAAAAGTTGATTAAAAGGTTTAATTTAGGAATGTTAAATTCTAAAACCCTAGTATTGTTTTGAAAAGTTCATATCACACCCTTATGGTTTTATTAATTAATTAAGGTGTATAATTAAAAGAGGTTTAATAAATCCATAAAAGTTTTGGTTTACAAATTAATTGAATTAAAAGTATAATTGTTAATTTTGACCACCTAGTATTTTAAAAGGTGTAAAATACACCCTATACTATATATAACATTAAAAGTCGAACATTATATATATATATATATATATATATATATATATATATATATGTATGAGTAGAAGTCAGTCTTACCGTTAGTAGGCCTCATTCACGAAGCTGGTCTATAAGGGATGTTTAAGGAAATTGCCTATAAAATGGCGATTGAATGGGTATCCACTCTTCCCACCGCACTCTTGACTAGTGGAGGGTCGTTAGCCGAATGGGTAGGATAGGACAAAAACTTCCATTATAAGTATAATGAAGTATAAAAGTAACTAAATGTTTTCATAAAATTCTCAATCTTAGTTACTTTAGGCAAAAGTGAATTGATGCAATTCCATGAAATTACACTTTGTGCCCTTGCGAAGACGTTAGTGGAGCGCGTGTGGTTAACCGACACACTAAATGGTTCTAAGAAAAGGTAGCAAATGGTGACTCAATGTTTGTCATAGTTCGGTGGAGCATGTGTGGGTTACCGGCACATCGAATAGGTGACTGTAACATGTGGGGGCACCATGTAAGTTTGCATGGTTATTCATACCCGCTTTGTGATCCTCGGCATCCCAGTCACAAACTAGAGGGGCATATCGAGATTTAAACATGCCATTGAAAAGTTCAATGTATCTCATAGAATCTAGGAGTTTTCAATACATTTAAAACTTAATCTGTTTTTCGTTTTTCATGGTGGAAAATTAGTGAATCGTCATTCACTTACCTTCAAATGTTCTGCAATTTGGGTTATGGCATCCCTTTCCCGAGTTGTGGAATATTGTGTTGGGTCCTAGCCTTAATATCTCATTTGGGTGATTTATTAAGGACTCAATCGATCAACTAACTTGAATTCGTTTTCTCCCGTTTTGTAGATGTCAAAGTACGACAATTATGGTCTCCCCAAATCCCGTGGAACAAGCATTCCACATGAAGATGATATTCCACGATTCGATCGAGGAATAAGATATCATGCTTCACTTCCTCCTCCTCCTCCAATTATTCTCCCTAACCCACAAGATCGAAGAATTGAAAGGTTCAATGTCACTAAAGCCCTGTTGGAAATGAAACATGAAGATGGTAAACCCGTGTGTGCCCACGTTCAAGGAATGAAATCACACATCGATAGGTTGATCATGTTGGGTGCGTCATTCCCTGATGAGTTGGCTATAGGCTGGGTTCTACAGTCACTCCCTAAATCATATAATGAGTTCAAAAGAAAGTATTATATGATGGATCATGACGCAAACCTCATTGACCTAACCTACATGCTCATTGCTGCTGAATCATAAATGATTTGGCAAAGCAATGGAGCATATTTGTTAGGAAGGTCAACCAACCATGCTTCCAAGGACGTTCTAGGAGAATCGACCTGTATTTGCTGCCAAGAGAAAGGGCGTTGGATACAAGTTTGCCCTAAGAACCTGAAGAGTCCAGAAGATGGTAGAGTCAAAAAGTATGGTTGTGCTTCAGGTAAAATCCACTATCTAATTCCATTAAGTTCCTATTCGTTGATTCTTAATACATGATGTGATAAGATTGCATTTGAATGTTTTGCACGATCAGTGCAAAGAGAGGAAGCTTGATGAAAGAGCAAGATGAATCTAATCACGAAGAAATGGATCTCGATCGCATGGATTTGAAGATTAGATTTTGAGCTTAGAAAGTTATGATAAAGTTGTTAGGAATTTTTCTTTTGACTACATAGTTTTCAGTTGATTTTGCATTGTAAGGACAAATGTTTTCCGCTGCTTTTATGAATAAAATAAATTTTTGATATGACTTATTTATTTATTTATTTCCTTGCAATGAAATCATTATGAAAATTGATGTTTGCATATTTCTACAACGAATGGATAAGATTCTTAATTATGTTAATAGTGGAAATGTCAAGAATTCACCAACTTGGTTGCACGATGAATGAGAAATTTCATATTTGGAAAATTGGACTAAGTCGTTGACAAAGTGTCAAATGAAGGACTAGGAAAATTGGATAAGATTCTTAATTATGTTAATAGTGGAAATGTCAAGAATTCACCAAATAGGGAGAGTTTCTCATCGCCCAAGTTTCAATTGGACAGAAACTTGGAATCATGCAACTTGGTTGCACAATGAATGAGAAATTTCATATTTGGAAAATTGGACTAAGTCGTAGACAAAGTGTCAAATGAAGGACTAGGAGATCAAGTACACAAAGTTGTGTGTTGATCAAGTCCACCATAAAAGTAACAAAGACATTCATCATGATTTACTAAAGGTTTAATAAATATGATTATACTTATAAGATTAAGTGTAATTCTGAATTGATTGAAAAAGTTTGAATCAATAGCAGAACGAATAAGAAGAATCAAGTAGGCAGAAAGATAAAAGTTTCTATATTCTAAGAAGAAGGGAGAGTACCTTTTATGCTTTATGATATGACTTAATGATTAAGAACCATATCTCAATTGATCCTCTAAATAAATCTTAGTACAAGTGTATGTCTAAGAAGAGGAATCAAGAATTGAAGAAATGGTTAAATCAAGAAGTCAATCATACTTCATTCCAAAACAAGTCTTAGAGTTAATATTGTGACATTAAGTGACAAGTCTTAAGAAGGTTTATAACATTCATCAAATGTAGAATTTGAAAAAAAAAAGGCTTTCCTATTCTCACACATTTGAAATTGGAAAGTTGTGATGTCTTGGATAAGACAAAGACCAACTAGGACCAATTTTATGAAATGTTTTGTCTTGATAAAGACTACACTAACTCTTGAATATTTGTTTGTCAAGAAATGTTTATTGACAAGAGAATATTATATGTCAAGGAGTCAGTAGGAGTCTTAATGGTCTTGAAATGTTTCAAGAACAAATCAAGAATAAACCTTATCGATCATCACTAGCACACGAGTAGAGGTTTACAACCTATCGTGTTGACATTACCTTGTTTCTGTGTCGTTCCAATCGAGTTAATTATGCATGTGAGCCCTATGAGTTATCATTTGAATGCATTAAAGGCAAGGACTTTGATCGATTGAAAGTACATTGATAGGAAAGGATGAGATGCTTAACTACTTGGAAGACATGGTGGGCAGTTGTGTTACCATAAGGCAAGAAATCAAGATTAAGACAGTTCGGTCCATATGAATTTGAATTTGTCGTAAACTTTGGTTTTGACAAATTCACATGGATAGGAACACATACACCATTAAAATCTAAGTGTCATAAGATTCCATCCTTCATGAAAATGATTGTGAGGAAATGCTTTCATTAAGAAAGATTTTAAGAAGATAATAATTGTGAAAATTGTATTCTCGAATTCGATTATGGTTACGGTGTCCCTTTCCATGATTCGAATTATGAGATTTGGCAATTAGTCTGAATTGTTTAAGACACACATATGAGCTATCTAAGGCAAATGTGTATAAGTTTAAGAAGCATTGATAAAAGATTATCAAAGCATTGGGTATTAGAAATATGAACTTAAAGAAATTCAATAGGCATTGTTTTTTTGAAAGTTAAGTTGTTTCTGAATACATGTCAAAGCTAGTAGGAGCATAAGTGTTATATTTATAATAATCATCGTGATAGTGGGAGCATAAATGTTATGATTGCATGATTATTAAGGCAAGTATTGCAAGTTAGCAATATTAATTATAGAAAACAAGAGTTATACTTTGCAAAGTCGCAATGGTTGTAAAGTTGTTTTGCTATAATTAAGGGAGAGAATATTATGCTTCATTTCAAATCTAAAAGCCTAGGTTATGGAATGTTAATAAATTTCGTCAATGAAACATAGTGAGTTCTTAAAATCCGATTAATATTACGGCGTTCCTCTTCATATTTCGAATTGAGAGAACGTAGCACATAAAATTTTATGGCTGAAGTTTGATAAAGTATCGAATCTTTATGTAAGACATTATGCATCGTGTCGCATACGCTTCGGGTATAGGATCAATGGCAAATGCTATAATATTTGACCATTCTAAAATTCTCCAAATGTCTAGTGCATTTAGAGGGAAAAGAACAAGAATTAGTTTTGACTAAGATAATTAGACAAGTGTCAAAGGACAATCCAAAGTTCGCCGAGGTTGGTCGCTTGTGCGTAGTTGGAAGCATGATATTGGATGGACCATATCGACATTATTATGAATAGATAAGATTCTATTGAGAATGAGTTGTCATATGGTAAGTATGGAAAGGTTTCCATATTGGGAATTGGATATTGAGAATCAATGTCTAGATTAGAAATTTTATGCAAAATGATGTTCAAAGGAATGTACTTTGAGTGAGAGACATCACATCTATGGAATTGTCTTGTAACAATCTCCAATAGAGGACTTTGTAATTTCTTTGGCAATAGTCATTGTGAATTTAGTGCAGTGACATTACAAAAGGATCATTGCATAAAATGTTAGAATCTAACATATTCCATAAGTGGCAAGAATTTGATATTCTTTCACTTATGAAAATGGATTAGGAGTTGTGAAATGAGTATGATTGGAAATGTGTTCATTTGATCTATTTCACAAAGTAAGAACCGTAGGTAAACATTGTGTGCATGCTAAGAGCATGGGACAAGTGTTGTAATTCAAGTAAGAAGTTGATTACCCGAAACAAAAAATAATGAGTAATCGATATGGTGATAAATAAAAGGTGTTTTATTTATACTCAAAGGTTTGAGGCCATATGGGATTAGTATTATTCTTGTGTTTCACTTTGCATGTTTTTGACTTCCTGAATAATTTAATTGGTTGAGAACAGTCAAATTATTCAAACGGGCCACAGTCGTTCATATGTTGGAAGTAGATATGAATGAAGACTGTCATGAATTGGTGTGTGGATTGTCTAAAGAGAATTAGACATAAGCAAATGTTTGCTGCAACGTTCATCAGTGCTTATGAATATGATTTGAGCATTGGACTAAACCCACGCTCACTTGGATCACTTCATGGATTGTTATCATAAGTGATTAGTGAGACGATAACATCTTATATTCTTGAAACCGAGATGTGTGAGTTGTATCTTGCGAGTCGGTTACACATTGATAATATGTAAACGCACCAGTAACTTGATGTTATAAAACATATTGTTGTGTGTGATTTGGTGAGTGAGTGCAAGCGAGCATTGAGTCAAAGTTTATCCGTTCCTTTTATCCAAAGTAGGATACAAGTGATATCTGTGGTCCCCTCGAATGATTTAGTGATGGCACATAAGCGCTTGGCCAAGCCGGGACTAAATTGATGTGTTCAATTGTAGTCTGTTGTCAGTCGTCATAAATCTGAATTCGGGAAACATCACATAGATAGAGAGAATGATTTAGATCCATGTCTCAGTCTATACGATAATATCTAGAATGGAGGAATATATGATCCCTTATCTAAGGACACGCATATTTGATAAGATCAGAGTTGACAGCGGCTTTGGAAAGCTATGATTGCAGATCAGGATCTGAAGTCATACGCATAATAGTTATTAGACTTATCCAAGTGGGAGACTATTGGATTAGTGTCTAAGTCCATAACTATTTTGGTATGTACTTGACCCGATGGTGCATGGTCCTTTTGGGTTGCCTTCACCAAAGCAACTTGATAGGATGAATTATGGAGAGAAAGGATTAAATATGATTTATTAATATATTATGAGAATAATATATTAAAGGAGAAATCATATTATTTAATTAATATTAGTCAAGAATTAATAAGAATTAAGTTTGTGGCTAAAAGATATTAATTAAACTTAAGGGACTAGAATTGTAATTATAAGATAATTGCAATTGGGCTATGGATTACCTTATAATGTAAGGTTGGACGAATTCTATGGGGAAACCCATTAGAAATCGTCCAAGGGCCTTTAAGGAAGGAGTCCATGGGTTGCTTAGGGCTTAAGCATCCCAATTAGGGTTTCCTTGTTTGATAACCCTAATAGCTTCACTATTTAAAGATCCCTAGAGCACCAAAAACGTGGGCAAGTAATTCCTTAGGGTTTTGGACGGTTTTTGGGTGTCTCCTTCTCTTCTCTTCTTCATCCTCTTGCTATTGGTGTTTGTGAGCCATTAGAGGAGTGGCATTTGTGACTCTAAGCTTTCTAAAGTCAATACAATAAGGAATTGAGATTGTTATTACTATATAACAATCAAGGTATGATCTAAACCCTTATTCATATGTTATATCGATTAGATCTAGGGTTTTAAGTCTTGGATTAAAAGCATGTACAATAGAGAAACCTAGATCCAATCTTTAGGGTTTGCATGAGCACATAGGATGTCTTTTGGCTAGAACCCATCAATAAGTAGTCTTACCGAATCAGATATCAGAGTTTGGCGCTTTGTCTTAACCAATTAAGGGCTTATTGGAGTGAAAAGGGGGTCTGAAGAGTACGTTGGGCGTACGTAAGTGTACGCTCAGTATAACGCTGAATTTGGGCTTACATGACTTGTACTATGTGCTTCGAGGCCGTGTATGCGGGCGTTTATCTGGAGTACACTGGGCGTACTCCCCAGTTCAACATTATTGGGTCTCTTGAGTTTGTGCCTTATTGGGACAATGGGATTCTATTTTGGGCCATGGTTAGTCTGCAGGACTTTCTTGGTATTGGTCCCTTGAGAATTTTAGGCGCAATTGGGAAGTGGGGCCATTTTGGGATTTTGTTTCTTTTGTCTTGGGCTTTGGATTGTTATTTTGGGTTTTAGGCTTTTGATTCATGTTGGGTTGGGCTTTGATTATGGAACAAGTAAGGAAATGGTAAAATGGTCTTTTACCCTTTTGGAAGTTAGTTTATGGAGTGGGCCTCGGATTTTGGGTTATCAAGTTAATTATTGTTTAAGATTGTATTTATTAATAGTTGGTGCAAGGCTATCCGGTTCGGTAGTGTGAGCACTCGTCTGAGTATCAACGGATTAAGGTGAGTTTTCATCACTATACTTTCGGGTCGAAGGCACCAAGGTCGGCCCATTGGATTGTTATCCCAGTTTATCGCATGTTGGTATGCTATAGTGATTTGTTAGATTTATATCCTGGTATATAGGATGATATTATGCTTAGTGATCTATAAGATCTACCTGATTGTTTGTTGACTGGTTATATGTTTAGTTGTGTATATGTCGTCGTGGTGTGGGTGGGTTGAGATTGTACTGCTTTGTGCTGTCAGTCAACAAACTCGGTAATGTGTACATCGATATGTTGTTATGTTCTACTGGGCTTATATGTGTTTTGGATATGATATGTTGACATGTTGTGTGTGGTTGGGTTGAGGCGGTCCTGCTATGTGTTGAAGGCCAACAGATCCAGGACGTCCCGGATAGACTGAAGGCCAGTGGGGCATATCGGTTAGGCCGAAGGCCCAGAGAACGTTCCAGATAGGTTGAAGGCTCGGTGAAGCGTACCAGTCATGTTGAAGGTTTTGAGAGCGTACCAGATAAATTGTAGGTCGTTGGGGCGTTCCAGTCATACTGAAGGCTCTATGGGTGTACCAGATGGACTGTAGGCAGGTGGGGCGTTCCAGTCAAGCTGAAGGCCCGTATACATGCTTTTTGTAGGTATATGTTATATGTTTGTGTGGTGGTATTTTGGGGGAACTCACTAAGCTCTATGCTTACAGTTTTGGTTTATGGTTTTAGGTACTTCAGTGAATCGTAGCAAGGCAAAGACGTGACCATACACATCCTGATTTTATGTTATCGATCCTGGGAGACACTGGTTTTAAATAATATTTTGGATATAGTGATTTTGTAAGCACTTTTATTAGTAACATGGTTGTTTTGAAAAGTTTAAATTTGTTGAAAAATTTTGAGGTGTTACACTCTAAGGGTTTGTATTATTAAATAGAGCCAAATCTTGAGTCTGTTAGGGTTTGGCCCATCAGGCTTACTGCACCGCGATCTACATCTAACTGTGTCACGACTTAAATGATGTGGCCGCACTGTGATGGGTCTCCACTGTGCGTCACGGTCAGTCATATTCCCAAAATTCCTAACATGAATAATTATAATGCTAAAAGATTAATACCTGAAATCAAATGTAACAACTCCCCCCACTTGAATTGGATTTCGTCCTCGAAATCCACTGCAACAAACAAATCAAGATAATGATTCCGCATCTCACCCTCTTTTTGACCTTTTACCTTTCACATTGCGCCCTTGCACAATCGTGATGTGTTCCCTCTGTTTCCCCCCATTCATTTTAAAGTAAATTGCCATTATTAAAATAGTAACTTACTTCAACATCTGCACTAAAATAGAGTATAGTCAAATACTCAAACTTTCGGTCGTTACAAGTAATCTCCATTTTTCCGTCTATAAAGGAATACAAAGTTTCATAACTATTTATAAATACCCACATATGATTACATATGTCATTTCAAATATCTTCGATTACAAAGTTGCAAAGTTACACATATGTTTATGTATAAAGTTTAGCATGCTATTAACACTTTTCTAACCTCCATGCAATCTATCTTTCATAATCACAAAAGCTTATGAAATATCAAAATTGTGAAATCTATGTTCAAAACTACAATATGCTTTAAGTTACGAAATATGTATTTAAGCCAAAAACAAAAGATTAAGTTCCGAAAAACATCTCTCTCTCTCTCTCTCTCTCTATATATATATATATATATATATATATATATATATCTTTAAATATTATTAAAAGAGAAACTTTGTGACATCACTTTCAACAATCAGGGTCGTTGATTTGTTTCATTCATATATTTTCTACCGTTAGATCGTTATGTTGACATCATCATTTGGTCAACTTTTTTTTGGTCCACCAATTTTATGAAATTTATTAATGACAATTACTTTTAACATTAGGAAATCTATTAATTACAATTAAATCTAACCAAAAATAAAATTATTTTTAAAATTAGGAAATCTATTAATGTCAAATAAATCTCACCAAAAATTAAATTATTTTTAAAATTAGGAAATCTATTAATGACAATTCAGTCTCACCAAAAATAAAATTATTTTTAAAATTAAGAAACTTATTAATGACATCATCATTTGGTCAACTTCATCCCTCATTACCCGTTTCTTTTGTTCTGGTTTGAAAATCACTAACACAGTCATTATTTCTTTTCAATTTATTGCAGGGAAGAAAATACGAAGATCAATGGTGCTGGAAGATACATAAGAAGGATTCTCCCACTAATTTCAGTGATGCGTACATCTTCTTTCACAACGATTCAATCGATTCTCCCTTCTACGACCTCGAATCCAGATACAATTTCTCTTCCCATGTCTCTATGCGTAGACAATCCATAATCTTATCTCTTTGATTCCTCCTTATGTAACCTCGAATCCCTTTCATCTTATGATCACAACCGCAAGCACTCATCTATTTCGTCTCCTTCTATTTCTTCATATTTCTTGCGTTTCACCTTATGGCTCTCCTTATTCCAGTCAGTTATTTGTTTCTCCGCACAATAACTTATAAAAGATTTGTTATGTTTCGATTTATGATGTTTATTTCTCAATTTTGATGAAAAAAACCTAATTTCTACCCTTGCTTTCAGGAATTAAGGAAATCGTCACTCCTTCTTCGCCTCCCTTTTTCTATCTGTTGCAGAAACTAGAAAGATGATATACACATACAGTTAACGCCTTCGTCTTTTTGATTTATTCATAGGTTTGTTTTCTACACCACTTCAACCTCTTGCTTTGCATTTTATACGATTTTTGTTATTGTTTTCTTCTTTTCCCTCATTTTTTTCACCATTCTCTCTCTCTCTCTCTCTCTCTCTATATATATATATATATATATATATATATATATATATATATATATATATATAAATATATAGCTTTTGTTTGCTTACTTTTTTCTTCAGGGCTATCTTGATGTTGATTTTGGTTTTTGTTGAACACAATTTTGATATGTGTTCTTGATGTTAACTGGCATTCACTCAGTACCTCAAGAATATCTATCGCCATCTTGCAAATACCATTTTTTATGGTATCAACAAATGAAGATAAACAAAAAAGGGAATAAAAAAGGAGTCGATTTGCATCAGGTAACAATTCAATCTTCAAATATGTTTCTTGCTAGATTTTGTTGTTGTTAGTGATGGAACAAGTAATATGATAGTTAAATATATCTCTTTTTTGTATTTGCTTTTAGTTGTAGAAAACGATAGAATAGACAAAGAAGTTGTTGTCAAAAGATATTAGGTGAGTTATCTAGAGTTCAAATTGATTGAGTAGTTGGTAAAATAATATAAAAAAGTGGTCAACATTTATCTGTACGATCATAAAAAATAGAAGTGGATAATTTTATAATTTTGCCTCTAAAATAAGATGAAACTTTTCTTTTGGACTAAAAAAGAGTATCAAAAAACTCCCAAAATAAGACGCCCAGCACTCAGATGAAAACGCTTATTAAAAAAAAAATAAAAAATGCTTTTATTTTTTACTGAATTTCTAATATATTTTTCCTATTTTATGTAGATATCAACCAATTTCTTTCATGTTGATCTTCATCCTAGAAACCTTGCAATTGGCTCGGATGAATAATGAATCATGAATCATTAATATACTATGATTTTGGTATGATGAGGGAGATTAAATCATTGACCAGAAAAAGATTGATAGATCTTTTCATGCAAATTATGAAAAAGTTGCAAAAAATGTATGAATTTATTTATTTATTTTTCTAATACTGTAAAGCAGGGACACCATAATGTAGTTTTTTAGGTACTCGAATATAATTTATATTTGCATTAAGATTAAAATATTATGTTATACTTACAGATTATGAACAATTTCATAAGTCTTAAAGCGCTTCAACCCATTGGAGACATGTCGTCAATATGTAAAAGTTGAGAGAAGAAGTGTGAGAAAAATATTTGAAGCCCTGGAGCATTTGAGGTTATTAGGTATGTATTGTATGTAGTTCTTTAGTTTATATTCATATCCTTAAGCCGTTATTAGATGCTTAAGCTATTGAGACAAAAAAATTTGTAATGATCGTGTACTATCAAAGTTTATCATCGAGAAGATTTGGGATTTTTATGTATAGAAGGTTGATTATCAAAACAAAATATATCCACTTCTAAGAATTTATAAAACTTATATATTTTTCAGTATAACCAACGAAAGAGTGGTGTTTTGCCATCAAGTTCCATTTGGCCTTATTTCTTACTTTCTTAGATAATATACCATCGAGGTAATGCAATACAATCCCCTTCTCTGGAATAAAAAACCAACCGTGAGACACTATACTTGAAAATCTTTGTAGTTAGGTCATTCTTAAGATTCTTACATTTGAAGACCAAACGTGTTCTAACCTTATTTCATAATATGCATGCTTTCTAAAAGTGCAATTCTTATATGATTTATATGGTTGTATAACTTTGTATATTTTAACAGAAGCAAGAATCGCACATGAGGAGAGCCGAAGTATGTGTAAAAGGGATATGGAAGTGGATGTTACCCAAAAATGGATGTTGGAAAATCAATTCCATATCCTTCACTTGCATTAACCAATACATTTGTTTTCCAAGATCCAATATAGTTAAGTCGGATGCATATGTTGTCAAAAAGGATCTCAATTTGGCTTATTTATTTATTTTTAATTTCCTTATAGGTAAATTGCCATTTGCATTATTAAAATGATTTATGTGTGAAGTAAGTATGAACAAAGAGCGTTTCTTTTTTGCAGCCATCTAAAGTTTGGTAAATGACCATTTTACACTTATTTTTTAGGGCGTTTTATTTTCATTTTTTTTGTAAAATCTTTTAACTTTTGCATTATAGGAGTATTATTATGGACTGCACATCTATACGAATTATTCTAACTTCTTGACAACTCAATATGAAGTCACCTCATAGGAATTCGACATTCAAAAAGCTTTTTAACTTGCCACCAAATGAATTTCTCATCGATGATTTTGTCATGCTCTACATGAGAAAATTAGCCCTTCAGGTATACTCGGACGGACGGATTTGATTATGGACTACATATGTACACGAACTGGTTCCTTATTATAGTTTCAAATTCATTTTTGTAGAGTAGACTCTTCCTATATTCAAGAACTGTTGAGTTTTATGCCAACTTATTGGTACACAAAACAAGGTTTTCATTGCAACTGTTTTTTGTTCTTTTATTTGTTCTTTTAGTATATGATACAAAATTAGATGAGTTAGGTCAATGTTATGAGCTATCATTTTAGGGTTTTATACCAATTGTAGCCTTGTACTCTGAATTTTTTTCATACAACGAAATTATGTTGTTTTTCCTTTTGTTTAATCCCAAAAAGAACTTAAATGAAAATGAAAAATAACAGATAATTCAATTACAAAGACAACTTATAACATTTCAGATTCTAGAGGACATTTGACAGTTTTCATATAGGTCGCACTCGTGTTCTCCAGGTTAAGCTTTCTTGTCAGCTCAAGAAAAAGGAGTATTTTGCCCCTTGATTAAAATTGACTTATATTTGGAGATATGTATATGTTGATACTAATACCCTGAATAAATGTTATGATAAACACACGACAGACAAACACAAGAGTGTTGTCGTAACTTGAGTTAGAAGTAGATTTACTTACAGGATTCTTGAAAAAACATTTATGTTATTTGCTAATGTCCAATGATTGTCAACACTAGTCTTTGGTAACTTCATCACCTTAGAAAGTTAAACAATAACATCAGAGGGGAGAGAAGTGTAAACATCATATATATCTGGAACTAAGGAAATCAATGGCTGCAATAAAAAATGCAAAAGAGCTTGAAGGAATAATTCTTTTTGAAAGGTTAATTTAAAAAAAATAATAACTTGTTGCAATGAGTCAAATGTAATTCTCACAAGTGTTCGAGGACCCTCCTACACCAATCATATTATTATTATTACAAATCAATAAAACATTAACTCGAAGAAAATATAAAAAGTTGTAATTTTTTTGAAAAACACATGAACTTACTGGAAGATCATTAACAAATCGACTAATAGCACTAAAAGCTCCAAATATAGCACCAATTTGTATTTCATTAATAGATACATCCACAAGAAAGAAAAAAGACAATTGACATTGGTTCCCGAACCTAAGAAGAGTATAAATTAAAAAGATATCGTATTGAAGGTACTCATATGTGACAAGGTCGTCCAACTAATAAAACAAAAAACATTGTTTACAAAAAAAGTCCTTCATCGGTTATAGATATTCAGGCATTTCAATGTTTTTTCAATGTTACCAATAAAACTAATTCTATTTTTGTTGCTTTCTTTTTAACTATTGCGCAAACTTTTTATATTTTTATATGTATTTTTTATATGCTCCTCGCGTTTTACGCGGATCATAATCTAGTGTGTGTGTGTATATATATATATATATATATATATATATATATATATATATAAGAATATGTAATAAACTTAATTGGTTTGAAGCCATTAGTGCATATAAATATGAACTACAATTGTAAGATTAGTTTGAGAGATATTTCAAATAGTAATAACAACATGATATGTCATATTTCTAAAGCACCGCCTGAAGTAAATGAGGCAACTTTTATGATATGTCACAATTGATTATCGAACAACCATTTAGTAATCATTTTGTGGTATTGTTTAAGGGATCTTGACCTTGAAGCCCTTAAGTTTGTTAAACATTGATGGTTTTATACCAAGTACGATTTTATGTGTGGTAAAGCCTAATGGTTGCGAAACCTTTGTCATTAACATATTTTATTAGGTAACCATCCACACTCCCACTAACCCTGATTTATTGGACGACAACATGGAAGATAAAATGTATTAATGCATAAAGTCTCATTCCTCCATAACTACAACTCCAAATATCATAATAAGAAAGAAGGAAAGCTACTTCCATAACCTACATATTGGTATAAGAGACATATGGTTAAATGGAGAAGAAATTGTATATGACACATGAATCCATGAGAGAAGTATAAAGGAGGAGGGGGGGGGATGGGATCTGATTTCTTCCATCCAGATTTTGATCAGTGTGATGGTAGAGTTGGTCAATAAGATATCACTGAAGATGAAATCGCTTATTAGCTATGATCATTACTTAATTTCTTCTTATTATGTCCTTGCTCCTCATTTTTTTCTTTGATTTTGTTAGAAAAAACGATGACCTGATGTAGGAAGCCTAAGTAACATGCAAAACTGAACACCTAATGAATTCCCCTATAGGTTAATCAAACTCATATTATTCTTCAAATTTCAAAGAGATGTGCCAGTGCAGCCGCATATTTAAATCACTTTTCATTTTCAGTTGAAGAAGGGCCACATGGGTAACAAATCGGTTGTGAGCAAGTGAGATATATATATATATATATATATATATATATATATATATATATATAAAGAGTTTCTCCAAACAAACATGCAAGTAGATTTTGGAGTGTATGTGTTAACTTCTTCAAATGAACCTACAAATCTTGATTGTTTTGTAAACAGTTAATGCATATGGTATGTGCACGTTTGTGAGCTTTTCTCACATGAATCTCTAAAAGGTAATATGTTTTTTGGGTTTTCGTATTAGAGTTACTCATGGGTAATTCTTTTCTAATTCATAATCGAAAATTTTGTGGGTTTACAGTGGATTTGTCAGAAAGTGAATCAATCTCTTAAACAGTTAATGCATATGGTATGTACACGTTTGTGAGTTTTTCTCACATGAATCTCTAAAAGGTAATATGTTTTTTGGGTTTTCGTATTAGAGTTACTCATGGGTAATTCTTTTCTAATTCATAATCGAAAACTTTGTGGGTTTACAGTGGATTTGTCAGAAAGTGAATCAATCTCTTAAAGGAAAACATACTAAAAAACAATATGCAGGATTTTGAAAATCGATTATTTTGAAGACACAATCATACATTTATGATTTTGAAGATACAAGTGATCATGGATGAACACACACTTGGAAAATTATAGGTTTTGAAATATGATTTGTGTTGGGCTAAATTACGATGAAGGTGGGTATACGATGATGAAATTGTGTGTGTATGTATGTGTGTGTGTTTGCAAATTTGTAGGTCTTAAAACCGCTTCCATTTTCTCTCGTTTTGTGACTGCAATTCATACAAGAAAAAACAAAGGTCTTTTTTTTACTTTGATTATGGTAGCCATGCCAACGAATGACAAAGTTAGGTGTGTTTGCTTACTTGACATCCTAGTAATTTAAACACTACCATATTTATTGTCTTCTGACAATACAATGCTAAATCAAATAAGTGAAGGGTTACTCGATTAAAAGTATTTATGACAAAAGCTTCCTAAATGTTAGACTTTACCATACATAAATTCTTATTTAAGATACAACCGTCAAATTTTTGACAAACTCTTAGATTGCGTTTAGTTGCGGAAAAATAGGCCGTTTTCCGGAAAAAATTTCCAAGAAAAATGGGAATTTTTAAAACGTGTTTAGTTCGTCTATTTTTCTAAATTTTTCACGGAAAATAAAATTTTTCCATTTTCTACAATTACAAAGAAGTTGGAAATTTTTGGGAAACTAATAATTATTGTTTTCCACATTTTTCTAATTCCAATTTTTTTTTTAAAATATAAACACACGCTCACTCCCACCCCATCCACATCTACCTACCTCCACCTTAACACCCCCACCACACCCCTACCTACCCCCATTCACCCACTCCTAAGCCCCCCCCCCCCCCCCCACACACACACACAAACCCCACACCTACCCCCACCCCCACAAACACACACACATACACACATACACACCCACCCACCCAATACCATTATCACAATCACCGACCTACCATCACTCTCACCACCACCACTACCTCATCACCAACACCAGCACCACTGTCACCGCTATCACCACCAATGCCACAATTGTCGCCGCCGCCACCACTGTCTGCCATCACCACCACCGCTGCCAACCCGCTATGGCCGCCTCCCCCACCCTCACCCTACCAGCGCTACCATTTTCTAAAAATGAAAACTGATAGAAAAATAAGCATCTAAACACGTCTTTTAATTTTCTAAAACTGAAAATGAAAAGTGAATAAGTTTTAACTAAATGTGTTTTCTAAATTTTCCAATGAAAAATGAAAAAGGAAAATGAAAGCTGTTTTTCCGTAACTAAACGTAACCTTAGGCTTTTGTGTCAATCTCTATTTTTTTAAAATGGAAAATTTCTTAAATGCCACATCATTATTGTTGCATGATATGTGAATAATTAAAATTAAAATTATTATGGACATAAGTGAAATAGTTTATGAGTAGTTTAATATATATTTATATCGGTGTTGTCCTTCTTTCTTAAGGTTGAGGGTTCAAGTTCCACTGTAGACATATGTGTAATAATTTAGAAGTAGTTTAATATATATTTGTATTTGTCGTTCAAAAAAGAAAAATTTATATTACTTTATTCAAATAATATACATTGATTAAATAATTAATAGATATTTTTATAACGAATATCCAAAATGATCCTATCTTGACAAAACAATGATTATAATCTACGAATTAGTATAATTTCATTAATACAAAAAAGACATAAAATGTACCATTGATTATAAATCATTAAATCAATACCGAGTTGTGAATTTGATGTGGACCCGACAATTGTGGAGAAGTGGATCACGGCTTACAAATTCTTTAGCCATTTTTGTGTCTGTTTTGCTAAAAGTTTAAAACTTTAAAGTAAGATTGCAAGTAGGGAAGTCCAACTATTAGATTCCAGTTCCATTGGAATCACCAACACCATAAGTCCATACCCTTCTCTCCATTCCTATCTGCAAAGAAACCCGGAAAACTCTTCTAAAATGCCGGAATCAGAAGAAGAAAACCGGTCGAGTAATTTTTTTATAAGGGGGCCACCGGCGACGGAAGAGTTACCGGTGATGATGACCATGGATCTCGACCTTGATGGTTCCTGGACTTTCGATCAGATCTTCTCGTCGGACCCTTCGCCGTCGTTTATTCTATCAGCAACCGAACAATCTTTCTCTCCTCTGTGGGCGTTTTCCGACGACAATAACAACAACCTCAACGACGGTGACGATAAACCCGCCGGAAATGCCACGTTGACCTCCTCCGGAGCTGCTCACCGACTTCTTCCAGGTAAGTTTGAGTTAATTTGTGCATTTTTAAGTGAGTTTATATATGGGTTTACTTAAAATTGGTTTTTGTTTCGATTTTATATGACCATGGAAGATTTGATGTAGTATTAGGCTATTGATTATTGCTTAGGTATTAAGATTGTAGCTAATAAATTTTAATTCATCTCTAACGGATAAACATAAAGGGATTTTGGCCATTCATTCCACATCTGGCAAGAGAATAAGTACCACATAAATCTCCTTGAATATAGGAACCCAATCAAGTATGTCAACGAAAGTTTTAAACGTGTTTTTAAATAGTTTAATGTAGTTTTTGATGAATCGGAAGTCGAACATGAATCAAAACCTTATCTAGTAAGGATGAATATCAGTTATATATGTTTCGTTCATGTCACTGAAAGCTGCTCAATTACTTGGATTAATTAAGACTCCATTTGTGTTTACCCATTATTCTCAAGTCTTAGACATTTCACATTTCTATCGTACTTAGATTAAGACTCCATTTCTGTTCACTGATTTCAATCGTGTGGGTCCCATATACATGATCTCAGAAAGAAACCGAAGATGTGATTATGGGTTTATTTACCTGATGCAAGGAGAATAATAAAAATGGGGTTCACAATATGAAAGATTGAGATTTTTTTTTATAAAGAAAATGATGTAAAAAACAGACACCTTTTTGTTAGTGTTTGACGCATAAATGGTAACTTTTATAGTGTTCAAGAGCATGGTATATTTTGTTTTATATTGAAACTGGAATCTCATTTCCAAAGTTAAAGGGGTTAAATTCTTTGATTCTGATTCCCAGCTATGGAATTGGAAGATTTGGAATATAAATTGAGCTTTTTGGATATGATCATATGAAGTATGAATTCAACTATTCTCTTATCCTTTTTTTTTTGAGTAAAGGGTGCTACTTTTCTTGTTTCCACATACTATTGAAACTTGATGATATATAATAAAAATTAATGAATAACAACATATTGTTATGAAAAAGAATGTAACTTTTTTCTTTTGTTTTATCTTTTGAAGTGGATACAGATAACACTGATCAAGTAACAAGAAAACCATCAAACAATGATATAAAAAGGAGGCTACCATTACCCATTTTGGAGGTGAACCCATCAGAATATCAAGATGCAACATGCATAATCAAAGAAAGAATGACAATGGCACTTCGATACTTCATAGAACTTGGTGAAAAACATGTTCTTGCTCAAGTATGGGCACCTGTGAAAAACCGAGGTCGAAATGTGTTGACCACATCTGGTCAACCCTTTGTGCTTGACCCAAATTGCACGGGTCTTCATCAATACAGAATGGCTTCTTTAATGTATGTGTTCTCTCTTGATGGTGAAACTGATGAAGTTCTTGGGCTTCCTGCTCGTGTGTTTAGACATAAGCTTCCAGAATGGACTCCAAATGTGCAGTATTATTCAGACAAAGAATATCAAAGGCTTAATCATGCTTTGAATTATAATGTTCGTGGGACTTTGGCTTTGCCAGTTTTTGAACCTTCTGGGCAATCCTGTGTTGGTGTTCTTGAGTTGATATTGACTTCACAGAAGATAAATTATGCCCCTGAGGTTGATAAAGTCTGCAAAGCACTCGAGGTATGATATTGTATGAATGTGTTTTGAAAAATTGCACATGATCAAAATCAATGCTTGTAATGCATAATCCATGATCCATAAGGTGGTGTTTGGTATGAAAGAATTGAAGAAGGAATGGAATGGTTTATTCCATTGGAAAACAAAACATTCCAATGGAATGAAAAAAAGGTGTTTGGTTTGCGTGATGGAATGGAATGGACCATTCTTGAAGGAATCTAATTCCTTCCACTTTGTTACCATCTTTTTCACATTCTAATAACAAAATGACCACCTATTTTGGCAATCGGTCAATTCTGAAATTCCAATAAAAATTGTGAAATTACTTTTACTGCCAAAAAAGTTCTCTCTCTCTCTCTCTCTCTCTCTCTCTCTCTCTATATATATATATATATATATATATATATATATATATATATATATTAAAAAAGTTTTTAGTGGTGGGACCATTCATAAAGCAATTTTGCAATTCACAATTGACCTCATTATGAAATTGATGTTCATATTATTAAAAAGTCAAAAAGATGGTCAATTGGTCAAATGAGACCACCCGGTTTTGATGATTTTGTTTTTACTCTCTTTTTTTAATTCCTTCATTGAATGGAATGAAAAATTGTAAATATAAAACTATACCTTGTATCTCATATAATACTAAGCATTTGTATATGAAAGATCATTCCATTTCTATGGGCCAACCAAACATGATCATGGAATGTAATGACTCATTCCATTACCTTTCCCATTCCATTCCATTTATTCATCATTCCATTCCATTCCATCCAACCAAACAGAACCAAAATCCATAAATTACTAAACTTTCGTTTTGTTGTAGGCGGTGAATTTGAAAAGTTCAGATATATTGGATCCTCCGAATACGCAGGCAAGCAGTAAGATGAAATAATAATAATATATTTCTATTTTCTTTTATTTTATTTCCCTAATCTTTCCCTCTACATTTTTCTCAATCTCTACCTAGTTTTTCCTTTAACCCAGATTTGCAACGAAAGCCGACAACAAGCCCTAGCTGAAATCCTGGAGATATTAGCAGTCGTATGCGAGACTCATAATTTCCCATTAGCTCAAACGTGGGTCCCATGTAGGCACCGAAGTGTTCTAGCCTATGGTGGTGGATTCAAGAAAAGCTGCAGCAGTTTTGATGGAAGCTGTATGGGTCAAGTATGCATGTCAACAACCGATGTCGCCTTTTATGTTGTTGATGCTCATATGTGGGGATTTCGTGAAGCGTGTGCCGAACATCATTTACAAAAGGGTCAAGGGGTAGCTGGAAGGGCGTTTGCTACCCGAAGTTCTTGTTTTTGTGAAAATATAACGCATTTTGGAAAAACCGAATACCCTTTGGTTCATTATGCGCGTATGTTTGGTTTAGTTGGATCTTTTGCAATTTGTTTGAGGAGTAGTCATACGGGTGATGATGATTATATCCTGGAGTTCTTTCTTCCTCCTAATGTGGTGGAGTTTAAAGATCAACAGAAAGTGTTGGGATCTTTGTTGACTTCTATGAAGCAGCATTTTAGGAGTCTTAAGGTCGCTTGTGGGGAAGAAATAGGGGAAGATGGTAGAATGGTTGAAATTATTAAAGCATGTGAAGAAGGCGATGCTCTTGATTCGGGGGTTCAGTCGATTAGGTTATCGGAATCTTTAATATCAAATGGAGGCCCAGTGGGTTGTGTTGATGCTTTGGTGAGGCCCAATGCGTTGAATGTAAATTGTGGGAAATCAGAGAATGTGGAAATTACCAAAAAGTCCGAGAGAAAACGAGGGAAAGCTGAGAAATCGATTAGCTTGGAAGTCCTTCAGCAACACTTTGCAGGAAGTCTTAAAGATGCTGCAAAGAATCTTGGTGGTATGAAACTTTTTTTTACAAAAAAAAATATTTTTGTGGAAATTTCACGCCTTTGTTAACCTTCTTTAGTAGCACAAGGTTAGAAAGATGCTGAATTTAAATTATGTAAAACAAGTTAACTTATCTAGTTTTCAACTTTAAAATTCTTCCGAAATCTTTGAGTATTCAAGAAAAAGAAAACAATCCATTTACAAGTATGTCAAATACTACCGATATAACAACATGGATGTTAAATTCTTAGCAATATTTGTATGAAATCAAGATTTTGAAAGTAGCAAGTTTGACCTGAAAAAGTCAATGAGCAAAGAGTAATGTGTTATTAATCAAGATTGTGTTATTGATTTTGCAGTTTGTCCCACTACAATGAAAAGAATATGCAGACAACATGGGATTTCAAGGTGGCCTTCAAGAAAGATCAACAAAGTCAACCGTTCACTTACAAAGCTAAAACGGGTGATTGAATCAGTTCAAGGAGGTGAAGGAACATTCACCATTCCTTCTTTAGCAACCACCCCACTCCCCATTGGTGTTGACTCCACATCATGGCCCACAGCTCCAAACGGGTCACCAACTACCCAAAACGGGTCGCCCGGGTCAAAACCATCTCCAAAGAACGATCAAGGTCAAACCCATCAAACATCGGGCAGCAGAGAAGCAAGCACGGGCAGCCCGACTTCCCACAGGTCATGTCAAGGTAACCCTTTTTCTCAAAATCGAATCTTTCCTCATAAAATCATGATCAAACAGTTTCTCATAATCAGAAATGTGTGGGAATAGCAGAAAGTCAACTGTTTGAAGTCAAAGCACCGAATCTTGAAGGGCTTATAGCACCACAAACTGAAGAACCGTTTAGAGGAATGCTAATTGAGGATGCTGGAAGCTCACATGATCTCACGAATCTTTGTCAACCCACTGAGGTTCTTGAAAAGGTACAAGTAGTTAGCCCAAAGGTACAACCTTTCACAGCAAGAACAGAAATGAAAACGATAACAATAAAAGCGACTTATAGAGAAGATATAATTAGGTTTCGTGTGGGTGCAAATTCGGGTATAGTGACATTGAAAGAAGAAGTTGGAAAGAGGTTGAAGTTGGATGTGGGTACTTTTGATATCAAGTATCTTGATGATGATCATGAATGGGTTCTTGTAGTATGTGATGCAGATTTGCAAGAATGTGTGGAGTTGTCAATGTCATCAGGGTGCAACATAATCAGGCTTTTAGTTCATGATTTGTCGACTAATCATGGGAGCTCATGTGAGAGTTCGGGTTAATTAATGATAATTATGAGTACAAGTTCAGGTGATCAACATTTCAATCCATTAGCCATTACCATTGTGTTTATAAATGATCAACTTGTGAAAATGCAAAAAAGATGGTCGAAAATATGGGGGAGAGACACTCCTGTGGGTGTTTTAATCACGTTTTTGGCCAAGTGTAATGTTGATTTATTTTTGAGTATGTTAGTTGTTTGAAAGTGTTGAAATGTTAGGGTTAGGGTTAAGTTGTAGATTTATGGGGGTCATTTAGCAAGGTGATCGAATTTTAGGGAGGAATTTTCCCATATTCTTTGTTGTATAAGAAGATAGCATTAAATGGTGGTTAGAAATGTTAATTGTATATTGCTTGCTTTTTTCTTTTCTTTGTGCGTAAGCTACATTTTTGGTCCATGTGTTCATGTTATCATGTAATCTTTTTTTTTTTTTTTTTTTTTTTTTTTTAAATCGCCTCTTTTTGTCCCTATTTTATTAGCTCGTTATGTTTTCTTCCCAAACCAACATCATTTGCTTTTGCAGCCCTAAAATGACTTTTTTATGATTTTTTTAATTAATATATATATATATATATATATATATATATATATATATATATATATATATATATATATATATTTCTCATCCGTACATATTTTTTTTCTCCATCCAATCGGTTAATTACATACAAAACCTAAGTATTATATGTATATTGTAGACCATCAATAAACGAGCATTCCTTGAGGACTCGATATTTCTACCTTTGGTCCTTGACTCGACGTCATCGCCTTCGGTCCATTGACTCAACTGTTAGTGTGTATTATATATATTGTAGCCCATGTTCATGATTAATATAGGCCCACATGTAATTTTTTATATATGGTTTTTGTATCCTCCTGTTTATGACAATGAGAATAATCTCATAATTCCCATTTACTATTATGGTATCACAAGTCACAACCAATATTTCCCTCCTAGTTTCTCTCCTTTTTTCTCAACATTCATCGGCTAACCCTAGTTACTGCCGACCACCATTTTTCTTCATCTTTCTTCTCTACAATGTCAACTCCTGATCCACCACCACACATGGTTTGTAGCATTGCTAACATCAAAACCCACATGCCTCTAATTTTCGATCTAGAACAACTCAGTTATGACTCATGTTGGCATCTGTTTTCTACTTTCTGTGAAGCCTATGATGCCTATATCGACCACACACATATGACGCTCCCAACACTGCTCCTACAACCATCGATTGGAAGAAGGTTGATGTTGTCGTTCAAATATGGATTCCCCCTCCCCCCATCTCTCCACCTCTACTTGATATGGTTCTTGTTCACGAAGCCAATGCTCGCCAAGTGTAGATTACTCTCGTGAAAACAAGGAATCGAAGCTCATGCAACTCGACAACGATTTATGCAACATCACCATGGTAGATCTATCGGTTCTCACATATTGCTCAAAGATTCAAAATCTTGTTTTTCTAATCCGAAACCTTAATGTTGATTCTAAAGTCCAATACAAACACCTTGTCAACTACGTTATTAACAGTGTATCAACTCGATTCAAATACATATCCGTGATCATCCTCCATAGTAAACCCCTTCCATCCTTCCAAGAAATGCAATCTACGTTTTTACTTGAGGAGACTCTTCTTGTTCCCCGAAACACCACCTCTCAACCTCATGCCGATCACTCTTCATCACCCTCCATTCTCCATGCGAGTTCGACTGAAACACAACGTAATCTGTTTTGCCAAGACAACTGACACCTACCTCATAACCGATGTCGTCAACCACCAGTTGGCCGCTTTGACCCTCGCTGGTAACAACTCCAGTCAACAACAACAACGTTTTTTTCCCACCATTGGGCTGGATAATGGTACTTGTTGTACCAGTACAACAGTAAAAACCCATGTATCAGCTCTCTTTCAACAATAATTTTACTTGGGCTAGACCTCAAAACAGTCTTCTTGGTGCTCTTCCCAGCCGACCTAAATTCTCTGTTGCAACCCATGAAACCGTGAGCCCAACTACTGTTTCTGGACAGCCCCAAAACAACTCCATACCTCCTCCTTGGGCCTGATAAGGGTCAACGGCCCACTGCTTTTCCCCAAATGTTTAGCTCAATTTCCTTGCAAGATCCCGACAAATGGAATATGGATACCGATGCGACTGATCACGTTCACACAAATGTAGGTGTAGTCGATTCTATTTGTAATAATCATAACTTTCATTGTATTCTAGTTGGGGACATGTCAAAAATTCTTGTAAAACTAGACATGCACCTTTTCCAATCCAAAACCTATATCGCCGATTACATTTAATGTTCTTGTCACTCCATCTAGTATTAAAAATCTTATTTCAGTTCAAACATTCGCTCGTCAAAATAAATGCTCTATTGAATTTGATGAATTTGGTTTAAAGATTACAAGACATGATAACCTCTAATCCGATATGATAGTGATGGTCCTTTCTACCCGGTCATTCCTCCATTTCCACAAACCCTTCTCTTTGGCACCAACGTCTCGGTCATCTCGAAAATAAAGTTTTAGATTTTTTACTTTCACACAATTTCATTTCATGTAATAAAAGTTTGTCGAACACTATTTGTTCTACATGTCAAATTGGCAAACATATTAAATTTTCATTTCAACTTTCCAATTCCGTTGTTTCTAGTACATTTGATATTATTCATTCCGATGTTTGGACATCTCCTATTTTAAGTATGAGTGGTTTACGATATTATGTCAGATTTTTTTATCACTTCTCATATTGCCTTTAGGTCTATCACCTAAAAAGAAAATCAGATGCCTATTCCAAATTTGTTAAATTTTCAAACTTAATCAAAAACCAAGTCGGCATCACCATTAAAGCTCTTCAATGTGACAATGCGGGAAAATATAATAACAAACAATTTCATGAATACTTTTCAAAAAACGGTTTTCAATTTCTATCTCATGTTCCCGCACCTCGCCTCAAAACGATAATTGGAACGAATTCTTCACATAATAAACAATACCATATGTACCCTCCTCTTTCAAGCTCACATGCCACCTACATATTCGGTGGAAGCCCTTCACATGGCCACTTACCTTTTCAACATATTTGTTCTGAGTCTTGACAAGTATCGTCTGTTCTCCCTAACAGAAGTAAAAATAGCCTTGATTAATCCATACCTTACAATCAGTAAAGAGAAAGGGGACCTGTTGATTGTGGAACTCGATTTGGTGCTTAATGCCACAATATGCATATTTAGTGAAAACCTAAACATTAATAGGTAAATGTAAGGTTACCTGAAACAATTTTGAATGTTGAAACAATTTAATAATAGTATAAAAGAAAAACCTTATCATTAAATGAAGCATATGTTGACAAACTAATAAGATGAAAACAAACCATTGTTTCTGGAAATGGTTGCCAAGAATACCCCTTATATTGTTATATATGTGTTATGGAAAACACAAACCAAGAATACCCTAATACCTGGTATAGCAGCTCCATCCCTGCCGATCAACTACAGGAATAGGAGACTGGTTTTGGCAGGAGGCTACAAAAAACCACCATAAATAAAAAAAACCAGCGAAAGAATACATCAGATTCTTCAAACACAGACAATTACAAGTCATGGAACTCAACTGATCACTTGAAACACAAATTTTCTATAAAAAATGTACTACTTACCTTTGCAATACAACTATTTAAGCAATCTGACCTCGAATATCAATAGCCTTCTCAAATAAGCCATAAATTAACGGTCATCGTTGGTTAAAGGGGCAAAACATCGACATTTTAGATGATTTCAACTCCTTCTATTTATTGCCAAGAAATTATCTGCATATAACAGTTATATACAGAGAGTGGCGGGGGGTCTAGAGTTTTCAAAGAGAGAATAAGTAACTGAGAAGGTTTGGACCGTTGTATACATTTTGGAAGCAGTAGGTGGAGCATTGGTTGGAAATGGTACCCAAGGTTAGAGCTTCAAAAATTGAAATCAAGGTCAAATGAAAAAAGAACACCGACAGAGAGATGGAGGAAGGCTGACTGAGAAAATATGCGATATGTGTGAAGAAGAACGGAGGTGGGGAAGGGTTATATAAACAACGGAGTAGATTAACAAACTATTGCATTATAGTACAAAGAAAGGATGATACAGTAGATAGGGGAGGTTGGTGTACCGAATAGGGAATAGGACCAGGTCAAAAGTCATCGAGGTTTAAAACGAATGTTGACCAAATAGGATTTTTATTTTCTCAATACATAAATTCATTGTACAAATTGCATTATGGTCTTGTACCTCTTAAATTTTTTTCATTTGAGGCTAAATGTTTATTAAGGTATACTAGTTGTGTGCTCGCGCAAAGCGGCGACGATAAATAGGTTTTTTCGCAAATAGTTTCTTACGGGAAAATAATTATTAGATTTTATTAATAGTTATTATGTAATAAAAATTTACCACTTTTGAATATTTATACCTTATGTTTATATTGATAGTTTATACTATTGATGTAAATTAATTAATATTGGTGTTTAGTTTAAGAAATGTAAATTAATTTATATATATTAATTTAATATTTTAAAATTTTCATTTCACTCCAAATTGAATTTAATAATTACTTTCTTTATTTCAAGTCTTCAAACTTTTGACAAGTATTAATGAATTATTTACGCATAATTGATTTGTAAAAAAAGATTTGTAACTTATATTTCTTAAAATTTAAAATATGACTAATATGTTTTATAATATAGTATAAGAAATATAATTTCACCAAAATATATTGATAACACTAAAATCACCAACATTAGGGCGGATAGATTCTAAGATGAAAACATTTATCCTTTCCATCCCTCCTTAAAAAACTTGAGAACGCACTTTGTTTTTTTTCCTTTTTAAAAAATCTTGAGAACACAACTTTCCTTCCTTAAGTAAACTCACAGGGTGTAAATACATTATGGTGCTAGGGCATCATAGTCTAAGGGGCATCGATTTCATATCAAGTTTTTCATAAAAAATATCGGTCGTCAATATGAGAAGCCAAACATAATTTGAGGCAAGGTCACATGATTTCATATTTCAGTTAGAAGACCTTCGAGGAGACTATAGATCAGCGTTTGGAAACGGTCATCACGACATATAAATGTGTACATCACGATTCGTTTCACTCGTCTTACTTCTCTATCTGGCCCTAGACTTAGACTTGAAGTAATCAGACTTTTTGATTTGTGTTGGAATCCAGAATTCCATTCATCAATGTTTGTTGTTCTTTGTTGCATATGTTTTGATTTCTTCTCTTCTTATAATGTTTGAAGTAATTAGACTTTTTTGCTTCACTATGAAAATCTAAAACTTGATTGTTTTTCCTTTACCTTAATAGAAAATAGCACACTCTATATAGTCTAGTTTTTATTTGCAAACACATGCTTTGTCATTTATACCTTTATTGATCTTTAGATCGACTATTTCATTAATTATTTTTATTTTTATTTTTTGCATTGTATTATTATTATTATTATTATTTTCCTTATTTAGATTATTAGTTTCATTGATGTTCACTTATTTTGTTTGAAGTTGTTAATAGAGATTAAGATTCATTTGACAGATTTCTATACCAGGGATTTAGGGGTGTTTGTTTTAGCTTATTTTCCAAACATATTTTTTATAAGTTGATTTTTTCTGATTTATTTTTCATGAGTTCGGCTTATTTTCTTAGTGCAATCCTAATAAACTCATAAGTTGGAAAATAAGCTAGGAAAATAAACCTTTCTAAAACAACCATCTCCTTAGGGGGTGTTTGGATAAATAGTTTTTAGTTTATTAGCTTATTGGTTATTTGCTTATTGTGGTGAGAATAAACATTTTTTAAAAATGTGTTTGGATTAGCTTATTGCGGTGGGAATAAGTAATAAGCAATAAGCATTCAAGTGTTTGGCAAAATAAAACAGTTTATATGAGTAAAATGACTAATAAGCAATAAGCATCCCCCCCTTGCTTATTAAAATTAGCTTATTTTGCTTATTCCTACCGCAATAAGCTGATTTTTAAAGACTCCTATTCAAACACTTAAATTTGCTTATTATGGTAGCATTAAGCAATAAGCAATAAACAACCTATTTTTTCCCTATCCAAACACCCCCTTAATTTGCTTTATTTTTTGAGACTTTTTAACACTAACCGGTGTCGAAGTG
The DNA here is from genome assembly GCF_051521515.1 of Lactuca serriola. Taxonomy (NCBI): domain Eukaryota; kingdom Viridiplantae; phylum Streptophyta; class Magnoliopsida; order Asterales; family Asteraceae; genus Lactuca; species Lactuca serriola. The sequence continues at coordinate 15,320,170 of NC_136413.1, forward strand.
GAAAGGATCGGGAAGAAACAGATGATGATCATGTGTCTAAGATTTTTTAAAGGAAACAATCGGATAAAAGAGAGAGGAAGCATATTAGTGATGATCTTATCTCCTGATCTTCCTCCCATATTGAGGGGTTTTAGTCTGCTCCCGAGTGTCACTTAACCAAAGAAGAGAATGGAAGTAAAAGGATTTGGAAGTAAACATAAAAGTTTGGTGCTCCCTAGTTTTTTTTTCTTTTTTCTTTTTTGGAAGAAAAGGAAAGAAGAGAAAGGATAGTCGTTGATTTTTATCCTTCCATACTCTCCTCCTAAAATGGGAGGAATTTGAGAGAAAGAAACGAATCAGAAGATAAACTATTGCAGATTGACGAAAATGCCCTTAACCTAATAATAACCTATAACACGTTCCTCTCTTCTGCATCTTCTCAACGGCTGCCAATACGTTGTATGTGTTATGTCCTCTAACGTCTTCTCCAAGGTACGATTGTGTTCGCTTTCTTTTTGTTACTACTTCTTTCTTGTTGTTTTTTTCTTGATCACACATGATTCATATTTGTATTGTATAGTAACACATTTTTCCCATGAAATCACTTGCCTTCGTCAGTTCATTATTGCATTCTACAAATCTTCTATCACATGACAATTGTTACTTCATCGTTTTTTTTTGTGGGAATCCAGTCAAACACACGATTCATATTTGCATTGTTATGAGATTCTTCTTATTGTTATTGACATAATTTAGAGTGAATCACTCATTAGGTGCATTGTAGCAGCATATATACACATAACATTATGTATTAGTATTTGTTTATTGTAGTTTAATCCATGGCGACGGTGCTTCACCCTGTCATAATATTCTGCAACATATTACCAAGGCTGTCAACAAAATCTTTACTCCATTTCATGTGTGTCTCCAAGCAATGGCACTCATTACTAAGGACACCTTTGTTTGATAACATGCATCTCCACTACCACCATCAAAACTGTGACAACCCGAAATTTCAATTCTGAACAAACCATTTGAAGCCAATAGAAGTAGAACAGTTACAGTGAAAACTCAGATTTCGAGTATAAGTTTGGCAGTTTTCAGGATTTTACACTTAAGTAGATATTAGGAGAGTGGATGCACTACGGTTTTGTGCAACACTGTTATTCCAATACTCTAGGACATTAGAATTCATTTCAGGAATAAAAATATTTTCTGCCAAAAATATCTCAGGACTATAAATAGAATTCTGAACCAAATTGGTTCATTAGTTGAATTCCATTTAGAGAAAAGTCAAAATTCTCTCTCACGGATCTTCGGGTTTTTATCCCAAATTGTGAGTAACTCTTTCTAGTAGTGTTAGAAAGCTTTAAATGTGTTCATAACATAGATTACATAGCTAAATCATTCGATTTAGGAGTTTACTCCCCAAGGTGTTCTTGGGCGGTAAACTTCCCGAAACCAAGCCTAGATTGTCCCCCGTGATATACTACTGCCTTGGACTTGTATAGGAGTGTATTAGGGACATGAAATCAAGCAAAAATCACCCAAGTTTGGGAGGTCACGGCCCAAGAGTATCTTAGGCCGTAAACTCCAAAAAGCATGCTCAAAATGGTGCTTTTAAGGCACCTAAGGCTTAGACTTGATTTTAGACATGTACCCTAAAGTGTTTAAAGCCTAGAAAACATAAGGAATCACAAGTATTAAGGAGTTTACGTCCAAGACAAGTTCTTGGGCCGTAAACCCCTATAAAGGGGTCAAATGACACCCTAACTCCTTCCTTATGCCTAGAACCCAACATAGATCATAACCTTGAAATGTTAGAGACTTGAAAACACCATAAACACCCTCCCAAGGGAGTTTACGGCCGTAAACTCCAAGGGAATATGGTCCCAGGGCCGTAAACTCCTTAAAGGAGTTAATAGGAAGCCCAAACACTTGATTTAGCCTTGAAACAATTCACCACTAGAGTTGTAGTAATTCTAAGCTTCATTTAGTGACCCTAAGGAGAGTTTACGGCCAAGAGTTTACTCCCCTAGGCCGTAAACTCCAAAACATATGGTCATTAGACCTTAAACTCCCATTAGAGGCCTTGCACTCCTTTGTTGCAACCCATTAGCCTCCTAGCACTTGACCAAAAGTGTTTTCCTCGCGTTAAAATGTTTATACTTGTATAATTAGTGTTTTAATCACTAATTATTTATATACATAGGTCTTCATATGTAATTAGGATCATTGTGTGTGTCTAAAGTCTTCACTTGACACCAAGCACTTGTCCGATCCTTCCTTACGATAACAGTCTGTTCAATTCCAGTCACTTACTGCAGGTGAGTTCATACCCCTTAATCAATGTTTTAAACTGTTTTTTTTAAATGTTTTATGGGGGGGTACAAGTAGAATTATGCTAATTATTATATCAATCACATGTGATTAATAAGCAGCATTCAAATGATTGGCTACTCATTAGCCGTTTTACCAAACAGTTTCCTTCAAATGTTTTCATAAACACTTTATGTGTTTAAAAACTCCTTATTACACTGTACATTTTATTCTGTATATTACATTTCAAACTTATTTACAATTGTGTTTCAAACAAATGTTCTTTATACTAAACTGTTTTATCAAACCCATGCCTTCGAAACCATTTTATAGATCGACATCAAGTCGATCTTTTCTTAGAAAATATTTATGTTCAAAGGTTTTACAAATCTTATTTTATGCTTTTATATTATAAATTACATGCCTCTATATGTATAGTTATATAAGAAATGTTTAAAAGACTTAGGAAGGCTATCCACCCTATTTCCTTTTTCTCGATTTGGATGTGGTCTGGTGGGATATCAGGTACTCGTCCGAAGGTCGTTTAAATATTAGTTATATATCATGTGTACATATATAGTCATAAAGGCCCTTCCAGTTCATCCCATGCCCTTGGGTAGCAAGGGTATACATCCATGTCCATACGTACCAGTTAGATTACTAGTAAACTACCATATGGGTAGTTTAGGAAGATACTAGAACTATTACTAGAACACAATATCATACTATGAGTCAGTTCATTCATGAGTCAATACTTACTACTATGAGAACATATACAACTATACTAGAGAATAACATATACAGCTATGCTAGAGAAGAACATATATAGCTATACTAGAGAAGAACATATACAACTAGACTAGAAAGAGAACATATACAACGATACTAGAACGAGTACATTACTATACTTGCTAGGTAGAGAGCACGTACATTACAACTAGAACCGTTCATTACATTACATATATAGGAATACGTTAATTATTATGATATGTATCGGAGCATGCCTTAAATGTCATGGCCCGAGTTGTAGCCAGAGTCTCTTGTAGGGAGAGCATGAGTTTGCGTATAGATCTATACTGGATTGACTATCCTACACCTTGCTGCTAGCTACAGCCGGACCTACAGGTCTGCGGGTGCCAAACGTCATTCCTTATTACGACATTCTTATGTCGTTGTTACCAGTCAATAGTATGGTACAATTAATCACATGATGCCTTAATATAAATCCGGTTTAAGGTAGTTAGTACAGCAGTAGTTCCTATAATACAACACTACAATACTACATTAATTTCCCCTTTTCACATTTTAGTGATCATTTCACTTAAACATTAAATGTAAAAACTATATTTTATAAATGATAGTTACACTTGGGAAAATTACACACTTTTACAAGAAACGAACATTTAGAACAGTTAAGTCTTGGTAGAAGACTACATTGAGAACAGTTAGGTCTTGGTAGAAGACACCCTTATATAATAGTAGGAATCATAGGGATTTCTAGAGTTTTTAAAACGTTTACAGTTGTTTTACAAACATTTTTATACTTACAGTTCATTTACATTTTCCATACTTACAGTTAATAAACTTACAAATTCTTACATACAAATTAAGCCACTAAAATACTTATGATCTCACCAGCTTTAAAGCTGATGCTCGCTTTCAAAATTACTTGTATCCTCAGGTCATCATAGACAGGTACCGATGCAAGGAGAAAGGAAGATGGAGCTTGTTCAAGACTCATCTTTCATTTTGATTTATGCTTTAGTGTTTATCAAAATTTGACAGAACACACTTGTATAATAATTCTATTATTAATGCAATGGATGATGTTGTTGCTTGTTTACTACTTTACATTGTTGTGATACTGTACATGACGTCCTCCACCCCAGAACGTTTCCGCCGTTCTTGATTTTGGGGTGTGACAAAAACCACCACAAACTTCTCGTCTTCTACACCACAACACCAACACCATGCTTTCACATCATGGACTGTGAAGCACCCGATGATGGTTTAACTGCCAGTCGCCCTTTCCATTTGAGGTGGCCACTCATAAAAACATGACACTTCTAACATCTTTCAGTGGACTGGTTTGCGTAGGCATAACATCCTGTGGCGAATACTCTCATCTCATATTATGGAATCCATTGACAGATGACTATACCAAGTTAACTAAACCTCATGACAATTCTCTCAAAGATTGCTACAACCAAAGCGGAAAAGCATTCAGGTTGTATTACAGCTCTTCTGACAATGACTTTAGGCTTCTACGTGTAACACAAGATTACGATGCTTACATATACTCGTTGAGATTCGACACATGGAGAAAGATCGATAATGATTCTATTGACGAATTCAAACGTAAATCCAACCGAAAACAAGAAAGTTGGTGGCCAAGTACTCCTCTAAATGAAAAACTATATTTCTTAAAATACACGATAGACCCCTTAGTTCAACTATCGTATTATTCAGTAATAAAGTTTGACACAAACACTGAAAGATTCACAAAGATATCAACTCCTTTTTTTGGAAATGTGGAGGTAACATGCTTGAGTCACCAAGGTTGCATTCATCTATATGTGATCGATGCTGTCAACTTTAAGGGATGGGGTTTAGAGTTGTGGAGGATGGATGGGGATGGAGACTGGAAGAAGGTGCAGGGTATAGTTTCTGATAACGTATTCATGGTAAATATACATCCACTGCACTTAATGAAGGATGGAAATTGCCTCACATATTCAGGATCTGAAGATTTGGTGTATAAAATAGATTTGGGTTGCCATTTGGAAAGTATTTCATGCATGTTTAAAGCTCATGGTTTGGATATATCTCCAGCTGGGAAATACATTGAATCTTTGGTGTCCCCTAATTGATACAATTAAGTCTCTAGCTTTTAGCCTTGATTTGTTCGTTCTTCTTATAATCTTATTTGTTGATTTTGTTTTTTTATGGGCTTGATGAAGGGCTTGTTGAGGACCATGAAGAAGAAGAGGTGGTGGAACAAAATGGGCTTGATTTTCTGTCTGCATCGAAAATGAGAGAGAGAAGGAGAAACAGATGGGGAAGAAGATAAGGGCTTATGGGTTTGATGGTTTTAGGTATTATTTTCATCTCACGTGAGTTGCGGAAGAGGAGAAGGATATGAAAAAATAACTGTGTTTTGGTGTTTATTCGATTTGGATACAACTCTGGTTAGGTTAATTAAAGGGTTATAAATCGTGTTTACATTAATTAGTATTATTTGTGGTATTACTCATTTATCAAATTACATGTATATATAATCTTCCTACATACCTTCTAATCTTAAGAGTGATATAAATGATGGAAAGTGTAAAGGACTTTATCATTATTTATATATAGCAACACCTCAAATAACTATCATATTACAAAGTACCAACATATATCATGGTTGAATACAATGTATAATTGGAATTAGAATCCATGAGTTCCTTTGGCCAAATATAAGCTACAAGGTTGCAGCAATTATCAACTTTGTAGCAAGTCGTGTTCAACAAAATTGAATAATGTTATACCATCTTCATTAGTACTCCAAATTGCATTCACATACATTTATAATGTTATAACCATCTTCAATCAAAACCTTCTATACATACCATTCCTTTGCCTAATTAACATAAAAATACTCATACCCCAATACAAAGTTCAAAAAAAATCCTGCAATAATTGTGGATCAGACTCTCTAAAAATTATGTAATCTGGATAAATGTTGATCAAGCTCTCAATTTTATAGTACATCCAACTAAGCAAATTTGGTTAACCTTGGTAGTTATGAAAGATAGTTATTTGAAAGTTAATTTGTTAGTCAATTCCGGAAGTTATAGATTAGTTATCAAGGTAGTTAATAGTTAGTTATTTATGAAGAGTAACAATTTATAATGGTTAGAAAAGTTGTGCCAGATGTATGTAATCAGTAGTGATTGTTATTAATAAAGTTGTAACATTTTCTTGGTGATATTGTTGTTTGTTTGTTTGATGTTGGTGTACCTGTGTGCAACAATTTTGAAGAAAAATGTTATGGATATCTGGATGTAACATGACAAATTGAAACCATCAGGTAGACATTTCAACGAACACGTTACAGACATTGATTAGCACCATATATAACCATCAAGTATGATGCTACTTTTCGTTTTCAAATTGAATGTATTCTAAAGTCCCAGGATTTACCAAACAATGTTAACTTCAAGTCATCAATAGATCATCTTGTTCTAGTATAGGTTTCATACTGCCAGAGGAAGAGTCATGAGAGAAGATAAGGGGCCATGAACTGAAACCTGCAAAGGGACTTGAGTGGATGAAATCATGGCTGAGGTAAGGACGACAGGGACCTGTGGTACTGATGCTAAATATTTTCCGAGATAGGGGCCGGCATCCTCAAGCTTCTTTAAATTACTTTGAAATCTATGTCATAAAATCAAATGAAATTAGTAATCTCAAACTGAAATAAAAAAACCATAAGCAAATCGAGGGAAAAAACTATTGCGATTATATATTGGATCCGAAAGTGATCGGAGGGCGGAAAACAGGTTAGTCGTCGGATCTTGAAACCAAATTTCGCACGGACAAAAGAATGGGCGGCAGTTTCACAAGAATCTGTCGATGATGGAGAGGAAACACTACATGACCCAATGTTATTGGCTAAAACGAGCTTTGACCTATATCAACTTGCTGTATATGAGCTATGAAATAGAACACTACTACCACACATATATATTGGAGGAAAAAAGGGAGAGTAAAAGGTGAAAACCTCATGAGTCAATTTGGTATCGTGTTAACCATCGTCTTAATTGGTAATTTCTTGCAATAAGATCTTCAGCATGTGTGATTATATAAGTGTAGTGCATCTCGGGCTGTTCAGTTCCAAGTTCCATGGCGAAATTAGAGGAAGCGAACAAGTTGGGAACGGTGATTGGGATAGATCTAGGGACTAGTTATTCCCGTGTCGGCGTTTACAAAAATGGTCAAGTTGAAATCATAGCAAACGACCATGGAAACCGTATCACTCCATCATGGGTGGCGTTTAGGTTGATCGGTGAGACTGCAAAGAATCAAGCAACCAAAAATGCCCACAAAACCATATTTAATGTTAAGCGACTAATTGGAAGAAAGTAATTAACTTTTCAAATATTCTATATAAATCTTGATAGATATTGGTATCATAATTTTTGTAAAACGTATTACTTAATTAGAATCGAGTCTTTTGTATAACAGGTTCGAGGACAAAGAAATACAGGAGGATATGAAACTTGTTCCTTACGAACATGGATGGAAAGCCTTATATCGAAGTCAAACTTAAAGATGGTGAAACTAGGGTTTTTAGTCCTGAAGAGATCAGTGCTATGATTCTAACCAAGATGAAGGACACCGCATAAGCGTTTCTTGGAAAGAAAATTAAAGATGTTGTTGTCACTGTTCCTGGTTAGTAAGTTAACAACATGACAAATCGAGAATTAAGTTTTGGAACCTTTTAAGGATTAATTTGCTTTTCGATATTTCATGCAACATACTTTAACGATGCACAAAGGCAAGCTACAAAGGATGCTGATGTAATCGCTGGACTGAATGTCATTAGAATCATCAATGAACCTACTACAGCAGCAACTATGGCATACGGGTTAGATAAGAAACATGGAGAGAAGAACGTATTGGTTTTTGACCTTGGTGGAGGCACATTTGATGTTAGTATCTTGTACATTGATAACGACCTCTTTGAGGTTCTTGCCACAAATGGAGATACCCATCTTGGAGGTGAGCAATATATTACATGAGGTGTTTTCATGTAGATATCTTTCATTCTTTCTTTTGGATGTGGCTCCCCATACGCTTAGTATTGAAACCATTGACGGGATGATGACCAAATTGATCCCCAGGAACACCGTCATCCCAGTCAAGAATCCCAAGTGTTTACGACCCTACATGATCAACAAACCGCAGTCTTGATTCCAGTGCATGCATTTAATTTTTCTTTTTCCGTTCATCGATCTTCTTTAAGACCTAGTAAATTTGAGATGTTTATATGTTTTGTAACAGGTTTTTGAAGGTGAAAGAAATCTTACAAAGGATTGTAGGCTTCTTGGGGAGTTTGATCTTACTAGCATTCCTCTGGCACCAAGGGGAACCCCGAAAATCAAAGTGATATTCAAAGTAGATGCCAAAGGTATCTTGAACGTGGAGGCCGAGGTTGTGTGACCTGGTAAAGCAGAAAAGATCATGATCACAAACAATAAAGGGCGATTGATCCAAAAAGATATTTGGCAAATGGTTCATGAAGCAAAAGAGTTTGCCGAGGAAGACAAGAAAGTTAAGGAAATCATAGATTCTTGTAAAGCGATTGGAACTTGTGTGTGCAACTTAAAGAACCAAATGAATGACAAAGATATATTGGCTGACAGTTGGAGTGCAGTGAGAAAGAGAAGATGGAAACGACAATGACCGAGTTTCTCGAATGGATGGATGATAACCAGATGGTGGAGAAGGACTGCGATGAGAAACTGAAACAGTTGTAAGGCGTATGCAATCCAATCATAACGACTTGTATGGTTAAAGGATGAAAATGTAATTTTGATCAAACTCAATTTAGTTCGCAATAGCCGGTAGATAGCTGGAAGTTGTATCTTTTATTTGTATATAAGTGTTCGGCAAATATAGTTGTAAACTTTTAAAACATGTAAAATCACATAAAATGGCATCTTTGTAAAATATAAAGTAGAAAAATATTTTTTTTTAATAAAAAATAATTAAGTCAATTTGCAAAAATATAAAAGATTTTTTTCTTAAACGCTACATGAACTAGTTTTTGGATTTTGGGTGTATTGTTTAAGATAAAAACTATAAGCTCCTACATTCAAACGAAACTTTTTTTCGAGATTTTTTTTAATAGATAAAAGATAAAAGCTCCCAAAAATTGTGTGTGGAACACGTCCCAAATCTCAAGCTTGGCTCGATTATAAACTCGAGCAGATTTCAAAACATTTTTTAGTCAACTTTGTCTATTATCACTAATTGCCTCGACTCAAAAACCCAAGCCTTGGTGAAGACTTTGAACTATAAATTAAGGAATCATAATTTTTTTTAACCTAAAGAAACAAAAATGATGTCATATTTTTTTCTAGTATATTGTTGGACGCAATACCTATAGGTAGACATTTTATGTAGTGCAATTGATGTGAAATGTCATAAATATAAAAACGAACACCACTTGAATAATAGGGACCACAAAACCGAACAAAAAGTGGTAACCAAACAAAACAAAATAGTCGAATACGATAGGGTCCATCACAAAAATTCATAAAGGTCAAGCAACCAGGATGAACGATAAAGAAACTTTGAAACCACCGTGAGAATCTATAAAGGTGTAGCATCCCCAAAAAGGAGGTATAACTTCTCAGACTTTAACCTTTTATATATATGTCAAGTTTGGTCCTTATGTTGAAAAAGGTGGCATTTGAGTACGCGGGGCGTACGTATGTGTACACTCAGCGTACTCATGCACTTAGCTTGATCGTGGAGGTCACCTAGTACGTTTGGCGTACCAGAGGGTACGCTAGGCGTACTAGGCTCATAATGAAACCCTAATACCTCATTGTGTCCCTATTTAAATAACATGATGGCTTCATTTCTAGCTACCATTACCAACCTCCAACCTCCTCCCAAACCCTAACCTCGTTCCTCTAGTTTGTGTGAGTGTAACCCATTTGGGTGTTCTTATGAAGCTTTTGGTGGAGAATGAACCTTGAAGGAAGGATAACTTGTGCTTCTAGCTCTTGGATTTGAGTTCTACTTCAGTTTGTGCATCTTCCAGAGGTATCAAGTTCAAAACTTGTTCATTTTTTGTTCTAGTTCTTGTTTTGGGTCATTTTTAGGGTTTTATGTCCCAAGTATGGAACTTTGTGAGTTTGGTGAACTCCAGAGCTATTCTTCTGTCCTTTTAGGTGTATTAGAGTGTTTTAATCCATAATAATGAGTGCTTGGACGTCTTAATCTCTCCATGCATGAGTTGTATGGTCTTTTGTGTTAAGAAAGTTAGACTTTTGGGGATTGGCTCTTGTCCAACCATGCAAAGGCTTAAAGTCAGCAACTTTATGAATCAAGAGGCCTTATTTAGCTCAGATCTATAGTTGGAATGTTTGTCTTAGCGGATTAAGACCAAGTGAAATGGAAAAGGGGAGTTTGAGGAGTACGTCGTGCGTACTCCCAGCTACGCGTAGCGTAGCGTTGAGGATATACGTCGCATGCTCAGCCAGTAGTACGCCCAACGTAGAGGGTTGTACGCTGCCCAACGTACTCGTTGGGCGTTGACTTTTGAGTTTTTGGTCAATTTGTGGACTTTTGGCCAAGGATGGGCAAAATGGTCTTTTTATCCTCGTGGGATTTAGTAGAGAGGCTCGGTCTTGCATTTTGGGGTTATTAATTATTAATTAGAGTTATATGTGACATATTTTAGGCTGAGTCTAGACCGGCAGTTCGGGTGCGAGATTCATTGTTTTTTGTGTGAGGTGAGTCTTCTCACTATACTTACATGTATGGTAATTTATGTGTGACCGGAGGGTCTTATTCGTATTATTGACCGGAGGGTCTTATTTGCTTATACTGAAATATGTGTTATTATGCATTCTGTCTGTGTGACTTATGTTATATTATTATGTGTATATATTGAGTTATGACCGGATGGTCCATACCGAGACGTGGGACCGAAGGGTCCTTATCGAGACATAGCCATGAGAGGCTTATTTATTTATGTATTTGTGTATGTGGTATTTTGGGGTAACTCAGTAAGCTTTGTGCTTGCAGTGTTGATGTAAATGTGTTCCGCTACATGTCAGGATCGCGGAAAGGTGTCGACATGATTGTACACACTCGTCTGCTAATGGGGATATTTGTGGATTCTTGGATATTCTGACTTTGTTTTATGATGTTATGTAATTGACAATTATATTTGACATGAGATGGTGTTAAAAACTATGTTTTAGGAATCTTAAAAATGAAATTTTTGTTTGAAAATTTTGAGTGTTACAAAAGGTCAAGCCAGAAAAGTTACACCGACAAGCGTCGATCAGACCTGGAGTTCCAGGTCGGGGATATAGTTCTCCTGAAAGTGTCGCCTTGGAAATGCGTCATTCAATTCAGGAAACGGGGCAAGTTGGGCCCGAGATTCATTGGTCCGTTCAGGGTTGTAGCCCGGGTGGGCAAGGTGGCGTATAGGCTGGATCTGCCAGCCGAACTCAGCCAGATCCACAACACCTTCCACGTCTCTCAATTGCGGAAGTGTTTGGTAGATGAATCGGCAGTGGTGCCTTTGGAGGATATTCAGGTCGACGACAGCCTGACTTACATCGAGCGGCCTGTGGCAGTCCTCGACAGGAAGTCGAAGGATCTAATGAACAAGAGGGTGGAACTTGTAAAGGTGCAATGACAGCACCGGAAGGGATCAGAGTGGACTTGGGAGCCGGTGGAAGAGATGATGGAGCACTACCCCAAGCTGTTCCAGGATCGAGCAGCAGACTTCGAGGATGAAGTCTAAAATAAGTGGGGGAGATTTGTAGCACCTGGTTCCTGGTACGTACTCCTTGTGTATAATATTTTAATTTTGTGCATTTTTTTGCCTTGGACTCGGCGAGTTGAAGGACCAACTCGCCGAGTAGGAGCGGGATAAGGCACGGGGTTTGAACTTTGGACTCGCCGAGTCGGTCCCCGGACTTGGCGAGTAGACCCTGTTTGGACAAAAACCCTAATCCGGGTGTTTGCACCCTATTTAAACGCTCTAACTTGGCCTCTTCATCCCTAACACTTCCAGAGAGCTGTAGAAAGAAACCCTAGCCCCCATATTGTTCTTGAGAGTGATTTTGGCTTTGTGGAGAAGGTTTGGAGCTTAGAGGAAGGAATAGGAGGTTGAAGTGTGCAAAGAGGGGAAGTAGATCCGGAATCTACACTGTGAGGAGCATCCATTAAGGTAGAAAAGTTCTTACCTTGATCACTAGTTCATTAGATCCCCTTTTTGTCCCAAATTAGTGGTTTTCAAGCCCTAAAACCTCAAACTCTATGTATTATGCTCTAAGTTCTGAAAGGACTTCAGATTGGTATCTTATGGACATCTTAGAAGTATAAAGTCTCTGCGGTTGGAGTTATTGAGGTCCCTTTTGAGTGTATGACCTCTTAAAGAGCTTGGATTTGCCTTCTTGAGCTTATAGGGCCATGCATGCACGTAAAGTTTGCAACTTTACGTGATAAGCATGCCCTAGGAGCATGGATCTATGGTCTTGAAGAGTTGCATGTCTCAGATTTGGTATGTATGGGAAGTGGGTCGAAGGGACTCGACGAGTCCCAAAGTGGAACTCGGCGAGTTCTATGAAGATGGTCTTAGACTCGGCGAGTTGGATGAACAACTCGGCGAGTCCTATGAAGATTGCCTGGAACTCGACGAGTTGTTCTTCAAACTCGGCGAGTCATATGAACTTTCACTAAGAAAGAGGGGTTTAAGTGTTGAAGGTCCAACCCTTCGTATCTGCACGCGAAATTAGCAATTTAACATGTAGTAATAGTCCCAGAACTCCAAATCCTCTTAAGGGATGCTCTGGTGAGGATTTGGAAGCGAGTAGGAGGTCTGCTCGTGGGACTCGACGAGTTGTTCTTGGATTCGGCAAGTCGGACCACAAGTCGGTTCTATAAGTCCCGAGTGGTGAGTTAAGAGTGACTCGGTGAGTGGGAAGAGGGACCTGGCGAGTAGGATCGGGTTAGTAGGAGAAGGACTCGACGAGTCTGTGCCACGACTCGGCGAGTCCAGTCAACTGGAAGTTGACTTTGACCAAGGAGTTGACTTTAGACCTGGGTTGGGTCAGTCAATTGACCAAGGGTATTTATGAGTGGCTAATCTATGTTTATGGATTTGTAGCCGGAGGATTACCGGTGCAGCAGCCAGACGTCTAGCAGTCAGACTTTCGGTAGCTACTTTTCGATGTGAGTTACCTTCCAGTAGCGGTGGGTCTACGACCACAATGTCGACCCACCAGTAGGAGTTGTATGATAGATGATTGTCTCTGTGATATTCATCTGGGGTTGCTACTACCTGTGTTTTGTTTATGTGTTATTATGATATGTTGCTATGTGATATGTGTTATGTGGTAGTAGTAGGGGGTGAAATAGTCTCCAGTATCCGGTCGTAAGGACCAAAGGGGAGGCCAGCACCCATATATGCTAGGCAGTATCCTCCGGTCGTAAGGACCGAAGGGGAGGCCAGCACTCAGATATGCTAGGCAGTATCCGGCCGTAAGGACCGAAGGGGAGGCCAACACCGAGATATGCTAGGCAGTATCCGGTCGAGAGGACCGAAGGGGTAGGTCGGGCACCCAGATATGCCCGACAGTATATGTATGTTATGTGATTATATGGTATGTGGTACAATGGGGGAACTCACTAAGCTTCGTGTTTACAGTTTTCAGTTTTGGTTTCAGGTACCTCTTCTTCGAAGGGGAAGGAGCTGGCGCGGTAGCGTCCCATCACACACACGCCTAGTATTCCGCACTACGAGACCCTCCTGGGAATTTGTACTCTGACATTATTATGTTTTATAAAATGTTTTTCAAGACATGCGATAACTTTTATGAAATGATATGAATGGTGAACGTTTTAATTCTAATGTTTGCAAAGTATATGTTTTAAAAATGAAATTTTTGGCTCGAATTTTTGGGATGTTACAGGGTGACACCAAAGTTTGGATGTATTTCCCGGTTGGACATGTATCCAAGCCACGAGCAGAAAACGAGCATGATAAGTTTTTGGTATTTGTGGCCAAATCTATTTTGTAAACCAAACCTTCAGAAATGGAATGAATGAGGCAATTTCCATCCATCATTAAGTGTAGTGGTTTTATACACATTGAATTCAGTATCGGATCAGAAACCACCACCTTCTTCCAATCTCCTCCATTTCCATCCATCTTCCACAGCTCAACACCAAATACTATAGAATTCAATCTAAAGACACTATAGACTCCATATACATTAATGCACCCTTGGTGATTGAAGCAAGTTATTACATCTGGAACTCCAAAAGAGGGAGTTGCTATCTCTGTGAACTTCTCTGTGTTTGTGTCGAACCTTTGTAACATCCATAAATTTTATGCCAAATTTACACTTTTTCAATCATAAATAAAACCCCAATAGTATTGTTTACAAAAATGTTTTCAAATCATTATTCAATTAGAGTGTCCTAAAAGTCAGATCATAAGGATGAGGAGCGGTACGGTCACACATTCGCCTTGCCATGATCTCCCGAAGTACCTGAAACAATAACTGTAAACTGTAAGCCCGAAGGCTTACTAAGCTACCCCCAAAATACCAATACCACACTGATAATATCATATCAGTAATAATCAATCAATCAACATGCATACTGGGCCATCGGCCTGACTGGACCGCCCTATAGGGCCTACAGTCTAACTGAATCTATACTGAGCCTTCGGCATGACTGGACTGTCACGTGTGCCTACAGTCTCCCCGGACCGCTCATAGGGTATGTTGGCCTTCAGCACAAAGCAGGATCGCCTCTGCCCAACCAACAAGCAAATAATCATGTGTGCATAACTAACATATACTGGCATATACAAACATCAAATATATTTATCTTATGGATCATCAATCATAGAAATCTCTCATAACTAGAGCACATGCCCAACAGGCCACTAACATACCAATCCCTAAGGATCATAAAAACATAACATACTCTCTACCCTGATTTCGATCTATCAGATCATAATCGCATATATCATAACATAACCATAACAACTAAAGGGTCGGCCTTGGTGCCTTAGACCCTTTTGATATAGTGAGGATAACTCGCCTTGCAGATGTCGACTCGGTAAATGAACTCCAAATCTCGGATCACTGCCAAAAACTCCACCACCTATTACCTTAATACAATCATACCCATCAGTTCCCAACCTTTCAAGGTACTCCATAATCCAACTAGTCAACCATTGGTCAAAGTCAAAGTCCTCAGTCAAGGTCAACAGTCCATGTTGACCCTTACTCGTCGAGTATGGCTACTCGCCGAGTTCCTTGAAGTACTTGTCCACTCGCCGAGTCACCAGAGTGACTCGTCAAGTTCCTTTGGTTTACGATCGAACTCTAAGGCCACTCGTTGAGGTTCCTTCTTGAACCTCGACGGTTACACACGCATACATAAATTGGGGAAACTTCAACCGATTCGCCGAGTTGTTCATACAACTCGTCGAGTTCTATGACAATCTTCATCAGACTCGCCGTGTTGTTCATCCAACTCGTCGGGTCCAGGTTCATATGACTCGCCGAGTCGACCTTGCGACTCGCCGAGTTCCTTCAGTCCTTAAGCCATACAGACTCTTTTAAGCCATGCAGTGGCTCCAAATTACTGATCCATGCTCTTAAGACATGCTTTTCACGTAAAGTTGCAAACTTTACATGCATGCATAGCTAAAAAGGATCTTAATGTCAAATCCAAGCTCATATTGGGGTTTCATACTCAAGGAAAGCTTCATACATGGTCAAACTCGGAGCTTTATGACTCTAAGACCCAAGAAGGGTCCAGATCTGAAGCAAAGAAAAGAAGAGAAGAGAAAACAAAGTAAGAAGAGAAAAGAAAAGAAAAGAAAGGAAAAAAAAAATTTGTCTTTCGTGCTCCCGAGTTAGAGAGAAATGGAAGAAAAGCTAAGGATGCGTTTGGCTGTGGAAAATTTTCCAAGAAAAACAAAAATTTTGAAAACGCGTTTGGTTCGTTCAGTTTTCCAAAGTTTTCTAAGAAAACAAAAATTTTCAGTTTTCCAAATTGTATGTAAATTAAAAAAGTGATTATTACAGTTTTCCAAAGTTTTCCAAATTTCTAAGATGAAAAATGAAAACTCCATCCGTTCCAACCAAACGCGTTTTCATTGAAAATTAAAAATGAACACTCAACCCTATTTTCTGAAAACATTTTCATAGAAAATGAAAACAGTTTCCCACAACCAAACGCACCCTAAACATTTTGTTCTTTTTTTTCAAATCCTTCCAAATCGGAAGAAAAGTTAGGAGAGAAAGTGATCATTCCATTTACTTCCACTTCTTTCCTTAATGAAACTCGGAAACACCAATTTCTCTTACTTTCCTTTCACTTTCACCAATTTCATTTCTTTTCTCTCCTTTAGTTGAACTTTGGAGTCGGGTGTTAGAGATATCACCTCATTTACCGAGCAAAATGAAGATGACGACCTAAACAATGGACGAAGACTAAATCTAAATAAATAAAACAAAGACGATAAAAAATATCGTATATATTAATAAATTAAATTAGGTGTCTTATTTTTTATTTTTTGTATGAAATATAATAAAAATATATATTTAATTGGTGTTAAAGAATTGTTGTAATTTTTTTCATATTAGTTTCAAATTAAAACAAAAAAAAACCCAAACAACGTGATAAACCGGTTTTTGGATCCGGTTTATGTTCGGATCCAAACCACGCATTCGGTTCGATTCTTTATGTTTGTCCAATTCTAATCTGAAGGCCTTCCTTGAGTTGACACAACTTTGAACAAGAATAATGGACTCGAATAGTATTGGGTGACCCATTGACTCCAAATGTTTTTTTTCCCTTTCGGCCCACAACTGCAGAAGGTGCAATCCAGCCACTTCTCGCAAGTCGAAAGGGTTTACGATTTGTTTTGTTTATCGTCTTTCATTATCTGCCGGAATATCAGTTGCCGGTGAATTAGGTTGAAGGGCAAAATGACTGAAGTAGCTAGCAACGTTGTTCACGAAGTATTAGGTCCAAGAGCACAGGATCTAGACCAGCCAATCATCGATTACATAATTAACGTTCTCGCGGATGAAGATTTTGATTTTGGATTTGAAGGCGAAGGTGCCTTTGATGCCATTGGAGAACTTCTCGTTGATTCCGGCTGCGTTACCGACTTTGATGAATGCCACTCTGTATGTACTTGTAATTATTTCGTTTTTTTATTGCTTTTTCGTTAATTTTGTTCTGTATTCACTTACAGTGGTTAGTTACGCGTAGTTTTACAGCATACTTTATTTGGTCATTGTTATCACTTTGTCTAATTTATGGCAAAGATAGATAGCTTAGCTGAAAGTACACAATTACTGATAACTAAATGGTAATCAGCTCAAACTGCATAGCCTCCACTCAAATTAGACAGTCTTTTCATTTTTGGTTTGATCATCCCTAACTAATCCAGCTTTTCGGATAATAATTACGTTAGTTTTGTGTGCCACACTGCCATTTATAGGAATTCAACTACTACTCTACTCCCCTGATTGAATCACTTCATTGTAAACAAATATATTTTCAATCTGATACACACAAAAGCAAGATTTGTTATTGACTTGTCATTACTCCTCAAACAATATTTATAGATTTGTAGCAGACTGTCTGAGAAATTCGGAAATCATGGTTTGATCAAAATAAAACCAGCAGTTAGAAGCCTTGCTACACCATTTAGAATGAACGAAGGAATGGATGAAGAGAAAGCTCCAAAAAGGAAACCTGAGCCAGTAGATGGTCCTCTGCTAACTGAACGTGACAAAATCAAGCTTGAAAGGAGGAAGAGGAAAGACGAGCGTCAAAGAGAGGTATTTCATATGTTATTGACTATTATGATTTATGACAGGCTATAGCAGGTCATAATGGTATAAAGAGGACCAAGTTCTTTTAACAACCAAGCCTGCTATATTAATCAAACTGATACTTACATTAACCCTTGTGGAAGTTATATCATTGGACATTGGTTACAAATTACACCTGTTAGAGCTTACACGTAATAAATCAACTAGGCTCTATAGACTTAAATATGTTGGTACAATAATATCTGAGCATTTGTCTTGATTCAAGGAGTGTAGTTAGTTTTATTTCTATGTTGTCATGTATAATTCCTATTTGTTGATTGATCAGGTGCAATACCAAATGCATGTAGCAGAAATGGAAGCAGCAAAGGCTGGAATGCCTGTTGTATCAGTAAACCATGACAATACTGTTGAAGGACCTTCAGTTAGAGATATTCATATGGAGAACTTCAATGTCTCTGTTGGTGGACGTGAACTTATTGTTGATTGTACTGTAACGCTTTCTCATGGAAGACACTATGGTGAGTCTTATTTTCAAGAAATCAGGACTTAATGTGTTTTTTTTTTTAATGTTCATAGCATCATGATGTGATCATGTGATACATTCTTTACAGGGCTTGTTGGTAGAAATGGAACAGGAAAAACAACTTTCTTAAGGTATATGGCTATGCATGCCATTGAAGGTATTCCTAAAAACTGTCAGATATTGCATGTGGAGCAGGAAGTTGTTGGTGATAACACGTCAGCATTGCAATGTGTTCTTAATTCTGATGTTGAGAGAGCACAGCTGTTGCAAGAAGAAGCCCGTTTGCTAAAAATACAGGTTTGGTTTTGCTCACATGTGCAATGTCTTTACTCTTTTTTCTAAAAAGACATAAACTTTTTATGATAATTGTAGAGAGATGCTGAACTGGAGGCTGAAGAAAAGAAGGATCCGAATGGGTTAAATGTAGATGATGGAATGGCTCAGAAGCTTGAAGTGATATACAAAAGGCTGGAGTTCATTGATGCATATACTGCGGAAGCCCGTGCTGCTTCTATTCTTGCGGTTGGTTTCTAATTTGTTTGATTTAGTGATTAGTTTTACATTTTTTTTGTTATATGAGTTGTGGGTTATGATCTTTATTAATTAATAATAATAATTATGTGAGGGTTTCAGGGTCTGAGTTTTACACCAGAAATGCAGAATAAGCCAACAAAAGCTTTTTCTGGAGGATGGAGGATGAGAATTGCTCTTGCTCGTGCACTTTTCATTGAGCCTGATTTGTTACTACTTGATGAACCTACAGTATGCCCCCCTCCCCCTCTCTTTCATATTTTAGGGTCTGTTTGGTTGGAAGGAATGGAATTGGATTCCTTCAGGAATGGTTTGTTCCATTCCATCAGGCAAAACAAACTTCTTTTTTTCATTCAAATGGGATGAACCATTCCATTTGTTCCCTGATCCATCCTACAAAACACCACCTTACATCTTTTAGACAATAAAATAAATCTTTTATTTTTTGTGCAGAATCATCTTGATCTTCATGCAGTATTGTGGTTGGAAGCTTACCTAACAAAATGGCCAAAAACATTTATTGTTGTTTCTCATGCTAGGGAATTCTTGAACACGGTAACACTTTTCTGCCCTAATATTCTTGTCCCATAAACTTTATATTTTAATTATTTAAAATCCATTGTTATAATCAAAATCTTGTTTCTTGCAGGTAGTTACAGATATATTGTATCTTCAAGGGCAAAAACTGACTGCATACAAAGGAGACTATGATACATTCGAGAGGACACGAGCTGAACTTCTTAAAAACAAACAGAAAGCCTTTGAATCAAATGAGCGTTCAAGGGAACATATGCAGGTTTTTCTTTTGCTTTATTTAATAATAATTAAAAAAAAGAAATGGAGAAAAACTATGCATGTATTTTTTTTTCTCTTTTAACATTTTTTTTTCTCTTATACTATTGCAGTCTTTCATTGATAAATTTCGTTACAATGCGAAACGTGCATCTCTGGTTCAATCTAGAATCAAGGTAAGGGTTACAAAAATCATCCTTATACTTTCTCATTTTTACCACATTTAGTCCAAAACTAAAAACTTCTTAAAGTTTGGTCCTTATTATAAGGTTCCATATCGATTTTGGCTTTGGAATCTTGAAATAGGGACCAAAACTGAAAAATGTTTTGGTTTTAGATTAAGCATGGTAAAACTTATAAAGCACAGGGACCAATTTTATAATTTATTTTATAAATGATCAGTAACTCTAACTCATAATATAATCATTTTTGTTGACTAATTTCAGGCACTGGAACGTTTAGGACACGTTGATGAAGTGGTGAATGATCCTGAGTATGTGCCACTACTGTCTCTTTGATATATTTCACACTTTTTATTTATTTATTTATTTATTTTTTATCTAATATATTTTTTTGTGTGTATGCAGTTACAAGTTTGAGTTTCCTACACCAGATGATAGACCTGGCCCACCTATTATAAGTTTCAGGTTTGTTGTTATTAAAATACTAAAGTATTGATGTAATATTTGTATCTGCTTAGTTATGTTTAAGTTATAATTTTTTTTTTGTTTTTTTAAATGTGATGATAGTGATGCTTCATTTGGGTATCCTGGAGGCCCAATACTGTTCAGGAATTTGAATTTTGGAATAGATTTGGACAGCCGTGTAGCAAGTAAGGATAATCCTTGTTTAGAATTGTGTTGTATAAATTTCATTTTGTAACTATTTTTATGCAAATTGATTTTCAGTGGTGGGGCCCAATGGTATTGGTAAGTCTACCATACTTAAGTTGATTTCAGGAGAGCTTCAACCAATCTCAGGAACAGTTTTTCGTTCGGCTAAGGTAAAACCCTAAACCCTAATCCCTAAGGCAGTGTGTTTGGTTTGCAGAAATTGAAGAGGGAATGGAATAAAGCTTTAGAAACAGAATGAATAAAATCATGTTTGTTTGTGACAAAGGAATGGAATTGGAATGTGATTCCCTTTCTTGGGCTGATTTTCATAGAAAAGGGGAGAGAGGGATGTTATAAATTACTTTTTTATTCTATAATCTTCAGTAACATGAATGCTTTTAAAAAATTCATGTGTTCAGGTTCGTATTGCTGTGTTCAGTCAGCATCACGTTGATGGGCTTGACCTTACCTCCAATCCTCTTCTATACATGATGCGTTGCTTCCCTGTGAGTTATGCTCTTTAATTCAATGGACTAAATATCTTAATATATATATATATATTTAATTTAAATATATAATATATGTATCATGCTTATTAATGAATTTTTTTTTGTTGTGCCGCAGGGAGTGCCTGAACAAAAGCTTCGAGGCCACTTGGGTTCTTTTGGTGTTACTGGGAATCTAGCTCTTCAACCAATGTACACCTTGTCTGGTATGTGTTTTTCTGAGTAAATTACATGTTTGGTCCCCGAGTATAGATTTTTGCATATTTGGTCCTAAAACATTCTCTTGCAGTTGAGGTTTTTGTAACATTTTTGGTTCCTGTTCCAAGCAAAATGACTATTTTTGGTCCTTAAGTATAGCCGAATTTTGCAATTTTAGTCCATTTGCTTGGAAGAGGGACTAAAAACATTAAATAAGGATCGCAATTACAAGGGAACTTTTTAGGACCAAATATGCAAAAATCAACTATACACAGGGACGAGAAATGTAACTTAGGCTTGTTTGTTTTTCTTATTTGTGTGGACTGGAGCATGTTTGTATAACATGCACAGCTTCTTTAGAATTTGGACTTACTGTTGTTAGTGGCATCTGTCAGGTGGTCAGAAAAGCAGAGTTGCATTTGCAAAAATAACATTTAAAAAGCCTCACATCATTTTACTTGATGAGCCGTCAAATCATCTTGTAAGTTTCAATCATTACTTTCTTTTTTATTCCATACAGAATGAATGGTCTGTCTCTGTCATCTGTGTCTATGGTTGTCAATCAGTCAATGAGTTGACTATTTGACTGTTGTACCCTTTTATCCCATTGAGATTACAGGATTGGGTAACTTTATGCATCTGTTAGTATTTAGTATTAGTATTATGTGAGATATGACACCCTCATTGTGCTTTGTGGGATATCACTATATATTTTTATAAACCTTTTTATTACTTATATAATCCCTGGTGGGATCATTGGAATCATTGCTAACTTTTTTTTTCCTTGAAAGCTTGAATTTTACCCTGAAAAAGAACTCCCTTTAGAGTTCTTATTTGCTAAACAATACCTTCCATACATTCCATTCCTTCCAAAAATATTTTGGACATGTTTGGTTTGTTGAGAACGGAATTGGGTTTCGAGATTCCATTTTATTGCCAAATTAACGGAATTCAATTCTGTTGGAATCTTTCAAACTCCATAATTGATGAATTTCACCATTCCTAAAGGAGTTGCCCTTTTTTTTTATTAAAAGACCAAAATACCCTTGTTATATAATGTCAAATAAAGATATATACAATAAATAAAAAAATATAAGAAAATATGAAAACTTATGTGGTAATTTGTAAATGCAGGATTTGGATGCTGTGGAAGCCTTAATACAAGGTCTTGTTCTATTCCAAGGAGGGGTTCTCATGGTAATTAATTATACTCTAATTCACTTTAACTATTTATTTAACCTTTTTTTTTATATAAATATTTATTTTATTTTGTGGTGATAACTGATGAATGTATTAAAACTTTCAGGTGAGTCACGACGAGCATCTGATTTCGGGCAGCGTCGACCAGTTATGGGCAGTGTCGGATGGCAGGGTGACACCTTTCAATGGCACCTTCCAAGATTACAAGAAGAAACTACAATCTTCATAAGTTCCAATTATAATAATGTAAGTGTATTATGAGATTTTATTCATCGTTTTTCTTGTTTTATGTTAACAAAAGCTTTGACCTCTCAATTAATATTTATAGTAAAGAAGATTGTATCAACTATCAAGTTTTATTTATTATTTACCTTTTTGCCATCCATTTCTCTGCACAAGCTCCTAAGTTAGGCTTTAACAATTAAATATGTTATAATCACTTTATATACAGCTGAATGCACTCATGATCGTAGTGTTTCTGGAATTTAATAAATAATGATTGCATAAAACATGAAATTAATATCATTTTTTTTTAAGATAATAGTATATTAGATGCGTAGGAATAGAAGGCATATTATCATCTCAAATTACATCACTCTATCAAGCTATTTATATTATCCATGTAATTAACATTTAATCATTTTTTTAAATCCAAATAAGCAAGGTAACCTGTAAACCCATAGTACTAGGTTATAATGGTAGTTTTTAAACAATTGAAAAGAGTTTAATAGTAAATCGTGTGTAAAAAAAATTGTGACTAAATATGTATTCAAAACGTAGTGACCTATTAGGTCATAAACATTTGTTTTTTTCAAACAATGTCCATTTTTATCTCTAGGGAATGCCCTCTGGAACTAGGCTGTAATATCACATATCATTGAGTCATATTTCTGACCCATGTGACACTAACTAACTTGATTTCAAGAACAGAGTAAGTAAGTCAAATATGATTGAAAATAGGAATGAAGCACTTGTTACTTGCCATCTTATAGGGGCAAAGTAAGTCGAGAGGGAGAGGCTTAGCGACATATTTATAGATGTCATCTCGACATATTGATCAATATTCATGTGTCATTTCGGGTCCTCGTATTTTATTATCCCAGTAAATGATCTTTCCTTGTATGTGAGTAAATTAATTACTCGCCAACACGGTTAAGACCATCTTGGCCCAAAACAACCAACTCCAAATTTCTCTTCATTTGAAGTGTTTTTGAGGTAGGCAAACGGAAGGAATCCAAAATTAGAGAGAGATTTGAAGTGAAATTGAAGTTATAGTTATAATCTCAACACTCTATTGTTTTTATCAAATTCGAAATCGATTCAATTATGTGATTCAACGAGTTTAGTATCGAGTTCTAATATTTAATGTTAATCTATTCATGGCTGATGAGATTTCATCTCTATGAAAAAATTAGATTAGGAAGCTTTGATTGCTGAAAATTTGAAACCCTAGCTTTATGAATTATCCATGAATTTGGATTTATAGGAATCTGATTTTGATCATGGATTATATAACATCCCATCTTTCTTTACATTTTAATATCACGAAAAATGACACTATTGCACATAATGTTTTACTCTATTAATTTACAAAATTTGGTCCGGACGACATTTAGTCCACTAAGGAAGTTACAACTAACTATCATCAACCATAATGAAGTATATTACAGTTACAAAAAAACGGCACTATGTTAATAGAACCATAACATTTTGGTCTCGTGGATATAAAGATACCAGATAGGAAAATAGTGTTAATAAAGATAGATATCACTAACAATTTATAATGATTTTAACATAAACAATGTTGATGTTAACATGAAAATTTATTGAAGAAATATGTTTATGATATACTTATGAGAAAACGACTACTCCAATCCCCATATGTTATGAATCTTGGGGCCACAAAAAGAATGGCAATCATTGAAGAATAGTAGCATTCAATAATTACACTTTGATAGTGTATTTTAGTAGGATTAGGAGATAATGGGTTAGTGGAAATGAGTAATGCCAAGATTCTTGAAATATTTAAACATTCATATTATCATATACATGTTATTTTGATTTTGTGTGAACAGATTTTTGATATAATTTGGAAGTCTTAAGTTTGAATATCAAATATATGTAATACTTCCTAATTTAACAATTTTCTTACTTTCAATATATATATATATATATATATATATATATATATATATATATATATATATATATATATATATATATATATATATATATATATATATATATAGGGTTAGGTTCATGTGAGACGGCCTAATTTTGTGAGACCGTGAGACACATTTTTTTATTTATTTTTATTTTTTTTAGTTAATTCAAGTTCCGAAAATAATATTTAAAAAAAGAATTTTTGGATTTTTCTATTTATTTTGCATTTTAAAATTAATTTTTAGAATATATACAGTGTAATATTCTATTAGAATATTTCACGTATTTTTCAAAAAAATAGGATTTTTTTTATTTTTATTTTTATTTTTTTTAGTTAATTCAAGTTCCGAAAATAATATGTAAAAATAAAATTTTTAGATTTTTCCATTTATTCTGCATTTTAAAATTATTTTTTAGAATATGTCAGTGTAATATTCTATTAGAATATTTCACGTATTTTTAAAAAAAAAACAGAATTTTTTTTTATTTTTTTTTAAAATTTTTTTTAGTTAATTCAAGTTCCGAAAATAATATTTAAAAAAGAATTTTTGGATTTTTCCATTTACTTTGCATTTTAAAATTATTTTTAGATTTGGTCTCACGGTTTCACAAAATTAGAATGGTCTCAAATGAACCTGTTCATATATATATATATATATATATATATATATATATATATATATATATATATATATATATATATATATATATATATATATATATATATATATATATATATATATATATATATATATATATATACACACACACACATTGTTTAATAAAAAAATTGTTTTTTTTCTCAATATCTATTATAATTTCAATATATATCTAATACAAGACTACAAGTAACTAATTTGAAACTCAAGAACAAATTGAAAAACCGTAAACAAGTTCGGAACCTAAAAATATAAAAAATAAATTTGAAATTTCCGAACTATATATGAGATTTTGAACCTACCACGCAAAAGAATTTGAAATTTCAAACTATTTTTTCGGGAAAAACAATTTTCGAACTTGTTTTTTTATCAGAATTTTGTTTTTTCAAAATTATGCAATACCTTTTATTTTTTTTTAATAAATATTTTCTAAATAACTCTAAAATGTAAGATCAAATGGTAAACATGAAATCATATAATATAATTTTTTATATCATCCTTAAAACGACACAAATTATTGACTAATCACTTTCAAATAGTGGGTTGCTTAGTCAATTCTAGTGGCTAAGCTGGTATATATAAGAGATAAAGGAAGCATTTAACAACTTAATTAATTAACTTTTGGGATTTCAAAATCCACATGTGTGGTCAAGTGGGATTTTGCATCCAAACACAAGACAAGCTCTAATCACGACTTTACACAATATTTTTTTAAAAAATTAAGTAGTAATCAATGCACAATTCTTGAATGCTCAAATATTTTTTTAATTTTACATTTTTTATTGTTTATTTTAAGTTGTACATGGTTGTACAAGGAACATTTCTCACAGCCATTCTAATATTCTAATATTTTTTTTTTGCATAGGTTAATTAAACGTCTTATAAATAGTTTCAAATCTGCATTTGGTTATAATTAAGATGATTATTTACCTATTTAGCGAGAAGCAGAATGATGGAGTAGATGTATGCACTGGGGAGCAAGTTTTAGACCACAAATGATAGATTGTCGGGGTCTATGATCCACAAGAGAAGGACACATAGAGGTAAACTCTATCCAAGTCATAAAGATGGATTAGTTAAAAACTTAAAATGCAGGGTATCCATATGAGTCGTTTGCACGAGAAGGCCTGTTAATGATAATGTTAAAGTTAAAGGCTTGCACGAGAAGGCCTGTTATATCATTAGAATCAAAGAATGGTTTCAAAATGGTATGACATGAAACACGATGAACACTAAATTAATTGTTTCTATTTCTTTTTGGGAGCAAAGTGGAACGACAAAACCACATACATTTTAATATACACCATGTTACCAAATCTCCCTCCAACAAGACAAAAAAAATATCATTATAATTTGTTATTTTGTTGAAAATTTAGAATGTGTATGTGAACACATATGAGAATTTTAACATCACTTATAGATAACTTGATATTGGATTCATTTTAGTTGGTTAGATATAAATATTGTCCATCGAATAGAAAATTTTGTGGTATATCGTATAATAAGATCAAGGCCGCCTTGAACTACTGCGCCTGCGCATACCTTTTCTTGCTCCATCCAGAAGGTAGCTTGAACTGGCATTGTACAGAGAGATAGCCAGTAGAAAGAACTATTCCCAAGCTGGAGAGGTGGGAGAGGAGTCAACAATAATCCATAGGGGCACCACCAAGCGGGATCGAGACCAGCCCCTTGTATATAGGGTTCCAAACCTGCGCTTCTTCAAAGCGGGGGCAGAATCAATGACCCAAGGTTTGGGAGTCAAGGAACTGGAAGACAAACACGCGGTGGATTGACCTCTTTAGGCAAGAGAGGCAGTAGGAAGAGCGAGAGTAGCTGTCTTTAGGGTGCTAGTTCCCTTTCTAACAAGCTGACCGGAATAGCGGCCCTCACTTCTAGTCCCACTTGTAGCCTGATCGAGACTTCTTTCTCTCTTGCGAGATTAGGATGAAAGGTATTATCTCAACGATGCTTTTCTCTGGCTTGCTTTTAAAAATTTCATTTTGGCCTGCGGTAATGTAATCGGGATTTTCATAATTTTTTTTACTATGAAAGCAGAATCGAAATAGCGAAATTCTTGGGTCATCTCAATGGGTTCAGAAACCACACGTTTCTCTGGATCATCATAGCGTACTTCCACATATCCACTAAGAGGAAGGTCTTTTCGTAATGGATGACCCTCAACATTCAACCAAAGGCGTCTTGGGGATCGGCAATAACTAAGCATTGTGGCCATCACAGTTCCAGCTACGTATGGCTGGCGTACAAACCTACAGGCTTCTTAGACAAAAGAAAATGACGGGATGAGTTAAAGCACTATCAGACTGAATACCTTTTCTTATGAGTCTTCCATGAACTCAGAGGCACCGAATGGCGAAGAGAGGCGACTCGGCAGGGAAGGAATGGGAAATCGTCAAAGATGACTTCTTTGTTGTCGAAACGAAGGGCTAAATAGCACCAGTGATTCTCTGAGCCGGTCTGGATTTCCAACGCCTCGGGAAACTGGTCGAGATAGATGACAACGCCTTTTTCCCCTCTTCCTTACCGGGAGGGCCGAAAAGACAGTGCAAGCTTTGTTATGCCGAAACCTTGCATCGTCTAACTGCCCCCGCTAAATCATGATTGAATGTCTCATTTTCCTCTTTCTTCTTTCTTGTCTTTGACACCATTCGTCTGATCATGGCTAAGACTCACTAACATTCTCTTTGCCAGCAGGCTCCCACTTGCTGGTTCCGGGCGCCAATCGGGAAAGTCATAAAGGGACGTTGAACGCAATTCGTCAAGGGCGTTACCACAAGAGGCTTGGCAATTCAAGTGAAAGTTTCTAAAGTCCCTCCAACTCAATCAATATCAACAACATGTCGTGACCGGTTAGGCTTGGTTGAGCCATCTTCGCTAGCCGATCTGTCAGTTCTATAGGGTATGAAGCTCTTTCCAAGTATTGGGTTCAGGAATTCATGCTCGCAGGTAAAGAGACTAAAGAAACAAGAACATAAACAGTCTCTTGAAAGAGGGGAGCATTTGCCCACTCTGTGGTACATGAGCTCCTCGTCCAAGTTATGTTGGATGACAACAAAACAAGCAAACATTTCAGACAAATATCTAACAAGTTTTAGAGAAACTTACGGAAATAAAACTTCTGAAAAACATAAATCAAAAGGAACATAATATTTAACGTGGTTTGGTCAAGCTGATCTACATCCAAGGGTGTGTGTGTGTGTGTGTGAGAGAGAGAGAGAGAGAGAGAGAAGATTTTATTAATTTTTTAGAACTATTACAATCACTCAAAATTGTATCTCACTTTGAGCTCTCACAGAAATCTAGCAATTTAGAATGATTAGGATATGAACCTATTTATAGCCAAGCATGAGAAACCTTAATTCTGATGGCCAAGACCCATCCATAATTAACCCATTTAGGGGATGTCCTAATCTCCAATCCAGTGGCGGCTCAACCAATTTGGGGGCTCTAAGCAAATAAAAAAAAATCGGGGCCCTTCAAGTAAGCAATCAGTGTCAAACTTGAGACCTTTAGTTTTATAAATCAATGGTTTTACCACCAAACCAAGCTTCATCTTGTCTTTGTAACCCAAAAAATACATACATACATACATACACACACACACACACACACACATATATATATATATATATATATATATATATATATATAACAGAATAAGTTTTAAAATTGGAGCCCTTTGGAATTAAGGGCCCTAAGCCCTTGCTTAGTTTTGCAAAGGGTAGAGTCGGCCCTGCTCTAACCAATCATGGAGTGCCATGCAGACGGTTCTAGAACCTTCAACCTTATGAGCATAAACCAAACACATGATGGAGCATCATGATCACTAGTGGCCCAACATCCATCATGGTGACACAACATGATGTATTCCTTGAGCATCACCAACTCCTGAGCAATCGTGAACATCTTGAGCATCATAGATGACTACATAACATACATATCATCAAGGTACCACAATGGCGCACCTTGCACCAAGATGACGCAAATTGCATGATGACGACTCATCTTGTGCAATGATGACGCAACATTCTTCAGGAATGACAAGATCTTTTACTTTGGCGCAATATTTTCCACTTGGCGCAACATCTATCACTTAGACGCAACATCTATCACTTTGGCGTAACATCTTCCATGAATGACACAACATCTTCATGAATGGGGTTTACTTGGATTGCATTATCTTACATCATGACCGATGTGATGGGTCTCAGCCATGGAGGTGATGGAGCCGAGATCCACCATATCTAGTAGGCTTTGATCGTGGACAACACACTTAGGATGATAAGTCTAATTATGATTTATTTAATTAATATATTTATTTAGTTATTATAACTAATATTTTTAATTATATCTTTCAGCTTTTCCAACAAAAAGAACAAGAGCATTGGTCAAAATAATTAAACTCTCAAAGCTATTAAAGAAACAAGGGGAAGTCTGTGGCTTTGGATTTTGACAGAGATATTACATTGTCCCCTATCGGGAAACATGGTAATAAGTTTTCCCATGATATTAGACGATATATGTGGGAGAACATCCATTTTGGCGTATATGGTTGGGACAATGTTTCCCCCATTTTAAGGAATGCAATAATCATACATCTCAAGGTGAATTATTCATATGATAATATTTTAAGTTTATTTGTGATTGGTATTTAATTAACTAACTTTTTTGTATTTGTATAAAAAGTTTGATTTGGATCGGGTTTCTTTGGATCCCCAGAGTGCTAGGTTGTTGCAAGGTAGTGATGCATCTCTACAAAAATGTTATAGAGACCGAAAGAGTAAAACGAGTAATCTTTTTTAGAGAATTAAAGGGCTTCGAGATATCCTAAGAGCATTAGCCAACCCACCCCAAATGTATGTCACCTGGTAATTGGGAACAAGCAGTTGAACATTTTCAAATACTCGAATTTATAAAGCGTTTGGCGACAAACAAAGTAGTCCGTAAGCAACAAAAATACGCAAACAAATGGGGGTCGTGCTAGTATAGTAGTGTTTGTTTAAAAAAAAGTAAGTTATAATATATCTAATTGTTTATTTAAAGTATATTAATCTAATTGTTAATGTTAAATAAGATATTTTAACTAAAGAAAGAAGTTTATCACCATTGTCACGACCACCGCCACGAACACAAGTAAAATAAGACTATTTAATTTCAAAATCTCATATATATAGTTTGGTTATAGTTTGATATCCTTGTATTTGTAGTTTAATAATTATTAGTTATATTTTGGTAATTGTTAGTTTAATTATATTTTGGTAATTGATTGTTTTATTATAGTTTGATACGTTGGTAATAGTTTGATATGTTGGTAATTGTTAGTTTGATAATAGTTCCATATATCGTTAATTGTTAGTTTGGTAATAGTTTAATATGTTGGTAATTGTTAGTTTGGTAATAGTTTCCTATGATAGTATTTTGTAGTTTGGTAATGGTTAGTTTAATTATAGTTTGATATGATGGTCATTTGTAATTTGTAATTTGGTACATGTTAGTTTGGTTATATGTTCGTAATTTATAGTTTGATAATTGTTAGTTTTATAATTTGACGTGTTAGTAATATATTTTGTACCTTGCTTATATTTTGGTAAGTTGTTGGTTTAACTTATAAGATTATGTTTTTTTTTCTTATTTTGTAGTTGGATATGTTTCAAATAATACTTAAAGACCTGACATGTAGCATGCCACTTGAAGAGTGATTTCAATCTTTGTCGCAGCGAAATGATATTGGATGGAATGAGGGGAGCGATGACGACATATAACCATTTTTTAGAATTTATGTAATGTTTTTTTATAATTATAACATATCATGCCCTTAATGTTTGGATTAATATTTTGAGATGTCGTATTATTAAATTTTATTAAATTTTAGTGTTTGGATCTTTTTTTTTCAATTAATATTTCGTAACAGTTTTAAATTTTTATAGCATTTTTCTGCATTGGAAGGTGCGGTTTCAAAAAAAACTAAAAAACATAAAACAAAAATTAGTGGTGTCACCTTTAATGGCGACAGATGACATTACTGACGACGGAACATTAGTGGTGACATAAGGCATTAGGTGCTACGTTGCGCAATAGTGGCGACGCTTGGAGCATTATCTATGAACCAACAACGACAACCTTTTAACAGTGACGTGTCACCACTAAAGGTATTAGCGGCGACTTTTAGATGCAACATACGTCGCCAGTAAAATTCGATATTCTTATAGTGATAAATGGTTTATTTATACGTGAATAATAAATCGTTTATAAGAAATATAGCAATATGATCGTTGACGTTATAAAATATAATATATAAATTTTCATATATTCTTAAAGAATTTGGATAAATATAACATGAAAATTTTTCGATGAAGTCATAATATTTTGGGTCGATTTACAGTATAATCATAATTTTTATTTTTTTAATAAAAAATCCTGATTATTTTACATTTCAAATTAGAGAAACAATCTTTATTTTTTTTCAAAGGAAAATAACATATTATCGTATAAAATTAGATAATTGAGACTTTTCATGTTCAAAAAATAAATATAGAGATTAAACTATAAAGTGACTAAAAATATTGAGATTTTATCGAAGATTTTCTAATATATTATTTTAAAAATGATAGACTATATATATACTTCCTTAAAGGACAACTCTATAGGCACCTCCATCATTACTAATTACATTCACCATCTTTTAATTTTTTGTTTTAGCAAGGTTCTAAATAACGTTACACGTGACTTGGCGACATGTCACCTTAATATTTATGAGTCATGACGAGTCACGTCATTTGTAAGACATGACTTAAGACGAAAATTTTGTATATAATTAATATATATATATATATATATATATATATATAATTTAAGGCGACATTGTGTTAAAGTTTGGCGTCGTGTACAAGCCTTAGAACAATGACACGTCATGATGAAACCATGACGAGCTTTTTAAAACCTTGGTTTTTAGTATAATTTGTCTTTTATTGTCTTTTTTTCTTTTCCTAATATTATTTAATTGATTTGATTTATTATTATTATTATTATTATTATTATTATTATTATTATTATTATTATAAAATTCTGATGGTTCAGAGGGCCATCGCGAGGTCACTGAATGAAGTCCTCTGTTTCTTTCGGAGGTGCTGACCTGCTGGCTGTTGAGCAGTTGGGTCATCTGATACAAAGTAAGGTTGATCAAGGTAGTTGGCTACCTTTTAGCCTGCATAAAAAAAGCACGGCCATATCCCATTTGTTTTTTTTGTTGATGACTTCATCTTATTTGCTGAAGCAGACATGGAACAAACGGTACTGTGAATGCTATACTAGATGACTTTTGTGAAGCATTGGGGGGGCTCCAAATCCAGGATTTTATTCTCACGGAATGTGCACCAAAAGGAGATCATCGATTTTCTTTAGTTCCAACAAGGGATGCGAGCCTCCTTCGTGCCCGACTCGGTCAGTATGCGTCAGTGAAGTGAATGTTGTATGCTAAGAGTATCTTTTTTTTTTCTTTTCTTAATATTATTTAATTGATTTTATTTATTTATTTATTTATTATTATTATCATCATCATCATCATCATCATCATCAAAATAATATTATAAATAACAATAATATAAATAATAATAACTGTAACGCCCCGATTCTCAGGTATTGATTTAAATAAGAATTTCTTTGGTTTTAAGTACTACTCGACGAGTTGGTTGCCCTACTCGTCGAGTAGCAGCGGGGTGGGATCGCGTGTTTAGTGACCTACTCGCCGAGTCCATGAAGGGACTCGACGAGTAGGAGCTGGCAGATGAAACCCTAAATCCCAGGGTTTTGCACCCTATTTAAAGAGGATTAAGCCTAATTTGGCCTCTTTGCAGTCCTTGAGAGCTCATAGAAAC
This sequence comes from Lactuca serriola, assembly GCF_051521515.1. Classification (NCBI taxonomy): domain Eukaryota; kingdom Viridiplantae; phylum Streptophyta; class Magnoliopsida; order Asterales; family Asteraceae; genus Lactuca; species Lactuca serriola. Next base: position 15,353,376 of record NC_136413.1, read on the forward strand.
TCTAATTCGTGTGGTGCTTCATTCTTGTGTGTCTTGAGCTTTGGAAAGAAGGTTTTTGGGAAGGAAGAGCTTGGAGGGCAAGAGACTTGGAGCAAAGAAGGTGTGGGAGTCAGAAATCTACCTCAATTAGCATCATTTGGAGGTATCAAGTCGCCACCTTTACCTCATTCTCCTTCTAGACCTCATTTGGTTGAGATCTAGGGTTTTTATGGTTTGATTGTGATGATATTGTGGGATATGAGCTAGATCTAAAGTTGTAACTTCAGATCTGGACCCTTCTTGGGTCCTAGAGTCATAAAGCTCCGAGTTTGGCCATGTATGAAGCTTTCCTTGAGTATAAAACCTCATTGTGAGCTTGGATTTGACATTAAGAGCCTTTTTAGCTATGCATGCATGTAAAGTTTGCAACTTTACGTGAAAAACATGCCTTAAAAGCTTGGATCTATAGTTTGGAGCCGCTGCATGGCTCAAATGAGTCTGTATGGCAAAAAGGACTGAAGGGACTCGGCGAGTCGCATGGTCGACTCGACGAGTCATATGAATATAGGAATGAACTCGACGAGTTGGAAGAACAACTCGGCGAGTCTGTTGGAGATTGCCATAGGCTCGACGAGTTGTATGAACAACTCGGCGAGTCGGTTGAAGTTTCCCTAATTTATGTATATGTGTGTAACCGTCGAGTTGAAAGAAGGAAACTCGACGAGTGGCCTTAGAGTTCGAACGTAAACCAAAGGAACTCGGCGAGTAAGGGTCAACATGGACTGTTGACCTTGACTGGGGACTTTGACTTTGACCAATGGTTGACTAGTTGGTTTATGGAGTACTTTGTAAGGTTGAGGACTTATGGGTATATTCGTATTATGGTAATAGGTGGTGGAGTCTTTGGCAAGTTATCCAAGAGTTGGAGTTTATCTACCGAGTCGACATCTGCAAGGTGAGTTATCCTCACTGTATCAAAAGGGTCTAAGGCACCAAGGTCAGCCCTTTAGTTGTTATGGTTATGATATGATATATACGATTATGATCTGATAGATCGGAATTATAATAGACAGTATGTTATGTTTTTATGATCCATAGGGATTGATATGTTAGTGGCCTGCTGGGCCTGTGCTCTAGTAATGGGAGATTGATATGATTGATGATCCGTAAGATAGATATATTTGATGTCTGTATATACCAGTATATGTTAGTCATGTGCACATGATTATTTGCTTGTGGTTGGGTTGAGGCGGTCCTGCTTTATGCTGAAGGCCAACATACTATATGAGCGGTCCGGGGAGACTATAGGCCCACATGGCGGTCCAGTCATGCCGAAGGCTCGGTATAGATTCAGTTAGACTGTAGGCTCTGTAGGGCGGTCCAGTCAGGCCGATGGCACAGTATGCATGTTGATTGATTGATTATTGCTGATATGGCATTATCAGTGTGGTACTGGTATTTTGGGGGTAGCTCACTAAGCCCTCGGGCTTACAGTTTTCAGTTATTGTTTTAGGTACTTCAGGAGATCATGGCAAGGCGAAGGCGTGACCATACAGCTCCTCATCCTTATGATCTGGCTTTTGGGACACTCTGATTGAAAAATGATTTGAAAACGTTTTCTATAAACAATACCATTGGGTTTTATTTATGATTGAAAAGGTTTTAATTTGACGTAAAATTCATGGATGTTACAATAACAAAGCAGAGCTTGGTTTTGTTTATAATCAGATATACCGGCAGTTTTAGTATTATAATTGTGCGGTGCGTTATGTGTATTATGCAACAAATAAACATTTAGTTGGACATTATACAAGGACTCTCATCTAGCATAACGTTTTGATTTGTACGTACGCATTATACAAGGTTTCTATTACATTTCAGACTACTAATATGTTATTTTTCCGATTATCTTTATGTTATTTTTTTCGTTCGGACTGTTCATATGTTATTTTTCGTTCGGACTATCCTTGTGTTATTTTTTTCGATCAGATTATCCATATGTTATGTTTGTCGTTCAGACTATCAATGCGTTATTTTTTGTTCGGATTATCTTCGTGTTATTTGTTCGTTCTGACTATTCTTATGTTAGTTTTTTCGTTCTATCGATGTGTTTTTTTTCTCGTTCGAACTATCCATGTGTTTTTTTTTACTATACTGTGTTATGTTTTCGTTTGGAATATCTTTGTGTTATTTTTTTCGTTCCGACCATCCACGTATTACTTTTTTTATTTGGACTATCCCTGTGTTATTTTTTCGTTCGGACTAACTTTGTGTTATTTTTTTTCGTTCGAACTATCTATGTGCTATTTTTTCCGTTCGGACTATTATTGTGTTACTTTTTTGTTTAAATTATCCCATTTTATTCTTTTGTTGTGATTTTCGTAAAAGATATTTATCAATACATAGATAGTTCGAAGAAAAAAAATAACACAATGATAGTCCAAACGAAAAAATAACACATGGATAGTCCGAACAAAAAAAATAACAAATGGATAGTCGAGACGAGAAAATAACACATAGATATTCCGAACGAATAAATAACATATAGATAGTCCGAACGAAAAAAAATAACTTAAAGATAGTCAGAACGAATAAAATAACATATGTATAGTCTGAATGAAAAAAGGTAACATAACGTTAGTCGGGACGTAATATAGGGCGTCTATAATAATAATGATCTATTTTAATAAATAAATATCTTTTTGCCGCATGTCACATTTATTCATTTTGTCATATATCATTTTGTGATTATTTTAAATTATTTTTTATTTCACATGTCATTATATTGTCTTTTTTTTTCTTCATTTTATTAAATTTTACATTGTATTTTAATGTAATAATTACAATGCTTAGAATTCCATATTTAAATTAACTTTTAAATAAACTCATTTAATACATGAGTTCATACCATTTGCATTTGATATGTTTGGTTTCTTTGCATCGGATGCGGTGAAACTTCTTAGTAAACTACAACGGATCATGCATAACAATGTTATATCCCCTATATCCAGTGGCGAGTCTAGAATAGAAAACCACATAGTTCATTAATTTTTTTATGTAAATTCAAAGATTTTTATTAGTAAGGTAGGTCCTAAATATTTTTTAAGGTAAGTCCTTAAAAAATTTCTATAGAAATTTTAGATAAATTAAAAAAAAATAGGTGGGTCTAGGACCCACATTCCTTACACATAGCCTCCCTACTACCTATATTTATGGATGTAGTATTCAAAAGAATTGGTTTACTATACAAAAGAGCTTAGCGACGCAACTTGTTGCTCGTTTGCCTTCTAATTCGTTGCTTGATGATAACTAAAATGTTTTATTTAAAAAATTACATTTTATTTCTTAAAATTTTAATATAAAATACACTAATCTTACACCTAGTAAAAGAAAAGAAAATATTTTAATATGATTGATATTAAGGTAATTAAAAGGTTATTAGAGATTTTGGGGAGACATGGAATTAGTAATGGGGTACACCTTATTAAATTAATAGTGAATTTGTTAATTGAATGCATCGAGCAATTCGCCGGTTGGATTGGAAGGAAGGACGAATCTTTGACTTCCCTCGAAGTCAAAATCTACCTTCATATAATCAAAAATCAATTAATTGTTTATGTAATAACAATTAGAAAACAAAAGTAATAATGGAAAAAATAAATAGAGATACAATTAGCCAGAAAAATTGGAAGATATATATAAAATATACATCTCAAAGCTATCACAAAATTAAACAATGTCGTAATTTTATATCGTGGACAACACAATTGAACGTTTTTCTTACTATAAGTTATACTCGTAACTTTAAGAAAGAAAAAATTACAGATGATTAACAAATTATTTTATTTATTTATTTTAATCGTTCAATTTATTTTTGAGTATCTGTTAGATAATTAACGTTACAAAATATTCTCAATTTGGCACTTTTAAGTTTTAACTGACTATAGCATTTTATCTGGCTTATGTGGTGCTTTTTAAACGATTTATATTAAAACTTGATTAGAATAACCGAGCTATAGCCCTTATCTGAATTGTTACCCTCTACTTTTTAATCAAATCTAACCTAATTGAGTTAACAAACTAAAATGGCAAGTCATATGTGATATTATTTTAATCCAAATTCTTAAAAAAATATCACTTACACAGGTTAAGACTATATCTAGATAAAGAGACTAAAATGAAACCTAAAATTAGACAAATTAAAGTAAGTTGAATAACTAATAATAAACAGATAGAATAATTCGTTGATTATTTATAACAACTTTTCTTAAAAAATTAACCTGTATTATTTATGATACTTAGTTAAAATAAGTAAAAAGATACGATTTTAGAAAGTGTATTACATATTGACAAAAATTAATTCAACATGTAGAATGGACAAATGTGGTTACTTTCAACATTTTCTTTTTAAAATTTTGTAATTAAAATAAAGTATTCATATATGGATGATTTTTATATATAATAATCCGTTTTCTTGCAAGAGCTTATCGATCTTCTTTTTTAATTCTCATCATTTCCGTTAAAAATGTTAACATATTATGAAATTAGCAAGCACTCAACTATTATGACATCACCTTTTGTACAACGTAAAAACAAGTAAACATATCATGACAAAACCTTGGGCATTATATTGATTTCTATATTACTTTTTTAATCGGAAATTTTGAATTAAAGTCTATATTAAATAATATTAATCACAAGACAAATATGCAATTCTCTCTCTCTCTCTCTCTCTCTCTCTCTCTCAACAGCAGGACCATCTCATCTTCTTCCTCCGATTCCGATACCTTCTGCGATATTCACCGGCCCCCACCACCCCTATCTTCTCCTCTCTACCAAGCATCAAACCGCAAAATTTCAAATCATCTGTCTGTGGTGTGGTGTCTAGTCTATGCTATACAGCTGCAGCGCACTCTCAGTTCACAGTCGACAAATTAAAAATGATTGAGATGATTAAGTATCTGATCGGCTGCGCCGGAGCAAGCGGTTACGGTTCCAAATCCACCGCCGAGCAAGTCACCGATAACTGCCATCGTTTATGCTCTTACACCGCCATCATCACAGGTAATAATCATGACCTACAAATCTATAATCGTATTGATATTCATGCACATGCATAGTCATCATTGTCGTATTATCAGTGGAGAGATGCAAAATCATTTTCGTTTTTTTAATCTGATCTAATTTTTTGGTTTTGTTTATTTGAATTTGTCAATCTGATATAATCAGGTGCGACGTCCGGGATCGGAGCTGAGACGGCTCGCGTCCTGGCTAAGCGCGGTGCTCGTCTGATCATGCCTGCTCGGAATCTAAAGGCCGCCGAGGAGAATAAGGCTCGTATCTTGTCGGAGTTTCCTGATTCGGAGATTATCATTATGACTCTTGATCTTAGCTCGCTTCATTCCGTCAGGAGTTTTGTTTCTGATTTTGAAGCTCTTAATCTTCCGCTTAATCTCCTCATGTAATATGATCGACCATTAATTCCTTCAGTTTCAGTTATTAATTCCTCACACTGAGTCATGAATGAATATATTCTTAATTATCACAGTAACAACGCCGGAAAATTTTCTCAGAATCACTGTATATCGGAAGACGGGATGGAGATGACTTTTGCAACGAATTATCTAGGTTAGTTTTCTGCAAAATAACAATAATCAATTATCAGTATGCACAGTGAAAGTGTGATTATTTTATGTTTACATATTGATTGTTTTAATCTGAATTAGGTCATTTTTTGTTAACGGAACTGTTGATGAAGAATATGATAGAGACGGCAAACATAACCGGCGTACAAGGTCGTATCGTGAACGTATCTTCCGGCATCCATACCTGGTTTTCCGGCGACTTGATTCGTTCTCTTGGTCGAATCACTCGAGATAAAAGGTACTGATTCGGAAGTTATTTAAAAATCACACAAATCGACTCGAGCTCGGGGAAAATCGAGAAGAAAACGATTAACTCTAAACGGGATATTTATCTAATTAATGCCCAGATTTTGTCTACTTTTGTTTGATTGCAGACGATTCTCAAATATTCTTGGCAAATTCCACGCTTTAATTGCTGCGTTCCACATAAATTGTTGAGATTTCTTGGAGAAAAAAACAAAAAAGCATCTAGAAACAAAACGATCGATCTCACAAAGAAACAAAAAATACCTAATTGTGTTGACAATGATTCTCAAACTCAAAATCAATTGCTTTAATGTTATTAATTAGTTGGAAAGTATAATTCATATTCACGATCGTATAGATTCGAATGCAATTACCTTGTAATTGAATATTCAATTAATCAACCTGTTATGCATATGAGATTATATATAATATTGGTTTTGACTTGTTCTCTGCATATTTGTCTCTTGTGTATGCAGTCAGTACGATGCAACACGTGCATATGCAATCTCGAAGCTCGCTAACGTTTTGCATACCAAGGAACTTGCTCGGAGACTCAAGGTATCATTACATGATCATGATGATTATATATATATATATATATATATATATATATATATATATATATATATATATATATATATATATATATATATATATATTCCAATTGAAGAATATAAAATTATTTTATTGATTAAAAGACGAAACTTGTTCTTTTCTATTTCTACTTCTTCTTCTTCCTGCTGGACATAAACATCACATCACGTGTGTTCCTATGTTTATATATGTTATCTTGTTCAAACCATCTCTCATCTTTTTCATATCTTTTCCATGTAAATCACATTAAAAATTTCTTGTTAAGATCTTTTATGAAGATTGTAAAATCTCATTTTTTATTTTACTTTTTAATTAGCAAATGGAGGCGAACGTGACTGTAAACTGTGTGCATCCTGGGATCGTGAGAACGGAGCTAACAAGAGATCACAAAGGCTTTGTAACAGGTAACTTATAAGATTAAAATAGCAAATAAAACAACAAAATAATTAATTCTGAAGTGGTGTAAAGTTTGATAAATCTTCTATTTTTGTTACTTTATAAATATATATGAATTCTTAAACATGCAGATCTCGTATTTTTTCTGGCTTCAAAGCTGTTAAAAACCATTCCTCAGGTAATATATATATCTCTGTCTCTTGCACATCCATCTAAAATTAATATAACTGCAACACGATCTATTATTATATACATGTGTGTACTGTATATATGTATAAAAAACTGTTTCACTTCGGTTTAAATACGTTTATTTTATAAAAAGAAAAATTAATGCAACCAGTTTCAGTTCGTTTTAATTAATTACATTTTTTTTCTAAAAAGGAAAATCAACCTAACCAATTTTAGTTAAGTTTAAGTATGTTTTTTTTTTAAAAAAAGAAAAAGAAAAATCAATCTTCTATAAGGAATAGAACATATTTTATGTAATCATTGGTAATTAGCATGACGATAGATTTATGAAAACCCCAACAAAATGTTAACTTTTATTTAGTACACACTTACAAACTATACAAACATAAGGTATTTTGCGTATTTTGATAAAAATGGTAATCCGTACGTATTGTCATTAATAGAAAACCTATTAATTACGCATTATTAAAAAGTTAGTTTATGATAACTGGTTTCAGTCTAGTTAATTTGGATTAATTTATGGTTGATTTTACTTAATTAGTTTATAATGACTGATATGATATAGCATACATGAATAATTTTCTGAAATAGGCGGCGGCGACCACATGCTATGTTGCAACTGACCCAAGACTCAGAAATGTGAGTGGGAAATACTTTGTAGACTGCAACGAAGCATCAGCATCAAAACTAGCATGCGATCCAGAGGAAGGTGCTCGGCTATGGTCTTTCTCTATGATCATGGTCTCAAAGGAACCCAGATCAGATTTTTCCACTTTCCATGGATTATATTAATTAATTAATTAATTAAACACATATATACTACATATATATATATATATATATATATATATATATATATATATATAATTATACTACATGTTATATATAATAGCATCAAGATTAAAACAAGATCTAGATACTCAATGGATTATATATACTATATTATATCTATCAAATTAAAAAAATATACAGATACTCTAGGAACATGTTATGGTTACAACATATACCCTAAAGAAATTATAACAAAGAGAAGAGCTGGCAGTTTTATAAATATATTACTAGTCATGTGAAACAGTTGATTGTGAAGGCATATATATATACACACACAGTTTTTAATTTGGAAAAATAATAGACGTGGTATTTTTCCAAGTTAAATACTATGTTATTTTTTTCAATATATAATGGTTGTTGTTGAATATTAAACGAAAAATATGTGTAAACATAGGAAGTGTAGATGAAAAGATGGTGGTTTCTTTTTTATAATTTCCTGTAATGTAATTGATGTAATGTTTCACGTTTTGTGTTATATTTGATGGTAATAGTTTCGGCCTTTTTTGAAATCTGGAATGAAGGTTCTTTTGTTGATTCTTTGTTTAACATGTTACATTATATGAGAAGAAAATCAATTAAGGGGACAACATTCAGTGCATTCAATTGGCCAGTAGAAAATATAAAATCTATGATTGAAATTGATTAGTTTTAAAATTTTGTTTGTATTATTTTTTTTAATGGTATTTTTACAATCTTTTTTTTTTCAGTTTTTTAGATTTAAAAAAAGAAAAATCAAAGTTAAAATTTTACATGATTATGAGTTTAAAATTTTTATTTTAAACAAAAAGTTAATTTGATTAGTTTTTTTTTTATAGTTTTTTGCTTTGTGTTTTATGTCATTTTATATTTTTCAACTATTTTTTACAAACATTTTCCACAAATAAAACTTACATACAACTTTATGTTTTCAACTTCCAACTAGTTTACCAAATATACCCTAAAGTTTTCATTTTTAAACAAAAAAAATCCTAATTTACAAATGTATTTCTTTATATAATTAGTACCTTCAAATTGTTTCGTATACCCCCTTTGTGTAAAGTAATATATGTATCCCTATAATTTGACAATTTTTGTAAGTGAATGAGGTATGTATAATAGCACCTTTAAAAGCTATTCGAGTAATTTTTGATAACTTTTAGCTTTAAGGTTTTATCATTATCATAAGTTTATCCATTAAACATGACACTTGAAGGATTCCATTAAACTAAAATGTGTCAGTTTGACAACTAAACAAGCCATGAAATACAATCTTGAATTCTATTTATATTAGAATCCACAACCCAAACATGCCTTAATATTAAATTATAAGTTCAAATCCTACATGTCTTTTGGCTGGAAGACTTAATGTTAAACTAGTTAATGTGTAAAGGAACTATTTGCATGGATTTTATGACAAATTAATTCTCAAACAATTGGTTTCTATTACACAAGCATTGTCTTTAAGTAAGTTCTATATATTTGTATAAAAACTCTTGATAACTCAGTTTATATTGCTTTCGTTGTTCTTAATTTACATGTTTTTGGATTAAGTTTCCGTTTCTTGTAATATCAAGAAAATGTCATGGTTTTTAGGCTATAGAAATGTACCCTTAATTATGTAAATTTGCTAATAAATAATATATTTGTTTTGAGGTAACTAGAAAGAGAGAATGTAAGGGAAGACCCAACAACACATTTGAAAATGTAATTCCATGGTTCAAGCATTATTAGTTCATTGTTTTTGTGATGATTCTAAACCACATAAATGGTGTCAAATTAGAAAATGAAAAGGAAAAAAGATTGGCATTCGGCTCGTGATTCCATATTAGTGGATTGGGCCATGGCAATGAAAAGGATCTTACAAAAAAGGCCCCCAACAATAACTTGAATCATCACCTCAACTCCTCAACGTTCATAAATGATTTATTTTGTCCTTTTCAAATATTTATTATTGACATATCATTGTTATGATCGTATTTTTTTTTGTTTAGTTGCAATCAGTTTGTGTCAACAGTAACTAAAATAACCAACACACGTTCCATCAATCGTCCTAATTCCTATCGATCCGGTTTTGTGTTTGAATCTTCACTTAACCGAAATTTTAAAACTACAAAAAAAAAACTTTTATGTATATGTAAAGATCAAAACATAATAACGAATCAAAGGAACACTGGATTTATAGTTGAAAAACTCGAAATCAGGAAAAAACCACTTCGAATGAACACTAGATTAATAATTAATCTCAATATTGAAAAAGGTTACAAAGCTATGTTGGTGTAGAAATGGAATGAAAAGGATATCTAGAAAAATACAATCTAATATATATATATATATATATATATATATATATATATATATATATATATATATATATATATATATATATATATATATATATATATATTAACAAGGAATAATTTGTGAGCGTCGGAAATCATAATGATCAATGGCCAAAGAAATAGATGTACACTGGTATATTGGACGCACATATATCAGATTATACCAAAAAATCCACCTCCTTACATAAAACCTCACTTCTTTTTTCCGTTTAAAATTTTTTAGGCTACATTTTTCGTCCTCTTTCCATAGAGATCAATGTTTATATATAAAAAACGAACTTTTTTTTCGAAAAAAAAAAAACTCACTTCATTTTGTTAGTTTTTGATATTTTTCTTAATGTAATTTCATATTTTCTATATAATGTAATAAAAACATATTTTTTTTGCTTTTGTAGTTCATGATCTTTCAACTTCCAGTATGAAAATTATTCATTCAAGTAGTAGTAACTCTCATAATAATTTTGATTTTGAACATTCCAACATTGAGTCTTTTAGACTTGGTCGTTATGATAAGTTGATACAAAAAAGATATAATATAATGATGACTCTGTTCGTCTTAGATATTCTATATGTACTATATTTGGTTTCATAGATTCCTTCAAGAATGAAAATATAAATGAAAGCTTGTCAGATGTTAAAAAAGGGAGAACTGCTTCTAAGAATAATAGATACCCTGCGATTTCAAAGTTCAAGAATCTTTGATGTTCTTTAAGGTTATATATTTATGTGTTTGTTGAAGATCACAACTATGAAGCTACAAATGGAAGCAAAATCCTTTTTTGATTACCCTCAGAAATAGTAAATGTTTAGAGTGATTTTGGAGAGAGATATTGATTTATTGATTTATAATATGATTAATAATAGTAATAAATGATTTATTAATATATTATGTGATTAATATATTAATTAGAAATAACATTATTTAATTAATAATTAATCAAAAATTAATTATTAATTATTAGAAATTAATTAGAAATAATGCTCCACGTCGTGGAGAACTCCTCACCACGTCATGGTGAACTCGTTTTTCCCAAAATCCACTTCAGCTTCAAAAAGTTATAACTTCTTAATTTCAACTCTGTTTTTAGTGATCTTTATATGCATGCGAAGGTATTGATAAGTCTCACACTTTTATCTACTTACTTTTGACTTAATGAATATCGAACTAAATCAATAAGTTCAAATATTTCTTTCCCATTCTACCATTTGGCTCCATAACACAATTCAAGAGCTTAACTCACTTTACCAATAATATGTACGACTAATAAGGTCTAAACTTTAACCCCATGAAGCCCAAAACATTTACATGATCATACTGCGACCCGTTATCCTGAAATTAGAAATTTCCCAAAACTGGATGTTACATTATCAATGCACAACTATCATCCCCAAGCTAAGTACTCTTTTACCTATTAAAAACATGGATTAGAAATTTATACACATAATATTTTCTTGGAAATACAAAAAGAGTTATACAATTCTACATTTTTGCATTCAAGATTTTGTAGTTATTGAAGATGTAAGTGAAGTTTATGTTTTGAGAGATAAGAAGAATATAAAAAAGTTGATTGATAAAAAAAGGAATGAGGATGAAGATTTTAATGATTTTTATTGAATGATATGAAATAGAGTTTCTTATTCAGATGTTCATTTGGTTATTAATGGTAATTTTTTAGGTTTTATTTAGTACAAAGGATGATACCATCTGTTGTAGTGCATGCTTTTGTCTAGGACGAAGTGTTATGTCGTCATATATTTTTCATATTAAATATGGAAGAGTTTGATGAAATTCCATTAAATATGTCGTCATATATTTTTCATATTAAAATGATTGTTTGATTCAAGATGCATATGATACTATTTGTTTGTCATTTAACAAGATAATAAATAATGATGATGAGTTGAATAAATTTATAAAGCAGCTTCAGGAGAGTAATAATGATATTCTTTTATGTACTTCATCAAGGGCATATTTGAATAGATCGGTTCACATTGAGAACACACTTAGAGCACCGATACATGATGTTATCAACATTCACAACCTAGTAGGGATTAGAAACAAAGGATGGGCCAGTGGTAAAAGAATCAAGAGCATTAGAGAGAAAGCAAATGAGGCATTCAAATATGGTTCCAAGATATGCAATTCACTGTGAATTTTTACAAACACTTTTAAATTCATAATGTGAATCAATATTACAACATAAAAATGTAATGCGAATCAATATTTTCAATGTGACTCTTTAAGAATTCAAAATATGAAGCATCGTTATAGAAATATGATCTTTGAGATACAGATTCACACTGTGAATTTACATTTCATAACACAATAAATGTAAATTATACCATAATATGAATTTACAATGTAAATCAATATTTATAGTAATATGATCTATAATGCTGATTTACTCTTTAATAATTCACCATGTGAAGCACCATTATAAATATGATCTCTTAAATACATATTCACAATGTGAATTTTAAATTATATCACATTGTAAAGTTCTAATATGATCTCTTAAATACATATCCACAATGTAAATTTTAAATTATACCACATTGTAAAGTTCTAACGTATTGTTTTATTCTCTATATCTTCATTTCTTTTTTACTTATACTTGTTGGTTTAACATCTTTCACATTTTTCGACAATTTCATTATTTTTTATAATCTTTATTTTCCTTCTTCTTTTCTTGTTTTTATATTTTTGAATAACAAATTAAGTTAAATATGAATTGGATCATATGAGAATAGTCTGGTAAACAAAATATATAAAGGAATAAACATAAGTGATAAAAAAGTAGTTTCAAACTATTTTTTTCAAAATAATAATAATAATAAATATGGTAAATTACACCATTCGTCCATCGTACACGTTAGAAAGCGTGTTTAGTCTCTATTTTCAAAAATTAATTTGGACCGTCCCTTATTATTTTAGAGCCTACACGCTTCATCCCTCATTAATTTAAATTTGTACGTTGTATCCCTTTCCAACTATAAAATGACTATATTGCCCTTAATATTTTATTATTACATTAATCATAAATTATTTTATATTAAATAAAAAAGAAAAAGAAATTAAATACCCTAACCCAACCTCCCCGTTCCCTTTCCCCCTTTCCTTCCACATTTTTTCTACTTCCTTCGTTTCCAGGTTACTAAACCCCACCATCACTTCATCGGATTCATCTTTTGCGGAGGAACATCGCCTGAACGATTCCATCTCTTCCTGCGAGCATCAAGACACCCCAAATGAAGAACCGTCGATCGCTTTCTATTTCTTCTCAAGTCTCAATCAAGAATTTTCAAACTCTTTCTTTCTTCTTTGTTCGAATCGGAGGCAGAGGTGGCCAGTATCTCCGGCGACATGGTTACAGAGGGAAGAAGGGTTGAAGACCATTTTAAATTTGTTCAAATCGGCACCAAGTACAAATCTTTCAGATATGATAAAATCTAAACGATAGTTTCTTTCTTTATTTTCTGTTTGTTTTATCAATTCCCAGACTTCAAACTCATAAAGATGCAAGGAGTGGTTTTCCATTTCTTTCTCTCATCATTGATTTCAATTTCGGAATTCATGGTGTGGAGCTCAGCACCAATTTTGATATGTATGCGTTTACTGGAGCTCTAGGGCTAGAACTCATGTGAAGCTACCATACCACCATATTAAACAAAGCTCTAGGTTCGAATCTAAGAGGGTTTCAAATAAAATTTAAGATATATTAATGGATTGTGGTCTAGAGGTGATTGATGGTGTCGGAATAGGTACAAGGTGGTGGTGACGGAATAAGAGAAGGAAACAGAGGGTGAAAAGAAGGAGAGTATGTGAGGTGGTGGGACCCACTGAGATGGTGGGATGGTAGGTGGTGGTGCGGAGGTGCTGGCGGTGATAAGCGGTGGTGTTGGAGGTGCTGGCGTTAGGTGGTGATTACGGAGGTGTTGGCGGTTATATGTGGTGGTTTATGGAAAATCTTGAGATGGGGAAATGAAAATAGATGGGTAGGGATATATATATATATATATATATATATATATATATATATATATATATATATATATATATATATATATATATATATATATATATATATATATATATATTTATTTTTAATTTAAAACTGATAAATAAACAAAATTAAATGAAAAATTAAATTATTAAGGGTAAAAAAGTCAATTCATGTCAATAGGGACTAAGCGTGTAAAGAAACATAAATAGAGGGACGGTCCGAGTTAATTTTTGAATATAGGGACTAAACACGCTTTTTGGCATGTTTACGAGGGACGAACGGTATAATTTACCTTAATAAATAAATAAATAAATAAAAACTAATGTTTAGAATGAACATTTTCGATCTCGAAAACCAATTAGTATTCGTTTATAGAAATTATACATGTAACATTCGTACCATATTAACTAAACACGCTTTTTGGCATGTTTACGAGGGACGAACGGTATAATTTACCCTAATAAATAAATAAATAAATAAAAACTAATGTTTAGAATGAACATTTTCGATCTCGAAAACCAATTAGTATTCATTTATAGAAATTATACATGTAACATTCGTACCATATTAACTAAACACGCTTTTTGGCATGTTTACGAGGGACGAACGGTATAATTTACCCTAATAAATAAATAAATAAATAAAAACTAATGTTTAGAATGAACATTTTCGATCTCGAAAACCAATTAGTATTCGTTTATAGAAATTATACATGTAACATTCGTACCATATTAACTAGGTGTGAGACCGATGTATTACATGAGTTTATTTAAAATAAAAACTAAATATAAAATTCTAAACATTTAAGAAGTTTGAATCTATAAGAAAAATGAAAAAAAAAATATTGAATTATAAAAATTCAAGTGTTTTTTTTTTAATTTATAGAAATAATCTAGATAAATAATTAAAATAAATTAATAAAACTTTAATTTCATAATTTTGAAATTAGAAGGAAAGTTTATAAATGAAATTGATATACATTTATTATTACATTTAATATTATGTGGAATTTAATAAAATGAAAAAACAATAAAATGACATGTGAAATAAAAATTAATTTAAAATTATAACAAAATTACATGTGCCAAAATGAATGAGAATGTGACATATGGCAAAAGTATCTTTATTTATTTATTTATTTATTTATTATAATAGAAGTAGATTCACAACAAGCTATTGTTTATAGAAAACGATTTGAATTTTTTTAGATTAATTTTATTGAAATTATTCCTTCCATATTTGTTGTTATTTGATGATCCACGACTAATTTTATTCTTGCAATATGATTTAGATTCATATTAACATATGAATTATTCCTTCAATTTGAATAATACAGATTCACATGAAATTAAGGTTTACAGAAATTTTGTCGAAATTCATAAAATAGTCAAGTTTCATCAACGATTAATACATTTATGGATAGAAATCTGTGTTCAATCGTTATTAATTTATTTAAATCTGTGAGAAAAAAAAATGTCGGAATATCATTAAATGAGACGAAAGATGGTGAAAAGTTACATTCAATGACTTACCTTCGGGATTCATGATTTTGATGAATTTCCAGCGATGATGACGATTGACTCAGGTGAATCGAGTCATCGTCGGTGCATGGACTGTCTTCTTTCGAGAAAAATGGCAGTGAATTCATTGATTCACTGTGTGTTCGTAAAATGTAATTTTGGGGCAAGAAGGATTGTTTTTGAAATCTTCTCCGTTACAACCGTTAACATTGTAAACGGAAACGAGAATTCTGCTTTTACTTAAATGTCCCTCAAACTTCCGTATTTTGTAATAACCAACTGCACACTATTGTTTTTTAGACTTTTGCAACTCAAATCTAATGGTTATTTTTTTTATCCAACCATTTTAATAGGCTCATTTGTTCCTTGATCCATATAAATAACTCGTTTGTGACTCACTAGTACCATTTTGGGGATACTATGGTCCAAATACTTCGTTCCTTGATCCTTTTTTCTTTTTTTCTTTTTTGTGACTCGCTAATACAAACTATGGTACTATTTTGGACATACGAAACTCACATCCGTGGTAAATAGAGAAGATAACACAAGGAAAGTCACTAGGAGAGTAATTAAATCATTCATGTGAATAGTAGACACTACTCTATTAGTTGTCTATAATACTGATTGATTTTTATCAGACTTTTTATTTAGCATTTTGCATTAATGTTGTAATTTGAGAAATATGGCACTTTCCACAACATTTTGAGAAAATATTTGTTCTTAAAATTGAGTAAACAATATTTCCAAACAACCCTACAAGAGATGTTACACTCAGCATTACACATCAACCACCAAAAGACACAAGAAAAGTCCTTTTTTTTCTAGTTTTTGGATCATCCACAAGACACAAAGAGAAAAAAAAATATAACAAAAAAGTTAATATACCTTTTTTTTATCCAGTTCCAAACCTTTTTAATTGTCATGATATGTCAAAATTAAAGATGCACATATATATCCACGGATAGAACTGAACTAGTATCCTTTTTTTAAAAAGATAACATGATTCACTCTTCAGCATTGATTCCAAAAATCCTGACTTTATGCATATGTGGGAATTTGGCAATCACCAACACAAAAACTGCTATTGTGTTCAAGAACAGCATTGGGTTCTGATAATCGGTTGTGTGTGATGCTATCAAGTATCTGCACAATAAAAAAAAATGATCACATTTATTCACACAACAAATGATCTTAAAATAATTCAAGTGATTGTTTTTCTTGTTGAATTTATAGGCTTAATGGGTTAAGTTCTCAATTTGGACAGCTATACATGGTTGTTTCTTATTTACTTAATTCCTGATGGATATTGTGAAATTTGTTTTATGTAAAATGGTCTTATTTAGAAGGGTTATTCAGTCTAGAAAAGAAACAGATCATATGCACACATGACACAACACACTGGACAGTTTTCTTTTTGACTTGATGGACTTAATGGGACAGATATACAGAGGTGTTTCTTTTTTACTTAATACATACGGAAGGTCTTAATAGGTTGAGTCACATCCATTCAGAACTCCTTTTTACCTATTTACCCTTCACCCTCACTTCTTTTGATTTGATCCTAAACAGAAGGGTGAAATGGTCATCTACGCTCAATGAAGATTCATTCTGTCTTAAACAAGAAACAGTGTTTGTCCATTCAGCACTTAATACATAAAACACCTAATGTGGAAAAATTCAATAGAGCAGAGTCTGCACTCTAACAAAATTCAACATTCAATAATACCAAAACATAATCATGGTGATATGACTTATGAGCTTTAAGGCCCTGATTACAGGCTTAAAAGAAACTGAGAGAACTTACAGCACTACAGGCACAACAGTAAGAAACTTCCTGTTGCGAGTGAGCTGCTTGCCACTGTCAATTTGCTCCCACCATGTCAACCTGTTGTAGATACCTTGGTCATCAGCAAAAGGTGTTCCTTTCTTCCAGTGAAAGAAGTGATATGTAACCTAATAGAAAAACAAAGATTAGCACTTAAGTTTATCTAGATACAAACAAAATTCCATGCATATGCAAGCAACATATGATGGAGATTGGAGCATGATGACTAGGTTGGTTGGTCTTAAGAAAATGTAGCTTTTTTGGTGACAAATACACCTATTGAGAACAAAGGAACAACAAATACATATGCCTTTGATATATCATATATATAATGGCATATAAGCATGAGTGCAGGGTCTCATCAATAAGCTCCAGTATACCTCCCACAGTAGCACCCAATTCCTCCCAAAAGATAACTTATGGTGATTCTCATACAAGTAAGAGTGACAACTCATAACAATAGTTCAAGCTCAAACCAGTTTCATCTGTATCAGCTCTGAACAGCTTATCATAGAACTCAAACCCTAAGTAGATGTTGCAGATCTTTCAATACCAAAGGATTTACTTGCAACACGTAGAAAGCACGAATCAACTCTAGTTATCTTCTTCTATCTCCACTTTTTGCGATTACAAGTATAGATCTAAATTCGTCATAGCATGAACTTTAGTTATAACTAATAAAACAATCATCAACACAGATCAAGCAAACTGCACAGAATGTTCATACTTCAAAACCCTAAAATCAGATAGAGTAACATCATAATTCCATCAATACAAACAAAATTAAAGCAAATTGACTCTACCGCGATCATAACAAGGTGATCAAGCATGTCGGCATGTTGAACTAAAATGAAAATCGGAAACATATGAAATGAAATCAGAACAAATGAAATAAGAAGTATACCAGAGCGTGACAGAGATTAACAGTGGTCCAGGCCATGCCAGGAGAACAGCCGGAGACGGAGAGAACGACGAGCCAAGCAAAGAATAGGATGAGTATGTAGGTGGTCCAAACGCCGGGGTACATGAACCACTCGGTATTTCTGTTGAGATCCGTCGGCGGCACCGCTTGGACATACAAGTTGGCCATTTTTGGGACTTCCTGTAGGAGAATTGTGTGGTGTATCCCTGTAAAGTTTGGGTGTGTGTGTGTGTGTGATTGATTGTAAAGTAGTTGTATGTAGGTCAGAAGGTGGTGCGTGGTGGTTGTAGATGGTCGGTGTGTGGACTGGAAGAGATGATTGTTGCTTGGTGATGGTAATTGGTAACGGCGATGGTGGTGGTAATTATTAGCACGCAAAGTTAGACATTATTTAAACGCATAACCAACCATATATAAATTCGATATTATCCTGTAATATATATACATATTATTCCATGTTTTGTTAAGAAAAGAAAATTTTAATCATTTCGTTAATACGAAATAATATATTTTTTTTTTTTAAAAAAGCTAAACTACTATAAAATATTATAATAAATATAAACACTATGATAAAATAATATTTATTACTTTGTATCAACTTTGATAATTTATACGGTTATTGATAAAATTAGTTATCAAAGTGTCCATTTTGTTGATCATTGAATATCAAATTGGGGTAACTTAAAACATAAAGTCCCAAATATGTCACCATCTACCGATTGGAGTACGTTTCTAGGTTGTTTGTCGTGCACCGGCTATTATAAATATTGTATTATGTATTTAGCGTGTATGTTTAGCCCGTTGTAACCCAATGTATTTGTATATATTCTAATTAATAAAATCATAATCATTCATGGGAAAATAACATCAAACATTGTATCAGAGCGTGATTCCAAAGAACCTCACTTACATACCCTTAAACGGATCCTTCGATACGTCAAGGTAACTTTGGATCATGGTCTTTAGTTACATTGTTCCACCACATCGAGCATCATTGCTTATTTAGACACCGACCGAGGTGGATGACAAGCCACACGACAGTTTATGAGTGGTTATTGTGTTTTTCTTTCTAGATGACAATTTGTTGTCATGGTCGTCAAAGCGTCAATCTACCGTATCTAGATCAAGTACTGAAGCTGAATATTGTGGTGTTGCAAATGTTGTTGCAGATACATGTTGGCTTCGCAGCTCTTACATGAACTTCATTCTCCTCTCAGCAAAGCAACTATTGTGCATTGTGACAATGTAAGTGTGGTATACTTAGCCATCAATACGGTGCAACATCAACGTACAAAGCATATTGAGATTGACATTCACTTCATATGTGACAAGGTTGCAATCGGTCATATAAGACTTCTCCACTTTCCCTCTTCTCTTCGGTACACAGATATCTTCACGAAAGGGCTACCAACTTCTTTAATCTCTGATTTTAGATCCAGTTTGAGCGTTTGATGTAGACTTCCCGCTCAAACTATGGGTGTGTATTAGTGTATATAGTGCATTATGTATTTAGCATGTATGCTTAGCCCATTGTAGCCCATTGTATTTGTATATATTATGATTAATGAAATCATAATCATTCATGGGAAATAGTATCAAACAGTTGTGAGTCTATAATAGAAATCTATGTGGTTCACTAACCAAGTTTGGCCCTTGGGCCATGGCTAGTTGGAAGATGATGCTATTATATTCAATTTGTTGACTACAATTATACAATTGGAAATACGAAGTCAATTTATGTGGATTGGTTTAATGAGCTTCTATTTGAACGGATTAGTGATGAAGTAGTACCATAAAGGCTAATGAGATGGCTATATTGTCTGAAGAAGTCGACGAGGCAGAGTATTCAATTTCAGCAAAAGATATTTCCTGCGAGCATGTTCTTCAAGATAAGGTAAATCCAATCTTTTAGCAACACAATGAATGGTAAATTTTTAAGTAAACTTCGTCCTGGTGGTGAAGCCAAGGAAGATGTACTTAGTTGAATCTAATGTAGTTATTGGTCATGGAAATTCTAAAAAACATGTTTTTCCTTTCCATGATACTAACCAACATTGGAAGTTAATGAAACCATTTTTAGGAATGAGATTTGAATCTTCGAGTCAATTGAAATAATGCTTACAAAACTATGCATTAATTAATGGTTATAGACATGCGTGGCAAAAAAATGAACATTGGAGATTGTTAGTTAGATACAACAATGGCGAAGATGATATGTTCATTGTTCATTTAGGTTGTGGGATTCTAAATGAAAAAGAATATGTATTAAATTCAAATAAAATCTCTTGTCACTAACCACTATACCTCTAGAAGTTTCATAGTAAGTAACAATTATTTAATATAAAAAGATTGAGAAATATTATCAAAGGGGATTTCTAGCAAACCAACACTTCTTATGAAGGCAACTTGAACTTACCATCACCAATAAATTCAATATAAAGTCAATTTATCTTAACGTTTTTAATGCTATATCAACAAGACGAATGTTCCAACATTAAGTTAACATGAAAACAAGATGAATGAAAAAAAGAATCAACTCATTTGGATCAAATATGTTGTTAGAGTATCAAACTCAACAAATAAAAATGGTACAATAAGCTCCAAAAACACTATTATATTACACTAAAAAGTAGGAGAAATCTCCAGAAAAATCTCAATGCTGGGAATTTTTTTTAATAAAGTCTTAATGTTTTTTTAACATAAAAGTTCTAAATATTTAACCTTTTGAATAGAAGATTTCAAAAAACCGATTAATTTATTCACTTTAGACATTTTGACCTTTTGAACAGGTCATGGGACCACATCTTTAATTTTTGCAAAATAATAGGACTTTTCTGCACATTTCGTCAAAATTTGTATATAATGTATAAACATATTTTTTATGTATTTATATATATTTTTACGTATTTATGTATTTTTTTAAGCTTTTATATGTATATGTTTACAGATTTTTATATATTTTAAATGTATAACCGTATTTTTTACGTATTTATATGAAAATTTTAAAGTATTTTACATCTTTTATGTGTTATTTTTTATGTATTTATGTATTTTTAAAGTTTTTATATAGATGTTTATGTATTTTTATGTATCTTACATATTTTATGTGTTTTTTCTATGTATTACGTATTTATATGTATCTTTACGTATTTATGTATTTTTTAAAGTTTTTTATATAGATGTTTATATATTTTATGTATTTTAAATGTATAACCATATTACTTTTATGTATTTATTTGTTTCTTTACTTCAATTCGTATTCACTATTTCATTCAATTCTCAGCTTCTGCGAGTATGTCTATATGATTTTCTAACATAACCACATATTTTAAGTTGTTCTCATTCACTTATCTTGAAATTAAACATTGAATTAAAAAACAAAATAATAATATATGCACACATGAAAACTTATAAGCGAAAAAGTTTTTCGATTTTTAATTCGAAAACTTATAAATTATTATTTTGTTTTTTAATTCGATAATTTCAAGATAGGTGAACGGAAAAATATTAAATTATGTGGGTATATAGGAAAATCATCTAAACATACTCGAAGAAGCTGTGAAAATTGGATGAAATGGTGAATACGACTTGAAGTAAAAAATACAATAAATACGTAAAAATAATACGGTTACACATTTAAAATGCATAAAAAATACATAAATATCTATATAAAAACCTTTAAAAAATACATAAATATGTAACAATACATATAAATACGTAATACATATAAATACGTAATACATAAAAAAAACACATAAAAATATGTAAAATACTTTAAAAATACATATAAATATGTAAAAAAAATTATGTTTATACATTTAAAATATATAAAAACGCATAAACATTTATATAAAAAAATAAACTTAAAAAATACATAACTCTTGTTTGTTACCAGGGACAACAACATGTA
This sequence comes from Lactuca serriola, assembly GCF_051521515.1. Lineage (NCBI taxonomy): Eukaryota > Viridiplantae > Streptophyta > Magnoliopsida > Asterales > Asteraceae > Lactuca > Lactuca serriola. The sequence goes on from NC_136413.1 coordinate 15,375,755, forward strand.
TTAAAGTGTCGTCAATTGCACCAACTGCTCATTTGAAAACTCGTCGTAGCCTCTTATTTTGTCCCAAAATGTTTGGAGTTGGATTAAAAGAATTTGGCACTATAACTCTTGTTTGTTATAAGGGACAACAGCATGTATTACAGTGTCGTCAAGTGCACCAACTGCTCCTTTGAAAACTCGTTGTAGCCTCTTATTCTGTCCCAAAATGTTTGGAGTTGGATTAAAAGAAGTTGGCACTATAATTTCATGTGCGGAAAGCAACATTTTGGTCACACCCCGAACCGTGATAACAAATGGCGGAAACGTCCGGGGGCGGATGACGTCATGCGTAGTATCACAACAATTGCATCATAGTAATCAAAGTAAACACAACCATTACATTATAATATGAATATTTACATCTGTTTGGAAACATAGTTTGTATACAACAGTATATGACAAAAGTAAAAGACGTGACTCCAAGGTGCTCCGTTTTCTCCAAAAGCTAGAAAGGGTACATGTCTATTGTTGTCCTGAGAATACAAGCGGTTTTGAAAATGTATCAGCATAAAGCTGGTGAGTTCATAAGCAATATTTTTGTATTGAAAACTAGTCACTGAATTTGTACAAATGATTTATTTTCATTATATGTAAAACATCGTTTGTATCGAAACTCTGGTTACCACCAGTATGTAAGATGAGTTCCGTTTGAAAACCCTGGCTACTACTAGTAAGTAAAGTATGTTCCGTTTGAAAACCCTGATTTCTGTTAGTATGATAGGTACTGTGGTTTGACCGAGAAAATCCTTTATTTTCCTTGTTGTGTGAGTGGTTGCTTTAATGTTTCTGTAACGGTAAGGCATAAATATAATCCATATTTATGTGATTAAAGCTATTGTTTGTGAACATTGTATTATTACGTAAAAGTTTCGTAGCTATTGGCGAGTTTTATGACCATACTTCAACTTGATACGACGTGAATTCGGATGCCGATATCCTTTATTACATTTGTCACCCGTAGACATGTCGGTCCGACTGTAGCTAGCAGCCAGGTGTGGGATAGTCAGTCCCGTATGGATCTATACACAAAAGCCACACTTTCCCTCCAGGAAATTCTGGTTCATAAGGGTAGTCATCCACTTAGTTAATGTTGTAAGCGCCCAAGGACGTGTCTCCCATATATGTCAACGAATTTACGAGTAATAATATAAAAAATGTAATGTTCTTTGGTACTTGAATTCGAGGTTTGCTTTGTAGAGTAAAAATAATTATATTTAAATAATTATTAACTATTTTACTCTTGTGATGTGTCATAAACTAAAACTGTCATAGTTTATTTTTAGATCCATGTAAGTTGTTTGTATTCGTAGAACCAGTAATGAAGTTCCCAAACTATACCTATTATAGTTTGACTGAAAAGTTATGTTCCTGATATGCTCCGAAAACTATGCAATTTTGATTAGAAAGCGACTCTCATGCTTTGCATGTTACAAAAGGGATAAAGTATCTAATTGGTTTATAAAAATCCATTAACTTGTGTAAATTGCATAAGTTTTACTTGTTGAAAACATTTATATTTTTAGTTCTCAAAAGTTCTTGTGTTTGGCTTGTATCCCCACCCCCCCTGAAAACGTGTAAAAACATTAAGAAAAGTGTAGGGGTATGAACTCACAGTTTGTTGGTTGCAAAGGATTGAACTGGGAGATCCTTAAGTCGACGCACGTGACACTGAACGGAATCCTAAGATCAAATAAATACATATATGTATCTAAATTAGAGATTTTCGTTAAATAAAGCGTCAAGCAAACACTTGGTTTCGGTTAAGGAATGTTACCGGGACTTGGTTGAATTGAGGAAACAGGCTTTTCCCCACGAAAGAGCTGTTTACGGTCGTATATGGGGTTTACGGCCGTGAACAAGGTTTGTGGTCGAAAACTGGGTTTGCGGCTTTTGAAGATCTGAAGGATTACGGCCGTAAACTCAAGAACAAAGGTGCTTGTTTTCGACGAAAAAGTGTTCCAGAGGCTCCCAAACGACCCCAAATGACGATTTCTAGTGTTTTCGGGTGAAAATGAGGGCTTTTTGGTGTTTACGATCAAGAGAGTTAGAGAGAGAAAGTGGGTGTTTCCGGTCAAGAAGGTTCAAATGAGTGTGGGGGTATGGTATTTATAGGCCAGGGGGTATGGTCGGTGGTGGGGGTCCACCTGGCACCGACCGTAAATAGGGTTTACGGCCGTACACGAGTTTACGGCTGTAAACCCGTCCTGGCCGTGAACTCGGTGTTTTCGAGTGAGGTTTCGTGTTTTCGCGTGATTTCCGGTTTACTCAGACTTCTATAAAGTACATACTATTTATTTAAAAACATAAAGTCTTTCCCAAACCAATAAATTTGACGGAGTTTCATAAAACCCAAATTTTATAAACGGAAATCGGGTAAAGATAACGGAAAAAGTTTCGGGTTGTCACAATTTTCTCCAACACTTCATGAATTTTTTTATGAATTATTTGTTTTGAGTGTTGAAATCTTCAATTGATAATCACGTAATGTTGGTTATGGCCGATCATCATAAAAAACATAGCCATCTTTTCCTCAACGAATACATGTTTGCTATGCTTTAACGAGTAATTTACTATAAAATGAGCACATAGCCAGTCAAAAGATTCATGGGACATGAGTAGTACTTCAACACATTGTATAGGATTACGTTCCAATAACTCTAATGTGTATTCATGTTGTAACGACCATAAAAATTTCGACCAATTTAAACTTTTCAAAAACAACCCAGTTTCATTAAGTTATTACAAAAAGGTTTTCAATACAATTGTTTCAGAGTTTTCCCAGAACCACATCACAAAACATAATCATGAGGAGCGGTACGATCACGCATTTACCTTGCCACGGTCTCCTGAAGAACCTGAAAAAGAAAAACATTAAACCACAACTGTAAGCCCGAAAGCTTAGTGAGATACCCCCAAAATACCAACCACATATACCATACACGCACAACATGCCATATCATAATAGAACACAGAACAGCCATGCACTTCGGGTCTACTGTGTGACTGGTCCGCCCGCACTGGGCCTTCAGTCCACCTGATCCACCCTCCGAGTCTATCCACATACATCGAGTCTACAGTGTGATTGGTCCGCCCGCACCGGGCCTTCAATCCACCTGGTCCAATCTCTGAGTCTACAGTATGACTGGTCCGCCCGCACTGGGCCTTCAGTCGGCCTGGTCCACTCTTCGAGCATCGGCACGTATGGTCCGCCCTCTTGGGGCCTACAGCCTATCCGGACCACTCGCTGGGCCTTTGGGATAACCGGTCCGCCCTGGGTATGTTGCCCTACAGCACAAAGCAGGACCCGCCTCAACCCAACTCCAGTCCAACAACCATGTGCACATAAACATTCAATCATATAACAAATCACATCCAATCATACCGATCTAACATATCACATAGCATAACATCATCCTAACCAGGATACCGACCTAACCGGTCACTAGCATAGCATCATCCTATATACCAGGATACCGACCTTAACCAGGTCTCTAACATATACCATCCTAACCAGGATGCAAACATAGCAAAGCAATAACATAACAACGATACCCGGATCACAATCCGATAAAGGGCCGGCCTTGGTGTCGTAGACCCTGTCGATATAGTGAGGATAACTCACCTCGCAACTGTCGACTAAAAAGATAAGCCCAAGCTGCCCCAACCACTGACACGATCTCCACCCCTAGCCAACACCAAAACACTGAACTCAAAACAAATGCCAACAATTACCAAAATATCCCTGGAAGACAACTGGTCAACCCTTGGTCAAAGTCAAAGTCATCCTCCTGACTGACTCTACTCGCCGAGTCAACCCGATGACTCGCCGAGTCCCCATACTCAGAACTTCCCCAATCCGCGACTCAACTCACCGAGTCACCCCGAGACTCGCTGAGTCCCACAACTCTGAGTACTTTCTCACTCAACTCACTGAGTCATCCCTTGACTCACCGATTCACGGCTCAACCAAAAGAAGGTTAGGACCTCACGACCAGACTCGCCGAGTCCAAGGCTATCTTCAACCAACTCGTCAAGTTTCTTCCCACCTTCAAGCAACTCACCGAGTACACCCTTGTGACTCGCCGAGTACCCCTAGATCTTAATCCATACAAAAGCTTTCCAAACCCTGCAGATGATCCAAACCATAGATCTACCCTTCTACAACCCATCCATCACGTAAAGTGGCAAACTTTACGTGAATCCATAGAGATCTAAGCACATAACACTCTAGGGTTTGGGTTTGGGACAAAAGGGGTTCATCAACCATTCAAGAACAGGGAATTTAATGCTCTCTAGACCTCCTCCATTCCAAATCTGAGGTAGCAACCTCAGATCTAACCTCCAACTCACAAAACCACAAGCTATTATTTCCAAATGCTCCAAAAATGATGAATCTAGAAGAATAACAGCCCAAGAAACGAAGTAATACCTCAAAAGAAAGCTCCAACAGAAGGGAAATCTGAATCCTTGCAAAGCCCCTTGCTCCAAACCTCTTAGCCTTCAAAAATCTCTTCCACAACACTCTTTCAAGGCCCCCAAAGCTCACTAATTCACTCACAATCGAATATTAGGGTTTCTGGACTTCAAGGAAGAGTAAAGAGGTTGGGGAGAGGGTATAATGTCCTTTAAATAGGGCTCATCCTCCGAAATTAGGGTTTTCTCCACTCAGCACCAACTCGCCGAGTCCAGCCGCCGACTCACCGAGTTGGCCACTTAACACGCGACCAGAGTCGCGACCCTACTCGCCGCCGAGTTGCCCTTTTACATTTACACTTTGAACCCTGAACTTGCACTCTTGAACTCGGGATGTTACACATGTCCCGTCATTTCTGAATCATTGTCCAGCACTCGTTTCACATCCCTCTACCGAAAATAGCGGACATACAAGTACATTAGAATTATGAGAAGTATCTTTTTGTTGTGATCCATTAGGAACCTATTAATCAACACAAGTATAAAATTAAATTTAACATTAACTAAAATTCAAGTAGCAAATAACATAAAATTCAAATACCAAATAACATAAAATTCAAGTACCTAACATAAATATAATTCAAGTACAAAATAAAATTCATAACCAAATTACAATAGCAAAAACATAACCACATAGTTCCAACACAAATATGTAAACCTAACGACAATCTATCCATCATTTAAAACTCCTAAACTTATAGCAATCAACTTGATCCTTCCTCTTAATATTTGTGGATCATTGGGTAAATTTACCCACATCTCTATTATATTCATTGCCCTCCAAAATCGTGATACACAACAGAGCGTATAGGGTCTATTGGGCCTAACTCAAACAACTCTAACTTCTCTAAATATTGAGGAATTGTAGGCCCTTTAGTCAAATGTCGTAGAGTTTTTTGCATATCTAGTGCTAAATAGTCAACAGTAATAGGAGCTTTAGGTGTAGAAGGTGGTTCAGGTGAGGCACTAGGCGCTCGAGCTTTAGGAGTTAAGGTTTATCCCTTTTGTTGGGGTTACCAGAAGGTGAAGCAACATAAGGTGAAACAAAAGAAGGTGGTGGCTGAGTAAAAGGCTCGCTAGTATGATGGAAAAAGTAATCATCATCATCTATGTTAACAGAAAGGGTATCCATAAGCTGTAGTGATGGGACATGACAAGAAGATGATCCATGTCCCGATGGTGTTTGGGATATGTCATAGCTGAGATTACCAGAGGCACTGTCTCCATCAAAGAGATTTGCACAAAGCTCTAGAAACAACAATGATACAATTTTCAAGGAAGCGGCCTTCAGATGTGCTTAAACCAAATCAATGTAACAAAAGTAGTATAAGAATATTTGCCAACTATATACATAAATATTAACAATATATATATATATATATATATATATATATATATATATATATATATATACAGACACACACACCTTTTTAAGCCCTCCCACTCATCGCCCGTTAAGTTAAAAGTGTTTGTTTGAGGATTGTAAAGGTTGCCAATTTTGTTTTCAAGTATAACTATCCAGTGTATTTGGCTTTAAGATTGTCATAAACGTTTTTCAATGGTCTTTGAGTCAAATCCACACCATAGTTTCCTTGATAATTGTTCCTAACTTGTTCCATGAATATTTGTGCAAGCTCATACCTTTTCTACCCATAGTGTTTGCTTCTTCAGTACAAGTTTGCAATAAGAATTTTATTTGTTCATTGGTCCATGTATGTTGATATCCTATTACTAATAACAAAAAATAACATATGGAATTCATACCTCAACAAACATAAACTTATAACAACAACTTTCAACATAACAAGAACTTTTATTGATTAAACTAACAAATTTAAGCAAAGATTATTCACTTTTTAGCATAACAAGAACCTCAATTGATGAATTCCAATAATATTTATCACATTTCAACAACAATCTATGACATTTCAACAAAAAATTATGACATTTATGCAACAATTCATGACATTTCAGCCAAAATTTATGACATTTCAACATAATATATGACATTTCAACATAAATTTATGACATTTCAGCAAGAACTTATCATTATTCAAGATAAAAAACAATATCAGCAAAGATTTGACAACATCATCAATCAAGATTCAGCAACAACAAATATATCAACAAGGATTCATAAAAAAAACGAAAAATAAGATGAAGCATGAAAGAATCGTTGCTTTAGCAACAATAAACGAAAAAAAAAGTTACCTGATGAAGGCTGAATGAGGCGATGGCAACAACGACGATGACGGGGAGGAGGTTGCGTCGGGGAATGAAGCTGCGATTGAAGATGCAGTCGTCGAAGGGAAGAAAGGTATGACACTTTTTTCCTTTAGAGACGAACTATCGATTTTTTTTAGGTTTAGGCGTGAAGAGGCTTGAAGAGATAATGCAAATGCTTCCCGAAACAGAACACACATAGAGGTTTTTAGTCCTGAAGACTTTTAAAAAACAAACTGCCATGGGATGAAAAGTGTTGCGTGTGTTGAAACATCCCAAAATTACGGTTCGAAAATTTCGTTTTAAATCATTAATAAAAACCATAATTATCAATCATTTCATTCATAAACCAAAATCATTATATCAAACCAGAGTATCATCTCAAAACATGTTCTTTTTATTAGAGTAAACATCCCAGGCTAAAACTTCTTGGTGTGTGCTATGCAATCATCCTGAGCTCTTCCCTCCGCTACCGGAAATACCTGAAACCAAAATTGAAAACTGTAAGCACGGAGCTTAGTGAGTTCCCTAATCTACCACATACCATACATAATCACATACTGCAAACATTGGGCCTAGCCCGCTACATCGGGCCTCGCCCGGCATCGGACAAATCCAACATTAGGCCCCGCCTGACATCGAGCCCCACTCGGTATACAGATCTGTTTCTACTAGGCCCTGCCTGTCTCCGGGGCCCGCCCGCTACACACATACAACAATAACATATAAGCATGCTAATACATAACAACCAATCGTTATACTATAACTGCTAGTCTCAAGGCCCCGCCTATCTTGGGCCCCGCCCCTACTCTGCTACTAACGAGATATGGAACCCCATCTACACTCAGCTATTGATGAGATACGGGCCCCCTCCCACACCCACCTCCTTACCAGGCATATACAAGTATCACATAGACAACAAGTATGACTAATCATACACTACTGCCTCGGGTACCACCCGACATCGGACCGAAATCCAAAACATACAAACTGCATCAGGCTTACCCCGACATCGGATCTAAATCCGATATACACTAACATATATAAACGAGCTGACGTTGATGCCTTAGACCCATTCCTACTGGAGAAAACTCACCTCACAAAGTTGACTCTATATTCCTGCGAATAACCCCTCGCTGCTAGCTGGCACATCCCCGAACTGCTGATCTCTCGACTCCCCGAGCTATCAATACCAAAATATCATTTAGTCCAAATCAATAATCCTCCTTAGGGTAAAATGACCATTTTACCCCTAGTCCAACTTGGTCCACATCTAAGGCTCAAAATCATAATATAAAAGGGCCCAACACTAAATAGGCTTCCCAAACCCACTAGTGGCCCACTAATGGCCCAATTTGCTAAATTGGGCTCAATCCCTCTAATGGGACTTACCCTGAGTCTAAACATCTTCTTGGCCCACATTATCTGACTTATGATGGCCCATTAAGGCCCAAAGAACCAAAATCCCTTGCATGGCCCAAAACGAGTCCCAAAACTCGCAAGACCCAAATATGATAAGTACGTTGGGCGTACTCCTATGTACGCTAAGCGTACTAGCCAAATGATGTGTACGCTGGGTGTACCTGTATGTACGCTCAACGTACTCCCCTGATAAGCCATTTTCCCATTAAGTGCTTAATACTCAGATCCAGAAGCTACAATCACAGATCCAAGTCCTTTTCAACATCTTAATCCATAAAGTCACTGACTTGGTGACTTTGCATGCCCCAAACAAGTCCAAACTCCAAAATTATATTCTACTTCCATGAAAGTGGTCTCAACTCTTGTATGGACCCATTAAGACCACGAAGATGACAACTTTCTGACCTAGGGAGTCATTTGGCACCAAGGGTGGCAACCCTTAGCCTATAAATCGAATTTGGACTATAAAGCTTTTGGATTAGGTGTCTAAGCCCGTAACTATAATTTGTATGTACTTGAATTGATAGCAGCACGGTCCTTTTGGGTTGCCCTCAAACCTAGCAACCAGACAAGGAAATTATGAAAGGAGAGATATTAATTTATTATAAGATTAATAAATTAATATAAATGAATTTATTAATATGTTAAAAGATTAATATATTAATAGGAAATCATTTTGTTTAATTAATTGTTAGCCATAAATTAATTAGAATTAATTTTGGGGTTAAAAGAATTGATTATAAGGTGCAGGGACTAGTTTGCAATTATCTAATAGTTGAGTGGAAGGCTCTAGAACCCCCTTGGATGAGGGTGGACGAAATCTTTAGGGGAAACCCTAATAATTTCGTCCATAGGGGATTGGATAAGGCCCTTGGGTTTGCTTAGGCCCTAAGCAAAGGATAACTAGGGTTTCCCTTAAACCCTAGATCCCTTAGCTATATAAAGAGCCTCCTGGTTCATGTTTTGGTCACTTTTTTCTTTTGAAGAAACCCTAAGGGCCGAAATTTTGCATACTCCCTCTCCCCTCTCTCCTCTACTTTCCTTCTTGCTAGTTTGGGTGTGATTCCATTAGAGGCATTACACTTGTGGTGCTAAGCTTCCAAGAAGATCAAGATCGAGATCAAGGGAATTATCAATTGTTTACTATAACAATTGAAAGGTATGTAATTACTAAACCCTAGTTTGTAAATTTCGATTATAGCCTCTCTCCTCTAGGGTTCTTGTTTTGCAATTCAAAGTTGTATGTTCAATAGATAAAACATAGATCCAAAGTAGGTTGCATGTGAACTTAGGAATTGTTTTCTAGTTTATTTGTTTTAGTTGAAACCCATCAGTGGTATCAGAGCCATTGTTTGTTTTAAATTGAATTGTTATAATTGTTGAATTGCAAATTAGGGTTTATAGCTATTAAACCCTAAAGGCCTTTTTTTCGATTTTTAGGGTTGTGGATCAAAGGGTTTTTGAAAACCCTAGCCTCCAAAGAACCTAATCGAAATTAGGGTTAAGGCTTTGAAAACCCTAGCCTCCTCCCTTGAAAATTTCGAAATATGCTATAAAGATTAGGGTTTCTTTGTTTTGGATAATAGTTGCCTTATTGGATAATTGAGAAAAATAAGGAAATTATCCTATCCCCATATTTTCGAAATCTAGAAGGGATATGGATTAGGATTAAATTAATTGTTTAATTTAATTAGATAATCCTTACAAGATTTAATAAATTAATTAAAAGTTAATTAATAGATAAATATTAAATCTAATTAATTGGTTTATTTAAATTTAAAATTTAATAGTTTAAATTTCGAAAAAATTTATATAAACCCTTGGAGTTTTAAAATGTTTTTAAAACACACCTTATATATATATATATATATATATATATATATTATAATTAAAAGTTAAATATTATATATGTATAAGAATATGGTCAGTCAAATCGCTAGTATGCCTCATTCACGAAGTTAGTCTATAAGGGGGGTATAAGGAAACTGCCTATAAAATGGTAGTTGAATGGGTGTCCACTCTCACCCACCGCTTCCTTGATTAGTGGAGGGTCGTTAGCAGAACGGATTTGATAGGACAACTACTTCCCATTAAAAGTATAACGCTATTAAAGAAAGTACTAGAACACTATTTTTCAAAAATCCCAACTCTAGTTACTTTAGGAAAAATGTGAAAAGTATGCTAATCCATGAAATTGCACATTATGCTTTATTGGTCGTTAGTGGAGCGTGTGTGGTTAACCGGCACACTAAAAGGCACTAATAAAGAGTAGTAATGGGTATCTTATAATTATCATTTTGATGGAGCGTGTGTGGTTTACCGGCACATCAATAGTTAATGATAAAGACAATAAGGTTACCAAGCACATTTGCATGGTTATTCACATCTAGTTTGTGATCATCGGTATCCCAGTCACAAATAGTAGAGCATAATCCGAGATTAAAGCATGTCATTAAATAGTTTTAATGTATCTCAAAAGAATTAGGAATTTCACTTCGTTTATTTTGTCTAATGGTGTAATTGGTGAATCGTCATTCACCTACCTTTATGAGATTTGAACTTGGATCTCGGCGTCCCATTTCTAAGTTGTAAATCGTCATAGTTGGGTCCTAACCTTGATATGATATATTTGGGTTATTATATTGAGGTGTCTTGGAATCTAACTAAAACTATCTTTCTTTTCAGATGTCTACTCCTGGAAACACTTCCGCTTCATCATCCTCCAGCCACAACTTCTCTCTACTAAACATCTGCTCCAAATTCGTTATGGATGGCTCCAACTATAACGATTGGATGCGTAACATCAATATGGCGCTTAGATTCGAGGACAAAGAGTATGTCCTTGAAAAGGAGCTCAAAGAGCCTGATGAGTCAAAAGCCACTCCCGAAGAGTATGCTACCTACAAGAAACACTATGATGATGCTACCAAAGTGGCATGCATCATGGTTGCAACCATGTCCCCAGAATTGCAGAGGTACTATGAGGACTACTGGCCTTTTGAGATGAACAAGGACCTTATGGAAAAGTACCATAAGCGAGCTCGTCAAGAAAAGTTTGAGGTAGTCAAGTCACTCATGGCTTGCAAGATGAAAGAGGGGGAATCGGTTGTATCTCATGTGCAAAGAATGTAACGCTACATAGAGCGTTTGGTCAAGCTCAACATTCACTTCGATGAGGAATTGGCCATTGACATGGTCTTGAACTCGTTGCCTGATTGTTATGGTCAGTTTATCTTAACTTACCATTTGAACAACACTGAGCAGACTTTGGCCCAATTGCACAACTTGTTGCAGACAGCTGAGGCAGGGATGAAGGGTAAAAGTATACCCTCCACACCTGCAAGTGCCCCTGTCTTGGCCATTGGATAGGGAAAGGGGAAGAAGAGGAAAGGTCCTCCTAAGCAAAACTGGAAGAGCAAGGCTCAAGCTATGTCATCTAGTAATAGCCCGAAGGCTAAGCCCAATGGTTCCACTCCCCATGTTTCTGATCCAAAAGAGGCCATTTGCTTTTACTGCAATCAAAAGGGGCATTGGAAGAGATCTTGCCCACAATATCTGCAAGATATCAAGGATGGCAAAGTGAAGCCATCCTCGACAGGTATTTACACTATTTCTGCTAATAACTCATTATCTTCTCGTTCATGGGTCCTTGATACAGGATGTGGATTTCATATCTATTCTGATTTGCAGGGGCTAAGGGAAAGTGAGGAGATAGAGCATGGGAGAATAAACTTGATCATGGGGAACAGAAAGTCTTCACCAGTTACCAAGATCGGAGTTTATCAACTTTTGCTCAGTAATGATGTTAGATTAGATTTAATAAATTGTTGCTATTCGTCTGAGATGACGAGAAACATTATTTCATTTCATGCATTGTTCAGACAAGGTTTTAAATATTCTTTTAATGTTTTGAATGGTTCAATTTTTGTTTATAAGAATGGTGTTTTTGTGTTTGAAGCTTTACCTTGTGATGGTGTGTATGAAACAGTGACTTGTGTTGATAGCTTAGGAAATAGTGTACTTAATATTGACTTGTCTAATAGTGTAGACAAGGCATGCTTATGGCATTGTCGTCTTGGACACATTAACAAGAAACGCATAGCCCAACTCCAAAAGGATGGAGTGTTGGAATCATTTGACCTAAAATCAGATGATATGTGTGAATCTTGTCTTTTGGGAAAGATGACAAAATCACCATTCACAGGGTCTTGTGAAAGAGGTGAAGGTATGTTGGATCTCATACACACAGATGTGTGTGGGCCCTTCAGATCAACCACAAGGGATGCTAATCGATTCTATGTGACTTTCACTGACGATTATAGCAGATATGGTTACATCTACTTGATCAAACATAAGTCAGAAAACTTTGAAAAGTTCAAAGAGTTTAAGCATGAAGTCGAAAATCAATTGGGCAGAAAGATCAAGATACTTAGATCCGATAGAGGCGGGGAGTATCTTAGTACCGAGTTCAACGACTATCTGAAAGAATGTGGGATAGTCTCACAATTGACTCCTCCTAGGACACCACCGTTAAATGGTGTAGCTGAGAGGCGTAATCGAACCTTGTTAGACATGGTTCGTTCTATGATGAGTCGTGCCTTGCTTCCTATTCACTTATGGGGGTATGCCTTAGAGACAGCCGCCCACATCCTCAATCTTGTCCCTACAAAAGAAGGTTGCCAAAACACCTCACGAAATGTGGACAGGGAAAGTTCCCTCGTTAGCACATATTAAAGTCTGGGGTTGTGAAGCTTTCGTAAGACGAGAGACTCACGACAAGCTAGCAGCTAGAAGTGAGAAATGTGTTTTCATTGGTTACCCAAAGCAGTCATTTGGATATTTGTTCTACATACCTAGTGAAAACGTGGTGTTTGTAGCTCGAAGAGGAGTCTTTCTGGAAAGAGAGCTCATATTCAAAGAGGACAGTGGGAGTACCATTGACCTTGAAGAGATTCAAGAGTCAACCAATGAAAGAACCTTATATAACACTGGCACTCAACCAGAGGAAACAGTTTCTGTTGAACCGGTTGATAAATCATTACCTCTTCGAAGATCCACTAGGGTGAGTGTGCCACCTGAGTTGTATGGTTTTCATATTACTTCAGATGGTGACACATTCATAAGTGACGGAACACTGGTAAACTTAGATGAACCAGTCACTTATAAGGAAGCAATGGCAGGCCCAGAGGCTTCCAAGTGGAAAGAGGCAATGGACAGTGAGATTAAGTCCATGTATGACAACCAAGTTTGGAATTTGGTTGATAGTGCACCAGGTCGGAAGACAGTTGGGTGCAAATGGATCTTCAAGAAGAAGACAGACATGGATGGGAATGTGCATACGTTCAAGGCTCAACTGGTTGCAAAAGGTTTCACTCAAACCCTAGGGGTTGACTATGATGAGACTTTTTCGCCAGTGGCTAAGATTAAATCTATTAGGATATTGCTCGCCATAGCTGCCTTTCATGACTATGAAATCTGGCAGATGGATGTCAAGACTGCCTTCCTTAACGGGAAGTTGGCTGAGGATGTTTACATGAGTCAGCCAGAGGGTTTTGTTGATGCAAAGTTTCCCAATAGAGTATGCAAGCTTGAGAAATCCATTTATGGATTGAAACAAGCATCTCGCAGCTGGAATCTTTGCTTCCATGAGAAAGTCAAAGAATTTGGTTTCTCTAGAAGTGAAGATGAGTTTTGTGTGTATATCAAGGCTAGTGGGAGTATAGTAACTTTTCTGGTGTTATATGTCGATGACATATTACTCATTGGTAACGACGTTCCAACCTTGAATGAAGTTAAGTCTTGGCTTGGAAAGTGTTTTGCCATGAAAGACCTAGGAGAAGCCGCCTATATTCTTGGGATTAGAATATTGAGAGATAGAAAGAAGAGACTAATTGGACTTAGTCAGAGCACATACTTGGATAAGGTACTAAAGAGGTTTAGTATGGTAAATTCCAAGAAGGGAGAGCTACCTATCCAGAGCAATACCAAATTGAGTAAGACTCAATGCCCAGGTACAGATGAGGAAATAGATGACATGAGTCGTGTACCTTACGCTTCCGCTGTCGGATCGATCATGTACGCTATGACATGTACTCGCCTTGATGTGGCATTTGCTTTGAGCATGGTCAGTCGCTATCAGGGAAACCCAGGTAGAGCTCATTGGATAGCCGTGAAGAATATACTCAAGTATTTGCGAAGAACGAAGGACTAGGTCCTTGTACTTGGTGGCAATGATACTTTGAGAGTAGATGGTTACAGTGATGCCAACTTTCAGACGGATAGAGACAACTTCCGTTCTCAGTCAGGCTGGGTATTCTTATTAAATGGAGGAGCAGTTACTTGGAAGAGTTCCAAGCAAGATACGGTGGCTGATTCTACTTGTGAATCAGAGTACATATCAGCAAGTGAAGCGTCGAAAGAAGCAGCTTGGTTGAGGAACTTCATCGGGGATCTCGGAGTTATTCCAACCATCCAGGAGCCTATGGAACTGTTCTGCGATAATGAAGGAGCGGTTGCCTTGACAAAGGAACCGAGAGATCATGGTAAAACCATACATATCGACAGAAAGTACCATTTCATCGGACATAGAGTAGAAGAAGGCCATCTTATAGTGAAGAGGGTGTCATCTGAAGATAACCCAGCAGATCCCCTCACAAAGGGTCTGAGTAGGGCTAAGCATATTCAGCATGCTCGGAGCATAGGACTGAAAGATGATATTAGTTTTAGTAGTTAGATTAGTTTTCTGAAACTTGTAACAAAGTAAATGTAATTGACTTTTGGTGATTAAATAATAAAGTATTATTTATAAGTTTGGGTTCTACCTTTTGTCAATTGTTTATTATTGTGTTTCATTTTTGCATGTTTTACTTCCCGGATAATAAGATTATTCGAACTCCACAGTCGCTCGTACTTTTGGAAGTAAGTAGTGAATCAAGACTGTCATGAACTGGATTGTAGATTGTCTAAGGATAGACATGGCAATGTATTTGCTGCAACGTTCATGAGTACTCAGAAATTGAAATTTGAGTATTGGATAAACCCTCGCTCAGAGTATTACTTCATGGAATTCATCACGAGTAATACTGAGACGATAATATCTTATAATCTTGAAACAGAGATATATGAGTTGTGATTTGCAAGTCGGCTATGCATTGGTGATACGAAAACACATCAGTAACTTGGTGTTATAAAACGTATTATCATGTATGGTTTGATGAGTAAAAGATACAAGTATATGAGTCAATGTTTATTCTTTCCTTTTGCCCTAACGGGAAAAGCGATATTTGTGGGCCCCTCGATGATTTGGTGTTGACTTGTGTGCTGGGTCCAGCCAGGACTAAATTGATGTGTTCAATTAGAAGTCCTACATCATCACAAATCAGGAATCGGGAAACATAGATTCTGGACAAAGAGGTTGATTGCATTCCATGTCTTTTTTCTAGGGATATCTAGCAGAACGAAGGATTATATGATCCCTTATCTTAGGACACGTAACTGACTGGGTCAGAGTTCGGCAGCAGCTATTTGGAAGCTACAATTTGCTGGTCAAATTTAGAAGGCATACTAGCAATTATAGTTACAGACTTATCCAAGTGGGAGACTATTGGATTAGGTGTCTAAGCCCATAACTATAATTGGTATGTACTTGAATTGATAGCAGCACAGTCCTTTTGGGTTGCCCTCAAACCTAGCAACCAGACAAGGAAATTATGAAATGAGAGATATTAATTGATTATAAGATTAATAAATTAATATAAATGAATTTATTAATATGTTAAAAGATTAATATATTAATAGGAAATCATTTTGTTTAATTAATTGTTAGCCATAAATTAATTAGAATTAATTTTGGGGTTAAAAGAATTGATTATAAGGTGCAGGGACTAGTTTGCAATTATCTAATAGTTGAGTGGAAGGCTCTAGAACCCCCTTGGATGAGGGTGGACAAAATCTTTAGGGGAAACCCTAATAATTTCGTCCATAGGGGATTGGATAAGGCCCTTGGGTTTGCTTAGGCCTTAAGCAAAGGATAACTAGGGTTTCCCCTAAACCCTAGATCCCTCAGCTATATAAGGAGCCTCCTGGTTCATGTTTTGGTCACTTTTTTCTTTTGAAGAAACCCTAAGGGCCGAAATTTTGCATACTCCCTCTCCCCTCTCTCCTCTACTTTCCTTCTTGCTAGTTTGGGTGTGATTCCATTAGAGGCATTACACTTGTGGTGCTAAGCTTCCAAGAAGATCAAGATCAAGATCAAGGGAATTATCAATTGTTTACTATAACAATTGAAAGGTATGTAATTACTAAACCCTAGTTTGTAAATTTCGATTATATCCTCTCTCCTCTAGGGTTCTTGTTTTGCAATTCAAAGTTGTATGTTCAATAGATAAAACATAGATCCAAAGTAGGTTGCATGTGAACTTAGGAATTGTTTTCTAGTTTATTTGTTTTAGTTGAAACCCATCAAAAGCTTCATCATTTGGACCAAGATGACTTCAAAACCAAACTACACTAGATCTGTGCACTCTTATGTAAAGTTATGAACTTTATACCTCCAAATAGTCCCAACTCATGATGTTATCCCAAATATATGAGCCCAAACTTCCTAAGTCCTTCCTTGCCAACTTCTTATTTCCTCTTCCAAGCTTAAAACCACCAAGATGGGCTTTTCAAGATCAAAATTACACAAGAATGAAGGGATTAGGCGTTCTATGGGTTTATCTGAGGTTGGGGAGGCTGATAAGGGGCTAGGGTTTGAGCCATAATGTTCCTTATATAGTGGTTAGCCCCAAAAATTAGGGTTTAAGGTCTCTGAGAGTACGCTGGTCGTACTCCTCATACGCTGGGCGTATTCCTCCCACACCCCCGATCATTTTACTCTACTACGTTGGGAGTACTCCTAACTTACGTTGGGCGTACCCAGTCGGACACGTGCATGCTTCCCTTGCATGCATGGGACTTGCTTGCCAAACATTTCCGTTAGGGGCCATTTATGCCAATAACTTCAAAGTGCTATAACTTCTTCGTTCTAAGTCCCTTTCCGACGAACTTTATATCCATGAAAAGGTGGCGAGAAGCCTTACGCTCCTAGCTACACACCCAAGCCTTAAACATTCCGAATAAATCCCGAGACCCATAAAAGACCGAATCGCTTATACCTTGGGCCTCCGAGACTGCTGCAAAAGTACTCTTCAAAACGAGGTGTTACATGTGTGCTGCGCCGCGCAACAATAAGTAGTGATAATAGGTTTTCTACAAAAAAACAAACAACCTCTAAGTAAATAGTTAAAGAAATAATAAATATTCCAAAATATACTTTGATACCAGTAAGAACTTCTTATGTTGGAAATAAAATTTACTTAAAAATAAAAAAAGACAACATCTTCGTTCCTTCAAAAGTGTCTTCACAAAAACTTTTATTTCGTTCATCATTTTATCGATAAGATCGACTTTTATTTCGTTTATCATATCATCAATAAGATCGACAGTAAATGAAAAAACACATGTGTGTCATGTGTCTTTTTTCGGGATAATGACTTAGGAGGGTAATAACGTTTTTTGTTTGTCCATTTTAGGTCCCTAAGGTATTTTTGTTGCGTATTACACCATTAAGGTTATTATAACCGTTTACAAATAGTCCTTTTAACAGGAAGAAGTCGGTAAAAGGATTATTTATAAACGGTTATAACAACCTTAATGGTGTAATATACACAAAAAATACGTTGGGGGACCTAATATGGACAAACGAGAAACGTTATTACCCTCCTAAGTCATTATCCCATGAAACTATAAACCCCTATAGTAAATTTTTACTTTTTAAATAAGAAACTTGTAGGTCTCGGGGTTGGTAGTTTGGATGTTTTTAACCTCGGTCTTCTTTATAAATGGAAGTGACGGTTTCTTAATGACAATGGAGCTCTTCGGGTTAAAATTGTCAAATTTTGTCATGGGGAATGTGGTGGTTTTTCGGACGATTCGATAATAGGAATTGGAGGGGGTGTTTGGCAAAAGATTGTAGGATCCATTAATCACCTCCATGAGAATGATTGTATTCCTTCTAATTACATGTATAGAGTGGTGGGGGATGAGACTCAAACGAGGTTCTAGAAGGATGTTTGGTGCTTGGATATTCCTCTTAGGGAGCGATTCGGGAGGCTCTTTGCTTTGGCCTTTAATCAAGATGCTCGAGTAAGTGAATAATAGGATCCCGGGGGATGTAATTTTCATTGGCGTGGGGGGATTAGAGGAAGGGCTGAATCGACCCAATTTGATTATCTTGTAGAAGGATGTTTGGTGCTTGAATATTCCTCTTAGGGAGCGATTCGGGAGGCTCTTTGCTTTAGCCTTTAATCAAGATGCTCGAGTAAGTGAATAATGGGATCCAGAGGGATGTAATTTTCTTTGGCCCCTCCTCTAATCCCCCGACGCCAATGAAAATTACATCCCCCCGGATCCCATTATTCACTTACTCGAGCATCTTGATTAAAGGTCAAAGCAAAGAGCCTCCCGAACCGCTCCCTAAGAGGAATATCCAAGCACCAAACATCCTTCTAGAACCTCGTTTGAGTCTCATCCCCACCACTCTATACATGTAATTAGAAGGAATACAACCATTCTCATGGATGTGATTAATGGATCCTACAATCTTTTGCCAAACACCCCCTCCAATTCCTATTCTCGAATCTTTCGAAAAACCCCCACCTTCCCCGTGACAAAATTTGACAATTTTAACCCGAAGAGCTCCCTTGTCATTAAGAAACCGCCACTTCCATTTATAAAGAAAACCGAGATTAAAAACATCCAAACTATCAACCCTAAGACATACAAGTTTCTTATTTAAAAAGTAAAAATTTACTATAGGGGTTTATAGTTTCATGGGATAATGACTTAGGAGGGTAATAACGTTTCCCGTTTGTCCATATTAGGTCTCCAACGTATTTTTTGTGTATATTACACCATTAAGGTTGTTATAACTGTTTATAAATAATCCTTTTACCGACTTCTTCCTGTTAAAAGGACTATTTGTAAATGGTTATAATAACCTTAATAGTGTAATACGCACAAAAAATACGTTAGAGACCTAAAATGGAGAAATAGAAAACGTTATTACCCTTCTAAGTGATTACCTCATTTTTTTTCATACAACTTCGAATATCACTTTAGCCGTGTACCATTTGGTATTACGCAAAAAAAAAAAAAAAAAAGTTTAAAGTGTGGTTGCATATGAGTTATAAGATTTTTGCCATCCTCCTTGTAAATTACATATGTGCCCTCGTAAGAATTTCTGCCCCAGGCGGCATCACAAAAATCTTTCGAGAGTTCACCATTCCCCCCAATTTCCCGTCTCTAATTTTCTCTCCGCTAAAGGTAATCGCAAGCTCCATCGCCGCCTCCATTACTGCATCGCCTCTCTCGCGTCTACTATCACGTCGACTTCCTCCCCTTCTTGCCGCCCTACGCCGTCGCCACCCCTGTTGGCTACCGGCAGGAGACCTTTGATAGCCACAGCTACATCGTCGCACCCACCTCAGGTTCCATTTTTTTTTTCTTTTTTTCTGACTTCGATAGTTCGATAGCCACAGCTACTTGTTTGCTTACTGATTTGCTACTTGTTTGTTGTTCATATATGATATCTGTAAAAAAGGGAATGTGTTTGCTGTTCATATTATCATATATGATATCTGATGTGTACAGTGCTCTGTGTCTTGAATTAGATGCTTAAATTTGTGTTCTTGAGACTCATATGTATGATTTTTTTTGATCTGAGTTGGGATGGGTAGCCTTGCAGGCAAGCTGTTTGATCAAATGCCTGAGTGGGATGTGTAAGCCTTTTTTGGTCATTTCACATATTAGCTTTTTTTTTTTTTTTTTTTTTTTTTCCCAAACACTATAAAATGCTTATCAGCTTATAGTTTTGACACCGGATAACCTAATCCAAACATTTTTTTAAAAAAACTCCGATTTGGCATCGCTATAAGCTACAAGTTAAAAATGCTATCATTTTAACTAAGCTTATCCAAACACCCTCTAATCGATTCAATTATTAATCTGTGTTTTGTATTTTGTGTTTGCTCTGTGTTATCTTAAACTGATTTTATATTTTGGTGGTAACCTAATTTATCTCACTGACAAGTTTTTATGTGGGTTTGTGAATGAATTTTTCAAACTTGGACGCATAACTTTTGTGGTTAAATTCTCTATTAAATTCTTGTATGTCAGCAAGTGCATTAATGGCGGATTCAATCATTACTTCAGAGACACCAACCAGTTCATCCCAACTGAATCCTCCATCCCGTATTATCTGTCGTGTGTATGTTCTTCAAACCCTTCTCTAATTCAATTTTTACACAGTATATCCAATTTCATGAATTTTAGGCGATTGATTTTTTTGTGATCAATTGCAGATGCCAAAAACAGTTTTCCCAATATACATGCCCTCGATGTAATACTCGTTATTGTTCCCTTCCATGTTACAAGGTAATCCTGTCTTTGTTCTTCACATCTTACACAAATTGCTATCCACTTTGAGAATTATGTTTCATTAAGTTCATTTTTTTTGGTTATGGTATTGGACTCCTACTATATATGGTTTTCTGAATTTATTTAGCATTAAAATTACGTTTGTAAAGTTTTTTTTTTAATAATCTTTTTTCAGTCACACAGTATCCGATGCACAGAGTCATTCATGAGAGACAATGTAATGGAGGAGATGAAGCAAATGGAACCTGCTGATGAGACTAAACAGAAAATGCTGGACATATTAAGACGTTTTCATTCAGAGGAAGAAGATGATAGCATGGAAGATGATGGTTATATGTTAATTCTATATTCAAACTATTACTGTTAACATGTTACTTCTGTATTTAAATTATTCAAAACTTAATTTTTTTTGAAGGGTTGACTGATGCATCTTTATCAGAGGAGACAATCGAAAAGATCATGTCTGGTATGTTTGAAAGTCAATTTCACTTCCACTATCATCCCTATATTTTCTTTTGACCTTTTTACCCCTACAGGAGTTGAAATCACTTTCGATGACTTGTCCACCGAAGAAAAGAAACATTTTCAACGAGCGGTGGCTTCAGGACAGCTCAGCAAAATGATCGAACCGTGGGACCCATGGTGGCTAAAACCATCTGCTAAAACCATATCTCTAAGCCCTCAAGGAACCCAACTGGTTCAACCCGTAACACCAAACGAACCAGACCCGGCGGTTCCCTCAGTGCCGCCAGGTCCCACCACCGCACTGCCGCCGGTCAACACCCTTATCGGGTCAACTCAACCGTCCCCGCTTCTACCCGTTCACCTTGTGGACATCTTATACAGCTACTGTTTCACTCTTCGTGTCTACAACGGGGAGTGGGAATCGGATGCGGTGGGGTCCACTGTAACGGTTATGAGTGTATCGAATGTGTTAGGTCAAGGCGGTCAACCAGAGACGGTTTCTGAAGCTGTGGCTCACTGTTTGGAACAAGCTTGTGGGCCCGCTTTCGGACACATGGGTGGGGCCCAGTTCGGACTTGCGGTTCTTGATGATGTGGCGAGTGTTTTGGACCTTGGAAGTGATGGTTTGGTATGCGCGCTTTGTGATTTGCATCGAATGATTAGAAATGGAATGAAAGAAATGAAGGGGTGTGATATGGAAATGAAGAGGAAGTTGAAGGGTGGTGAGAGGAAAGTTTATTTTTTGATGTGTTGGGTGCATGAACAAGGGGGAGAGGTTTGGTCTAGTTTGGTAGGGTTGGTGATGGCTGAGAAGAATGTGGCTATGGAGTATGTGGGTAATGGGAAGAAGGGTGATTGGAGAAAGGAAGAGAGGAAGGGGAAGGTTGTGATTGAAGAGGTCTAGTAATGCTGTTCATGTATTTTCGAGTATAATTTTGGTAGTTGGTTTTGTAGATAATCATAGTGGATTCAAGAAATTTTGGTAGTTGGTTTTGTAAGCAATATATACACAACATATTTACACACACCATGCATTTGGATTAGTATAATGACTTTAAAACTATCCACCAACACATAAAATAAATATGCTTAGATACATGCAAATCAAACATAAATGTCATAAATTTTAAGCAATATTTGTATCTTGAGTCGTTATACATTGTGTAATGGCATCATTTGCACCTTTTTATTTTATTTTATTATTATGAATAGATTTCAGGTACTTGAAGCTCTTGTTTTGGTATAAAATTGCTCACTTGTGCATACTAATATTCATTCATTACGCTCCTTATTGAAATTGTACCATATATATTGTCTTAATTGTGCTGATATATACCATATTCTCTTGCAATGATGCCTTCAAGAGTTTTAGGTATCCACCCTAGCGTTCTGTCATAGACTTTTCCACCAGAACAATGTTTTCGGAAAAAAAACATACACTGTGGTACCCCTCTCGAGTCTTATGAGAAATCTCGTCTATAAGCAAAGCAAAAATGTAAGAACTATAATTTGTCTGAAAAAATCTAATTACATATAGTTTTGACTTAACTTTCTAGAAACCTTTCCTCTAGCTAGTCTCATATAGAATGACTAAGTAGTTTAATACCTCTATAATTGTCGCAATTTGTTACATCTTTTTTTTTTTTTTTTTTTTTTAATATGTATCATAGTACTAGATTTCACTCCTCCTTTGGCATGTTTGTCTACTTTTTAAAATATTGTTAGAAAAGGTTCGTCAACCACTACCTCCTTCCTCCACTAACCATAGTATCTTTCCACATCTTTCTTAAGGGTGTTTGGACTGCTTTTTAAACTCTAAAAGTACTTTTAGATAAAGTGTTTATTGATTTATAATGATGGTAAAATGAGTTTTTTAAGGTTATAAGTCAATAAATTAAAAAGTGTTTGGTTTAAAAAATGTTTTTTAAAGTTATTTTGGTTAAAAGGCAAAAAACAATTTTAAAAAGCCAAATTTTACATGCTTTTTTAATAATTATTTTTTAAAACTAATGAAAAAGCTATTATGAAAAGTATTTTTTAGTTTGCCAAACATTTTTTTTTTGACTTATTAGCTTTTCAAAAAGCCAATAAATCAATAAATTATTTTTGAAAAACAATCCCAAACACCCCTTAATGTAATTTTCACTTCTTCACTCTCAATATTACAATATTAATGTGGGAGCACTTATTGGTCATCCGGAGTTGCCCTACAATACCCCTCTACATCCCTATCCCTAAACAACTAAGTTGCTATATTAAATAAAGAATAGAAGTAACTACCTACCTAAGTATTTATTAGTTAATATAAAGTAAACATTCTTTTGTGTCATTTTTATATCTCTCTTCACACACGATAGATTTTTTTTTCCTTTTTGCTTTGGCCATTATTTTCTTCCCTTCAGGTTTGGCATCCTTGTATCTTTCCATTGTGATTGCTTTTTCATTGTCATCATTAATTGCTAAAAACTTCTTAAAGAAGGTTTGTTTTACCATCACAAGTTTCTACATATCTCTAAAATTCTCTAAAACAACTTTTAAATCATATTATTCCATTATTTATGCCACAAAAAATCGTTTTCTTGAAGAATTCGAGAAAAGAAAAAGAAAAATAGCAAACCGGTTTTCCAAATTTATTCGACCGGACGGCTTTTGCAAACCAATCTAGATTCTAGAAGGCACCTTCGTCATTTGGGTCCAGTAATTCTCTAGTCCAAAAGCCATACCTCCCTCACTCAGGGATTTATCGTTTTCCATCCTTTACTTTCTTGTTCAAACCCTAATCTCATCCCATTCTTCGTTGATCTGTCATAAAAAACTCATATACAGATTGATTACATACGTGTATATACACAGAGATGAGTGCTTCTGCCGATAAATTGGCTCATTTTCAAGCAATTACAGGTCTCCAAGACGCCGATTTATGCACGGAGATCCTCTCTGCTCATGGCTGGGACCTTGAACTAGCTATCTCAAGTATCACTTCAACATCAGAGGAAGACCACATCAATCTTCCCACTACTTCCGCCATCGACAACGACAACATCGCCACCGACAGATTTGAACAATCAGGATTTATTGCAACTGAGGGTGCAGGTCCACCAGGTTTAGCATGGAAGCTCATCACACTTCCGATTTCCATTGTTTCTGGGAGCCTAGGGTTAGTTTCAGGTGCTGTAGGGTTAGGCTTATGGGCGGTGGGCGGTGTTCTTTCTTATTCTTTAAGCATGATTGGATTGACTAATTCCGGGACTAACGGCGGATCTTCCTCGACTCCTTTAGTTTCACTCTCAACCGCGGCATCAGAGGCGATGGATTTCGTGTCGAAGTTCGAGAGTGAGTATGGAAACAGACATCCGAATTTTGTTTCTGAGGGTTTTATGGATGCGTTACAGCGGTCGCGGCATGAATTCAAACTTTTGTTTGTGTACTTGCACTCTCCAGATCATCCTGATACACCATCCTTCTGTGAGGGCACTCTCTGTTCCGAGGTTATGACAGAGTTCGTAAATGAGAATTTTGTTGCTTGGGGTGGGAGTATTAGGGCAAGCGAAGGGTTCAAGATGAGTAACAGCTTGAAGGCTTCTAGGTTTCCTTTCTGTGCTGTTGTCATGGCAGCTACTAATCAGAGAATTGCTTTGCTCCAACAGGTATCTTACCTAATGTCAGGACTCTTGTGTCTACAAATAAATTATTTCACATTATGAAGTTTGAAGACTGTTAAACCTGAAATTTGTGGATCTATTGGTCCCTAATCAACCCAAGAAACATTAATTGTAGGCATTCACATTAGTGAAGGGCCCCTAAATGAGAAGTACCTTGTAACAAGTTCAATCACTAGTGTCAGTAGTAAAGTATCACCATTAACTTTGTGGATATATATATATATATATATATATATATATATATATATATATATATATATATATATATATAATGTAGGTTGAAGGGCCTAAATCACCAGAAGAGCTGCTAACAATGTTGCAAAGGGTTCTTGAAGAAAGTGCCCCTGTTCTTGTAACAGCAAGACTTGAAGCTGAGGAAAGAAGAAACAACATCCGATTAAGGGAGGAACAAGATGCTGCATATCAAGCTGCACTTGAAGCTGATCAAGTAAGCTCTTATTTACCCTTTTCTTTAAGATTAGTTTTCAAATTTTCATCTGATTGACTAACTTTATTTTACAAAATCAGGCTAGGGAACGCCAGAGGAGGGAAGAGCAAGAACGAGTAGAACGAGAAGCTGCTGAAGCTGAGAAGAAGCAAAAGGAAGAAGAGGAGGCCCATGAAAGAGCAGCACGTGAAGCTGCTGAAAGAGAAGCTGCATTGATTAAGCTGCGTGAGGAAAAATCTTTGTTGTTGGGCCCTGAACCTGAAAAGGGGCCAGATGTTACTCAGGTATTTCATTTTTTAAATATTTTGAGAGAAAATTTGCATTTTAATTTTCATAAAAGAAGGTTTGAATCTATGCCTGAATAATATATAACTTCTGGTAATAGTTTTTACATAACCACTGAACAAAAACAGTCTGTACTACACAGCCAAAATCTCAATTGTATTATCTTGTTGATTTTATAAACCATATTAATTAATATTATATAAAAACAAGACAAACATGATATGAATATGACATATGAAAATGAAATGATGCAGGTATTAGTGAGATTACCAAATGGAGAAAGAAAGGGGAGGCGATTTCATTGTAGTGCAACAATACAATCTCTATACGACTTTATTGATTCTTCAGGGTCCTTAGAAATTGGAAGTTACAGCCTAGTCACCAATTTCCCACGTGTCCTTTATGGTCCAGACAAACTCTCTTTCACCCTTAAAGAAGTTGGATTGCATCCTCAAGCCAGTCTTTTTGTGGAACAGAAATCATGAATCATGATCAATCAGGTAGTAGTCGTCTATAACCATCCAGAACTTTATGTGGTATAATACTAATAGGAATCATTTTTTCTTCTTCCTTTTCTTGTTAATCAAGTCTTAAATCTGTCTAATCAATGCACACATTTCGAATAAAACCAAACTTCTTTTCATTACGCACTTTGTAACAACTCATTTGTTTGTATGAATCACTCTGTCCTTTGCTTCTTGCATTATATATGTTGATGGTTTAATGTCAAAATTAATAATTGTTCAAAACGTAATGGGAAAGTGGTATTTATTGATATGTATCATTCTCATGTTATATTAGAATTGTATAATTGTTTTTGATACTTTGATAAGTTTTGGCTCTAAATTTTTTACTCATGTTTTAACTTTTTTATGGTTGTGAAAGGACGGACATGTAGTTGATAAGATATGTTTTTTACTTTGTTGCATGTTTGTATTCTTCATTATTAGAAACTTGGGCGTATGATCTTTTGAAAATTGAAGTTTACGTTTGTATTTTTTTATGAATATGTTTTGTAGTTAATCTTTGATATAATAAAATAGAGCTTGTATAGAACAATCAAACACTATCTACAATTTCCCCCAACAAATTATGCAAATTTCCTATTATCACAACAACAAAACCATCAATTAACCACAAGCCGAAAAAACTTACCTATGTTGGAAAATTTCTCAAAATTTTTCACTAGGCCTAAAAGTTTGAGGGACCGATGCATGTATTGTACTGTTAGGGTATGTAAAGTAGGGTTTATATAAGCTCATATTTGGGTTTCTTCATGGACAACATAAACCAAACAATCAACTAAAGAACAAGCTTTCGAGGTTTTAAATACCATGCTAACATGTATGCCCCTTAGTACGGGTTAGAACGTATTAGCCTTAAGACGTCAAAGAAACTCATTTAATAATTTTTAAACAATAGATTAATCTTAATCGGAGGGATCTTATTGGAATATTGAGGGATTTCTGGAAGTTATTTATTAAATGGATTAATGTTGATTTTGGGTCTTGTTAGTCATCCTTGTATTATTCGGTGATGAGGTAGGTGATTTGATAAGTTTGGATGATATACATTGCATTGTTAGTCATCTTTAATCCTTGTACTACACGGTGATGAGGTGAGTGATTTGATAAGTTTGGATGATATGCATTGCATTTGCATTGTTAGTCATCCTTCTTCGGTGATGAGGTAAGTGATTTGATAAGTTTGGACAATGTGTTGCATTGCATTTGTATTGGACTTTTTATATAATATAGATATTGATATAGATGAACGTAGTAGCCTTAAGATGTTAAAAAAATTCATTTAATAATTTTTATTTTTATAAAATAGATTAATCTTAATCGGAGGGACTTTATTGGAATATTGAGGGATTTCTGTTAGTTATTTTATTAAATAGATTAATGTTGATTTAGGGCCTTGGTAGTCATCCTTCATCCTTGTACAGCTCGGTGATAAGGTAGGTGATTGATAAGTTTGGATGATATGCATTGCGTTTGCATTGGACTTTTATATAATATAGAATTATAGATATAGATATAGATGTTTTTATCTCAGGTGTAATATTTGATGATTTGTAATGTTTTCAAGCAGAGTTTTAACCTATTTAGCTCATAAAACTTTCAAGTCCAATGTTGTATTTTGACGTGTATCACATGTGGTGAACAATATGATGTTAAGCATAGAGGCTTCTGGAGTGCAAAAGATTATTTGATGACTTTAGCTTTTGATTTTCGATTATATTGTATTTTTACTTGAGATTTTTCTACGCTTATTGTTTTTCAAGTTTAGTGTTGTTTTTAAAATGGCTAAATTTTTTGGGATGTCATAAAATCAAGTTAAATATTATTGCGATTTTTCTATGGTTGGTATCATCTTTGAGAAGTAAAATATTGAACGAAAAAGGGATGGAGTTAAAGACAAAATTAACACGGGAAAGAAAGATGAAGGAGGTGATGTGGAGTCTCAGGTGGTAGCACGCAATGTAATTACATACAAAACTAACGATCGGACCTTATAGGTTAAAAAAATCGGATTTTTAGGCTTTTTTTTTTAATTTTTTTAATTTTTATGCAAATTGTTAAGTGTTTTTAATTTTTTGCATTGTTGGTCTTTGATATATGTAAATACACTTTTGTATATTTTTAAAGATAAAATTATACGAATGGTCATTATGGTTGACATAAAAATGCCACAACAAGTCTTTTTGATGAATTTTTAATATTATTGGTCATTTTTTAGGTTTTAAACGCACATGATGATTTTTTTTGGTCAACCATATGAATCCATCGTATGTGTTTTAAATCTGAAAATGATCAACCATATTAAAAATTTCTCATTTGTTTTGCAAGAAATTCATCATAAGGACCAAAAATAGTCCCACCAACCTTAACTTTGTATTCAAATTGAATAAATATAGGATTACATAAATGGTTCATATGTCTGATAAAATATATCCGATTTAGTCTTTATTTAGTCTTTATGATGAATTTCTTGCAAAAATAGTCTCAAAAGGACTTGACGTGGTATTTTCTGCCTATCATAAGGACCATTTCTGTAGTTTTGTTATCTTTTTAATTTATTTTAGAATTCTATTAAGAAATTTTTTTATCTAATTTTATTAAAAAAAGAAAATAAGGTTGACCGTCATCTTCACCCATATATATCAAATCATAAGATAAAACATGTTTCTCATCTTGTGATGCAACACCAAAAACTATCTATTTTGGTATAATCATATTTCCATGATATAATTTGAACAAAAAGCTCATGTATATAGAACATAGTCTTTAATTTTTTTTCATTATTATAATCGCTTGTAAATTCTATACCTATTATATAAATGGCTCATGTGCCTGACAAAACATATCATATTTGGTCCGTACGATGAATTTCTTGCAAAAATAGTCTTTAAATTTGAAATTTCTTACATAAACGGTCCTTATGATTCGCTCCGTTAAGTCCAAACCTTTGCTCTTGAAAATTGACTAATATTGAAACGTTCCAAATTTCAAATCAAAATTTTCATTTTTAATATAAAGGAAACCATTCCAATTTCATTCCAAAGATAGGTAAATACCAAAGTATAAGTTGACAATTCAAAACCAATATTAGAGTAAAAAAATATAAGTCATAAATAAAGTGCGGAAATCCTAATTTATAAATCCATTATTAAGAAAACAGTTTATTCCGAATTACATTTATTAAATATCAGAGTATCATAGAAAACGTGAAATTCTCAATGTTGCCGATGAGTGTGTACAATCCCGCATTCGCCTTCCCATAGCCACCGATGATATCTGAGACAATAAACAACTAGGTAAGCATAAAGATTAGTGAGTTTTCCCTAAAATACCCCATACAATAAACATACAAGTATGAAGCGGGTCCACTCAGCCATCGGGCTGGAATACCCAGGGTTTGTTGGCCTACCACCTTAACCCAACCGCTCTTCCAGATCCCCGCGTTCCTACGGCTTAAAGTCGGCTCGCACCGGGTATCTTGGCCTACAACAGACAGCAGGACCGCCTCAACTTACTACTACTATATGTCGACATATAAACAAACATAGATCAAGTAGGCACATAATACATACAAACAACAATCATACAACTCACTACTGCCTACTAGTCCTCTCACAACACACAATCCTGTTACCAGCTAACCTCCATGAAATGAGTAACCATAAGTACCTAGAGGTGAGATAGCCACCTAGATAGATGATCCTACTCTAGAGCCACAACTAAACAAGGAACAGACAATAAAGCCTAGAACAAGAGTTCTCATGCTATCCTACATGACTACATACAATCCTTAGGGCACTCCACTAGATGATAACTAACAAATACAAATAGACATACAGTTCTACAGATCACTACCGCATAACAACATTCTATATACCAGGATACAGATCTAACAGACCACTATGGCACAGTAACATACTAGATATCAGGATGCAAATCTAACAGATCACTACAACATAGCAACATACTAAATATCAACATACTGTAAATAGAGGCGTAAATCACCTCATTTTCTCACAACTTTCTCAAACCTTTTCTCCCAAACACCCTAACCCTTCTAAAATTTTCCCTAGCACTTCCTAAGTGTTAGAGGCGAGTACCGGAGTGCCAGAAGGCTCTGAGAAGAAGAGATTTCGGCTCAAAAGTTATGCCCCTACAAAGCCTGACTCCTGGCTAAACCCCCTTGTAAGTGATTTATGCTTATCATACTGATAGGTGCATTTTATGCACCTATTTTGCATGTTTATTTCCGTCCTTTTATAACATTCTACTTCATAATTCTTGCATTTAGTTGATTATTAGGGCAATTGTATATTTCATCAAGAATGTCTGGTACTTCACCATTTTTGATGTATTTTGCAAACATTATGGAGCATGGATACATGGAGCTTGGATGTTTGGAGCTTTGGAGCATGAGGAGAAGATGAACCGGTCATTCCATGGCAGAAAATATGAAGATGGAACCCGAGTCATTGTGCATTATTATCATAGCAAAGGACTATGTTTGAAACGCGATTCTTGTCACACCGACATGGGTCGTGTTGAGCAACATGACTCGTGGTGAAGCTAGATTGAAGATGGAGCCAAAAGTGAAGACTTTTTGGAATTTTAGCAAAAAGCATGGGCCATGCCAAAAACACATGGTTAATACAAATGGCCATGCCAAAAACACATGGGCAAAAGGCATGGCCATGCCAAAAAAGCATGGCCTCATGGCATGCACGTGAACATTAATTAAAACAGGAAGAGACGTCATTTTGAAGGACAGAACAGTATTTGGGAGCAGTTTGGGCGATTCTAGGAGAATTCTTAGAGCTTTTAAGAAGACCAAATCATTGCAAACAATTTTTATTTCATTTTAGTAAGCATTAAACATTTCAATTCCATCATTTTTCTTGTTTGATTTGTTCTTAGCCATGTGTGGCTAAGAAACCCTAGTTTCTAGTTCTTGTTCAAAACATGTTGATTGCTTGACTTGAAGCATATGATTTGATGTTTGATTTGTGATTCTATTTTAGTGATTATGTTTTTGTTTAAACTAGAACCCTTAAATTTGATTTGTGTTTGATTGGCCACTTTCATGAATTGAATTTTTGTGCAATTA
The DNA here is from genome assembly GCF_051521515.1 of Lactuca serriola. NCBI lineage: Eukaryota > Viridiplantae > Streptophyta > Magnoliopsida > Asterales > Asteraceae > Lactuca > Lactuca serriola. The sequence goes on from NC_136413.1 coordinate 15,406,877, forward strand.
ATTAACTTTTAGGACACCTAATCGTTCTATTAAGTTAATAATAGGTAACAAGCAATAAGTTTTCTTATTGTAAAACATATATCACATGTTTTCACACTTCCGAGCGTATGAGAAGAAACGAATATTGTTGGGAAGCTTGTACAAAACTTAATGCAGTTTTCCAATACAATCTAAGAGCGTGTTTAGGTTGAATTAGTAAAGCTAGGTCTAGTCAAAGAGCGTGTTTTGGTTAGATAATTTGGCAAGCGAGAGGTATTAGAGCGTGTTAATATCTTTCAGTACCAACTTAGAATAGCAATCACAAATTACATCAAGTCATAATCAGGTTAAATGACAACATTGAGAACTAGAACTGGAAGCACTTTTACAACTTGTTTACAAATCTATTTCATTTTCTGCATGTTTCAAAGTTGATTGTTATTTTTTTTATTTGACTTTTGCAAACAAAACTCCCATTTGTGACCAAAGTACCTTGTACAAAAAAGGTATAGACTTTTGTCCCGTGTCTCTGTGGTTCGACCCTGCTTGCCTTGTACTACTTTTTGTGCATTAAAGCAGTGTATTTGGAGTCTATTGTACCCTATTATTTGTTGGGTTTGACACTCCTAACACATACTTTAACTATAACTTATGTTTAAGTTCATTATCGTTATTATGAACCTATAAAAAATATTTATTAGTGATTCAAAGTCGTTATACCGAATGATCTACTTACGGGGATGATGTCTAGGCTGTGTGTTGGGTAGCGTAGGAATTATTTTGTATTGCGTCATTGGGCTCGGTTTATAGTCCAATGTTTTGCACTCCGGTTTGGGCCTGTCCAACCGTGAGCTTGTAGGGTTTACTATATAATAATGTGCTTGCATGCATATTAAAAAAACGATCTAGAATACGATTTACAGAATTACGATAGCTTTGCAGATTTCTTTATCGTTCTTGTAAACCTTTAATCCTCTACAGTTGTAGTTCTTCATCGAGCTCTTCTGAGGATTGTTTATAATCATTCGACATTGTTCGATCCATTCTTGAGTTGTTTACTGTTTTCGTGTTCTTGCTGTTTGCTCTTTATTTTACCTGTTTAAGATCTAATCGATCTTCAAGTTAGTTTTTCTTAACTTATCAATTGGTATCAGAGTAGGAGGCTGAGTAATTGATACACTTCTCTTCTGTGAAAAAGGTTTCGATTAGGGTTATTCCGCAATTACTGATATTTATTGAGCCGTCATCTCATTATTGACGTATCTCGATATTTATTGTTTTGCTCTAATTTGATTTATTACAAGTCTGATCTTTGAACAGGTTATTCGATCATTATGGACGAGTCGCAATCGAATCCCATCAATATTTCGAACAACATTGGATCAACAACAAAGATTCCCATCCTGTACACCCATGATTATGAAGTCTGGGCGCATCACTTTGAAGACTATGTTATAGGATCTGAGGATAATGGATACCTCATCTGGGAAGCAATCATTAATGGACCGTTTTCTCATTCTGCAACGTCAAGGATTATTAAAACTCAAAAGGAGTATAATGATCTTCTGAAAGATGTTAAAGATATTGTGCAAGATGAAAAAGATAAATTTCAGTGCAATATCAAGGCGTTAAGATTGATCAGATTCGCCCTTCAGTCCGACACTTTCAGGCTGGTAAGTTCATGCACGACGGAAAAAGAAATATGGGACAGATTACATGAACTGTACTCTACAGACGAAGATCTAGAACATTCCATCCAAACATTACTCCTGTCTGAGTTTGGTGAATTCAGGCAAGGAAACGAAGAAACTGTGACCCAAACGTTTGATCGCTTCAATCATCTTCTTAGCAAGATGATCAAACATGACATCGAAAGGAAGCTTATTGAGCAGAAGGTTACGTTCTTAAATGGTCTAAGATCAGAGTGGAGAGCAGTCGTGTCCACAGTTAAAGCCCACGAGCAATTTAAATCATATTCCTTGGCGAAACTGGTGGGCATTCTCAAATCTCAGGAGAAGATTGTGTTGCAGGAGAAGAATGTAGTTTCAAGCCTAGGTTCGTTAGCCCTCCTGTCCAAAAGTAAAGCTGTGATGGAGGACGAAGACCTCAACTTGGAAGATTATGACCTCATGTCTGAGGATTATGCTATGATGGTGTCCAACCCCAAGAGGTTCATCAAAAAGAGATTTCACTCCAACAAAAACCGAAACTGGCAGGGGATTTATAGTTCTGAAAAAGTTAATAATGAACCGAAGGTTGAAGAGTCTAAAAAGGAACCGAAGGCAGAAGGTGATTCTGGAGTAAGCTATTACTATTGTGGTGGAAAGAACCACTATGCAAAGGATTGTGTCCTTAAAAAGATGGTTGAAAAGGATGAGGAAGCTTTGCTGCATAAAAAGCTTGATGAGATAAGGAAGAAGAAATCTACCGCTAACCCTTCTATGAACGCTCTAATTGTGCAGGGTTCGGTTGCTGATGATGAGTTCGGTGGGGTGGAAGTTTGGTCAACCGACTCTGAAGACGATGAAGTGAGGAAGCCTTCTCATGGAAAGGCCTGTGTGGCTAAAGAAGAAAGCAGTGGAGGAAGGTGTTTGATGGTGTCCGACGTATCTCAGATGAGGGGATACAACACTGATGGTGGGAGTAATGAACCAAAGGAGCAACAGGATATGTGCTTTACAGCTAAGCCGCTCAGCGTGCAGTTCAACGAGCTCGGCGAACTGATCAAGAAGGTACAATCCATCTTTGTCTCATTTAAAGTCCCACAAAGCTCATATGAAAAAGAACTAAAAAGTGTTAATTCAAGAATCTCTCATCTAGATAGTAGTTTAACTCAAATTCGAGTCACCAATTCTAAGCTAACTGACCAATTAAGCAGGGTGTCTTCGAAGAGTGAGGAACGACGCATGTGGATCGAACTAAAGGAGTCGGAATTAATCAAAACAAAAGATGAAAACATTTATTTACAGAGAGACAATTTAAAGTTGTTGAAACAGCGAAATGTTTTTTGTTTAATTGCCAAACGTCTTTACACTAATATTACTCAGCTTCATTTGGATTGTGAAATAGGACAAAAGATTCATCGCATGATTTTACCCTTCCTTGAATTTAAGGAGGATGAAATTGATGCTGAAGCGTATAATTGTGAGAGTGTTATTTCATCTGAGGACGTTAATCCGACGTACATGTATGGACTGGACAAAATAGAATCTTTCATTAAATCCAAGGACCATAAGGACATGCTTAAAAACCTTTTGGATGAAAATGATAAACTGAAACTGAGAACCGAAACCATACAAAAATTTGATTCTTTAAACGCCAACTTGAGCTCAGAAAATAAAATTGATGTTGAAAATGCATCTGAGCTTAATGAGTACGATAATATGAGTGAAATTTCTGTAGAGGACACGGTTGACTGCTCAGAATTTGTAAAAAGCGAACCCGAAAACCACAAGAATCTAATTTCAGAAAATTCAGTAGAGTTCGCTCGTTTGTCCCAATAAAAGTCCCCGATTCTTGCAGAAAAGGCCGTAGTATATCAAAAGGTTAGAACCACTCCAAATCAGGTATACAAGGTCACAGGCGTAACCGAACATCAGACTGCTGAACTCGCAGCTATTGTAAATGAAGACAATGCTGATGGCTGCGATGAGTTCTTCTGGTCAGCTCCAATCGATAATGCTGATGAAACAGTAGGTTTGTCTGAAAGGACCTCATGGAAAAGCAAAAGGAGATACGTACCAGAACCCTTGAATAAACATGATAACTTCGATATGCCAAGCACAAGCGGTACGAAAGACATTCCTCAAGAAAAAGAAATTCCAGCAAAAGAAGTCACAACTTCAAGTGATACTTCCTCAGTTCAGAGTGAACCAGCCTTAGAAAAACCGAAACCGAAAGCTAATATCCATCATCAACCGAAGCAGATGAGAAATCAGAAACGTCAAAGGAATCAGAGATACAGGAAGAATCTCTCTGAAAGAAAACAGTTTTGGCAATCCCAGAATGCTTATTTCTCACATCAAGACAAGAACCTAAAGTCTGAGAAAAATCCAGTTGAATCACAAGAGAGCAACTACAACCGAAAGCAGAGGTTCGGTTCGGAGAAAAACATCAACCGAAAGCAAAGGTTCGGTTCAAAAAATGATTTCAACCGAAAGCAGAAGTTCGGTTCAGAGAACTACACCAACCGAAAGCAAAGGTTCGGTTCGGAAATCAAAAGAGATCAAAGCTCTAAGGTCAGTCCCACCAATGATCAAAAGCAAAAGGACCACCTAGAGTCTCCAGCCAAGAAGTCATCTAATTCTGCTAATTCTTCCAACTCTTCTTCACCTCGTTCTAAATTCCATTCTGCTCCTTCTCAAAAATCTCAATCATCAGCAGAACAGAAGGGAAAACAGAAGGTTTCAGCGTCTGAACCAGAGTAAAAAACGAAAGCACCAAATCCTAATAAAATTAAAGTTTTTACCATCAAAAAGAAAGATGAAACAACTCTAATTAAACGAACATATCTTGTTGACATCTCTCTTACTATTCCTGTTCCTGTGAAAGGCTCACGAGGACCCAAGAAACTTTGGGTTCCTAAATCTGCTTAATTTTTGCAGGTTATAAGTGACGAGCAGTTTGACGAAGAATGGTACATTGATAGTGGCTGCTCACGTCACATGACAGGGAGGAAAGAAGAGCTAAGGGAATACAGGTCTCTTTCAAATGGTGGAAACGTCAAGTTTAGAAACAACTCCTTTGGCACCATAAAAGGCTATGGAATGATTACTAACGGTGATTTCACGATAAGGAAGGTTGCATACGTGGAAGGGCTACAACATAACCTCATCAATGTATCTCAGCTTGTTGGAGGTACCGGTCTCAAAGTCTCATTCGACGATGAGGGTTTTGAAATAATTGAGAAGAAGACGAAAAGAGTTATTCTCAAATCCGAACGTAAAGGTGAAATGTTTCCTCTAAACCTCAAACCCATCAAAGGAAACCCAGCTATCTGCTTGTTATCAAAAGCGCAATCTGACGAAAGCTGGTTATGGCACCGAAGGCTCTCTCATCTCAACTTTAAGGACATCTATAAACTTGTCACTGGAGGTCATGTTCGAGGTCTTCCACTGCTCAAGTTCGATAGAGACCATCTGTGTGCTGCATGTGAAATGGGGAAGCAAAGTCGTCAAAGTCATCCATCTATAATAAACACTAAAGTTGTTGAACCACTAGAATTACTTCATATTGATTTGTGTGGTCCATCATCTATCGAAAGCATCGGTGGTAGCAAGTATATTCTTGTTATTGTTGATGACTTTTCGCGTTTTACATGGGTATTCTTTCTGAAGCTTAAATCTGAAGCGACTCATAAGTTAAAGGTATTCATCAAGCAGATTGAGGTACAGCTGAAAAAGGTCGTTCGCAACATCAGGAGCGACAATGGTCTGGAATTCAAAAATAGAGAATTCGAAGAATTCCTTGTTGAAAAGGGAATTAGTCACAACTTCTCAGCTCCCTACACACCTCAACAAAACGGGATTGTCGAAAGACGAAACCGATCTTTGTGTGAAGCCGCCCGAACCATGCTAAGTTTCGCTTCCTTACCTCTTTATTTTTGGGCTGATGCTATTTCTGCTGCTTGTTTTACACAGAACAGGTCATATCTCAACAAGCGATTCTCGCTCACTCCTTATGAGATTCTCAACAACAGGAAGCCCAATGTGAATTTTTTCCATGTGTTCGGTTCAAGGTGTTTCATTTTCAATTCCAAAGAACACCGAAACAAGTTTGATGTCAAAGCCGACGAAGGGATATTTCTGGGCTATTCTCTCACTTCTAAGGCGTACAGGGTATTAAACAAGCGTTCGAGGAAAATCGAAGAGACTTACTACGTGACTTTTGATGATAGCTATGTCAAAAAGCTAAAGGCCAATGAAGACACAGCTGGGGAAATCTTTCCTCAAATTAGCCAAGTCACGGTCTCGATCGCTAATCTATTCGAGAAGTTCATGGAGCTCTTTGATGAACCAGAGAAAGCCACTCTATCAGAAGCAGGCGCAGCAGACAACAAGGTAGATCATATGAAGCAAGTTGTTAAAGACGCTGCAAGAAGAATGAATGAAGGAGGATCAACTTCTGATGAAACTCCACCACATAATACTTCAGTTGAGGGGGAGCATCAACCATTGTCAACTCAGCCGACCTCACAAGTTGAGAGGGAGCCAAGAACTTTGCCAATCGAAAGCACTTCACCAACCGAAAGTGCCACTCCATCCGAAGGTGCATCAACGCCCGAAAGCTCCACACCTCAAGAAACCTCTGAAGCTCAAAACATTCCTGAAAACTCATCTATCGAGGGGGAGCATGCTGATATGTCTTATGACTATGAAAGCCAGTCCGAACCAGAAGAAATGATAAATGCAGAATTAGATCCAACCTTTGATCCAAACTACCCACCTCTCACCAAATGGACAAGAGATCATCCTGTCTCTCAAGTTGTTGGTGATGTATCTGAAAAGGTTCTGACTCGATCGCAACTCAAGGCAAAACAGACTTCTTTATTTTCAAAAGTCGAATTCTGCATGTTTAACTCATTCATATCAAAAGTTGAACCAAAGACAGTCAATACTGCTCTTGATCACTCCGATTGGGTTCAATCCATGCAAGATGAACTGAACGAATTCGAGAGGAACAAAGTCTGGCGTCTTATTCCAACTCCTCCAAATGCCTCGGTTGTTGGTCTTAAATGGGTCTTTAGGAACAAAATGGACAAGGAAGGAAACGTAATTCGTAACAAAGCTCGTCTGGTCGTGAAAGGCTACTGTCAGGAGGAAGGGATTGATTATGAAGAAACGTTCGCTCCCGTAGCTAGGCTGGAATTTGTAAGAATATTTCTAGCCTGTGTTGCTCACAAAAACTTTGAGGTTGACCAAATGGACGTCAAGTGTGCATTCCTCAATGGTGAACTCGAAGAAACTGTGTATGTGGAGCAACCTCCTGGCTTTGTAAATGAAAGGTATCCTAATCATTGTTATATTTTGGATAAAGCCGTGTATGGACTGAAACAAGCTCCGAGAGCCTGGTATGAAACGCTGACTAAATTCTTAAAGATGTCCAAATTCAAACAAGGTTCGGTTGACCCAACCTTCTTTCGCAAGAAGGAAGGTAACCACCTTATGATCGTTCAAATTTATGTCGATGATATCATCTTTGGCTCAACGAATCCTAGCCTAACAGCTGAATTCAGAAAGCTGATGGAGACTAAATTTGAAATGAGCTCAATGGGTCCTATTAACTTTTTCCTTGGTTTAAATATTAGACAGGGACCCGAAGGCATCTTTATCAATCAGGAAGCTTACACGAAGACTCTCCTAACAAGGTTTGACATGATGGGAGATTCCAAAGTCAAAGTTCCAATGGCGTTCGGCACCAAGCTCACCCCATCCCTGGACAAACCGACTGTTGATATTACGCTTTATCGACAGATGATAGGCTCACTGATGTATCTCACTGCTAGCAGGCCTGACATAATGTTTTCAGTTTGTTATTGTGCTAGATTTCAGGAAAACCCACGCGAACCTCACATGCTTGCAGTGAAGAACATTCTACGCTATCTCAAGCGAACCACCTCTCTAGGTCTATGGTATCCATCCAATTCAGGCTTCTTTGTTCAAGCCTACTCAGATGCAGACCTTGGAGGATGTGGATTAGACAGGAAAAGCACCACTGGAGGCTGCCAATTCCTTGACGGGAAGTTGGTTAGCTGGCAATCGAAGAAACAAACGTGTGTGTCTTTGTCTACAACTGAAGCAGAATATATTGCAGCAGCATCCTGCACCTCTCAAGTGATTTGGATCCAGAGTCAACTCAGAGACTATGGACTCAATATGAAAAAGATCCCACTATATTGTGACTCTGAAAGTGCAATTAGGATCTGTCATAACCCAGTGCAACATTCCAAAACCAAACACATAGCACTGAGGTATCACTTCATCAAAGATCATGTGGAAGATGGAAACGTTAAAGTACACTTTGTTAGAACCACTGATCATCTGGTTGATGTCTTTACCAAAGCTCTTCCTGAAGCCTCATTCAACAAAATTCTACAAGGGCTAGGTATGATGGAATCAGACTCAGTACCACAAACTACCTCTCGATCTCAAACGTAAGAAGCGAAATTGACCGAACGTTCGGATTCGGTTGCATCATCTGCACTCGCTCATCATTTCAAAAGTAGTTTTCTTGGTTGTCAATTTCTTGTACAAAGTTGTTTATCTATTCGTCTAAAGTATTTCCTATTTGAATGTCAAAATTCCTTGGTTTCCAAAAATTTTCAAAACCGAAACCGACCGAACGCTCGGGTTCGGTTTTCCAAAATTTTTCAAAACCGAAACCAACCGAAGGTTCGGGTTCGGTTTTCCAAAATTCAACCGAAGGTTCGGGTTCGGTTTTTCCAAAAATTTTCAAAACCGAAACCGACCGAAGGATCGGGTTCAGTTTTCCAAAATTTTTCAAAACCGAAACCAACCGAAGGTTCGGGTTCGGTTTTTCAAAATTTTTCTCAACCGAAACCAACCGAGCGCTCGGGTTCGGTTCCAAACTTTTCCAAAGTTTTTTTTACTCTTTTTAATTTCTTTCTGAGTCTTATTTTTTTTACTTTCCTATTTTTAATTTTTTTTATATATCCAAAATTCCAAAAATATTTTGTTCCTTATTTACTTTTTAGTCTTTCATTTTATATGAGTGTTCGTTCGATTATGGGGAAATTTTTAATGGATTAGTTAAGTGTCCCTAGAAGCATGCTGCTGTATGTGCCCAAAGCCTCATCAGATTCTGAATAATAGCCTTAATGACTTGGTATACACAAACCTTGTCTTCCCAATTAGGCTATCACATTTATTCTAATCCAGAGCTACCTAACTCTCTTCTCACATGAGATAAGAGTTTTCTGCTTGGTCCTTCGTTTATGGCAGAGGTAATTTGATTTCTCACACCATCTCCATTACTTTCTCCATGACATTCGTTTCATCAATGTAACCCTTGAGACTCTCAGAAATTACCACTGAGGTTTATGGTTACTCAAAATCTATGTTTATGATCTTAGTTTCATGCCACTACGAGCTGAGTGAAACCCAAAATTCAATACCAAATCTGAATTGACGGTGAACAATCAATTTGATCAAGTTTTCACTAATGAATTAACGGACGTATCCTCCTGAAATCTCAAGCTTTTCTTTTGAGTGATTCCTATGAAATTGTTACACACCATAACATTTCTTCCCTTGGGATCCAGTTTTACTTTTTTGTTGAGATTTTATACTTACCAGTTACTTTAACATTATTTGATGCCTACTTGTTCAATAGACTACACCGGTCTCACAAGTACTTTGTTCACTTTGTATCTTATTTCAAGATTAGAACTGTTGAATCAAAGCTAAAGCCACCTTAAGGAGCCGAATTAAAAGAATCCTTTCAACATTTCTTAATAAGTGTTTGATCGTTATTCAACGGGAAACCACACTAACACTTTAAGGTCTCTCTTGGATTTGAAGGAAGAGATTCGTGCCCGGGATCATTTGTTTCGTGTCATTATTGACATCACATTTATTCCTAAAAAGATTTGCTTTATTTCTTTTCTTTTTACACCCTTAGCACGAAAATCTTTGATTTTCCAAAATTCTGGTACTAATAATTACAGGCTTTTTCTTTGGATCGGTGCTTAATTATAAAGACATGGTCAAAATTAATCCACGTGGGTGTATCATTCAAAAGATGCCATTACGATGAAGGATTGCTGACTCAGGCGGGAGTCTAATGGATTGAATTTCAAACGACGGTAAATCGGGGACGCATGCGAAATTGAAATATCCATTCTTTAACTGACACTGTGGACGCGTGTGCGAATTTGAAGCGATTCCACTATGGCACATAAAGGCGCGTGTGGATTTGAAACGGTTTCTTCAGAAACGGCGCTTGTTGGGCAGCGTGTTACAAGGAATCTGACATTCTCTCTCATGTGTGATCAACGCATTCCTTAACTGTCACGCATCAGTCACATTCCAGAGAAAACCTTTTGTATTTCGATAGAAGATTTGAACAGATTTTTCTCTCTCCTGCAAACCACTATAAAAGGCGACCTCATCTCCTTTTTACCTCTTTACCGCATCCAAATTTCCAAGAGAGCAAAAATTCCCTGAAAACCTAACTGTTCATCATCTTCTTCTCCACTTCAACAATGGCAGAATCATCGTCAGTTCACGCTACTTCCCACATCCTTCCCATTCGCCCTCAACAGTGTTTGGTGATCGATTTAACCCCTCAGGCGTACGATTCCTACATGTTCCCGATTATCGAGTGCCTGAAGTATTCCCCTATCGCTCCTGCACTTTCACGGGTGGAAACAGTGCCCATGGAGATATTATCGCAGATCTATGCGACTGCACATTATGACAAAGCAGTCGATAGAATCTTCTTCGAGGTTGCTGATCACAAAGCCTCGATTTCCAGGCAACGATTTGGCTCATTGCTTGGGTTTGCTGTTGACCCTTCTAGGGTTAATCCGAAGACGATTCCGATTGGGCACCTCTACAATATGTTCTACAATATGGGGTACACGGAGGTGCTCACCTCCGTCGCGAAGTTTAAAAAGTCATGTTTGCCGCCACAGTGGAACGGTATGTTCACTGTCCTCTTCAAGGGTCTTTCAGAATGGAGCTCAGGTTCAAACGGCTCCAGTCGACTCTTCCTCTCCATCATGTACGGAGTTTACAACGGAGTCAATCTTGATTATGGGTTGGTTCTCTGGCAACAACTCATCCAGAGTTTATCCTCCTCTTCACGACATTCTGAGGTGTCGTTTGCCAGGTTCTGGACCATCGTTACTAAATCGGCGATGGATAAGCACGATGTTCCAACTGCTGCCGGTGCATCGATGTCTTCGATTGGTACATTCCATACCACGAAGAATATCGTCTCAGATGCATCGAGGTTCTCTTTCATTGGTTCCATCCCGGAGACCATGTACGGCGATGTTCCATCTGACAGCAGGATCATCCGGACTATCAAGGAGTTCAAGCAATCTGGATCGAGGGAACTTACACAGGAGATGCTCAAATCTATACATGATGCCGATAAGCCTGTTTCAAGAGGCAAAAAGACAGAAAAAGGAAAGCACGTGGCGAAAGGGGCTAAAGGCCCTTCTCCCAAAAAGAGGAATGCTACTAAACCTGCTCAGTCCCCTCAGCAGAAGAGGCGTAAAACTCAACCGAAGCGAAAACTGATAATCGCCTCCTCTTCCAGTGAATCGGAGGGTGAGAGTTTGGATTCGGACGGCTCTCAAAGAGGCGAAACCCCTCCAAGAGGCAATACCCCACCCAGATCACCTACCCCTGACATGGAAATCCATAACTCACCAATTCCCTCTCCTACTCAAACAATTCCCACTTCCATTCCCACCATAACCCCCACTACCACCATTCCTCCAACCTCTTTCCCTATACCACCACCCATTTTCACTTATACAACAACAACAGCCACTGCAAAGGTAACAACCAACGTATCTGATACGGGGGTTCATACCGATGCAACCGAACCACCACCAGTAACCGAAACCAGAAACACAACCGAAACTCAACAACCACCCGAACCTACCCACACTCGAACTCAACCTGAACCCACCCATACCACAACACCACCAGCTTCACCACCACCCCCATCTCCTGGTCATGCCTCTGACGGAGATAACCCTTTCCTTGGAGGGGAAAATATGACCTTTGACTCGGTCTACTACAGTCCGTTTCAGGTCCAAAGCGACGATGATGAGGAAGCTCCAGTAACGAAGAAACATCTTAAGGAGCTGCATGAGAAGGTTGACCTGCTTATTGCTTCATCCTCCAATTCTCAATCCTCTCTCTCTGAAGCTGCTCTTCAGAAGATCGTTGATGCCTTTTCCCGGGCTCAGCATGATTCCGTCGCTTCAGCCACTGCCGTCATTGACGCCTCGACGAAAGCATGTGAGGCTGCGACCGAAAAAGTCGATAAACTATTCTCTGACACCTCTTCCCTGTTAAAGTCCTTACAGGAGAGCGCTGATGCCACAAAGTCAAAGTTGGAACCAATCGTTCAACAATTGGCCACGTTCGTCTCCACGGAGTTGAAGTCGTTTGCTACCCTTCGCCAATCAATCAGTGACGACAACTCGGCCCTTTGTGCCTCCATTGACGAGCGCCTCTCTAAACTCCAAGAGGATCTCGCTGCAGAAAACTCGTTGATGGACGTTCTTGCAAGCAAAACCACCGCCCTTAAGATCAAGAGCGCTCAGCTTACCAACTCTCAGCAACAAATTGAAGCTCTTCGATCCGAACGGGAGGTTATCAAGACATGTGTTTCGGATGTACACTCTGCCCTATCCAACATCTTGGAAGCACACGATCCGATTCTCAATCATTCGGTGAGGCGAACCCTTGCTGAAAAACTTGCTCCTGCCCTGGATCTCCTCAGCAAAATAGAAGGGTTACCTAGTTTCGTGTCCACTCCGAAACAAGGGGGAGAAGTGAAGTCCGGATTGAAGCCACCTCCTTCCTCAAAAGCTGCTCACACAACCGAACCTCCTCCTACTGGTCAAACTTCGAGTTCGGGTGTGAAGGATAAAGGAAAGAAGATAGCTGAGGAAGAAGATGAAGATGATCAAGAAACCATTGCTGACTTGCTGAAACGCAAAAATAGTTATAATGTTGATAATGACAACATTCGTGTGGCGCGAGAAGTTGAAGAAGCTGAACGCAAGAAGAAAGAAGTCCACGATCTCCTCGAGAGCAGGAAGACTCTTTTCCCTGCTTGGACTCGAGAGAGAATGATTAAGGAGGCTATCGATACTCCGAGCATCCTATGGCTCGAACCGGTGATCTCCTTCGACTGCTACAATTCTGTCGACTCGCAGTTCGACATGCCCTTAACCCGAAAGGCGTTTATCTTCCACGCCTTATCCAACGTTTTTGAAGTCCCTCATCCTCATCCGGAGGTTGATCGGGAATTGATCGAGTTCTATCTGAAGGCCGCTCAACCACAGTATCAAACATGGAGCGCTCAGAAGATCGTTAACGTTCGGGTTTTGAAGCCATATACCGAAGGTAGATTCATCAACGTTCGGTTCAGGGTGATCCGAGGGTCTGCAAGAACCGAACATCTCATATCTTTAGCAGATCTACCGAACCTCAACCCCCATGACTGGATCGTTCTGCACAACATCCGCTTGATGAATGAAGCTGAATATGGTCCGATCATAGACCATCTCAAAAGGATGTTGGTGTGCTATATCATGGAGGTAGCACTGATGGATCAGGAGATTGCTACTGTCTTCAAGAAGAAACCGAAGATCTCTCCTGTTGGCTCGGCCAGTGATCTGAACCAGATGAAGATGGGAAAGATTGACCCAAGGCGAAATTCGGTCATGTTCACTAGGGTTGAAGGACAGAAATGTCTCTTTGCCTTAGCGGATAAACATCTTTATACCACTGCTTATCTAGAGCATGTGTTGGAGATAATCCATCGATGTAAAGAGAATACAGCGGATGATATCAAATACTTTAACGATATGATTCAATGGTACATCCGATTCAGACAGACGATACTTGCTCTTATCTCTCGTCTGTTTCAGACTGTAAAGAAGAAGGTTCCTGCTGCTGCTGGCCCAAGCAAGAAGTAATGATCTCGCTCCAATTGACGCAAAGGGGAAGATTGTTGGGTAGCGTAGGAATTATTTTGTATTGCGTCATTGGGCTCGGTTTATAGTCCAATGTTTTGCACTCCGGTTTGGGCCTGTCCAACCGTGAGCTTGTAGGGTTTACTATATAATAATGTGCTTGCATGCATATTAAAAACGATCTATAATACGATTTACAGAATTACGATAGCTTTGCAGATTTCTTTATCGTTCTTGTAAACCTTTAATCCTCTACAATTGTAGTTCTTCATCGAGCTCTTCTGAGGATTGTTTATAATCATTCGACATTGTTCGATCCATTCTTGAGTTGTTTACTGTTTTCGTGTTCTTGCTGTTTGCTCTTTATTTTACCTGTTTAAGATCTAATCGATCTTCAAGTTAGTTTTTCTTAACTTATCACTGTGATTTAGTGAGGTGTTTAAAGTGGGATTTCCAAACAGTATACCATGTATACCCAGTGTTCTAAAAGGCGTACCATGGCATGAGGCGTGGCTCCGCCGTTACGAAAAGTCTCATAACGTTGTGGCGCGTTATGGCGTGTTATGACGCGTGTTTTTTCGTTTGAGACACGATTTTTTGCTCTTTGTTATGTCTTTTCTAATCGGAGATACATGTATTGTGGTTTTCGTTAAATTTTTGTTACTAGTTATTGATCTAACACTTCTAAAAAGTAGTTATATTTAATATAAATTTATATTTATATGGTAATATAATTTTAAATTAATACAAAATCGCCACCTTACATCACGCCTTGAAAAACGTCATGGCTCGCCATGGCTTGTTAAGCTTGAGGTTTGACCTTGCTGCCACGCCACGCCATGCCTCACGCCATTTAGAACCTTGCGTATACCAAACGGACCCTACCTCCTATATGATCCTACCTAATTGTTCCTTACTCGATAGATCATGACGTAGACCTTGAGTTAATGATGAATCTACACTAATAATTAATCGCAATAAATATTAGACTAAAATCTAGTAATAATGATACTAGGTTTCGTTGAAGGAAAATAAAATTGTTAGAAGCGAAGTGTTGCCCGAATTGCGAGTTGTCACTTTAATAGGTGAGTGCATAGTTACTTTCATCTTAGACATAGATATGAAATATTTAATATAAATTACATGTTATGTGTGCATATTATATGTGTTCTTGATATCTATGCTAGATGAACAAAATATACATGTTTTATTTGATTTAAATTGTATATGTATTTTATACCTATAATTATGATGGGTGGATGATATAGATGATGAAATAAATGATGAGATGCCTTGATGTTTAAGCTGATTTAGTCATCTAGCGGAGTATAGATGACGACCACAAACTATTCTAGACAGTTTAGTGGAACACTAGCAGGCTCGCAACCTGTAGGTGTTTGTGAAACGATGTGTTCACCGGTGTACTCTATCCCCCTCATGGTTACCTTACTGACATATATTGATGAGGAATCCCCTAAACAATAGTGTCTTCCTGATGATGAACCTTAGGCTAGGTCCCTTGAATTAGATGCTTTTAGGGACAAAAAATAAGGATAACGGGAACAAGTAATCGGGTTGAATAATTTGATGAAGTTAATAAAACTTAATTATTGTGGGTTAAAACCCTATGTGTTCACCAATCTCCCAAGCCTGACCCACTCAGTTTCTTGTATTACATGTAGTGGCAAAAGAGCATGGGAGTGTTGATCTGATGAGAGATCATGGATTGTAGACCATTAGAATAATAGATGTTGTAAGGCTAGTATTATTTCTATTTATGCTTATGTACTGTATTGATAATGACATCCCAACGTTTTTAATATAATGAAAACCCATTTCTTCATAAATGCTTTGATAATTACTTATCATATTTTTGGGAATAAATTCTGCAACATATTTCATCAAAATGATACTCTGATTTAAAATTAAAGCATAAACAAATCGGTCTTTTTAGCCGTGAATTTGGGGATGTCACATAAACAAGGTTCTAAAAGGCGTGAGGCGTGGCGTGGCAGCAAGGCCAAGCCTCAAGCTTAACGAGTTATGGCGTTTTTCAAGGCGTGATGTAAGGCGGCGATTTTGTATTAATTTATAATTATATTACCGCATAAATATAAATTTATGTCAAATATACCTAGTTTTTAGAAGTGTTATATCAACAACTAATAAATAGAAAGTTAATAGAAAACACAATACTTGTATGTCCGATTAGAAAAGGTATAAAAAAGAGCAAAAAAACGTGTCTCAAACGAAAAAACACGCGTCATAACACGTCATAACGCGTCATGGCACACCATATCACGCCTTGCCACACGCCACGCCTAACAGCAACGTTATGAAGCTTTTCGTAATGGCGACGCCGCGCCTTACGCCATGGCACGCCTTTTAGAACACTGCACATAAAGCACGATTCAATACTACTTAAGACTTTAACCACGATTTAGTACTACCTAAAACATAATTTAAAATGACAATTTAATACTACCTAAACCACCTAAAACTTACATAAGACATAAAACATGATTTACTCAGAGTTATATTATTTTGCAATGTCCTTTCTTACATTATTGAACACCCGACGATCATCCATGGACAAGTTTTTCCCCGGTTTTAACCAAAGCTTCAATGCACGATTTCATTCTTTTTTCCTTTCGCAATTCCAAGAAAGCATCAAGCTTATTTTCCAACCTTCGGATATCGTCCCTAATCTCCTCAACTTCAGTCGATGATATTTGAGGACCTTTGAGCTTTCTTTTTTGCTTTGTCTTGTCCCATAGGAGATAGGACGAGTTGGAAATTCATATGGCTTATCATTATTGAGGTCAATCCCTTCGATACGTTTATCAGAATATTGAATGTGGTTTGACTCCAAAGTTTTGCTTCGTTTGGACATCCCTGCGTTATCATCAATACTTTTTAGATCTAGCCATTTTCGATTGCCCTTCACAACTCCCCAAAACGACTCATTGACAAAATCTCTTCTGACTTTTGCCTTGTAAATCTGACGAACTTTATCCTTGACATCCACCTCTGTTGTACCACTTTGGGGGTTGCAGACCGCGTTCAGGTAGATTTTGTTGAACTTCAATATGGCTCGGTTGGTGGTCCTCCATTTCGAGTAAAGTGAATTGGGATTATGGTACTTCCTTTTCATGCATTGACAAAAATGAATCCAAACTTTTGCTTTGAAGGTTGTTGAGTCTTGGTCGTTGTCGTGGATCGGGTCCTCCGACACATCTAGCCATGATTACGCTAGTGCCCTCTCTTCATCATACGTCCACCCTCTACATGAGCCCTCATTTTCCTTTTTTGTACTTATGGTTCGACATCGGGCTCTTGAAATGACTCTTGAACGAGATCTTCAACGGGGCCTTCATCGGAAGAATCGGTTGACTCGTCGAGTAGGTAGCGTGGTTGGGATTGAAAATTACTTTGCAGTTGAGGTTAAGAAAAGAATTCGGTTTCTTGAACCGTTTCAAATGGATCAAGATCGACATTAGGACGATGTGTTGGTTGATATTGGTTGTGGTAAAATGCCATTGTTTGAGAAGAGAACAGATTGAATGGAAACATTTGCGGAGTCATTATAGGAAAGTAGTAGCTAGCAGGAGAATGAATAGGTTGATCAAATGATGGTCGATAACATGGTGATGATTGAAGGTTTGATGATTGAGTGTTTGGAGACAGAAGATTTAGTGATGGAAGGTTTGAAGCTTTATTTTTGTTGGTTCTTGGGGTTTTCTTTGTTTGAGATGAAGATATTTTTCTTTGGTAAACTATGAAAGTTTGTGAAAGAGATAATGATACTTTGTGTGTGTAAATTGTTGAGAGTGTGGTTTGATTTATAGTAGTTGAATATTATATATATATATATATATATATATATATATATATATAAACTTTTTTTTATATAAATTTAGATAGTTGGTGGAAAAATAGTTGAAATTAAATTGAAGAAATTGAATTTGGTTAGGACCATTTGAGCAATCTGGTCAAACTCACAAGCACCAAGCAAATTCAAACTCACAAGAAGGCCCAGTGTCCCAGTTTGTTTTCAGCAGGACTGGTGATGGCACCCGCCCCTGCAACTTTGAGGATCACGGATGGCCGTCAGGGCCGGGTAGAGGCACCTGCGGCAGGGAGCAGGGTTTTCAGATGACAACCTTGGAGACGCGAGCAACGCCGGACGTTGCAGGTATGCAGTTTCCCATTTTCAGTTCTTTTATTTGTGCATGATTTTATTGTTATGGTTCTGCATCATTATCGGTAAAAGTATTTTATTTTGAGTGGTTGATTGTGATCGAGTTATATGTCATCTGCATACCTTGGATATTGTATGGTAGTTAGGGGATGTGCTCTATTGAAGAAGGTTTCGAAGGATGCAGTAACTGTAGCATGCTTGGGAGAGATTAGGTACGTCTCGCTAAGTTCGGAGTGGTACAACGATTGTGATGGATTGGCTAAATCCCTAGCTAAGGCGGGCATGGGTTCCTCAGTAGATGGATTATGGAATGGTAGCAAAGATCGGGATCTCTTTTGAGTATTGAGCAGCAAGGGGTAAGCATGATTGAAGTGGGGGAGAATCCTCCGGCTGTGCCCAGAGAGGAGCACGCAGACCCATGATGAGTACGTGACCTCCGAGAAGGAAGAGAAGTAGTTCAGCGTTTCATGGATTGAGGATTTCAGGGTTGGGAGTTTGAGAAACTCCCCATCAGCTAGTGCGTGTGTCGGTAATGGTTAGTTATGGTTGAGAATTCAGGTTGTGGATCGCCCGTAGGACTCGGGGGAGTCGGAATGAGGATCTTGAGAGCTAATGGCACGTGGGTGCCTTCGTCCTAGCAGTCAGCAATGGATGGTGATGTAAGACTACGGGTAAGCCGTAGCATTCCTTAGTAGTTTTGTTAGCAGAGTTGGGGCGAGGCCCTTATCTCCTAGTGATCAGATAGGGATCAGGAATGGGTAGTGAACGAGAATGATATGGAGTTTGCCTGTATAGCCCTAGAGAGGTGAGACCTTGGGAGAGGCCGCTCCAGGATATAGTTGGGTGAGACCCGTGGGCGAGGCCCGTATGAGATTAGTAGTGTAGATGAGACCTGGGAGCAGGGTTGCTCAGTAGTATGGTTGGGTGAGACCCGTGGGCGAGGCCCGAGCGAGAGTGTTTAGGCTAGTGGGAATAGAAGGATAGATGCGGGTAGGACCCGTGGGCGAGGCCCGTGAATTTTAGCAGCACAGGTGGGACCTGGTAGGCACCTTAGTGTCAAGTTAGGGGATCGAGAATCCCAGGTTTGTAGTGCCTGAATGGCAGAGTAGATTGAGCAGTTATAGGTGATCGAAGTTCTTTGGAAGTCGCTGGGAGCGACTAGTGGTGGTGTTGGGACTAGCTACCGGTGGGAGCCGGTAATCCAGTCATTGATAGGTTGGTAGGGACCAGGGTGGTCTCAGTTCATCCGGAAGTCAGAAAAGGAACAACAGAATTATCAGGCAGTGGCAGTGCGAGCATGCAACGCATGTTGGAATTCATTTAGTTGATCGTGGGGTGCTCTGCACCAAACCATAGTAGAAAGAAATACCCAGTGGATACTGGCGATAATGACCCGTACTGGTAAGCGGGGGTGATGGAGTTGGTGAAGGATAGGGCCTTCACAGTGATAGAAGGAATAGTTAGTTATGGGGTTTTGCCTTGGGGAGGCAAGGAATTGTGCAAGGAAAGAAGGGGGGTGAACCCCTATAGGTTCAGTGCAGTACTCGGTGAGTACCAGGCGGATTATCGGTTGAGTAAGTCGTGTTTCCAGAATGTTCAGGGTCAAGGTTGACCCGAGATGAATATCCGCAAGGTTTGATGCTAGTCAGAATGATCGGGCGGTAGGCCAGTGAAGGAAGGCAGCTAGTGTTGGAATAATTGGTTGGGTATTGCAGGCAGATCGCAGACGGTGGGCCATAGCAAACTTCGAGGACGAAGTTTAGTTTAAGTGGGGGAGAGTTGTAACACCCAAAGTTTTGAAGGCCAAGAAAGGAAAGAAAACCTTAATGTTAAGGGGCGACTTGGCGAGTCCAAGGAGGAACTCGGCGAGTCCGAGCGGGATCCGGGTCGAGGAGTAAGTGACCGACTCGGCGAGTCGGCCAAGGTGACTCGGCGAGTCTGGTCTGTGTGTGGAAAACCCTAAATTCGGGACTTGGAGCCTATATAGACGTCTTAATCTTCTTCCTAGGGTTCCTTACTGCCTCTTAAGCCCTGGATATCAAACCCTAGCCGCCATATCCTCTATTTGAGCCATTTATTGCCTTCAAGAGTGCATTAAGCTTGGAGAAAGAAGAAGAATCTTGAGAGTGCAAGAAGGGGGCTATAGATCCGAGATTGGGAAGACATTTCTGAGCTATTAGAGGTATAAACTAGTTCCTGGACCCTTTTGCATCTAGATTTATGTGTGTTTGTTGGGGCTCTTAAGCCATAATGATATTATTTTGAGTTAGGAGCCGGATCTGGAGTTGCTACTTCAGATCCAAGTGTGTTATGGACTGGAGAAGCATAAAGTATCAGCCTTGAGTCGATTTTGAAGCCCCTTGGCCTTAAACCCTAGTTTATGGTGCTTTTTGCCTAGATCTCCCTCTCTACACGTAAAGTTTGCAACTTTACGTGGGGGATAGGCTTGGGAAGGGTAGATCTACAGTTTGGAGTCCATGCATGACTCAAAAGTACTCTGCATGTATGTAGATCTGAATGGACTCGGCGAGTCCTTCGAGTGGACTCGGCGAGTAGCTTGAAGATGAGGAGGAACTCTACGAGTGGGATGAACAGCTCGTCGAGTCGGATGAAGATGGTCATGGACTCGGCGAGTTGGATGAACAACTCGGCGAGTTGGATGAAGATTGCCGTGTGCTCGGCGAGTCTGTTCTTAGACTCGGCGAGTCAGGTCGCGTAGTCCCAAACCCTTCGAGTTAAGACTTGAGTTAGCGAATTGAGCAAGGACTCAGTGAGTTGGTCAGGACAGGATTCGGGAATCTGTAGACTCGGCGAGTCAGGGGCTGACTCGGCAAGTCAAGTCGCGATTGGAAGGGCTTTGAGCATAAGAACTCGGCGAGTCAGTAAGTGGACTCGGCGAGTAGGGTTGACCTGGAAGGTTGACTTTGACCAGGACTTTGACTTTGACAAGAGTAGACTTAGTGACCTTTGAAGGTCAGTTAGACTAAGGGTTATGCTGATATTGGTAGCTCGGGGAGCTAGAGGAGCTGCAGTTCGGAGTTAGTGGTCAGGTAGCGGTCAAAGGAATTAGCAGCAGCAGTTCAGCAGTATCAGGTGAGTTTCCCTTTGTATGAATGGGTCTACGGCCATAATGCCGGCCCATGTAGTTATGAGTAGAAGACCCGGGGGTTATCCCTAGGAACAGTATGCTAGTATGATACTCGGGACGAGGTCCAATGATAGAGGGCGGGTGCCCAAGGAATGGTTTAAATGATAGTTTATACTTGTTGTCTGTGTGATACTTGTGTGTGCCTGGTAGGGAGGTGAGTGTGGGCGAGGTCCCGTATCTCACCAATAGCAGAGTGTGGATGGTGTTCCACATCTCAGTAGCAGCAGAGCAGGGGCGAGGCCCCAATCAGGAAGGGAGTGAGCGTGGGCTGGGCCTGTATCTCACTACCAGTATGAGCATGGACGGGGTTCCGTGACTCATCAGTAGCAGGTCAGGGGCGGGGCCCAGAGATAGGCGAGGCCTTAGGACAAGATCCGTTAGTATGTGTTTAGCTTATGTGAGATGTTTATGTGCTATTATATGTTAGTGGGCGAGGCCCTGTGACAGGCGAGGCCTACGTGAAACAGATCTGTATCCGAGCGGGGCTCGAAGCCAGGCGGGGCCTGGAGTGGCGTGGCCGTTGTAGCGGGCGAGGCCCAGGATAGCGGGCGCGGCCTAGTATGTGCAGTATGTGGTTATGCATGGTATGTGGTAGGGTGGGGAACTCACTAAGCTTCATGCTTACGGTTTTCAGTTTTGGTTTCAGGTACTTCCGGTAGCGGATGATGGAGCTCGGGATGATCGCATGGCACACACCATAGCTTAGACAGTCTGGGAATGTTTACTCTGATAATGAATATGTATTTTGGAAACTAATACTTTGTTTATGTTTGAAAACGATGAATTTGCTTAACGTAATGTTTTATTAAATGAAATTTTTAGTCTTGAATTTTGGGACGTTACAAGTTGGTATCAGAGCCTTGGTTTGAGGGATTCGGGCATGCTCTCGGGTGTACCTGAACTCAAACCGAGGGGTCGGATGAAAAGTTTTCAAAAAAATGAAAAGACTGTTTCGTAAAAAGATTTTTGAGAACTAAAAACAGTTTTAGAAAAACAAAAGAATTCAGAAAGAAAAAGAACTTTGAAAAGAGAAAAGAGGTGTGGTGCATGCAATCAACCAAGCTCAAGTAAGTACCCCAAGATACCCATACAAGTTTATGTTACGATTAATAGTTGATAGAACAGTATGCTATATTAGGACTAAGGATCTAGGAATGATGCCTTATGTGCCTATTATATGTGTTTGAGCTGCATGATAGTGCTGATTAGACAGTAGTAGGATAGCCTGTTTAGGTTATGCCTGAGTTTATGAGTTTGTGTTGCATGCTAGTTCAGATTCTTGTTGTTTGGATATGATTGCTTGAGTATGTTGTGGTTAGATTTTCCCCTCGTCTGAATGTTGCTTGCTTTGTGCATTGTGGGATTTTGAGTGATGGGAGTTAGCCATTAGGTGGATACGTCATGTCACATGTGATCAGGGTTGAATAATCTCAGAGTGCTGGATTTGGCCCTATTGCGTAGCTCTTGTTTGAGTCCAACCATTGTAGGGACAAGTCTTTTACTTGAAGGATTATCTAAGCCTCGTCACATGTGATGGTATCCAGGTGATGGCTAATTGGCATCACAAAGAGACCTTCAGCAGCTGAGGATTGGTTGAGTTGAGTCAGAGGTTTCTCTAGGGTAAGCCTAGGATGAGATAGTGCTGGGAGCAGTAGTAGTGGATAAGGGACCTAGTGGAGCCAAAGCAATTCCTGAGGAAAGTACGGATAGATGTGGAAGGTAGTATGGGCCCGTACTACTGAAAGCAGAGGATCCGTACTTGATTCGGGAAGGGCTAAGACAAGACCGGGAACCTAGTAGGGGGTGTGTTTGGTCTCGCAGCAGTGATGAGTTTTCTGATAGTGGTTGTGTTATATGTTTCAGCATGGTGACGTTGCGAGAGAGACCAACAGGCGGATCAGGCGCTGGAGAGGGATCAGGCTCGGGTTCAGGGGCCGAGCAGCTCGAGGAGTGAATGAGAGAGTTGATATCTGTCGAGGTTGCGCAGTATGCTAGATTAGACTCCTGTGATCTTTGGCACGGTCAAGGAGGGCATACTGGAGATTTTGGATGAGAGGCTGGGAGCCTTCCGTACCGAGATGATGGCTTTGCTGGGAGCGCGTACCTTGACATTTCGAGAGTTCAGGGCCTGCGGGGCGCCAGATTATCATGGGGCTAGGGACCCCATTGCTAGCAGCAGATGGTTGGCTGATGTTGTCAACGCTTTTCGTACGAGCAAGTGTCCCGAGGGGGACAAGGTTAGACTCGCCTCCTGTCTTCTGAAGGACAGAGCGAGGGACTGGTGGGATGAGATTGGTCATGCTCTGGGGGATGATGCCGCGTTGGACGCGATGACTTGGAGTGATTTCTCGGCCAGGTTCAGGGCGGAGTTTCGCCAATTATTGAGGTGCAACAGTTGGCACGGGAGTTTCAGGATTTGACGCAGACCACTGAGACTGTGGCGGAGATCACCGCCAAGTTCAGGGAGAGGGCTCTTCTTGTACCACAATATGTCGCGGATGAGGAGATGAAGAAGGCTCGATACCATGAGATGTTGAGGGATGACATCAGGGAGTTCGTGAGCAGATCCAGTTGTAAGACGCTGGAAGATATGATTTCTCGGGCTAGAGAAAGGGAAATTGATTTGGAGCAAATCCGGAAGAGGAAGCCGGATGAGGTTCAGGTAGCTGCGGGTTCGGGCAAAAGGCCCAAGGGATCGGATTCAAGATCGAGGGATCATCAGGACCGCAGTCGGTGCGGAAAGTGTGGCAGGGCGCATGGGGGCGCGTGCAGGAGTGGTGGCGGTGGTGAGTCTGGCTGTTTCAAGTGCGGTCGGACTGGTCATTTCAGCAAGGATTGTACTGTTACCGCCGCACAGGGATCAGACTTGATATGTTTTCACTGCAACCAGCGGGGCCACAAGAAGGCCCAGTGTCCCAGTTTGTTTTCAGCAGGACGGGTGATGGCACCCGCCCCTGCAACTTTGAGGATCACAGATGGCCGTCAGGGCCGGGTAGTGGCACCTGCGGCAGGGAGCAGCAGGGCTTTTCAGATGACGACCTTGGAGACGCGAGCAAAGTCGGACGTTGCAGGTATGCAATTTCCCATTTTCAGTTCTTTTATTTGTGCATGATTTTATTGTTATGGTTCTGCATCATTATCGGTAAAAGTATTTTATTTTGAGTGGTTGATTGTGATCGAGTTATATGCCATCTGCATACCTTGGATATTGTATGGTAGTTAGGGGATGTGCTCTATTGAAGAAAGTTTCGAAGGATGCAGTAACTGTAGCATGCTTGGGAGAGATTAGGTACGTCTCGCTAAGTTCGGAGTGGTACAACGATTGTGATGGATTGGCTAAATCCCTAGCTAAGGCGGGCATGGGTTCCTCAGTAGATGGGTTATGGAATGGTAGCAAAGATCGGGATCTCTTTTGAGTATTGAGCAGCAAGGGGTAAGCATGATTGAAGTGGGGGAGAATCCTCCGGCTGTGCCCAGAGAGGAGCACGCAGACCCATGATGAGTACGTGACCTCCGAGAAGGAAGAGAAGTAGTTCAGCGTTTCATGGATTGAGGATTTCAGGGTTGGGAGTTTGAGAAACTCCCCATCAGCTAGTGCGTGTGTCGGTAATGGTTAGTTATGGTTGAGAATTCAGGTTGTGGATCGCCCGTAGGACTCGGGGGAGTCGGAATGAGGATCTTGAGAGCTAATGGCACGTGGGTGCCTTCGTCCTAGCAGTCAACAATGGATGGTGATGTAAGACTACGGGTAAGCCGTAGCATTCCTTAGTAGTTTTGTTAGCAGAGTTGGGGCGAGGCCCTTATCTCCTAGTGATCAGATAGGGATCAGGAATGGGTAGTGAACGAGAATGATATGGAGTTTGCCTGTATAGCCCTAGAGAGGTGAGACCTTGGGAGAGGCCGCTCCGGGATATAGTTGGGTGAGACCCGTGGGCGAGGCCCGTATGAGATTAGTAGTGTAGATGAGACCTGGGAGCAGGGTTGCTCAGTAGTATGGTTGGGTGAGACCCGTGGGCGAGGCCCGAGCGAGAGTGTTTAGGCTAG
This sequence comes from Lactuca serriola, assembly GCF_051521515.1. NCBI lineage: Eukaryota > Viridiplantae > Streptophyta > Magnoliopsida > Asterales > Asteraceae > Lactuca > Lactuca serriola. Next base: position 15,431,936 of record NC_136413.1, read on the forward strand.
TGGGAATAGAAGGATAGATGCGGGTGGGACCCGTGGGCGAGGTCCATGAATTTTAGCAGCACAGGTGGGACCTGGTAGGGACCTTAGTGTCAGGTTAGGGGATCGAGAATCCCAGGTTGGTAGTTCCTGAATGGCAGAGTAGATTGAGCAGTTATAGGTGATCGAAGTTCTTTGGAAGTCGCTGGGAGCGACTAGTGGTGGTGTTGGGACTAGCTACCGGTGGGAGCCGGTAATCCAGTCATTGATAGGTTGGTAGGGACCAGGGTGGTCTCAGTTCATCCGGAAGTCAGAAAAGGAACAACATATTTGTCAGGCAGTGGCAGTGCGAGCATGCAGCGCATGTTGGAATTCAGTTAGTTGATCGTGGGGTGCTCTGCACCAAACCATAGTAGAAAGAAATACCCAGTGGATACTGGCGATAATGACCCGTACTGGTAAGCGGGGATGATGTAGTTGGTGAAGGATAGGTCCTTCACAGTGATAGAAGGAATATTTGGTTATGGGGTTTTGCCTTGGGGAGGCAAGGAATTGTGCAAGGAAAGAAGGGGGGTGAACCCCTATAGGTTCAGTGCAGTACTCGGTGAGTACCAGGCGGATTATCGGTTGAGTAAGTCGTGTTTCCAGAATGTTCAGGGTCAAGGTTGACCCGAGATGAATATCCGCAAGGTTTGATGCTAGTCAGAATGATCGGGCGGTAGGCCAGTAAAGGAAGGCAGCTAGTGTTGGAATAATTGGTTGGGTATTGCAGGCAGATCGCAGGCGGTGGGCCATAGCAAACTTCGAGGATGAAGTTTAGTTTAAGTGGGGGAGAGTTGTAACACCCAAAGTTTTGAAGGCCAAGAAAGGAAAGAAAACCTTAATGTTAAGGGGCGACTTGGCGAGTCCAAGGAGGAACTCGGCGAGTCCGAGCGGGATCCGGGTCGATGAGTAAGTGACCGACTCGGCGAGTCGGCCAAGGTGACTCGGCGAGTCTGGTCTGTGCGTGGAAAACCCTAAATTTGGGACTTGGAGCCTATATAGACGTCTTAATCTTCTTCCTAGGGTTCCTTACTGCCTCTTAAGCCATAGATATCAAACCCTAGCCGCCATATCCTCTATTTCTTCAAGAGTGCATTAAGCTTGGAGAAAGAAGAAGAATCTTGAGAGTGCAAGAAGGGGGCTGTAGATCTGGGATTGGGAAGACATTTCTGAGCTATTGGAGGTATAAACTAGTTCCTGGACCCTTTTGCATCTAGATTTATGTGTGTTTGTTGGGGCTCTTAAGCCATAATGATATTATTTTGAGTTAGGAGCCGGATCTGGAGTTGCTACTTCAGATCCAAGTGTGTTATGGACTGGAGAAGCATAAAGTATCAGCCTTGAGTCGATTTTGAAGCCCCTTGGCCTTAAACCCTAGTTTATGGTGCTTTTTGCCTAGATCTCCCTCTCTACACGTAAAGTTTGCAACTTTACGTGGGGGATAGGCTTGGGAAGGGTAGATCTACAGTTTGGAGTCCATGCATGACTCAAAAGTCCTTTGCATGTATGTAGATCTGAATGGACTCGGCGAGTCCTTCGAGTGGACTCGGCGAGTAGCTTGAAGATGAGGAGGAACTCGACGAGTGGGATGAACAGCTAGTCGAGTCGGATGAAGATGGGCATGGACTCGGCGAGTTGGATGAAGATTGCCGTGTGCTCGACGAGTCTGTTCTTAGACTCGGCGAGTCAGGTCGCGTAGTCCCAAACCCTTCGAGTTAAGATTCAAGTCGGCGAGTCGAGCAAGGACTCAGTGAGTTGGTCAGGACAGGATTCGGGAATCTATAGACTCGGCGAGTCAGGGGCTGACTCGGCGAGTCAAGTCGCGATTGGAAGGGCTTTGAGCATAAGAACTCGGCGAGTCAGTAAGTGGAATCGGCGAGTAGGGTTGACCTGGAAAGTTGACTTTGACCAGGACTTTGACTTTGACAAGAGTTGACTTAGTGACCTTTGAAGGTCAGTTAGACTAAGGGTTATGTTGATATTGGTAGCCCGGGGAGCTAAAGGAGCAGCAGTCTGGAGTTAGTGGTCAGGTAGCGGTCAAAGGAATTAGCAGCAACAGTTCAACAGTATCAGGTGAGTTTCCCTTTGTATGAATGGGTCTACGGCCACAATGTCGGACCATGTAGTTATGAGTAGAAGACCCGGGGGTTAGCCCTAGGCACAGTATGCTAGTATGATACTCGAGACGTGGTCCAATGATAGAGGGCGGGTGCCCAAGGAATGGTTTAAATGATAGTTTATACTTTTTGTTTGTGTGATACTTGTATGTGCCTGGTAGGGAGGTGAGTGTGGGCGAGGTCCCGTATCTCACCAATAGCAAAGTGTGGGCGAGGTCCCGTATCTCACCAGCAGAGCAGGGGCGAGGCCCCAGTCAGGAAGGAAGTGAGCGTGGGCTGGGCCCGTATCTCACTACCAGTAGGAGCATGGACGGGGTTCCGTGACTCATCAGTAGCAGGTCAGGGGCGGGGCCCAGAGATAGGCGAGACCTTAGGACAAGATCCGTTAGTATGTGTTTAGCTTATGTGAGATGTTTATGTGCTATTATATGTTAGTGGGCGAGGCCCTATGACAGGTGAGGCCTACGTGAAACATATCTGTATCCGAGCGGGGCTCGAAGCCAGGCGGGGCCTGGAGCGGCGGGGCTGTTGTAGCGGGCGAGGCCCGAGGTAGGGGGTGAGGCCCAGGATAGCGGGCGTGGCACAGTATGTGGTTATGCATGGTATGTGGTAAGGTGGGGAACTCACTAAGCTTCGTGCTTACGGTTTTCAGTTTTGGTTTCAGGTACTTCCAGTAGCGGATGATGGAGCTCGGGATGATCGCATGACACACACCATAGCTTAGACAGCCTGGGAATGTTTACTCTGATAATGAATATGTATTTTGGAAACTAATACTTAGTTTATGTTTGAAAATGATGAATTTGCTTAACGTAATGTTTTATTAAATGAAATTTTTAGTCTTGAATTTTGGGACGTTACACCCAACATACTAAAGACACCCTCAGACATCCCCTGGGATTAATTACCACTTCGTACATAAGCTCCTACTCACAACGACCCTGAGAATCCAAGATTCTATCCTTACGTCCCTTCCGAACTCCCCTGGCTACATTACCAGAAATCCTTCCGATAATTGTGTCTCAGCTGGACCCTCCGGTCCCTTAGCTCTGGTAAACCTTCCGGCCTTACCATGACTTGCCTTCTGGCCTCAGTAGACATCCATCTCAGATGTACTACCATACCACTGGCACAATCACAATGCCCGAATACCATATAGACATACTCACAATCCCTCATTCTCGCTACTGCTTTCACTTCTGTGAACTTACACTCCCTCTCGGTGCTACATTCCTTTCCCTTTCCTAACCAAGGAAATCCACTTGGCCGCCTTGTCACTACAACAAGTGCCACGGTGCTCACCCAAAACTACACCATTCCCTTATAGCAAAACCGCTATCCCTTGTACCGCACATGCTCTGGATCCGCTCACAAGGACTCTCAAGTCCATGCTCTACCTTTTACTTACCACTATCAATACCCGGGGCCAGACCTTCTGATGCCAACACATCGCGACATACTCAATCCATCTCCTCATATAGATCAAACAACATATTCAGAATTTTCAGCATGACTGAAACGCCTTTCCAGGGCGGCAGCCACCCTGAAACATTCTCAGAACTCTCAATATGGCTGAACTGCCCTCCAGGGCCTTCAGCCTAACTGATACGCCTTCCGGCCTTCAGTCTATTCGGACCGCTCAAACTATCATACATCATCATGAACTATCCTCCATGGGAAACTCTCCCATGTATATTGTTCTAGCCCTCTAGGGGCTCCAAACTCTATCTCCACCCTACATACTCAATCCCGGCCCGATCCCAGGCCTTCCATAATCAATCACCCTTGGTCTGTATCCCGCCCCGCATGCCTGCCACTTACTCATACCAGCCTACGCTCGGCTGACAGAACCACCGTTGAATCCCAACAGCTAAACAACCTCTCATGCTTATCGATCTTCCGGAGAATTCTCCAATTCTCCCCCACTTAGAGCACTGACTATCAACCACCGGTCGCCATCACCAACCTTCCTCGACAACGCTACACAACACAAACCCTTACACGCAAACTGATTCCCACTAGAACGAGCAACCCTCACAAAATTACATAACAACACTGATCATCTTGGCTCGAAAGAAACCCGACCTTCAGCAGCCACTCCTCAGACTGTAGATGCTACCCGACATTCAAACCAAAAGCCAGGTTTTCACTAATAAACCTCACGAATGATAAATAACGAAGTTCCCAACACCAAACCCATAAACATACCATAATCCTCAAGGAGAAACGAATACAATGCCAAAAATCACACAACGAGACTAGCAGATAAACGATACTCCACAATAACCACAAGATAACAAGACATCAAGAAGAGACATACCCGCAGCTGCATCCGGCACTGCCCTGACCTCCTCTGATGTAAGCTGAAAAGCACGATCCTGAGCCCTTGGGGGCTCCGCTCCACCCTGACCTCCACTTGCAATCCTCAAAGTGGCCGGTGCTGGAGCTTGCACCGGTCCTGCAGCAAGCTGTGGACAGTTGACCCTCAAGTGTCCAACCTGATGACAATGATAACAAATCCTCAAATTTCAAACCAGGGTTGTCTGTCGACAATCCCTCGCATAGTGCCCCTCCTTTCCGCACTCACGGCATGCACCACCAGACCTACCGACTCTGGTGTGACCCCTCCCACACTTCCCATAAGTGCGACTGCTCTGATCTCCCAATCTAGAATCAACGGTCTTGGACCGTTTCGGCGCCTGCTGCGATTGTACCGGGGCCTGCCTCTGCTCTCTCAACTGCAACTCAATCTCCAACTCGCGTTGCCTGGCGGCCTCCTGCAACTCTAACAAGGTCTCGCATCTCTGCATAGACACAAACTGCCTGATATCCCTCTTAAGCATACTCAGATATTGGGACATCTGAGCCTGCTCCGAAGCAAACTCGGGGCAAAACATCGCCCTCTCAGTGAACATCCTGGTGATCTCTGTCACCGACTCCGAATCCTGCTTCAGTTCCAGGAGCTCCTGAGCCAACCTATCTCTCTCAACCCGCGACACATAACGAGTGCTAAACATTTCTCGGAACTGATCCCATGAAACTGCAGCCCTCTGCGCATACGAATACGACCCCGTGGTCAACCTCCACCAATCCCTTGCCCCGAGCCTTAACAGGTTCAGAGCACACCTCACCCTCTGATCAGCAGGGCATGAACACGTGAAAAAACACCCCTCCACGTTCGACAACCATCTCATAGTAACAATCGGGTCCTGAACTCCATCGAAGGTAGGGGGCTTCGTATTATTGAAGTCCCGATACTGAAAACCTCGACCGACTCCTCCCCCTGCCGCTGCTATAGCTGCTGTAGCCGCATAGCGCTCATCAAAATACTCAACCATGGCGGTCTTAATCGACCCAAACAGTTCCGGCAACTCGGTCCGGAACAACGCAGCAACCTCATCATGCAGGATCTCACGAATCCTAGCATCCAACTTGCCTGTGCTCATCTGACCAATAACCTCGGGCGATACTGACCCACCCTGACCGCCCTCTCCTGCTCCCGATCTCGATCCGGATCCACTCCCAGCATGCCTCGTAACCACCATACTGAAAACACCGTAAGATCTCAGATACTTCCCACTAACCCGGGAACCAACCCCCAACCCATCCCTAGAGGTTATGGTTTCTTTGATACGCGTATGGGTCCTGTGCTTTCAGTAGTACGGGCCCATACTACCTTCCACACCTACCCATGTTTGTATCAAATATACTACAACACCCTAGTGAAGAACATACATAACAAGCACTCAACCCTCACTCCTAGAGGAACACTGGAAGCTTCTCACATAGGAAACCCTAGGCTAACAGACATCATAAATCAGGCAACATTATCATGAAATCCTGAAGATCCCTAGCCTAGTACTAGCATGCTGTTCTATCATAGCTCAACACAAATATCATGTATGGTATTTTGGGGTTACTTACTGGCTCCGGCTGATCGTACCCCCGCATCCTCCTTTACTCATTTTGAAAACCATTTTAAATTCTCTTTTGAAAACTCTCCCTGATTTGAGACTGAATTCGCACGAATGTTCCTCCAATTCACTCAAACCAAGGCTCTGATACCAACTTGTAACGCTCTAAAAATTTCAAACAATTTAAACTTTTCAAAAACAACCCCATTTCATTAAGTTATTACAAAAAGGTTTTCAATACAATTATTATCAGAGTCTTCCCAGAACCACATCATAAAACATAATCATGAAGAGCGGTACGATCACGCCTTTGCCTTGCCACGGTCTCCAGAAGAACTTGAAAAACATTAAACCACAACTGTAAGCCCGAAAGCTTAGTAAGATATCCCTAAAATACCAACCACATATACGCCTTTCTAGGCCATACTCTGCACGACCTTCCGGTCCATGTATATCAGGGGACTTCCGTCCCAATCCGAGTAGACCTTCCGGTCCTACTCGTATCGACCTTCCGGTCCATGACTCCCTGACCTTCCGGTCCACGTCATAATGCCTTCCGGCCCACGTTATAATGCCTTCCGGCCCATATCATACATAGCATACATATCACATACATAACGCAAACAAAACATGCAATGCCTTCCGGCCCACGTCATAATGCCTTCCAGCCCATATCATACATAGCATACATATCACATATGTAGCGCAAACAAAACATGCAACTCATAGCATAATTCATCCTAACCAGGATACCGACCTAACCGGTCACTAGCATAGCATCATCCTATATACCAGGATACCAACCTTAACCAGGTCTCAAACATAGCATCATCCTATATACCAGGATACCGACCTTAACCATGTCTCTAACATAACATCATCCAAACTACCAGATGCAAACATATCAAAACAATAACATAACAACGATACCTGGATCACATTCCGATAAAGGGCCGGCCTTGGTGCCGTAGACCTTGTCGATATAGTGAGGATAACTCACCTCGCAACTGCCGACTGAACAGATAACCCAAGCTGCTCCGACCGCTGATACGATCTCCACCACTAGCCAACACCAAACACTGAATTCAAAACAAATGCCAACAGTTACCAAAATGCCCCTGGAAGTTAACTGGTCAACCCTTGGTCAAAGTCAAAGTCAAAGTCATCCCATGACTGACTCTACTCGCCGAGTCAACCCGATGACTCGCGGAGTCCCCATGCACAGAACTTTCCCAATTCGCGACTCAACTCGCCGAGTCACCCCGAGACTTGCCGAGTCCCACAACTCTGAGTCCTTTCACATTCAACTCACCGAGTCATCCCTTGACTCACTGATTCATGGCTCAACCAGAAGAAAGGTTAGAACCTCACGACCAAACTCGTCGAGTCCAAGGCTATCTTCAACAGACTCGCCGAGTTGTTCCTCCAACTCGTCGAGTACCTGCCTATCTTCATCCAACTCGCCGAGTTGTTCTTACAACTCGTCGAGTTCCAGCCTATCTTCAAGTAACTCGCCGAGTACTCCTAGATCTGAAACCATACAAAGGCTTTCCAAGCCATGCAGGGGCTCCAAACCATAGATTTATTCTCCTACAAGCCACTCATCACGTAAAGTGGCAAACTTTACGTGAATCCAAATAGATCTAAGCCATATTCACTCTAGGCTAGGGTTTTGGGACAAGAGAACTTCACCAACAACTCTTGAGCATAGACTTTATGGCTTTATGGATCATTAACAACCTAGATCTGAGGTAGCAACCTCATATCTTACACCAAACTTGAGATGGACCTCATTTATGCCCCAAAAACCCCACAATTGATAGATCTAGATGCACAAAAGCTTAAATAGGAGATTATTACCTCAAATGAAGGCTCCAACTTATGAATGAACCAATTCTCTGCAAAGCCCTTTGCTCCAATCTTCTTGCTCTTCATTTTCCTTCCAAGAGACCTCCTCCAAGGCTCTAATCCCTCACCAAGGAAAGCTCACACGAATTTAGGGTTTCTGGAACTCAAAGGGAAGGCAAAGAGGCTGGGGAAGAAGTGTTATGTTCTTTATATAGGGCTCAACCCCTGGAATTAGAGTTTTCTCCACTCAGCACCAACTCGCCGAGTTCACCCATGCTACTCGTCGAGTTGCCCTTTCACACTTACACTTTTAGCCCTTCAACTCTACTTTTGATATTCCAGGATGTTACAGACCTCCCTAGCGAGAGTTAGGGAATGGTGTTCCTTGATTGCCGGCGAGCATAGCGAGCCCGGTAGCGATCCCCACTTCTCTTAGTCTTATGGATAACTAGAAGATGCCCCTTTTAAGCACCAATGAAGTGAATCATAGTAATTGAAGTGAAGGCTTGGTTTTGTATATATTTTTATATAGTTGCTTCAGTGTGATTGTATTTTGATATGGAGATGTAACCCTAAGTTAAATAACATTCTAATATTTCTTTTATGGGACCAAATTTTGTAAGTTACAACTCCAATGTCTCCAAGTTGTAACAATATTTTAAAGTTTATACATTTCAAATGTATATTGTTGCAACAATAATTGTAGTTGTGCGGTGCCTGAGATATATCTCCAATGCAATTATTGTAACGGATGTGCTATTTATAGAAAATGTTCACAAGTCACAAGATATTCCACTATACCGATAAGAGTAGACTACACTTTGTCGGATATACCTTAAACCCCTCCACATGTTGGAGATCATCAATGCAAATGTTTTTTACATTATCACAAACAATATCCTTATACTTTGGAATACCGAACAACCATATAGAAGTTATTATAAGGAACAAAACCACTTGGTCAAGATAGATTAAAACTTATCCCCCCTTGTTTCAACCTCAATTTTAGTTATATAAATTAAAAATAAATAAATTTTAGTTGTATTATTAAATATTTTACATTATGGTATATTATATAAAATAATAATATAATAATGTTTCGGGCTTAAAATAAAGTAAATTGTTACTTTTGAGCCGTTCTAAAAAACTAGGATTAGCCGGCGCCCAACCCCAGGAATCACGGACGTACTGTTCTTCCTTGGATGAGAGGTGGATATTTACATAATTTACCCTTTAAGTTTTACTAATTTCATAGATTACAACTACCTCCTAAAAGTTACAAGAACTAACTAAGCTTTTATTTGGTTTTGCTATTTACATTTCCTTCTCCAATTTTAATTTGTTCATTCTTCATGTATTTCTTTATCTATAAAACTAATAAATGTCAATAGTTAATCTTAATTTTTTTAGTTTTTTTTTGATGATTAAGTTTTTGAATATTTTAAAATACATCTAACTTATGAGTTTGCTATTAGTTGCATGATTTCGATTTTAGCATTTACATCGGTTATTTTTTGAAGATTCATACAAAAAAACAAAATTTAAATATGAAGGATTATTTTGATTTCTAAAACTCGTGAATGTTTTTAAATGCATCTAATATTTCTTGTTAGTGTAAAATACAAGATTTATGTCTACTTTATTGATAAATTGATAAACATATGGGTGTCTATAATATTTTCTTTTGCATTATTAATTCATAACAGCCGGATTTCATATAATTTTAGTTTTATAGACTAATAAAATTGGTAAGACACATTAAATTTGACATATACTAATATACTATGCACATGGCCATAGTCAAAACTAATAGTGTCTATTTGTCTTCATCTCTATACTTACATTTTCTATTAAGATATTATTTGGTTTGCTACCAAGTGTTCTTGAAGAGTTGGTCAAAAGATGGTTGCTATCAAAATGATGCTATCAAAATGATGAACATGACTTGTGATTTTTAATTAGTCATTACTCAACGTAAGTACTCAAGACTTGAATATACTCTTAAAGTCCAAAAAAGTAACTGGCCACATATGTATTTTTTTCTTAAAAAATCGAATGTTTGATTGATTTGGATTATAACTATATTCAGTATGTTGGAATTCGGGTCACGACATGTAATGGATGGATAAATGATTAAATTTTAGACGATAAGGTAAGAATAATGATTAAAAATTAATATCAATAAAATCAAATTGATATTTTAAAATTTGCTTCATTAGATCAATCTTGAAGAAAGGGAAGAAAAGTGAGATACACGTTTCCTAGGTTTTTTATTTAACTTTATTTATTTATTTAAAGATGATCTTATAACAAGTAGTTATTTTATATTGGAAAGATATTAAAAAAAGCCGGTGAATAAAAACGAAGATAAAAAAAGATAGAGATAACGATTAAGAGAATAATTTTTTTTACACCTTTTATTTTTTTTAGAAGGTGTTTTGATAATTGATATACTACACATAGGATATTTGATATGATATGATTTGATTTGTTGTTGAAATTGTAGATATTTTAGGATAAATATAAAAATCCGTAACTACCACTAGCTTTGATTATCTATAATTACAATAATCACTTCTAAAATATACAAATGTATACTCTAAGAAAAAGTTATGGTATTTGAAAATAAGAAGACAAAAAAGTTATAAAAACAACCGTTTTGAAACAATATACGAAAAGAAAAAATTTTGTAGTTATATATGAACATTGTTTAATAGTGTAGGGACAAAATATGCAATTTACTTTTTCTTAAATTAGGCAAGATTATGTTGTTAAAAGACTACGGTTTCCTCGCTGGAAATTGGGGATTAGGGTTTTATAAATCTGTCAATGCTTGCCTTCCAACCTACGAAAATTGATTCCCTCGATTCCTACTCGCGAACAATCCTATATTCTGCTTCTTAATTATCGTAAGGAGGATTGATTTTTGGGTTCTGATTTCCTTTATTCTTGTCACAATCGCATTGCTTGCATCCAAAGTAGTTTCATCATATATGTGTATATGCATGGTTGGGGATCTGAAGATTTCGAGGCATGTCTAGTTTATTTGGAGAAGAAACGCGACTGGTTTCCAGAATTTCGATTCTTTCGAAGAATTCGCACACATTATTGCCGATGAGTTTTGCTGGAATCTACTTTAGAATCCGATCATCCATCGATTCTTTCTACGTTGCCTGCGAAGCGTTTTCTGAACACCGCCAACTATAGTCGTTTTCTCTCGTTTTCGCTCGTTCGTCGGCTGCCGTTTTCTTCTACGTTTTACGGATCCGTTACCTTGTAATTGTTGTTACTGATGGCTTCAGGAGTGAGTTTTTTGGTTCCTGAGAATGATTTGCTTTCGAAACTGAAACTGAATGCGAAGCCAGAGCTCGAGGATGCTGATGTTTTGGAAAGATGCCCTAACAATCGTTACATTCGGGTAAGATCAATTTTCAATGCATATTGTTCAATAAGAGCAAAATTATTCATGATGCTGGAGTACAAGTGTTTTCATCGTTATTTATTCATATGCTTTGTTGAAGCAAACGTACGATTGGGCTCATCTCAAAACATATTATGCTATTCACTAGAATTTAACCGTATATTCCTTAGTATATTATGTTATAAACGTTGAAGTTTTACTATAAGGTTTATTGGCCGTAGTGAGTAATTACCAGTTTCTTAGCTCTTTCTGTTTTCTTTCTTCAGTATAATGAAATGCTGGGGAGAGGAGCATTCAAGACTGTGTATGATTTCTTGACTTCTAACTCTTTTCCTTATCTATAACTTTGTATATTCTAATTGTAGATATAACTTTATTGTACTGATATGATCTTCTACTATTTTGTTCTTTAACATAACAATCCTTACTTATTTATGTTTCTTTTCTTGATACGAACAGCTACAAGGGATTTGATGAAATTGAAGGAATTGAAATCGCCTGGAACCAAGTGAGACTGGATGATGCTATGCAATCTCCAGAACATCTAGAAAGAGTTTATTCAGAGGTTCACTTACTGAGAACACTAAAACATGAAAACATAATCAAATCATATGTTTCTTGGGTGGATGATGAGAAGAAAACTATCAACATGATCACTGAATTATTCACTTCCGGGAGTTTAAGACAGTAAGTCATCTTCCTCGTGTTCTTTCTCTTGTACTTATATACCATTTAAATCAATGAACAAGAACTAAACTATGTTTACATTTTTAATCAGATATCGCAAGAAACATAAGAGTGTTGATTTGAAGGCTATCAAGAATTGGGCCAGACAGATTCTTAAAGGACTGGTGTATCTCCACAGTCATGAACCACCTATTATTCATAGAGATTTGAAATGTGACAACATTTTTGTCAATGGAAATCATGGAGAAGTCAAAATTGGTGATCTTGGATTAGCAACCCTAATGCTGCGCCCTACTGCCAAAAGTTTAATTGGTAATCGATCAATCCATACCTTTTCATAAATCTCAATCTAGCAAACACTTTAATTGGTTTGTTTCATTACAGGAACTCCTGAATTCATGGCTCCAGAACTCTATGAAGAAGAATACAACGAACTTGTCGACATTTATTCATTTGGAATGTGCATATTAGAGTTGATCACTTGTGAATATCCCTACAGTGAATGCAGAAATCAAGCACAAATCTACAAGAAAGTTTCTTCAGTAAGTGTTGGTTATTATCTTTTGTGTTTCATGTCACATAGAGACTTGTAATTATAATTTATATATATGAAAATATGTATTTCAGGGTATAAAGCCTTTGGGTCTATCAAAAGTGAAAGATCCAGAAGTGAAGGAATTCATAGAGAAGTGTTTGGTTCCAGTTTCTGAGAGGCTACCTGCAAAAGAGCTTTTGAAAGATCCATTTCTTAACCCTGATAGCAACATGAAGGAGCGTGTATGCCAGCCTGTCAAGATAAAGTCAACAAACTTACCAAAAGTCAACCTGTCTCCAATGGAGATTGACAATAAGAGCAACAATAGCAGCAGCAGCAGCCCACGTCTTCATTCCCTTGAGTTGCAGTGTCTGAATGAGAGAAATGAAATTAGACTCAGAGGGGAGAAGAATGAAAATAACTCTATCTATTTAAACTTGAGAATAGATGATTTCACTAGTAAGAAATCAACAACATAAACAACCATTCTTTATTTAGTGAAATATATAATTTTTTTTTTTTTTTTTTTAATATTTATGTTTGTTTTTAACAGGTACAGCGAGGAACATTCAGTTCATGGTTTATATAGATGTGGATACAGCACATTCAATAGCTCTTGAAATGGTGGAACAGCTGGATTTAATACATGAAGAAGTTGCTGTGATTGCTGAGCTGATTGATGAACTGATGATGAAATTTGAGCCAACATGGAAACCTTCAGTCCCAAAATCCAACTCAAGTGGAATCATAAGCTCTTCGGAAGGTTCTATAATCATGTCCAATGATGACATGTCGCATGAAGATTGTGAGGTGGAAGAAGATGCGTGTGAAGATTTGAAGCAAGAACTTTATGATATTAACGCTCAGTATGATCAGTTTTGTAGTGAGTTATTGAAGTGCAAGGAATCTGCGATTGCTGATGCTAAGAAGAGACATGTGTTGAAGAAGAAGGTGGCGGTTTTCTGACTTTTGGTGTAAAGACTTATTAGCTTTTTAGAGATTTGGATGATGACTTGCTTTGTTGGAGGTTTTGTTTTTCTGGTGATTTGGGTGTTTTGATTTTCTTTGGTTTTCTTTTTTAGGTTGTAGAGATGTTGGTTTTGGAGGTTTTGATGAATTCTTTGATGATGATGATGATGATAATTGATTAATCTTGAATTGTTTTTTTTAACATAATCTCTTGTGTCTTTTTGCTTTTGTTCCAAGTTCCATTACTTTGAATATTGTTATCAAACCCTAAGACTATAATTGACATATTAGTTAAAAGTTATATAATTGAAAAAGTTATACAATTGAAAAGTTATAAGATATAAAAATTTAAAAGAATATATTTTTTTATAATATATATATATATATATATATATATATATATATATATATATATATATATATATATATATATATATATATATATATATATATATAGGGTTAGGTTATAATGTGGATTGTAACTATTGTGTGGATGTAGGAATTCTTTGTGGTCCAATCATTTTTGGAAATTTAAAAAGTGATTATCCTATGTAATTAATAAGCTCAAAACGATTTTAAGGGTAATTATGTCAATTTAGTTAACAATCAAATAAGACATGTGAGATATTCTTGCTACTAACCAAACAGTCACATACGATTTCAATCAATTCAAGATTTGAATTTGATTCTCCAGATTATGGAGTTAAAAACTGATAAAGAAACTATACAAAATTTTATTTGATTATTCATTCTTATAAGAATGAACTTACCTAACTTAAAGAATATAAACATACAATAATAAACCATAGTCTGAGAGAACACATATACAATAACCTAACTTTACTCATGAATACGTAGACATAACTTTTTCTGATTATACATACTTACAATAATGAACATATATAACTTCAGGAACCAACATTAAAGAATGAACATACATGTATCAACATAACATAAGAATAACTATTCTAACATAATTCAATATGCATATTCTAATAAAATACAATGACAATAAAGGAAAAAATATCATTCTTCTTAGAATAATCATGAATTCATGTAAAAGGTATTACATAAAAAAGAAAATCTTAAAAACATTATTCAGTAATTCTTTAAGAATGAATGATAATACATTTTGTGAGAATGACATTATGTGAGAATGTCTTTCATAAAATCAAATTCTAACTTTTTTTTCTTCTGGATGCATGAAGCTGCAAGTGGGAGTAACTCCAAAAGCCATAATCTTTTGTTGATTATTTTCTTTATTCATCAAGAGTATTAAAATATCCTTCTTTTTTATCTTTTTTTTTTTTTAGTATCAAAATATCCTTCTTCTTTGACTTTTTTTTTCTTTCTTATGCAACACCTAGAAGCATGTAATACTGATAGAATGTACTAATTTCATTCTGAATATGTATATACGCTTCAATTGAAACACAAAATAAAAATGAAATATAAAACACAAAATAAATTACGTACAACAATTATGAACATAATTTAATCAAATGGAATTTTACTAACCTGGATCGATTGACTGATCTAGATACCGCTCCATGATTCTCAAGAAAACACTTTAATCATGTTTATCAAACGAGCCCTGGAGGGTCGATTCTCGATTGGGACATCAATTTGGGGATAAGATGTGGAATCCAACAATGATGATGACCCAGTGGTGTCTTCGATTTGGCATTGGGGTTGGTCTTCGATTTTGGATACAAAGTCAGATTGATTGCAAAACATACTATGTATACTTCAAATCAATAATCTGAATAACTCTTAAACAATATTAAGGGTAAGAGACGAGTTAATTTTGTATTCCGAAATATAGAAATATGCGAACAAAGTTGATTGTAACATCCCCCTCTGGCACGTATCACAATATTGTCCGCTTTGGGCCACTTGGCACGAGGACTTCCCAGGGGGTCATCCCAGTACTACTCCCACCCTAGCACGCTTAACTGCAGAGTTCTTATGGGATCTGCTACCCTCACAACTTTAAAACGCGTTGTGACAAGGAAGGTATCCATACCCCTTATAAGGAAATGTTTCGTTCTCCTTCCAAGCCGATGTGGGATCAGGTGTAACCCACCTACTTGTAACATCCCAAAATTCAAGGCCAAAAATTTCATTTTTAATATAAAGAAACCGTTAATATCTTTGTTCCAAACATTGAAAACATTTCATTTTAAACAAATATCAGAGTCTAATCCCAAAGATCATATAATGCGAAATAACATGGGTGAATGCGCTGCGATCGTCCCGGGCTCCTTTTTCTTGAAAACCAAAGGTACCTGAAACCAAAACTGTAAATCGTAAGCACGAAGCTTAGTGAGTTCCCCAAGTACCACATACCATACATATCAACTGGGCCATACATGCCATACATACTGTGAGCCACACATATCAAACATATCGGTAATCAAGTAAGGTGCTATGTGCCAAACATAGTGAGCCGCACGTGGTCTTTCTTGCCAAGCATCCCCCCCCCCCCCCCCCAGTCTTACAGACAAGTGCCAAGAGCCACCTTCTGGTCTTCCATACAAGCATCACAAAGACAATTATCATACATTCTACTCTAATTAGCTAATTAGCATATAGTGTACCAGGGGCCACATCCTGGTCTTTCATACATAATAGCATACAGTGTGCCAAGAGCCACCTCCTGGTCTTTCATACATATTACATAGGGCTAACCCTCGGGTCTTACTACCATACATAATAGCATAATGTGTGCCAAGAGCCGCCTCTTGGTCTTTCATGCATAATGCCTAGGGCTAACCCCCGGGTCTTCCTACCATACATAAACTAAATGGGCCGACATTGGTGCTTTAGACCGATACAAACACTGAGGAGACTCACCTTGCATTACTGAAGACTAGCTGAACACCTCTGACTGCTAACTGACAACTCCTGAACTGCTGATCCTTCGGCTCCCCGAACTATCAATACCCAAAATAACACTTAGACCACAATACCCTCAAAAGTCAAACCAGGTTAAACTTGGTCGAAGTCAACGCTCCGAGTTGACTCTACTCGCTGAGTTGGCCGACCAACTCGTCAAGTCCCATACTCCACACGCAACTCTGGATTTCGATCCTACTTATCGAGTCTTACTTGAGCTCGTCGAGTTCACCTTCAAACACGTCGGGACCCTTGTTCAACTGACTTGCCGAGTTCACCTTTGAACTCGTTGAGTCCATCTTTATAAGTCCAATTCTATTAAGATGCTTTTAGCTGAACACAAAGCATCCAAGACCCAGATCTAACCTTTTAGGGTCGAAATAACGCGTAAAGCCTCTGCCTTTACATCCATGCATGACCCTTTTGCCCAAAAGGCCATAATAACCTCTTTAAAGCTTGCTTGAGGGTTCCAATGGCATAAAGATTGCACCTTTATGCCTTAACCACTCTTGGGGACTCTAGAAAAAGATCAGACTTGGACTTGTCCCACCGAATTCCAAGGACATTTTCTCATAAGGTCAAACTTGGACTTGTCCCACAGATCAAGCTCCATGCACCAAAACTCTCATAAAGTGGACATAAATAGATCTAAGAAGCTATAAATCAAGATGAAGACTTGATTACCAGAAAAAGATGGAAATAAGATGGTGTTACTGGATCTGCAAGTTCCTCCTTGAACCTTCAATCTCCTTCTTCTTCTTCTAGCCTCCAAGAACACCAAAACACTCAATAATGGCTCAAACACTCACCAAAAGATCTAGGGTTTCGTGGGTTAAGTTTTGGACAATGGGGGCTAAGAATGGGACCAAGAGGAAGAGAATAAGATGCTTAAATAGGGTTCCAAGTCCCGAATTTAGGGTTTCCCAGACCCCGACCAACTCGCCGAGTCGGTCCTCCGACCCGTCGAGTAGGTTACTTAACCTGCGACTCGGAATGCGCCCCTACTCATCGAGTCACCCCACCTACTCGACGAGTCTCCTTCTGATTTTGAGGCTTTCCTTTCCTTTCTAGGTCTTCTGAATTCGGGGTGTTACATTAATAAAAATAACCCAAATCAAATGTCCTTGGAATGAGTTTTGATGTACCCTTATGAGAAAATCATATTATTCCCAACAAATAAATGGTCTGCTGAAATCGATCATAAGAGAACATAGATTAGAATGCGATATTGGATGGTTTTATGAAGCGTACCTTATGATTTAAGATGTATGAAGAAACAATTGCACCTGCTGGTACAGGTTATTCACATACATCTATAAATAACTCAGCCCATTTTTTGACCAGAATCAGTAAGCTTTTAAGTTTCAATCTAAACATCCTTATCACCCTCTTCTTGATTAGCCTCATCAAACTCCATCGAAGCAACAGAGTCTCGGGTCTAGACGAACCTCTTTTCACACATGTTCGGAGTCCATTGCTTTTTAAATGAACCTCATTACCGATTCTTCAAATGTTTTGATAAAAAAAGTAATGGATCGTGCTTGGTGTTCAGGAGAACATATGGAGAAATATTCCTCACAAGTGATTAAATGGAGATGATGAAGATGGTGGGTGACACAGGAGGAGGCGATGAAAGCTTTGTTCATTGCACAACTAATGAAGGCGTAGGGTTGAAGAAATATATTAATATAAATATAGCTTCAATCTAAATGCAGTTACCAAGATTATAAGTTTCAATTTTAAATTTAATTGATTGATTTATAAATCATTTACTAAAATATCATTTTTTTAATTAATTAATGTTTTATTTTTTTTCTAAATAGTATTTGGCCCATGTTAATCCCTACATCCACAGAATACTTGTTCATCCACGTTTGAACCTCTCTGTGTGTGTGTGTGTGTGTGTGTATATGTAAATATATAAGATTTAACAAAATTCCCGAGAAGCTAGTTTATATAGTTTTTAAAAAGCTAGGCTATGACACTTTAAAAAAGTTTGACAACAGAGTCTTTAAAAAATTAGTCTATGACAATTTAAATCTATATAGTTTTTAAAAAGCTAGTCTATGACACTTTAAAAACTTTAAAAAAAAGTTGACAACATAGTTTTTAAAAAACTAGTCTGACAATTTAAATCTATATAGTTTTTAAAAAGCTAGTCTATGACACTTTAAAAAAGTTTGACAACATAGTTTTTAAAAAACTAGTCTATGACAATTTAAAAAAGTTTGACGGCTAGTGTTGCACACTAAACACAACCTAAATCAATTCTCATCGACGTTTATAGTGTTAAAATTTCTCTTAAAAGTCCAATTAATGTAAAAAAAGGACATGTTTCTTTTTAGTTGAGAAATAACAGACAGCTTACATACATAAAAGAATCACCATACCAAATGATGAGAGATCATTTCATTTACACCCTTCGATTTACAAGAACACCAACAAAAGCTGTTCACTTTCCATTAATGCAAGGTTAACAAAGAAAACACTTTCCAATCAAATACAATATTATTGGATAGCATCAACACAAACTAGACATTTCATAGGATATGAAAAGGGGATTCAGATATATGAGTGTTAAATTCATCACTACCAATTCTCTTTCACAATTTTGGACTTCTCAAGAATGATTTTTCCTTCCTTGTATTTTTGTGATTCTTCATACGCGCGTTCATATTTCCATCCCAACACCTCACGACAATCAGAGCAGTACACATCAGCAACCGTGTGGAGACCCGTCATTAGGTGTCTGTCTTCTTTTGGCCCCATGGAAACATTCATTGCATGAGAGAACAAAAAAGCTCTACCATTTCTCCCCTAACATCAATAAAAAAACAAAAACAAAAACCAATTTCAATCCAATGTTAAGTACCTTTAAAATCCACAATTATAATAGCTAAAGAATCTCCATAACTTTTGTAAAAAAGTTGTTTTTCCAACAAACACAGGAGCATTATGTGAGATATAAATCAGGTACAACTCCTGAGCTGGTCAACACTGACTTGTACTAGAAGCATCATGTGAGATGTAAACTAGGTACATAGCTTACCACCAGATGATTTACATAAATCAAAGTACATAGTGGCCCACAAAAGAGCCCAATCTACATCAAGAATATACATAACAGAAATATCATGAAAACCAACAAAAATCCCATCTTTCTAAGCATAGATTTAAATCAAGAAACATCCCTTTACTCAAAATAGTCTACCACTTCTCATGTTATTTCATGGTTTCTGTTTCTTGGAGCTAAATGCCACAAACCCAGATCAAGAATCATAGAAAAGGTTTAAGAATTTTCTCATTTACATATTTATATGTTTGCATAGGGATGATAAGGCTTATATGACATAATACACCTAATAATAGTACAAAGATGCAGATACTTGGTGTTTATTTGATCTCTCGAACACCATTAAGTGCATAGAATTCATCTATAGCTTAAGTTTTAATCATTTTTCATCTTTAGTTACTTGTTTCCACTATCGATTTGGGTCAAATGTGTTAGATAAAAAGAATCCACCATTTCAAGAATTGTAAAAACCCACAATTGATCTAAAAAGGACTTCACAGATAAAGCATGAATGAAGTGTAGTTGAAGAATTTGATCCGTAATTCTTTAATAACCTTTACTTTACCTGAAAAGCTTTAGAAATAACATCATCGTGAAGGGCAACATGATTTCGACAATTACAGCAACAGTATAACCTCGGACCAATCATTTCCGCCATTGATGAATGATGATCAAACACCCAAAAGTTTATCTCAAATGACTTTTTGTCAATATCAAATCTGCTGGCACAATCAGGAAGATACCCAAAATCAGATGATCACTCAAACAAAGAAAGAGAAATGAAAAAAAGTAACCCCTTTTTTCCTATTATCCTATCCACAAGAAAAATTGATACGTAGCTTGTACGCAGTTCTTTGACCAAGTATATCCGCTTTAAAGAAAGTCGTTTTACGAAAAAAGATAAAGAAATTGAAATGGGTAATTACTAATTAGTGTAATCATATGATTAAGCTCAAGAAATCATAAAAGAAGATGGAAATTAGGATCAACGAAAGCGTACCCTGTAACTGAAAGAAGCTGAAAGTGAAGAACATGAGGATTGAAGGTGTGAATTCACTCGACTTGTTGTGTATATGTATATTTATGGCAAACAAACGATGACTTGCGTTTGATTAATGGTAATCTACACGGAAACTTGTAAATCCGTGACGTGGGTGTTTGAATTTTGTGAATTGGAATTGGATTTGGGATGGTAGGGTTTTCTTGTTTTTGGACATGGAGGTACGTCGGATTTTAAGTGGGTTCTTGTAATCGATTTTTGATTGCCGACCCCTTTTGAATTGTCGTATTTATCCATCTGCCTTTAGACACTTTTTTTTCATTTTGGTTCATTGCTCTACATTATTGGGGTTGATTGGAACATGTCGGTTGGTGAAATCATAAAGAAAACAACCCGTTTCACTTTCAAACTTTTCATTTCACGAAAGATTTATTCTTTTGGTTTGGGCTTGCCGACCCCTTCGGCCTTTTACTCGCTTTTTCCCTTTGGGGATGAATTTGGCTTGTAAAATTTGACCAACTCTAATAAAATGCATGAAACTAAATTCAATACACTTAATGGGGAGGAAACAATGGAGAAAGATACAATAAAAAGTAAAAAGTACATGTTAAAAGAAAATCACACTCTTGTAACAAAGAAAACTACTCAAATACATTAATTTCAAGTCTCCACATTCTTCTACTTAGATCATGTCTTTTGAAATAAAGTCCTACTTCTTCACATCTAACCTAATATGATATTCTCGCTTCTTTTTAGGCTCGTCCACCCCTACTCATACCATCAAAAAATACCTTCTCCACCTCTCTAAAGGTGATACAAATACGACATACATGACTTTTAGGAGGCTTAAGAGAGTATAAATTGTTGACTTTTTTTTTTTTTTGTAATTAGTTTTTGAGAAGTAAATTGCTTTGATTTAGAGGGTTAGGAAACACATCACAATCATGATGGGGGAGAGTTTAGTAGGTGTTACACTGTAGCAACACTGTTCTTTTGTATTTGTGTTTTGTCTCAGTTTTGGTTCTCGCTGGAATGAAAGATACCCTCTTCTCATTTGGCCGTACACTATCACCCGGATAGTGGAACTACATAAATGTATGTGTTGTCGTATCATTAGTATTATTATTTTGATTGATTATGTTGTATTTATTTGAATAATATAAGTCAATGATTCTTGTTTATTCTTATTTTGTAACATTTGACTTTTGAGGTATACTTTCTTTTAATTAAAATTGATTTTTTTGGAGTTGCCATGGCGTGGCGAGGCATCTTTGGGTCGCGGGTCTCTTTTGATTTGCCATGACGTGGCCGCCGATGACGCCTTAACCCTAATTTTTTGGGTATTAAAAGGAAGTGGGAGGCTAGGGTTGCTCATCCTGAGCCTCCATCACTCTTAAACCCTCTAGAAATCTAACTTTAATCCTCCTTGGTGCTCTTGTGCTCATTTTAGCAAACTTGTGGTGGTTTTGAAGGAAGAATGAGAAGAGCTAGCATCTTGGTTCAGCAAGCAATCCTTTCCTCCATTTGTGTGCATATTCTGGACTCTTTGTAAGTCCTCAAATTTCAACATTTTTGTGTTCTTCTTCATAGATCTAGGTTTTGGAGCATGTTTTGGTCCTTTTGGAGTGGTTTGAGTAGTTATAAGAGATAAAGTTTGCAACTTTATGGTTTCTCTATGTCTCTTGAGTGTTATACCTCATAGATTTGCAACTTTGTGGTATGATGTGAGCTATGCATGGATTTTGGGTAATATTGTTCCTTTTTACCTAGTTTGAAGAAGGACATGCATGGGTCACGCACGTCCGTAAAGTTTGGATTTTTATGGACCATTAGGGGTCCTAGAAGCATTCTAGAGATGTTAGACTAAGGACCCTCGGGATTAAGTGCTTAATGGGTAAGGCTTTTCCATTTTTAGCCTTATGGAACCTAGATTTAGAGATTTTTTCCTTTTGGGCGGACTTAATGGATAAAGTTGGAAGCTTTATCCTTCTAGGCCATATTTCAGAATAGATATGAGCTTTGGAGCTCTTGGGGCTAAAGGAGATATCTTAACCCATTAAGCTGTTTTAAATCTAATGCCCATGACGTGACATCAGGTCGCCACGCCAAGACGACTGGGGTTGAACCGATTTTCTTATCATAATCTGATGCTACGACGTAGCCAAGGATGGTCACGACGTGGCGAGTCGCTTAAGCTAATGTTTGACTATTGACTTTGACCTTTGACTGCTGACTTTAAGGGTTGACTCTTGACTTGCTGTCTTGGGTCAAATGTCTCGCTTTAGAAGGTAGACTAAGGGTCTTCCTTGTGTGTTACCTAGGTGGCATGTAGTTTAACATCCCACAAATTTCAACAAATTTAAACTTTTTAAAACAACCCATTTACTAATAAAATTGTTTACAAAACCATTGTTTCCAAAATATGGTTTAAAATCAGAGTCTCCCAAGATCCAATCATTAGTAAAACCAAAGATGTGTACGGTTACGCGTTCGCCTCGCCACGGTCCTCTGAAGAACTTGAAACCATAAACTAAAACTGTAAGCACGAAGCTTAGTGAGTTCCCCCAAAGTACCGACACACAAACATATAACATATACAAATAACAACATGTACCAGGTCCACAACTAAAAGACTGGATTACCCCTGAGCCCACAGTATGAGTCTGGATTGCGTATCAGGCCTACATCTCATATTTAGCTTGCTCTTGAGCCCACAACATAAGTATGGCTTGCCCTCGGGGCCCATAACTTATGTCTGGCTTGCTCCCTGAACCAATCAGTCATCGAACTAGAATACCAATGTTTAGCCCTCAGTACGAGTTTGGTATACCAACTGGTCCTCAGATCGTATCTGGAATGCTACTGAGCCCTTAGTATGAGTCTGGCATACAATACCCGACCCCCATCTCATATCTGGAATGCTCCAGGGTTTGTTGGCTACAACACAAAGCAATAGTACCTCAACCCAACACAATATGTCGACATATAACAGATAATCAGACATATACAAATAATCATGTAGACAGAATCACAGGTAGTCCTACAGATCTACCAGACTAGCATATCGACAACTAGCATATAATCATGTAGATATATTCCATACTCAACATATAAATGTATAGCAAGATATCAATCCAATGGGCCGACCTTGGTGCCTTCGAACCATAAGTACAGTGAGAAAAACTCACCTCTCGATCTGATCAATAGCTGATGAGGTCCCGACTCCGAATCCCAACTTTAACCGACACCTATCTGTGACATCCCCAATTTCACAGCCAGAAAAGACCTATTTGTTTATGCTTTGTTTTAAAATCAGAGTAATATTTTAAAGAAAACAGTTGCGGAATTTGTTCCCAAAACAAAATATGATAAGAATTTATCAAAGCATTTCTTTAAAGAAATGTATTTTCATTAAATAACAAAATCTCGGGATGTCATGTTCCGATACAGACCAAAAGCATAAACAGTATAGAATAGACGTTACAACAGTTATTTATAACTACTGATTTATAATCCAAAATCTCTCGTCAAGTCCACCAACTTATACTCTTGTGGCATTACCTGTAATGCAAAGAAAACTGAGTGGGTCAGGCTTGGGAGCCTGGTGAGCATATAGGGTTTTCAACCCACAATAATATAATTATTATATTCAACCATCAAACAATCAACCCAATTACCCATCCCCATTATCTTCTTTATTTCTTAGGATTTTACGCTAAGAATTCTGTAACATCCCAAATTTCAAGGCCAAAATTTTCATTTTTAAATAAGTTATTACATAAAACCATCAGTATAAAACATTCATAATAACATCTCGTGTCAAACCAAAATGTTAGTAATCAAAACATAAAACCATATCAGAGTGTAATCCCAAGGATCTCATGTGCGGAAAACATAGTGTGATGCGCTGCGATCAAGCCGGCTCCTTTCCTTTGAAAACAAGTACCTGAAACCAAAACTGTAAACCGTAAGCACAAAGCTTAGTGAGTTCCCCCCATCATACCACATACCATACGATCATATAATGAACAGCTAGGAGATACAGGCCTTGCCCACACTCATGGAGATACGGGCCTCGCCCACACTCCGCTAGTTGGGAGATACGGGCCTCGCCCACACTCCACTATCTCTGAGATACGGGCCTCGCCCACACTCAGCTACTAAACCATAAC
Source organism: Lactuca serriola (assembly GCF_051521515.1). NCBI lineage: Eukaryota > Viridiplantae > Streptophyta > Magnoliopsida > Asterales > Asteraceae > Lactuca > Lactuca serriola. The sequence continues at coordinate 15,456,588 of NC_136413.1, forward strand.
ATACCAGTATATACAATCATATAATGAACAACTAGGAGATACGGACCTCGCCCACACTCCGCTAGCTGGGAGATACGGGCCTCGCCCACACTCCACTATCTCTGAGATACGGGCCTCGCCTACACTCAGCTACTATCACATATATCATAATACAACATACTATCAGACATCCCTGGGGTATCCGAACTACCCTTCGGTCCTAACAACCGAACTTGGGGACTATTCCCCTCCTACTACCACTATCACATATAACATATCATGCCAGCATATAACATATCAGGTAGTAGCAAACCTAGATGATATCACAAAGACAATCATCTAATATACAACTCCTACTGGTGGGCCGACATTGTGGCCGTAGACCCACCGCTACTGGAAGGTAACTCACCTCACACTGCTGAAGTCCCGAAGACACAATCCCACACTTGCTGAAGTCCCGCAGACTCAACCCCAACTGCTGGCTGACAGATTCCCGAACTGTCAACACCAAAATAACACCCAATTAATAATTGGGTCCCAATACATAACCATACATACATTCTTTGGGTAATTACTACATTACCCCTAGCTTGGCTTATTCAAGCCCAAGGCCCATTCCGTAGGCCCAAATTCAATTAGGAATCAAAGCCCAACACATGGTCCAATTTTCCAAATTGGGCCTAGGCCTATACATGGTCTCATTCTAAGGCCCAACAATAAACCCAAGTGAAATTAGGGTTTCACATAAAATGATGATTAGGGCTAAGTTTCCTACTTAACCCATTAAGGACTTAATCCATTAAGTCCAATATCGCTTAGATTAATCTTGCCAATGCTTATTATTTAATATTTCAAGTTATTAATAATTCCCGTGTGTGTGTCCCGATTAATTCTCAAAATTAGGGTTTCATTGCATTAGGGTTTTCCAAACCCTAATTAAGGTTTCCAACCCACATTAGTCCATTAGGCCCAATAGCTAAGTCATTAGATCCATTAGGGTTCACATAAAATGATAACTAGGGTTAAGTGTTTCTTACTTAACCCATTAAGGACTTAATTCATTAAGTCCTTTACTCTACTAGATAAGTGATATGGAGTGATTTGGGCTTAATACACAATCCAATCCCAATGGCCCAAAGATGGATCCAATAAGTCTAAGGCCTAATTACTCACAATTAGGGTTTTCCTCTCAAACATGGCCCAACAGGACCAAAATTAATCTTTAAGCCCATTAGGGTCTTGCTAGGCCCATTAGGGTTTGCTTGTGGGGCACCACCCACTACCACCTCGGGTAGTGGTAGTCAATGGCGGTTCACGGCGGCGGCCACCACCTTACGGTGGTGGTTTAGTTCATTTTCATTATTCCAAATTCAAATTACATTTTACAAGGCTAAATCTCAACTAACCACACACACACACAAAACTAATCACACAAACACACACAACCACCCAAGTGGTGGCCGGCGGTGGCTCGTGGCGGCGGTGGCTTTTCCGGAAAAATAAAACACACCACACAAACTAAACGGAAAAATACACACACCATATATGGTCACCAAACGACCCCAGCCACCCACCTGGTGGCTCAAGGAGACGACAGAAGCGGCAGAACGGAAAGGCAGCGACGACAGCCACCACTTCGCGGTGGTGGCGGCGATTCCCTCGATCCCCAACCGAGCAACCCCTGCACACGCTTCGTGGTCACGATCTGAAGAGCGAAACGTCCCCAACTCAGCTGCTATGGTTGGCAAGCGACGACCGGAAATCTAACAACGGTGGCCAAAGCCCACCATCGGTTCCCGTCGACATACACGGCTTCAGGACACAAAAGAACGAGGAATATGCGATGGCGGTGGTCCTTCCTCGGCAGTTCCCGGCTTCACCAGAAGTGAAATCATAGCGGAAGTGCTCGACATCGGCTGGCAGCGGCGGCAGCAGCTTCGCTCGCCTAACCCCTCACATCCCCGTCGCCAAAAGCTTGACTCGTTGAACTCTCTCTCGCCGATAGAAGACATGGAGGAAGTCCGGTGGTGCTAGGCGGTCGGAAATGAGCGAGGTGGATGATGGCGCCGGAGACGGAAGGAAGAGTGTGGCGGCTGCATTCTAACTCCTAGGGTTAGGGTTTGAAGTGGGAGGGGTGATGGGTTTTATACCCCGATCCCCTAAACTTACTTCCATACTGACGAATTTAGCCCCTTCCTTCCCTTTTTCTTTCAATCTTAATCCAATATTTACCCTTTAGCCCTTAATCCCACAATTTCCTTTCATATTAAGTCCTGAAATTACCAACCAGCCCCTAAGCCTTCAAATCTTTTCAATTTAAGTCCATTAATTACCAAACGCACCCTAACTTCTCAATTCCTTCTCAAATTAAATCCAGAACTTACACTTTTAACCCCTAACTTATAAAATTATGACAATTAGCCCTTCGAGACCATCCTTTGATATATAATTATTTATTTTAGTGCTACTAATCGTTCATTAATTTATTTATTTATCTAATAAATAAACAGGGTATTACAAATTCAACTACCCGTCATTCATTCATTCCTAAGGATTGACCTAAGGAATTGGCACAAAATCTATTTCTACATAAGGCACATCTACCAACATCATCCTTTAAGCGTCTCTGGCAGGATTACGTCATACACTATGAGGCGCGACTGCCAGGTTTATGACATTCTCTTTTGGGCGCATCTGCCGACATTATCCTATAAGCGCATCTGCCAGGATTATCCTATAAGCGCATCTGCTAGTATTATGACATTCTCTACTTGGTGCATCTACCAATATTATTCTATAAGCATCTTACATACCTCGTCATTTACCTCATCATTTTATCACATACCAACTATCTCATCTACCCATGTTCTACCCAACATATTAGTAGATATAAAATACATATACGATTTAACTCATTTAAAAACCATATAAAACATCCATTCCACACTTATCTCAAATAAACAATAGTATATAAACACATAACACGCATTTCAAAGAAAATACTTCATATTTATGTGTTAAAAGAAAGTAGCCACACACTCACCCAAACATATACTTAATACATTCAAACAATACTTGTATTATACTCGTGTTTATAAAAGGGACTATACACCCACACATATAAACAACTTTTTATTATACACATAGCACGTATTTCATAGCAAATACTTAATATTTATGTGTTAGAAGAAAGTGACCACACACTCACCCAAACATATACTTAATACATTTAAACAATACTTGTATTATACTCGTGTTTATGAAAGGGACTATACACCCACACATATAAACAACTTTATATTATACACATAGAACGTATTTCATAGCAAATACTTAATATTTATGTGTTAGAAGAAAAAGTGACCACACACTCACTTGATCAGAAGATGATCGGACAGCACTACGGCTTGTAGAAGATGATCAGAAGATGATCGGACACACTCACTTGATCAGAAGATGATCGGACAAAAACCGGGCTTCTCGCGGGCAGAGCTTCGGCTCGGGAATCTCACTTCTCGGGATCTTCAGGGCTTCGGGACTTGCTTCGGGGCTCAGGAATGATACCGGGCTTTGGGGGTTAAAATAGGGCTTAGAGAGAGTATCGGGAGTGGGAGAGTAAGAGATGAGCCACCAAACTTGGCTGACCCTCGATTTCTATTTATAAGGTGAATTTTCTGAGTCCACCTCGTGAGTTTCTAATATTCACCTCGTGACCTAGGCTCACCTCGTAAGTTTCTAATATTCACCTCGTGAGCTCGATACGTCACTGTGTTCGTCATGGCCACTTGCCCTGGAAGACGTCCATCATCTGTTCACCTCGTGAGTTTCTAATATTCACCTCGTGAACTGACTCACCTCGTGAATTTCTAATATTCACCTCGTGAGCTCTGACACAGCCTTGGGGTTCACGCCCCGAACTTTAGAAATTCATAACTTTCGCATACGAGCTCTGTTTTTGACGTTCTTTATATCCACGCGTAGGTGAGATTATGCTCTACAACTCTCGTTTAGACTCCGTTGGCTAATTTTGACTTTATTTTTAATATATTATTTTTAGTAGCCTGGGACAAGAGAACTCCGTTATAAATTCATAACTTCTTCATCCGACGTCCGTTTTCATCTGTCTTTTTACCGTTGCACTACCATTGACGAGATCTTCGATTCTTGTTTAGATTGTTTCGGCTAAAAACCGCTCAATCTCAAAGTCGAACTTCGGGTTGCATACTGCTAAGCTGAAACTTAGAAAAATCATAACTTCCTCATACGAAGCCAGAAATATCGCTCTAACGTAAATTCACTATTTACATCGCGCTGTGTTGTGCCGATTCTGTCGCGAAACTTCGACAGGTCATAACTTCTTCGTAATAACTCGGATTTCGGCGTTCTTTATATGTAAGAAATCCTTGTAACATATACTATAACTTAGTTAAGATTACCCCTTCTAAATAATCTTCCATCAAAAAGTCAATTTTGATGCTTATCGTCTCTAAATTGAATAGCCCGGATCTACGGGCGTTACACTATCCAACAAAAAATACCAATTTTAAATCATCATCCAAAAGACCAATTCTCAAAAACCAATAAAATACCCAAAATACCCTTAAGTCAAGCTTGGTCAAACTCAAAGTGAAACTGGTAAAAATCCATAAGTCAACTGAGCCAACTTAACCGAGTCAACCTAGCCGAGTCAACACAGAGTGAGTACGCGGGGTGTACTCCATATGTATACTGGGCGTACTTAAGCGTTGACTACCATCGGGGTGGTTGACCTCGTACGTGATGTGTACTCCAGGTATGCGAGGCGTACTCCCAGATGCCCAATTTCTCAATAAGAGCTTAATGGCTTAAGTTCTTACATCCATTTTTCAGATCCATGGATAAAATATCCTCAAGAGTCATAAAGTTTCCAACTTTATGACTTTACATGTCCGTTAAGTGCTTAACTCAACTTCTTAATCCATTAAGACCTTCTAAATGATGCGTAGAGCAAAACCAACCATTTGGAACCCATTTTTATGACTCGAGACCCTTCCAAAGGTCTGAAAGGATAGCTTAATGGGTCAAGAAAATGTTGTGTTCATGAATCTCCACATTCGGGACAAAAAGGACGAAAAATCAAACCCAACACAAGATCTAAATGGAACTTCACCAAGTTTAAAAATTTATACCTCATAATGATGCCAAAAGATGGTGGGATCCTGGATCTAAAGAGCTTCACTCCTCCAAGGTAGTCTCTTCTTCTTCCTTCTTCTTCAAAAGCACAAAACACACACTTTCAAGCTTAGAAATTCTTCACAAAATGGATTAGGGTTGAAAAAACATATCAAGAGGATGGAGGCTGATGAAGTGAGGGGAGATGAGGCAATAATGGGGTTTAAATATGAGCCAAACCCTGAAAATTAGGGTTTAAATATTTGACATGTACGTCCTGCGTACATATATACGCCCAACGTACACATGTATGCATGGAGTACTCCCCAATCACTCAAATTTCGAAAATGATACTATGGCCTTCAATGCACTCTTTCTTGTACTTAGGGTCTAAATTGCAATAAATCTCAATATAAGGGTCAACAATGAAAGTGCCTCAAAACCAGATGTTACAATTCTCCCCCACTTGACTTAGACTCCGTCCTCGAAGTTTGTTGCTACAACTAACACATGGTAGTGATTCCATATCTCCACCTCGGGTCACTCAAACAGTCCTCCTCGGAATCATTGAATGAACAACAACAATGGAGGTTGATAACAATTTCCAGTCAAGCCTTGAAGAGTAAAATAACCAAGTACCAAAATAAAACTATTTTAGAGAAGAACTAGAGAATGAGAGAATAACATATGTGATTCTTCTATTGATAAAGGTGTAAATAATATATGGGGTTGACACTCCTTTTAATAGGAAAAGGAAGTACATAAGACAAAAGACAACAAGGACAAGCATGGACTACGAGCTCAATAACCTAAAATATGAAAATGTTTTCCTATTAATCTTATCGCCTATATTTTACATAAGACAACCTAAATCAAACAAAACAATACGTGTCTTAAACAACCATCATTCTCTATGTCAAAAACTAGACAATTCTTCGGAAGCACAAGTGCATCAGAAACAGGCTGAGCTTGGAAAGTACCAAACTTTAGATAAACTAAACAATCACTTTTTCTAAATTAAAAATCTCCCTCTAAGTGATCTTTAGTTATCTAGTATCCAATTAGGTTGCATTGTCAAAAGAGAACAAGTAGACTTTTTACATCCAGTCTATGACTTCGATCCACTAGGTGACTTTCTCGATAAACTCTTTCTTGATTTCTTTTGGAGCTTGGGACTTGGTTGTTCTTGAAATGAATCTTTTGTGTAACACCTGTTTTCCATAATAGATCAGTTAAGGACTCATAGGCATCAAAGGTAAGCTTTTGGTAAAAACCTTATGCCACGATGTGGAGAACTGAGTGTCATGACGTGGCATATCAATTTCAAGAATGCACATTTTGAATGGTCGCCACGACGTTTCAAGAGGAAGGCCACAACGTGGTAGCTGATGCAACCCATGCCCAAGATTTTTAAGGTTTTCTTCATATTTAATCACCTAATCTAAAGGATTAGGGCATCATATTCATCCCCCAACCCCTCAACACGAAATCCTAGCCTCCATGCATGTTTGAGAGTCTATTTTCTTGATTTGGAGCTTAGTCTTTGGATTTTGGTGAAGCTTAAGGAATGAGGGAGTTCACTTTGGTGCAAGGAAGCAAGTAGCTAGTTTGGATCCATTATTCTCTTCTAAAATCTGAGCCATTTGAGGTTTAAAGTTCATACATTGGCATTTCTTCTTCTAGATTCAAGTTTGGGTGGTTTGGTCCCTTCCATGGATGCTCTTGGAGTTTGAGGAACTCCAAAGCTTATTGTGGTCCTCTTGTAGTCTCTAAGCTTCTGGTAAGTGAGAAAAGAGTCATGGTTGGAGTTACTTTGTATCTGTGTTCAATAATTGGCCTCATTAAGGAATTATTAGATCTAGAAGTGTATATCTTGCCTTGTGGTTGAGTCCTAATGGATAAAGTTGGAAACTTTATCCATTAAGTCATTAGAAAGGACTAGATCTGAAGTTATGGGTTTAGATCTATAACGATTAAGCTCTTAATGAAGAATATGGCCTTCTTCCAGGAATGACGATGTGGCCAAGGGCTTGCCACGTCGTGGTAGGGTCCTGTATGTCAATTGTTTTTTTCCTGTTATGACCACGATGTGAACATGAGGTCTCCATGTTGTGGTGAGTATTTCTCCATGTCGTGGTGAGTGTTTCTCCACGTCGTGGTGAATGTTGACTTGGGTGACCATTAACTTTTGTTGATCGTTGGCCGTTGACTTTTTAATAGTTTGACCTTGGTTCAAAGTGTTAAACTTCACGGACTTGGGTTATTGATTAATGATTTATCTGTATTTGGTGTCAGGTTTGTGGGTAACCCAAAGAACTATGCTACTATCAATTCAAGTACATACCAATTATAGTTATGGGCTTAGGCACCTAATCAAACACATACAAAATATGTAATGTAACACATTAGGTGCCTAAGCCCATAACTATAATTGGTATGTACTTGAATTGATAGTAGCATAGTCCTTTGGGTTACCCACAAACCTAGTAAAAGATCAGAATGTTGTTTGGAGAGAGAGAGACTGATTTATTAATTTATTATTAATAAATTAATTAGAAATAAAAATAGATGATTTATTAATATATTATGAGAATAATATATTAATTATAAATAGTATTATTTAATTAAGAATTAATCAGAAATTAATTTGGAATTAATTTTGGGATTAACTAGAAGGACTAAAGGTGACAGTGTTCAAAAGTTGAACATTGGCCAGTTCTAGAACCTCCCTAGGAGGTGGGACGAAATTCTAGATGGTCATGGGGTTTCTAGAGGTATTCTTGAATTCTAGAAAGTTCAATATCCATGCCCTAGATATGACTTCTAACTTAGGCATCAGAGAGCAATACTGGGGTCCAGCCCTCGGTATGGCTTTCTAACCTAGATTTGCCAACTTCATGCATTGTGTTGCTGGGAGTGCTCATTGGAAGAAACTCGTATGCGGGTAACCACACATTCATCTGGGCAACCACATAACAACACCCTATGTTGGGCGTAGGTGCTGAATTCTGGATGCGAGTTTAATGACCTATGTTAGGCGTAGCCACTTCTATCCAAAACCCTAAGCCTAAGGTTTTGAACCATATTTAAAGGCTCTAACTTCTTGGGACCATTCACATAACCATCCTCCATTACCTCTTATCTTTCCTTTGAAATAATAACCTCCATTTTTGAGTTTTGGAACTTTTAGAGAGTTTTGTGTGCTCTTTGAAGGAAGAAAGTGTTTGTAGAAGCAAGTGGGAAGCTTCAAGGTGTTTAGATTTGGGTTTTGCAAGCCAACATCTATCTCTGGATGGTATACTGCTTTCATCTTGATGCTTGTACATGTTAGATCTAGTATGGTTGTGAGTTTTATGCCTTTGTCCCGATAATCTTGGTCCTTATGAGTATGGGTTACTCTACACGATTTGAATGCATCCTTCTAATGTTTTTGAGGTTATAGAGTCATTAAAATGAGAGCTTGGGCACACTCATCCATCCATGCATGGGTTCTTGAGCAAAAAGTGACAATATGGACTTAGAGTTTGGTTTTGTGCTCTTCTTGGCGATGCAAAGAGATAAAGTCAGAGACTTTATCCATTAAGACATTCATTTAGATCAGATATGGGAGTTTAAGAGTTTGGCTTGTTGTATTAAGAGCATAATAGAAGTTTTTGGGAAATAGGGGCTCTATGTTGGGTGTAGCCTTCTGTACGCTAAGTGTAGCTCTACGTTGGGTGTAGACTTCTGTATGCTAAGCGTACCTCTATGTTGGGTGTATATTAGTTTGCTTCATTGGGCGTAAGTCAACCAAGGGTTAACCGTTGACTTTTTGACCGATTTGACTTTTGGTCGACCATGTTAGGACTTAGTATTGGCAGGGCAAAATGGTCTTGCCCAAAGGAGGTTTAATTGTGAGCCTAGAAATTTCATGAGTTAGTTATTACCTTAATTATTAATTAGGGTATTATTATGTATATGTTTAGCAAGAGGTTTGATATCATCATCTCGAGTGAGTGATTTATCTTGTCTTCAGGGTTAAGGTGAGTCTTCTCACTATACTATATATGATCCTATCTGTCTTTGTGAAGCTTGCATTGTGTGTTGGGATGGGACCATTGATATATTAGGATGGGCCCATTTTCATGTTTGGTTAGGCCCATCGATATGTTGGGCTAGGCCTGTCGGTATGATGGGTTGGGCTTGTTTGTATGTCGGGCTGGGCCTATTGTATGGTATGCGGTATTTTCGGGAACTCACTAAGTTTTATGCTTATGGTTTGTGGTTTAAACATTTTTAGGTACTTCCAGTTCACAGGGGAAGAGTCTGACATGATCGCACAACATCCCCTTGATATTATTCCACATTGTTATTTGGTTTCACTCTGATGTCGAGAATATTTATACTATGATTGGCTTGGAACAAGTTGTATTATCTTTTGGGTGTTTGAAAAATGAAAATTTTAATACTATTTTTGGGATGTTACATTTGGCTTCAAGGATGCTTTTGTTGATGAATGTGGACATGGTTGATGGCCAAGATAGCCATTTTGCCTTTTCTTCACCGGAAAGGAATTTTCGATGAAAGGTAGTTCTGTAGAGACCAATTGTGCATCGTCATTTTGAGCTTTTTCGTCTGAGGTTTCATCGCGAAGCTGGAATTTGTTGTTTCAATTTAATCATTTATCATCTTCTCCCCCACTATTGCACCAGAGCAAGCTCAACTTACTATTTCAACTCCCTAAACTTGTCGAACTTTCTGAAGGTTAACATTGACAATCTTGGTTAGATTGTCATAAACTTTAGCGATAGAGGCTTGCTTCTTCAGAACATCTAAAGTTTCTTCAAATATTAACAAGACTTCATCAAACTTGTAATTCATAATGTCCACAAAGTGTTAAGCATACCGATTTACTTTGATTAGAACTTGTTGTAGAATGAGGTTCATTCTGTCCTTCGCCTTGATCTCCCTTTTTAACCTCTAAATTTGTTTCTCATGAAGAACATGATTCTACTTGATTAATTCATTTGTAACAGATATCATGTTGTCATGAATATTCAACATCTGGTCTACTGTTTCGATGTGATTTTGGAGGTTTTCTTCATATCGCTTGTAAGATTCTTCCAAGGTATGTTTGAGTCATAGGGAGATAAGTTGATCTAAATTCCGCTCTCAGTCTTGAAGGGAGGGAGTGGCAGACTTGATTTTCGAAATGGATTTGAGAACTAAATCCAGTTTGGAATCAAATGATCTGACCTGAGCATTGACCGAATCTACCTTTGCACAACCTTGTCGACTTTGTCTCTCATTTCAAGTAATGCAAAAGGGTCAACAATAAGTTCATCCAAAGAGCCCTTGTCCGAACTTGATCCTTCAACTGATTCATCGGATTTGCTTTTGTCGTCACCATCACCATTGTTGTCATCATCATGGCCTAAATCTACAATATCATTATTTCCCTCGCCATTATCATCACCAACCTTCATTTCGCCTGATGAGGATTGCAGATAAAAATTAACCTTTGGTTTAGAAGAAGAAGGTTGCATGAACCTGATCTAGTCAATCAACTTTTGAACACTTGTGACAACCATATCACCTTCTTTAAAAATCATCTCAATACCAACTCTGTCTTTTTCTTCAAAGTTGACTTCATTTGAAGGATCCTTTGAAACCTTGATTGGTTCAGGAACATCTCATTCTGGTTTGGTTACATCGTGAGGTGGATCATCCAAAATAGGTGTTGACTTAGCAACATCACTTTTATCATCATTTGTCCGAGGAGGATCATCTAAGAGAGTGGTGGTCTCAGGAACATCTACACTTGGCTTTTTGGTAGCACCATCCGGTGGATCATCCATAGATTTGGGAACATCACCGGATTGAGTCCAGAATCTTTCTACTTTCGAGAAAAGATCTTTGCCGGAAATATTTCTAATATCATTCTCATCAGGAAATATCCCAAGGACTTGTTCTTGTTTCTTCCGAACAATGATGAACATGAACAAGTGAGTAAACTGAAATGTTTAGATAGAGAGATACAAAATATTACAATGAAGAACACTCATACAAATGACCACATACCTCCACTTTATATATTAGTGGATGGCATATGCTTTTATACAAGAGATATTCTAACATAATAAATCACTCAACATTGTAGATCCTGCTCCAACACATATCAAAGCTCATTTCCATAAATGTCATTTTGGTTCTTTCTTGTTTGGAAGCATTATGGTTTAGATCCAAACTCAATTTTGTTAAGGATCAAAACTTTGTAGAACTCAATTTTGTAGGATGAACTCAATCAAGGTGAAATGTTGAAATTTGATAGTTTTCGTTCCTTTTATGGGACGGACCAACATTCGACTCCAACTAGATGATAAAATCAATCGAAAGACCAGCTATCTCCAAGCATTTGGTCACTATGTTAGAGCTACATGAAAAATTATTAGATTGGTCCGTAAATTTTTTCTTGTGTGTTTTGGGCTTGACCGATGACCTAATTTTTATAGAAAGTCACAATATGGTTTTTCCTAATAAATTTGAGGCCACTCGTAAAGGTGATAGATATGCGATATACACAGCTTTTAGAAGGTGATACACATTCAATATGCATAGCTATGAGTATTTTCTTAATAAATTTGAGGCAACTCCTAAAGTTGATACACATGCGACTACGAGCAACTTATAGAAAACTTAAGAAAGTTCCAAAATTTTAAGCTTTTTGTAACTAGTATTGTTGAGTGTTTTCATCAAATCATATTCCTTTGATTTAGAGGGTTCGGGGAACACATTGTAATCACGTTGAGTGATCAACTGAGCGGGTTTTACACCCTATCAACTCATTGCTATTATGAGTTTGTGTTTTGTAATTGGTCGACTTTGGTACTCGTTGGAATAAATGATCTTTTCTTCTCGTGTGGATGTATATTATCACCTCAATAGTGGAACCAAATAAATATATGTTATGTACATATCTCATGTGGTTAGTATTATTATTATCTATTTAGGTTTATTGTTTATTTATTCAAATGCTATCGGTCGATAATTCTTAGTTAACTATCTATCAAATTAGTTTTATAGCAATCATTGATTGTCTGTTCACATGAGGACCATGAACATTTTATGATATTATTCATCACAAACCACCAAAATCTTCCTACTTCACTCGATGCTTCGGTGGTCGACGCCACTCCTAGTCTCCCAAAGTAGTTTTCTAAATAACACATTCAGTATTATATCCAACATTGTTCTACTGTAGGCCCAGTATTACATCCAACATTGTTCTACCGTAGGCCCAATATTATATCCAACATTGTTCTACCGTAGGCCCACCAGTGCATCCTCATTTATGCAACTTCCATCTTCCTCTCATGCACATTCTTTATCGACCAACTTTCAGAGTCATACAACATAGTTAACCTAACTGTCACCCTATACAAATTTCCCTTCGGTTTCAACGAGACAATGATGTCCCACAAACATTATAATGTTTGAAAGCACAACGTTGTAATAAAAGCATTTGAACGTACGATGCTACAATGTACATATAAACAAATTATGTTATTATTTCTTGCATTTAGCCCAACTTATTACTGTAAAAGATTAGCACACATATACATACCATAAGTTGTGAAGTAAGCTACTAGAAATGCATATCAAACAAGTACTGCTCTTTCTTAATGAACATCTTTAATGTTGATACATACAAAAAAACAGCATTACAAAATGTTGAAACAACTTAGGTTAGAAATAAATCGTTCTATGAGATTACAAAAACTTAATAATACACTATATATTAAGGGTATACGGACTTCCTTATTCTCAATCAACTTTTAATTCTTTCTCTTTGTGTTCTTCATCACCAACTATGGCTCCTTGATGCACAGATCCCAATATGTTTCTTAATTTAACACACAACTTTTAACAAAAATTGATCTATAAAATATAAAATCCCAATACATTTCTTAATCTTGGGTAATCAGATATTGAGTGGTTCTGCCTCCAATTCTCTCCCCTTATCTTGCCCTATATCAAAGCATACAAAATCAACTATTCACTCAAAAAAGAAAACATTTGTTCATCCCAAAAAGAATCTAGAGTAAATTACAAATTTGGTCCTTGTGCTTTACTCAAAACGGCATGTTTGCTCCAAATTTTGAAATCTTCTCAAAGTTAAGACTTGCATTCATTTTCGATTTGTAAAGCACATGGACCAAACTTGGGATTTTGAGTAAAACACAGGGACTAGATTTGTAATTTACTCAAGATAATAAAAAACTTACTTGATCTTTCTGCAACCCCCAAAAGCCGCCTTTGCAACATAGATGCAATGAAAAGGAAAAAGGAACACATTCCAAACATTACAGTAATTGGGAATGCATCAACCTTAATAAAAAGATTAAAAAAAGTCAATGAATGGTCAAATGTATAAATGTAAGCACAGCTAGATATATTGTGAGAGAGAGAGAGAGAGGGACTCACATTATAAAGTACAATGCATACAAAGATATTAAGTGGAATCCTGAAAAAGTTCATAATTGTACTTCTTGCTTCTTCAGGAATATATTGAGACCTCATTTTCATAATAGATGGCCAAAATAAACCAACACAAGCTTCAAACACACAGAATCCAATCAACTGAATACACCCTGCAAATTTTATACTTCCACCTTTCTCTTTCGAAGGAGCCACCAAAGACTGTAAAAAAAAAAACTCATTCTTCAGATTATTTGCATACATTAATTCAAAAAAGAAAAGCTTTATGTCATTAATGGGTAACAAAATGTTTTATGATATTACTTCTTTAGTACAATAGTGTTTTTTAACATTTCAAAAAGTTTGTTACCCATTGATGAAATGAACCCTTAAAAATGAGGTTAAAAAGTTTGGCGTACACTTGTGATGACTGGAAGCAAGAGAGAGGCTGAAGAGATGATGAAGACAATTTGCATGTAGCTTTCAACTTTGATTGATGCACGTGCTAATAAACGAGAAGCTAAAGAGCTTCCTAACATGGAAGATAACATGAAAGTAGCAAAAATGAAACCATGTGGAATGTCTTCACCATTTGGGCTTAAAGCAGGTGTCCATAAGAACACAAAAGTGTACATTGAACCCTCGAACAAAGATTGTATCGCACCCAATAATGCTATCTTTTCATCTGTTTTTACACACAAAAAATAAAAGAAACTATTAGGTCCAAATTTAGAAGGCAGAATGATATGCACGCATAATTACAAGATTGCCACTTTGGATTCTTCATGCTTCTCCTGTATATATATATATATATATATATATATATATATATATATATATATATATATATATATATATAGAGAGAGAGAGAGAGAGAGAGAGAGAGAGAAACCTGATGCAATTGCAACAGCAGCACCCCTGAATTGGGTCATAAGATCTTTGCTTTCTGATGAGTCACCATAATTTTCAGTCCATGATGATATGATGATGGCCATTCCAATGGCAAGAAAGATTGAAGCTGCATCAAATGGAGCAACAGGTCCCATGGCCAATGAACCAACTAAAAGATTTCCAAATAAACCAGCTAAAATGGCAACTAGTCCATTCCCAAGAAATATTGCCTTGGAGAATGTAATTGATAGCCATTGTTGCTCAAAACCTCTCTATAAATGCAACAAAACAAGAGCATTAGAACCATACACAATATAAAGGGTATATTTAGTAATGTAATATTATATCTCACCTTGTTGTGTTCAGCAACTAGCCATGATTCGAAGGCTGAAAAGAGGAGAGAGGTGGCAATCCCTCCCAATATACGCCCCACCATTAGAATTCTGTACTGAGGTGAATGCTTGGTGATGCAACTCAGAATGTAGGTTATGCAGTAAGTAATTGAAGCTCTTTTTCGACCACTGAATTTGGCAGAAACGAGTTGAATCAAGTTAAATTGAGGAGGATAATTGTTTAAAGTTGAAAAGATTGACTGGAATTTGGAAATTACTGTTTGTCAGCTAAGGATCCAACGATTGTCCCAAAGAGCATGGAAGATCCGAAACCAGCAATGAAGAGCTGCCCGATATCTCCTTTCCCGAAACCGTAAGTGGTGTAAAGGTAGTAGACATAAGGCCCCTGCAACCAATCACCAGCTACAACCACCATGAAAGAAAAAACTTAGTCACAAGTCATAACACAATCATCAAAAGTAACCAATGAGTTGTAAAGGATCTAGACTATCCCGATCTAACTCAAAGCTATTAGAACATAGTCAATATACTAGCCCAGATCCAAAAGGGTTGTAAAATTTAGCAGCATTTAATGCAAATCTGGATAATCCAGATCTAATTCATTCCGATAAATGCCGAATTACAAGTGTCAACTCAAATCATGAACAATTGGTAACGAGCATATACAGAAAATGATAATGTGGACGAGATATAATGATAAGGGAAGTAGAAAGGTACCCATCATAAGGGAGTAGACGAGGAGGTAATTGTTCTTGAAGGAATTGAAAGCAGAAGGAGTATTGATTCGATCTTTGTTGCTCTTGCTGAGCTCCATTGTTGCAACGACAACTCCTAAGGCCCCAAACACTATCAAGTAGAATAGCTCCATGGTTATCGATCTCGATCTCGATCTAAATCTGTGTTTGAGATGAGAGTGTGTATGGAAAAAGAGAAGACCCTTGAAAATCTGTGTAGTGTTCGCAATTTAAAGGAAGTGATGAGAAAGTGGAATGTATGTTAACCCCTCGTCACGAGCCGTCGACCTCTAAACATCGTAGCCAGAGTGTCGGTAGGGCGCATAATCTAAATTATTTTTGGTGTTTTTCTTTTTCTTTTTCTTTTTTCTAGGATAATTGCAAACAAACAAACAAACGCGTTTTATTTCCAAAAACCAAAAAAAAACAATAGATTATTGTTTGTTGGTAATTGAACAACTATTTTAAAAATAATAAATGGTTTTATTTGGTTGAATAGCAGTAATGAAGAAGTAGAGTAAATAGCATAATCGATAATGGGATATACATGGCGATTATATAGAAAGATATTTAAATAGGAATTAAGGTTAGTGACTAACGAACTAATATTAGCATATTCATTAAGACATTTCACCAGATATCTTATGTGCACCATTGATCTTTGATAATAGGATGAGGGAAGGGATGGCTTGATTCTTGGAGTGTGTTGAGAAAAAATAATGTCATTGCTTTCCTTTCGGCCATTGGTACAAAATAAAAGGTTTAGTTCCTAAAAAATCCTAATTGAGTTTGTTTTGTATAAATTAGTATTCTATATAAATATTTTTAAAAGTATAATGCATGCTTATAAGAGTTTTTTTATATCATATGTAGGTATAATATAATTTTCAGTTTATCTTAATATATAGTTTTACTTATATTTATCAACGTTTATTTAAAAATAAAAAAGTTAAAACATAATAATTTTCACAAGAGCATAGTACCTCCAATAAATTATCTTGGTAAAATGACAATGTTACACATATAACTATGGCACCGAAAAAACGCAAAACTAAAAGTGATCCAAAATGGCAAATGCCACCTAGAACATTCTATTACACCCAGTAAAATTAAAACAAGAGGCGTACAAAATGGCATAAGCAACCCATTAGGCCATAACATACAAATATCTTAAATATTACTAAAAGAGAAATCTTATGACATCATCTTAAATAATCTGGACCATTGATTGTATTTCAATCTTATTTTTTCCACCCTTAGATTAAATTGCTGACATCATCTTCCCCATATGGAATGTATTTAATTCCAATAAATGTTTTCCAATCATCAATCAATAACTTACATTCGTTGAAATTGAATGTATTTAATTCCAATGAAAACTTTCCATATTTTACATCTTGAATTTTCAATTATGAAGATTTTAATATGGTCAATTTTAAAAACATATTACTAACAAATCATTTCAATCAAGGCCTTAATATTAACCATTAATATAAATACGTTTATATTAGTAAACCATTAATATAAAATCTTTTTTTATTAGGAAATCATTAATACCGAAAAATTATATTCAAATTATCACATATATATATACGATTGATCATTGAATCCGCGACTCACATTTATTTTGAATCGTTTCTTTTCTTCAAACCTTCTCCTACAACATCGTTAATATTGTTTATAACTTTCATCATCATTCTCTACTATAAAGATTCACTCTTGTGCGCTAGAATGTCAGTACCTTCTTTCGCTTTTTATATTTTTTTTCGATTATTTTTTGTTCCTATATCAAATGTATGTATTCATATATTTCGATTTTCTTTATCACAAATTACATGAAATCAGTTAACTACTTTTCTAAAACTTTTCAAATAAACATGAAAAGATAACAAAACAAAAATTAACTATCTTTGTAACTGACATTAATTACGAAAATATTACTTTTATATATTAGAGATTATTATGATTTTTTTTTTAATTTTTATGTTATAAGAATCCGGTTAATGTTGGCATGATTTTAAAATATCATTGAAATTATTATGTTTTTGTATATCATATCAACCTACTTTTTTTATCTTTGTATAGTAACAATAAAATTTATTAATTTACACAACAAATATAGATATTTCAAATTTTGTAATATTATTATACCTTACAAAATACAACTCTCTCCAAAATAAATTTTCGCCAGTAATTTCATCCATAATTTCAACAAATTTAAATTTGTATTTTCTTTATTTAATTTTTCTTAATGATCCTGATTTTTTTTTCTCCAAAAGTATATCAAACATTTACGTCTTAGATAATGCTGCCCTATTATAATTATTATTTTCCAAAAGTATATCCGTTTAATGAGGAATTTGATATAATAAAGGAAGTGAATGTTAATTAAAATGAGATATATATTCCATAATTATTACATGAGTTTATTAAAAAAATTAATATCAAGGTGTCAACATTAAACATTTTTAAAGTGAAATTTCATAATACATACAAACGATGATGTTGTACAATGAAATATAAAATTGAATATACCGAAAAAAAAAACACTATTAAAGCAGTCAATCTTGAAAATAACATAGTTATGAAAAATTATAAAGTAAGATAAAAATTATAAGATATTAGGAGATTTGTAAAAAGTACATTTAGTAAAAGCGTTACGGTTATTAGAAAAAATAAGACCGTTAAGATTAGTGAAAATACAATATATAAACTAAATTATCACAATAGTAATGAAATGTCATTATTTGATATTTCATATAATTGACAGATATATCAAATTACATTAATGATATACTAAAATTATTCAAAGTTGCGCCAAAATTAATGCAAAGTTCTTGCGAACACTAAATAAATAAGAACAAACATAAAAGCTAGCATTTATATTTATAATCAATTTAAAATAAACCAATAATGATTTAGAAAAGAATCTCCATTGGTGATATACTAAAATTAAATCTATATAACATTTAACATTTTATAAGTTATATTACATAACTTTATTTTAAAAGCGTTGTAAACAATAAACCAAATATACATACTAACCACACAAAATAAACATATATGTGGTTCACTCATCATCGATATGATCATTTACGTTGATACGAGGACGTGGGATCTTTTAGCGAGAACCAAAACTGAACAATTACAGAACACTAAACGAAATAACAATGTATTTCTTGTGATAATTGAAAGGGATACCTCACCAATATGGGAGGATTTGAATATATATTAACAAAATAAAGTTATTACAGGAAGATAAAATAAAGAGAACAAAATAAAATTATTACAGAAAGATATACAGAGAATAATTTACAAGATAAAATAAATCAACTATTTAATGTAATTGATTCTGTTGATTTATTCCTAATATCCCCCCACAAGCGAGATGTGGTGGTCCAAGATGAAGCATAGCTCGAAAGAATTCAAATTGTGGACGTGAAAGACTTTTTGTGAAAATGCCAGCCACCTGAAGCTTGGTAGAAACAAATTTAGTATACAATCTACCAGATGAAACGAGCTCACGAATAAAGTGATAATCAAGATCAATATGTTTTGCCCGTTTATGAGACACCGGATTTTGGCTTAGGAATAGAGCACTACGGTTGTCACGTAAGAGAGTTGGGTGATCTGGCGGTAAAGCATGAAGTTCGCGCAACAAATGAGTGACCCAAACGATTTCAGCAGCGGTGTTTGCCATTGCCTGATATTCCGACTCACAGCTTGAACGAGCAACTGTAGGCTGCTTTTTAGCACTCCACGAAACTATATTACCCCCAAGAAAAATGGAGTAACCATATGTGGACCTTCGGGTTTCTATACATCTAGCCCAATCAGCATCTGAATAACCCAAAATAGATGTGTCATTAAGCTTTTTGAAAGTAAGCCCAAAAGAAACGGTACCCTTGATATAACGAAGAATTCTCTTGACACCTTGAAAATGATCTGTCGTAGGGTTTTGAAGAAACTGACTTACTTAATTAACGGCATATGAAATATCAAGCCGAGTAATGGTCAAGTACTGAAGCGCGCCCACAAACGAGGGACACGCTGTTGGATTAGAATACGAGGTACCAGTAGATGTGAATATCTCATGGGAGGCTAGAGGTGTGCCTACCGGTTTGGCATGGAGAAGATTTGCTCAGTCTAGAATGTCATGCGCATATTTAGACTGACTAAGAAATAAGCCATCATCCGTATATGAAACTTCAAGACCCAAGTAGTAGTTTAGGTCACCAAGATCCTTAACTGCAAATTCTTGATGAAGTTTAGTAATAAACGAAGAGAGAACTTGTTCGTTGTTGCCGGTTAAAATGAGATCATCAACGTAAACAGGAAGATAAACAATGCACGCTTCCCGTTTAAAAACAAAAAGCAAAGTGTCGGATCGAGCACACGTGAAACCGTCTGTAATAAGAAATGAACTAAGACGATGAAACCATGCTTGCGGAGCTTGTTTTAGCCCATATAATGCCTTTTTAACATGCAAATGTAATTAGGAAAACGAGGGTCGACAAAACCAGGTGGTTGTTCCATAAATAGAGTTTCATTCAAATAACCATTGAGAAAATCATTTTTGACATCGAGTTGATGAAGACGCCATTTATTGATAATTGCAAGAGACAAGACAATACCTATCGTGGCCGCCTTAACAATGGGACTAAATGTAAGAGAATAATCAAGACCCGAAACTTGAGTAAATCCTTGAGACACAAGTTGTGCTTTAAGGCGTTCAACTGATCCATCTGAATGATACTTTGTGCGAAACACCCATTTGGAACCGACGACATTTCAATAGTAGGGCGTGGTACTAAAACCCAAGTATCATTTTGTTGAAGAGCTGTCATTTCTTCATGCATTGCTAACATCCACTTTGGGTTTTTAGCAGCAGATTTGAATCCTTTTGAGCAAATAGAGCCGAGTAAAGTGCATGAGAAGGTGTATGAGATAAATCCAATTGGTGTCGAGGTTTGAAAATCCCAGCTTTTGCTCGTGTAGTCATGTGATGAGTTGAAATAGATTGTTGGTTTGTATTCAGAGGTTGTTGTGGTTGTGGTATTGGATTTGAAGCATTAGACATATTGATGGGCTCATCATCATGAAGTGGGCTAAGAGGAGACTGTGGTCCATCATTGGGCTGCGGTTGGGCTATTGGGTCTGAAAAAGATGGATGCTTCGTAATAGAACAAGAGGAACAAGGCTGCCTGGAGGGCATAACTAACTTTATTGATACTTTTGCAACAGCAGGTGAGGATGCCACAGTAGAACTGTTATCAAAAAAGTTATTAAGTCCAACAAGGTTTGATCCTTAGTAGCGACGTTTCCCGAAAAGGGAAACAATCTTCATCAAAACGAGCATGACCTGTCACATAAATACGAGAAGTGACTGGGTCCAAACAACGAAAGCCCTTGTATTGAGAAGAATAGCCAATAAAGATACACGGGATGTGTGACATCTCCAAAATCACGGCCAGAAAAGACCGATTTCATTTATGCTTTTTAAAATAATTTCAGAGTAAATCCTTTTGATTTAAAAGAGTTGCGGAATTTGTTCCCAAAACAAAATATGATAAAATAATATTTATCAAAACATTTCATCAAGAGATGCATTTTCATTATATAATCAAAACTCGGGATGTCATGTTCCGATACAGACCATAAAGCATAAACGATAACATTACAAGTCATTCAACAAATATATACATATATAGACTTGTAAACAAAACAACTTGATGATTCAACCATCTTATGCCCTCACGCCACTACCTGTAATACGAATAAACTGAGTGGGTCAGGCTTGGGAGCCTGGTGAGCATATAGGGTTTTCAATCCACAATAAATAATTATATTTAATTTCACCAACCAACAATAACCCGATTACCCATTCCTGTTATCCTCACTTTATATCCCTAAAACAACATCTATCTCAAGGGACCTAATCTAGGATTTTCATCGGGACGGACATTACTGCTAAGGGGTTTCCTCAACAATAGATATCCTAAAGGCAACCATGAGGGGGATAGAGTACACTGGTGAACACATCGTTCACAACACCTACTGGTTATGAACCTGCTAGCGTTCCACATGAATGTCTAGAAAGAGTTTGTGGTCGTTATCCATACTCCGCTGAATAACTAGATCAACAACAACAACATCAAGGCCTCTCATCTGTTTATCACACATCAATTATCTACCCATGTTCTACCCAACATATTAGTAGATAAAAATATATATTTTTATACATAGTTTAAAACCTGTATAACATTCTCATTCAATACATATTCCAATCAACAGATGAGACACATACACATAACACGTATTTCATAGAGAATAAATCATATTTATGAGATAGAAGAAAGTGAATATATATTCACACATATAACAACAAAATATACACATAACATGTATATCATATAAAATACTTCATAGTTATGCGTTAGAAGAAAGTAACTACACACTCACTTGATCAGAAGATGATCGGACAGCACTACGACTTGCAGAAGTAGTATTCTTCAGTAGATCTGGAAGATCTTCACAAAAACCGGGCTTCTCGCGAGCAGAGCTTCGGCTCGGGAATTGTACTTCTCGGGATCTTCGGGGCTTCGGGACTTGCTTCGGGGCTCGGGATTGATACCGGGGATTCGGGGGTACTTCTTTGCACGTAAATCGATGCAATACAGGAGAGAGATAAGAGAGTGAGCAACCAAACTCGGCTGGCCCTTCAAATCTATTTATAGGGCAAAACTGGCCCTTGCCACGTCGTGGCACCTTTTTCCACGTCGTGGGATTGGTCGTCACTGCATGCGTCATCGCAAGTTGCATCTGGGGGACTCCCGGAGGTGTAAGAAGACTCGCCACATCGTGTCACTGATTGCCACGTCGTGGTATCTGACAGTTTTGGGGTTTCGCGCCCCAAACTTCAGAAATTCATAACTTTTGCATACGAAATCCGTTTTCGACGTTCTTTATATCGACGTGAAGGTGAGATTATGCTCTACAAATCTCGTTTAGACTCCATTGGCTAATTTTGACTTGATTTTTAATATATTATAAGTATATTACTTATATATTATTTTCAGTAGGCTGGGACAGAAAAACTCTGTTCGAAATTCATAGCTCCTTCATCTGAACTCCGTTTTCGTCTGTCTTTTTATCGTTGGACTACTATCGATGAGATATTCAATTCTCATTTAGAAATTTTTGGCTAAATATCACTCGATCTCTATTTCGAGTATTCGGGCTGCATACCGCTAAATCGAAACTTCGAAAAATCATAACTTCCTCATACGAAGTCAGATTTGGGCGTTCTTTTCATGAACGCTCTCGGTTTAACGAACTCTACGACTTTCATTTAGATCGCTAAGGCTAAATATTGCTCTAACGTAAATTTCACTTTTTACGTCATTCAGCGTCGTGCCGGTTCTGTCGCGAAACTTCGACAGGTTATAACTTCTTCGTTATAACTTGGATTTCGGCATTCTTTATATATTCGAAAAACCTTGTTTCAACTACTACAACATTATCCATAGATATCGACTTTATCTAACATTTCATTCTGACGCTTATTTTTATTCTTAATTAAATTAAGACACACAATTAAGCACATAATGCATAATACTCAAATAATACACTTCTATTATTTCAAAACGGGTTACAAAGGTTAACCTGGACTACTATATCAATATTAATGACAAGCCCGGAAATACAGGCGTTACAATTCTCTCCACCTTAGAATGATTCCGTCCCCGAAATCACACACCAACAAACAAATGTGGATAACGACCCATCATGTCACTCTCCGTCTCCCAGATGAGATTCAGCCCATCATGTCACTCTCCGTAAACACAAGCGTTACAGGATGCTTCGAGGAGCAAGCTTGTTAGGAGAGTAATCCCGAAGATAAGGATAAACCAAACACCCATTGGTTCGAAAATTGTTGTATGTGGGTGGCCGAAGAAAAAGGAGCTCAAATGGAGAGTTTTTATTTAATACATGTGTAGGTAGACGATTTATGATATATACAGCAGAGCTAAAAGCGTCCACCCAATAAGGTGTGAGAACATGTGCATTGAAGAGCATAGCGAGACCCATTTCGACAATATATCGATGTTTACGTTCAGCCCACCTATTTTGTTGGGGCGTATACGGATATGAGAGACAATGAAATGTTCCATTATCTTCAAATATGTGACAGACTGCGTTGTTGACAAACTAACCGCCACCATCACTTTGAAAGACTTTGATTTTTCTGTCAAATTGTGTCTGCACAAACTTAACAAAGGTAGAGAGAACCGTATAAAATCCAAATTTTGTCTTTAATGGGTAGAACCAAGTCAAACGAGAGAAATCATCAATAAACACGACATAATAGTTATAACCATCCTTAGAAATAACGGGTGAAGGACCCCATAAATCACAATGAACGAAATCCAAAGGTGCTAAAAATCGTTTATTATTTATATCAAAAGATAAACGATGTCCTTTTGAAAGTTGACAAGATGAACAAACAATGGGTTTCGGTAAAACAGATGTAACCGATAAATAACCCATCTTATTTAAAAAAGAAACAACATCAAATGCAGCATGCCCAAGGCGAGAATGCCACAACTCGTAAGAAGCACGTGCACGTTTATTTGTGACAACAACGAAGGCCTGAGGTCCATCATGAAGAACGTAGAGACCGTTTTCACATCTTCCCCGTGCTAATATTCGGTTCATTTCCCTGTCCTAAATATGGAAGAAAGGTTAAGAAACATCCACATGATTGTCTAGAGTGAGTTTACTAATTGACAAAAGGTTTTTTTTGTCAAATGTGATATAACTAAGACTAGCGGTGTTAATCGGGTAAATTTTTCGGGTTTCGGGTAATTCGGGTAATTCATATTAAAAAAATTACCCTTTACCCTACCCAAACTAAATTCGGGTAATTCGGGTTTGGGTAATTCAGGTAGTGGGTCGGGTAAGGGTAATTCGGGTATTACCCGATTTTTTTAGTGACACCTAAAAATAAATTTAATGAAATAAGTATGTGGTGCTCAAACTTTGAACATTGAGATTTTTTACTCAATAATATTTGAGATATCAAGTATTCGTTTAACGATTTAATCGAATCTAATAAGATATTAAAAAAACAAATACTTAAAGAAATAATAACAACCAAAATTACTTGATATCAATGTATATGCATATATTTTGCATTTAGAAAAAAAAACTCATGTATTAAATCTAGAAAACATAGAAATCCATTACATATTATGAAAAAAATAACATTCAAGCTCCAAAAGACATTCATAAATATACTCGTCTTCTTGCACCTACTCGTTCTTCTTGCACATTCACTACTTCATCTTGCTCAATTCTATATAAAAAAAAGTCGAATAAAATTAGTATTAAAAGGAAAATATATTAAATTTACAATAATTAAAATAATGAATGATAAACAATTACCTTTGTCAATTTGTTGATTTTCTTCCCAATCTTTTTCATAATCGATTGTGTCACTTATGCTACCCTGAATCCAGTTTTGTGTACAAATTAAACTTTCAACAATCTTAGGAGTCAAAGAACTCCTAAACGGACCCAGCACCCTCCCACTAGTGCTAAAAACAGATTCCGAAGCCACGGTTGAGACGGGAATGGCAAACACATCTCTTGCCATCAATGATAGAACCAGGAATCTTGAACTATTCACTTTCCACCAATCTAGAATACTAAACATTTCTGAGTCGTCTTCAACACTTTCTTGCAAATATTTTTCTAACTTCCCAATTGATTCAACTACGTTCGTCTTCATCTTTTCTCTTAGTTTATTTCTTAATGGGGGATTAGGTGCCATAAAATCCGGGTTTTGGCGTTTCCCTAGTATCAATGATGAAGTGGTAGACTCGGCAGTATTTGAAGTAGAACTTGGAGAATGAATTTTAATATAATCATTATATAATTCATACATAGAATCCATGATATATTTCTTTTTGGCCTCCACCCCCTTTTCTCCATAACGATCCTCAAGTAGTATAACCAAATACTTTACTTTGTTCCTCGGATCAAGAATCAAAGCAAAGTAGAGCAATAAATTCATTTTTTCTATGTCGCCAAAATACTTATCAAACTTCATATTCATGGCCAATGCAATATCACAAAGACTAGAAGGAAATAACATCATCCAAGAGCGTACGAATGGAATATATATCTTCAATGCATGTGTTTGATGTCACATAAAGTGTCCCAGAAATCTTCAAAGTAACATCATGAAAAGGTTTTAAAAAATGACATACATTCCTAACCCTTTCCCAATCGCTTGATGAAGGTATCGACAAACCCGCCTTTTCAATTTCGCACCAAAAATCAAATTCCTCAAGATCATATCTCTCAAAAGTTTTTTGGTAAGCTTGGGCAATTTCCAACATATGGTAAGTAGAGTTCCATCTTGTTGGCACATCTCTCTTCAAGTGTTTTGTTATACCGGGATTAGCAACCTTAGCAAACTCGGTAAACTTATGAATTCTAGAAGGCGGTTGCCTAATCCATTTAACCGCCCATTGAACTATCTCAACCGCCTTATCAACTTTTTTTATGCCATCTTGCACCACTAAATTTAAATTGTGGGCAATACATCGAATATGCATCCATTTCCCACACTTGTTGGAGTTTTGAAAACTTTTTTTCATGAAGTCAATTGTCACATCTTTCGCACTTGCATTGTCAATAGAAATTGTGAAAACGTTTTCTATTTCCCACTCCGTTAAACATTTCTCAACCATTTTCCCAATATCAACCCCACGGTGACTCTCTTGAGAAGAAAAACACAACACTTTTTTTTTAATTTCCATTCATTATCAATAAAGTGGGCGGTGAGACACATATAACATGATTGTGGTTTAGAAGTCCACGTATCGATGGTCAAACATATTCTACCAACATTTTTTATAATAAAGTCACGATTTTTTTCTTTTTCGTCTATAAACAATTGGTAGACATCCGTTGTGCTTGTACTTCTACACGGAACTTTAAACAATGGTTGAGTAACCCTATTGTAATACCTAAAGCCCGCACCTTCTACAAAGCTAAAAGGAAGTTCATCAACTACCAACATGTGAGCTAGAGCTTTTTGACTCTCATTTTGATCAAATTTCCAAGCTGGCAATTTGTTTTCATCACCGTATTGGAAAGCTAGTTGTGTTTGCCCACCACTAAGTTTAGCCAAGTAAACTTTACATTTAGTTAAATGATAACCTAGATTTTTGGTCCCATAACCACCTGATTCGCACTTGTAATTCCCGCCACCACAATGCTTACATTTGCATCTTTGAACACCCTTTTCGTCCTTATACCTTTCAAATTATTTCCAAACTTTTGATCTTGGGTTGAATTCTTTAGTTTTTTTTCTCTTTTTCTTGTGGAACTTGATCATTGGTTGGGTTGTCAACTTCAATCGTCTCATCTTCCACTTCAATATAGTCATCCTTTTTTGACATCTAAAACAAGAAAAAAAAAACAGAAAAACTGTTAAAGACATAAAAATCAGGAAAAAAAATTATAAACAGGAAAAAAACAGATAAACTGCTGATGTAAAACATATTTCATCAATAATAGGCTAGCAAAATATTTCAATGAAAACGATGAATAGCATATTTCTATGCAAAAAACAGAAAAAAAAAATTATGTGTTTTACTTAGTTTTTCAATTAAGCTTATCCATTTAGGTAGTAAATTTCGTGGCATAGTTTTATTTGGAAGTTTCAGTTTTACACACATTATCATATTCCTTCTTTGCTCATTCTTTTCACATACTATATTTTTGGACGAGGCCTTAATATGTCAATTAATGTTCCATTTTCATTACTTCATCTTGTGGGGCCTAATCTATGTCTCTTGATTAATTTTGTTTCCAAATAAGATTTACAAAAATGAAGAACGAAAGCCAAAACAAATGAAGAGTACAAATTTTTTCTACAACTAAATAAAAGAAGAGATGAATTCCAACAAAGTTATAACTTTTCTTTTGGGTGAATCTTTTCTAGTTTATGATATATATTATACTAAACATTTGAACAAATTGTAAATTGTAAAATAAATTGTAAACTGTAAAATAAAAGCAAATTGTAAACATTTGTCTAGTTATGTATTTGATCTCTTTTAATTGTTTTCCAATGCAACTCGAAATATAATTTCATTTGCTTATTCTTATATTATAAACATAATGTTTTATGAAGTACTTCTCATCACCAAACGCATTGTTCAAAAAAAATTCAGCAATAATTGTGGATCAAGCTTTCAATTCTATAGTAAAACCCACCAATTTATCTACAGAAAAGTATCATCAGATTTGGAAAATAAATATAACCGAACGAAATCCAAAACAAATAATACTATTAGTTTCCCAAACACACACAAACATAGGGCCCTGTCGCCATGCCAATCATAATCAAGATGAATCCCAACAAATTGTAAACTGTAAAATAAAACCAATGCTTTTGCTTTTTCTTTAAAGCCACAAGAGCCTCATTCAAAGTTGCACTAGTATTCTAATTTGCTATGTCAAGAGAGGATCAATTTGTTGTTATAACTTACATTTGAGTTTGAAGTTCAAATCCGTTATTTTTTCCTGGAGTGGTGACGAGCTGAAGTGACGCTGCGATGAGCCGACGAACACCTGATGACCGGCGAGGCAGCGGCGAGCCGACGACCACCTGATGACCGACAAGGAGGTGGCGACGATGATCGACGGTGACGAACGAAGAGGCAGACAAGGTTTTTTTTTACATAGAGAAAATAGAACGAGGTAAATTGGGTTGTGATTTGGGAATTGAGACGGATAAAAGGGATATTGCCATATTGGGCCATTATTTGTTATATATATTTTGGGTAATTCAGGTATACCCGAAACCCAATACACTTACCCTTTACCCGACCTAAAAAAATTGGGTTACCCAAATACCGAAAAAATTAACCCGATATCCGAATTACCCGATACCCGAAAAAATTGGGCGGGTAATTCGGGTAACGGGTATTTTCGACAGGGCTAAGTAAGACATCCTGTAATTTAAGGTTATTTTTTAGGGAAGAATTACCCATATGAGAGATAGAAAAAGAGTTACCATTTCCAAAAGTCACGTTTGCATCACCCATATATGGTTTAGCATGATTAACCTTGTCTGGAGAAGGAGTCATATGAGTCGTTGCACCTGCGTCGACGTACCAATCTGGTGCATTTTGGGTAACATGGAATTATGCCTAAAAAGCTTGTGCAAGATTTGCATCTAATGGTGATGCTTGAGAGGCAAAAGAAGCAAGATTGGGACATTGATTTTCAGAGTGACCATTTTTTCTGCATAACTGACAATGATGAGGATGCTTCCTATGCCCTCTATCGCCAGAAAAATAGACCCGATTGTTATTGAAGGGAGTATCACAGTAGAAGGTAGCCTGAGGTGCAACATATCCATGGAGAGAGTGTAAAAACATTTCATGACTCTCTGCCTGAGAGAGTAAATCACGAAATAAGGGGCGTGTATAGGCTATTCGAATCGATGTTGAGAAGGTCTCGAAAGATGCACCCAAGCCGCAAAGAAACCAATGAACTTTGTCCATCTCATTGACAACATGACCAATAGCGAATAGTTGGTCACAAATACCTTTGAATTTTTAACCAAATTTTGAAACAGAAATAGTACCTTTGGTGATTTTCCAGAGTTGATCATGGAGATTCTGAATTCGCTTGACAGAAGAGTTACTGTAGGCATTTTCAAGAGCCAACCAAACAGAGTGGGCAACAGTGAGACCAAGAATCTCAACCGCTTCTTCTTAAGAGAAAGAAGCATTGATGGGAATGAGAGCCTTTTGATCTGCATCACGCCAAACAGAGTAAGAAGGGTTGGGAGATTCTTTACCTTCTGTAACAATAATAGGAGAAGGTGATGAAGAAGATCCATCAATGTGTCCCATGAGTTTCTGAACAATGAAAATTGGAATCATATGATTTTTCTAGAGAAGATAGTTACTGGAGAGAGTTTAAAAGAAATCATGTGCAAAATAGTGGCCATTGGGAGGGTGCTATCGGTGGTTAAAGAGGAAGAAGACATGGCAGATTAGTCAAAGTTACAGAGGAAGGAGAATGGAGAACGTAGAGAGAGAGAGAATGAACTTTTTAGAAAAATTTGGCTGATACCATATGATAATTGAAAGGGAAGATTTGAATATATATATATATATATATATATATATATATATATATATATGTAACAAAATAAAGTTATTACAAGAAGATATACAGAGAATAATTTACAAGATAAAATAAATCAACTATTTAATGTAATTGATTCTGTTGATTTATTCATAATATTTCTAAGGTGTAATCATACTAAATTGTTTGTGCAATGTGATAAAAAAGTATTTATCAACCCCCTTAAATCAAAGGAATTTTCTTTGATGAGAAACACTCAAGGATTTAATCACAAAACTCACAAGTTAACACTCTTAAAACTACTTAAATTTCATATCAATTGTGCCTCTATGATGTAATTGTTTATATACAAAATTCACAACCTGTGAGTCTTTCCTTACAAATAGGAATGTAAAATAATCCCAACAATATTGACCAGAATGCTCAGAGATATCGACTTAACCGATTATCAAGTTCGCCAGGTCAACTAAAGATGTTGGTGTGATATTCTTTTACATAGCTCCAACATAATGTATGTAATGATTATCATGTACCAAACACTTGCTAATTATATTGTTAGATGTTAGTTAGAAACAATTAGCTTGATAGTTAGTTTACCCAAGCATAGTTAGCTCATGTATAATTATTATAAAAATATTTCTTTCATTGATGTAATGGTTATACTGATCAATACACGAATTATTACCTTTCAATTTTGTCTTCCTTATCTTCTAATTCATATGTTGTATCTTGAAATTGTATTAGAGCTTGAGATATGATCTTCTGCAAATTACACTATGTTCTTATTTTTTTCAATCGATTTGATCTTTTCATCTTATCACAATGAGTACTCTTAATTCTTCTTCGATTGTTGTTGATAATAATAATTCGAATGCTTCGGGAGTTCAATAAGGAGATGATTCTCCAAACATGTTCTTAGTTTCGACATTTCTTACTGGTAATGAAAATTACCTTCAATGGAAGTTTTATGTTCAAATTGCTTTGGGAGCCAAGAAGAAGCTTGGATAAATTGACATAACTTCTTCGAAGCCTGAATATGGTGAAAATGAGATTGTTGATTGGATCAACACAAAATTCATGGTATGAGCATGGTTATTGAATTCGATTTCTAAGGAGATCTATAAAATAATTATTTTTCTATAACTGCAAAGGAATTGTGGAACGAATTAGAAGAACACTTTGGTGAAATCAATGTACCATTGATCTATCAACTTCAAAGGCAAATTGCTTCAGTTATTCAAGGTAATGATTCACTCTCAAAGTATTACACTCGTTTGAAACAGTTATGGGATGAGCTTAATTGTTTGATTCCTTTACCACCATGATACGTGTGGTTCTGCTAAGAACATATCTAAAATTACTACAATGACAAGACTTATGCAATTCTTGACAAGATTAAGTGATATATATATATATATATATATATATATATATATATATATATATATATATATATATGATAATCTACGTAATTAGATCCTTGTACTAGATCATTTGCCTAGTGTTCATAAAGCTTACTCTATGGCCCTAAGAGTTGAAAAACAGAGGGAAATGCAAATTAATTTATCTATCGTTGATGATATGGCTACCATGTTTGTGAAATCTTTAAACTCAAACAATAATTTTAAGAAGTAGAGTAATAACTCTCAGTACAAAGGTAAAAAAAGAATACATAATAAAGAATCAAAATGATCGATATTGTAATTTTTACAAAGTAACTACACATACAAAAGATTCATGTTTCAAGCTCATATGCTATCATGATTGGTAGAATGAGTATAGGGACAAGAAAAAGAAAATTACAACTCTGCTCACTATAACAACCCATATTTTCTACACTTAACTAACTGGGGATTATCAAAAAAAAAATTCTAACAAATACATAAATCTATAAAAATTAAAACAATTACATCCCAAGATTAATCATGGGTTCACAATAAAATCTAATATATTAAATAAGCAACAAGGAAAAATGTAACACCTGTTTTTCCAGAATGGATCATATGAGGGCTTTGAGGGATCAAAGGAAAGATTTTTGGGAAAAATCTAGTTCCATAACGTGGTGAATGGATGTAGCATCCCAAATTTCCAATAATTTTTTTTAGTTTTAAGTAATGAAATCATTTCCATAAAATATAAAATTCCAATCACATTTGTTTTCAAAATCCATAACATAAAATAGTTTATTCATAACATCAGATTGTCCCAAATAAAATGTCAGAGAGTGCATGTCGCGCCATCACGCCGAGCTCTTTCCCTTAGATCCTAACCTAAAACAACCAACAAACTGTAAGCTAACGCTTAGTGAGTTCCCCATAACATACCCACACAATCCTAATAATCACATAAACCATAGTAGCCATATAAGCTACATAATCCATGCATATAAACATATAAGGATGCCGTGGAAACCCTCCATGGCCTTACATCGGGTGCCACTGGAACCCCCACGTGGTCTTAACCCACTGCCATGGGAACCCCCACATGGTCTTAACTACCTGCCATGGGAACCCCCACATGGTCTTCCTTAACTGCCATGGGAACCCCCCACATGGTCTTAGCTAACCACAAAAATGTCATATAAGCTAAACATGAAAACATACTAAGATGCCATGGAAACCCTCTAAGGTCTTACATTGAATGGCATGGGAACCCCCGCATGGTCTTAGTCCATTGCCATGGGAACCCCTCGGGGTCTTCCATGCGAGTATCACAAGAACAACTAGCATATCACAAATATTACGTAATCAACTAGCATTCCTCATAACATATAATGGGCCGGCCTTAGTGCCTTCGACTCATTGGTATGGTGAGGAGACTCACCTAAAATGCGAACTGTAGCCGAGTAGGTCCAAACTCCGAGTATCAGCTCTGCCACCTCCTTAATCATAAACAACTCCTTAGATACAACTCAACCCTTCAAACCTTTAAAAGTCAACTCTAGTCAAGGTCAAAGTCAACGCTCCGAGTTGACCTAACTCGTTGATTTATCTATGTAACTCGTCGAGTCCATCCCAAAGACAGAATCACGATGTTGCGATCCAACTCGTCAAGTTTTCCTACAACTCGTCGAGTTCCTCCAGTTTCCAACAGAATCGGGGTAACCTCAACCCAACTTGCCGAGTTCCCTTGTAAACTCGTCGAGTTCTTCAGTCTGTCAACTCACTTGATGCATTAAGCCCTTTTTTCTCGAATCCAAAGGTTCCTAACTTCAGATCCCTAACCATAGAGACGTCCAGAAGGGTAAAGTATCCAACTTTACCCCTAAGATCATCTAATAAGCTTTAGACCCAAACCCTAGTTCCTTTGAGGAGGGCCTTGACCCATTAAGCCTCTAACCCTTGCTTCAACGTTCCATATTATAGATCTGAGGTCCTAAGGTGGTTTAATCACATAAAGTTTCTAACTTTACGTCCATGCATGACAGAACCACCCTCTAAGGTTCATTTTTGGCTTCATAATGGACATATTTCATGAATGGGACATGGAGGTTATTAAAGTTTGCAACTTTAATCCTCTAGAAGTCTTATAGAGGCCAGATCTACACCCTCAACCTCTGGAAACCTATTTTCTTTGGACATCCAAGCCAAAGTCCCAAAACCAAGTCCAAAACTACAAAAAATGAGATCTAGTAAGCTACATGTCAAGGTTATGACTTTATAACTCCAAGATGCAGCCTTTGTTGTAGAGTTTCTGGATCCAAGTTCACTCATCCAAGCTTGATACCTCTCTATTCAAAACCTCCTTCAAAGATCTCAAACAATCACTCAACACTCACAAAACTCAATGAACAAGAGGGGAAGGCGATTCTAGGGTTTTATCTGGGCAAGGAGGCTGGTAAGGAGGCCAAACCTAGATGTTAAATCCTTTAAATAGAGTACAAAGCCCCAAAATTAGGGTTTTCATTTCCAGTGTCAACTCGTCGAGTAGGTCCTCCCATCTACGCGGCTGGAAAGCTTTCTACTCTTCAAGTTCCTTCTAATATTTAAAAAAAATAATTCTAATTAATTCATATCTGGACCAAGCGTTACAATGGAGCACCACGACGTGGCATGACTAATACAGGAATGCACGTTTGGATGGTCGCCACAATGTGGCAGGAGGAAGCCCACATCGTGACAACTGATGTAGTACAAGCCCATGATTTTTAGGGTTTTCTCTATATTTAAACACCTAATCTCAAGGATTACGGAATCCTCTTCAACCTCTAATCCATCTCCCACAAAACCCTAGCCTCCATGAAGATCATAAAGCTTATTCCTTGGATTTTGGTGAGGCTTGAGAAAAAGGAAGTTCACAAGGAAGCAAAGAAGCAAAAGAGAAAGATTGATCCATCATCATCTTCAACTATTGTAACATCCGGATTTCCAGGTATGATAAAATGAGTATTATTTTCTAAATGATGAGGAGTGACTCGACGAGTTGGCGCCTTAACTCATAGAGTAGGATCGCGACTTAGTGACGTGGAAAATGAATGGACTTGACGAGTCGACAAGCTGACTCGTCGAGTCAGCGTTGTTGGCAAAAACCTTGATTCTTTCGGGCTTCGGCCTATTTAAAGGCACTTATAGCCTCCTTGGCCCTTCCCACTAGTGTATTCGTCCCTTGAGAGAAACCCTAGAGTTATTGTGAGCTAGAGAGGAAAGAGGCTCATTGGAGGTCATTTCTTTGAAGAAGAAGGTCAAGAGTGTTGCAAGGATCTCAGAGGAGAGTTGGTGGATCTGCTTCATCTTCATTCAAGCTTCATATCTGGTACAAGCTCTTGTTTCCTTGGTGTTTGAATAGATTTCCATTGGTTGTTGAGTTAGGGTTTGTATCACCATTTGGATGGGGTTTTGGGTGCATCCAAACCCTTTTCCGGGTTATTTTGTTGATTTAGACCTTATGAGGTCCAGAGAACCAGAAAGTAGGTAGCTTTGAGTGAGTAACTTTGGAACCTTGAAGCTATGAAGCTTCAATAGAGTCGTAATGGTGTATAGAGCAAAATACACCATGCATGAGCCTCAAGTTCAGACCTTTACGTGATTTTTGGGTGTTAGAAGGTCAGATCTATAAGTTAGAGAAACAGATCTGACCTCAGAAGGCCAAATGAGTATTCCCATGGAGTAAACTCGCCGAGTACATGAGAGAACTCGACGAGTCGGATTGGGTTGCCCCGCGATTCGTGATCAGTGGTAATCCGTCAAGTGAAAGGTTAACTTGACGAGTCGAGTGAGGCCTTAGGAGGAATCAGAGGACACACATGGACTCGCCGAGTCACTCGAGTGCACTCGACGATTCTGGTCAAAGTTGGGTCGTTGACTGGGTTGACTTCAGTTGAACTTGGGAGCTTGGTCACACTGATTCAAGGGAGTCCATGGAGGGGTAGAATGGTCTTCTACCCATTCTTTAGAGATGAGAACATGAGGAGAGTATTGATTAGAGATATTATCATGTTGATAGGTGGAGGATAGGTCGGGGATATCGAGCACGAGAGTTTACTAGACATCATACGAGGTGAGTCTTCTCACTATACATTACCTAGAGTGGTCTCCATGTGCAGACCGGAGGGTCTTATGTGTTATGTGTTTACTTGAGATTATGTGTATTGTGATTTATGTATGCTATGTGATATTTAGACCAGATCGGAGGGTCCAACGATGTAAACCAGACCAGAGGGTCCAACGAGCTCGACCGGACCGGAGGGTCCAACGAACTACGGGACTGGAGGGTCCCGCTGAGACACATTGACCAGAGGGTCTTATCGAGTTATAGCCTCGAGTGGCTTATATGCTGTATGTGGTATGTTGGGGAACTCACTAAGCATTTATGCTTACCGTGTTATGTGATATGCGTTTCAGGTACTAGCGATGATCGTGGGAAGGCGCCAGCATGATTTGTACACACTGACAGAGGATTATGTTTTTGAGATTTTGGGATATTGTGATTGTGATGACATTTGATACACATGAGATTTTAAGAATATTATACAAGTTTATTGTGTTTGAAAAATAAAAAAAATTTGTTTTAAAAATTTACGTTGGTATCAGAGCCTTGGTTTGAGGGATTCAGATGCACCTTCGGGCGTATCTGAACTCAAACTGAGGATTTGAGAAAATTTTCCATAAAAGAAACAATTTTTCTAAAAAGAGTAAAAGATTTTGAGAAAAACAGAACAGAGCAGTGTGTACGATCTGCCAGCGCCCGAACGGTGATTTCCCAAAATACCCTTACAATATGTGTTATGAGATATTATGTGATATGTTATGCATGCTAGAGTAGGCTAGGTATTCATATCTAGGACTAGAGTGGGCCTGATTTGTGATGCCTTAGCCTAGGAGCCACTGCTACTGTGAATTTCTTGAGTATGAGTAGCTAGCAGAGAGGAGCTTATGAGAGGTCCACTGGGTGGTAGCATGCACTCATCGAGATATAGGGTACTTGTGAACTGGAATCCTAAGAGGAGGACTTGGAGTGATTACTGATGTGGTGTGGAAGGTAGTATAAGGGCTTGTACTACTGAAAGCATTGGATCAGTGAACAGCCCAAGTAAGAATCCTTAGGGTACTAAGGAGCAAGTAGGGTTGAGTGATAGAGTGCGAGAGTGCTCGAGCGAGTCTCTGATTTCTTTTGTGTTGTATTTCAGAGACATTATGGTGGGTACGCGCCACACTCCAGAGAGTAGCGGTGTTAGCGATGATGAGATTCACAAGATGATTCATGATGAGGTGGTTGCAGCCATTTAAGCTGAGATACCAAAGATGTTTGGGTCTATCAAGACCACGCTGATCGAGACATTTGATGAGCGATATAATGCTCTTACCGATGTTGTTGTTGCTGCGGCCACCGCAACCATTGCCATTGTTAGGCCACAGGGGGGTGACTCGTTGTTGTACCGGGAGTTCAGCAACACGAAACCACCAGAGTTTGATGGGACTTAGGATCCGATAGCCACAATGAGATGGATCTATGACATTGAGGGATGCTTCTACACATGTTCTTGTCTGGAGCACCTGAGTGTACGGTTCGCGCTGAACCAGCTTCGCTTGGGAGCGAAGGATTGGTGGAAGTTTGTGACGACTGACTTTACTCCTCTAGAGATTACAGCGGTGACCTGGGAGAGGTTCACCACCATGTTCCGATATGTGTATGTCCCCCCTATGGAGAGGGAATGTCTAGCTCAGGAGTTCTTGTCCCTCAAGAAGGGGATGGAGTTCGTGACTGTGATTACATAGATGTTTCACGAGAGGGCGTTGTTTTGCCCTGAACATGTGTCTTCTGAGCAGGCGAGCATGAGTCGAAATTTGAGTATACTGAGGAGGGACATTCGTGAGTCCGTGGCGAACTCGACATACTGGACATTTTACGAGCTCCAGGAAAATGCCCAGAAGAGGGAGATTGAGCTAGAGACTTAGGCTAGGGAGGAGGCCGAGTCTCAAAGGAGGGACAGACGGCCGACACAGTCTTAGCCGGCAGCCAATCGGGCAAAGCCCGCTGATTTGAGATCTGGAGGTCCGAAGGGCCGCACTTGCAGGAAGTGCGGCAAGAGCCATGAGGGAGTGTGCAGAGCAGGGGTGTGCTATAAGTGTGGCAAGGAGGGGCATTTCGCGAGGGATTGCCCCAAGGGGTTTGCAATTTGCTTCCACTGCAACCAGACTGGCCATGGGAAGGCCGAGTGCCCACAACTACTTCAGGGATCAACTTAGAGATCTGCACCTGCTGCTACTAGAGCCACCAAGGCTCGGCCAGTGAAGGCTGAGGCACTGAAGGCTCACAGGAGAGCCTTTCATTTGACAGCGGAGGAGGTCCGCACAATGCCCGATGTCGTGTCTGGTACGCATTCTTTTATTTACTTATTTTGAGTTCGAGATATTGTGCTTATATTGTGGTATGCATAGGTACTTTTCTTGTGAGTTATGTACCTGGTTTGGTGTTATTTGACTCCGGTGCGAGTCGAACTTTTGTGTCATTAGCATTTAGTCAACACATCGGTATCTGACGAGAGGCGTTGAGCCGACCTCTACGAGTTTCTATAGGTGACAAGCATGCGGTGTGTGCTACTGATGTGATTCGAGGATGTGTAGTCGAGATTTTCGGTGTTGAGTTCCCGATAGACCTGGTACCGATTGCGATGGGGGATGTCTGTGTCATCGTGGGCATGGACTAGTTGAGCCGATTCGGAGATGTTATCGACTGCGAGCGTTAGTTGGTGACCATACGAGACCCTAGTGGGGGAGTACTTATGGTGTATGGCGAGGGTACCCGATCTGGGTCAGTATTTTTCTCGGCTGCCAGGGAGAGACAGAGTCTGCAACAGGGCTGTAGAGGGTTTGTAGCCTATGTGATGGATACACGAGTTTCCACAGTAAGGCCGAGTTCTATCGATGAGGTTCCAATAGTGTGTGAGTTCCTGGATGTTTTCCCCGAGGAATTGCCGGGTGTGCCTCCGGAGAGGCATGTGGAGTTCCATATTGATTTGGTTCCAGGAGCGGCGCCTATTGCCAAGGCACCCTATCGCCTTGTGCCACCAGAGATGCGGGAATTTTTCTCATAGCTTCAAGAGCTGTTGGGGAAAGGATTCATCCGACCGAGTAGCTTGTCGTGGGGAGCGCCGATCCTTTTTGTCAAGAAAAAGGATGGTTCGCACCGGATGTGCATCAATTATTGGGAGATGAACAAGTTGACGGTCAAGAACCGTTATCTACTACCGAGGATCGACGATCTGTTCGATCAGTTTTAGGGAGCGTCATGGTTTTCCAAGATAGACTTGTGGTCTGGATATCACTAGATGAGGGTGCGTGATGAGGATATCCAGACGGCGTTCAGGACTTGTTATGGGCATTACGAGTTCGTGATGATGCCTTTTGGGCTCACCAACGCACCAACGACGTTCATGGATCTCATGAACCGAGTATGCAGGCCGATATTGGATCGATCGGTGATTGTGTTCATCGACGACATTCTAGTGTATTCGAGATCTAGAGAGCAACATAAGGAACATCTGAGGGAGATCCTTGGAGTGTTGAGATCGGAGAGGCTTTATGCCAAATTCTCCAAGTGTGATTTTTGGTTACGAGAGGTCCAGTTCTTGGTACATCTCGTAAATCAAAATGGGATATTGGTCGATCCGGCCAAGATTGAGGCTTTCATGAGTTGGGAGGTGCCGAGATCCCCCACCGAGATCAGGAGCTTCCTGGGGTTGGTCGGCTACCATTGGAGATTTATCAGAGATTTCTCCAAGATTGCCGTTCCCCTCACCAGAATGACCCGGAAGGGTGTTGCTTTCATTTGGGGTCTCGAGCAGTAGACCTTATTTGAGACCCTTCGCAGGAGATTATGCGAAGCCCCGGTGTTAGCCGTTCTGGAGGGAATGAAGGATTTCGTGGTTTACTGTGATGCGTCTATATCGGGGTTGGGTGCGGTGTTAGCCCTTCCATAGGGCACGTGATAGAATATGCATCGAGGCAGCTAAAGCCTCATGAGACGAGGTATCCCACCCACGATTTGGAATTGGGGGCAGTGGTGTTCGCCCTCAAGATATGGCGCCATTATTTGTATGGGGTTCGGTGTACCATATACACGGACCACAAGAGTTTGAAGTATCTGATGGATCAGCCCAACCTGAATATGCGCCAAAGGAGATGGTTGGATGTGGTAAAGGATTACAACTGTGAGATCCTGTACCACCCGGGCAAGGCTAACGTGGTAGCCGATGCTCTGAGCCGCAGGGCAGTGAGTGCTCCGATTCGAGATATATGTATGAGGATGACGATGATGACTCTGGTGTGGGATACCATTCGAGAGGCCCGTGCAGAGGCTGTGAGACCGGAGAATCGTAAGAGGGAGCGGGTGATTGGACAGGTATCTGAGTTTGTGACGGATAGCCGAGGGCTTATGACCTTTCGTGGTCGGATTTGGGTGCCGTATACGGGCGGGGCACGTAGCACTCTGATGGAGGAGACGCATAGATCGAGATTTTCGATCTATCCCGGGGACACTAAGATGTATTTGGATCTGAAGAGAGACTACTGGTGGCCCTGTATGAAGAAGGATGTTGCATGGGTAGTAGAGAGGTGCTTGACCTGTCGTCGGGTTAAGGTCGAGCACCAGCGTCCGCATGGCAAATTGCAGCCATTAGAGGTTCCCCAATGGAAGTGGGAACAAATTTCTATGGATTTTATCACCAAATTGCCGTGGACCGCGAGAGGTGTTGATGTAATTTGGGTGATTGTAGACCGACTGACCAAGAACGTTCACTTCCTTGCTATCAGTGAGAGCTCTTTTGCGGGGAGGCTGGCAGAGACATATGTGAGAGAGGTGGTATTGTGGCATGGAGTGCCGATCTCGATTGTGTCAGACCGAGATGAACGTTTCACTTCCAGGTTCTAGAAGAAGTTCCATGAGGAGTTGGGTACAAGATTGCACTTCAGTACTGCTTACCACCCACAGACGGATGGCCAGAGTGAGTGAACAATACAGATGCTCAAGGAAATGCTCTGAGCATGTGTTATGGACTTCAAGGGAAGTTGGGACACATACCTACCTTTGGGTGAGTTTTCTTACAACAACATCCACCATTCGAGTATTGTTATGTCTCCCTTTGAGCTTTTATATAGGAGGAGGTGTCGGACTCCCACCTGGTAGGGAGGGGTTGGGCAGCGAGTGATGGGTAGCATTGAGATAGTGATTAAGACGACCGAGCAGATCCAACAGGTCAGACAGAGGTTACTGACAGCCCAGAGCCGCCAGAAGAGTTATGCGAATAGGCGGCGATCCAAATTCGAGTTCTGGGTTGGAGATTTCGTACTCCTGAAGGTATGTCCTTGGAAAGGAGTGATCCGGTTCAGGAAGAGGGGCAAACTAGGGACCCGATACATTGGTCCGTTCAGGGTGACTGTGAGAGTGGGTAAGGTAGCATACCGTTTAGAGCTACCTATGGATTTGAGCCAAATTCATGATACTTTCCACGTATCCCAGTTGAGGAAGTGTATAGCCGATGAGACGACAGTAGTACCACTAGAGGATATTCAGGTGGACGCGAGCCTGAATTACATTAAGAGGCCGATCGCAATCTTGGATCGGAAGATCAAGGTTTTGAGGAACAAGGAGGTGCCTTTGGTTCAGGTCCAGTGGCAGCATCGGAGAGGGTCCGAGCTGACTTGGGAGCTGGAGACGGAGATGCGGGAGCAACATCCAGAGTTGTTTGCAGAGCAAGACTTCGAGGGCGAAGTTTGATTCTAGTGGGGGAGAATTGTAACATCCGGATTTCTAGGTATGATAAAATGAGTATTATTTTCTAAATGATGAGGAGTGACTTGACGAGTTGGCGCCTTAACTCGTCGAGTAGGATCGCGACTTAGTGACGTGGAAAATGAATGGACTCGACAAGTCGACAAGCTGACTCGCCGAGTCAGCGCTGTTGGCAGAAACCCTAATTATTTCGGGTTTGGGCCTATTTAAAGGCACTTATAGCCTCCTTAGCCCTTCCTACCAGTGTCTTCGTCCCATGAGAGAAACCCTAGAGTTATTGTGAGCTAGAGAGGAAAAAGGCTCATTGGAGGTCATTTCTTTAAAGAAGAAGGTCAAGAGTGTTGCAAGGATCTCAGAGGAGAGTTGGTGGATCAGCTTCATCTTCATTCAAGCTTCATATCTGGTACAAGATCTTGTTTCCTTGGTGTTTGAATAGATTTCCTTTGGTTGTTGAGTTAGGGCTTGTATCACCATTTGGATGGGGTTTTGGGTGCATCCAAACCCTTTTTCGGGTTATTTTATAGATTTGGACCTTGTGAGGTCCAGAGAACCAGAAAGTAGGTAGCTTTGAGTGAGTAACTTTGGAACCTTAAAGCTATGAAGCTTCAATGGAGTCATAATGGTGTATAGAGCAAAATACATCATGCATGAGCCTCAAGTTCAGACTTTTACGTGGTTTTTGGGTGTTAGAAGGTTAGATCTATAAGTTAGAGAAACAGATCTAACCTCAGAAGGCCAAATGAGTATTGCCATGGAGGAAACTCACCAAGTCCATGAGAGAACTCGACGAGTCGGATCGGGTTGCCTCGCGATTCATGATCAGTGGTAACCTGTCGAGTGAAAGGTTAACTCGACGAGTCAATGGAGGGGTAGAATGGTTTTCTACCCATTCTT
Organism: Lactuca serriola; assembly: GCF_051521515.1. NCBI lineage: Eukaryota > Viridiplantae > Streptophyta > Magnoliopsida > Asterales > Asteraceae > Lactuca > Lactuca serriola. The sequence goes on from NC_136413.1 coordinate 15,498,457, forward strand.
TAGATATGAGAACATGAGGAGAGTATTGATTAGCGATATTATCATTTTGATAGGCGGAGGCTAGGTCGGGGATATCGAGCACGAGAGTTTACTAGACATCATACAAGGTGAGTCTTCTCACTATACATTACCTAGAGTGGTATCCATGTGCAGACCGGAAGGTCTTATGTGTTATGTGTTTACTTGAGATTATGTGTATTGTGATTTATGTATACTATATGATAGTTAGACCGGATCGGAGGGTCCAATGATTTAGACCGGACCAGAGGGTCCAACGAGCTAGACCGGACCGGAGGGTCCAACGAACTACGGGACTGGAGGGTCTCGCTGAGACACATTGACCAGAGGGACTTATCGAATTATAGCCTCGAGTGGCTTATGTGTTATATGTGGTGTGTTGGGGAACTCGCTAAGCAATTATGCTTACCGTTTTATGTGATATGCGTTGCAGGTACTAGCGAGGATCGCGGGAAGGCGCCGACATGATTTGTACACACTGGCAGAGGATTATGTTTTTGAGATTTTGGGATATGGTTATTGTGATGATATTTGATACACATGAGATTTTGAGATTATTAGATGAGTTTATTGTGTTTGAAAAATAAAAAAAAAATTTAAAAATTTACGTTGTTACAACTATCTAAGCTATTTGGGGTATAAAGTTCCTACCTTGACACCTCTTCTTATAGATTCAAGTTTGATGTCATTTTGGGTAGTTTTGGTATCCTTCCATGAATGCTATTAGAGTTTGAGGGACTCCAAAGTTTGTTATGTATCTCTAATGGTCCATATGTTGAATGAGAAAAAAACCTTAGTTTGGATGATTTTTGGTGCCATGTATAAGTTATGGCCACATTAAGGACTTAATGGAGTCAGGGTTGTAGATTTAGCCTTAGAATGGAGTCCTAATAGTAAAATTTGAAACTTTATCCATTAAGTCATTAAGAAGTAGTAGATATGAAGTTTTGTTCTTAGATCTGTAAGGATTAAGCACATAATTTGGAATTTTGCCAAATCTCACGACGTGGCCAAGGGCTTGCACGGCGCGCCTCCTCGGCAGTTAACTGAAAAGCCCGACTCCTCACCACAGGATCATCTGCCTTGCCCTGGCGGCCATCCGTGATTCGTAGGGTCACAAGGGACGGTGCTACCACTGGTCCTCCTGATGCTAAACTTGGGCACTCGGCCTTCTTGTGGCCCATCTGATTGCAATGAAAGCAAATTAGGTCTGATGTCTGTGTAGTGGTGATAGAAGCAAAACACTCCTTGCTAAAGTGCCCTGACTTGCCGCACTTGTAGCAGCCCGAACCATCAGCCCTGCAAACTCCGTTATGCGACTTGCTTGAACTTAAATAGGATTAGTGATTTAGAAACACATCAAGTCGGAAAAAAACCTATTTGAACTTAAAAGAAGAATTTTTTTCAAGTAGGGAAGTATTTTCGTGTGGAATTACTCATAATTACTCTCACTGAGACCGAGCTTGAACATAAATGGCATCTTCGTATCAGGCTTGAATCAAACTGACTGCTGTTAAGCAAAATTACCACATAGTGGATTGTATATTGAATAGAAATGCTACATTATGGAATTTCCAAATCAAAATTTATTGTGGTCAATACAAATTTTTGTGGTGAAATTTAGGTAATGAGTGATGATCGATTTTTATCTCGTTGATCCTCAAAGAGCATACTTGAGAACACAAAGAGTTTTCTATATCCATGGCATTAGGGTTTTAGAAACTTCAAGCCCTAAAAACCCACTTTAAGCAACCAATTTCCATAACCAAGAAGAGAAAAAAGGATAAATACATGAATAATGAAATTCAAGTAAATATGAAAAAGCCTACTATGAACTATTTTCAAAAAGCAGCGTTGGTAATTTTCAAGGACTAGGAGACGTGTGGGTAAATGGTGGTGGTTGGCTCTAGGATTAGTGATCTAAGAGATAATGGTGACATAAGTGAAGCTATGATGATTGAAGGCGAAGCTATGGAATTTGGAGGTGAAATGAGAGTATTGCCATGAAATTGGTTCAGATCTTGCTAATCAATAACAAAAATCTGGGTGATTGCTGATTTTTAGGAACGGTGAATCTGGGTGATTGCTGATTTCTAGGAACGGTGATGCTTGCTAATTTTGTGGGATACCATATGTCATAACGGAAGACTGAAAATAAGCTAATTTGACTTTCCTAATTGAATTTTAAGGGCAAAATCGGTACTTCACTTTGTAAATTTAGAGGCTAAGATGGGTTGAAAAAAAAAATACTACGTGGCATAAAAGTACTTTTTTATTATAATAGAGGATTGATGTGAATTGTTTTTATTCTTCTTCAGAGTTTAATACAAAAACATTTGTTTTTTTTGTTTTTTGTTTTTTTGTTGTTAAATGCAAGACGTTTCTTGTTTCTATTTAGAGTTTAAAGGCAGAAAATTGATTTGATCTTGCTAATCAACAACACAAATATGGGTGATTGCTGATTATTAGGAACATTAAATGCTTGTTGATTTTTTGGATACCATCTATCATAGCGGAAAACTGAAAATAAGCTAATTTGACTTTTCTAATTTAATTTGAAAGGCAAACTTGATACTACACTCTGTAAATTAGAGGCTATGATGGCTGAAAAAAATACCACATGACATAAAAGTACTCTTTTATTATAATAAAGGATTGATGTGAGTTGTTTTTATTGTTCTTCAGAGTTAAATATAAAAACATTTTTTTTTTGTTTTTATTATTTATTTTTTGTTGAATGTAAGACTTTTCTTGTTTCTATTTAGATTTTAAAGGCATAAGATATTTTTATTATAACGTCATATTTTGTTTTGTAGATATAAAAGTTCTTTTTGGTCATTTTTAGGTTAAATGAAAGAAAACAACACATTTTCATTCATTATTTATTATTATTATTATTATTATTATTATTATACCGCACTTCTTTTTCTTATTATTGTAACATTATATTTCGAAAAATCTACCATGGTTATTGATATTATACTTTGAACCCACATTTTTGAACTTAATTCTGAATCAATATTACGACGAGCATCTTTTCATCTTACTTTGTTTAAATATAGACCTGAATTCAACAAAATTGAGTTCTTGAATCTCGTAATCTTGAACATGAAAACGACGAGCTTGTTCTTCCTTTTTCGAACATATATTTATGATCTTTATTGGGTTTGAACACAATCTGCGAAACTTCTTTTAGGTTTAAACAAAGTGAGAAGATGTCGTACGAACATAGATTGAGGCTGGGGAATAGATATTTGTTAGCAAAGGGCTTCAGGAAGGTAAACATCACAGTTCACAAAGAAAGAGAGTAGGGGGGGGGGGGGAGTGGAGGGTTGAGGGACAAATGGTTTCTCTAACGAAGGCAACCTACTTTCAGTTGGTAGAAGGGGCTGATGGTAGAGAGACACGATGATGTGAAATTTAAACAAAAGAGATAGATTGTACTTCATAAGAGTTGGAATATGGGCAATCCCATTTTAATAAATAATAAGATAAAAAAATTAATGATAAAAGAAGTTAAAAACAATAAATAAAGCATAATATTAAGGTTGTCAAGATTAATATCTTACATATGATTGTTTTTCGCTTTACAAAATCGTGATCGTAAGATTCAGTTAACAATAAATTGTTTAAAACATAAAAAATACATATTTAATACATCATTTAGTGATAAACAATTCAAAATTGGTATTCTACGTAGTTACTCCATTAAAAAATATTAGATTTTTTTTTAAAAATAGTCACGATCCTACGATCTTACTGAAAAATGATCCTAATAAGATCGAGATCGATTTATTTAGTTAAGATTATAGGATCGTACGATCCTACGATCAAAATTACGAATTTGACAACCATACATAATATGCACTATGAAAATTGAAACACTAAATATAATATTGATAAATAATATAATACTATAGGTATTATACTATTCACCAACAATAGATATATTGTTAAGTTTAAGTAGGGCTAAATGATAGATTTTAATGTAATAAAATATTTAGTATAAATTTTAATGTTGGATCGAAGATTTCCTAAACCTAACCCAAAAACTATTTGAAGAATTAATGGAGTTAAAATAAAAGACACAAAAACTATTTAAAGAATTAATAGAGTTAAAATAGAATAGAGATACAAAACAAGTTTCGGAGACAACACGTGCAAAGTACAAACTACCAAAAACTACATAGACCATTCGTGTAATTCTATCTTTATATTTAGGCTAACGGGTATGGTGACACTCAACCTATTCAAAAAGTGATGTCACCTCAACGTCATGTCAGCTCCACTACAAACCCACTACCATTCCACAACAATTTTTTTTTTGACATTATTAGATTAAATTACAAACATAATTTAAATACAAACACACATTAAATTAAAAACACATCACATTAATTTAAAACACACAAATTTAAATCATAAAATACTTAAAAAACATATAAAAATAAAATCCTAAATTACTTATTTATCCTAATTACTTAAAAAAACATTAAACATATTAACTACAACATAAATATTAGAACCTAATTTTCATATTTTTTGAGGAGTTGTTGGATTTTTAGAAATGTCGTTAGATTTTCTAGGTTGAGATCCGATTGGGGCTTTGTGTTTATGATTTGGATCAGTAAAAGCGCTTTTTCAGTGACGAGCTTTCTCCGTTGATTGATACTTTTTTCTAGAAAACTTGGAGTTTTATCTATGGATTCCACAAGCCTGTCGTCGCTAGTTGCGGTTGCTTTTCCACATGAAGATGCTATCCGTTTTGCTTCCCTTCCCGGTGGTCGATGAAGCTGGACTTCCGGTGGACCCTCTACCTCGACAACATCAAATTCATCATTGAGGTCTAGACCAAAACTCACGTTCGAATCGGAAGTTCTTCGTATTTTGTTGGAGCCGGTGGTCGAGTCCGAATGCGATGTCTCCAGATTAAGGACCCATTTTGGACCCTTATGACAAACTTCCCATGCTTTTGGCGACCGAATGTGTAACGTCCACAGATCCGAGCTAATCAAATTACAGACAATAAGTGTCGAAAACGACTTTTCGATAGAAGCTTATAAATAATTTGAACCAAGTTGTAGTATATGTCACTAGGTTTCCGTACATATAAAGAACGCCGAAATCCGAGTTATAACGAAGAAGTTGTGACCCGTCGAAGTTTCGCGACGGAACCGGCTCGATACCGGGAGGCGTAAATAGTGAATTTACGATAGAGAGAGATTTAGCCTTGGCACTCTAAACAAAAGTCGTAGAATATGTTAAACTAAGAATTTCGATAAAAAGAACGCCCAAATCTGACTTCGTATGAAGAAGTTATGATCTTTCGAAGTTTCGGATTAGCAGTGTACAGCCCGAAATTCGAATATTAGATCGAGCGATTTTTAGCCGACACGAACTGAACAAGAATCGAAGATCTCGTTAAGAGTAGCATAACGAGAAAAAGATGGGCGAAAACGGACATCGGATGAAGAAGTTATGAGGATTTAACGGACCAATTCTGTCCCGGCCTGTTAAAAATATAACTTTAAAAATAAAGTAAAAATTAGCCAACAGAGTCTAAACGAAAGTTGTAGAGTACGTCTCCACCTACGCGTTGATATAAATAGCGTCAAAAACGGAGTTCGTATGAACGAGCTACAAATTATAATAGCATATTTACGTATTAAAATAAAGTATAAATCATATATACGTACACACACACATATATATATATATATATATATATATATATATATATATACATATGTATATATCATTAGAAAGGTATCGACGATGCGGTCATTATAAGACTAATGTTGAGTTCTTTCGACATTAGTTTAGTGCAAACATCGTTAAATCTATTTAAAATAGTATTATAAAGGGGTGTTTAGTTGTTTATATAACTATAAGGTCATTAAGTAATTATGGAGGGTAGTTTTTGTAAATTCAATTACTATAAATAAGAGGCTTGGGCTCTCATATTTTTTGCACCATTCTCTTGATTCAAGAGTCTTTCTCTCCTTATCCCCCGAGCATTTCGGTCCCTCGTGATTCGACTTCTCTTTCTGTAGTTTTATTATAGTAAGGTGAGCGCTGAAGTGCTGCACGAATCTTTCTTAGAAAGATTCAGCGACGAAGTTCTGCCCCTGCAGAGCCCGACTCCTAGCTAAAATCCCCTTGTAAGTAAGTTATGCTTACCCTATTTTAAATATAGTTTATATTTAAAATTAGTATTGTTATTATAAATTTATAATAAATATTTGAGCTATTATTATGACTTATATAAGTGTCGTTATAATATCTTTTTAACTACTCGCGGTACGGGGAATCTGGTTTAAAGGGCCGCATAGGGTTGTTGGATTTCAGAAGTGCTATATGCCAAAATGGTCATGCCCTCCGGTGTTTTATGTCTGGCCCCTGTCTGTATATAGTGGTTGGAAAGTATTGTTTAAACGCTTATATAATAATAATAAGACTAATAATTAGTCACGGTAAATATTAGACTAAAATCTAGTGGTAATAATACTAGGTTTCGTCAAAGGAAATTATTTTAAAGTAAACGAAGCGCTGTCTGAGTACCGAGTCACCACCTTCTCAGGTGAGTGCATAGTCCCTTTCATCTTACACATAGATATGAAGTATTTTAATATAAATTACGTGCTGTGTGTGCATATTGTCTGAATACTTGCTGTCTATGCTGGGTGAAAGATTTTTATACATGTTTTAAATGATTTAAACTGTATGTGTATTTTATATCTACAAAATGTGTTGGGTAAAACATGGGTAGATGAAATAGTTGTTTTGTGATAACACGATGGGAGACATCAATGTTGTCAGTGATCCGGTCATCTAGTGGAGTATAGATGATGACCATGGGCGATACTAGACGGTCCGGTGGAACGCTAGTAAGCTCGTAACCTGTAGGTGTTTTTGAACTAGGTGCTCATTAGGTATTTTAAACTGAGTGTGTTCACTACGTATCCTTGAACTGAGTGTCTTCACTAGGTATTTTGAACTAAGTGTGTTCACTAGTTACTTTTGAACTAAGTGTTTACCAAATGTTTTGGACTACGTGTTCACCAGTTGTAATCTATAAGCTTTGGTAACGATGGACTTCGTGCCGATTCCTTAGGATAATCCATAGGAATGAATGAACGAGAAATAGCTGATTCTTAGGGTAGATCCTTAAGAGTAAAGAAGATAATGGGGATGGGTAATTGGGTTGAATTGCTTGATTGTTTAAACATAATAATTATATTATTATGGGTTGAAAACCCTATGTACTCACCAGGTTTCCCAACCCGACCCACTCAGTTTATTTATATCACAGGTGTTGATATGAAGTCACATTACACTGAGAGATTAAAGAGATGTAGATCACTAGTATAAATAAATGTAAGTTCTGTTTATGCTTATGTTTCTGTATTGACAATGACATCCCAAATGTTTTAAAATGAATAAAATACGTTTCTTCGAAAATGTTTTAATAACGTATTTATTGTGTTTTTCTGGGAACAAATTCCGCAACATTTTTATGAAAAGAAGTACTCTGACTTTTATAAAGCATAAACAAAATCGGTATTTTCTGGCCGTGAAAATGGGGATGTCACAGAATGGTTTACCGTTGTTGGTAACTTTGAATTAGTAGCACGCGGTTGATAAAATGTTGAAGTCGTTGCAACCACTTTTTTGCATATTTTTTAGATTATCAAATATGCCACTAAACTTTGTGCAAGCCGCTCATAGATCACGTCATTTCCCGTTGACAGCGTCGTACGACCGATCTATTTGCTTTCCTAGTAGCGCGTGAAAGTGATCTAAAACACAATTTCAAAAACTTTCTCCAGATTGTGCGTTGCTTCTATCCGAGTCACACAATATGATAATCCAAACTTTCGCTAAAGCTTCCTCCTCTTTTTCGTTCCAAGCCACTGCTTTTCCCCCTTTTTCTTTTGGTTGCCTTCTTTAAGATGGTTGTGGTGTTTATGAGACCCATTCGTCGTCGTTGTCGAGGTTTATAGTTTGAGATTGAGATAATGAGACTTAAGATGATTGTGCTTATAATTATTGTGGTTGAAATTGTTGAGAATGTTGTTGTTGAAAACCTTGAAATTGGGGTTGAATGAATTGTTGTTGTGATCATTGTTGTTGGTAGAATTGTGGGTTGTATGCAAGGTTAATGAATAAAGATTGTTGTTGGATCGGAGAATTTAACAATTGCATGTAAGTTTGACAAATCTTTTAAAGTGTTTGAGGTGTTTGGAGTGAGTGATGTATTTTGATGTGGGTCCATTTTTGAGTAGAGATAAAAAAAAAATAGAAGAAAGTTTGTGTTTTAGAAGTGTAAAATATAGGTAAAATGTGTAGTATATATAAGTAAAAGATGTAAATAGATGTTATTTAAATTTAAAAGTTTAACAATTAAAAAAAAATAGATTGAATGGTCAGATATACGACCGTTACTTTCTATACCCTCATTTGATTGGCTATTTTCATCCGTGAAGGGTACTATACCACAAACCACCTACGCGCATCTAGGGCAGTGTTCGCGCGTAGGTTGGTATGCCAACTCAGCTTCTATGTGTGCTTTCCATACTAGAAGGCCTTACCAATTTCTCCTTATCTTTCACAAAGTGGTCTCTGTATTTTACAAAATTTTAGAAATGGTCCCTACTATTCACAAAATAATATAAATGATCCCTGTATTTCACAAAGTTTACAATACATAAGTAGTTCCTGCATATGAACAAAGTTAGTCAAATAATCCATGTGTTTCCTAAAGTTATATAAAGGGTCCTTGACTAATATCAAAATAACATATTGATCTTTATATTTCACAAAATTACAAAAACTTTTCCTGGCAAATAACGAATTTACTCTATTTTTCAAGTTGATATTTCCAAAACATTTTATATGGTTGGAGTTAAAAGAATATTTACGTAAAATTCGCTTCACTTTCTTTCAAAAGTACCGTACAGGAGTTCTTGAAACCGTCATTTGTGAAGCTATCCAGGAAGCATGGCAACCACACCCAATCCCACACTCATATATTCTCCAAAATCCTCGATTCAGTTCACGAAGATTCAATTTTACATTCACTCCAAACCCTTCAGATCGTCGTCATCCTCGAGGTCTGGTTCATTCGCCGTCAAATGTAGTAACCCCGTTACTGATAATGGTAGCGCCGACCAGAACAACAATGGCGGGGGATTGAAGAATTTGCTGTCGGGTATAGTCGACGACCGGGTAAACCAATTGCTGAACAGCGAGGAAAATAGAACTTTGTTAGATGGATTGGATAAAGCTACACAGCGAGTTGAATTGGCCAAGCAAGAACTTGCTCAGATCGAAAAGCAGGAAATAGAAAATCAGAAGATAAAAGAATACATCAATCAACTCGAATCCAGAGCTTCCGAGGTTAATTTCTTTGTTTCTCCAATTTATATATTTAGAATATTTGTTCCTAGTTCTTATTACAGATGTATGTTTCGTACATTGAATTCAGATTGAGGAATGCCAGAAGGAGTTATCAGAAGCAAGAGCACTGGTTGAAGAAGCAGAACGCTCACTTGAAGGTGAAGTCGGAGATAAAAATCCTATGATGACAGAAACAGAAAGAGAAGCGATGTACAAAAACAAAGAGAGATTTGAATCTGTAAAAGCTGCTTCTATCTCCGCCATAGTCGGCACCTTGGCAGGCTTGCCTATTTCCTTATCTCAGGCGACCGACGCATCACAGTTAATCCTTCCGTCAGTTATTACTCTCATCAGCTGTGCGTTATTTGGTGTTACTTTCCGCTATGCTGTTCGTCGTGACCTAGACAATTTTCAGCTCAAATCTGGAACGTCTGCAGCTTTTGGCTTTGTCAAAGGTATTTCAGAGAGCTACGCCATTAACAAGATCTCGATGATGATTAAAACCTAACGGATTCATGTTTTCCTTTGAAATTTTAACGCAGGTCTTGCTACACTAGCAGGAGGACCACCAATGGAGTTGGAAGCTGGTAGCATATTGTCGCATACTTTCAGTGGTGCTGTTTTTGTATCAGAAAATCTTCTAATCTTTCTGTTTGCTGGCGTTGGTTTGGATTTCTGCATTAAATTGGGGATTTTAAGTCCATTTCCAATTGAACCTTCAGTCCCTACCATAAAAACGGATTAAAGCATCAATTGTACGAGAAAACTTATTATAAATACAACTTTTGTGATGAAATCATTCTTCTAATTCTTGCTAACATGGAGATATTCCATGGAGTTTGATGGGATTCCTAGTCCAGCAGAAGGAATCTCATTGACCCACACAACCAATCAAATTACAGCATTAATATCTCCTTAATAATAGGATTATAACTTGGGATCATATGAATGATTGTTGATTTCTTTCAAGACAATGAGTGTAAAATAAGGCGAAGTCAATGACTGTGTTTGCACCTTGTAAGTTAGTGAGAATAATAGTACACAGCATGCCATCTCACAAATTATTTAGTTTTAGTGGTAGATCAACATGACGACAGTATTCATATGCAGCTTTACTGATTGGCTATTTGCTCTTTCTCTCTCCCACTCCACACACACATATCAATATTATAAATGCAAGTTTTCTAGGAGAAAAGGAAGGACAGTGAGAAAGCAACATCTGCCAGTTGACTTGCTATTATAACTTCATGCATCCTTCATCCTTTTATGTATTGAAGTAAAGAGAAACTTGAAGGTGAGTAATTCATTGCTACATTGTACAATTTTCTTTTCTTTTTTTGGTGTTTAAACTTTAAATTAACAATGAACACAGACATGAAGGGGACAGGTGAGATTGAAAAAGAAAGAGAGGAGGTGGGACAAGAGAAGAAAGATGATGATTATGATCATCATCTTCAAGCTTCAAAAAGACTGCAACCATGGACAAAGCAGATCACAATTCGTGGAGTTATTGCGAGTGTTATTTTGGGATGCATTTACACTGTTATAGCCATGAAACTAAATCTCACAACTGGTTTGATTCCTAATCTTAATGTCTCAGCTGCACTTCTTGCTTTTGTGTACATGAAAACATGGACAAAAGTACTTCAAAAATTAGGGATTCCGTTTGTTCCCTTTACCAGACATGAAAACACAATGATCCAGACATGTTCAGTTGCTTGTTACAGCATTGCCATTGGAGGTTTTTCTAACATTTTTCCACTTCAAATCTTTCAAGTTATCATCTTTATCTATATGTTTTGTGAAATGTTTATTGGTTTTTGACTTTGAATATTAGGTGGATTTGGATCTTTCTTATTTGCTTTGAACAAGAAAACATATGAGCTGGCTGGAGGAGCAAATTCTCCAGGGACTTATAAAGAACTTCATGTTGGTTGGATGACTGGCTACTCTTTCTTGATCTGTTTTGCTGGTCTTTTTGTACTGATTCCACTCCGAAAGGTATGTGGGTCCCACATGGTGTATAAACAAACACCTTTCAGTATAAATTGTGTTGAAATGTTGAACACTGAATACAATCTTTACATTATTGACATTTGCGAATTCTATTTGACAGATCTTGATTATTGATTATAAGTTGATATTTCCAAGTGGGATGGCTACAGCTGTTCTTATCAATGGATTTCATAGTCAGGGAGATGACATGGCAAAGTACTTTTATAACATATTTCATAAACCCTTTTTCCACATTGTATGATCATTAACAAGTGTCTTTTTTATTTATAGGAAGCAAATCAAGGGATTTGCCAAGTACTTTTCAGTCAGTTTCTTGTGGGCAATCTTTCAATGGTTTTTCACTGGAAAAGGAGTATGTGGATTTGCCCACTTCCCTACTTTTGGATTAGAAGCTTATAAGAAAACGTAAGCTTTGTTCCTATTTGGAATCTTTAATTGATTTATAAATAATGTGTTCTTCAGTTCTTTGCTATTTTGTGTAGATTTTACTTCGATTTCAGCATGACATATGTGGGAACCGGAATGATTTGCCCTCATATTGTGAGCTTTTCTTTGCTGTTTGGAGCTGTGATTTCATGGGGTATAATGTGGCCACTTATTGAAAACCAAAAAGGAGAATGGTTTCCTAATAATGTTCCAGAAAGTAGTATGGAAAGCCTGAATGGTTACAAAGTCTTTATCTCAATTGCTCTTCTCCTTGGTGATGGACTCTATAACTTCACCAAGATTCTATATTTCACATATGCAAGTATCTACGGAAGATTGAAAAGGGAAAATCTTGGTTTAGGTAAAAATCTCAAAACCTTAGTTTTAATCAAGTGTTACAAGTCATTAACCCTGACTTATTTCCAAGGGCATTATCGTCTTTTTACAGCTGTAGGTAGCGAGAAGGAAGTTACAGAAACCGAACGATTACAAAACGAAGTGTTCATCAAAGAAGCCATACCAATGTGGTTTGCAGTGATTGGATACACTTCATTCTCCATTATCAATGCATTTGTAATTCCCTTAATATTTCCCGAAGTCAAATGGTACTACATCATCATAGCCTACATAATCGCTCCATCATTAGCCTTCTGTAACGCGTATGGAAACGGATTAACCGATTGGGACATGGCATACAACTACAGCAAAATCGGGCTTTTCATGATGGCGGCGTTGGCCGGAAAACACCACGGAGTGGTGGCGGGATTGGTGGGGTGTGGTGTTACGAAGGCGGTTCTTTTTGTTTCTAGTACGCTGATGCACGACTTGAAAACCGGTCATGTAACATTGACTTCACCTAGAACAATGCTTTTAAGCCAAACGATTGGGACAGCTATAGGGTGTGTTGTGTCGCCTTTAACTCTTTCTTTATTTACTAAAGCATTTGATGTGGGAAACCCTAATGGAGAATACAAAGCACCATTCGCGATAGTTTTTAGAAACATGGCGATTATTGGTGTTCAAGGCTTTTCGGCTTTACCTAAACATTGTTTGGATTTATGCTATGGGTTTTTTGCTTTTTCTTTGGGGGTTAATATTGTGAAAGATTTGTTGCCTAAAAAGATAGGGAAGTGGATGCCATTGCCTATATGTATGGCTGTGCCTTTTTTGGTGGGTGGGTATTTTAGTATTGATATGTGTGTTGGAAGCTTGGTGGTGTTAGTATGGCAGAAGGTGAATGTTAAAAAGGCTGATTTGATGTCTACTTCGGTGGCTTCTGGGTTGATTTGTGGTGAAGGTTTGTGGATTCTTCCAGCTGCGGTTCTTTCTCTGGCTAAAATTAGACCACCTATTTGTATGAAGTTCTTGAGTTCTTGAAAAGGAAGGACACCACTTTATAATCAATTGTAATGGATGCAACGATTAATGTTGAAACTAGGGGTTGTGTTACGAATACTTATGATTAGTAAACAATTAATAAAGTAACATGCTTGATATAAAAGAAAGTTACTAGAGTATTTCATCAAACACCTTAACTGCAATCTAATGTGTTGAAAATAATGAAATAATTCAATCTTATATTTATTTGTATTCTTAAAGGGGGGTTTTTTGTGTTTGAGTATTTGTTGTGGGTTCAGACTGTAAATGCAGGAACAATGCGCGGATCTTCTGATATGGGTCGAATATATTTGGGTTGATCCATATTTGTGTTACTGAGGTATAAAAGAGGAGAGAGAGTGGAGATATTTTAGAGATCATCTTCTTCAGCTTGAAAGAGTTAGGGTATTCTCTAGTTTCTTTGTTCGTGCATCTACTTTTCTCTGTTCTTGTGTATGTTAACAAGTTGTTGTAATCGCTCAATCGTTTGTTGATAGATCAGTGATTCAGATGTTTCTTATCGTATGATCTGTTTAGATTAGGGTTGAGTGTATGATTAAGTGAGAGTAGATTAGGGTTTTGTAGTGAGGTTTCAATTGTAAGTACGTGAAAACCTTCTGTTTCTTTGTCCTAAATTGATATAAGAAATGAAGATGTTGGGAAAAATATCTCGTGCGATTTCAACAGGGTATCAGAACGCTAAGGCTCATGTTCTTTGATCCTGACGCTTCGGTTGTTGTTGATCGTCGTTTGGTGATCTTGGTTCTCGACGATCTAAAAAGGTATACCGATTCTTTAATTTTTTCATTTGAATCTGTTAGATCTAGGGTTTCGTTTTCTATTTACCTTAGTTTGTTTTTTTTAGATCCTGGTACTACGAGATGTTTGATTGATCTTGCAGATTGGCGTTTTTTCTCATTTACTTGTCGCTACGATTGCAAGTTTGAACAAAAAGGAATACACTCTGGAAGTCATCGATTAATCCCTTTATTTGAAATAATCCTCTTGGGGTCGGATTTCATCACCGATAAACCCTTGTAGGGAACGAATTCAGGGAGTCAATTTTAAAACAACATCGCTACCTATAGCACTGTGAGGGTGTCTTCTTCTACTTTCTTCTTTGTTTTCGTGTATATTGTGTTGTTCTTGGTTGCTATTTTTTGACTCTGTGTTTGATTGTCTTGGGCCCCGACATACTGTGGTGACCATCTGGACTTTAAGTCAACACAAGGTCTGTTATTTGTTTTGTTGATTCTCTGTTTGCTATCTGTTTCTGTGTGTTTTTTATATGCTATCTGTTCTGTGTGATTTCTGTGATTTACAATGGCAGGAGACACTCCTGAAGGGAGTGGTACTCCTAAAGATAGTACTACTGCTGATTTTGATGATCCCTTATATGTTCATCCTTCTGATTATGCTGTAGCCTCAATTATAACCATTAAATTGACTGGAAATGAAAATTATCGGTTATGGCGTAGTGCCATGTCTAGAGGTCTGAAGGCTAGGAATAAGTTGGGTTTTGTGGATGGAACTTTAACTCTTGAAAAAACTGATGCCTCTAAATCTTCTAAATGGGAGCGTGTTAATGTTGTTGTATGCAATTGGATATTAGGGTCTATTTCTGAATCCATATATGCTAGTCATGTTTACACTGATAAAGCTAAGGATATTTGGGACGAATTATTTGAAACTTATAATAAGGCTGATGGATCTGTAGTTTTTAATATCCATCAACAAATTAAATCTTTAAAACAAAATGGTTCGTCTCTTTCCGATTATTATAATAAACTTGACTCTTTATGGAAGGAGTTTGATGGTTTAACTAGTTTAACTGAATGTGTATGTGAGGCTGCTACTAAGCTTAATGATCATTCTAAATTTGATGAAACTAATGCAGTTTCTGAGTGGTCTTGATGATTCATATAATCAAGTCAAAAATCATATTCTTTTGATGGATCCATTACCAAATGTTAAATCTGCTTTTTCCATTCTTTCTAGAGAAGAATCTCTTCAAAGGAATGGGTCTTTGAATTCAATTGTCCCTTCAAAATCACAGGTGTCTGTGTTTAATAGTAAAGTTAATGATTTTAAGAGGGGACAAGGTCAAAACAGGATCAGAAATCAAGGATTACAATGTAAACATTGTAATCTTAAAGGTCATATGATAGATAGATGTTATAAACTGATTGGTTATCCAAAGGATTTTAAATAGAAAAATGAAAATAATAACCAAAATAAATCTTTTTATGTAAATTCATCTTCTGTCAGTTCAAATAACAATACAATAGTTTCTTCTGAGTTTGTTCACAATAGTGATGCTCACCATCTCACAAGTGAACAATACTCCAAGTTTCTTCGTCTCATTAATGACAGTTCTACCAATGAGGATGTTTCTGCTGCATCTAATATGGCAGGTACATGTTCATTTACTTGTTGTAATTCCGTTGTCAGTGTAAATAATTCCCAGAGTTGGATTGTTGACTCAGGGGCAAATCAACATATGATAGCCTCTGAGTCACAACTTCAAGACACAGTGGATGTGTATAGGCTCAATCTTCTTGTTAAACATCCAAATGGATCTTCTGCTCCTATTAATAAAATAGGGAACATTCAATTGTCTTCTCATCTTACTTTATTTGATGTATTTGCTGTTCCAGACTTTAATGTTAATCTCTTGTCTGTACACAAGCTTTGTAAGGATAGTGGTTGTGAAGTTGTATTTTCTGAATATAATTGTAAAATTCAGGATTCACTGTCAAAGGAGATGGTGGAGAATGGTAAGGAATCTGGGGGTCTTTATTACCTTGATCATGTTCCCTTAGGTAATTCTGCTAGTTTAACTATTCCTAAGTGTTGTGTTTCAAAATTTACCTGGCACAGTAGACTTGGTCATCATGCTAACCAGGCTTTAAGTGCTCTAAAGGATAAACTGAATTTTGGAAATGAATCCTTACCTCCTTGTGATGCTTGTCATAAAGCAAAACAGACTAGATAATTTTTTTTTCTCATAGTCAGCATCATTCAACTCAATTAGGTGAATTGGTTCATCTAGATGTTTGGGGTCCCTATAGATTGGCTTCTGTTGAGGGTTATAAGTATTTTTTTTGACTATTATGGATGATTTTTCTAGGGTAACTTGAGTTTTTCTTTTAAAATCTAAAAGTGAAGTTTTTGATTGTTTTAAGGTTTTTGTGAATATTCTATTAAATCAATTTGGTGTTAATATCAAGACCATAAGGTCTGATAATGGAACAGAGTTTATAAATAATCAAATGAAGTTTTATTGTATAGAACATGGAGTCATTCATCAGACCTCTTGTGCTTACACTCCACAACAAAATGGAGTTGTGGAAAGAAAGCACATACATATTCTTAATGTGGCACGATCTCTTATGTTTCAGTCAGGAGTTCCTGTTAAGTATTGGGGAGATGCAGTTTTAACTTTGGTTTTTTTGATAAATATAATGCCTACTTCTGTTTTGAATGGCTTATCTCCTTATGAACTTGTTTTTAAAAGAACTCCTAGTTTTGATCATTTAAGAGTTTTTGGCTGTCTTTGTTTCGCTGCTAAACAAAATGTATCTGATAAATTTTCTGAGCGTGCTGAAAAATGTGTTTTGTTAGGATATTCATCTGATAAGAAAGCTTATAAACTTCTTAGTCTGGATACTAACACTTCTTTTGTATCCAGGGATGTGAAATTTTATGAGTTTGTGTTTCCTTACAAATTGAGGTCAACTATTGTTGACAAAACTGTTAATATTTTTGGCCCTAGTGATCCCTTTTCCTATGATGACTTTGATAAAAATGAATACTTAAATGATTCTATAAATTTAGATGAACTGAGAGTGGAGTCACATGAGGATGGTATTAATGCAGCTACTAACTTGGATGACAGTGACTTAGTTGAGTCAGTCAACCGTAGTGGTGAGGCAGATGTGCCTCCTTCTGCTGGTTCTATTCCTTTATCTTCTGATATGTCTGAGGAAAATAGCCATACTTCTTCAACTCCTTCAGTAGAGTTGTCTATAGGTGCATCTAGGTCTAGACGTGAATCACATATGCCAATTAAGTTTGCTGATTATGTTATAGAAGGAAAATATAAATATGGCATAGAAAGATCTGTTAACTATTCTTTACTTGATACTGATGCTAAATGTTTTGTTTCAAATCTAAATAAGACTGTTGAGCCTAAAAATTACAATGAAGCCTTATATGATCCTAATTGGGTAAAGGCCATGAATGAAGAGATGGAAGCTCTTCATTGTAATCACACTTGGGAAATAACAAATTTACCTAAAAATAGGAAACCAATTGGTTGCAAGTGGGTTTTCAAAATTAAATATAAGTCAAATGGTGAAGTAGAAAGATATAAAACCCGGTTAGTGGCTAAGGGGTATAATCAAAGAGAAGGGATTGATTTTGAAGAAACTTTTTCTCCTGTTGCAAAAATTGTGACTATTCGTATTGTTATTTCATTATTTGTGCATAATTCTTGGCCTTTATATCAGTTAGATATAAATAATGCTTTTCTTTATGGTGATCTATCTGAGGATGTTTATATGTCTCTTCCCCCTGGATATTATTCTGTAAATGATTCTAGGGTTTGTAAGCTTACAAAATCATTATATGGTTTAAAGCAAGCTCCTAGAAAATGGAATGAAAAACTGTGTGCTTCTTTGTTTATGTTTGGCTTTCAACAAAGTATAAGTGATTATTCACTTTTTATTAGAAGGTTTGAAAATTCAATAACTGTGTTACTTGTATATGTTGATGATATTATATTAACTGGTAATTGTGAAACTGAATTGAAAAAGGTTAAAGAATTTATGAAAACTCAATTTTTGATTAAAGATCTTGGAGCTCTTAAGTATTTTTTAGGTATTGAATTAGTTAAAATTGATAATGGTTTATGTTTAAATCAAAGAAAGTATTGCTTAGAACTTTTGCATGAGTATGGTTTGCTTGGTTGTAAACCAGTTAGCACTCCTTTAGAAACAAATTTTATGATAAATGCAGAAAATGAAGATAAAAACAATGAGCTATTGGAAAATAAAACTGAATTTCAAAAACTTATTGGGAAACTTATATATCTTACTGTTACTAGGCCAGATATTGCTTATGGGGTTCAAGTGCTAAGTCAATTTATGCACAAACCTAGAAAATCTCATTTAAAAGTTGCTTTAAGGTTGTTAAGATATTTAAAAGGAAGTCCTGGAAAAGGAGTTGCAATAACTAAATCTTATAATTTTGTATTGAGTGGATTTGTTGATGCAGACTGGGCCAAATGCTTAACTACAAGAAAATCTGTAACAGGTTACTTGGTGTATTTTAATAACTGTTTGATTTCATGGAAGAGTAAGAAACAATCTACTGTTTCTAGATCTTCTACTGAAGCTGAATATAGAGCTCTTGGGTCTATTACTTGTGAAATAATTTGGGTTTTGAAAATCTTTTTTGAATTAGGAGTTAAGAATTTTATTCCAGTTTCTGTATTTTGTGATAATGACTCAACAATTAAGTTAGCTCTTAATCCAGTGTTTCATGAAAGAACTAAACATTTTGAAATTGATTTGCATTTTGTTAGAGAAAAAATTTCTAATGGGGTTATAAAGCTGGTTAAAATTCTTTCTTCTGAACAGAATGCAAATATTCTTACAAAATCTTTGAATATAAAACAACATGATTTTTTATCTAAAAAAATGGGTCTCATTGATATTTTTAAGAAAAACAAATAAATATTTCGATTGAGGGGAATGTTGAAAATAATGAAATAATTCAATCTTATATTTATTTGTATTCTTAAAGGGGTTTTTTTGTGTTTCAGTATTTTTTGTGGGTTCAGATTGTAAATGCAGGAACAATGCGTAGATCTTCTGATATGGGTCGAATATATTTGGGTTGATCCATATTTGTGTTACTGAGGTATAAAAGAGGAGAGAGAGTGGAGATATTTTAGAGATCATCTTCTTCAGCTTGAAAGAGTTAGGGTATTCTCTAGTTTCTTTGTTCGTGCATCTACTTTTCTCTGTTCTTGTGTATGTTAACAAGTTGTTGTAATCGCTCAATCGTTTGTTGATAGATCAGTGATTCAGATGTTTCTTATCGTATGATCTGTTTAGATTAGGGTTGAGTGTATGATTAAGTGAGAGTAGATTAGGGTTTTGTAGTGAGGTTTCAGTTGTAAGTACGTGAAAACCTTCTGTTTCTTTGTCCTAAATTGATATAAGAAATGAAGATGTTGAGAAAAATATCTCGTGTGATTTCAACATAATGCAACAATGTTGTTAGAACTAAGAGTTGTACTTGGATAGGCTGCACTTATGATGAATAAATCATTAATAAAAACATTGCTCAATCTATTGCAATATCGTAGGTAAGAGTCTTCGATGAAATTTTTTTGAAGTATTTCATCAATAGCATATTTTTGCAACTCAATCCAATATTGTGTAAATTGTTAGAATCCAACAAAACATCAAGATTATTAGAAATCTTTCATTGTGTGATAGTTCTGGCATTTGGGCACGTTGCCCAAAGCTATCTTAATTAAGAATTTGGAAGTTGTGAAGCTCACAATTATGTTTAGCGTACTAATTGAAAAATTAGTTATTAGCTAAATAGGTAGCTGTTAGCTTATTAGCTAGTTAATAAAAAATGAGGTAGGGTAAAAACTAATTGATAAACTAGCTGGAACATATAAAAAACATTCTGAATAATATGTTTTTTTATAATTATGACAAAATTGCAAAAATGGTTCCTGTATTTGTCAAAATTATACGGTTTTGGTCCAAAAAGGTTTGATCGTACACTAATGGTCCAATTTTGGATACCTCTTGCGGATTTGATCTCTATGTCGTTAATTTTAACAAGTTGACTATTTTACCTTCAGGGACCATTTCTACAATTAAGTCTTTTTACCCAACCATAGGGACCATTTCTGCATATCTTCTTTTTAACTTTATTAAATTATTATATATTAGTTTTTTAAATTAATTTTTTTAATTTCTTTTTATTGAATTAATTTTTTTTATCAGATTATTATATATTAATATATAATATATTATACATTAATAATATTATTTTATTGGAGTATTGATTTCTTGTAATTAATTCTTTTTTAATTTTTTTATTGGATTATTTCTTGTTTATTGGATTATTATATATTAATAAATATTATTTTAATATTATATATATATATATATATATATTAATGAATATTACTTTATGAGATTATTAACTTCTTTTAGTTATTTTTTTTAATTTGTCGGAACAAGTTTTGAGACACATTTTGGACAAAATCATCATTTTCGAACCGAGTGATAATGGTGGTGTTGTCCAAAGTATGCTATCTCGGATATATTTAAAATAAAATATAAGAGGTGGATTTTTGGGCCTTGTTCTTGAAATTTTGTTGGATTAATTTCTTTTAGTTCATTTCTTTTTTAAAACTTTTTTATTAAATTAATTATTTTTGAATTGTTATATATGAATAGATATTACTTGAAATATATAATATTAATATATTGATGAATATTACTTTATCAGACTACTGATATTTATAATTATTTTTTAAATATTTATTTGAATTATTGTACATTAATAAACAGGAAATTAAGTAATCCAACAACATTTTAATGTGTATTTGAAGAAAATAACCAACTCTTTTGCAAAAATAATCACTTCGTCTGGAATGGGCATTCCGGACGATAGCATATTTTGGACAACACCACCACTATCACTCGGTCTGAAAATTGTGGTTTTCTTCGAAATATGTCTCAAACTCGGTCGGACAAAAAAGAATTAATACAATAGAAATTAAAAAAATAACTAAAAGAAGTTAATAATCTCATAAAGTAATATTCATTAATATATATATATATATATATATATATATATATATATAATATTAAAAATAATATTTATTAATATATAATAATCCAATAAAAAAATAAAAAAAATAATTAAAAGAAATCAATACTCCAATAAAATAATATTATTAATATATTAAATATTATATATTAAAAATAATATTTATTAATATATAATAATACAATAAAAAGAAATTAAAAAAATTAGTTAAAGAAAACTAATATATAATACTTCAATAAAGTTAAAAAGAAGATATGCAGACATGATCTTATGGTTTGGTAAAAAGACTCAATTGAAAAAATGGTCATTGAGGGTAAAATAATCATTTAAAAAAAGATAATAGTTAAACTGTTAAAGTTAATGACTTAGGGATCAAATCCGTACAAGGTATCCAAAATTAGACCACTGGTGCACTACTAAATCTTTTTTGACCAAAACCGTATAATTTTGACAACTATGAAGACCATTTTTGTAATTTTGTCATTATTCAATAATGTGTTCATATAAATATACTTATTTATAATTTAAATAAAAAATTTGGCGACAATTAATGTTATGCTATTATCTTTTAGGTTTAAAATAACAAATTATGGTTTGTAAATAACAACATATTTAATTATTTTAACCAAAAAAGTATAAGGTTAGAGGGTGTGGTCGCGGTTTGTGCCACCTCAACCGCTCACATCGCCCCTAGACTGCGGTTTCATGCGGTTTAGGCCGTACTACGGTTAGAGACTATCGCGAATCGTGATTGGTTGTTGAAGTTTTTGACCGTTGAACGGTCTTTGCAATAAATTAAATTTTTTTTCCTTTTTGTCTTTCTTTTCTATATATATACAAACACTTCATTTTTTTCTCACACAATACAAACCTTTCTCTCTTAACTTTAAAAAAAAAATTACCAATCTCGGATAACGACTTTATATAGTTTGCTTTTGTTATTTTATTTGTGTTTTTTAAGTTTTTAGGATTATTTTAATGTCATGTGTGTTTTTATTTATTTAGGCCTTGTTTGTTTACCTCTTAATTGAAAATTTAAGATGTAACCTCTTAAAAATTCAGATTCGGCTTGTTTGGTAGCCTATTACTTTTTGTTTCTTAATTTTTTAAAACCCTCTTAGTATTTCAGATGTGGAGTCGTGTCTGAAAAAAAATAAGAGATGCGTATTCCTCTTTTACCCATCGCCGCTCCTTCTTCTCTGTCTATTTCTCATTCTCACAGGTTGCTCTTCCCTCCGACCCTTCTACAACAAAACACCGACATCTTCTTGCCCCTTTGCCCTAATATGCCTCCATTCTATTCCTCGGTGAAACCTTTTGTGCGAGACTTACCGCCTTCCTTCTACTCTCTCTTCTTCGCATGTCTATTTGCTCCCTCCCACCGAAACTCCGATTGCAACCATCCTCCATCCCGTCCGGCCACCACCTATGCAAAAGACGCAGTCTCCGCCGACAGCGAAGCCCTCTGGCTCCCTCAAAGTCATCGACTGTGGTACATTTTTATTTCTTTTCTTTTTGCTTGGAAGTTGAGTATTGTCGCTGGAAATCAAATGATTTACCCTAACTTCTTGTTAATTTCATCATATATTTCTGTTACAAGAAATCAATGCTTGAAATCATATTAGTTTTTTTTTTTTTTTTTTTTTTCATTTTCTTGCCCTCAAAACTATCGACAGAAGTTCTTGACCTCAAACCTCAATTAATTTCGAGTAGTTCAAATTTGAGGGTTAATTCATATGCAAAGACAGATTGACGATGAATTTGTATATTTTCTGAAAAACCCTATTATTAGTAGCATCATGTTTCCAGAAAATATGAATATTGTTTGAAATCTTAAGATAGAAGATGATAAATTGGTTGGTTAATATTGTAGATTTTGGCAAAAAAAAAAACCAATTGGTTGATGAATCTGGAATAGAACACATATAGTAATGATTATATATATGTTTAAAGTGTTTTTTTGGAAAAGCTTGGGTTTCAACCCAAGCCTAGTTATGTAAAGAACATTCATTCAATTTACAGTAATGATTATATAACTTTCCATTGAGCTGATTTGTTTTCTTGTTGAATTTGGATTTGCAGGTTGAAATGTTTAAAAGAAAACTTTGAGGTGATGGAAAAGGAGTACAAATCGATGTCAAATATGTTGTTTTTAACTTTGAAATCCTTGGGATATAAAAGCATGATGTTATTTTTGTAAATATATCTCAAAAAGATCAATTATAAATTATTGAAAAGAAATTTTGATTTGTGTGAATTTTGGATTTTGTATGGCATTTATGTTTTTTTTATAATTATTCAGAAAAAAATAATACAAAAGGGTAAAATAGTCATTTTGTTAATTCAGCACAACAATTAAGAGGTTCCAACCAAATAGCATGTTAAAAATTCAGATCTTAAAAATTCAGATCTTACCAAACAGCCCCTTATTTGTGTAATGCAATGTAATGTTTTTTGAATTTTCAATGTAATGTTCTTTTTAATTTTCAAGCAATGAAAATTTTTGTTTTTTATTAAAAAAGAAGTTTTAATTGAAATAGCTAAAAAAACAAAAATAAAAGAAAATAAAAGTATGACACCACTCTCTTAGTGTGACAAGAAACCATACTTGTGTGGTAAAAAATGACGTGACGCTTATGTGGTGGTGGAGGAAATGAGGTTTCGGTGACACCATTCTCTCCAGTCTAAATATTTATGTATATAAACAAATAATTTTTATATTTCTACCTAGAGAATAGTAGAATACACGCATAATCTAATGAATTTATATGGGTTTTGAGGAAGATTGATTAGTTTATTTAGGATTTGGTGAAAAGCTAAGTCAGCTTTTCCACTTTCCAACTGCCCGCTTTTCCCATGCTTTTTTAACCTGCATCATTTGTCCCTCTGCATTTTTTTCATAATATTTCTCTGTTTATTTAAATCTATGATTAAAACCTTTCATCCATCAAAAACATTTAAAACACCATCATAAAGTATTCGGCTTAAAACATAGTGAGTTAGAACCACATTCTATAGATCTCTAACAAGAATTATCATTAAATATATAAGATCCAAACTAATATATATGTGTCGATTCTGATGTTTTGTATTAGGCTTTTGTGCTATTCGTATTCTGTTACAAAATTAGACTTGGCAACTATATAAAAAGATACTTATAAATAATTATAATGCTAGACAATCGGTCAAGATGCATGCCATGATAGACAATCGGTGCAAATGTCTCCATATTGGTAGGATGAAGGAATGTGAAGTACACGAAACTGACTAAGGGCATCTTTTTCTTGAATAAAGCATATATCCATGTTAGTGTCCAACGAGGATGCTAGAGAGATCGATCAAAACCATTGTCACAATAAAGTGTGAGATTGGCCCAACGTATGGGACATTGAACTTCAAGAAGTATATGTTGTAGATCCAACAAGTTTCCATAATATCTTTTGCGACACCTCGATATCCTACCACACTCAAGCAAGTTAAAGCAGGAGATAATAAGTTGTTATGGAACATGAGACTAAATTTTCAAAAATAACAGACCAAAACCCGTTGTTGACCATCTAATGTTTGGGCATACGCCCAAATAGGCATAAGTGTAGGAAATGATGCAAGTGGATGCATATTGATGCCTCTAAGGTAGTAGATGATGCATTTCACATGAGTGAAGTGCAGTTCACGATGAATGTGCATGAACTGTAACATCTCAAAATCCGGCAATAAAACTTTTGAAAATTCAAGTATAGATCTTTGTGAAATGTGAAACCTTATTTGATATGCTAAAACCGATTCTTAATCATGTTTGATATTATTATCATATTAGCGTAGTACCATTAAGTTGCGGAAATATAACATTACTTGAAAATCATTTCATATAATTAATGAATACTAGATATATGTCATGCCCATGAGAATGTCCATATGTTGCAAACTCCATGCTATCCAATCATCTGTCTGACCTGCTATAAAAACATAAAGTAGCAATTGTAAGCCTAAGGCTTAGTGACTAATCACAACACTAACACATTATACAAATTATATGCGATACACATAATAGCACACAAACTTCAAGTAATAAGTCACATATTACTTATATTATATCACACAACATATGCTAGCATAAATAACCCCAGTCAACTAGATTCCCTCCAAGAGGTCTATCTCAAGTTGGCCTAATATTGACAACTTCCCTCCGAAAGGTCTATCGTGGTCTTACATCCTTCTTATTCAACTAGATTTCCTATGAGAGATCTACCTTTAATTAGTCCAAAAGACATAACCAAAAACTCGTAGTGTCCATATCGTGTTCTGAATGCAATCTTTCCTATATCTTGCTCCCTTACTTCCAGCTGATGATATCATGACCTCATGTCGATCTTTGAAAAATAACTTGAACCTTGTAGTTGATCGAACATGTCATCAATCCTCGACAACGGATATTTATTCTTTATTTTTGCCTTGTTCAACTCTCTGTAATCGATGCACATTCTCATACTTCCATCTTTCTTCTTCACGAATAACACCGGAGCTCCCCAGGGTGATGAATTAGGTCTTATGAAACCTTTGTCCAATAACTCCTGAAGTTGCATCATCAACTCCTTCATCTCCGTCGGTGCTAATCGGTAAGGTGCCTTTGCTATTGACGTCATCCCTGGTAACAAGTCTATTCTAAGCTCCACTTGTCTATTAGGCGGTAATCCGGGAAGATCTTTGGGAAATACTTTCGGATAATCACACATGACAGGAATGCTCTGCATCTCCTTTTTCTCCTTCTTAGCATTGATCACGAATGCTAGATACGATGTACATCCTTTAGCCAAACACTTTCTGGCTTTCATCAATGAAATGATTCCAAAATTTACTCTGCGTTTATCTCCATACACCATAAACGACTCTTTCCCAGGCGGGTTTACTTTGACTATCTTCTTCTTGCATAATATCTCGACGCTAATCCAATCCATTCCAAGCATGATGTCGAAACCGTTTAGTTCGATAGGCAATAATTCCTCGTGGAACTTATTCCCATTTAAGTCAATTAAGATGTTTTTCATACGATGGCTAACAGGCACAAACTTTCCACTAGCAACTTCAACTAATAAAGCATTATCTAGTCTATCGACAGGCAAAGCTAGGTTTCTACCAAATTCATGCGAAATAAAGGAGTAGTTGGCTCCAGAATCAAATAAATTTTGGGCAGACAATTTGTTAACGAGAAAGGTACCTAAAGCGACATCAGCTTCATCTTTAGCAACTTCCAGTGTCATCTGGAAGGCTCTCGCCTTCGGCTTTGGCGGAATGTTGGGTCTTGCTGCCTCATTCTTTTTCGGGCAGTCCCTAGATATGTGTCCCTCCTCACCACAACCATAGCAAACATTCTTGGTGAGAGTGCATTCGTTGGCAAAATGCCCTGGATTTCCACATTTGAAGCATGTGGCCACTACGTCACATTTTCTGTTATGCTTCTTCTTACATTTGTCGCACCATTTTGCTTCGCCTCCTCCTCTCGAACTAGACTTCGAGAACTTGTTTTTCTTGTTGGACCCTGAAGGTCCATCAAACTTCCTCTTTTCACCAACCTCTATCCTTTCCAGACCCTTTTCCTTCTGCTGGGCCTCCACATTCTTAGCTGCTCGAACAACTGTTTTCAGAGTGGTTGCCATCTTGACTGTCAAGCCAAAGTCAGCAGACAGTCCATTAGCGAACCTCTCAATCTTGGAGAGTTCTGTTGGCACTAGGTACGGAAATAACTTCATTTTCTCAGTGAATGCAGTAGCATAGTCATCTACGCTCATTCTCCCCTTCTTCAAGTTTTGGAACTCATTGTTTAGATCAATCAGATCTATCTCTGAACAGTACTGCACCCTTAGTTGTTCCAAGAACTCCTCCCATGACATTTTCAGGGATTCTCCTCATGGCATAGTATCCGCCAACAACTTTCACCAGCTCAAGACTCCAGTCTTTAGTTGTCTAACTGCAAAGAAAGTATTCTGTTTGTTGCTACAGTCGCAACTTTCAAATACCATCTCCATTTCGGAGATCCAATCCATAATCTCAACAGGCTTTGGGCTCCCAGAAAGACTTGGCGGCTTGGCGCCCAAGAAATTCTTATACATTCGCCCATCCTTGTTGTTTCTCCTTTCCGGGTCGTTCCTTTGTTCTCCTTGAGTCCCAACTTGACTCACAACACGACTATTGTTTCCTTCCTCCCATTGTTCGGGAATCAGTTTGGGTTCCTCAATGGGTATGATTGGTTCGTCCCTATTTTCATGCAACGTCTGTCGCATTTCTTCCTTTTGTTCGACTAACATAGCCCGAATCATGGCTTGCACCCCAACCATTGTTATTAGCTCCGGTGCAGCAACTACGACAGGTATTTGCTCAATCACTGGTGGTTGATTCCTGTTTTCATCCGTGTTTCCAACGCCACTCATGGTTCTTACCATTTTGATCTATACACCGAATAAGGTGAAATTAGATCCTCATCCATGATAGATAGTTAAATCATCCTTATCACTCCGAAACGTTTAAATGTTAGTTCTAATACCGTAGACGTACGCTTAGAATCCTACACACATAAGGTTTTCCAGATCTGGCAACATATAACATTTAGCACATAAAAGCAATTTAGGCAGCTTCCTAAAATATACTAGTGCTCGTGTCTATAATATAACAGACACACATCTCACAATCCCCACTTAGCATTCTAAGTTTAAGTCTAGAAATCCTACAAATTCTTAGTTCGCTTAAACTAATGCTCTGATACCAACTGTGACATCTCTAAAATCACGGCCAGAAAAGACAGGTTTCATTTATGCTTTTAAAATAATTTCAGAGTAAATCCTTTTGATTTAAAAGAGTTGCGGAATTTGTTCCCAAAACAAAATATGATAAAATAAAGTTTATCAAAGCATTTAATCAAGAGATGCATTTTCATTATATAACAATATTCGGGATGTCGTGTTCCGATAAACAGACCAAAAGCATAAACAACAAAAGATAGACCATACAACAGTTACATATAACAACTGGTCTAATTTCAAAAGATCTTGATAAGTCATCCAACTTATGCTCTCGCACCACTACCTTCAATACAACAAAACTGAGTGGGTCAGGCTTGGGAGCTTGGTGAGCATATAGGGTTTTCAACCCACAATAAATAATTATATTTAATATCACCAACCAATAATAACCCGATAACCCATTCCTGTTATCCTCACTTTACGTCCCTAAAACAACATCTATATCAAAGGACCTAATCTAGGAATTTCATCGGGATGGACTTTACCGCGAGGGGTTTCCTCAACAATAAAAGTCCTAAGGCAACCATTAGGGGGATAGAGTATACTGGTGAACACATCGTTCACAACACCTATAGGTTATGAACCTGATAACGTTCCACATGATTGTCTAGAAAGAGTCTGTGGTCATTATCCATACCCATGTTCTACACAACATATTTGGAGATAAAAATATATATATATATTTATACATAGTTTAAAACATGTATAACATTCTCATTCAATACATATTCCAAACAACAGATGAGACACATACACATAACACGTATTTCATAGAGAATAAATCATATCTATGAGATAGAAGAAAGTGAATATACATTCACACATATAACAACAAAATATACACATAACACGTATTTTGTATAAAATACTTCATAATTATGCGTTAGAAGAAAGTAACTACACACTCACTTAATCAGAAGGTGATCAGACAACACTACGGCTTGTAGAAGTAGTATTCTTTGGTAGATCTGGAAGATCTTCACAAAAATTGGCTTCTCGTGGGCAGAGCTTCGGCTTGGGAATCTCACTTCTTGGGATCTTCGGGGCTTCGGGACTTGCTTTGGGGCTCGGGATTGATACCGGGGCTTCGGGGTATAAGTTGCACGCAAAACGATGCAAAACAGGAGAGAGAGAGAGAAGAGATTTTGGCAAAAGAAGCCGACTGCCCCCGCATGCCTTTTATAGAGGCTGAGTCCTCGCATTACGCTAGGCGTAATGCTCCGGTACGCGGGGCGTACTCTGGATCGGACCTCGAGGTGGCGACGTTTCGGTGGTGCTACGCGTCTCTTCTTCGGACCACACAAAACCGAAGTACGATGGGCGTACTTGAAGGTTACGTGGGGCGTACCCTTCGGATCAGATCGGTGACTCCTCGGCCTCGGATAATATCGGGATTCATAATTAAATTTAACACTTTAATTATTTAATAAACTTCAAAAATTCATATCTTCCTCATACGAACTCCGTTTTCGTCTGTCTTTTCACCAATGCACTACTATCAACGAGATCTTCGATTCTCATTTAGATTGTTTAGACTAACAATCACTCGATCTCGAATTCGAGTTTCGGGCTGCATACTGCTAAGCTGAAACTTAGAAAAATCATAACTTCCTCATACGGAGTCAGATTTGGGCATTCTTTTTATGCACGCTCTCGGTTTAACGAACTCTAAAACATTTGTTTAGATCACTAGGGATAAATATCGCTCTAATGTAAATTAACTTTGTACGTCATTCAATGTCGTTCCGGTTCTATCGCGAAACTTTGACTGGTCATAACTGATGGGTTTTGGCCATATGAACATTCCTATGTGCACATACCAACCCTAATGCTTGGATCTAGGTTTCTCTAATTGAACATACATTAAATCCAAGACTTCTAATGGCTATGTAACAGCCCGGATTTCCAGGTATCTTTTATGCTTCCAATTTTGTTGTTTTGTGAGGGTACTCGGTGAGTTGGAGCTCAGACTCGCCGAGTAGGATCGCGATTTGGGCACGGGTTCGAGCCTGGACTCGGCGAGTCCAAGGTATGGAATCGGCGAGTCTGCGCTGTTTAATGAAACCCTAATTTCTCGGGTTTGGGACCTATTTAAAGGGCCTTATGGCCATCATTTGTGCTCACTAGTCCCTTGAGTGAAACCCTAATCGAGTGTGAGCGTTTGGAGCAAAGTAGGAGGCCATTATTGATCTTGGAGGTGTCGTCTTGCAAGGGAAAGAGAGGATCAGCTAAGGAGAAAGCAAGGGGAGCCATTTTCTGAGAGTTTGGAGTCCAGAGCATCGCTATTGTGGTAATATCTTCGAGCTATCCTCTTCTATGTTGATGTTTATTTGATTTAGGGTTTATTGAACCCTTTTGTGGCTAGATCTAGAGCCCCCTTGGCCCCTTAAGCGATTTAGACCATAGATCTGGACCCTTGGAGGTCCAGAGTGTCCCTTTGCCCAAGCTTTCTGTGAATCAATGGAGGTTTTGGATTGGAATCCTTATGCCTTGGGTCAAAATGCTATTTATGAGCCATGGGGTGTGTTGTGAACACCAAGATAAGGGCTTTACGTGATGAATCATTCTAGGAAGGCCAGATCTACAAATTGTTGAAGCAGATCTGACCTTAGAAGCGAGTTTGAGTGATTGCATGGCATGGACTCGCCGAGTCCGATGAGCAGACTCGGCGAGTAGCTTGAAGATTGCCCTTAGATCGGCCAGTGAGTGGTCCAGTCGAGTCATAGGTTGACTCAGTGAGTCAGGGCGGGTTAGAGAGAGTGGTCAGGTGGACTGAGTCGAGCTGGGACTCGCCGAGTTGTTCTTGAGACTCGGCGAGTTGAGTCGGGGTGGCCCCGCGATTCTGCCAGGTGGAACTCGTCGAGTCAGGGGGGGGGGTACTCGACGTGTAAAAAGGGAATCCTAGAGAGTTGGTGAAAACGTCTAGACTCGCCGAGTCGCCTTAGTGTACTCGCCGAGTCCGGTCAAAGTTGACCGTTGACCGTTGACCGTTGACCAGAGTTGACCAGTGTTGACTTTTGAGGGATAGTCAACTTTAGTGTTAAAAGTGTTAACTAGAGACATATGATGTTATAGGAGGATTATAGCTCGGAGGATCGAGCACGAGGGATTTCAGGATTCGTGAGTCATCGAGATACGCGAGGTGAGTCTTCTCACTATACCTTACCTTGAGTAGGTAATCAGAGTTATGTGTTAGAGTATGTATGTTATGTGTATGCTATGTGTTGTACTGCATGATGTCTATGTGATTTATGTTGTGCATGATTATAGAGTTGGAACTGGAAGGTTCCCAGAGTTAGAACCTGAGGGTTCACAGAGCTTGGGTGCACGGACCCATAGAGTTATAGCCTCGAGTGGCTAATATATGTGATATGTTGTGGTATTTTGGGGAACTCACTAAGCTTTGTGCTTACAGTGTTAGTGTTGTTGTTTAGTACTAGCGATGACCGTGGGAAGGCGCCGGCTTGATCTGTACACACGCATGGGATTTTGATATGCTTATGATCTTGGGATTTTGTATAAAGTGAATTGGGATTTAAACTTAATGTTTTTATGAAAAGTTAATGAGAAATGTTTTTTTTATAAATTGTGAAAATTTATTTGAAATTCACGGTGTTGGTTTGAGGGATTCGGATGCGCCTTCGGGTAATTCTGGACTCAAACTGAGGAAGTAAGAAAAGTTTTCAAAGAAATAATTTTCTAAAGCGAATAAGAGTTCATAGAGAAAACAAGAAAGAGCAGTGTGTACAATCAGCCAGAGCCCAAACGGTGATTTCCCAAAATACCCTTACTTTTGTGTTATGAGATATTTATGATGCACTTTATGAGATATTATTGCATGCTAGAGACAGGCTAGGTATTCCATATATTAGGACTAGAGTGGCCTGATTTGTGATGCCTTAGCCTAGGAATTGCTGTGATATGCGATGTGCTTTTGAGTATGTGATGAGTGAGAATATTTGATTGGAATCCTTTAGGGGATTTGAGTAGAGGAGTAATCTAGGGGAGATACCTAGATGAGTTCAGTGGTACTTGGAGAAAGAATAGTTAGAGCCCGCGAGGGGAAGAGTTGCAGAGTTCAGTGGTACTTCCGAGGATGAGCAGAGCAAGCGGAGTTATCACCCAGAGCGAGTCATATATATTCTTCGATGCTCGAATGCTGCTTGCTTCGTGCTTTGTGGAACTCTCGATGATGGGAGCCAGCTACCAAGCGAATATGACGATATTCAGGAGGTAGATGGCTGGCATCATTAGGAGCTCTTCAGCAGCTGATGGCAGAGAAGTGTGGGAGTCTGAGAAGAGCCTAGGGAGTAATCTTAGCCAGATGAGTGCACTGGAAGGGTAGAGAATTTCGCTGGGGAGCGAGCGCGTGACGGAATTGGTGAACGAGAAGGTCGAGCAGCTACTTAGGAGCTCCGGGATAGTCCGTGTGGAAAGTATGGGTAGATGTGGCAGGTAGTATGGGCCCGTACTACTGAAAGCAGAGGACCCATACTTGATACAGGGAGTATTCTGAAGATTCTAATGAGCGTATTAAGGAGTGATGTATGGTTCGAGTACCATACATCGGAGCAGATTGAGGAGTGATGTTATGGTTCGAGTACCATACAACAGAGCAGATTGAGAAGTGATGTTATGGTTCGAGTACCATACATTGGAGCGGATTGAGGAGTGATGTTATGGTTGAGTACCATACACCGGAGCATATTGAGAAGAGATGTCATGGGATGAGTACCATGGTTCGTAGTGAATGATGCTTGTGATTCTCTGGTTATCCGGTCACGATTGATGAGGTAGAGATTGGACACTATGGGTTTTAGGCCTGTAGGCCATGATTGAGTTTGGAGAGGCGTCCCTCGAGAGAGAAGTCGAGAGCCTATCAGAGTATTTTGGTAAGGAGTTAGAGGGAGAGGAGAATTTCGGTCTGAGTTGAGCAACCAGTCGATAGAGGAGATGTCACCTTCTATGTGAGTGGTGCTATTTATGTTCGTGTGCGAAACATGAAAGGCCTGATGTTTTAGTTTTGGGTTTGGGGGTAAACCCTGCAGGTCGTTATTGATGATGATTTCTCCCAAAGTATCAGGTAGCATGTGTGCCGCGAGGCAGTGAATTGTCATGAACAGATAGTCAGTTGGGACTAAGATAGTCGAGGACCACACTACACCTATTTGAGTATAGTAGGATGTATTGTAGTGGTATCAGTGGGGAGTTCAGTCGAGTTTAGCAGTGCAGAGAGTTTTCTATCTATGTTGGGTGTTGAATATGGGAGTGGGTCCCTGTTCTTGGGATGATCCCGGTGTTGGAGCGATGTTTGATGAGTTGAGGTGAGGGGTACGATGGTTTTGTGGTTCGGTCTATGAGCCAGGGATGTTATTGAGCAGTTGAGTTGTTTGGTACTTGATTGGTATGAGATTTGGAACGACTAGAGGCAGTCGTGGCGAGAAGTTCTTGAGGAGTTCATCTGAGGATCAGAGTTATGAGATCGATTAATTTCCTTAAATGGGATTATCGGGTGTTGCGTAGCACTTTCCAGGGGCAGGTGCGTTATTGCTGGTGGAAATAGTTCGTGAGGTTGTTGATGTGTCAGATAGTGATGGTTCGAACCCTAAGTGGGGGAGAACTGGGTGGTTTATTGAGAGAACCAGAGATTGGTGCAAGAGCGGTTAGGGGTTGGATGCAGAACCTGCGGCTTGAATTCATGAGATCAGGTTCATTGGTGATTAAGGAAAGGTGCAGGGCGAGTTAATGCATGTGATATATGTCTAAGAGAAGGATGGGCGTCTCCACGGCGGGTGGTCAATGATCAGGAATCTGATGGTGGTCAGAATCGTCTCGAGTGTAAGGCTCGTAATGATGGTATGGGCAGTTGAGAACTTCTGGGTTGAGATATGGGTAGCCGAATATCGAGTAGCCAATTCCCGGGCTAGGATGTGTATTCTTGCTTGAATTTTGAGCGGTAGTGGAAAGGTTTTCGGAGGATCATCAGTGTGTTCTGAAGGGTTAGCGCCTTCCTTGTATTCCAATTGAGTGTTTGGATGCATTGAAGTTGCGCATCGTGTGATATCAGAAATTATTATGGGATTCAGAGGAAATGTATTGTCGTGCGTGTATGGTATTGGGAGTAAGGGAATCAGTGGTTATGGCAGGATCTTGTGATGTTCTGTTGGGATATTCCGAGGTATCCGGGTATGATACCTTTATTTCGGAGTTACTCGTAGATCTGGAGTTGAAACGATTTATGGTGTATCAGGTATCTACGGATCTAGTGAGAGCCCTTCGAGTATGGGCATCCAGGGAGATTATTAAGAGAATGGAACTTCGCAAAGGTGGGCATTTTGATATGTCGATTGCTTCCAGAGTCTGGAATGTGTATTCGAGTCGAGTATGGGTAGCTGTCGGTGATAGTCTGCGGAGCATGAGCTAGTGGAGTTAGAGGGTGTTGTGATACTGCGGGGAGCCGTAGTACTCACTAGTCAGAGGGTGTTGTGATACTGCGGGGAGCCGTAGTACTCACTAGTTAGAGGATGTTGTGATACTGTGGGGAGCCGTAGTACTCACTAGTCAGAGGGTGTTGTGATACTGCGGGGAGCCGTAGTACTCACTAGTTAGAGGGTGTTGTGATGCTGCGGGGAGCCGTAGTACTCACTAGATGGCAAGAGAATGTGATGATGGAATGATCTTCGATCAGTGTATGATGTGGAAGAGTTTTGGGCTTGAGTATCCCTAGTATTGAGTTCTGGAGCCTGGGTGTTGAACCGGGGGCGAGACTGGGGTCACCGTCTCTGTCGGGAGATGCGGCGAGATGCGCAAGGGATATGCGCAGCAGAAACCAGAGATCAGAGTTGAGGCGATCCTCGGTTGGATTGTATTTTCTCGCATGAGGAAAAGATAATTTTGTGACTTGCGCGTCCCTGGGCCGGGATAGTGGTCACGGGGAGGAAGTTAGTGGGTTATTTGGATCATGATATGGGTGACCTTTGGAGGCTCAGCTGTGGAGTCAAAAGCTGACCTGGTGCTCAGTCTCGAAGAGAGATATGAGAAATGAGCTAGAGCTTATCATGATGATGTCTGAGGACACTTCAGAGCGAGCGAGCGGTTCAGACGCTCGAAGACATGCTTCGGGCATGTGTATTAGACCTCAGAGGGAGTTGCGGCACGTATTTATCTTTGGTTGAGTTATCCTATATCAACAGCCATCATTAGTGCATTGGTATGCCACCCTTTGAGCTGTTGTGTGTGGGAGGAGGTGTCGGACCCTCATTTGTTGGGGAGAGGTAGCGCATGGACCCGAGGGCCCTTGCGAGCAGATCCAGAGCATGAGTGATACATGGAGTAGTGGAAAGGTTGGCTAGTGGTTTCCCTGGGTAGGGGAAGAGAAAGATATGTAACCCCCAGGGGGGAGTGTTGGTGCACGGAAGTGAAAGTAGTAGTGAGAGTGGATGATTTGGAGTATGGTGGTTGAACACTGGGTCTGTGACAGTGGAATGGAATGACATCATGTTGGGATGTCTGCTGAGGACGCGGAAGGGGTTCCGCGGGAGTAGAGCCAAGAGTCTCAGGATGGATGCAGGGAGGGAGTCTGGGACTCCCAGCTTGATTCTGATCAGGGTATTGGATATGTACTAGTGGTTCATCCTGGGGGGATGTTGGAGGATATCATCAGTGTATCGGGTTTTTCCCAACCTGAGGGTGCTGGGAAAGTTCAGCATGCGTATGTGATTGCAAGAGGAGAACTCGTGGGAGTTGCTCTGAGACTGAAGAGTGGGTCTTTCTGTCAGCTCGAAATGGATAGAGTGGGATTCGGATCGGGGATCCGATGGTTCATGGCTTTCTAGCCCTTATGGGTCGAGCGATTGTTGAGATTTGGAGCGGTGAGGGCAGCAGATCCCATAAGAACTCTGCAGTTAAGCGTGCTCGGGCGGGAGTAGTACCAGGATGGGTGACCCCCTGGGAAGTCCTCGTGCCGAGTGGCCCAAAGCGGACAATATTGTGATACGTGCCAGAGGGGGGTGTTACAAATGGTATCAGAGCCAGGGCACGGGTCGATGTGTTCGACGGGGACGTCGAACCCTATAATGGGGGGTGAAAGTGGGTTAGATCTGATCCCACATCGGGTGGGAAGGAGAACTAAGCATTCCTTATAAGGGGTGTGGATACCTTCCCTATCACAACGCGTTTTAAAGCCGTGAGGGCAGCAGATCCCATAAGAACTCTGCAGTTAAGCGTGCTCGGGCGGGAGTAGTACCAGGATGGGTGACCCCCTGGGAAGTCCTCATGCCGAGTGGCCCAAAGCGGACAATATTGTGATACGTGCCAGAGGGGGGGTGTTACAGGCTAATAGAGTATAATAACAATAAGAAATCAGAATTAGAAGTTTACCTTGAATCACTTGCTTGATCTTCTTGTCCTTGGAGCTTTAGAGTCACAATTGTCACTCCTCTAATGGCTTACAAACACCAACTATCAAGAGGATGATTTGAGACAGAGGGGAGGGAAGAGAAAATCAGCCAGGGTTTCTTCTCTGACAAGAGTGCTGATTTTCCTTGACTCTTAGGGTCTATTTATACTAGTGAGGCTCCTAGGGTTTCATCCTTAAACCCTAATTGGATAACTTAGGTCCTAAGCAATCCAATACCCTAATTCATAAGCCTTGGACGAATTCTAAGCCTATCCTAAGCCCTAGAAATCATCCACCCTTATCCATAAGGGATTATAGCCCAAAGTACAACTATCATACAATTGACAGTTTATGCCCCTTTATTCAATTAATCTCTTTAAGTCACCAAATTAATTCCTAATTAATTTATGTCTTATATTAATCAAATAATAATATTATTATTCCTTATATTATTCTCATAATATATTAATAATATTTCTTCTCTCATTACAAATCATCATGTCAAGTTGCTATGGTGAAGGCAACCCAAAAGGACCATGCACAACCAGGTCAAATACTTGCCTAATATAGTTGCAGCCTTAGACACTATTCCAACAGTCTCCCACTTGGATAAGTCTAGTAACTATATACACAAGTATAATCCGATTAGCAATCGTAGCTCTCAAAAACGCTGTCAAACTCTGATCTAATCAATCTTGTCCTTTAGATAAGGGATCGTACAGTCCTTTGTTTAGATATCATGCTGACAATTCTATGGAACCAATTTGTCTAGCATTTGGTTTCTCGATTTCAGATTTATTTGACATAGAACTTAATCGAACACATCAATTCAGTTCTGACCGGGCCCGACACATAAGTCAAATCAAATCATCGAGCAGCCGAGATATCGCTTTTACCCTCTTAGGATAAAGGTAACAGATAAACTTCGACTTATATGCATTTACTTATTCATTAATCAACTATACACAACAATGCGTTTTATAACATCAAGTTACTGATGCGGTTTCACATTATCAATGAACAATCAATTAACAAATAACAAACCATATATCTAGGTTTTAAGACTATATGATATTATCGTCTTGCGATCACTCTTTTTATCACATTCCATAAGGTGATTCCAGCAAGCGCGGGTTTGTTCCAATGCTCAAAACTAGTTCATAAGCACTCATGAACGTTGTAGCAAACTTTTGCTATGTCTAATACCATTTAGACAATCTACACACCTATTCATGACAATCTTCATTCATATCTACTTCCAACATATGAACGATAGTGGACAATTTGAATAATTCGATTATTCTCAATAAACTCAATTAGTCTGGAAGTCAAAACATGCAAAGCGAAACAATAGTTAAACAATTAACATAAGATAGTAACATTACTCATAAATAATACTCTTTTATCTAATCATCAAATGTTAATTACATTTATCTATTACACGTTTCTAACATTATATAATCTATATTAATATCATCCTTCAGCCCAATACTCCTAGCATGCTGCAAGTGCTTAACCCTACTCAGTCCCTTCGTAAGCGGATCTGTTGGGTTATCTTCTGATGATATCCTCTTAACCACGAGTTGTCCTTCTTCTACACGATGTCTAATAAAGTGATATTTTCTGTCGATATGTTGAGACCTACCATGATCCCTCGGTTCCTTGGTCAAGGAAACCGCTCCTTCATTATCACAGAAAATCTCCATGGGCTCCTTTATGGCAGGTACAACTCCAAGATCAGCTACGGTTTCCTGCTTGGAACTTTTCCAAGTCACTGCTCCTCCATTCAGGGTAAAGACCCAGCCCGACTGCGAACGGTAGTTGTCCCTGTCGGTCTGAAAGCTGGCGTCACTATACCCTTGCACCTTCAAGTCATCACTCCCTCCGAGGACTAAGAACCATTCCTTCGTCCTCCGAAGGTACTTAAGGATATTCTTGACCGCAATCCAATGGGCTCTGCCAGGGTTCCCTTGATATTTACTAACCATGCTCAAAGCAAAGGCTACATCAGGGCGAGTACAAGTCATAGCATACATGATTGAGCCAACTGCGGAAGCGTATGGAACTCGACTCATTTCTGCTATTTCAGCTTCGGTACTCGGACTTTGAGTCTTACTCAACTTGGCATTACTTTGTATCGGTAATTCTCCCTTCTTCGAGTTTTCCATACTAAAACGTTTTAGTACTTTATCTAGGTAAGTGTTCTGACTAAGTCCTATTAGTCTCTTACTTCGTTCTCTCACTATCCTTATTCCCAAAATATAGGAAGCCTCTCCGAGGTCCTTCATAACGAAGCACTTCCCGATCCAGGACTTAACCTCCTGTAGAGTCGGGACGTCGTTTCCTATGAGTAGTATGTCATCGACATACAGAACGAGGAAGCTTACTATACTCCCACTGGCTTTGACATATACACATGATTCATCTTTGCTTCGTAAATCCAAACTCTTTGACTTTCTCATCGAAGCAAAGATTCCATCTGCGAGATGCTTGCTTAAGTCCATAAATGGACTTCTCAAGCTTACACACTCTATTTGGATGCTTCGGATCAACAAAACCCTCTGGCTGAGCCATGTAAACATCCTCAACCAACTTCCCATTAAGGAAAGCGGTTTTGACATCCATTTGCCAAATCTCATAATCATGAAATGCGGCAACTGCTAGCATCACTCTAATAGATTTTATCTTCGTAACTGGTGAGAAGGTCTCATCATAGTCAACTCTGGGAGTTTGAGTAAAGCCCTTCGCAACCAATCGCGCCTTATATGTGTGTACATTTTCATCCACGTCGGTCTTCTTCTTGAAGATCCATTTTCACCCAACGGTCTTACGTCCGGGCACATTATCAACCAAATTCCAAACTTGGTTGTCATACATGGATTAGATCTCGCTGTCCATTGCCTCTTTCCATTTTGCAGACTCCGGGCCTGCCATGGCTTCCTTATAGCTATTAGGTTCATCTAGATTTATTAGTGTACAATCACTAATGTATGTATCCCCTTGGGTAGTAATATGAAAACCATAAAACTGGGGTTGAACTCTAACTCTTTCGGAACGTCTAAGAAGTAAGGACTCGTCAATTGGTTCAACCGGAGTTTCCTCCTCGGGTTGAGTGCCAGCGGTAGAGGTTCCTTCATCTATCGACTCTTGAATCTCTTCAAGCTCGATTTGCCTCCCACTGTCTCCTTGGCTTATGAGTTCTCGCTCTCGGAAAACTCTTCTCCTCGCAACAAAGACAACATTGTCTTTCGGTCTATAGAAGAGATATCCAAAGGATTTCTGCGGGTAGCCGATGAAAATACATCGCTCACTACGAGGTTCGAGCTTCTCGTGAGTATCTCGTCTTACGAAAGCCTCGCAAACCCAAA
Organism: Lactuca serriola; assembly: GCF_051521515.1. NCBI lineage: Eukaryota > Viridiplantae > Streptophyta > Magnoliopsida > Asterales > Asteraceae > Lactuca > Lactuca serriola. Next base: position 15,538,122 of record NC_136413.1, read on the forward strand.
CCTTGATATGTGCTAATGAGGGAGCTTTCCCTGTCCACATCTCGTGAGGTGTTTTGGCAACCTTCTTAGTAGGGACTCGGTTAAGGATATGGATGGCAGTCTCTAAGGCATACCCCCAAAATGAGATAGGTAGTGAAGCACGACTCATCATAGAGCGAACCATGTCTAACAAGGTTCGATTACGCCTTTCTGCCACACCATTCAACTGAGGTGTCCTAGGTGGCGTCAATTGTGAAACTATTCCACACTCCTTGAGATAGTCGTGGAATTCAAGATTTAGGTATTCTCCTCCTCGATCGGATCGAAGCATCTTGATTTTCCTGCCCAATTGATTCTCCACTTCATTCTTGAACTCTTTGAACTTTTCAAACGTTTCTGACTTTTGCTTGATTAAGTAGATATACCCGTATCTACTATAGTCATCGGTAACTGTCACATAGAAGTGGTTCCCATCCTTTGTGGTTGATCTAAACGGTCCACATACATCGGTATGTATGAGGTCCAATAGACCCTCACCCCTTTCACATGTACTAGTGAAGGGTGACTTGGTCATCTTTCCAAACAAACAAGACTCGCATGTGTCATTTTCCCTAAGGTCTGTTGGGTCGTGTTTTGTATTAAGTGTTGCGTCTATTGGGCTCGTTAGCTAGTCCATTTTTGTATCTCCGGTATGGGCCTGTCCATCCGTGAGTTTAGTAGGGTTGAATATAAATATAGTTGCTTGCATGCATCTTAGAAATACGAAAGTATAGAACGATCAGAGCATTATTCAGAAGTTTATTATTATCGTTCTTGTAACCCTAAATCCTCTACAACGGAAGTTCTTAGTCAAGCTCTGCTGAGGATTATTTGATCTAATCATTCGACATATTTTGATCCACTCTTGTTTTTTTTATTGTTTTGAGTTCATCGTAATACCTGTTTCATTGATCTAATCGATCTTCACATTTGTTATTTTATCCTATCAATTGGTATCAGAGCAGGAGGCTGTGTAATTCATACACATCTTTTCTGTGAAAAAGGTTGCGATTAGGGTTATTCCGCATTAACTAATATTTATTGAGCCGTCATTCCATAATTGACGTAACTCAGCATTTATTCGTTTTGCCCTAATTTAATATATTACAAGTCTAATCTTTTAAACAGGTTATTCGATCTAGCATGGACGAGTCACAATCAAATCCCATTAACATCTCAAACAACATTGGATCAACAACGAAGATTCCCATCCTTTACACCCAGGATTACGAAGTCTGGGCACATCACTTTGAAGATTATGTCATTGGATCTGAGGACAACGGATATCTTATTTGGGAGGCAATCGTGTCTGGACCATTCGCTCATTCAGCAACATCAAGAATCATTAAAACTCAGAAAGAGTATAATGATCTGTTGAAAGATGTTGCCCAAGACGAAAAAGATAAATTTCAGTGCAATATTAAAGCATTGAGACTGATCATATTCGCTCTTCGATCTGATACTTTCAGGCTAGTGAGTTCGTGCAGCACTGCTAAAGAGATATGGGATAGGCTGCGAGAGTTATATTCCACAGATGAAGATCTCGAGCATTCCATTCAAACCTTACTTTTGTCCGAGTTTGGTGAATTCAAGCAGAGTCCTGAAGAAACTGTAACTCAAACGTTCGATCGCTTCAATCATCTTCTTAGTAAGATGATTAAACATGATATTGAAAGGAAGTTGATTGAACAAAAGGTTACGTTTTTAAACGGTCTTAGATCCGAGTGGAGAGCGGTTGTGTCCACCGTTAAAGCAGATGAGCAATTCAAATCTTACTCATTGGCAAAGCTGGTGGGGATTTTGAAATCCCAAGAAAAGATTGTCTTGCAGGAGAAAAATGTAGTTTCAAGCTTGGGATCATTGGCCCTTCTGTCCAAAAGCAAAGGTGTGATGGAAGATGAAGACTTCAACTTAGAGGACTATGACCTTACCTCTGAAGACTATGCAATGATGGTGTCAAACCCGAAGAGGTTCATCAAGAAAAGGTTTCCTACCAATAAGAACCGAAATTGGCAGGGAAGTTATAGTTCTGAAAAGGTCAGGGAAGAACCGAAAGCAGAAGAACCAAAGAAGGAACCGAAAGCTGAAGGAGATTCGGGTGTGAACTGCTACTATTGTGGAGGAAAGAACCACTATGCCAAAGATTGTGTCCTCAAGAAAATAGCAGAAAAGGATGAGGAGAAAGATGAAGAAGCTGTGTTAGTGAAAAAGCTGGAAGAGATCAAGAAAAAGAAAGATGTCACTAACCCTTCAATGAATGCTTTAATTGTGCAGGGTTCAGTAGCAGATGATGAGTTCGGTGGCGTGGAAGTCTGGTCAACCGACTCTGAGGATGATGAAGTAAGGAAGCCATATCATGGAAAGGCTTATGTTGCGAAAGATGAAGGAAGCGGTTGAAAGTGCTTGATGGTGTCGGATGTATCTCAAATGAGGGGATACAACACAGACGGTGGGAATGAAGACACAAAGGAGCGAGAGGACTTGTGCTTCACAGCAAAACCTCTCAGCGTGCAGTTTAACGAGCTTGATGAGTTAATAAAGAAGGTACAATCTATTTTTTTCATTCAAAGTCCCACAAAGTTCATATGAAAAAAAATTAAAAAATGTAAATTCAAGAATCTCGCATCTAGACAGCAGTTTAACTCAAACACGGGTCACCAATTCTAACCTAACTGACCAATTAAGCAGGGCGTCTTCAAAAAGTGAGGAACGGGGGATGTGGATCGAGCTGAAGGAGTCGGAGTTAATCAAATCCAAGGACGAAAACATTTATTTACAAAGAGACAATTTGAAACTTTTAAAACAGAGAAATGTCTTTTGTTTAATTGTTAAGCGTCTTTACACTAATATCACACAACTTCATTTAAACTGTGAAATAGGGCAGAAAATTCATCGCATGATTTTGCCCTTCCTTGAGTTTAAGGAGGATGAAATCGACGCTGAAGCATATAATTGCGAAAGTGTAGTTTCGTCTGAGGATGTAAATCCGACTTATATGTATGGACTAGACAAAATCGAATCTTTCATAAAGTCCAAGGACCATAAGGACATGCTGAAAAACCTTTTGGATGAAAATGATAAATTGAAACTAAGGACCGAAACCATACAAAAGTTTGACTCATTGAATGCCAACTTGAGCTCAGAAAATAAAATTGATGTTGAAAATGCATCTGAGCTTAATGAAGATGATGATATGAGTGAAATTTCTGTAGAGGATGTAGTTGACTGTTCTGAGTTTGTCAAGAGCGAACCCGAAAACCACAAAAATCTTATTTCAGAAGATTCTGTGGAGTTTGCTCGTTTGTCCCAACAAAAGTCCCCGATCCTTGAAGAAAAGGCAGTTGTATACCAAAAGGTAAGGACGACTCCAAATCAAGTGTATAAGGTCACAGGTGTAACCGAACATTAGACAGCTGAACTCACAGCCATTGTAAACAAAGACAATGCAGATGGTTGTGATGAGTTCTTCTGGTCCGCTCCTATTGACAATGCTGACGAAACTGTTGGTGTGTCTGAACGGACGTCCTGGAAAACGAAAGGCAGATATGTACCATAGCCTCTGAACAAGCCCGATAACTTTGACATGCCAAGTACTAGTGGTACAAAAGATGTTCCTAAAGAAAAAGGAGATCCTACAAAAGAAGTCACTCCTTCAAGCGAAACTTCATCAGCTCAGAGTGAACCGGCTGACAAAAAGCAAAAGCAAAAAGCAAATATCCATCGACAGCCGAAGCAAGTGAAGAATCAGAAGCAGCAAAGGAATATGAGATACAAGAAGAATCTCCCAGAACGAAAACAGTTTTGGCAATCTCAAAATGCCCATTTCTCTTATCATGACAGAAATTCAAAGTCAGAGAAAAGTACTGTTAGATCGCAAGAAAGTAATAACAACCGAAGGGAGAGGTTTGGTTCTGAGGGTCATAACAACCAAAAGGATACGTTCGGTTCTGAAAATTATGATAACCGAAGGCAAAGGTTCGGTTCAGAAAACACAAGCTACCGAAAGCATAAGTTCGGTTCTGAGAGCAAAAGCAACCAAAGTTCTAAGTTCGGTACCACTAATGATAAAAAACAAAAGGGTCACTTAGAACATCAAGTCAAGAAAACATCTCAGTCTAAATACTCTCGTTCTACCTCTTCTAATCCTTCTAATTCCTCTCAACCTCATTCTAAATCCAATTCCGTTAATACTCAAAATCCAAAATCTTCAACAGATTTGAAAGGAAAATCGAAGGTTTCCTCAGTCAAATCCGATCAAAAACATTCCAATGTCCCAGTGCCTAAACCTGAATCCAAACCGACTGTAACAAATCCCAATAAAATTAAGGTTTTCACCATTAAAAAGAAAGATGAAACAACTTTAATAAAAATAACATATCTTGTTGACATCTCTCTTACTATTCCTGTTCCTGTGAAAGGCTCACGTGGACCCAAGAAACTTTGGGTTCCTAAATCTGCTTAATTTTTGCAGGTTATCAGTGACGAGCAGTTTGACGAAGAATGGTATATTGACAGTGGCTGCTCGCGTCACATGACAGGAAGGAAGGAAGAGCTGAGGGAATTTCGGTCTCTTTCAAACGGTGGAAATGTCAAGTTCGGGAACAACTCATTCGGCACAATAAAAGGCTATGGAATGATAACAAATGGTGATTTTACGATTAGGAAGGTCGCATACGTTGAAGGACTACAGCACAACCTCATCAGTGTATCTCAGCTTGTTGGAGGTACCGGTATCAAGGTCTCATTCGATGATGAGGGTTCGGAAATAATTGAAAAGAAAACGAAAAGAGTAATTCTCAAATCGGAGCGCAAAGGCGAAATGTTTCCCCTGAACCTCAAACCCATCAAAGGGAATCCAACTATCTGCCTGTTATCCAAAGCGCAATCTGACGAAAGCTGGCTGTGGCACCGAAGGCTCTCTCATCTCAACTTCAAGGATGTCAACAAACTTGTCACAGGTGGTCATGTTCGAGGTCTTCCATTGCTCAAATTCGATCGAGAACATTTGTGTGCTGCGTGTGAAATGGGGAAGCAGAGTCGTCAAAGTCACCCATCGATTGTAAACACTAAAGTTGTTGAACCATTAGAGTTAATTCACATTGACTTGTGTGGTCCATCATCTATCGAAAGCATCGGCGGTAGCAAGTATATTCTTGTCATCGTTGATGACTTCTCGCGTTTTACATGGGTGTTCTTTCTGAAGCACAAATCTGAAGCGACTCTCAAGATGAAGATGTTTATCAAGCAGGTTGAAGTACAGCTGAAGAAAGTCGTTCGCAACATCAGGAGCGATAATGGTCTGGAGTTCAAAAATAAAGAATTCGAAGAATTCTTAGCTGAAAAAGGAACCAGTCACAACTTCTCAGCTCCCTACACCCCTCAACAAAACGGGATTGTCGAAGTACGAAACCGATCTTTGTGTGAGGCGGCCCGAAGCATGCTAAGTTTTGCTTCTTTACCTTTATACTTTTGGGTTGATGCTATTGCTGCAGCTTGTTTTACGCAGAACAGGTCTTATCTCAATAAGCGATTCACTCTCACTCCTTATGAGATCATCAACAACAGGAAGCCAAATGTCAAATTTTTCCATGTATTCGGCTCACGGTGCTTCATCTTCAATTCTAAAGAACATCGTAACAAGTTTGATGTCAAAGCCGATGAAGGGATATTTCTGGGCTATTCTCTCACTTCTAAAGCCTACAGGGTATTAAACAAGCGCTCGAGGAAAATAGAAGAAACTTATTATGTGACTTTTGATGATAGATATGTCAAAAAGCTAAAGGCCAACGAAGACTCAGTTGGAGAAATATTTTCTCAAACAGGCCAAGTCACAGCCTCGATCGCAAACCTATTTGAGAAGTTCGTCGAGTTATTCGATGAACCAGAGAAGGCAACTCTCTCGGAAGCTAGTGCAGCAGACAACAAAGTAGATCATCTGAAGCAACTCATCGAAGATGCTGCAAAGCGAATGAATGAAGGAGGATCAAGTTCTAACGAACCTCCACAGCACAATACTTCAGTTGAGGGGGAGGACACATCTTCCTTAACACAGCCGAGCTCACATGTTGAGGGGGAGAACAGTTCTCAAGCTGCACCTGAAGGTGCTATAACACCCGAAAGTGCTACAACACCCGAAGGTGCGTCAACACCTGAAAGCTCAACGCCACCCGAAACCCCTATAGCTCCGGAAACTCAAGACACATCTGAAAACTTATCTGTCGAGGGGGAGAATGTTGATATGCTTTATGACGATGACAGTCAATCTGAACTAGAAGAGATGGTAAACACTGAATTGGATCCATCTTATGATCCAAATTACCCTCCTCTTGTCAAATGGACCAGAGATCATCCTGTTTCCCTGGTTGTCGGCAATGTCTCTGAAAAGGTCCTGACCCGATCACAACTAAAGGCAAAACAAACTTCCTTATTTTCAAAAGTAGAATTCTGTATGTTTAACTCCTTCGTCTCAAAAGTTGAACCAAAAACAGTTAACACTGCTCTTGATCACTCCGATTGGGTTCAAGCTATGCAAGACGAACTGAATGAATTTGAAAGGAATAAAGTTTGGCGCCTAATTCCAACTCCTCAAGAAGCCTCAGTTGTTGGTCTCAAATGGGTTTTCAGAAATAAGATGGACAAGGAAGGCAACGTGATATGAAACAAAGCCCGTCTGGTGGTGAAAGGATACTGTCAGGAGGAAGGAATCGACTATGAAGAAACTTTTGCTCCTGTAGCTAGGCTGGAATCCGTTAGAATATTTCTTGCCTATGCTGCACACAAAAACTTTGAGGTCTGCCAAATGGATGTCAAGTGCGCATTTCTAAATGGAGAACCTGAAGAAACGGTGTACGTGGAGCAACCTCCTGGATTCGTCAATGAAAGGTACCCCAATCACTGTTACATTTTGGACAAAGCCGTATATGGACTGAAACAAGCTCCGAGGGTCTGGTATGAAACGCTAACCAAATTTTTAAAGATGTCAAAATTCAAACAAGTTTCGGTTGACCCAACCTTCTTTCGTAAGAAGGAAGGTAACCACCTTATGATTGTTCAAATTTATGTCGACGATATCATCTTTGGCTCAACGAATCCTGGCTTAACAGCTGAATTCAGAAAGCTGATGGAGACTAAATTTGAAATGAGCTCAATGGGTCCAATTAACTTTTTCCTTGGTTTAAATATTAGACAGGGACCCGAAGGCATCTTTATTAATCAGGAAGCTTACACGAAGACTCTCCTCACAAAATTTGGCATGATGGGAGATTCAAAGGTTAAAGTTCCAATGGCATTCGGCACCAAGCTCACTCCATCATTGGATAAGCCAGCAGTTGATATTACGCTATATCGCCAGATGATCGGTTCTTTGATGTATCTTACTGCTAGCAGGCCTGATATAATGTTCTCTGTTTGTTACTGTGCTAGATTTCAGGCGTATCCACGTGAACCTCATATGCTTGCAGTGAAGAACATACTTCGTTATCTCAAGCGAACTACCTCTTTAGGCCTATGGTATCCATCTAACTCAGGCTTCTTCGTTCAAGCCTACTCAGATGTAGACCTTGGAGGTTGTGGACTAGATAGGAAAAGCACCACGGGAGGCTGCCAATTCCTAGAAGGGAAGTTGGTTAGTTGGCAATCAAAGAAACAGACCTGTGTATCTCTGTCTACCGCTGAAGCAGAATACATCGCAACCGCCTCTTGTACTTCTCAAGTGATTTGGATTCAAAGTCAACTCCGGGATTATGGACTCAATATGAAAAAGATCCCACTATATTGCGACTCAGAAAGTGCAATTAGGATCTGTCATAACCCAGTGCAACACTCGAAGACTAAGCACATAGCACTGAGGTATCACTTCATTAAGGATCATGTGGAATATGGGAACGTTGAAATTCATTTTGTTCGAACCACTGATCAACTGGCTGACATCTTCACCAAAGCTCTTCCTGAAGCATCGTTCAACAAAATTCTACAAGGGCTAGGTATTATGGAATTGGAGTCAGTACCAAACATTACCTCTCAAACTCATAAGTAAGAAGCGAAATAGACCGAACGTTCGGGTTCGGGTCTTGTACTAATGTACCGAAATGAACCGAACGCTTGGGTTCGGTTGAATAATCTGCTTTTCGCTCATCAATCAAAGGTAGTTTTCTTTGTTGTAGATCTTATGTATAATTGTTCCAAATGCATTTATCTTATTGTCAAAGTTATTCTCTTTGTTAAACCTATTTTCTTTGGCAACCGAAATATACCGAACGTTCGGGTTCGGTTCCAAAAATTTTTCTCACCTGAAATAGACCGAACGCTCGGGTTCGGTTCCAAAGTTTTTCACAACCAAAATAAACTGAACGCTCGGGTTCGGTTCCAATTTTTTTCTCTGTTTTTTTTATTTATTTCACTTTTATTTTTTTTTATTATTTATTTTTATTTTTTATTAAAAATTCCAAAAATATATATATATATTTTTTAAATTCATAAACTCCAAAAATACTTTGTTCTTTATTTTCTTTTTGGCTTTAATTTTATTTGTGTGTTCATTTATGGGGAAATTATTGAATTAGCTAAGTGTTCCTAGAAGCATGCTGCTGTATGTGTCCAAAGCCTCACCTAATTCTGAATACTAGGCCTTACTGACTTGGTATAAAATAACCTTGTCTTCCCAATTAGGCAATCACATTTATTCTCATCATGAGCTACCTAACTCTCTTCTCACATGAGATAAGAGTTTTCTGCTTGGTCCAATTTTTCACAGCAGAGGTACTTTGATTTCTTACACCATCTACATTACCTTTCTCCATCACTTTCGTTTCACAAACGTAACCCTTGAGACTCCCAGAAATTACCACTGAGGTTTATGGTTGCACAATTTCTGTGTTCATGATCTTAGTTTCGTGCCACTACGATCTAAGTGAAACCCAAAATTCAATACCCAATACGAATTGATGGTGAACAATTAATTTGCTCTAGTTTTCACTAATGCATTGACGGATGTACCTCCTTGAAATCTCAAAATTTTCTTTTTGTGTGATTCCTATGAAATTATTACCACCCATAACATTTCTTCCCTTGGGATCCAGTTTTAAATACCACCCACTTCAATCCCAATACCAACTCCAATATTCACCGACGCAACCACAACATCCACTGCAGATGTTAGAGCCAACGTATCTGATACGGAGGTTCATACTGATGCACCCGAACCTACACCTATACCCGAAACAACCCAACCCGAACCTACCCGTACTACTACACCACCAGCTTCACCTCCACCACCTTCTCCTGGTCATACTTCAGAGGGAGAAGAACCATTCCTTGGCGGGGAAGATATGACGTTTGACTCGGTCTACTATAGTCTGTTTCAAGTACAGAGTGATGACGATGACGACGCTCCTGTCACAAAACGACATCTCAAGGAGCTCCATGACAAGATTGACTTGCTCATCGCCTCCTCTTCCACTTCTCAGTCATCCCTTTCTGAAGATGCAATTCAGAAGATTGTTGACGCCTTCTCTAAAGCTCAGCAAGATTCTATTGTTTCTGCAACCTCCGCCTTGGATGCCTCAACAAAAGCCTGTCAGGCAGCGACCGAAAAAGTCGATAAACTATTTTTTGACACCTCTTCTTTGTTTAAGTCTTTACAGGAGAGTGCAAATGCTGCCAAGACTACGTTGGAACCAATTGTTCAACAGCTAGCAATGTCAGTCTCCACTGAGTTGCAGTCCTTCGCTTCTTTTCGTCAAATGCTTTCAAACGACAACTCAGCCTTTCGCACAACCATTGACGAGCGTCTCTCGAAGCTACAAGAAGATTTGGCTGCCGAGAACTCTCTTATGGATGTTCTTGCCAAGAAGACCACTGCTCTGAAGGTCAAGAGCGTTCAACTCTCCCACTCTCAACAGGAGATTGACTCTCTTCGGTCCGAAAGGGAGGTGATAAAGTCGTGTGTTTCGGATGTCCACTCTGCCATCTACAACATCCTCGAAGCACATGATCCTATCCTTAACTATACTGTGAGGCGTGACCTTGCAGAGATGTTGTCTCCCGCCCTTGCCCTGCTCAGCAAACTCGAAGGGCTACTTGATTTCGTGTCCATTCCGAAACAAGGGGGAGAGAAGGAATCTATGTCCCAACCACCTCCTTCCTCAAAGGCAACTCACACTACCGAACCTCCTCCAGTAGGCCAAGCCTCCGGTTCTGGTGTGAAAGACAAAGGAAAAAAGATTGCTGAGGAGGAAGAAGAAGAAGACAAAGAAACAATCGCCGACTTGTTGAAGCGTAGAAGTCGACGCAATGAGGCTGATATTAGTGCTCGTGTGGCAAGAGAGGCTGAAGAAGCCGAACGTAAACAGAAGGAAGCCCACGACCTTCTTGAGAGTAGGAAAACTCTTTTTCCTGCCTGGACTCTCGAGAGGATGATAAAAGAAGCCATTGACATACCGAGTATCTTGTGGCTGGAACCTGTAATCTCTCTTGATTGTTCCAACACTGTCGACTCTCAGTTTGACATGCCACTGACCCAAAAGGCGTTCATCTTTCATGCCTTTTCCAACGTTGCAGAGTTCCCTTATCCTCATCCACAAGTTGATCGGGACTTAATCAATTTCTATCTGAAGGCTGCACAACCTCAGTATCAGACTTGGAGCGCTCAGAAAATTATCAACGTTCGCGTCTTGAAGTCGTATAGTGAAGGGAACTTCATCAACATTCGGTTCAAGTTACTTCGGGGATCTGCCAAAACCGAACATGCTATTTCTCTTGCAGATCTTCCAAACCTTAATCCCCATGACTGGATTATCTTACACAACATCCTTCTCACCAACGAAGCTGAATATGGTCCGATCATCGACCATCTCAAGAGAATGCTCGTGTGCTACATCATGGAAGTTGCACTGATGGATCTGGAGATTTCAAGCGTATTTAAGCAGAAACCAAAAATATCTCATGTTGGCTCTGCCAGTGATCTCAACCAAATGCAGATGGGTAAAATTGACTCGAGAAGGAATTCGGTCATGTTCACCAGGAACGAAGGACAGAAATGTCTTTTCGCTTTGGCTGACAAACACCTCTACACCACTGCTTGCTTAGAGCACGTTTTGGGGATCATCCACAGATGCAAGCAGAACACAGCGGATGATGTCAAGTACTTCGATGACATGATACAATGGTACATTCGGTTCGGACAGACTATTCTCGCTCTTATCACACGTCTGTTTGATACCGTAAAGAAGGCTCCTGCTGCTGGCCCGAAGAAGAAGTAGTCTCGCTCCAATTTGACGCAAAGGAGGAGATTGTTAGGTCGTGTTTTGTATTAAGTGTTGCGTCTATTGGGCTCGTTAGCTAGTCCATTTTTGTATCTCCGATATGGTCCTGTCCATCCGTGAGTTTAGTAGGGTTGAATATAAATATAGGTGCTTGCATGCATCTTAGAAATACGAAAGTATACAACGATCAGAGCATTATTCAGAAATTTATTATTATCGTTCTTGTAACCCTAAATCCTCTACAGCGGAAGTTCTTAGTCGAGCTCTGCTGAGGATTATTTGATCTAATCATTCGACATATTTTGATCCACTCTTGTTTTATTTATTGTTTTGAGTTCATCGTAATACATGTTTCATTGATCTAATCGATCTTCACGTTTGTTATTTTATCCTATCAAGGTCGAATGACTCCAACACTCCATCCTTTTGGAGTTGGGCTATGCGCTTCTTGTTGACATGTCCAAGACGACAATGCCACAAGGATGCTCTATCCATACTATTGGAAGAATCCATGCATAAAACATCATTTCCTAGGTTATCTACAATCATAACAGTTTCATAAATTCCATTACACGGTATTGCTTCAAAATATAAGACACCATTTAGATAAGCAAGAATAGAACCATTCTCATTATTAAAAGAAAATATAAAACCTTGTCTAAACAAACCATGAAATGAAATGATGTTTCTTGCCATTTCTGGCGAATAGCAACAATTGTTCAAATCTAAACATAAACCATTCCTAAGCACTAAAAAATTCACTCCAATCTTGGTCACAGGCGACGATCTTCTGTTCCCCATGATTAGATTTATTCTTCCATGCTCCACATCCCTATTTCTTCTTAGACCCTGCAATTCAGAACAAATGTGGTAACCATAACCGGTATCAAGGACCCAAGAAATAGCATGAGATGAATCGTTAGATTTAATTATGTATATACCTGTGAAAGACGGCTTGATTTTTCATTCCCTTATGGCTTGCAGGTACTCTAGGTAGTTTCTCTTCCAATGCCCTATTTTATGGCAATGATGGCACTTTGCCTCCTTTGGGTTAGGGTTAGGCTTAGCGGGATCAAATTTGGTTCCACTAGAGGAGGAACCATCTCGGGACTTTCCCTTGCGGTGGCTCTTAGACGGGGACTTCCTCTTCTTGCCTCTTCCTTGCCCAATGGCCAAAACAGGAGCAACGGGTGGATTGGGAGTGGGTGCAACAGACTTGTCCTTGAGGTTGCTTTCAGCAACCCTAAGGAGACCTTGGAGCTTATTTAGGGTGACCTCTTCTTTGTTCATGTGGTAGGTCATCCTAAATTGATTGTAACACGGAGGCAAAGAGTGAAGCACCATGTCGATCGCCAAGTCTTCCCCAAAGTCAACATTCAACTTGCGAAGACGATCGACATATCTTTGCATCTTTTGCAGGTGCACGGTTAGAGATTCTCCTTGACCCATTTTGGTGGAAATCATGTTAGTGAAAATCTCGTAACGCTTCTGCCTCGCGTTCTGGTGGTATCTCTCCAACAAGTCTTGGTGCATTTCGTACAGATACATGTCCTCATAGGACTTTTGGAATTCAGCATTCATTGTGGCTATCATGATGCAATGAACCTTCGTTGCATCACGTTCATGAGTCTCAAAAGCAGTCATTTCAGCCGGAGTAGTGATTTATGGGTTGATTTTCTCGAGCTTCTCATCGAGGACATACTCCTTGTCCTCGTAGCGAGCAATTGTGCGAATGTATCTTATCCATTCGCTAAAGTTCGTCCCATCGAAAGTCACCTTTTGGCAAAGGCTCATCAATGTGAACGAGCTAGCAGCAGCGTTGTTCGCGTTCGACATCTAAAAATAGAAAGGACAAATATAGATTAGAATTTGAATCCCTAATAATCACCCAATAAGAAAATTAGGGCTAGGATCCAACAACAATATTTACATATTAGAAAAGGGATGCCGTAATCTAACATGCAAACAATTTGAAGGTAAGTGAATGACGATTCACTAATTCTCCACCATGAAAACATAACTTTAAGTTCTAAATGTATTGAGAATTCCTAGGTTTGGATGAGATTCATTGAAACTTTTCAATGGCATGTTTAAATCTCGATATGCCCCTCTCGTTTGTGACTGGGATACCGAGGATCACAAAGTGGGTGTGAATTACCATGCAAATTCACATGGTGCCTTCATTGTAACAATCACCTATTCGATGTGTCGGTAAACCATACACGCTCCATCGAACTATGATAAACAATGAATCACCCTTTGCCACCTTTGCTTAGAACCAATTAGTGTGCCGGTAAACCACACACGCTCCACTAACTTCTTAGCAAGGGTGCAAAGTGTAATTTCATGGGATTGCATCAATTCACTTTTCCTAAAGTAACTAGGATTGGGAATTTTTTGAAAAACATGTAGTTACTTTGTATTTCATATTATACTTTTAATGAGGAGGTGAGGTTGCCCTATCCTACCCATTCGGCTAACGACCCTCCACCGATCAAGCAAGCGGTGGGTGTGAGTGTACACCCATTAAGCGCCATTTTATAGGCAGCAACCTTATACCCACCTTATAGATCGACTTCGTGAATGAGGCCTACTAACGGTAAGACTAGCATTTTAATTATACATATATATATATATATATATATATATATATATATATATATATATATATATATATATTAATCTTGTAATATTATATTAGTATAGGGTTGAATTTTAAACTTGTAAAATTCTAGGGTTTGAAATTTAAATTGTCTAAATTAAACTTTTAATCACGAAGTGTAAATTTCAAAACTTGAGGGCAAGTTTTAAACTTTTCAAAACATAGGGGATCAAATAACAAATAATCTAAATTAACATTTAATCACATAATTATCCATATTTGATTTATTTAATAATTTCTTGCAAAACAATTTACCAATTTAATTAAAATAATTAATCAATTATCACATAAGGAAATAAATATTTTATTAATTGATAAATATCTTCAATTAGGTCAAGAATATACTCATATATATATATATATATATATATATATATATATATATATATATATATATATCATAAAATCAGATTTTATATTGACCTAATATGATTAAGGCAAGTATCTAAAAGATAAACAACAAGAAATCCCGAAATTAGCTCTTTCTGATGCTCGGACTCGCCGAGTACCATAATGGACTCGCCGAGTCGAGCCTACTCGCAGAGTCCACTATGGGACTCGCCGAGTTCATAAGGCAGAAACACAAAATTCGAATTTTGCAAGCATCAAACAAGCAACCAATGCATCAATTCAATAGAAACCAATCTAGGCTCTGATACCACTGATGAGTTTTGGCCATATGAACATTCCTATGTGCACATACAAACCCTAATGCTTGGATCTAGGTTTCTCTAATTGAACATACATTAAATCCAAGACTTCTAATGGCTAATAAAGTATAATAACAATAAGAAATCAGAATTAGAAGTTTACCTTGAATCACTTGCTTGATCTTCTTGTCCTTGGAGCTTTAGAGTCACAATTGTCACTCCTCTAATGGCTTACAAACACCAACTAGCAAGAGGATGATTTGAGAGAAAGGGGAGGAAGAGAAAATTGGCCAGGGTTTCTTCTCTGACAAGAGTGCCGATTTTCCTTGACTCTTAGGGTCTATTTATATTAGTGAGGCTCCTAGGGTTTCATCCTTAAACCCTAATTGGATAACTTAGGTCCTAAGAAATCCAATACCCTAATTGATAATCCTTGGACGAATTCTAAGCCTATCCTAAGCCCTAGTAATTATCCACCCCTTATCCATAAGGGATTATAGCCCAAAGTACAACTATCATACAATTGACAGTTTATGTCCCTTTATTCAATTAATCTCTTTAAGTCACCAAATTAATTCCTAATTAATTTATGACTTATATTAATCAAATAATAATATTATTATTCCTTATATTATTCTCATAATATATTAATAATATTTCTTCTCTCATTACAAATCATCTTGTCAAGTTGCTATGGTGAAGGCAACCCAAAAGGACCATGCACAACCGGGTCAAATACTTGCCTAATATAGTTGTAGCCTTAGACACTATTCCAACAATAACTTCTTCGTTATAACTCGGATTTCGACATTCTTTATATATTCGGAAACCATGTTTCAACTACTACAACATTATCTACAGATATCAGCTTTATCTAACATTTCATTTTGACGCTTATTTTCATACTTAATTCAAGTAAGTCACACAGTTAAGCACAAAACACATAATACTCAAATAATACACTTCTATTATTTCAAAACGGGTTACAAAGGTTAACCTAGACTACTATATCAACATTAATGACAAGCCCAGAAACACAGGTGTTACACTTTAGCATTCATTTGATAGATCCATTCATCTTGAGCTTCATGGCCTTTTCTAGCACATTTTTGGCTAATGCTTGCATGGAGCACGATCTGAAGTTTGCAACTTCAGATCTGAACTCTCCAAGGTCTTTAGTGCATTAAAGTATCAAGCTTTTGAGGCTTGAATCCGTCCTCCATAGCAAAACTATTCCTTGTAGCTTAGTGTTGGCTTTTGGGAATTATTCATACGTAAAGGTTGCAACTTTACGTGGAAAGCATACTCTAGGAGGTTGGATCTACCTTTGGGAGAAGCTGTTTGGCTTGGAAATCGTGTGTATAGAGTTGTACCTTAGGGGACTCAACAAGTTATTCTTTGGACTCGGCGATTTGGGTCTTGGTTCCCCCAATATTCCTATTTTAGTGTGAGGTGGCTGGGTCTAGAGGACTCAGCCAGTTCGGTTCATTATGGAATTAAAGATCATCGTACTCGAAGAGTTCAAGGATGAACTCGGCGAGTCCAAGGCAATCTCCCAACCCATGAAGATGGAGTCAACGAGTTATTCATAGAACTCGGCGAGTCATAGACTGGACACATTCTTATGATGAAGATGGACTCGACGAGGTCAAGGATGAACTTGGCGAGTCGGTTGAAGATGGTCCCGATGTTATGGTTGAAGGTGAAATTGTCGAGTCTTGCTAGACTCGACGAGTAGAGTCGGGGGGGTTGTATCATTTTGAAAGAATAGGGACTCGACGAGTTAGTGGACCAACTCGGTGAGTCAAGTCAATTGGTTGTTGACTTTGACCAAGTTTGACATAGTTTTACTTTTAAGGGTATTATAGTCTAAGTGTTATTTTGGCTATTGATAGTTCGAGGAGCCAAAGGATCAACAGCTCAGGAGCTGCCGGTTAGCAGCCAGAAGTGTTCAGCTAGTCTTCAGTGGTGTGAGGTGAGACTCCTCACTGGTTGTATGGGTCTACAGCCACAATGCCAACCCATTTAGTTTATGTATAGTAGGAAGACCTAGGAGTTAGCCCTAGGCATTATGTATGAAAGACCAGGAGGCGGCTCCTGGCACACTGCATGATATTATGTATAGTAGGAAGACTCGGGGGTTAGCCCTTGGCATTATTTATGAAAGACCAGGAGGCGGCTCCTGGCATACTGCATGATATTATGTATAGTAGGAAGACCCGGGGGTTATCCCTAGGCATTATGTATGAAAGACCCGGAGGTGGATCCTGACACACTATATGCTATTATGAGTAAAAGACCAGGAGGTGGCTCCTGGCACACTGTATGCTATTAGCCAAGTAGAGTAGTATGTATGCTAGTTATCTTTGTGATTCTTGCATGGAAGACTTGGGGGTATCCCTTGGCACTTGTCTATAAGACCCAGGGAGTGGCCCCAGGCTTGACAAGAAAGACCACGTGCGGCTTGTGGCATAACAACAAGACTATGTTAGGCACATAACACCTTACTTGATTATGGATATGTTTGATATGTATGGCTCACAATATGTATGGAATGTATGGCCCAATTGATATGTATGGTATGTGGTACTTGGGGAACTCACTAAGCTTCATGCTTACGTTTTACAGTTTTGGTTTCACGTACCTTCAATTTTCAAGAAAAAGGAGCTTGAGATGATTGCAACGCACTCCCCATGTCATTCTGCATTATGTGATCTTTGGGATTAGACTATGATATTTGTTTTAATTGAAATATTTTCAATGTATGGAACAAAGTTATTAACGGTTTCCTTATATTAAAAATAAAAATTTTGGCCTTAAATTTTGGGGATGTTACAAGTTGTTATCAGAGCCTTGGTTTGGGGGATTCAGGCACACTCTTGGGTGTGTCTGGACTCTAACTGAGGACTTGGTATGAAAATTTTCAAAAAAAGAAAGGGGTGTGATGCGTGCAATCGGCCGAGCTCAAGTAAGTGGTTCCCATAATACCAATACATGGTCGTTATATGATATGATATGATTATTTGATTCACATGCTAGATTAGAGTTAAGGATCTAGGAGAGATGCCTTTGTATGCTTATATAAGGTTATAGATCTGCATACTAGAACTGATAAGCCAGTAGTAGGATGGCCTGCTAGGGTTATGCCTGATTGTATGAGCCTATGAATTGCATGCTAGTATAGATTCCTGATAAGAGGATTGAGTGGCTTGTTTGGTTAGATATTTCCGTTTGTCTGAATGCTGCTTGCTTTGTGCTTTATGGGACTCCGAGTGATGGGAGTTAACTGCTAGATAAATACGTTAAGTCACATGTGACCAGGTTTGATGATAGTTTTGTTTTTATTACTTCTTTTCATAGTTTAGTTTTAGTTAAAACCATCTCATTTTAGTTAAGCTTCATGCATATTTTCTCTTTTGATTATTTTTTTTCCTTTACCGGGTGCTTTCTAGTGATTTGAGCTTATTTTGCAGGATTTACTGAAGACTATTCATTACTGGAGGTATGGAAGGAGTACGAGACAATTGGAGGGTTGTGGACTGCTTGTGAACTTGAGGTGGTGCAATTGGGCTCGGTGTCAATATAAGCAAGAAGCGTGTTGGACATAATCTTTGGACAAGGACTCGAGCTACGGAAGACTGAAGAAGCGTTGGATCATCATTGGAGGCTTTGGATTAACACAATTAGGCCCCCAAGAGTTGTGCATGTGGGTTGGAGCATAAATTAGAAGATTGGGCAGGATTGTATTTTTAATGGGCCAAGGCATGCAATCAGCGAGACCCACACGGTCCGCGTGGATCCATACACGGTCTGTGTGAATGGTGCTGAAGTGAACCCGTGTTTTGCCATGTTAACTCTATTTTTGGAAGGTTGGTGGGTAGCTTTTGGGAAATTTTTGAATCTGAAAATGAAGCCTTTTTTGCTGGAGATTTGAAGCATTTTTTCAACATTATCTCTTGAGGAAAACTACTCTTCTGCTCTCAAGAACACTTGCGAAGAATTTGAAGATTGGTGTCATTTCTTTCTATCTTACACTTAGAACAATATTTGGTATTTCTAAACTTTCTTGTATTTCTTTTATTTTGGCCATGCTTGGCTAGATTTTCATGTGGTTGATTAGGGTTTAATCCCATTGATGATTGGTTACTTTGAAGACTAAATGCTATCTTGTGTTTGATGTTTATGGAAATGTTTTCTAGTTGAACATCTTGCTATGTTTGTTTATCTTTGATCATGAGCTTGGATGAATAAATATTTAAGCTGTGTTTGATATTGTCTGACTGAGTCGGCTCAGACCATTTTGGCTGACTCGCTCAGCTATTTGTGTTTGATAAACACTTTATGCGTGGCTGATTCAGAAATCTATAGCTGATTGAGAAAGAAGTTGGAAATCAGCTGATTGAGAAGAGGAGAAAAGTTTCCATCGGTGCCCTTTCTTTCCCCTTTCAGCGATTCCTCTTCTCCAGCAAGCAACATCGACCTATTTCTTCCTCTTCCAATTGCCGGTCGAAGTTCCTTCCTCGTCTATTAGGTATGATTCTGCTGTTCTTTTCTTCTCCAGCCGATCAAAGCTCCTTGCCCTAAATGCTCACCGTGTTCGATTTCACCTTATGATTGTCCTTTTGCTTACTCCTTTGTAGCTGATTGACTCTGATTTCAATTACATGTACAAAACTGATAAAAATGAATTTATTGTTGAAGGTAGAAGAGAAATTGCTTACTCCTTGCCCTAAATCCATCTATTTACTGTTGAAGGTAGCTGATTGACTCCGATTACACCTTATATATTTTTTAATTCTGATAATACCATCGGGTAAATAGATGGATTGGCAAGGACAGAAGGTAGCAGAGCAATTGATGCAGATATTGCTGGTGGTATTTGCAGTTGCAACATTTATAACAGGTTATGTTGTGGGTTCATTTCAACTGATGTTGATAGTGTATGCTGGGGGGTGATTTTGACAACTTTGATCACAATTCCTAATTGCCCCTTTTTTAACAAACATCCTCTCAAGTGGTTGGATCCAAGTGAAGCTAAAAAACATCCAAAACCACAGGTGGCTATGACTTCGGTTTCAAAGAAGAAACCCAACAAGAAATAGGCTATGGCTATTATATCATAATTGGGTCATATTGAAATGAGAATTGTGTTTTTTCAGAATTTATTCTATTTTTAATGTGTATCTTGATAAATGATATAAGGCAACAAGATTGAAGAAAAATATTTTAAATGAATAGAGAAAATGAATTTGATTATCTTTAGTGCATTTTTATAATTTTTCAACAACTTCATCCATTGTTCTATACTGTAGAAGGGTAAAATGGTCATTTTTCATCAGTCAGAACATTGAGCCAGATGTACAATCAAACAGTCCGGTTTCTTACTCATTCAGGATTTCTTACCTAGACATACATTTCCTAGTCAGCTCTTTCTCAGTCAGGAACTATCAAACGGGACCTTATTTTTGTTGATCAATTTCTTGGTTAAGTAATGGACTTTGAAGTTGGTAAGAAACAAATGTTTTCTATGTTTGTTTTCATTTCATTTAAACCATAGGAATGTTTCGTCCATAATGATAATGTAAGCATTTGATTATCTTATGGACTTGGTAACTCTTAGAACTCAAAGCTAATTGATTTTCACAAGATTATATGCTTCATTGATTTTGTGACTTTAATTAAGGGAATGTGTTAGAGCTCCTCTAACCATTTTAATATCTAAGAAGAGTTGAGGTAATTTGTGCATATGAATTTCTATAGCCAAGTTAAACCAATTCACAAGTGTTGTTCCTTTTAGTCTAATGATAAGTCAACTATATCATCCATGTGGTGTATCCCAATCTTTTACTTGTTTACTTGTCATATTTACATTCTAGCTAGTTTTAATTTTGTCAAACAATAAAAAAGAATTACTTTTACAAGTACTTGAACAAGTGATTTACATAGAGACTTAAATTGAACCAATCTTCGTGGATACGATCCATTTACCACTATACACTATTTTAGTGTGTAATATTTAGGGTTATTAATTTTGTTGGCCTCGACAACCACCAAATTTTGGCGCCGTTGCCAGGGATTGGTTTATTTTTAATCAAGTTGTTTCTCTATGCCAAGATCTTAGCGTACAGGTGACTTGATTTACAATCCGGAAATTGAAAAAGAAGCAAGGCGTTTGGCGAAGGAAAAGAAAATAGAACGTGGTAAAACTTTTAATCCTCACGGGGATCCGGAGGTTGAACCCGCTTCATCAAGCGATACAGAACCCGATATTAGCCCCGACCCTCGCCAAGAAATTCTCAAAACAGCACCTCTACAACAAAACCCACCCATTATTGAACCAATTACAATGGCGGATGGAGGAGAAGTTTCCGAAAGAACTTTGAGGCAAATGATGGAAACCGATGTTACACAAATCTAACCGGTATCAATTATCCATTTTTGGAAGGAGGTTCGGAATTGAAGTCAAGTTTAGTCCATCGCCTACCAACTTTTCATGGATTGGAGAATGAAGACCCTCATCTGCCACAACGTCGTGGTCCAAACTTCATCACATCATTACTGATTTGACATGGCCGTGTCGTTTTACTCACACTAACTGTGTTGCAGTTCCTTGCAAACGTTACATCTTCCATCTTAAGAATTCCACCTACATAGATAAATCACATCTTAAAAACGGGTGTTACAGTTCTCCCCCACTTATTTGGATTTCATCCCAGAAATCCTCCTTGGCTATAATATAGAAAACGATCCTTAATAACCAGTTTTTACAACACTGACTTTCTTCCAACACCTTAACACTGACCTTCTTCCAATCACATTTTGAATTCACCCAAACCGGGAATTCATCAGTCTAAAACCTCAAAAAATCATTCCTTAGCACTGACAACTACCCTCCATATATACATGTCAAAGAACCTTATTCGATGAGGAACGCTTCCATCTTACCATGAAACGAGTATCTAAACATACCGACTATTTCAACAAGTCCTTAGTCTGTAAATCATGCCCAAAAAGGACTCTCGAAGCTTACTTGACTTCCTAACAAGTTATCACCTTTCCATTGTTCTCACAACCATAATCCTAAGCGAACCATAACCTCTTTTCGATCCAGACCCTCACCCATGAAAACAAGGACACAAAACTGAAAACCTTGGAACACAATTGTTGGAGTTTACCATCACAAGTTTCAAATACATTGGGTCACGACACGTCGTGACACCCTCCACCCATACTTCCTCTCATAATTGCTACGTTCAACCCATAGTTGCCTACCTGATTCTACCTACAGCACAAGTTGTAACCTCTGTAATTTCCAACTATAACCCATTATGAGAACATACTATCCACCTTAGATCCACTGTATCTCCCATTTTACTACTTTACTCGAAGACCGAAGTACTTTATCCTTGATGTAACGCCCGCAGATCCGGGTTAGTCAATTTAGAGATAATAGGGGTCGAAAACGACTTTTCGACAAAAGATTATTTATAATAAATAATCTTAACGAAGTTGTAGAATATGTATTAAGGGTTTCATACATATAAAGAACGCCGAAATCCGAGTTATAACGAAGAAGTTATGACCCGTCGAAGTTTCGCAACGAAACCGACACGACACTAGGAAGCATGAATAGTGAATTTACAATGGAGCGATATTCAGCCATAGCGATCTAAACGAAAGTCGTAGTATTCGTTAAACTGAGAGCGTCCATAAAAAGAACGCCCAAATCTGATTTCGTATGAGTAAGTTATGATTTTTCGAAGTTTCGGCTTAGCAGTGTACAACCCGAAGTTCGAATATTAGATCGAGCGGTTTTTAGCCGACACAACATAAACGAGAATCGAAGATCTCGTTAATGTTAGCGTAATGATAAAAAGACAGACGAAAATGGACGTCGGATGAAGAAGTTATGAATTTTTAACAGACCAATCGTGTCCCGGCCTGTTAAAAATATAACTTTTAAAATAGATTCAAAATTAGCCGACGAAGTCTAAACAAAGGTTGTAGCGTACGTTCCCGCCTTCGCGTGGATATGAAGAATGTCAAAAACGGAGTTTGTATGCGAAAGTTATGATTTTTAGAGGTCGAGAAGGAAAATTGCAAAACTGAGATGACGTGGCAACATCTGGACCGTCCATCGCTGATCAGACCTCGCTTCGGATCATGCCATGTAGCCCTTCGCATTACGCCCCGCGTACGAGGTCTGGTACGCCCCGCGTACCTTCGGTCTTATCCGGGTCCTGTCCGAGTGCGAGCCAGCTGGAATACGCCTGGCAATCCTGTTCGAGACTACGCCCAGCGTATCTGCTGGACGCGCAGCGTAGTCCGAGGCTGTTGGCGGCTATAAATAGCATGCGAGCCTTTCCGAGTTTTCACACCTTTCTTCACTCTCTCTCTAAGATCTTTCCCTATCTAGAGTTCCAAACCCCTCCTAAACCCTAGGTAAAACCCCTAGCACCCGAAGGAAGCCCCGAGGCTCCCAGAGTCCCGAGAAAAAGGGTCTTTTGGTTTCGAAACGCTGCTCCAAGCGAAGCCCGGTTTTCTTTAAAACCCGTTGGTAGTGAGCTACGCCTACGCAATTTTTAATATAGCTTTCAAATAATTATAGTAATGTTATTAGGTCCTTAAAATAACTATTTGGGCTATTATTATGAGTTATATAGAGTGTTGTTTAACGCTTATATAATAATAATAATAGCTAGACTATTAATTAGTCGCGGTTAATGTTAGACTAAACCCTAGTGGTAATGATACTAGGTTTTGTCAAATGGAAACTTGTGTTAAGAGTAACAAAGTGTTGTCCGAGTGCAGAGTCACCACCTTTTCAAGTGAGTGCATAGTTACTTTCATTTTACAAATAGATATAAAGTACTTTATATAAACTACGTGCTATGTGTGCATATTATCTGAATACTTGTTGTCTATGATGGATGAACGTTTTTATACATGTTTTAAATGATTTAAACTGTATACGTATTTTATATATACAAATATGTTGGGTATGACATGGGTAGATGAATGATGAGAGATAAAAGATGATGTAAGTAAACATTGGCAGCTATAGACTTAGTGCCTAATAAATAACATCAACAACTATGGACTTAGTGCCTATTGGACAAACACTGGTAGCTATGGACTTAGTACCTGTTAGGAATTGGTAGCTATGGACTTAGTACCTAGTAGATAAACACTGGTAGCTATGGACTTAGTACCTGTTAGGAATTGGTAGCTATGGACTTAGTACCTATTAGATGAACACTGGTAGCTATGGATTTAGTACCCGATGAATAAACTATAGCAGCTATGGAATTAGTGCCAGTCCTATAACCCTGGAAGCAAGGGACTTCGGAATAAACGAATGCATGATAGATGACTCTTAGGATAGATCCTTAAGAGTAAATAAGATAATGGGGATGGATAATTGGGTTGATTGTTTGATTGTTTAAACATAATAATTATATTATTGTGGGTTGAAAACCCTATGTACTCACTAGGTTTCCCAACCTAACCCACTCAACTTATTTATATCACAGGTGTTGATAAGAAGTCACATTACACTGAGAGATTAAGGAGATATAAATCACTAGAGATAATGAATGTAAGTTATGTTTATGCTTATGTATCTGTATTGACGATGACGTCTCAAATGTTTTAAAATGAATAAAAATACTTTTCTTCAGAAATGCTTTGATAACGTATTTATCATGTTTTACTGGGAACAAATTCCGCAACATTTTTCTTAAAAGAGGTACTCTAATTTTTATAAAGTATAAACAAAATCGTTCTTTTCTGGCCGACAAAAAGGGGATGTCACACTTGATACCTTCACTATATCCAAGTGAAACAAGGTACTAAATCTCGGAAATGGTATGAATATAACCTTAATATCCTAATATTGGATCAAAACTCCTAATCTAGATAAGATCTCAAAATCACTCATAATAATACTGACTGAAACTTGGTTGGATCGACACAACTACCATCCAGGTAGGTACGACGTCCCAACTGAACTCATTCATAATGATTTCCACTAATTTCACCAATAAAAGAATAATTCAATCGTCACACTTCTTATACCTCATAAACCTTAAATAAGTTCATCAGATGTTCAGATCATGTCTCATATTTTCAAGCCTTTATCGGAAAATAACGTGCAAGGAGACTCTCATAACGATCCTCAACCTGCGACTAACCAACAACCTCTAACACATGCGATGAAATAGATATATCAATTATTACTTAGCATTGACACATGAAATCTTACTTAATCTATTCATGTGAAATTTAGAACGACCGTTGGACCATAAACTATTAAGGCTACCCCCCACTTGACTACCAAGTCGGCGGTACTCATATCTAATAATCTAGACAACCTCTGACAATACTCTGATGACCTATTGAAATTTCCAAAGTTGAACCTCACGAAATCACTACTTAATATAAAGAACGTGATGAAGAATCACGTCCTTACCCACTCCTGCTATTCCATGCTATAGGCCCTTAAATAATTCAGTTGTTGATGATAGACACCATAATCAACCGACCATCATGGATTGAATAATCCCAAACTATAGTCGCTACAAATATTGGTCATAAGCCATTAAAAGGTTGTCCTCAAACATGAATTTACTCACACCCTTATGATGATATATGACATAACATTTTACGAAGAAAGCACATATTTCCTACTCTGAACTTGATCAATAATTTCTAGTCCATGACCAAAGATAACTTATCTTTACTGTGAGCTGACCAAACTCCCTAAACCCAAAACACTACCAGAGTGGCTCAACTGTTTTTCTTCTATAAGTACCTGGTACTCCCAGGGGAAATACTTGCTAGAGTGATCACCTTGTCCAACAACTCCTATGATGCAAGGATAGCACATACATCCATGAAGGAAAGAATCCACTTAGCTACCTAGGTTGTTGTAATGCCCGCAGATTCGGGCTAGTCAATTTAAAGATAATAAGAGTTAAAAATGACTTTTTATAGAGATTACTTAGGAAAAACAATCTTAACCAAAGTTATAGTATATGTTACAAGGATTCCATACATATAAAGAACGCTCAAATCCGACTTATAACAAAGAAGTTATGATCTGTCAAAGTTTTGCGACTAAACCGAAACGACACCGCATATCTTAAAAAGTGAATTTTTGACAAAATACTTTTTAGCCTTAGAGATCAAAATGAAATTCATAGTAGTCGTTAAACTGAGAGTGTACATATAGAGAACGTCAAAATTGACGATCTAAATCAATGGGAAAACATGTCATTTTGCATTACAGGTCAAAATCAATAACATATTGTTTCTTTTCAACTTAATGGGACAGAACTTGATAAACTTCATTGGACGACATAAACCAAGGGAAAACGGGTCATTTTTTATTTCAGATCAAAATTAAGGATAAATAAGGTTATTGTTTCTTTGACTTAATTGACTTAATGGGACATAAACAGAATTGTTAAAATTTCAGAAAACTTGATGCAAAAACTTATGCAAAATAAACATACATGCACCAAAACTTTCTTGCTTTTTGTTTTCACAAACCACTTTGGGGGAAGCCGGGGAAAATTTTTCAAACAGAAATGAGATATTAGAAAATGTTTGGAAACCAAAAAGATAATATATTTTTCAAGAACCTCAGAATATAGGTTCAAGAACTTGTTAAATCTTCTTGGAACTGTTGGACTTGTGGTGATTTTATGCCAACTTTAACACCATAAAACTGCATGAACAACATAAACATCAACATGTATCACATCATAAATTCATGAAATAATCAAATGGATATAGTAAGAAGCTAGCTAAATACATTTTATGTTCATATTCTATTGTTGTTAAGTTACTCAAAAAGGCATACCTGCCATGTGGCATAAACAAACCATAAGTAAATAAGATGCGCTTGTTGGCAGAAACAATGTCTATCATTTGAGGATTCTCCCTTATTACACATAAGTTATGTTAATTATTAGCATACAAATTATATAAATTATGAAAAGCATTTTTTCTTACTTTTAAAGTGCTAGGAATCTTTTCCATGTTGTCCATTGTAATTCTTCCTGTATCAGATGAAGGAAATAGTCAGCTTTATATAATGATTCAAAATCATAAATCATATCAAGAATAAAGAAAAAAGAAAAAAGAGATATGAATTTGTCTTAAGAGAACCAGAAGGTGGAACAACAACCAAATTCCAATCAATTTCATCATCATACTTCTTTCTTTCTCTATAAATAGCCCTTGCACTATTATATTTTAGTTTATACGCAGATACCAATCCTTTCTCCTGTATATAGACAATTAAGTGAAATAATGATGAAAAAAATAAAAAGTTCCTATTGTTTTGTGGAAACCAAAATATTACAAATTGGTAAAGATTTCAAGAAGTTACTATATTCAGTCCACATAGGCCCATAAGGAATAGCGGATCCTGATCATGAAGAAATAAACAAACATTAACAAAAAGAAAGAAAGAAAGAAAGCCAATTAAGTAAACAATAGTAGAATGAAAACATGAATCATACCAACCTAACCCAACATAAAGTCAAACGCTTTCCTAGTTTCCTGTTGACTCTCTAACCCCTTTTTCTCATTGGATTTTTTGATGAAATTTATATAGTAATGCCCGCAAGAATCTAGATATATGATTGTGTAACATAATCCATATTGACAAAAACATTGAATGGTGAAAGTGAAATTATAGAGATCTGTCAAACCAAAGAGGTATCTATGAGCAATTCAGTTGTATCTGTTGAATATCTGTTGTAACGTCCAAATCTTCAGGTACGAATTTAAAGCTTATTATTTATATTTTCAGGGCAACTCGTCTTGTAGAGGTTTAATGGCCGCACACCTTTCAGGGTCTACTCGACGAGTTGGAGGCCCCAACTCGACGAGTTGAAAGGCTGAACATGAAAACCCTATTTTTTAGGGTTTTGCACCCTATTTAATGAACTTATGACCCATTGTTAGCCTCCCTCATCGTCCCCTCAGTCCAGAGATGTAACATCCCAAAAATCATGAACAAAAATTTCATTTTTAATTATTAAATAAACCATAGTTATAAATCATTCCATCCAAAAACATGAGTCATAGTATCAAATCGGAGTATCATATCAAAATACATGTCAAAATATCAGAGTAAAACATCCCAGGGTAGCATAACGGTGTGTGCACTACAGTCATCCCGAGCTCTTCCCTTTGCTATCGGAAGTACCTGAAACCAAAACTAAAAACTGTAAGCACAAAGCTTAGTGAGTCTCCCCAAACAACCACATACCATACACATATTCATATAATCACATAATAACATAACATGGGTCTTTTCCACTTCATCGGACCCCGCCCGACATCGAAGAATGTCCGGCATCAGGCCTCGCTCGACATCAGACCGAAGTCCGACATCGTGCCCCACCCGGCATCGAGCAAAGCTCGGTATACATATAAACATATAAACAAATACACATAAGTAATCACATAACATAAACATATAAACATTCCTCGGGCCCTGCCTGACATCGGAACTCAATCCGAAAGCATACAAACATTCCTCCGACATTGCCCGTCATCAGACCATAGTCCGGAAACATACCAAACAGACAGATGCAAGAATCAAGAAGACACCAAGAATAAAAGCATTCGTTGGGCCTCGCCCGACATTGGATCGGAATCCGGAAACATATAAACCTTCATTGGGCACTGTCCGGCATCGGACCTCGGTCCGGAA
This sequence comes from Lactuca serriola, assembly GCF_051521515.1. Taxonomy (NCBI): domain Eukaryota; kingdom Viridiplantae; phylum Streptophyta; class Magnoliopsida; order Asterales; family Asteraceae; genus Lactuca; species Lactuca serriola. The sequence goes on from NC_136413.1 coordinate 15,566,445, forward strand.
CATACTAGCATACATATACGGGTCGACATTCGTGCCTTTGACCCGTTCATACATGAGGAACCTCACCTCACTGTCGGATGATAGCTGAAACGTCTCTGCCCGGAATCAGCTCTACTCACTCCTTGAACAAAAACAACTCCTTAGATACCATTCCATACTCATAACCCTTAAGGATAAACTCTGGTCAAGTCAAAGTTAACGCTCCGAGTTGACTCAACTCGTCGAGTTCTCATGCATCATAGAAACCGTGAAGTCGCGATATATATCATTGAGTTTTCCTCCAACTCGCCGAGTTCCTCCTTCTCAATAGAAATAAGACGTTCCTAATACAACTCGTCGAGTTGCCTTAAGGACTCGCCGAGTTCGATTAACAGAATCGGGGACCTTTCAGACCAACTCGCCGAGTTCCCTTATGGACTCATCGATTTTATCACTCTGTTAACTCTTCTTAATGCATTAAGCCCTTATTCTTCAGATCTACCCCCTAAACTTTCGATCCAAACTGAAAATATGCCTAGAAGGGCAAAGTTTCCACCTTTACCCGTTAAGGCCTTCTCCAAACACATAAGACTCAAACCCAAACTTAAAATGGCTTAGATCCTACTCCTAAGGCCATCAAAACTTCAAGATAAACTATGAGATCTTAGATCTGAACTCGAGGGTCGAGATAATCATGTAAATTCTAAAACTTTATCCACATGCATAGCCGTAGGAGCTACTAAAGACCAGAATAATGGTCCAAATGTTGCATGGGGCTTCCATGGCCATGAAGTTGGCACCTTTATGCCATGAAAACTCTTCAAGGTCCTAGATCTGAAGTATACCCACTTGGGACGTCCAAATCCCAAGGATCATGTCATATGGACCAAAACTATCAACATAACCCCATAAAGGAGATCTAAAAAACTATAAGGAAAAGTTTAAGCTTTATACCAACAAAATTTCGTGGATGAGGCAAGGATTCTGGATCTATATGCTCCCTCTTGTGTCTCTAAGTTCTTCTTCTTCCAATAGCTTCAAATACACATCAAAACTCTCAAAAATAGCTCACAAACATACAAATGGATTTAGGGTTTTCGAGATTTAGGGTTAGGGACTTGGAGGCAAGAAATTAGGCTAACATGAAGGGTTTAAGACGTTTATGTTGGATTAGTGTCTAAGTCCATTACTATTTTGGTATGTACTTGACCCGATTGTGAGCATGGTCCTTTTGGGTTGCATTCACCAACGTAACTTGATAGGATGATTTGTGGAGAAAGAGATTGATTATGATTTATTAATATATTACATGAATAATATATTAAAAGACAAATCATAGTGTTTAATTAATATTAGTCAAGAATTAATAAGAATTAATACTGTGGCTAAAAGACATTAATTAAATAAAGGGGCTAGAAATGTCAATTGTGTGATAGTTGGATATTGGGCTAATGGACTCCATAAAGGTTGGAGTGGACAAAATCTATGGGGAAACCCATGAGAATTCGTCCAAGGCCTCTAAGGATGGAGTCCATGGGCTGCTTAGGGCCTAAGCAGTCAGATTAGGGTTTCCTAGTTCAAAACCCTAATAGCCTCACTATATAAAGACCCCTAGGGCACCCAAAAACGTAGCTAAGCATTCCTTGGAGTTTATTGGACGTTTTTGGTGCCTTCTTCTCCTCTCCTGAGTCATCATCTTAATCTTGGTGTTTGTGAGGCATTAGAGGTGTGACACTTGTGACACTAAGCTTTCAGAAGCCAATTACAAGAAGGAATAGATTGTTATTGCTACATAACAATCAAAGGTAAGATCTAAACCCTATATTATGATAATATTGATTATTGTAAGCTAGATCTAGGGTTTATGGCTTTGGATGATTATTGCTTGTTCATTAGACGAAAACAGATTCCGTATGAAGTAGTTACGAATTCTTCGCGGTCATTTAGCAGTCTAAACTCCTCGTACTGTTAAATTTGAGATCGGTCGAGAATTAGCCGACGGAGTCGAAATGAAAGTTGTAGATCTTGTTTTTACCTACGCGTGGATATAAAGAACGTCGAAAACGGAGCTCGTATGCGCGAGTTATGATTTTTATAAGTTTGAAGGCTGATACGCGATAGGGGGTGCGTGGCACCACCAGAATTGGACACATGGCACCACTAGAAGGCTGCCACATGCCCCAACTCGGCGAGTAGGTCCTCCTACTCGGCGAGTCCATCAGTCAGCACCCCTATAAATAGAGGTGTCGGGTTCCCTCATTTCCTCACCCCCTAAACCCTCTTCTTTCTTTCTTTATACTCTCTCTCTAAGCTCCCTAACCCCCCTAAAAGCCTAGGTAAACCCCCTAGCACCCGCAGGAAGCCCCGAGGCTCCCGAAGTCCCGAGAAAAGAGCCTTTCGGCTCGGGAACGCTGCTCCAGCAAAGCCCGGTTTTTGCGAAAAACCCGCTGTAAGTGAGCTATGCCTACGCTATTTTTAATATAGCATCTAATTAATTATAGTAACATTATTAGGACCTTAAAATAATTATTTGGGCTATTATTATGAGTTATATTGAGTGTTATTTAACGCTTATATAATAGTAATAATAGCTAGACTATTAATTAGTCGCGGTTAACGTTAGACTAAACTCTAGTGGTAATGATACTAGGTTTCGTCAAGGGATAATTATTTTAAGAGTAATGAAGTGCTGTCCGAGTGCTGAATCACCACCTTACCAGGTGAGTGCACGGTCCCTTTCATGAACATGATTTTAATACAAATATTGATTGAAGTATTAATTATATGTTTATGTGCGAGTTAATTGATGTTCCCTGAAATACGTGTTAAAGAACATACATGATTATATATATGATAATTTAGGATAAAGAGTAGACCTAAATTAATTATGAGGAATATTGGGTAGTATTTTCTTACGAGTACAAGTGAGTTATACTCAGAGAATAGAACTTTAGTATATGTCATTTATCTGAGAGCATGGATTAGACATAGTCATTGTCCCTAGTCCGAGAGTATGGATTGGACATAGTCAACTATCATTAATCCGGAGGCATGGATTAAGACATAGTCAGTTGTCCATAGTCCGGGAGTACGGATTAATACATAGCCATTCGTCTCTAGTCCGAGAGTATGGATTAGGCGTAATCATTCTTCATTAATCCAAGAGTATGGATTAGTCATTCGTCCCTAGTCCGAGAGTATGGATTAGGCATAATCATTCGTCATTAATCCGAGTGTATGGATTAGTCATTCGTTCCTAGTCCGAGAGTATGGATTAGGCATAATCTTTCGTCATTAATCTGAGAGTATGGATTAGTCATTCGTCCCTAGTCCGAGAGTATGGATTAGGCATAATCATTCGTCATTAATCCGAAAGTATGGATTAGTCATTCGTCCCTAGTCCAAGAGTATGGATTAGGTAAAACGGTTAATCTTAGGTTTGAGAGTATGGATAGTCTCGTTGTGAGGATCGACGGGGTGGGATAAGAGTTGCTGACACATATATGGTGAAATTGTATGTTTTTTGAGTTTTAAATTATATATATGATATAACATTGTGGGATTGAAATCCCTATGTACTCACCAGGTTTCCCAACCAGACCCACTCAGTTTATTTATATCACAGGTGTCGATATGAAGTGATATTACACTGAGAGATTAAGGAGATATAGATCACTAGTGTAAATGAATGTAAGTTCTGTTTATGCTTATGTTTCTGTAATTACAATGACATCCCAAACGTTTTAAAATCAATATAATACGTTTCTTCAAAAATGTTTTGATAACGTATTTATCGTGTTTTCTGGGAACAAATTCCGCAACATTTTTATGAAAAGAAGTACTCTGATTTTTAACAAAGCACAAACAAAATTGGTCTTTTCTGGCCGTGGAAAATGGGGATGCCATAGTTGGTTTTAGACCATTAGTTTAAGCGAACTAGGAATATGGATTTATTTCTAGACTTAAACTTAGAATGATAAGCAATGATTGCTAGGAGTGTGTCTGATAGATTTAGGTAATACACTCGAATAGACACAAGCACTAGCTTATTTTAGGAATAATGCCTAAATTGCTTTTACGTGCTAAATGATTTGTTATGATTTATGCTATAGTTTGATCAGATCTATGGTCTGTTGCTGACCGGATCTGGAAACCTTATGTGTTTAGGATTTTAAGCGTATGATTACGATATTAGAACTAGCATGTAACGTTTCAGAGTAATAAGGAGATTTATACGTCTATCATAAATAAGATCTTTCTTATCTTAAATTCTCGTCTCGGTACAACGAACGTCTGCTTGGGTGTACAAAACAAGAGGAAGATGACAACCTGAGCCTAAGAATGTGATGGGTCATACATCGGTCGTGAGACAATACTTAGGACAAGTATGAGTAGGTGTGAAAGGTAGTAGATGCATATACTACCGGAAGCACAGGACTTACGCTTGGATCAGGGAAAGTCACAAGGTTACCAAGAAGCTAGTAAATGATTTCGTTTTATTCAAGCATGTCGTTACCATCGTTTCGGTAATGACTAAGAAGATTGTTGTTATTCCGACCCTAGTGGTCATATCAAATTGAGTCCGACTACAATAAGTATGTTAAATAGTTCAGATAACCAAGTCCAATGTAGCATCTGACTTAAGCTAAAAGCTTGAAGTAAAAGACAAATCAAAGCGATCAGTAGAGGTATCGCGATAGTTTCTTGGAGCTAGAAAGGATACATTTTAAGATGTGATTAGAACATGAAGGAAGGTATAGCCTGTTCTTGAAGAATCTAAAAGACCTAAGTCTAAGTGTTGCAACATACGATGATAGGTCATTAGAATATGACACATCGATGCATGATAATAATAAAAGAACTTATCTTAAGTTCGTATCCAGTAAAGATCGAGATCGTGACATCTAGATCATGACTGAAAGTCTAACGTGAGATAGAGAGCGGGTCCAAGATCGGGCACCGCCTGTGGTCTGGAAGTCTTAGAGTTAGATACTCGTTTGAAGAAACATCAAAGTTACGGTAATTACTTAGGATGAAGAGATAGCGTATGAATTCATCATGCGAGCCCTGTTTCATTGATGATTCCGGGACATAATCATCCTAAGGGGGAGATAATTGTAACGTCCGTAGATCCGGGCTAGTCAATTTAGTGGTAATAGGGGTCGAAAATGATTTTTCGAAAAAATATTATTCAGAATACATAATATTAACCAAGTTGTAGAATATGTCACAAGGTTTCCGTACATATAAAGAGCGTCGAAATCCGAGTTATAACGAAGAAGTTATGACCCGTCGAAGTTTCGCGACGGAACCGGCACGACACCGAAAAACGTAAATAGTGAAAGTTACGATAGAGTGACATTTAGCCTTAGCAATCTAAACGAAAGTCGTAGAATACGTTAAACAGAGAGCGTCCATAAAAAGAACGCCCAAATCTGACTTCGTATGAGGAAGTTATGAATTTTCTAAGATTTGGCTTAGTAGTGCACGGGCCGAAACTTGATTTTTAGTTCGAGCGGTTTTTGGCTTACGCGACTTAAATGAGAGTTGAAAATCTCATTAATAGGAACTCAACGGTAAAAAGATAGACGAAAACGGATTCCGTATGAAGGAGTTACGAATTCTTCGCGATCATTTAACAGTCTAAACTCCTCCTATTATTAAATTTGAGATCGGTCGAGAATTAGCCAACGTAGTCCAAATAAAAGTTGTATATCTTGAAGGCTGATACGCGATAGGGGGTGACGTGGCACCACCAGAATTGGACACGTGGCACCACCAGAAGGCTGCCACATGCCCAAACTCGGTGAGTAGGTCCTCTTACTCGGCGAGTCCATCAGTCAGCACCCCTATAAATAGAGGTGCCGGGTTCCCTCATTTCCTTACCCCTCAAACCTCTTCTTTCTTTCTCTATACTCTCTCTCTAAGCTCCCTAACCCCCCTAAAAGCCTAGGTAAACCCCCTAGCACCCGAAGGAAGCCCCGAGGCTCCCGGAGTCCCGATAAAAGAGCCTTTCGGCTCGGGAACACTGCTCCAGCGAAGCCCGGTTTTTGCGAAAAACCCGCCGTAAGTGAGCTACGCCTACACTATTTTGAATATAGCATCTAATTAATTATAGTAACATTATTAGGACCTTAAAATAATTATTTGGGCTATTATTATGAGTTATATTGAGTGTTATTTAACGCTTATATAATAGTAATAATAGATAGACTATTAATTAGTCGTGGTTAACGTTAGACTAAACTCTAGTGGTAATGATACAAGGTTTCGTCAAGGGATAATTATTTTAAGAGTATCGAAGTGCAGTCCGAGTGCCGAATGACCACCTTACCAAGTGAGTGCATAGTCCCTTTCTTTAACATGATAATTTTATACAAGTAATTATTGAAGTATTAATTATATGTTTATGTGTGAGTTAATTGATGTTCCCTGAAATACGTGTTAAAGAACATACCTGATTATATATGATAATTTAGGATAAAGAGTATACCTAAATTAATTATGAGGAATATTGGGTAGTATTTTCTTACGAGTACAAGTGAGTTATACTCAGAGAATAGAACTTTAGTATATGTCATTTATCCGAGAGCATGGATTAGACATAGTCATTGTCCCTAGTCCGAGAGTATGGATTGGACATAGTCAACTATCATTAATCTGGAGGCATGGATTAAAACATAGTAAGTTGTCCTTAGTCCGAGAGTATGGATTAATACATAGTCATTCGTCCCTAGTCCGAGAGTATGGATTAGGCATAATCATTCGTTATTAATCCGAGAGTATGGATTAGTCATTTGACCCTAGTCCGAGAGTATGGATTAGGCATAATCATTCGTCATTAATCCGAGTGTATGGATTAGTCATTCGTTCCTAGTCCGAGAGTATGGATTAGGCATAATCATTCGTCATTAATCCGAGAGTATGGATTAGTCATTCGTCCTTAGTCCGAGAGTATGGATTAGGCATAATCATTCGTCATTAATCCGAAAGTATGGAATAGTCATTCGTCCCTAGTCCGAGAGTATGGATTAGGTGAAACGGTTAATCTTAGGTTTGAGAGTATGGATAGTCTCGTTGTGAGGATCGACGGGGTGGGATAAGAGTTGCTTACACATATATGGTGAAATTGTATGTTTTTTGAGTTCTAAATTATATATATGATACAACATTGTAGGATTGAAATCTCTATGTACTCACCAGGTTTCCCAACCTGACCCACTCAGTTTATTTATATCACAGGTGTCGATATGAAGTGGCATTACACTGAGAGATTAAGGAGATATAGATCACTAGTGTAAATGAATGTAAGTTCTGTTTATACTTATGTTTCTATATTGACAATGACATCCCAAACGTTTTAAAACGAATAAAATACGTTTCTTCAAAAATGTTTTGATAACGTATTTATCATGTTTTCTGGGAACAAATTCCGTAGCATTTTTATGAAAAGAAGTACTCTGATTTTTAACAAAGCATAAACAAAATCGGGCTTTTCTGGCCGTGGAAAATGGGGATGTCACTTTTGGTATCAGAGCATTAGTTTAAGCGAACTATGGATATTGATTTATTTCTAGACTTAAAATTAGAATGATAAGCAATGATTGTGAGGAGTGTGTCTGATAGATTTAGGTAATACACTCGAATAGACACAAGCACTAGCTTATTTTAGGAATGATGCCTAAATTGCTTTTACGTGCTAAATGATTTGTTATGATTTATGCTATAGTTTGATCAGATCTAAGGTATGTTGCTGACCGGATCTGGAAACCTTATGTGTTTAGGATTTTAAGCGTATGATTACGATATTAGAACTAGCATGTAACGTTTCAGATTATAAGGAGATTTATACGTCTATCATAAATAAGATCTTTCCTATCTTAAATTCTCGTCTCGGTACACCGAACGTCTGCTTGGGTGTACAAAACAAGAGGAAGATGACAACCTGAGCCTAAGAATGTGATGGGTCATACATCGGTCGTGAGACAATACTTGGGACAAGTATGAGTAGGTGTGAAAGGTAGTAGATGCATATACTACCGGAAGCACAGGACTCACGCTTGGATCAGGGAAAGTCACAAGGTTACCAAGAATCTAGTAAATGATTTTATTTTATTCAAGCATGTCGTTACCATCGTTTCGGTAATGACTAAGAAGATTGTTTTTATTCCGACCCTAGTGGTCATATAAAATTGAGTCCGACTACGATAAGTATGTTAAATAGTTCAGAGAACCAAGTCCGATGTAGCATCTGACTTAAGATAAAAGCTTGAAGTAAAAGACAAATCAAAGCGATCAGTAGAGGTATCGTGATAGTTGCTTGTAGCTAGAAAGGCTACCTTTTAAGATGTGATTAGAACATGAAAGAAGGTATAGCCTGTTCTGGAAGACTCTAAAAGACCTAAGTCTAAGTGTTGCAACATACGATGATAGGTCATTAGAATATGACACATCGATCCATGATAGTAATAAAAGAACTTATCTTAAATTCGTATCCAGTAAAGATCGAGATCATGACTGAAAGTCTAACGTGAGATAGAGAGCGGGTCCAAGATCGGGCACCGCCTGTGGTCAGGAGTCTTAGAGTTAGATACTCGTTTGAAGAAACATCAAAGTTACGGTAATTACTTAGGATAAATAGATAGCGTATGAAGTCATCATGCGAGCCCTGTTTCGTTGATGATTCCGGGACATAATCATCCTAAGGGGGAGATAATTGTAACGTCCGTAGATCCGGGTTAGTCAATTTAGTGATAATAGGGATCGAAAATGCCTTTTCGACAAAAGATTATTTAGAATAAATAATATTAACCAAGTTGTAGAATATGTCACAAGGTTTCCGTACATATAAAGAGCGTCGAAATCCGAGTTATAACGAAGAAGTTATGACCCGTCGAAGTTTCGCGACGGAACAGCCACGGCACCGGGAAGCGTAAATAGTGAACTTACGATAGAGAGAGATTTAGCCTTACCAATCTAAACGAAATTCGTAGAATACGTTAAACCGAGAGCGTCCATAAAAAGAAACGCCCAAATCTGACTTTGTATGAGGAAATTATGAATTTTCTAAGATTCGGCTTAACAGTGCACGACCCGAAACTTGATTTTTAGTTTGAGTGGTTTTTGGCTTACTCGACCTAAATGAGAGTTGAAAATCTCATTAATAGGAACTCAACGGTAAAAAGATAGACGAAAACGGATTCCGTATGAAGGAGTTACGAATTCTTCGCGGTCATTTAGCAGTCTAAACTCCTCGTACTGTTAAATTTGAGGTCGGCCAAGAATTAGCCGACAGAGTCTAAATGAAAGTTGTATATCTTGTTTTTACCTACGCGTGGATATAAAGAACACCGAAAACGGAGCTCGTATGTGAGAGTTATGATTTTTCTAAGTTTGAAGGTTGATACGCGATAGGGGGTGACGTGGCACCACCAGAATTGGACACGTGGCACCACTAGAAGGCTGCCACATGCACCAACTCGGCGAGTAGGTCCTCCTACTCGGTGATTCCATCAGTCAGCAACCCTATAAATAGAGGTGCCGGGTTCCCTCATTTCCTCACCCCTCAACCCTCTTCTTTCTTTCTCTATACTCTCTCTCTCTCTCTATGCTCCCTAACCCCCCCTAAAAGCCTTGGTAAACCCCCTAGCACCCGAAGGAAGCCTCGAGGCTCCCAGAGTCCCGAGAAAAGAGCCTTTCGGCTCGGGAACGCTGCTCCAGCGAAGCCCGGTTTTTGCGAAAAACCCGATGTAAGTGAGCTACGCCTACGCTATTTTTAATATAGCTTCTAATTAATTATAGTAACATTATTAGGACCTTAAAATAATTATTTGGGATATTATTATGAGTTATATTGAGTGTTATTTAACGCTTATATAATAGTAATAATAGCTAGACTATTAATTAGTCGCGGTTAACGTTAGACTAAACTCTAGTGGTAATGATACTAGGTTTCGTCAAGGGATAATTATTTTAAGAGTAATGAAGTGCTGTCCGAGTGCCGAATCACCACCTTACCAGGTGAGTGCACAGTCTCTTTCATGAACATGATTTTAATACAAATATTGATTGAAGTATTAATTATATGTTTATGTGTGAGTTAATTGATGTTCCCTGAAATACGTGTTAATGAACATACCTGATTATATATGATAATTTAGGATAAAGAGTATACCTAAATTAATTATGAGGAATATTGGGTAGTATTTTCTTACGAGTACAAGTGAGTTATACTCAGAGAATAGAACTTTAGTATATGTCATTTATCCGAGAGCATGGATTAGACATAGTCATTGTCCCTAGTCCGAGAGTATGGATTGGACATAGTCAACTATCATTAATCTGGAGGCATGGATTAAAACATAGTAAGTTGTCCTTAGTCCGAGAGTATGGATTAATACGTAGTCATTCGTCCCTAGTCCGAGAGTATGGATTAGGCATAATCATTCGTTATTAATCCGAGAGTATGGATTAGTCATTTGACCCTAGTCCGAGAGTATGGATTAGGCATAATCATTCGTCATTAATCCGAGTGTATGGATTAGTCATTCGTTCCTAGTCTGAGAGTATGGATTAGGCATAATCATTCGTCATTAATCCGAGAGTATGGATTAGTCATTCGTCCCTAGTCCGAGAGTATGGATTAGGCATAATCATTCGTCATTAATCCGAAAGTATGGATTAGTCATTCGTCCTTAGTCCGAGAGTATGGATTAGGTAAAACGGTTAATCTTAGGTTTGAGAGTATGGATAGTCTCGTTGTGAGGATCGACGGGGTGGGATAAGAGTTGCTTACACATATATGGTGAAATTGTATGTTTTTTGAGTTCTAAATTATATATATGATATAACATTGTAGGATTGAAATCTCTATGTACTCACCAGGTTTCCCAACCTGACCCACTCAGTTTATTTATATCACAGGTGTCGATATGAAGTGGCATTACACTGAGAGATTAAGGAGATATAGATCACTAGTGTAAATGAATGTAAGTTCTGTTTATACTTATGTTTCTTTATTGACAATGACATCCCAAACGTTTTAAAATGAATAAAATACGTTTCTTCGAAAATGTTTTGATAACGTATTTATCGTGTTTTCTGGGAACAAATTCCGCAGCATTTTTATGAAAAGAAGTACTCTGATTTTCAACAAAGCATAAACAAAATCGGTCTTTTCTGGCCGTGGAAAATGGGGATGTCACTTTTGGTATCAGAGCATTATTTTAAGCGAACTATGGATATGGATTTATTTCTAGACTTAAAATTAGAATGATAAGCAATGATTGTGAGGAGTGTGTCTGATAGATTTAGGTAATACACTCGAATAGACACAAGCACTAGCTTATTTTAGGAATGATGCCTAAATTGCTTTTACGTGCTAAATGATTTGTTATGATTTATGCTATAGTTTGATCAGATCTATGGTATGTTGCTGACCGGATCTGGAAACCTTATGTGTTTAGGATTTTAAGCGTATGATTACGATATTAGAACTAGCATGTAACGTTTCAGAGTAATAAGGAGATTTATACGTCTATCATAAATAAGATCTTTCCTATCTTAAATTCTCGTCTCGGTACACCGAACGTCTGCTTGGGTGTACAAAACAAGAGGAAGATGACAACCTGAGCCTAAGAATGTGATGGGTCATACATCGGTCGTTGCGCCTGCACCCGAACCTATCACAAAGGCAGAAGTTCAGGAAGTGATGCGAACCATGATAAACTGAGAAAATAGAGGAAAAGAGACGACTTACGATACTGAATAATACCTATCAGAAGATATAATAAGAGAGATATCTTGCCTTTAGAATACGTCTGATAAAATAGCAGTACGTCTATAGAAGTAGGGTACATCTGAATGTACACATTTGATTGGCGGGATGATAGAACGATTGATGTAATTCCTAAAGTTTTCCTATCATCTGGAATGTCCATCACCAACCGAATTGAAGCAGAATTGACGATTGAAGATATGCATGGAAGAAGTCCTAGTAGAGTCTAGGGCAAATTTTATGAATATTTGGACACACTCGTATGCGTTAAATTGTTTCATGAATTTAGGACTTGGGTACTGTGAGACAATACTTGGGACAAGTATGAGTAGGTGTGAAAGGTAGTAGATGCATATACTACCGGAAGCACAGGACTCACGCTTGGATCAGGGAAAGTCACAAGGTTACCAAGAATCTAGTAAATGATTTTATTTTATTCAAGCATGTCGTTACCATCGTTTCGGTAATGACTAAGAAGATTGTTTTTATTCCGACCCTAGTGGTCATATAAAATTGAGTCCGACTACGATAAGTATGTTAAATAGTTCAGAGAACCAAGTCCGATGTAGCATCTGACTTAAGATAAAAGCTTGAAGTAAAAGACAAATCAAAGCGATCAGTAGAGGTATCGCGATAGTTGCTTGTAGCTAGAAAGGCTACCTTTTAAGATGTGATTAGAACATGAAGGAAGGTATAGCCTGTTCTGGAAGACTCTAAAAGACCTAAGTCTAAGTGTTGCAACATACGATGATAGGTCATTAGAATATGACACATCGATCCATGATAGTAATAAAAGAACTTATCTTAAATTCGTATCCAGTAAAGATCGAGATCATGACTGAAAGTCTAACGTGAGATAGAGAGCGGGTCCAAGATCGGGCACCGCCTGTGGTCAGGAGTCTTAGAGTTAGATACTCGTTTGAAGAAACATCAAAGTTACGGTAATTACTTAGGATAAATAGATAGCGTATGAAGTCATCATGCGAGCCCTGTTTCGTTGATGATTCCGGGACATAATCATCCTAAGGGGGAGATAATTGTAACGTCCGTAGATCCGGGTTAGTCAATTTAGTGATAATAGGGATCGAAAATGCCTTTTCGACAAAAGATTATTTAGAATAAATAATATTAACCAAGTTGTAGAATATGTCACAAGGTTTCCGTACATATAAAGAGCGTCGAAATCCGAGTTATAACGAAGAAGTTATGACCCGTCGAAGTTTCGCGACGGAACAGCCACGGCACCGGGAAGCGTAAATAGTGAACTTACGATAGAGAGAGATTTAGCCTTACCAATCTAAACGAAATTCGTAGAATACGTTAAACCGAGAGCGTCCATAAAAAGAAACGCCCAAATCTGACTTCGTATGAGGAAATTATGAATTTTCTAAGATTCGGCTTAACAGTGCACGACCCGAAACTTGATTTTTAGTTCGAGTGGTTTTTGGCTTACTCGACCTAAATGAGAGTTGAAAATCTCATTAATAGGAACTCAACGGTAAAAAGATAGACGAAAACGGATTCCGTATGAAGGAGTTACGAATTCTTCGCGGTCATTTAGCAGTCTAAACTCCTCGTACTGTTAAATTTGAGGTCGGCCAAGAATTAGCCGACAGAGTCTAAATGAAAGTTGTATATCTTGTTTTTACCTACGAGTGGATATAAAGAACACCGAAAACGGAGCTCGTATGTGAGAGTTATGATTTTTCTAAGTTTGAAGGCTGATACGTGATAGGGGTGACGTGGCACCACCAGAATTGGACACGTGGCACCACTAGAAGGCTGCCACATGCACCAACTCGGCGAGTAGGTCCTCCTACTCGGTGAGTCCATCAGTCAGCACCCCTATAAATAGAGGTGCTGGGTTCCCTCATTTCCTCACCCCTCAACCCTCTTCTTTCTTTCTCTATGCTCTCTCTCTCTCTATGCTCCCTAACCCCCCTAAAAGCCTTGGTAAACCCCCTAGCACCCGAAGGAAGCCTCGAGGCTCCCAGAGTCCCGAGAAAAGAGCCTTTCGGCTCGGGAACGCTGCTCCAGCGAAGCCCGGTTTTTGCGAAAAACCCGATGTAAGTGAGCTACGCCTACGCTATTTTTAATATAGCTTCTAATTAATTATAGTAACATTATTAGGACCTTAAAATAATTATTTGGGCTATTATTATGAGTTATATTGAGTGTTATTTAACGCTTATATAATAGTAATAATAGCTAGACTATTAATTAGTCGCGGTTAACGTTAGACTAAACTCTAGTGGTAATGATACTAGGTTTCGTCAAGGGATAATTATTTTAAGAGTAATGAAGTGCTGTCCGAGTGCCGAATCACCACCTTACCAGGTGAGTGCACAGTCTCTTTCATGAACATGATTTTAATACAAATATTGATTGAAGTATTAATTATATGTTTATGTGTGAGTTAATTGATGTTCCCTGAAATACGTGTTAATGAACATACCTGATTATATATGATAATTTAGGATAAAGAGTATACCTAAATTAATTATGAGGAATATTGGGTAGTATTTTCTTACGAGTACAAGTGAGTTATACTCAGAGAATAGAACTTTAGTATATGTCATTTATCCGAGAGCATGGATTAGACATAGTCATTGTCCCTAGTCCGAGAGTATGGATTGGACATAGTCAACTATCATTAATCTGGAGGCATGGATTAAAACATAGTAAGTTGTCCTTAGTCCGAGAGTATGGATTAATACGTAGTCATTCGTCCCTAGTCCGAGAGTATGGATTAGGCATAATCATTCGTTATTAATCCGAGAGTATGGATTAGTCATTTGACCCTAGTCCGAGAGTATGGATTAGGCATAATCATTCGTCATTAATCCGAGTGTATGGATTAGTCATTCGTTCCTAGTCCGAGAGTATGGATTAGGCATAATCATTCGTCATTAATCCGAGAGTATGGATTAGTCATTTGTCCCTAGTCCGAGAGTATGGATTAGGCATAATCATTCGTCATTAATCCGAAAGTATGGATTAGTCATTTGTCCCTAGTCCGAGAGTATGGATTAGGTAAAATGGTTAATCTTAGGTTTGAGAGTGTGGATAGTCTTGTTGTGAGGATCGATGGGGTGGGATAAGAGTTGCTTACACATATATGGTGAAATTGTATGTTTTTTGAGTTCTAAATTATATATATGATATAACATTGTGGGATTGAAATCCCTATGTACTCACCAGGTTTCCCAACCTGACCCACTCAGTTTATTTATATCACAGGTGTCGATATGAAGTGAGATTACACTAACAGATTAAGGAGATATAGACCACTAGTGTAAATGTATGTCAGTTATGTTTATGCTTATGTTTATGTATTGACAATGACATCCCAAATGTTTTAAAATGAATAAAATACATTTCTTCGAAAGTGTTTTGATAACGTATTTATCGTGTTTTCTGGGAACAAATTCCGCAACATTTTTATGAAAAGAAGTACTCTGATTTTTAACAAAGCATAAACAAAATCGGTCTTTTCTGGCCGTGGAAATGGGGATGTCACAAAACTCATCTGTGGTATCAGAGCCTAGGTTGTTTTTTAGTGAATTGATTTAATAATGAACTGTCAAATATCAGGAAATCGAAAATTTTTGCTGTCTGGAGCATGAGCTCAACGAGTTTGGTGAACTCAACGAGTTCAGAGCCCAACTCGATGAGTTGCCAATTCTGTTGCCAGGATTTTCGATTTTCTGGCCTGTTTTTTATGAGGATAATTACCAAAACTCGTTTTTATTTCTTAAAATCGATTTTTAAGTTTGGTATGATTATCCTTATCAAAATTGATGGATTTGGTTAGATTTGGATAATATATGATTATTTTGATTCAAATATTTAACCTAGTAATTTAGAAAAAAATTTAAATTACACCCTTAAGTTTTATAGTTTAAATTTGAATTTAATAGTTTTAGTTTTTGAAATTTAAATAGTTAAACCTAAATGTTTTGAAAAGTTTCAAAACTTGCCCTCAAGTTTTGGAATTTAAATGTTGATTAAAGGATTAATTTAAAATGTTAAATTCTAAAACCCCAATTTTTTGAAAATTTCAAATTACACCCTTATGGTTTTATTAAATTAATTAAGTGTATAATTAAAAGAGAATTAATAAATTCGTAATGACATGGTTTATATTTAATTTAATTAAAAGGTATAATTTATTAAATTAGACCACATAGTATTTTAAAAGTGTAAAATACAACCTTATACTATATATAAAATTAAAAGTCTAATATTATATATGTATAAGTAAAATGTCAGTCTTACCGTTAGTAGGCCTCATTCACGAAGCTGGTATATAAGGGGTGTTTAAGAAAGTGGCCTGTAAAATGACCGCCATTGGGTCTCTACTCTTACCCACCGCACTCTTGACTAGTGGAGGGTCGTTAGACGAACGGGTAGGATAAGATGTCACACCCCAAAACCGAGAACGGCGGAAACGTTCTGGGGTGGAGGACGTGATGTAATGTATCACAACAATGTAAAGTAGTAATCAAGCAACAACATCATCCATTGCATTAATCATATAATTTTAATTACAAGTGTGTTCTTTCATAATATACAACAATAAAATGAATAATCAGAATATAAGACGAGTCTGGACTGCTCCGTCTTCACAAAACCTGGTCGCCGTACCTGTCTATTTGTGACCTGAGAATACAAGTTATTTTGAAAGCAAGTATCAGCCAAAAAGCTGGTGAATTCATAAGTATTAATGTGTCTTTGATTTGTAAAACTTGTAATGAAAGACTTGACATTGTTCTGAAAGAAAGTTTGTATAAGTGTGGAAATGTTTGTAAGTAAGTGAAAGCGTGTGATAAAACCCTAGAAATCCCTATGATTCCTATTAGTATAGATGAAATCTTCTACCAAGACCTAACTATTTTGAAAGTAGCCTTCTACCAAGACCCGACTGTTTTGAAAGTAGCCTTCTACCAAGACCCGACTGTTTTGAAAGTAGCCTTCTACCAAGACCTAACTGTACGACTATTATTATTAATATAAGAAATTGTATCCTTTGGAACTAGGATACACAAATATGATTCACCTCATCGGTTATGTGAATGACTCACAAGGTAAAGGTAATAATAATATAAATAACTTAAGTATTATCCTTTTGTATTAGGATAGCTAACAGTGTTAACTGAAGACATCCGTAGATGTACATTTACCTCTGTAGCTAACAGCTGGGTGTAGGAATAGTTAGTCCCTTAAAGTATACCTATAATGGTATCAATCGTAGACATCCGTAGATGTGCATTTACCTCTGTTGCTAACAGTGGTGATAGGAATGGTTAGTCCCACAAAGTATCCTTTAGTACTAGGATATCAAGTCCAATCTATCTCGTCGATTATGTGATTGTATCACAAAATAAAGATAAGAAGGAGAATTATATAACAGTATCTATACATATAATATGTAATAGTAACTCATCATATATTATCTATGTAAAATTATCCATGTAAGAGTATCTATGTAAATGTACTCATGTAAGTGTATCTATGTAAACGTACCCATGTAAGCGTATCTATGTAAACGTACTCATGTAAACGTATCTATGTAAACGTACTCATGTAAACGTATCTATGTAAACATACTCATGTAACATGTAATGTACTAGTATAGACTCATGAATGAACTGACTCTTGTGTGATTCCTTGTACCTGGAATGGTAAGTAGTATCTCCTAACTATACCTATAATAGTTACTAACCATGTACGTGTATAACCTGAAGTATGCCTTTGCTACCCAAAGGTACTGAATTGACTGAGGAAAACTTTTATGTCTACATATGTATACATGATATATAGCTAATATTTAGACAACATTCGGACGGATAAATTATACCCTATAGCCACATCCCAACGAGGAAAAGGGAATAGAGTGAGTTAACCTTCCTAAGTTCTTTAAACATTACTTATATAACTATACATATATGGGCATGCATTTGACAATATAAAAGCATATCAGGAGTGTTATAAAACCTTTGAAAAATATTAATACCTAAGAAAAGATCGACTTGATGTCAGTTTATAAAACGGTTTGAAAGTATTTGTTTGATAAAAACAGTTTATGTATAAAGGAACCTTTTTTTGAAACACAAATGTAACAGGGTTTGAAATGAACATACATTGTTTAATAAATAGTTTAATAAAGTGTTTTAAACACCTAAAACATTTAAGATAAACATTTGAAGAAATCTGATTGGTAAAACAGTTAACGTATAGTAAAACCATTTGCATGTTAATTATTAATCACATGTGATTGATATAATAACTAAACATGATTCAACCTATATTCCCTCCCCCCATAAAGCATTTATAAACATTTAAAAGGTTAATTCAAGGGGGTATGAACTCACCTGCAGTGAGCGGATCGGAAGGAAGTGTCGGACAAGTGCTTGGTGTCAAGTGAAGACTTAAACACACACAATGATCCTAATTACATATGAAGACATATGTATATAAAAAATTAATGATTTTAACACTAATTAAACATGTATAAACATCCAATTGCGAGGAAAACACTTTGGTCAAGTGCTAGGAGGCTATCGGGTTGCAACAAAGGAGTGCAAAACCTAAACGGGAGTTTATGGTCCAATGACCATGTTTGTTGGAGTTTACGGCCCAGGGGAGTTTACTCCTGGCCATAAACTCTCAATTGGTCACCAAAAGGGGCTTAAAACTCTAAGGGCTTAAGTGGTTAAGTGCTCCAAAGCTTTAAACAAGTGTTTGGGTGGGTTTAAGGTCCTAAAATGACCTTGTTTGGTGTTCACGGACCTGGGACCACTCCCCTATGAGTTTACGGCCATAAACTCATGGTAAGGAGTACCATTTCATGAATTTTGGTCCTTAGGTCAATGGTGTAAAGTTTTATGATAGTAACCAAGGCTTACTAAGGTGTTAGGGTGTCATTTGCACCCTTAAAAGGGGTTTATGGCCCAAGAACATGCCTTGGCCGTAAACTCCTTAAATCCCTTGATTTCTTATGTTTTCTAAGCTCTAAATATGATAAACATAGTGTACAATGAGTTGGATCATGAGTACTTACGATCTACGAGCTCGCATGGTCGGTTTGGGCCAAGAACACTAGTGTGTGTTCTTGGTGAAACTTGAAGATCTACAAAATGGAATGATTTCACGGATGAAATCATGTAAGATTACTAGTTCATGCAAGATATCAACTAGTTAAGACAATCTTACGAGTTTTGAAGATCGGGGACGAAGATCGGGATGATACTTGAGAGGATTTGGGCCAAATGGAAAGGAGGAATGAACAAATGACCACTTCTTCATCATATAAGCAAGAGTTTACGGCCCACATGGAGTTTACGGCCGTAAACTCCCATGTGTTGGCCGTGAACTCCTTGCATGAGTGTTTAAGGTTATTTCTTTGAGCTAAAACTTTAGCCGATTAACCCCGACACTTATTCCTTAAGTGCACAAGGCTCAGAATGCTCAAATGAACTTCTAATTGTGCTAAAAGATAACATCAATGAGTTTGACTTTCAAAGAAGTGTTAGACTGAACTGGATGGAAAATTTGGGTTGTTACATAAGACACAACCTTCCATTAAAAGTATAATGAATACGAAGTAACTAAACGCTTTTTTAAATTCCCAAATCTTAGTTACTTTAGGAAAAATGTGGAGTTGGTGCTATTCCATGAAATTGCACTTTATACCCTTGATAAGACGTTAGTGGAGCGTGTGTGGTTAACCGACACACTAATTGGGTTCTAAGCAAAGGTGGCAAATGGTGACTTGATGTTTGTCACATATCGATTGAGCGTGTGTGGATAACCGACACGTCGATTAGGTGACTGTAACATTGGGGGCACCATGTATATTTGCATGGTTATCCACAACTTGTTTGTGATCCTCGACATCCCAGTCACAAACAAAGGGCACACTCGAGATTTAAACATGCCATTGAAAAGTTCAATGAATCTCAAAAGATCTAGGAGTTTCAATTCATTTAAAACTTAATTTTCAATTTTCGTTTTTCATGGTGGAAATTGGTAAATCATCATTTAGCTACCTTCAAATATTATGCAATTTGGATTACAACATCCCTCTTCCATATTGTAGAATATTGTGTTGGGTCCTAGCCTTAATATCTCATTTGGGTGTTTTATTAAGGACGCAATCAACTAACTTGAATTTTCTCCCGTTTTGTAGATGTCAAAGTTTGACAACTATGGTCTTCCTAAATTCGTTGGAAAAACTTTTCCACTTGAAGATGATGTTCCATGATTGGATTGTGGAAATGGAAATCATTCTTCACTTCCTCCACCTCATCTAATAATTCTCCCTGACCCACGTGTTCGAAGACTTGAAAAGTTCAAGGTCGCTCAAGCCCTATTGGCGAAAAGACACAAAGATGGAAAGTCGGTATGCGCTCATGTCTTGGATATGAAGTTGCATATTGATAGATTGGGAATGTTGGGCGTCGATGTCTCGGAGAAGTTGGGTGTTGACTTGGTTCTTCACTCATTCGATAGAGAGTACTATATGATGGAACACGATGTGGCCCTTATTGATTTGACTTATTTGCTTATTTCTGGTGAATCAGAAATGATTTGGCGCACTGGTCAAGCAAATTTGTCTGGTAAATCAATACCCCAACCTTCTATGGGCATTGGCTGATGAGATTAAAAACTTAATCTTGAAGATCGATTAGATCTTAAACAGGTAAGTAATATAAAACAGCAAGAACACAAAAATAAGAATAAGTCAAGAATGAATCAAACGTGTCGAATGATTATAAAATAAACCTCAGAAGAGCTCGATCAAGAACATCAACTATAGAGGGTTAGTAGGTTTACAAGAACGATAAAGAAAGAAAACCGTAATGCTATCGTAATGCTATCGTCTTCTAGATCGTTTTTCTCTGAATCGTTAACCTAATAT
The DNA here is from genome assembly GCF_051521515.1 of Lactuca serriola. Classification (NCBI taxonomy): domain Eukaryota; kingdom Viridiplantae; phylum Streptophyta; class Magnoliopsida; order Asterales; family Asteraceae; genus Lactuca; species Lactuca serriola. The sequence goes on from NC_136413.1 coordinate 15,587,123, forward strand.
GCATGCAAGCATATACATATATAATAAACCTAAAAGGCTCTCGGTTGGACAAGCCCAAACCGGAATACAAAACAATTGGACTAGGAGCCGAGCCCAATGACGCAATCAATTAGCGAATCTTCAACCCAACAATCTCCCCCTTTGCGTCAATTGGAGCGAGATCTTCACTTGTTACTTGGGCCAGCAGCGGTAGCAGGTACTTTCTTCTTCACAGTCTGAAACAGACGAGAGATCAGAGCAAGTATCGTCTGCCTGAATCTGATGTACCATTGGATCATGTCGTTGAAGTACTTGACGTCATCCGCTGTATTCTCTTTACACCTTCGGATGATTGATAACACGTGCTCTAGACAAGCAGTGGTGTAAAGATGTTTGTCAGCTAAAGCAAAGAGACATTTATGTCCTTCTGCTCTAGTGAACATGACCGAATTGCGTCTCGGTTCGATCTTTCCCATTTTCATTTGATTGAGATCACTGGCCGATCCCACAGGAGCTATCTTCGGTTTCTTCTTGAAGACAGTGGCTACCTCCTGATCCATTAGGGCTACCTCCATGATGTAACAAACTAACATCCTTTTGAGATGGTCTATAATCGGACCATATTCAGCTTCATTCGTCAAGAGGATGTTATGCAAAACGATCCAATCATGAGGATTTAGGTTCGGTAGATCTGCCAAGGATATAAGATGTTCAGTTCTTGCAGACCCTCGAATCACTCTGAACCGAACATTGATGAATCTTCCTTCGGTATAAGGCTTCAAAACCCGAACATTCACTATCTTCTGGGTGCTCCATGTTTGATACTGAGGACGAGCAGCCTTCAGATAGAATTCGATCAGCTCCCTATCAACCTCAGGGTTCGGATGAGGGACTTCAAAAATATTGGAGAAGGCATGGAAGATAAACGCCTTTCGAGTCAACGGCATGTCGAACTGCGAATCGACAGAATTATAGCAGTCGAAGGAGATCACCGGCTCGAGCCATAGGATGCTAGGAGTATCTATAGCCTCCTTAATCATTCGCTCCCGAGTCCAGGCAGGGAAGAGAGTCTTCCTGCTCTCAAGGAGATCGTGGGCTTCTTTCTGCTTGCATTCGGCTTCTTCAGCCTCTCGCGCCACGCGATTGACATCATCATCAACATTGCGACTGTTTTTACGTTTCAACATGTCCGCAATGGTTTCTGTATCTTCATCTTCATCTTCTTCCTCAGCTATGTTCTTCCCTTTATCCTTCACACCTGAACCCGAAGCTTGACCAGTCGGAGGTGGTTCGGTTGTATGAGTAGCTTTGGAGGAAGGAGGTGGTTTCGATCCGGACTTTACTTCTCCCCCTTGTTTCGGAGCGGACACGAAACTAGGTAAGCCTTCGATTTTGCTGAGAAGGTCCATGGCAGGAGCAAGTTTTTCAGCAAGGGTTCGCCTCACCGAATGATTGAGTATCGGATCGTGTGCTTCTAGGATGTTGGATAGGGCAGCGTGTACATCCGAAACACAAGTTTTTATAACCTCCCGTTCGGATCGAAGAGCTTCAAGTTGTTGTTGAGAGTTCGAAAGCTGAGTGCTCTTGACCTTGAGGGTGGTGGTTTTGCTAGCCAGAACGTCCATTAGCGAATTTTCAGCTGCGAGATCCTCTTGTAGCTTAGCGAGGCGCTCGTCAATGGAGGCACGAAGGGCCGAGTTGTCGTCGCTTATGGATTGGCGAAGGGTAGCGAACGATGTCAACTCCGTTGAGACGAACTTAGCCAATTGCTGAACAATTGGTTACAAAGTTGTCTTGGTGGCATCAGCGCTCTCCTGTAAGGACTTCAATAGGGAAGAAGCGTCTGAGAATAGTTTATCGACTTTTGCGGTCGCAGCCTCACAGGCTTTTGTAGAGGCGTCTATGGCGGCTGTGGCTGAAGCTACAGAATCATGCTGAGCCCTGGAGAAGGCATCAACAATCTTCTGAAGAGCAGCTTCAGAGAGAGAGGACTGGTTGTTGGTGGATGACGCAAGAAGTAAGTCAACCTTCTCGTTTAGCTCCTTTAGATGTTTCCTTGTTACTGGAGCATCATCCTCTTCGTCACTTTGAACCTGAAACGGACTAAAGTAGACCGAATCAAAGGTCATGTTGTCACCACCAAGAAACGGGTTATCTCCATCAGATGCATGATCTGGAGACGGTGGGGGTGGTGAAGCTGGGGGTGTAGTGGTTTTTGTAGGTTCAGGTTGAGTGTTGGTTGGGGTAGTTTCGGGTGGTGGTTGAGTGTGGGTAGGTTCGGTTGTATGCTGGGTTTCGGTTTGAGGTGGTTCGGTTACGGGTGGGGTTTCGGTTACAAGTGGTGTTTCGGTTGCACTGGTATGAACCCCCGTATCAGATACATTAGTTGTAACCTTGGCAGTGGTTGTAGTTGTATCTGTGAAAATGGGTGGTGGTATAGGGAAAGAGGTTGGCGGAATAGTGGTAATGGGGGTTATGGTGGGAATGGAAGTAGGGATTGTTTGAGTGGGTGAATGGAGAGAGAAAAATTGTTTCAAATCTTCTATGGAAATACGAAAAGGTTTCTGGAATGACAGATGCGTGACAGTTAAGGCATGCGATGATCACGTAGGAGAGAGAGTGTCAGATTCCTAGGATCACGCCGCCCAACAAGCGCCGTTTCAGAACATACCGTTTCAAATCCTCACGCGCCTTTAAGTGCCAGTGGGGTGTCGCTTGAAATTCGCACACGCGTCCATGATGTCAGTAAAAGTATGAGCGTTTCAAATTCACACGCGCCCCTTTTTACCACCGGTTGAAATTCAATCCTTTTATTTCCCGCCTGAGTCAGCAACCTTTCGTCTTATCTTGTAAATCGCATCTATTGAATAAATTGCCCATGTGGATGATTTTTTACCACAAGTTGATAATTAACCACCAAAGCAATAATACAGCCTGTAATAATTAGTAACGGAATTTTGGAAAATCAAAGATTTTCGTGCGAAGAGTGTAAAAAGAAAAGAAATAAAGCAACTCTTTTTAGGAATGACTGTGATGTCAATAATGACACGAAACAAGTGATCACGGGCACGAATCTCTTCCTTCAAGGTCAAGAGAGACCTTAAAGTGTTAATGTGGAATCCCGTTGAATTACGATCAAACACTTATTAATAAATGTTGAAAGGCTTCTTTTAATTAGGCTACTTCAGGGTGGCTTTCGCTTTGATGCAACAATTCTAATCTTGAAATAAGAAAGAAAGTGATCAAAGTACTTGTGAGACCGGTGTAGTCTGTTGAACAAGTAGGTAGGAATTAATTTTAAATTGGCTTGGAAAATATAAAATCTCGAAAAAAAAAATTAAAAAACTGGATCCCAAGGGAAGAAATGTTATGGTGTTTAACAATTTCATAGGAATCACACAAAATAAAATTTGAGATTTCATGAAGGTACATCCGTCAATTCTTTTGGTGAAAACTTGAGCAAACTAATTGTTCACCGTCAATTCAGATTTGGTGTTGAATTTTGGGTTTCACTCAGCTCGTAGTGGCACGAAACTAAGATCATAAACACAGATGTTGTGTAACCATAAACCTCAGTGGTAATTTCTGAGAGTCTCAAGGGTTACGTTGATGAAACGAATGTAATGGAGAAATGTAATGGAGATGGTGTAAGAAATTAAAGTACCTCTGCTGCGAAAATAAGGACCAAACAGAAAACTCTTATCTCATGTGAGAAAAGAGTGAGGTAGCTCACGATTAGAATAAATGGGGTAGCCTTATTGGGAAGACAAGGTTTGTTTATACCAAGTCATGAAGGCTATTATTCAAAATCTTATGAGACTTGGGACACATACACCAACATGCTTCTAGGGACACTTAAGTAATCCAACAATTATATCCCCATAAACGAACGAACACAAACAAAATTAAAAGAGAAAAATATTTTTGGAGTTTTGGAAATAGATAAAAAATAAAAAAAATAAATTGAAAAGAGAAGAAATAAGCAAAGAAAATAAGACTTGAAAAGAGAAAAAAAACTTTGGAAAAACTTTGAAAAACCGAACCCGAGCGTTCGGTTGGTTTCAGTTGGGAAAAAATTGAAAAACCGAACCCGAGCGTTCGGTTGGTTTCGGTTCAAGAAAATTTTGAAAAACCGAACCCGAACCTTCGGTAGGTTTCGGTTTTGGAAAATTTTAGAAAACCAAGGAATTTAGACATGCAATCAGAAAATACTTTTAACAATAAGATAAACAACTTTGTACAAGAAATATACAACCAAGAAAACTACCTTAGAGGTGATGAGCGAGTCAGATGATTTAACCGAACCTGAACGTTCGGTCAATTTCGCTTCTTACGTTTGAGGTTGAGAGGTAGTGTGAGGTACTGACTCTGATTCCATCATACCTAGCCCTTGTAGTATTCTGTTGAATGATGCTTCAGGAAGAGCTTTGGTAAAGACGTCAGCCAGTTGATCAGTGGTTCTTACGAAGTGAACTTCGACGTTTCCATCTTCCACGTGATCTTTGATGAAGTGATACCTCAGTGCTATGTGTTTGGTTTTAGAGTGTTGCACTAGGTTATGACAGATCCTAATTGCACTTTCAGAGTCACAATATAGTGGGATCTTCTTCATATTGAGTCCATAGTCACGAAGTTGACTCTGGATCCAAATCACTTGAGAGGTGCAGGATGCAGCGGCTATGTATTCTGCTTCGGCAGTAGACAACGACACGCACGTTTGTTTCTTGGATTGCCAGCTAACCAACTTCCTGTCAAGGAATTGACAGCCACCAGTGGTGCTTTTTCTGTCGAGTCCACATCCTCCAAGGTCAGCATCTGAATAGGCTTGAACGAAGAAGCCTGAGTTGGAAGGATACCATAGACCTAAGGAGGTGGTTCGCTTGAGATAACGTAAAATGTTCTTCACTGCAAGCATGTGAGGTTCGCGTGGGTTTGCCTGAAATCGAGCACAATAACACACAGAAAACATGATGTCAGGCCTGCTAGCAGTAAGATACATTAGTGAGCCTATCATTTGGCGATAGAGCGTGATATCAACAGCTGGTTTGTCTAGAGATGGAGTTAGCTTGGTGCCGAATGCCATTGGGACTTTGACTTTGGAGTCTCCCATCATACCAAACTTCGCTAGGAGAGTCTTCGTGTAAGCTTCCTGATTGATAAAGATGCCTTCGGGTCCCTGTCTAATATTTAAACCAAGGAAAAAGTTAATAGGACCCATTGAGCTCATTTCAAATTTAGTCTCCATCAGCTTTCTGAATTCAGCTGTTAGGTTGGGATTCGTAGAGCCAAAGATGATGTCATCGACATAAATTTGAACTATCATAAGGTGGTTACCTTCCTTTTTGCGAAAGAAGGTTGGGTCAACCGAACCTTGTTTGAATTTAGACATCTTTAAGAATTTAGTTAGCATTTCATACCAGGCTCTCGGAGCTTGTTTGAGGCCATACACAACTTTATCCAGAATGTAGCAATGATTTGGATATTTTTTGTTCACGAACCCAGGAGGTTGCTCCACATACACGGTTTCATCGAGTTCTCCATTAAGAAATACACACTTGACGTCCATTTGGAAAACTTCAAAGTTTTTGTGGGCAGCGTAAGCAAGAAATATTTTGACAGATTCCAGCCTAGCTACAGGAGCGAAATTCTCTTCATAATCAATCCCTTCCTCCTGACAATATCCCTTTACTACCAGACGAGCTTTGTTCCTTATAACATTCCCTTCCTTGTCCATTTTATTCCTAAAGACCCATTTGAGACCAACAACCGAGGCATCTGGAGGAGTTGGAATGAGGCGCCAGACTTTGTTCCTTTCAAATTCGTTCAGTTCGTCTTGCATTGCTTGAACCCAATCGGAGTGATCGAGAGCAGTGTTAACTGTCTTCGGTTCAACTTTTGATACGAATGAGTTAAACATGCAAAACTCAACCTTTGAAAATAAGGATGTCTGTTTTGCCTTCAGTTGTGATCGGGTCAGAACCTTTTCGGAGACATCACCAACCACTTGAGAGATAGGATGATCTCTGGTCCATTTGGTAAGAGGAGGATAGTTTGGATCAAAGCTTGGGTCTAGTTCAGCATTGATCATTTCTTCTGGCTCTGATTGGATTTCGTAGTCGAGCGTCATATCACCATGCTCCCCCTCGATTGATGAGCTATGAGAAACTTAAGGATCAGAGGTTTCTTGTGGTGCTGGACTTTCAGGCGTTGATGCACCTTCGGTTGGAGAAGCACTTTCGGTTGGAGAAGCACTTTCGGTTGCAGTTGTAGAGCTTGGCTCCCCCTCAACATTTGAGCTTGGCTCCCCCTCGACTGAAGCATCGTTGGATGGAGGTTCATCAGAATTCGATCCTCCTTCATTCATTCTCCTGGCAGCTTCTTCGAGAATTTGCTTCATGTGGTCTACCTTGTTGTCTGCTGCACCTGCTTCTGAGAGAGTAGCTTTCTCTGGTTCGTCAAATAGCTCCAGAAATTTCTCGTATAAATTAGCGATCGAGACTGTGACTTGGCCAGTTTGAGGAAAGATTTCCCCAGTTGTGTCTTCTTTGGCCTGTAGCTTTTTGACATAGCTATCGTCAAAAGTCACGTAATATGTCTCTTCGATTTTTCTCGAATGCTTGTTTAGGACTTTGTATGCTTTGGATGTGAGAGAGTAGCCCAGAAAGATTCCCTCGTCGGCTTTGACATCGAACTTGTTACGGTGTTCTTTAGAGTTAAAGATGAAACACCATGAGCCAAACACATGGAAAAATTTCATATTGGGCTTTCTGTTGTTGAGAATCTCGTATGGTGTGAGCGAGAATCGTTTGTTGAGATAGGACCTGTTCTGTGTAAAACAAGCAGCAGAAATAGCGTCAGCCTAAAAATAAAGAGGTAAGGAAGCGAAACTTAGCATAGTTCGGGCAGCTTCACACAAAGATCGGTTTCGTCTTTCTACAATTCCGTTATGTTGAGGTGTGTAGGGAGCTGAGAAGTTGTGACTTATTCCCTTTTCTGCTAGAAATTCTTCAAATTCCCTGTTCTTGAATTCCAGACCATTGTCGCTTCTGATGTTGCGAACGACCTTCTTGAGCTGTACTTCAATCTGCTTGATAAACACTTTCAACTTATGAGTCGCTTCAGATTTGAGCTTTAAAAAGAACACCCATGTAAATCGTGAAAAGTCATCAACAATAACAAGAATATACTTGCTACCACCGATGCTTTCGATAGATGATGGACCACACAAATCAATATGAAGTAATTCGAGTGGTTCAACAACTTTTGTGTTAATTACAGATGGATGACTTTGACGACTTTGCTTCCCCATTTCGCATGCAGCACACAAATGATCTCTGTCGAACTTGAGCAATGGAAGGCCTCGAACATGACCTCCAGTGACAAGTTTGTTGATATCTTTGAAGTTGAGATGAGAGAGTCTTCGGTGCCACAACCAGCTTTCGTTAGATTGTGCTTTTGATAACAAGCATATAGCTGGGTTTCCTTTGATGGGTTTAAGGTTTAGAGGAAACATTTCACCCTTACGCTCCGACTTGAGAATTACTTTCTTTGTCTTCTTCTCAATAATTTCAGAACCTTCATCGTCGAATGAGACTTTGAGACCTGTACCTCCAACAGCTGAGATACACTGATGAGGTTGTGTTGTAGTCCTTCCACATATGCCACCTTCCTTATAGTAAAATCACCGTTAGTTATCATTCCGTATCCCTTTATGGTGCCGAAAGAATTGTTTCCAAACTTGACGTTGCCACCATTTGAAAGAGACCTGTATTCCCTGAGCTCTTCTTTCCTTCCTGTCATGTGACGCGAGCAGCCACTATCGATGTACCATTCTTCGTCGAACTGCTCGTCACTTATAACCTGCAAAAATTAAGCAGATTTAGGAACCCAAAGTTTCTTGGGTCCTCATGAGCTTTTCATAGGAACAGGAATGGTAAGAGAGATGTCAACAAGATATGTTCGTTTTATAAGTGTTGTTTCATCTTTCTTTTTGATGGTAAAGACTTTTATTTTATTAGGAATAGGTGTGTTCGGTTTAGACTCTGGTTTGGATGCATTAACCTTCTGTTTGCCTTTTTGTTCAGCTGATGAATGAGATTTTTGAGAACGAACAAAATGAGCTTTAGAGAAAGATGGAGATGAATTGGAAGAATTAGAAGAATTAGATGAATGAGAAGGAGTGGGCTTAGATTGAGATGACTTCTTGGCTGGAGACTCTAGGTAACCCTTTTGCTTTTGATCATTGGTGGGACTGACCTTAGAGTTTTGATCTCTTTTGACTTCAGAAACGAACCTTTGCTTTCGGTTGGAGCAGTTCTCTGAACCGAACCTATGCTTTCGGTTGGAGTCATTCTCAGAACCGAACCTTTGCTTTCGGTTGGTATTCTCTTCTGAACCGAACCTTGGCTTTCGGTTGTTGTGGCTCTCATGCTTTTTGACAGGATTATTCTCAAACTTCAGATTCTTGTCTTGATGTGAGAAATATGCATTCTGGGATTGCCAGAATTGTTTCCTTTCAGAGAGATTCTTCCTGTATCTCTGGTTCCTTTCACGTTTCTTATTCCTCATCTGCTTCGGTTGATGATGAATATTGGCTTTCATTTTTGGTTTCTCCTTGGCTGGTTCACTTTGAACTGTGGGAGTTTCACTTTGAACTGAGGAACTAGAGGGAATGTCTTCTTTTGCCGAACTTCCATTCTCTTGAGGAATGTCTTTCGTACCACTAGTGCTTGGCTCATCGAAATTATCTGGCTTATTCAAGGGTTCTGGTATGTATCTACCTTTACTCATCCATGAGGTTCTTTCTGATAAGCCTACCGTTTCGTTTGCATTATCTATTGGAGCTGACCAGAAGTACTCATCGCAGCCATCAGCATTGTCTTCGTTCACAATAGCTGTGAGTTCAGCGGTCTGATGTTCGGTTACTCCAGTGACCTTGTAGACTTGATTTGGAGTGGTCCTGACCTTTTGATGTACAACCGCTTTCTCTGCTAAGATCGGGGACTTTTGTTGGGACAATCGAGCGAACTCCACTGAATTTTCAGAAATTAGATTCTTGTGGTTTTCAGGTTCGCTTTTTACAAATTCTGAGCAGTCAACCGTGTCCTCTACAGAAATTTCACTCATGTTGTCGTCCTCATTAAGCTCAGATGCATTTTCAACATCAATTTTGTTTTCTGAGCTCAAGTTGGCGTTTAAAGAGTCAAATTTTTGTATGGTTTCGGTTCTCAGTTTAAGTCTATCATTTTCATCCAAAAGGTTTTTAAGCATGTCCTTGTGGTCCTTGGATTTAATGAAAGATTCTATTTTGTCCAGTCCATACATGTAGGTCGGATTGACGTCATCAGATGATATCACACTCTCACAATTATAAGCTTCAGCATCGATTTCATCCTCCTTAAACTCAAGGAAGGGCAAAATCATACGATGGATCCTTTGGCCTATTTCACAGTCCAAGTGAAGCTGAGTAATATTAGAATAAAAACGTTTTGCAATTAAACAAAAAACATTCCGCTATTTTAACAACTTTAAATTGTCTCTTTGTAAATAAATGTTTTCGTCTTTTATTTTAACTAATTCAGACTCCTTCAACTCGATCCACATGCGCCGCTCCTCACTCTTCGAAGACACCCTGCTTAATTGATCAGTTAGGTTAGAATTGGTGACTCGAGTTTGAGTTAAACTACTATCTAGATGAGAAATTCTGGTATTAACATTTTTTTAGTTCTTTCTCATATGAGGATTGTGGTACTTTAAATGAAACGAAAACCGATTGTACCTTCTTGATCAGTTCATCGAGCTCGTTGAACTGCACGCTGAGTGGTTTGGCCGTAAAGCACATATCCTGCTGCTCCTTCGGTTCATTGCTTCCACCATCAGTGTTGTATCCCCTCATCTGAGATACATCGGACACCATGAAGCATCTTCCTCCACTGCTCTCCTCCTTTGCCACACAAGCCTTTCCATGAGTAGGCTTCCTCACTTCATTGTCTTCTGATTCGGTTGACCAAACTTCCACGCTACCGAACTCGTCATCAACAACCGAACCCTGCACAATTAGAGCATTCATGGAAGGGTTAGCGGTAGATTTCTTCTTTCTCATCTCATCAAGCCTTTTCTGCAACAAGGCTTCCTCATCCTTTTCATCATCCTTTTCAGCCATCTTTTTAAGGACACAATCTTTAGCATAGTGGTTTTTCCCACCACAGTAGTAACAGCTTACTCCAGAATCACCATCTGCCTTCGGTTCCTTCTTGGGCTCTTCAACCTTCGGTTCATTGTTAACCTTTTCTGAACTATAACTCCCCTGCCAGTTTCGGTTTTTGTTGTTGGGGAATCTCTTCTTTATGAACCTCTTGGGGTTAGACACCATCATAGCATAATCCTCAGACGTTAGGTCATACTCCTCCAAGTTGAGGTCTTCATCCTCCATCACAGCTTTACTTTTTGACAGGAGGGCCAGTGAACCTAGGCTTGGAACAACGTTCTTTTCCTGCAGCACAATCTTCTCCTGAGACTTGAGAATACCCACCAGTTTCGCCAAAGAGTATGATTTAAACTGCTCATGGGCTTTAACTGTTGACACCACTGCTCTCCATTCTGACCTTAGACCATCTAAGAACATAACCTTCTGCTCGATAAGCTTCCTTTCGATGTCATGTTTGATCATCCTGCTGAGAAGATGATTGAAGCGATCGAATGTCTGGGTCACAGTTTCTTCGGCTCCTTGCCTGAATTCTCCAAACTCAGATAAGAGCAAGGTTTGGATAGAATGTTCAAGATCCTCATCTGTAGAGTACAGTTCGCGAAGTCTATCCCAAACTTCCTTTGCCGTCGTGCATGAGCTGACCAACCTGAAGGTGTCGGACTGAAAGGCGAATCTTATCAATCTTAACGCCTTGATATTGCACTGGAATTTATCCTTTTCATCTTGCGCAATATCTTTAACATCCTTCAGCAGATCATTGTACTCCTTTTGAGTTTTGATAATCCTTGACGTTGCAGAATGAGAAAAAGGTCCATTAATGATTGCTTCCCATATGAGGTATCCATTATCCTCAGATCCTATAACGTAGTCTTCGAAGTGATGCACCCAGACTTCATAATCATGGGTATATAGGATTGGAATCTTCGTGGTTGAACCGATGATGTTGGAAATATTGATGGGGTTTGATTGCGACTCGTCCATTATGATCGAAAAACCTGTTTAAAGATCAGACTTGTAATAAATCAGATTAGGGCAAAACAATAAATATCAAGATACGTCAATAATGAGATGACGGCTCAATAAATATCAGTAATTGCGGAAAAACCCTAATTGAAACCTTTTCACAGAAAAGATGTGTATCGATTACACAGCCTCCTGCTCTGATACCAATTGATGAGATTAAAAACTTAATCTTGAAGATCGATTAGATCTTAAACAGGTAAGTAAATATAAAACAGCAAGAACACGAAAATAAGAACAAGTCAAGAATGAATCAAACGTGTCGAATGATTATAAAATAAACCTCAGAAGAGCTCTATCAAGAACATCAACTGTAGAGGGTTAGTAGGTTTACAAGAACGATAAAGAAAGAAAACTGTAATGCTATCGTAATGTTATCGTCTTCTAGATCGTTTTTCTTTGAATCGTTAACCTAATATGCATGCAAGCATATACATATATAATAAACCTAAAAGGCTCTCGGTTGGACAAGCCCAAACCGGAATACAAAACAATTGGACTAATAGCCGAGCCCAATGACGCAATCAATTAGCGAATCTTCAACCCAACATTGGCAACATTGGAAGTCCAGAAAAGTTTTCTCTACGCAAGAGAAAGGCTGAGTCTAAGACTACTATCGTGTACCATTCCATAAGAATCCATATGTTTCTACTGCAAAAAGATGGGGCGGTGATTGCAAAGCTGCCCTGACTACCTGAGAGATCTCAGAGATGGGAGAGTCAAGATGTATGACTCTGCCTCAGGTAAAATCCACTATCTAACTCCGTTAAGTTCCTATTTGTAGATTCTTAATACATGATGTGATAATATTACATTTTGATGTTTTGAAGGATCGAAGAAAAGAAAGGAAGCTTAAAGGAAGGAGCGAGTTGAGTCTGATCGTGGAAAAATGGATTACGATCGCATGGATTCGATGATCGGATTTTTGAGCTGCTGCTTAGGAATATATTTTTCTGCAATAAAATAAAATTTGATTTTGTCTTATTTATATTTCCTTGCAATGGCAATTGTGAAAATTTATGTCTGTGTGTTTCTATTATAAGCAATATTAAATGGATGTGATTCTTAGTTATGTTATTTATGGTAATGTCATAATTTTCTAAGTAAGGAAAGATTCCCATCGCCCAAGTTTCAATTGGACAGAAGCTTTGAGTCATATGATTTGAATCATGTGATGTATGGAAATCTTGGTACTTAGAAATTTTAAGGCTAATTCCTTGACAAAAAGTCAAGTGAAGGACTAGGAGATCGAGTTCATAATGTTGTGCACTGGTCAATATGGTTATATTTACAAGATTAAGTGTAATTCTGAATCATTGAAAAGTTTCAATGAATGGCAAAACGAATAAGTAGAATCAATGAAGGTAGAAAGATAAAAAGTTTCTCCAATCTAAGAAGAAAGGAGAGTACTTTTGTATCGTGTTTTATGATCGTCTTGGTAATCGTAGGAACCATATTACAATTCATCCTCTAAGGACACCTTAGTTCACTAGTTTGGATAAGAAGAGGAATCGAGAATTGTTATAGTGGTTAAGTCAATAAGATGTATCGTACTTCATTCCAAAATCAAGTCTTAGAGTCATACTCCAAGACTGTGACTTGAGTGACATAATATTAAGTAGGAATGTTCTTATACTTGCACATTCTGGTAAGTTGTGATGTCTTGAATAAGACAAAGACCAACTAGTACCAAATTACGTATAGGTTTTGTCTTGATATAGACACACACTAACACTTGAATATTTATTTTGTCAAGAAATGTTTATTGATAAGAGAATCTAATATGTCAAGAGGTTAGTGGGAGTCTAAAGATCTTGAAAAGTTTCAAGAACTGATCGAGAGTAAACCTGTTATTAATTACTTGCACACGACTTGAGGTTTCTAACCTATTGTGTTGACATATCCTTGTTTCTGAGCCATTCCAGTTTAGTCAACTATGCATGTGAGTTCTATGAGTTCTTAATAGGTTGCATAGGGGCAAGGCACCTTAATCAATGGAAAGTACATTGAAAGGTAGGGGCGAGCTGCTCAATAACTTGGAAGCAGTGGTAGGACCCTTGATGGCAAGAAATTAAGAATGGACAAGTTTGATCCATAAGAGTTTAGATTTGTCACAATTATTGTCTTATGATTATGGTTATGACAAATTCACATGGATAGGAACACATACACCACAAAATCTGAGTGTCATAAGGTTTCTCTCCTTCAAGAAAATGATTGTGAGGAAATGTTTTTACTAAGAGAGATTTTGAATATAGCATTATGTAATTTGCATTTCTCAAATTCGATTATGATTATGGCATCCCTCTTCATAGTTCAAATTGTGGGAAATGGAAAATAGGTCTGAACATTTTAGACTTATTGTTATAAGTTCTAAAACTGTTTAAACACACATATAGGTTATCTAAGGAAAGGTGTATGAGTTCGAGAAGCTTAGATAAACGCTTATCGAAGCGTCTCGATTTCAGAAATCTGAGTTTTTGTAAACAAAGTCAATAAGTATTGGTTTCTAGAAGTCCAGCAAATTTCTGAATACGTGTCAAAGCTAGTGGGAGCATAAGTGTTATGCTTGGAAAAGATATAATCATAATGTGAGTGAGAGCATGATAATTATGGTAAGTATTGCGAGATAGCAATATTAATTATAGAAAACAAAAGGTTCAATTTGCAAAGTTGCAAGGGTTGAAAAGTTGTTTTTCTATAATTAAAGGAGAGAATTTTATACTTCGTTTCAGTTCTAAAAGCTTGGATTGATTTTTTTATCTAATTTAGTCATATAAAATTAAGATTGTGTTCTCAAATTCGATTATGACTACGGCATCCCTCTTCATAGTTCTAATTGTGAGAACATGGCAAATAGAGATATTGTAGCAAAAGATTGGTCAAGTATCATGTCTTTATGTAAGACATTATGAATCGTGTCCCATATGCTTTGGGTATAGGATTGATTGCATATGCTATAATATTCGCGTGTTATAAAATTTTCAAAATGCCTAGGGCATTAAGAGGGAAAAAGGATTGGAACCAGATATGTCTAAAGGTGATTAATCAACTGTCAAGAGGACAATCTAAGGTTCGCTAAGGATTTGTCGCTTATGAGTAGTTGGAAGTATAGTAATGGAATGACCATACTGACATTATTATTATTAGATATGATTCTATTAATAATGAGTTGTCATATGTTAAATATGGAATTGTTTCCATATTAGTAGTTGGACTTTAAGAATCTCTATGTAGATTAGAAACTTTTATGCAAGAAGGATGTTCAAAGGAATGTACTTTGAATGTGAGACTTCGTGTCTATGGAATTGTCTTGCAACAATATCCAATATATGACTTTGTAATTTCATTGGCAAAGTCTTTGTGACTTTGGCACTATGACATTACGAAAGAATCCTTGCATAAAATGTTAAAATCTAACATATTCTATAAGTGGCAAGAATTTGGTTTTCTCACACTTGTGGTAAGGATTGGGAATTGTGAAATGAGTGTGATTGAAAATTTTATTCAATTATACTATTTCAAAAAGTAAGGACCATAGGTAAACATAGTGTGCATGCTAAGAGCATGGGACAATTGTTGTTATAATTCAAGTAATAAGTTGATTACCCGAAACATTATACAATGAATAATGTGTAATCAATATGGTGATTAAATGAAAGGAGATTTATTTATACTCAAAAGTTTGGGGCCATAATGGGTTCGATTATTCTTGTGTTTCACTTTGCATGTTTTGACTTCCTAAATAATAAGATTATTCAAACGTTCCATAGTCGCTCATACTTTGGGAGTAGGTATGAAAGAAAATTGTAATGAATTGCTTTGTAGATTGCCTAAAGTGTATTAAACATAGCAAATGTTTGCTGCAACATTCATGAGTGCTTATAAATATGATTTGAGCATTGGATTAAACCCACGCTCACTTGAATTGCTTCATAGATTTTATCACGAGTGATTGGTGAGACGATAATATCGTGTATTCTTGAAACCGAGATGTGTGAGTTGTATCTTGCGAGTCGGTTACACATTGATAATATGTAAACGCACCAGTAACTTGGTGTTATAAAACATATTGTTGTGTGTGATTCGGTGAGTGAGTACAAGCGAGCACTGAGTCGAAGTTTATCCATTCCTTTTACCCAAAATGGGATAAAAGCGATATATGTGGGCCCCTCAATGATTTAGTGACGACACCTAAGCGCTTGGCCAAGCCGGGACTAAGTTGATGTGTTCAATTGTAGTATGTTGTCAGTCGTCATAAATTGAAAATCGGGAAACAACACATGAACAGAGAGTATGATTAAAATTGATGTCTCAGTTCATACGATATCTAGAATGGAGGAATATATGATTCCTTATCTAAAGGACACACTTCTGATAAAATCAGAGTTGACAGCGGCTTTTGAAAGCTACGATTGTTGATCAGGTTTGAAGTCATACGCAAAATAGTTGTTAGACTTATCCAAGTGGGAGACCGTTGGATAAGTGTCTAAGGCCATAACTATTTTGGTATGTACTTGACCCGATTGTGAGCATGGTACTTTTAGGTTGCCTTCACCAAAGCAAATTGATAAGATGATTTGTAGAGAAAGAGATTGATTATCATTTATTAATATATTGTATGAATAATATATTAAAAGAAAAATCATATTGTTTAATTAATATTAGTCAAGAATTAATAAGAATTAATTTTGTGGCTAAAAGACATTAATTAAATAAAGGGGGCTAGAACTGTCAATTGTGTGATAGTTGGATATTGGGCTAATGGACTCCATAGAGGTTGGAGTGGACGAAATATATGGGGAAACCCATGAGAATTCATCCAAGGCCTCTAAGGAGGGAGTCTATTGGCTGCTTAGGGCCTAAGCAGTCAAATTAGGGTTTCCTAGTTCAAAACCCTAATATCCTCACTATATAAAGACCCCTAAGGCACCCAAAAACATGGCTAAGCAATCCTTGAAGTTTCTTGGACGTTTTTGGTGCCTCCTTCTCCTCTCCTAAGTCATCCTCTTGCTCTTGGTGTTTGTGAACCATTAGAGGTGTGACACTTGTGACACTAAGCTTTCAGAATCCAATTACAAGAAGGAATAGATTGTTATTGCTACATAGCAATCAAAGGTAAGATCTAAACCCTATATTATGATAATATTGATTTCTGGATGCTAGATCTAGGGTTTATGGCTTTGTATGATTATTGCATGTTCATTAGACAAACTAGATCCAAAGCTTTAGGGTTTGCATGTACACCATATGTATGATGTAGTGCTCAAAACCCATCAGTTTAAATAGGGTGCAAACCCCGAAAATTAGGGTTTCACCTCTGCCAGCCTACTCGTCGAGTTGAGGCCTCTCAACTCGTCGAGTAGTTACTTAAATCACGTGGCCCATATGGTCTCTACTCGACGAGTTTGGGGCTTCCAACTCATCGAGTTACTCTTATAATTTGAATAATTATTAAATTAAATACGTACCAGGAATTAGACGTTACAAGAGAAAATCCTAATCGTTCCTCTTTCCCCACTTTGTGTGTGTGAGCTTAAAGAATATTCTTTGGTGCTTTTCTTGAAGGAGCTTGAAGTTGGTGGTGCAAAGTTGAAGGGAGAAGCTTTAGATCCGAGATTTTCAGTGTTGTTGCAGCCACTTGGAGGTATAACGTCGTTATCTTGATCATCCTTTTTCTAGATCTCTTCTTTTGAAAGTTATGGCCATTATTAGCTTATTATGGGACCATTCTTGGATTTAAGCATGTTATGAAGCCATGGCTTCAGATCTGGACATCTCATTGCCTCAACGGACTTAAAGTTGCCAACTTTATCATGTCTTGGCCCTCCTTCATGCCCTAGGTCCCTTGATAAGCCTTATTTGAGTGTTTTAGCCCTCTTGATGCCATGCATGGACGTAAAGCTAGCAAATTTACATGGTATTTCAGTCCTAAGGGACCAGATCTATAGTTTGGGGCTTTGGTTTTGCTTGGAAGTGTCTGAATGCATTAAGGCTAGGAAAACTCAAAGAGTTGCTTTGTCCAAATCGACGAGTTGGATCGGGTTTTCCCGCCTTCTAGGTACTAAGCGAACTCGGCGAGATTGCAAGTGTTTTTCCAGTTTTCTAAACACTACAGGAACTCGACAAGTTGCTAGATGCACTCGACAAGTTGGGTCAACATGGACTATTGACCTTGACTGTTGACTGTTGACTTTGACCATGGTTGACTAAGTGACTTTAAGGGTATTTATGGTATTTCGAGATTTTAATGAAGTTAGTCACATGGTGGTTGTAGGCAGTTGAGTTCGGAGCTGTGAGTTTGGATTTGATCGTATCGGTTCAACACTAATTATGAGGTGAGTTTTCCTCACTATACTTGCGGGTCGAAGGCACCAATGCCGACACAGTGGATTGATGTTATGTTATGCATATGTTGTTATGATCTGTTAGATCGGTATCCTGGTAGACAGGATGTTGTTATGTTGTAGTGGTTTGTTAGATCGGTATCCTGGTAGATAGGATAATGCTATGCATAGTGATCTGCTAGATCTGTTTGAATGTCTGTAGATTGTTATGTGATTATCTGATATATGTGCACATGTTTGACAAATAGTTAAGGGCCGAGGGTATTCCATCCTGATGGATGATTGGACCCATAGTATGTTGGCATTTCAACCCGATGGTTGAGGGATGAGGGTATTCCATCCCGAGGATGATTGGACCCATAGTATGTTGGCATTCCAACCCAATGGTTGAGGCCCTGGGGCATTCCAACCTGATGGTTAATTGGGCCCATAGTATGTTGTCATTATATGTGTGTAATTGTTGTGCGGTATTTTGGAGGAACTCACTAAGCTTCGAGCTTACAATTGTGGATTTTGTTTCGGGTACTTTGGATGATCGCGGGAAGGCGAAGACTTGATTGTGCACATCCTCATATTTTATTTTATGATTTATGCGATTACTCTGAGGACAACTATTTTGAAAACAATTTGTAATAAATGGTGGGTTTTGGATATTTTAAAAAAGTTTAAATTTTTATGAAATTTATGGATGTGACATCTGTTTTGTTGAATCATCATTATTGACGGCCATATGTGCTTCTAATATTTTGCCTAAGAAGCAAAACACAATCAAACACTCAGTTTAAACAACTGATCTTTTGATTTGAAACCCTAACATGTAGATTGATGTGTTTGAATTACAATCTGAACACTCATAAATTTCTGGTTGTAAGTTAAGAATTCATATGATTGTTTTTATGAAAAGATTACTTTAAAATTCCAATTACACATCTAAAACTAAGGAATAAAAGACATGTCAACCAATGGTTAGGGCTAGAAAAAGTGTATCCAGTACAAAAAATTGAACTGTAAGAAAGTAAAGTTAGGTACAATAATAAAAGTCAGATCATGATCAACTCTTTGCTGGAGACCTGGGACTTGCTTACGACGTCTGCAATCACTGCTAATGGTGATAACGATTTTTTACTTTACGATGTCCTAGAAACAACAGTCCATTCCAACTTCAGTGAGTAAATCACCTTAGAGAGTAGAGAGAAAGCCGAAAGTGTAGTTAGAAAAGAGGAGAAAGATAGACGAATGAAGAAGGTAAGAGATGGAGTGATGGAGAGGTAGTGGAGGGCAGGTGTCTAATGGAGATCCTCGTACCTATGTTAAAATGTGCCTAGATTCGAGGTTAAAAAATAGATCCATGAATCAATTGAGATACACATAAGATGGAAAGAAGTATCTGATAGCGTCGAAGGCTTTCCAGAGCAATAACGAAATTGGTGTCGATCAATTTTGAAACTTACATACAACGGTGGAGACTTGAACCATATCTAGCGATGAAAGAGGCTGTGGAGATGGGATACGCTAAACGGAGAAAAGAGTCTGATGAAGGAGGCGGTGGAGCAGAGGCGATGTTGAACTGAGGAAAGGAGTAGGCGAGATAGAACATAAGTCGGAGACGAAGAGGGTTCTAGAAGAACGATGAAAGCGGTCCCCTTATCTAATCAAGATCAATCAATTTTACACTTGCGGTGGAACCCTGGTTGAGCATTAAACCCGATGAACAGTATGATTAATTATGAACCAATCATTTTAGTTATTTTAAGAAACTAATTAATGCATATTAAATGCTGAAGATGTAATTAATATCTATTATATCTTCAACATGTAATATATGCATTAATTATTTTCTTAAAATATCTAAAATGATTGGTCCAGAATTAATCATACATGCACACAATAGATTGTGAAAACAAAATAACCTAACCGTATATATATATATATATATATATATATATATATATAAAGAGAGAGAGAGAGTGTGTGTGTATGTGTGTGTCGGTCCTTATTATAAATGCAACTAATTTATTGCACAAAAACTATAACTACTGTAGTTATTACTAAGATTAAGGGATTTTTTAATATGTGCCTTAAGGGAACATATAAAAATATTAATTAAACTATTAATTATAAAAAAAAATATTGCTATAAACATTAATTATGTGTAATATTACCAAAATTAAATGTAAAATAATTTTTTTTAAACGAAAAACTAACTAATTTATTCCTAAATAACCACCTATGTCTCCATAGAGACTTGCACCCCTGACCTCTCATATGAGAAGGTCAATCCATACCGCTAGGCCATTGGCCATTTGATAAATGTAAAATAAATTAATTATAAAGAATATTATTTATAATTAATGTTTATCATATTTAAATATGATAACATTTTTTATAATTAATACTTCAATTAATGTTTTTTATATATGTTTTTCGACACATATTTAAATATGATAACATTTCTTATAATTAATATTTCAATTAATGTTTTTTATATATGTGCTTCCGCACATATTAATCATTTGATTTTTTAAATTTTTTTTTGAAGTGACAATTTTTTTTATTTCTGAATACATAAACAAACTACTAATTAAAACAACTTTTTAATAATATCTTTAATTATAACGTAATATTTGAAACATCTTATGCTATAATTACGAACCATTCATAATACTGATTAATTCTTCAAACTATTTCTATCTTTTTATGTGATTAAATATTACTACAAACTTTAACTAAAGTAGAAATAATTAACATTTTGATTGAAGTAAAGAAGATTTTTCTTTATTTTATTCTTTTCTAAAATTCGAGTATTCTTCACCGTATTAATTAAAAATTCGAGTATTCTTCACCGTATTAATGAGAGAGAGAGAGAGAGAGAGAGAGAGAGAGAGAGAGAGAGAGAGAGAGAGAGAGAGGAGAGAGAGAGAGAGAGAGAGAGAGAGAGAGAGAGAGAGAGAGAGAGAGAGAGAGAGAGAGAGAGAGAGAGAGAGAGAGAGAGAGAGAGAGAGAGAGAGAGAGAGAGAGAGAGAGAGAGACGGGTGTTTGTTGGTTTGGGTTAATGAGTCTGCTTGTCCTTTTTTTGCGCACCACACCCCCTTCTTCTCACCCCTTTATTTATCATCTCTATCTCCGCTCTCTTCTCACCATTTTCATTTTCACTCTCTCTGTCATTTACACTCTCATAGATGTAGAGAAAAGGAAGCTATCTCTTTTGAGGGGAATGTTGTTTGGCTCGAGGTCACTAGAGAGCTTAGATCTCTCTCTCTCTCTCTCTCTCTCTCTCTCTCTCTCTCTCTAGATATAGATGTAGATGATTATGCGATGATATAATCAACTCAATGGTCAACGGATCGAATCCATGGTCTTTGTTGATTAATGCGTTCTAGATTAATCATTCCTAGTGTTTAAAGAGAGAATCCTGATCGCTGGATCTGGTGTACTCGGACCAGGCTTCATTCCCCCCAATTGTTGCTTCATAACTCTCGAAACTTGCCATCATTTTTTCATTGCAAAGATCCGATCTTTGAGGTGGGTTAATCTTTACCCTTCATAGTTCATACTAACCTTTGTTTTAGTTTCTCTTTGTGGTTTTTAGCTGCGGATTAGGTTAACAGATGACAGATAAAAGACGAGATTGGTGTAATGATTGAAAATTTTGACCTACTTTAACTCTGCAATACCCAGAAAAAAACTAAAAAGGTTTGCATATGATATAATCATTATCAGTCTACAAGATCCGAAAGTAATCAATCGAAAGAGTGTGTGTTCGTGTTTGGGAACACGATGGTTTCAACTTCAAGATTCTGATCTTTCTGTTTGTGTTTACCTTTTGTTTTTTTTTTAACGCTGATGATGTATATATTTGACTTTAACATTCAATCCCCATCATCATTACCTTATGATTGGATTATGATGAATCTGAATCTTCCAACCTTTTTTCAAATCTAGGGTTTTCATACTTTAAAACTTCATTTTTTTGGCAGTCTTTTTCCCTAAGGATTTCTATGTAATAACTCATGAGATCTATCATATAACAAAGAGGTCTAGTTATTGGCATTCGATTTACGATATATATATATTTTTTTTTTATTTTTTTCACTGTAAATGTAATGCTTGATAGCTAGCCCTCCATTATTTGTAACGCTAATGGAGTAATGGGTACCCCCACATATGGATGCCTCTTAAGAAATTTGTATCCCAATCTTGAAATCACTAACATGGTGTGCTTTCTCATTAAGCACCAAAGAAATGCTTAAATCATGTATTTTTCTTTATGGGTACTTCCTTTTTATCATATTAAACTTATTTAGAATCTTTTTTCAATTAAAAGCTGAAAATTTGATTTTTGGTCAATCCCTGTGTTTTGTGCCCATGTTTTTTAATGATTGATCTTTCCCAATCATAAACGTCATTAGTTGATATTAATTGTCTTAACTTGGATGAAAATTTCAAGAATGTGCATGTGTAAATTGAAAACAAGTAAGCAGACGTACTTGGCGATGAGTTGGTGGTAGCTGTGTCTTGAAGAAAGAAAAGAAATAAAAAAAAGGAAAAAAAAGAGGTGTCATATACTACTAGCTAGACCAGTAGCCCTAGTCGATATATGTGAAAATGATGCAAACCCTTTTTTATTTTATTTTTCTTTTTTCTTTGAAATGTTTCACTTATTGTAAACCCTAGAATTTGGTAGTCCTTTGATTGATTTGATTGGGGTGGTGACCCTTGTATGCAGCATGGTTATGTCCTTATTTTTCTCTATTCATCAACAGGGCCAAAACCGTCCTGAATTTGATAAATTTTCTTTTTTATAATTCAATTTTCATGTTCCTTTAAGCTTCCCATGTTAATTGTAAACTGTAGATGTATGTATGTATGTATGTATGTATGTATGTGTGTATGTATGTATGTTTTATAATATATAATTTGGTTTTTGAAAACAAGAAGTGAAAGAGAGCTGTCAAGGTTCCATCTCAGAGTCAGTCTACAGGAGCTTGTAATGTCAAGGTGCCCTGAATTCTTGAAGTTGTGTGTCTGTCATCATTTTTATATCATTTGGTGGTACTGTCATTAAATGTTTTTTACTACGTAATGTACAAGTTTTACTGCATAAGATACAAGTGAAGTTAAGTTTTTAGTATGCATTGACTATCTTGTTCAGAGTGTAGTCAACATCTGGCATCTAAGAGCTATGGATTCCGTTCTAAACCTGACTACTCATCTTTAATTGATTGAACAATCATGTATCTTTTTCTTCCTGTTTATCTTTTTCACTTTTCTAAGAGTCATCAACCTTTTTAATAAAAAATATTACAAAAGCTTTACCATATTTAGGATGGAAAAGCTATTTTAAGCTAAAAATGCCAACCATAAACATAGATTTTACTTTTATATTTATATAATTTATTTTAATTAATGAATATAGATTTAGAGTGTTCATAAAAACAATATATATATATATATATATATATATATATATATATATATATATATATATATATATATATATATATATATATATGAAAAAGGTAAATGAAAAAGTAAATTTTTTGAAAGTGAATGTTGGGAACATGCAAGTGCAGTGCAGGAGGAAATAGTAGAAAAAGTAGTGTGAATCGAATGCAGCAGGTCTTGTTGGTAATGTTACTTTCAAAAATATATAATTTTTATTTTCTTCTAACTATTTCTTGAAACATTTAATACACTAAAGTGGTATTTTTTTTATTATAAGTTAGCAATTTATTATTTTTAATGAGTTATTTATTTGTTGTTTCATCTTTTTGTATCTTTTCATTTTAATAACATTTTTATTATATATCTCTTAATAATTTTGTATATTTAGCAATATAACATATTATAAAAGGTAAAATTATAATATTATAATTGTTTTTTTTTAATCTTTTGAACTATATTATTAATATAATAACACCAACATCAAAATTGTAGTATGCTTAAAAAATTAAAAGAATCTTTAGATAACTTTCAAATGATGAGAAAAAAAATGTTTAATTATTAATAATAAGACTTATAAGGTTAAAGGTAGTCGAAGTAGCAAAGAGCTCAACATTGTTGACATGTCAGACAAACATTCCGTTGCTTGACATACACAACATTGTGTCGAACTTCACAACCCACTATTGATTCATTCTTTTCTTCAAACTCACCAAACAACCACCCCATTTACTCTTGGGTTTTACATGTAATAATGTGGAAAAATCATTATACCCTTGAGGGTACATGTAACTTACTTTTATCTATGTCATAACACTATTAAGCAACATATTATTGAACAACAAAATTGTTATATCCTAATAGAAATCGAAAATCACAAAAGAATTGCATACTTCTGATTTGTTATTGCAAAAAAAATCTTTCATTCCAACAAAGTAAATCCAAGAGTCACTTTGAAAACAAACTCCAATTGTGTGCGAGCCTTTAAATGCTAACACCAACAAAAGAACCGTAGAAAGATTAGGAGAAAAGGGTGAGAGAATCAATTTTTGGATATGACATGGAAGAATACAGTGGCCAAAAATTCCACTGTATAAGACTCTATTTATGCTGATTATGAGACATCTAGAACCCAAATTTGAACATAAAATAATATTATCTCAAATAAGACGGTTATCTGATTCCTTAATCATCTAAATGGAGGCTTCCAGATACCCTTTTAGGGTCTCCAAAACCGTCCATGGGAGAAAGGCTCTAGAATCTCTCATCTGCTCTACTTTTAAACAATTATAGTTTTAGTCCTTCAACCTTTAATTAATTCTAATAACCCATAATTAAATTCAAATTAATTCTAAATTAATTATAAATATTTCTAATTAATATATTAATCATATGATATATTAATAAATTATTTATCTCTCTCCTATAATCAATCTAAGTAATTTCTTAGTTATGAGGGCAACCCAAAAAGGACTTTACTTTTATTTATCAACATTATACCAATTTAGTTAGGACCTTAGACACATTAATCCAACATTTACTCCATTTGATAACTTTTAATTTGATTTTTTTTTGTATATAAATACATTTATACACATATTTTAAACACATCAACTAATTTACATTATACTCTCAATTTAATATTTCTATAGCCCAAAATGTATTCTTCAAACTCTCCAAACAACCAAAAGAAACCAACTAGAAACAATCCAAACCCTTTCATAACTTTACCGCTGTCACACCACAAAACCGGTAACGGTGGAATACGTTCTGGGGTGGAGGACGTCATGTACAGTATCATAACAATTGCATAATAGTAAAAACAAGCGACAACAACCATTGCATATATATATAGTAAATTTAATTACAAACGTGTTCTGTAAAGTTTCATAGACACCAAAAGTTTAACAAAATAAAAGATGGGTCTTGTATGTGCTCCATCTTCTCCAAAAACTGCACTTGTACCTGTCTATCTTTGACCTGAGGATACAAGTTATTTTTAAAACGAGTATCAGCATAAAGTTGGTGAGTTCATAAGAATTTAGTGTCTTTGTTGTATAAAAGTGTTTCCAAACTTATAGAATAAAAACTGAAATTTATGTTTATAAGTAGTAGAAATCCTTAGAAAATCCTATATTTTCCAGAAAAGTACTTTGTAAGTTAAATCCTTTGTGTTGTGTGTAAGCATTATCATTGAAAACCTTCAGTTGTAAAAGTACAATAATAAATCTCATGTGAGTAACATAGGTGAAGAAAAGTTATGCCTGTTAACAGTAGTAGTGGTGCAAACTTCCATTAGTAATAGATATTTACTTACTTCGGGATGTTAGCTTAGACTTAAGTCTTAGTGTATTATGTTGGATAAAGGTGTAACCCTTCAGGTGACCAGACTGAAGTGATAATAGAGAACCCGATGACCTTCCCGGTCATGCGTAGTGTAGTGATGTAGTGCCACCCCTGAGCCTAGTCGGCTCGGACTGTAGCTAGTAGTCGGGATGTAATAATGTCTGCCCCGTATAGATCTATACATGTAGTGTTGCCTTCCTTCCGGAAAGCCCTGGTCACATGGTGTAAGCGCAGTAGAGTGTCTTATAGAGGGATAGTGTGTTATACTCTGGATTCGTGTATTCTTCGGGATTATAGTATAATAGTCTTTTGTATAATTCTTAGAGTGTTCTCTTATATGTGTATTAACTTGTAGTAATAGCCGTTATAGTGGGTATAGCAGTAGTAGAGATAACGAGTAGTAGTCTTAGCTATACCTATTATAGCTAACTAGAGTGTACAATTTCTTGCCTTTGAATAACAAAGGTATTGAGTGAGATGAAGACTTTCATATCTAACACAAATATATATGATATATAACTAAGAAATCAACGACAGTTGGACGGATAACCGATACCCTAAGACCACATCAAACAAGAACAGGAAATAAGGCGAGTTCTCGGTCCTAAGTCCTTCAAGCCTTACTTATATAAATATATTAGTGTAGATATATTTTAAAAAGAAAAGTAATTTAAACATAGTTTTAAAAGCAGTTTAATAACAATTAAATCTTAACAATGCATTTGATAATCAGCTAAAACAGTTTTATTGGAAAACAGCTAAAAGTGTAGGAAAAATCCCTTTTTAATGATAATTTGTAAATCACATATGATTTAATAATAAAAACTTGTAGAATTTATACTTGTATCCCCCCTAAAACATGTAAAAACATTTAAAAGGTTCATTAAAGGGGTATGAACTCACCTGAAATGAGTAGATCGGGTGAAAATGTCGGATGCGCGTTTGGTGTCAAGTAGAGACTTGTACACCCTTTAAGACCCTAGAAACATATGAAGACATATGTTTACAAGTAATTAGTGATATAGACTCTAATTATACACATTTAGACATCCTGGTGTGATTAAAGGTCTTATGGTTGAGTGCTAGAAGGCTAAAGGATTACAAGGAAACAGTATAAGAACTCACCATGGAGTTTACTCTTCTAAAACTCACCTTAAGTGAGTTTACGGTTAGGGGACATCATCCCCCATGAGTTTACGGCCGTAAACTCATGGGAGGAGTGTAAGTGAGTGGTTTCAAGCCTTTGGTGGTTCTAGAAGTGGTTCTAAGGTATTATACAAGGTTATAGGGGTGTTTAAGGTCAAATGAGGGTACTCCCTTGGAGTTTACGGTCCAAGGAACACTCCTTGGGAGTTTACGGCCGTAAACCCCATGGTTTACAGTAGTAAACTCTTGTGCACCTCCAATCCTTGATTACAAGGCTCTTGGCTCAATCCTAACATGTTCTAGTGAGGGTATAAGGCTCTTTAGGGGACTTAAACTCTCATTTCGCATGTTTTAGGGGCCATAAACTCTAGTTTACCCCTCAAATGTTGATGTTTAGGTGTTCCAAGTCCGAAATAGCAAGTCCCTAAGCCATATCTTAAGCCAAAATGTGATTTGGAAATGTTTTGGGCTTGGTGTGCAAGTCTAGAGGGTGTTTACGGTCTAAGCATGTGTTTGGACCGTAAACCCTCTTTCAAGCCCTAAAAATTGATGATTCAAGGTCCAAACACTTCTAGGTTAAGTCCAAAGCTAGTTTCTAGACTTAAGGGGAAGAAATTTGGCACTTTTGACAACATTTTAGGTGTTTACGGCCTAAGGAGGTTCTTAGCTGCCGTAAACTCCTCCTTTTTCAGCCTTCTAACATGATTTTCAAGCTAAAACACAAATCAAAGGTGCCTAGAACAAGTTAGGGTAAGAGAACTTACGTTTTGGAGGCGGAAACTTGCGGTTTTTGGATGAAATCGGGCTTTAGGAGAGAGAGTAAAGAGAGAAAGTGGGTCTAGTGTGGTAAAAGGTTTCTATGGAGTGTTCACTCTCCTTTATATAAGGCTTGGATGTTGTACCCAGCATTCGACTACCCGATACTTATGTTTAACGAGGTTTAAACTTTTTACCCGGTTAAATGGTCGTAGTAAAAATAAACTTTTTCCAACTAAATGGAAATGAAATTTACGAGTTTTATTTATTTTGCTATGACAATATTAACATAAAATACGAATAAAATAAAACATTTATTTATTTGTCGACCCTAAATTAACAGAACTTTTATAAAATAGAACATTCTATTTAGCGGAAACGGGTTATAATGACGGAAATAATTTTGGGTTGTCACATCATCCCCCCGTTAAGGGAATTTCGTCCCGAAATTTAGAATTCAAACAGTTAAATTATTACAGTACTACTAAGCAAAGAGATGGGGATATTTGATTTTCATTTGATCCTCGCGCTCGCAAGTGAATTCTGGTCCTTGTTTGGCGTTCCATCGAACCTTCACAATTGGGATGTGGCTTTGTTTCGTTCGTTTTACTTCTCGGTCTATAATCTCTGCAGGTTCTTCCACGAAGTTGAGGCTCTCGTTGACTTTGATCTCGTCAAGTGGAATTACGAGAGTCTCGTCGGACAGGCATTTCTTCAAGTTTGAGACGTGGAAGGTAGGATGTATGTTACTTAGCTCGTGGGGTAGGTTAAGTTTGTAGGCTACGGGGCCGATTCTAGCGAGAATCTCAAAAGGCCCTATGTACCTTGGGTTCAGCTTTCCACGCTTTCCAAAGCGTATCGTGCCCTTCCAAGGTGAGACTTTCAAAAGGACTCGGTCTCCCACCTGGAATTCTAAAGGTTTTCTTCGTTTGTCTGCGTAGCTTTTCTGTCGATCCCTAGCGGCTTTTAATCGTTTGCGAATCTGTACAATCTTCTCGGTCGTTTCTTGAATGATCTCCGGACCCGTGAGAGTGCTGTCAGGAACTCGTCCTTTAGCTAACTGAGTGTCACCCACGTCAGCCCAACACAGAGGGGATCTGCACTTCCGGCCGTAGAGGGCTTCAAAAGGAGTTGCCTTGATGCTCGTATGATAACTATTGTTGTAGGAAAACTCCACAAGAGGTAAGTGTGTATCCCACGATTTACCAAAGTCAATCACACAGGCTCGCAGCATATCTTCTAAGGTTCGGATCGTCCTCTCACTTTGTCCGTCAGTCTGCGGATGGTAGGCTGTACTCATGTCCAACCTCGTCCCTAATGCTTTTTGTAGTGATTGCCAAAATCTCGAAGTAAACCTACTATCTCTATCAGAGATAATAGATACAGGGATGCCATGCAGCCGTACTATTTCCTTAATGTATGTTCTTGTGAGTTTCTCCATCTTGTCTGTTTCCTTGATGGGTAGGAAGTGCGCAGACTTGGTCAATCTGTCGACGATGACCCAAATGGTATCCAACCCACCCGTTGTCTTGGGTAGCTTGGTTATGAAATCCATGGTGATCTGCTCCCACTTCCACTCCGGTATCTCCGGTTGTTGGAGAAGACCTGATGGCTTCTGGTATTCGACCTTGACCTTTGCGCAAGTAAGGCACTTACTTACAAAGGTAGCAATCTCTGCTTTCATGTTAGGCCACCAGTAAAGCTTTTTGAGCTCCAGATACATCTTATCTGAACCTGGGTGAACGGAGTATTAAGTGTTGTGTGCTTCCTTCATGACCAAGTCTCTGAAACCACCCTGGCGCGGAGTCCAGATTCGGTCCATGAGATAATAGGCTCCGTCACCCTTGACCTCAAAGATTTTATCCATTCCACGCAGGGATTCTCCCGCCACATTCTCAGGCTTTAAGGCTTCGAGCTGAGCCTCCTTAATCTGTACGGATAGATGCGAATGGATAGTCATTGTTAATGACTTGGTTCTTCGACCAGAATACTCTTTCCTACTCAGGGCGTCTGCTACCACATTGGCTTTCCCCGGGTGATAACGAATTTCACACTCGTAATCATTGAGTAGTTCGACCCATCGTCGTTGCCTTATGTTGATCTCTTTCTGGTTCAGTATGTGTTGGAGGCTTTTATGATTAGTGTATATTATGCTCTTTGTTCCATACAAGTAGTGTCTCCAGATCTTTAGAGCAAATACGACCGCCCCTAACTCGAGGTCGTGAGTGGTATAGTTAACCTCATGTGTCTTCAGCTGTCTTGAGGCATAGGCGATGACCTTACCTCGTTGCATCAAGACACAACCGAGCCCTTGGTTCGGTGCATCGCAGTATACCACAAAATCTTCTGTCCCTTCGGGAAGGGATAATATTGGTGCGGTGCATCGAGCTCGCTTCAAGGTCTGGAATACCTTCTCCTGCTTCTCTCCCCAGTCGAATGTTACGCCTTTCTGTGTCAATGTGGTAAGAGGTTTCGCAATCCGGGAGAAGTTCTGAATGAATATGCGGTAGTAGCCAACGAGGCCTAGAAATTGACGAATTTCTATAGGCGTCTTCGATGCTGACCAGTTCTCAATGGCTTTAATCTTGGATAGATCCACGTGGATTCCTTCCTCACTAACCACGTGTCCTAAGAATTCAACTCTTCGGATCCAAAATTCGCACTTAGAGAACTTCGCGTATAACTTTTCCGATCGCAGGGTTTCCAAGACTCGTCGTAGATGATTCTTGTGTTCTTCCTCACTCTGAGAGTAGACGAGTATATCATCAATAAAGACGATGACGAACTGATCTAAGTATGGACGACACACCTTATTCACCAAATCCATGAACACTACGGGTGTGTTAGTTAGCCCAAAGGGCATCACTACGAACTCGTAGTGCCCGTAACGAGTTCGGAAGGCTGTCTTCGGAACATCCTCCTCAAGCACTAGTAACTGGTGATACCCGGACCTAAGATCAATCTTGGAGAAGTAACTCGCCCTTGTAGTTGGTTGAATAGGTCGTCGATACAGGGAAGAGGGTAGCGATTTTTGACCGTGAGTTTGTTGAGTTCCCTATAATCGATGCACATACGAAACGATCCGTCCTTCGTCTTCACGAACAAGACCGGAGTTCCCCATGGTGAGAAGCTCGGTCTTATAAAGCCCTTGCTGAGCAGCTCGTTAACTTGACCGGATAGTTCTTGCATCTCGGCAGGCGCTAAACGATAGGGCGACTTAGCTACGGGGGTAGCTCCTGGGACTAAGTCGATTCTAAACTCAACCTGACGTTTAGGAGGTAAACCTGGAAGGTCCTCTGGAAAGACGTCAGGGAAATCGCACACAACAGAGATGTCTTTTGGATCTCTCGCTTTCTGGCTTGTGTTGACGACGTGTGCAACAAAGGTGTGGTATTCCTTACGCAAGTATTTCTGGGCTTGAATACTTGAGATGATACGAAGGCTCGTACCGGGTTTTTCTCCATAGATTAACAGAGTTTCGTGATTCGGTGGATTTAGGCGAATGGCTTTGTCGAAGCATAGAATATCAGCACGATGAAGACTCAACCAGTCCATGCCAACAATGACATCGAAACTCTTGATCGAGACTGGTATGAGATCAATTGGGAATGAATGATCGTCTAACATGAGGGTACAACCTATGTAAATTTCGTTAGAGCTTTCGGTCTTTCCGTTAGCCATTTCTACGACGAATGTTTCTTTTAGTGGTTGCGGGGATTGCTTAAGTAAGTGTTTAAAGTTTCGATTTATGAAGCTTCTTTCTGCACCACTATCGAATAAGACACATGCATAAGAGTTGTTGAGAAGGAACGTACCCGTGACTACTGCGGGATCTGATACTGCTTCGTTGTGGCCAATAGCAAGTAGTCTTCCTGTTCCTACCGCATTCCCAGCCTTCGGACAGTTTTTCTTGAAATGGCCCGCTTCACCACAGCCATTACAGGTCTGGGTCACTCCCGAACTGGGAACTTGCGAGATAGGTTTGGGTGGGGCTCTGCAAACCGTACAGTATGGCCCTTCCGGCGGTAGTTGGTGCATTGCAATTCACGGCAGGGGACGTTGTGATGGAAGGGGCACTTGGGACACTTGGGCAGGTTCCCAACATAAGCTTTTGCCAGTGCAGGGGTAGCAGGAGTGGTGGCAGCATGGAAAGCCACGATCTGTTGGTTTTTAGAAGTAGATTGAGTCTTCTTGCCCTTCTTCTGATCCCCACGCTTCCTCTTGTTTTCGGATGATTTGGGTGGTGCGGTGGTATTTGTCGGGGTTGTTGCTGGTGTGGAAGGAACCTCATGATCAATTAACCTCCGGGCCAATTCCTTGGCGCTGTCAAAGGTCGTAGGGCGTGAGGCTAGAACGTTTCCTCGATACGGGGGAATTAAACCCCAAATGTATCGTTCGATCTTCTTGCTCTCCGAAGGGATCATGTTGGGACACATAGCCGCCAGGTCGCAGAACCTGGCTGTGTAAGCTGTTATGTCGGTCCCTTTCATCTTGAGGTTCCAGAGTTCCTCCTCAAGTTTCTGAATTTCACCCCTAGGGCAATATTCCTCTCTCATGAGGTCCTTCAGTATGTCCCAGCCCATGGTGTTGGCTGTTACCAAAGAGAGTGCACTGACATGGCCGTTCCACCATGTCAGGGCCCTGTTAGTGAAGGTGGCAGTAGCGAACTTTATTTTGCTCTCCTCGGGGCATGAGCACATTTCAAAGACAGCCTCAGTTCTTTCAAACCATTGAGACAATGCTAGAATTCCTCCGGTCCCATCGAAGAAAGTGGGTTTGCAGTTCATGAAGTCCTTATAAGTACATCCCTACACCCTTTGATGGACTTCACCAAATCTAGAGTTGCCACCGCTCACATCACCAGAGTTCATTTGATCCATGGTTGCCGTCACAGCTGAGGTCACAGCTGTTTGAAACAACACTGGATCGAACTGCGGAGGAGGAGGTGGTGGAGGAGGGGTTTGAGTTGCTGGTCTGCCTCTGGTTGGGCACTTGCGAGGAGGCATCTTTTACTGAAAGTTCATAGAAGTGATAGCAATAGTAAGAGTCTATTGCAAGTATGATAAGAGTGTTTCATGGACTAAATCAACATAGTTCAAAATCAGAGAGAGAGTCATAGCAATAGAGTAGTTAACTGCCAATTACTGGTATTAATGATGTACTACAAGTTCGGGAAAAGCGACCTAACAGTAGGTCTTACATCAAACCAAAAGGAAAATGTTGGCAGTTTAGAGGCCTAATTAGAGTACTTTCAAAGTTGAGAATGTTTACAGACAAGTGCTCTACTGAGCTTAGAAAGAAAGGCTAGTCCTTAAACAAAAGAGTGAGATGATTTGACATCTTCTATGGGCGACGGGCACCCGTTGGGCGAACCCTCAGATCAGCTAGTTGACGCATAACTTCCTGAAGATGTCGTTCATGAGCCCTTTGACGTGCTCGGAGTTCTCTAACTTCAGCTCGAGATGCAGCTAGCTGTTGCTGCAGGGCCTCGTTGGTCCTCCTTGTCCTATCCATAGCTTCTTCAAGTTGGCGGATGCGAACAGTGTTGAGGTTTGAGTTGGCATCCACTTCTACAACTCGACCAATGGCTGCTTGACCTTGCTCGACGTTCCTGGAAATCCTTCGGACCATGATGGGCAGAACTTGGTCCACTAATCCTCCTTCTCTTATGTTGTAGAAGCTTCGGTCTCCATTGTAAGGTAAGGGCTGACCCTGCTCCTCGCTCCATCGGTTCAAGGTTATTGCCCACATGGGAGTGGGACCCTAAAATGTCGGACGGGGGTTGGGGTTTGGAGCTTCAGGGGGTAGGTTGTTAACTTCTGGCTCGGAGCTGGAGCTGTCCGAGAAGCCTTCAGCATGATGATCATCCAAAGGGATCGGGTGATCATCGTCTGACTCCTCATCAAGCCATCCTCCATTGCCCTGGTTTGGATAATACGAATCGCCCGGATGGCGGAAGCCAGCCATGCGATCTATGCGAGAAAGGGGGAAAGAAAGGTTAATAGACATACTAATCTAGGATACTTATAAGATGAATCGTTATTATTCGACCCAATACTTGCGTAGTGCATACCAATTACATGCAAACGAAGCAAGATAGTCCTTCGAATAAGCAACCCTAACTTCAGATCCCCAATCAAACAAGAACAGGAAATGAAGCAAAGGCCACAGATTCTGAGTCTATAGCGCCCTAGTCACATGTAACCGTGGTGTATCCACTTAGAAACTATTGTCCTACTAGTAACGACCCTTTTAGTTATCACATATGTAGTTAGTAGTATACAGAATACTCCTATAGTATTCTTGCACGTTCTTGTGGTAGTGTTGGTAAGTTTTTAGACTTGTTGCAACCCCACAATCACTCTTAGGCACATGCTAGTCACTCCTGGATAAATGTAGTTGATCAGGCTACATCCCCCTAGATGTGACTATATGTCTCTAAGCTTAATTGTGCTGTTCAACAATCTTAATACTTTTGTTTTGTTCTAGTATGATACTGACCTTTTTGTAGTGGTGAGTGTATATATATACTTAATTAAATATTTTAATATTTAGAAGTATATATTCTTGGTCAGAGTGTTTTAATCCCGAAGTCTTTATAGTTCGTATATCTTTTATAGGTTGATATACTTGATTCACTATAAACAATGCTCTGATACCAATCTGTCACACCCAAAAACCGGTAACGGCGGAATACGTTCTGGGGTGGAGGACGTCATGTACAGTATCATAACTATTGCATCATAGTAAAAACAAGCGACAACAACCATTGCATATATATAGTAAATTTAATTACAAACGTGTTCTGTAAAGTTTCATAGACACCAAAAGTTTAACAAAATAAAAGATGGGTCTTGTATGTGCTCCATCTTCTCCAAAAACTGCACTTGTACCTGTCTATCTTTGACCTGAGGATACAAGTTATTTTTAAAACGAGTATCAGCATAAAGTTGGTGAGTTCATAAGAATTTAGTGTCTTTGTTGTATAAAAGTGTTTCCAAACTTATAGAATAAAAACTGAAATTTATGTTTATAAGTAGTAGAAATCCCTAGAAAATCCTATATTTTCCAGAAAAGTACTTTGTAAGTTAAATCCTTTGTGTTGTGTGCAAGCATTATCATTGAAAACCTTCAGTTGTAAAAGTACAGTAATAAATCTCATGTGAGTAACATAGGTGAAGAAAAGTTATGCATGTTAACAGTAGTAGTGGTGCAAACTTCCATTAGTAATAGATATTTACTTACTTCGGGATGTTAGCTTAGACTTAAGTCTTAGTGTATTATGTTGGATAAAGGTGTAACCCTTCAGGTGACCAGACTGAAGTGATAATAGAGAACCCGATGACCTTCCCGGTCATGCGTAGTGTAGTGATGTAGTGCCACCCTGAGCCTAGTCGGCTCGGACTGTAGCTAGCAGTCGGGATGTAATAGTGTCTGCCCCGTATAGATTTATACGTGTAGTGTTTCCTTCCTTCCGGAAAGCCCTGGTCACATGGTGTAAGCGCAGTAGAGTGTCTTATAGAGGGATAGTGTGTTATACTCTGGATTCGTGTATTCTTCGGTATTATAGTATAATAGTCTTTTGTATAGTTCTTAGAGTGTTCTCTTATACGTGTATTAAATTGTAGTAATATCCGTTATAGTGGGTATAGCAGTAGTAGAGATAACGAGTAGTAGTCTTAGCTATACTTATTATAGCTAACTAGAGTGTAGGATTTCCTGCCTTTGAATAACAAAGGTATTGAGTGAGATGAAGACTTTCATATCTAACACAAATATATATGATATATAACTAAGAAATCAATGACAGTCGGACGGATAACCGATACCCTAAGACCATATCAAATAAGAACAGGAAATAAGGCGAGTTATCGGTCCTAAGTCCTTCAAGCCTTACTTATATAAATATATTAGTGTAGATATATTTTAAAAAGAAAAGTAATTTAAACACAGTTTTAAAAGCAGTTTAATAACAATTAAATCTTAACAATACATTTGATAATCAGCTAAAACAGTTTTATTGGAAAACAGCTAAAAGTGTAGGAAAAATCCCTCTTTAATGATAATTTGTAAATTACATATGATTTAATAATAAAAACTTGTAGAATTTATACTTGTATCCCCCGCTAAAACATGTAAAAACATTTAAAAGGTTCATTAAAGGGGTATGAACTCACCTGAAATGAGTAGATCGGGTGGAAATGTCGGATGCGCGTTTGGTGTCAAGTAGAGACTTGTACACCCTTTAAGACCCTAGAAACATATGAAGACATATGTTTACAAGTAATTAGTGATTTAGACTCTAATTATACACATTTAGACATTCTGATGTGATTAAAGGTCTTATGGTTGAGTGCTAGAAGGCTAAAGGGTTGCAAGGGAAGAGTATAAGAACTCACCATGGAGTTTACTCTTCTAAAACTCACCTTAAGTGAGTTTACGGTTAGGGGACATCATCCCCCATGAGTTTACGGCCGTAAACTCATGGGAGGAGTGTAAGTGAGTGGTTTCAAGCCTTTGGTGGTTCTAAAAGTGGTTCTAAGGTATTATACAAGGTTATAGGGGTGTTTAAGGTCAAAGGAGGGTACTCCCTTGGAGTTTACGGTCCAAGGACCACTCCTTCAGAGTTTACGGCCGTAAACCCCATGGTTTACGGTAGTAAACTCTTGTGCACCTCCAATCCTTGATTATAAGGCTCTTGGCTCAATCCTAACATGTTCTAGTGAGGGTATAAGGCTCTTTAGGGGACTTAAACTCTCATTTGGCATGTTTTAGGGGAGTTTACGGTCTAAGCATATTCTTGGGCCGTAAACTCTAGTTTACCCCTCAAATTTTGATGTTTAAGTGTTCCAAGTCCGAAATAGCAAGTCCCTAAGCCATATCTTAAGCCTAAATGTGATTTGGAAGTGTTTTGGGCTTGGTTTGCAAGTCTAGAGGGTGTTTATGGTCTAAGCATGTGCTTGGACCATAAACCCTCTTTCAAGCCCTAAAAATTGATGATTCAAGGTCCAAACACTTCTAGGTTAAGTCCAAAGCTAGTTTCTAGGCTTAAGGGGAAGAAATTTGGCACTTTTGACAACATTTTAGGTGTTTACGGCCTAAGAAGGTTCTTAGCTGCCGTAAACTCCTCCTTTTTCAGCCTTCTAACATGATTTTCAAGCTAAAACACAAATCAAAGGTGCCTAGAACAAGTTAGGGTAAGAGAACTTACGTTTTGGAGGCGGAAACTTGCAGTTTTTGGATGAAATCAGGCTTGAGGAGAGAGAGTAGAGAGAGAAAGTGGGTCTAGTATGGTAAAAGGTTTCTATGGAGTGTTCACTCTCCTTTATATAAGGCTTGGATGTTGTACCTATAGTGGTGTTGATTATGATGGCATGTGCGGAATTAGAAAAGATCTAGTGATTCATCATGTAAAATCAAGAACACAAGGAGTAAATAAATCTTTGTAAGCTCTTATTAGATCTAGAAAGATTATACAAATGGGTTTGTATACAATTTCTCTCTCTAGTCTAACACTCCAAAATGGACTCTTACATTCTTTTTTATAATGGGAGTCACTCACTTCCTATTTATAGGAAAGACTCAACCCATTTACACATACAAAGAAGAAAGCCTAAAACATTACATCCAAACATGACTTTGCACCCTAACATTCTCCCCCTCAAAGTTAGGATTGGATGTCCGGCTTTAATCTCCAACGAGCTAGCGCGATCAAGACCAAACTCCCCCTCAAAGTAACACCGGTCTTCAAATCCGCAAATGAATATTCGATAAACCCGAGAAGCTTCGAATACCCATCATTCTCCCCCTTTTTATAATCAAAAAATGATTATAAAACTCACTAAGGATGAGAAGCGCCCGAGGAATAGTCTTCACGATACTACCCCTTGATGTGTACCAAAAATGAATCACCAAAAATCTTGCACGGAAAAACAATCACGAAAAAGCCACAAAAAATTTCCAATTTATGAAATTTTTTGTCTTTTTGGGTGAAAGTTGCAAGATTTTTCAAAATCCGGGTAGAAATTGTCACTTTCTGAAACTTGCAGGGACCCGTTGCGCCAAAAACAGTCAAATATGCGAAACTCTAGCCCATTTGCGAAACCAGGCATAAAGCGTAAATTCGCACAAACTGCAGGGATCAGAACTGAAAATTCTGCATTTTTTCAGCTTTTAATTCCCATTTTGCGAAGTTGGGTCTTTGTTGCCAAAAATGCAAAACTGCAGGGACTGATTTTGAAACTTCTGTTTTCTTACTCAATTCACGAATATTTCACAGTATACGCTTCGCACGTTCAGTCAATTTCTTAGCACATCAAACATGAATGCGAATCATGGATGAGATGACTTCATATTTTGACTCCAAAATTGAACAAAACATCAAATGCGAACTCCATTCACACCAATGCGAATCTGATTTTGATTCACACAAATGTGAATCCAGTTCTTCCAGTTCTTCAACACCGACAGCTAAAGCTAAAAAGCAAATCATCCAAATTACGAAATTTCACTATTTCGTTTTTCAATCACCAACCCAATATCAAGCTTCCTTGTAAACACGAACGAACACATAAACAGGCACGAAATCGATCCCGAGTATTGACTCTTGGTAACAACCTTCGAACATTTAATCTAAGCTCAAGACTTCATCTGTCTGATTGAAACCACAATCGTCACCGATTTAACGAAGCATTAAAATCTTCGTTTTTGATTCATCCAAACCAAAACATCCAAAATCAACAATCGATCCTTTGCACATCGACAATTAACTCTCCTTTACACAACGACCAATAGGGCTTCGTTTTTAGAGTTCATACCAAAACAATTACCATAGACCATTTAACTGATAGGCAACCAAAATCGACACCTAAAATCATTCATTCCTTCGAAATTACATCCAATAAACCCAAATCGATCATTTAACCCTTCGAAATATCGAACCCAAATTCATCGACATTAACAATCATCCAAATCACAATTCCATTCGTTACCAATCAATTTCCAAATAACGAATCCAAGTTTTCAATTTCAAAGACGTTGACTTCCATCCAAGTCTAAAATCAATCCATCGAATCTACACACCAATGATTCCAATCGATTCGACATTAGCCCATTGATTTCAACTTCAACGAAGGAGAAACATTGATGTCAAAAAAAAATTCAATTCCGTAGAATTCATCATCCAAATCGTTAATGGAACCAATTTCGACATTGACCAATAAACATCCAAAATCTGTTTGTCCTTCGCTTTCAATGATCGTTGATAACAAACAATCAAACCCAAATTTCAGATCGTTGAGTCCAAACAAATCAAAATATGATTCCAGAGTCAAAATAGAATGAACATCGACTCCAAGTCAAACACATTTGATTTTCAAATTCCGATTTTTACTTTCAATTTCAATCAACAGCAAGCAAAATCAATTGTGAATTGAAACAAAGTGAAAAACACCGGTCGATTATGAAAGATAATTAGATGAAACCGAATACTTCAAGAAATTGTTGATCCACACAGGTATCGATATGTACGTGTTCGATGTTGCACAAAAGAGAACCAGTCAAACGTCGGACCCTTGGATAGATCTACAGAATCATTGGGCTAAACCAATAATGAACAGTACCGACATCTTTATGGACTCGATATTAGTGCATGAACAATAAAGAACTAGACATTTTTGGGCTTATCAAACAATTGAATGAACAGGAAATGGTGATAATATGATTTTATTTTTGTGATTTGATCATAAAAAAAATAATTGGATCACACAAAGGGATTTGAAACGAATTAGATCCAATGAGTCAAAGCGATCAAAAATGAAAAACGCAACATACGAATCGAAATCATGGATGTTTTGGAATCCATTTGAGAATTTGAGATACCTTTTTGACGAATCGAGATCCGTTTTCAATGAACGAATCAAATTTGGAAGATCTTGGTTCTTCTGTCGGAATGAGAAAATCTCCAAATCGAATATTGTACCACCCACCATGCGAGATGTACAACTCGTTCTTCGTGTTCTTCAACGATCCAAGAACATCTTCAAAAGAACCACCAACACTTTTGGGTTTTGACTTCAAATTCAATGCAACCTTTGGAGATTGTTGCTTTGGAACCCAAATTTGTTTCACAGATTTCGACTTCACAACATATGACGATTTTTGTGAGTAAAACCCGCTTGTTCTTCCGATTCATCTTCTTCTTCTTTTTCTTTCTCATCTTTTTGCATCTTGAAGATTTGACTTCATGAACAAACCCACTTTTAACAACATGAACATTTTGAGTTTGAATCAAATCTTTTGGAGTTTGATATTTGTGAATTTCTTGAACCACCGGCTTCCGATAAGGAATCATTCCTTCAAACGAATCACAAGAACACAAAATATCATCGGTTTGAACTCCAATCGAGCAAAAAACTTTTTCATCTTGAAAATCAACTTGAACTCCTTTTTCTTAAACATCATCATCATCAAGAACACCATCCCGAGCTTCACGAAAATCTGCATAATATTCAAGTTTATTGCTTCCATATTTGCATTCAGCACGAGAAATTCCTTTTATGACGTCTCCATCTCTTCTATTTCTTCGTCTCTTTTGATATGTTGTAACCAAACGATCAAACAAATGTTTGGTTCGAAAAATTGGACAACTAATTAATTCTCCAACTTCATTCTTTTCTCCATTTACAACAATATCACATTCACTTATCAATCCAACAGTTAAGCTATAAAGAAGATATTCAAATGAGCATTCACTTTGAACATCTTCACTACGTATCATCCATTTCTCCATGATTACAAGAACTTGAAATTTTCTAGAGAGAGAAAGTGAATATGAATCAAATTCTAGTGAGAGAAAGTGATACAAACAAGTATTCTAGAGAGAGAAAGTCGAATAATGGATCAAATCAAAGAAAAATTCGACTTCAATAACACAAAAACACGCTAATCACGAAGATCCATAAGAACATGAAGAATCACCAAATCAAGATAGCCATCAATGATCAATTCTTGATGAAAATCAAGAACACCCGCTCTAATACCAATTGTAGTGGTGTTGATTATGATGGCATGTGCGGAATTAGAAAGATCTAGTGAATCATCATACAAATTCAAGAACACAAGGAGTAAATAAATCTTTTTAAGCTCTTATTAGATCTAGAAAGATTATACAAAATGGGTTTGTATACAATTTCTCTCTCTAGTCTAACATTCCAAAATGGACTCTTACATTCTTACTTAATGGGAGTCACTCACTTCCTATTTATAGGAAAGACTCAACCCATTTACACATACAAAGAGGAAAGCCTAAACAATACATCCAAGCATGACTTTGCACCCTAACATTTATTGTTAAGGAATCCCCTAGCAGTAGTGTCCATCCCGATGATGATCCTTAGACTAGGTCCCTTATGATAGGTGTTTAGGGACGTAAAGTGAGGATCACGGGAACGGGTAATCGGGTTATTGTTGATTGATGAAATTAATAAACTTATTTATTGTGGGTTGAAAACCCTATGTGCTCACCAGGCTCCCAAGCCTGACCCACTCAGTTTTATGTATTACAGGTAGTGGCGCTTGAGCATAAATATGATGTTTGGACGAGGGATTACGGATATAGGCCTGTAGATACGAAATAATGTAGTAAGGCTTATATTGTACTGTTTATGCTTTTGATCTGTACGAACATGACATCCCAAGTCTTTTAATGAAATACATTTCTATCGAAATGCTTTTGATAAATCTTTATCAGATTTTGTTTTGGAACAAATTCCGCAACACTTTTATTTAAAATGTTACTCTGATTTTCAAACAAAGCATAAACAAAATGGACTCTTACATTCTTACTTAATGGGAGTCACTCACTTCCTATTTATAGGAAAGACTCAACCCATTTCCACATACAAAGAGGAAAGCCTAAACAATACATCCAAGCATGACTTTGCACCCTAACATTTATTGTTAAGGAATCCCCTAGCAGTAGTGTCCATCCCGATGATGATCCTTAGACTAGGTCCCTTATGATAGGTGTTTAGGGACGTAAAGTGAGGATCACGGGAACGGGTAATCGGGTTATTGTTGATTGATGAAATTAATAAACTTATTTATTGTGGGTTGAAAACCCTATGTGCTCACCAGGCTCCCAAGCCTGACCCACTCAGTTTTATGTATTACAGGTAGTGGCGCTTGAGCATAAATATGATGTTTGGACGAGGGATTACGGATATAGGCCTGTAGATACGAAATAATGTAGTAAGGCTTATATTGTACTGTTTATGCTTTTGATCTGTACGAACATGACATCCCAAGTCTTTTAATGAAATACATTTCTATCGAAATGCTTTTGATAAATCTTTATCAGATTTTGTTTTGGAACAAATTCCGCAACACTTTTATTTAAAATGTTACTCTGATTTTCAAACAAAGCATAAACAAAATCGGTCTTTTCTGGCCGTGAAAATGGGGATGTCACAGTAGCTCTCTCCATGAACATCTTGGTGATCTCTGTTACAATCTCAGAACCCCATCTCAAATCCAGATACTTCTGCGCTAACCTCTCACGGTCCACCAGCAAAAATAATCGAAAGTGGAACATCTCAAAAAATTGCTCCCAAGTCACAACAGCCCTCTGCTCAACAAAATAAGTACTAGTAGCGAGCATCCACCAATCCTTCACTTCGTACCTCAGAAGTTCAGAGCGAACCTGACCTTTTGGTCAACAGTGCATAAACACATAAAGAAACATCCCTCCACATCAGATATCCACCTCATGGCTACGATCAGGTCCTGAACTCTATCGAAAGTCGGGGGATTCGTATTATCAAAGTCCCGATATTGAAAGACCCGTCCGGTACCAACACCTGCAGCCACCACGGCTGTGGAGGCTGCAACAGCACTCGCCTTAGCACTGGGTGTGTATTGAACATCAAAGAACTCCATCATCGTAGTCTTGATAGACCCGAACATCTCTAGAATCTACCCCATACAATAGTAACCACCTCCTCGTGAATGATCTCCCTGATGCAGTCCTCTAACAATGCTAGCCCACCCTGACTGCCAGCTCCTAGTCCCGACCCAGATCCGATCTCAAATCGCATCGTAGTCACCATATTGAAAATACACCAGGAAAATATCAGATAATACACATATCATAACGGGGAACCAACTACCAACGAATCCCTAGGGTTTGAGAAGTCCTTGCTACGCATACGGGTCCTGTGCTTTCAGTAGTATGGGCCCATACTACCTTCCGCACCTACTCGTATTTGTATCAAGGATCATCACAACGCCCTAACAATACTCATAAGCATAGCCAAACACTCAATCCTCACTGCCTAAAGTAAAGGCTAAACATATCACGACTGGTCGACTGACCCCACGTGACTCATCCATGAAACTTCCACCAACCTCGCAACACTCGTGTTTGCTAGCCATACATAACACTGGGCCCTATAAACATTTGAATATCTGATCCTACCCTATACCCTTCATTAAACAAGAATATGAAATAAGGTCAGACCACACATTCTCATGCTATAAGATCTTAGTTATATATAACCATGATGCATACACTAAGCAACTTCAGTAATGATGTCAATTCCATAAAAGAAAGGCCCTAGGCTATCAAGCATCATATAATCAGGCAATTCTAACATGTAATTCATGTAGATCTTTAGCCTATCACTAGCATGTTGTTCTAACATATCACAATATCAAATAGCTTTATGATATTTTAGGGTCTACTAACTAGCTCCGGCTGATCGTACACATCGCGTCCCCTTTGATTATTTTGAAAACCATTTGAAAATCATTTTAAAAATCTTTTCCCTAGTTTGAGACCATATTCACACTAATGTTCCTCCAATTTGCTCAAACCTAGGCTCTGTTACCAACTTGTAACATTCATAAAATTCTTGAAAATTTTAAACGTTTTAAACAAACCCAAAACCATCATTGTTTACAAATTGTTTTCAAAATGGGTTTCACATCAGAGAATTCTAAAAATCATAAAAAAACATGAGGAGGTGCAAGATCACGCCTTTACCTGTCTACGATCCTCTGAGGTACCTGAAACACAATCCAAAACTGTAAGCCTAAAGCTTAGTGAGTTCCCCCAAAATACCAATACATAGCAAAAAGTACAACTATAATAATAGCATGCAATGGGTCCATAACTCACATACTGGATTACCCTTGAGCCCACAACATAAGTCTGGCTTGCCCCTGGGCCCACAACTTATGTTTGGCTTGCTACCCGATCCTCAGTATAAGTCTAGCATACCGTACCTGGCCCTCAACTCGTATATGGAATGCTCATGAGCCCTCAGTATGAGTCTGACATGCCCTTTCTAGCCCTCAACTCATAATTGTTGTGCTCCAGGGTTTGTTGGCTATAACACAGAGTAGTACAACCTTAACCTAACTTACACCATATATGGACATATAACAGATAACATCATATATGGATAAACAGACAGTGACACATGTAGTCCTACAAATCTACCAACTAGCATGTATATCTATTCCATGCTCAACATATCAATGATATCATGTTACCAAACCAATGGGTCGGCCTTGGTGCCTTCGACCCAGAAGTATAGAGAGGAAAACTCACCTCACAAGTAGTGTAGAACTGATAACACCTGACTCTGAATCTCAACTCTCGACTCGAATGCCTACAACCACCATGTGACCAATTCCATCAAAATCACAAAATACCCAAATTGCCCTCAAAAGTCAAATTAGGTCAACCATGGTCAAAGTCAGAGTCAATGGTGAAGGTCAACAATCCATGTTGACCCAACTCGTCGAGTTTCTATAGTACTCAGAAGATCGGGAAAACCCTGGCCAACTTTCCGAGTTGGCTGGACAACTCGGCGAGTTTTCCTCAACTTAATACATTCAGTTGATTCTTCGATTCCAGGGACTCTAAGGCTCATATCTAAACTCAAATGTTGTCTAAAAGGATAAAGTCTCCAAATTTATCCTTTGGGGCTACTCCAAGTGTCCAAAACCCCTTCACAAGGCTTGAAAACTCAAAGATTTAACCATTAAGCACAAAATCCTTGAGATCCAAAATCCCTCTTCTCCGGAAGAGATTTTAGCCTAAAAGCGACCCAAAGGTTGGTGCTATATAGACATGCATGTCCAATGCATGTCTTGAACCCAAAATGGGTAAAAAAAGGGAAAATATGACCTAAACTCCATGCATGGCATCAAGACTTGGCTAAAGACCAGATCTAAACCATTATAAGGTCACCTTGACCTGGAGATTCATAAAGTTGCAACCTTTATGAAATCCATCCATAGCAACATCCACGAATAAGGAGAAAAATGGACAAAATTCAAGATCTAGTTACATAGAGGAATTAAAATCGGATCTTGGACGCTTACAAAGGTCCAAAAGAGTACCAAACCGAAGATGAGAGCTTTGCTTGCTAGATCCTTGCTTCCTTCTTCCAGCTTCTCCTTCTTTTGCTCCAAAAGTACCACACAAGCTCACAAAATGAAAGGGAATGGTGATTAGGGTTCACAAGGGCCGATATAGGGGTTTGGAGGCTGATAAAAGATAAACCTTAAGGACTTAAGGAGGTTATATAAGGTGTAAAACCCTAAAATTTAGGATTTCCCACCCATCCATCAACATGTCGAGTTCTCCTCACCAACTCGACGAG
Organism: Lactuca serriola; assembly: GCF_051521515.1. Taxonomy (NCBI): domain Eukaryota; kingdom Viridiplantae; phylum Streptophyta; class Magnoliopsida; order Asterales; family Asteraceae; genus Lactuca; species Lactuca serriola. Next base: position 15,632,038 of record NC_136413.1, read on the forward strand.
TTGGTCCATAAAATGCACGGTCCAAAAACCCTTTAACACGCCGAGTTGGAGCTATTAACTCGCCGAGTTCCAAAGGAAAACTTGATATTAAAGAATAAATCTCATACCTGGAAATCAGGATGTTACAACTTTCACTTAACACTTAAGGGTACATGCAGCCTAAATTGGATCTATGTCTTTTGCACATCTAAGAGCAACATACTTATGAAATACACAAACTAAACCCTATGAATCAAATTTCATGTTCAAGAACACATACATTTTGTAGATCCCAATCAAGCTAATCGAAGTCTTGTAGTCTCCTTGGAAAACCTAGCTCCAATAGTGTGCAAGTCTTTAATGGTTCACACCCAAAACCCAAGAAACTCTAGGATTAAAGGAGAGAGGAGGATAATTTCGTTCTCCCCCTTTAGGTATGAGAGATCCGTGAAATCTTGGTGCCTAAGGGTCTTATTTACAATTTATGTAACTTAGAAACAAAGAAAGATTTGAATGATTAAATAATAGATTTAATCCCAATCAAAATACTTTCCTTATCTACTACCAAGAAGCTTTTGGAAACCCTAAAATAGCTCCCAAAACCGTCCATATGATGGTAGGTTCTAGAATTGATTCTTTTGTCAACTATTGAACAAATATAATTCACCCATTGTACCTTTAATTAAATCTAATTAATCCCGAGTTAATTCCAGATTAATTATGATTAATAATTAACTAATTTGATCTATTTTTACTTAATTAATTATTCATATAATAAATTAACATATCATCAATTAACTGTTTCTAATTAATATATTAGTCTCATAATATATAAACAAATCATTTATCTTTCTCCTTTTATCAATCCAAGTCATTTCCTGGTTATGAGGGCAACTCAAAAAGGACTTTACTTTTATTCATCAACATTATACCAATTTAGTTAGGACCTTAAACATTTAATATAACAATCTCTTGGTCCTATATTGATTTAGTGTATGCTATACGAGCATTTGAAAAGGTTATATGAGAGACTCTCTAAGTGTGGTTTATATAAATTTGCTTAAACTAAGGTTATATGAGAGACTCATTAATTTAAATTTTGAAAATTTCTTGGTTCAAGTTATTATAAATATGAATAAACGTCATTAAGCTCCATAAAACGAAGGATCAAAAGTCCTCTATAACCAATTATTTGCCACAAAATAATGATGTCAACATCATTTTTGAACTTATCATCGTCCATACAATCCATGTCCCAAACAAAGTTACGTTATAAATATTATAAGATATTCGAGTTATGTGTTGAAGTTGAATACCTTATTACAATCTATCTAAAAGTAGGTTAAAGGAAAACCAACTGTTATGTTCATATAAGAAACCATTAACCGGTGAAAAACCAATCAATACAATAGTAGGGTAAGTGAGGATGTATGGATTCAAAAGAAGAGCATGAATTTTATCCTTAAATATTAAACATATATGAACAATTCATCCATGGATCAATTACTTCACATCTCAATAAATTTAAATTTTGGAGCTCCAAAACACCAAGGTTGTAAGGCTACCCCCATTGGGGTGGGGGTGGGGTGTTAAGCAATCCGCTCACCAATTTGTTAAATAAAGAAAATGAAAATTAAATGATTAATGGTGAACTAGGCTACCACCACAACAACAACCCCAACTCACACTTTCACTCCATTTATTTTCTTTTTTATTTTATATGTTATATTCTATTTTTTTTTATTGATTTGTAATTTATACATTAAATATTATTTCAATAAAATTAGCAAAAAAATACTAAATTTTATATAAAAAAAGTTCTCTTTAAATAGAGTATAATATCGATATATTACCTATTTAATTTAAATTTTTTATTATATAATAAATAGTTGGTTTGCGTTGGATTGCTAATGGGGTGAAAATTTTGTTGGATAGGGTTGCATAGGTGGAAGGAAGAAAGAATATTTTTTTAATAGAAAATTTGGGTTGGGTTGGGTTGCTGATGAGGATAGTCCAACAACCGAATATGTTCCCAAATTATTTAAGTAATGCTCTTTAACATTGGTTTTTCTTTAGCAATGATTTTGGATCAATCTTGAAATTAATCCCATTAACAACCGAATATGGTCCGAAATTATTTAAGCTTAAACTCATCGATTACCATCAAAGAACACTAAAAGATTAAAAGCAAACAGAGATTGACATGCGAGATATCCAATCTACTCTCTAAATAATAAGGATCATACAAACAGGAGCTTTAATCTACAATTAATTACGACTACATTATATATAGTGGAACTACAACCCACATAAGTCACAAACTATTTTACCCACATGACATAAATGGGTATTCCAATCCATCAAGTCATCATCCTATGGAAAGCATTGCACCCAACTATTTAAAATGAATTTGTATTTATATGGCATACACTATATGACATTATGATTTATATTAATTAGGCCAAGTAATGCAATGATGGACTTGCTGTCGACCTAGTTTGTATGAAAGACGACAATATCCTTTTCCATTTATGTCATAGAAATAATATTGAAAGTATAACGATTGGTTAGAATCATGCAATTTTTAAGAACCAAGAAATTTCTAGGAATTTTTATAAAATAGTAAAAGAGTTGAAGTAAAAAATAAAAATATAGGATTTTTTCATAAAGTTGACCAAAATAATGAAACTTTTCTGAAGGTAACTGAGTAAAAAATAATTTACTGGTATAAAAAGACAGATTTGTTTTTTTATATCTGGTAATTATGACCTTTTTGTTCACAAGATAAAATTTAGAATTTTTTATAAATTAGACCAAAATATTGAAATTTTACTGGATGTTTATATTTTTTTTAATGATAACTTAAAATTAGTTCTTTGATTTCTAACCCTTTTTACGTTTCTATATGTGAAAATGAAAAAAAAAATTGTCAATGATGCAAACAAATCATTCTATACTTATTCGAATAAAAATTTATTTTTCAATGATTCAACAAAGTACACTTAAAATTTGCATCAAAAAGTTTTCAAGGAATCTATAAGTATATTTGTCAAAAAAGAAGTTTGTTTTCTCAATTTGTGAAAGAAGTCATCATTTAGGAGGACTATTTCATTTACAAGTCCGACATATTTTCGGATGCTTGAAAGCTACGATAAACCGGAAATGATTTGAAAAGATCATTCTTTAACGATAATGATCAATCATGGTATCCATAGCGTTGCTTCTTTTTCCCTTTTACTTTGTTTCGCTCTTCTTTTGTACCATCGTTTGAATGAAGATACCCGATCGGCCCGACTTCCCCAAATGCTTAGCACCGGCCCTTCCCCTTTACATGTTTGAAATTTTCACGTCGTTTCTATAGTCGTGGCCGATGGTGAAAAAAGAAATGAATGGATGTTCTTTGGGGAAAATATATAATAGTACATGTATCGAGTCGAAAGCCAAAAGTAAGTCTAGCAGGTGGATTGTATCGAACCGAAATAAGATCTAAGATTAACATCTCAATACACTGATTTGCCATATAGTAATAATAGAGTCGATATAGACTCCACCATGGTAATAGCCACTTCTTTCTTGCTTGATAGGGGACTTCCTTTTACCAGCCCAGACTAAAAGTGCTTCGCGAACCATGTTGGATAATGGATAGTCGAGGCATTGTTATATATTAAAAAAAAAAAAAAAACTTGCTCCATTTAGTTGTTTTGAACAGATTAGATCAAATTTTGTACAAATTAACTCCCATGTTAATCAAACTTCTATAAAAGTTTTAGAGTAAACCGTGTTCATTTGCTATGCAAACGATACAATGTTTTATCATATTCACATTGTTGTAAGAAAATAATTACAGCCTTACAGGCACTAGTGGGTTAAGATAATTCAACATAGAGTTTTCATTATAAACTTTTACATTCTATTTAACCATTGTAGAATCTTGGTTGAAAGCATGTTCTTTTACTATTCCAACTACTAGTTATTTTATATTTGGGTTAATATTATTTTAACCCATCAAACTTTATTTTTTAGTTCATTTTTTTTGTACATATAGCCATTAAACTCCTATTTTACCTGTTAAATAAACATATCCTTTTTAATAACTGGTGTCCAGATAATTTCACATATGTGGCATGCCGCATTCCTTTTAGCCATTTACACATGGCAACCATATAACCTTTTATATTTTATTATGTATTTTCATAAAACTTAAAATATTTAATAACTTAAAAATATAAAAGCTAATCATTTGGGCGTCTTAATGTAAATCCACAATCATTAAGGATATGTTTCCTAAAACAATTCCTTTTTCTCTTTTTCTAATATCTGTTCCTTTTCACCAAACACTAGATCTAGATGGTGGTTAGTGTGAAATGAAGATCTGATTCTTTTTCACTAAATGTCAAAAAAAAAAAAATGAAGAAAAAGAAGATTTGTTGTTGTTGTTGAAGCTTTATGTACTTGAATACAAAGAAAATGAAGATCTTGCTTTTTTGCTTTGGTTTAGTATTTGTTTCTAATGTTTTTTATTTGTTCAATTTGTTTCTTCGACTTATGCTTTTAGGTTCAATTTTTTGTTCCTAATTTCTAGGTTTGTTGTAGCGTGTGTGGGTGTATGTTTGATTTTTAGTAATCAAGACATCCTTTGCTTTTAAGTTCTTTGATTTAGGAGTTTGATTATGTGACGTTGTAAATCTCTTATGTATCATATGAACTGTGTGTGTGTGTATATATATATATATATATATATATATATATATATATATATATATATATATAGAGAGAGAGAGAGAGAGAGAGAGGAATACCAACAGAGAAAGAGATATTTGCTCCTATATATATGCTAAGACTATTGACTATAGACTAGATCAAAGACACGTGTATAATAAGACTATTATAACTATTATAATGCTATTACCCCCCCCCCCCCCCCCCCCGGCAAGCTCAAGGGCGGGTCGTACTTGAAGCTTGGAATGAAGAAACATAATTCGATCTTTTCCCAACGGTTTGGTGAATATGTCTGCAAGCTGATCTTCAGAAGCAACATGACTTATCTTGAGTTGACCAGACTCAACCTCTTCTCTAATGAAATGGAAATCGAAAGCGATGTGTTTAGAGCGAGTACTAATGACCCGATTTTTTGTCATGAAAATTGCTCCAACATTGTCACAAAGCAATAGTGGAGGGGTGGTAATAGGAGCATGAAGATATGTTATGAGTTGTTTCAGCCACATTAGTTCAACTGTGGTATAGGCTAACGAACGGTACTCTGCCTCTGTGTTGGAACGAGCCACAACTCGTTGTTTTCGTGAAGTCCAGCTTATGAGATTAGTGCCATGAAAAATAGCGAAACCATACTGAGATCTACCGTCATCAAGATCAGAGTTCCACCCAGAATCGGAAAAAGCATAAAGTCCAGTTGTATTTGTTGGCGAAAAATGCAAACAGAAATGAAGAGTACCATTCAAATAACGTAATATTCATTTCACAACTATCCAATGATTGTTTGTAGGGGAATGCATGAACTGGCAGACACGATTGACTAAGTCAACGATATCTGGTCTGGTAATTGTAGCATATTGAAGGGACCCAACAACCTGATGATACAATGTGGGATCATGAAACATATCTCCATCTTTAGTGAGACGTCGAGATGGATCTGCAGGAGTGGAGACTGGAGAGGCTTTCATCATGTTACTCCGATGTATAATATCTTCAATATATGATTGCTGGGAGAGAATGAGATCAGACTTGGATTTTTGAATTTGTAAACCCAAGAAAAAATGTAAATCCTTAAGATCCTTGAGAGAGAACTGTTGATTTAAGGCATGAATAAACCGGGTTAATTCGCAATCATTTGTACATGTGACAATCAAGTCATCTACATAGACTAATACATATATAGTGGATGTAGAAGTTAGGTGAATAAAAAGAGAGGTGTCAGATTGACATGCACGGAAACCATTTGTAACCAGGTAGGTTTTTAACTTAGTGAACCAGGCTCTTGGAGCCTGTTTGAGCCCGTATAACGCCTTGTGTAACCGACATACATGAGTTGGTATAGCTGGATCTTCAAAACCCCTTGGTTGCTTCATGTATACTTCTTCAGAAAAATCGTCGTTCAAGAAGGCATTATTAATGTCTAATTGTCGAATTTGCCAGCCTCGAGAAAGTGCAATGGAAAGGACAAGTCTGATAGTTGTTGGTTTGATAACGGGACTGAATGTGTCGAAGAAATCAATTCCCGCCTGTTGACTAAAGCCTTGTGCCACCAATCGTGCTTTATATCTTGCTATTGTGCCATCTGAATTCTTCTTTACCTTGTATATCCACTTACAACCAACAACATTAGAATTAGTAGTACATTCATGAGGGCCTAATACTCTGCGTTCATCGCATCTTGCCAATGTTTGTGCTTTATGGCTTGAGTAGAAGTAGAAGGTTCACTATGAGGGGACGACAAGACCTGGCTGTGAAATAGTTTTGGTTTGATAGAATTGGTGCGAGCTCGTGTGACCATACTATGTTTACTGTTATTGAAGGGATGAAAAATTGATAGATATGGAGGAGAAGGATCAGGGTTAACATGAGCTGTAGATGTTGAGAGATTGTGATTAGATGGGCTTGAAGGTGAGTTAGGATTTGGGCTCTGGAGTAAGGGACTATTGACAGGAGTGGGAGTAGATAGGTTTGGGTTCGTTGGTAAGTTTGGAATTGTACTCGGTATTGGAGCTGAAACACTTGGTAGAAGTGCAGGGTCAGTAGAATTTTGCTAAGGAGTAGAAGCTGGTGGTGATACATATGGAAAAACATCTTCATTGAAAATTACATGTCTGGAGATATATAATTTTGATGAGGGTTGATGATAACAAATGTATCCCACTGTACCCCAAGAAAATACAAGGTTTAGAACGAAAATCAAGTTTAGTTGGATTATAGGGGTGTAGATATAGGTAGCACAAACAGCCAATTTTTTTAAAAAAAGCATAGTCTGGAGTTTTGTGATAAAGACGCTGATATGGAGAGGCATAGTTTAGAACAAGAGTTATGGTTAGATTGCTTAAGTAGGTGGCTGTTTTGAATGTATGTTCCCAAAAACAGGAGGAAGAGATGATTGCGCTAGTAAAGTGAGACCTTTTTCAACAATTATGTGATTTCGTCTTTCAATAGCCCCATTCTGTTCTTGAGTATGAGGACAGGAAACTCTGTGTATAATACCATGACTTTTTAGAAAGGTAGAAATAGTACGATACTCTCCTCCCCAGTCACTTTGCAAGCTTTTAATGTCACACGAAAACTGAGTTTGGATCATTTTTCTAAATTATAAAAGGTAGAATATACTTGTGATTTGTGAGAAAGGAAATATACCCATATAAATTTAGAGCAATCATCCATAAAAAGAACAAAATATCGATTACCATTTAATGAAAAAACTGGAGCAGGGCCCCATACAACAAAGTAAATTAACTCAAAAGGTTTTTAGGAGGTTACATGAGAAACAGGAAGATGAAACCTATGACTTTTTCCTAACTGACAAGAGTCACAAATATTAGGAAATTTATTTGTTGAAACAGGAAGTTTGAAAGTTGAAACTAATCGACGAAGCAGCGGTTCATGTGGGTGAGCCAACCGCTTGTGCCATCCATGTAGAGAAACACGAATGTTATTGAATGCCTTGGGAGATGAACGAAAACTATGGAATGGTAATTGATATAGCCCTTCCTTTTTATCCCCTTGGAGCACTGTTTGTCCCTGAAATGTCTTAACAGAACAAGAGTTAGGCCAAAACTCCATGTAAACATTGTTGTCATCAGTCAATTTTGACACACTTAGAAGACTCTTAGTAAGTTTAGGAACTATAAGCACATTAGGCAATTTTAGATTGGGTAAAGAAGAAGACCCAACATGAGAAATAGTTAAATGGTTATCGTTGCCCACTTGTACTTTGTCATCCCCTGTGTACGTGTCTGCAATGTAGAGCTTTGTGATGTCAGGGGAGACATGATCAGTAGCCCCAATATCGAAATACCATGAAGGATCAACAGCTGTTGAAGGGATGTGTTGTTGTGTCAAGTGAGCTTGGTGTGGGTTGTTCTTTGGATTTGGTCTTTGTGATGGGAAATCAGTTTGACTCCCACACTGCCAGCAATCAATTGCCTCATGACCAGTTTTGGTACACAATTGACAAACAGGTCATTTCTTGCGGGAGTCAAAGTTGCGATCAGAGTTGGACGAATTTGAAGTTGCGCCATGGTGAGGAGAAGTTTGACGAAGATTAGAACGGTTGAAATTGAGAGCAACAGCCGATGTTGGAGTGACTGATGCAAGACGATGATGCTCTTACTCCAACCTAGCTTCTTCCTGTAACAAAAAACCAACAAGATCATCAACAGTTAGGGCCTCTGATTTCATCATAAAGGTAGTCACAAATGCTCCATAGGATGAATCAAGGCCATTGAGAATATAGCCAATCAGATCTTCATCATGAACAGGATGAAGATTTTCAGCCAAAGAGTCAGAAATTGAGCGCTTCTTCTCAATGTACTCAATCATGGTCATGGATCCCTTGTTAAGAGTTTAAAGCTGGTGCTTTAGCTGCATTCGACATGCCCTAGTCTGGGCTTGGAAGAGTTTCTCGAGCGTCTGCAAGGCAATTTGGGAGGATGATGCGCGAGCAACTAGGGCAAAGGGATTGTCTGATAGTGTTGATTTTAATCACAAAAGGACAAATCGATCCTTCTTCTTCCAGATAGAGTAGTCTGGATTCGGTGCTGTGGTGGCTGGAACAGCAGCGACGGTTGGAGAAGTGGCAGTGGCAGGAGTCGCCGGAATAGCAGCAACCTCAATTGATTCAGCCGGTGGTTTGGGATTAAGAATGAAATCCTGAAGATCAAAGGTTTCTAGCGCCGAGGTGATTGTTGTGCACCAGAGAGAGTAGTTGTTTCGATCCAGCTTAATGGTGATGGATGAGATTTGAAAGTTTAACGGAGACCCATTTATGGTGGTGGCGAGACTAAGAAGACTAGAAGCATTTGAAGCCATTGTGAAAAAAAATAGATTTTTAGGAGGTGATTGTGTTTTGGATCAAGTGACTGTGCTTTGATACCATGTGATGTTGTAAACCTCTTATGTATCATATAAACTATGTACATGTATATATACAGAGGAATACCAACAGAGAAAGAGATATTTACTCCTATATATATGGTAAGACTATTGACTATAGACTAGATCAAATACACGTGTATAATAAAACTATTATAACTATTATAATGCTATTAGATTCTATGTTCTTTGATTATATCGAAATTGTGAAGAGAAGAACGAGAGAATATCGGAACCGAAATAACGGGTTAGGATTTTTTTTCTTTTGCTTTTTGGTTCACAATTCGTTTTTACATAGCTATGTAGGTGTCTGTTTTCGATTTTTCTTTGAAGCTTTGAAGCTTTCTAAGTTAGATTTTTGTAGGTTTGAATATTTAGGTTGATTCTTGTTCTTCGATTTCTAGATACAGATGATGATTACGATAATTACAGAGGTGGTGTTGTGGCAGGAGTTGAATGGTGATTGATAGTATGGTAGGAGTCAATGTGTTCTTACCTTTAGACGTAGATGTTTGAGAAAATATATTATGATATTTAAGAAAATATACTAAACATAAAAACCATGTAGTTGCCATGGGAGCAACTTCTGTTATTGACCAAAATACCAATGACATGTCATGTCAACATAGCAATCGACTATACCATTATCCTCTCTAAAAATGGTCTTTTTGATATGTAAATGGGCAGTTTAAGGACTTGGAGTACAAAAAAAATCAGTGATTATTGTTAAGGTATTTTTACTTTTAAACGTAGATGTTTGAAAAAATATATTATGATATTTAAGAAAATATATTAAACATAAAAAAACCATGTAGATACCATTTGGGCAACTTCTATTATTGACCAAAATGACCAATGAAATGCCATGTCCACATAACAATCGGATATACCGTTATCCTCTTTAAAGATAGTTTTTTTTTTTTTTTTTTCATAAGTAAAAGGAAAGTTTAGGGACTTGAAATACAAAAAATAAAGATTAACGACCAAATAGAACAAACACACAAAGTTTGTCGGACTATAATAATATTAACCATCCTCTACATTTCTACTGTCTAGGCATCTATGTTGTGAGAGCAGGCTCGGCTCATTTAGGTCATGTTGGATTAATCCTATACTGGGCCCAAACATTGAATCTATTTGAAACCGGCTCATTTTGTTTTAGGGAAGCCTATAGAATATGGAACATTTAATTATGTAAAATTTCTCCATATGATAAAAGAATCACTCAAAGAGCACCCACTAATTCCTAAGTAAGTAAACAATTACTTAAAGAAATTTACATTATAACTATCAAATTAAGAATGCGAGAATAGTATTTCTTATATAATTTAAAAGTTCATAACCTCGAAGATAATTTAGATTAAAAAACGAGTTAGCATGTATTATTATTATCCAATTTGTTTTATGTTGCTGTTCTTTCTATACGAACGACCCAAATTTTGAAAGTAACTTCTAATGCTTGAATCTTTTCCAAGTATCATCTACATTTGTAAACTAAATCTATCTCATCTTTTAATCACAAATAATGGTCCTTTTTACCTTAATATTTTGTAAACCATACACAAACACTTATGTTTTTAACAATTATTGGGACGAAACGTTTTTATTATGGATACTTCAGTAGTTCAATTCCAAGACATGTAGAATATGTTTAGGATCTTATATGGAGTTGGACTTTGCCTATTACAATTGGATTTGGCCACTCTTATAATTTAAATTGGACTCAAGTAAAATGACCAACCCAGCACCCGCAATTCTGCATAAGCATATCTCATAATCTCAAGGCTCAAGCCACATTACTAAAAAAGTAGACTAAATAAGAGCATGTGTTTGTGAATCTCAATTTCTGAATATGGTCAATTTGTTTCTTTTTGCCCCTAAGATACATCTTGTGATATTTTCATTTATGAGGCGTTTAAATTAACAGTACAATCATTAAGTTTTTAACTTTTTATTATTGTCCCAATCAACCACCCATTTGAGCCTTACTTTCTGTTGTAAATCCAGTTTCGCAGTACGCTCAATTTCTATGATTTTAAGCTCCCTCCTTTCCATGATCTCTGTGGTTGAAAGTTTTTTTTTGCTTCCACCAACCGATCTAAGTCATCCTAGTTTTCAACTGCATCAATAGACTAGATTCCCTTTTAGATTCAGTCAGTCTCCATCTTTTTATAAATTTTTTTATTAAGTTTGGTCGATATGTAACAACTTAATTATTTTTAATAATATGCTTCCACCAACCGACTAAAGACTCGATTTCTATGTCGGATTATCATCCGATTAACCTAATTGGATGCATTTACAAGGTGATTGCAAAGGTCCTCGTCAATCGCCTCATGACTGTTATTAACTCGGTTGTGGGAGAGGTTCAATCTGCATTCATTGCGGGACGCAACATTCTAGACGACCCTCTTATGATCAATGAGGTCATCTCTTGGTTGAAAATATCTAAAAGACAGGCCCTGCTATTTGAGGTGGATGGTCACAAGTTAATCTCCTTAATCTTGCGAGAATTCTAAGGTGCTTCAACTTAGCATCTCGTCTTAAGGTAAATTGAAAGATTTCCATGTTCACATGCTATTGCAGTTTGCGGTTACAGAGGGGATAACCCTATTTCTATTGTTAATACTGTGTACACTACTATGACGTATAAACAACAATATATGTCGGCTTTTGTCCCACTTTCTCATGTTGATTATTGGTTAGAGTCAGATTGGAAGATTAAAGCAGATAACTCGAAACTTTCTGTGCATAGAGGTCGGAGGTGTGCAAATCGATTTCATAACGAGATGGACATTTGTCATCCCGACGAACCTCGCAAATGTAGACCATGTCACCAAACTGGTCATAATAGAAGAAATTGTCCAAATTCCCAGTCAAGATTCAATGCGATGTGAACTTTGTAACATTTTCAATTAATGTTTAAGTTACTGTTTAACTTGTATTGTAATTTTATGCTTAATTCGTATTGTAATATCGTTTTTAATTGTTCTTGTAATTTCATATATTCAATATTGGTATCTATTTGAAGGTCTTTATAAACTCTATTTAAAGGTGTAATTTGTAAATAATAATACATAAGATATAATCATATATTATGGAATAAAGTAATCTATGTATAATATTTAACAATGGTAAAAAATGGATTGTTCAATGTAAATAAAAAAAGATTAAAGTTGAAGGGTTAAAAATGAAAATATACATTTAACAAGGGTAAAAAATCGATTGGAATGGTGACCTTTATTCAAACCAACCTATTTCTACAATATATTTTAAAACTAACCTATTTCTACAATGACTTTTGAAAACCAACCTACTTTTACAAAAAAAACTCTATAAATGATTGTTCCTTTAACAATATTGATCCATCTTAGGCCCGTGTTTTTGAAGATATCAAGACGAACTCTTTCACGTTGATAAAAAAAACAGGAGAGGGGTACCTCCTTAAATTGGTCTTCTTGGTGCATTATCCCTTTGATGTAATTTTTGTTCTTTTGTTTTTTCTGTTGTTCTACTTTGCCCCTAACTGCTTACTATCGGTTTAATAAAATTTCCCTGTAGTTTGTAAATGAAATGTAAAAAGTGAAGCCTATTAGAGATAACAAACACATCAATAAATGGGCAATTAATAAATTCAATGCCAACAAGAAAATGGGAAATAGTTGTAATGCAAGTTAATGAGATTGTTCTGGCTGCGAATGCTTAGCTTGTTCCTATCATTACCAACCCAACATAGACCAAATGGCTTATAGCAGCCACCAGTATTATACTGTATTCTTTGGTATAAATGGTTGAAAGTTTAAGTTTTTTTTTTTTCTTTTTTTTTTTTTTTTTGGGGGGGGGGGGGGGGGGGGGCAGTAATGTAATTTAAAGATGTTGTGTTTGACAAACAGTTTTTGGTATTTTATAACTTTTAGTTATTAACAAAAAAAAATCAATTTTAACAAACAAGTTTTGCAAAATACGGTCTAGTTAAATTGAAAAATACTTGTGTCGGTTTAAAACCAATCCAACATTGTCCGAAAAATTAAATTAATCTAAAAAAGCATATTACAAATGAAAGAAAACATTGTATATCAATTTTTATGATATATATTATACTTTTGAAATTATCTTTAAATATTGTATATAATAAGTTTATAAACATTACTTCTGAACTACATCCCAAAAATATGCTACTTCTACTTCGAAATTTAATAAAAATACAGGAATAGTATCCAATATATGATACTATGATAGGATATGATGCTCAAAGAGTAGCATTAAGTAAAAAGAATTCAATGCAACTCTTGAGTCTTGAAGATACATATATATGGTTGTGACATTAAGTACACTCACAGGTCAATAAATAATTAATGTTAAAGTAAATAATAAATAGTAATAAATTCAAACAAATACCAAAATGTTACATCATTTATAAATATTAACTCATAATGAACATCGAAATCACACATTTTCCATACGGTGATATTGTATAAACATTCGAATAACCGCTAGCTACGCACACTTCGCCTTTGCGTAGTAAATACATGCACTAAATGGAATATAACAGGGAGAAAAAGACTAAAAACTTGGGGAAATCATGCATAATTATGTATATATATACTAAGATTACTAGTATATATCCATCTTCATGATTTGTGATGGAGTTGATATCTTTTATTTACCCTATTAATTTTGAAGTCTTCCAAATCTCTTCGAGTTCTCTAGCGAAAGCTTCTTGACGTCCAACAACAATGGTGATATGATCTTTCTTTTCTACAACATTAACATTAGCACGAGGGACTTTGGTCTTAACATTGCTGCTGCACTCCACGGGAATGAGCTCGTCGTCTTCACCATGGAAAATATGAACGCTGCAACTCAACCTGTTCTGAACCGTATCTAAATACCCTTCGATCTTGCCAGCAGTCCCACATATGATGTTGTGAAGCGTATGCCATGCGGCATTATGTGTATGACAACAGAAACCTTTTATCAAGTAGGTTTTAATCCTGTATTAATCATACATCACATGACATTCATTATCTGTGTAATGACTTATGAGTTATGACATATTAATTAATATAGCCACTATAGTTGTTTATGACGAAATTAAAAGTGAAGGGGCCACGTAGTAACGATTTAATCAATGAATGGCCTCACTTGGTGAGCGTGACATGTGTATCGGTGTATGTATTTGCAACTTGCTTCAATATTATAAAGGACGATTTAACCAGTATAGACTAGTCTCCATCTTGATGATCATGACACCGTGCTTCTCAAGATCGCAACACGTTTTGATTTTGAGGATCATTACCCGAAAACATATATTTTGAATTCAAAACACTAAAAAGGATTGGGTTGTAATCCGGTTTACCACCCGATAATAATAACAATCATGGATTGAGTTCATAAATTTAAAATTCGGTGCATTAATTGGGTTGTGAACTGATCACTACGACATCGACTAGGTCAAATAAAAATATTAAGTGCGAAGATTTTTATTTCTAAACATTTTAGATTTGATCCTGAAATAAATATATCATTTTTTTTAAAAGATATCCAATATTCACCGTAATAATTATTATATCGCCGTTTTTATAGGTTGGAAAAAAACGGTTACCTATTTCGGGTGATGAGTTTGGTGAGAAATTCCCAGATTCGGTGGTTCTTGCAGATAAGCAAACAAATCGTTCGGCTAACATGTTCATACCAACAAGCTAACGACGCTCCAAACGCTATCAATGGCCACACCCGCCGTGGCGCCACCTTCCTCATCATATATTGTGTCGCTTGTTCCCCTTTTGGCGTCGGAAAATATGGCTGTGAATTCAACCCATTCAATTATTTAATATATTTCGAAAATGCATGCTATAAGTGGTTTACTACAGATTAATGCTTACTGGTGCGAGCAGAGTGAGGGACTTGACGGAGTTGGGATATTTCACGGCGAGTGCTAGAGCTAGAATGCAACCAAGAGAATGAGCCACGATATGAAAAGATTTGACCTTGTGTGCTTCGAGTACCGATCTTTCGATCATGTCTAAATGCTCTTTGATCGTGTAGAGCGAGTCGTGGGGCTTTGGACTTCGTCCGAAACCCAGTAGATCTATTGCGAATAAACGATATGCTGATTTTGTAGATTTGGAGAAGTTCGGGAATAATGTCTCTGTCCAGAAAGCCGACGATGATATGAACCCATGAATAAATAAAACATCATCCCCTACATTATCTGTGATCATGAAAGAATATGATGAGTACATGAACTTAACTATATGAAAATATGGAGGTAATTAAAACTTAAAAGCATATATATAGGTATGGATGCAAACCTTTAGGTCCATCGGTGTGGACAAAAAGAGTGTCCTTACAAGCGTTCGACCATGAGTTGCAGGTGTCGCAATCGCAATCGGACCACCGAGGAATGGGGTGAGACTTATGACCACCGATTTTCTCTTGAAGCATTTCAACAATGGTATTGTTCACCGTGAAAGTCGACGACGACCGAACGGTGGATTTATTGATGGAGGCGACCATGGTAGTTGCGTCATTGATTTTCCGGCGTTTAAGCTCCTTGACGGTGGTTTTGGACACCTCCGCAACCAACGACGGCCGGGTATAGAGGGTGTCGGAGATCTCTTCTAGTTGTATCTTGGTGGATGTAAGACAAACAATCTTCTTTGACTGACCTTTCTCAGACACCAAAATTCGACCAGTTCCACTCATGGCTTCTTTCGGTGAAGAACAGTAACAGGGTTTCCATTCGGCCTCAATGAAGAAATCAATGACTTTATAAACGAAACAAAGTACCAAATCAAGAACGTCAAGAATGGAGAAGATAACAAAACTCAAAACATCGTTAATCAACTTCCCGATTATCGCCAGAGTTGTTCTGATCATCACGCTCATTTTGCCACCGAAAACAAGAGCTGCCTCCCACATTCGATGGAGTATAGTAGTTACGTTGATAATTAACACTACAAGACCCGACCCGACCCTTTTGCAACACAACCCATGCAAGACTCTTTAGTTTTGGAGGGGAAAGAGTGATGAGTTTGCTACTTGTATTAAAGGGGTTTTGTGTGGACAGGTACTAACAGGTAAGAGATAAATGCATTCATTAAAACAGTTTGCTGGAGGAAAATAAAATATAATGATTTTAGCAACATTTTTAAACAAAGGGTTGGTGGTGGTTGAACCTCCAATTTAGCACCTCCCAAGAAACCATTCGGCCCTCTTAAGATCCTTTGTGAGGTTATAAATGTAACTTCAACCATTGTTGACCCTGCACACCATGACTAGGTCTCTACACCTAGAAAAACGTTCCATTTTTGTCAATGATATACACTCATTGTTAAGCTGGAAAATGACTCATGAGGGTAATTAACTTTTGCGTTTGTACTCATTAGTCCCTTTTTTTTGTATTCAATATACCATTGAACTTGTTGTTGGTGTTTACCATAGCCCTTTTGACCGGCTTTTGACCTGTGATAGCCGGTTAAAGGGTTATGGTGAACACAAACAACAAGTTCGATGGTATATTGAGTACAAAAAAAGGAAAGGGACCAAATGAGAACAAACGCAACAGTTGGTTACCCTCCTGATTCATTTTCCCTTTACTCATTTACAACAAATCACACATCATCTCCTACTGATATTAATGACTTTATGAGATTCATTCTTGCTTCTCTTCAAAACATAACTCACGAAAGGACATTATTCATGCATGTACAACTTTGTAATGCACTTGAATATTTATTAGGGGAATCTTGACTAAGTAGGCGCATTTCATGACTACATTTACATTTGCAATCAAATGATTTATCGTATCATGGATTCTAGACAAGTCTACAAACGAGTGGAATCACAAGTGCTGTGATTTTTAAGTTTACTTAGCTTTAAGATCGAACTCATGGGATAAGATACAACATCAATATGTACAATATCATGCTGCTTTTGTAGACACATCACCATAATATTGTACATATTGATGTTGTATCTTATCCCATGAGTTCGATCTTAAAGCTATGTAAACTCAAAAATCACAGCACTTGTGATTCCACTCGTTTGTAGACTTGTCTAGAATCCATGATACAATAAATCATTTGATTGGAAATGTAAATGTAGTCATGAAATGCGCCTGCTTAGTCAAGATTTCCTTAATAAATATTCAAGTGCATTACAAAGTTGTACATGCATGAATAATGTCCTTTCGTGAGTTATGTTTTGAAGAGAAGCAAGAATGAATCTCATAAAGTCATTAATATCAGTAGGAGATGATGTGAGATTTGTTGTAAATGCGTAAAGGGAAAATGAATCAGGAGGGTAACCAACTGTTGCGTTTGTTCTCATTTGGTCCCTTTCCTTTTTTTGTACTCAATATACCATCGAACTTGTTGTTTGTGTTCACCATAACCCTTTGACCGGCTATCACAGGTCAAAAGTCGGTCAAAAAGGCTATGGTAAACACCAATAACAAGTTCGATGGTATATTGAATACAAAAAAAAAAAAAAAAAAAAAAAAGGATCAAATGAGTACAAACGCAAAAATTAATTACCCTCAAGAGTCATTTTCCATTCTTAAGCAACTAAAAAGTAAAAATCCGTAGGTATTAATTTAAGGGTAGTAACAAATTAATAAATGGTATTAGTAATATTTATGCTTGTTTCTGATTCTTTTCACCAAACCGCACAAACATTATGACTACGAAGTACACAAGGAAATGTAGGTATATTGAATGCAATATTGGTTTGACGTTTGATCGTAGGTGGATAATTGCATCGATGGCATGATTCAAGATTAATAGTATTGAAGTAAACATTACGCAAAACTGCCATCAGTGGTAGGACAATAAATGTGGGTAGCCACATTTTCAAACCAAAGAGTTACGAATCTTGTGAATTTAATGCTCCATGACCCATGTCTCTTTATATATGGTTCATCATTAACGAACACGAACTAGTTTCGGATTTAAAGATAAATATTTTTTTTTTATTGCTTTTCTATTTTGATGATTCATATTGCCTGCAAGTGAATTCTTGCATGAAACTGCAATTAATATTCTCCTTCATTTGGAAAAATAAACATTTTATTCTTGTTACTTTGTAGTGTACAAGAGTTAATTGGTATACAAATTCATTCAAAACTGCATCAACCGTGCATGGTTATTTGCATTATACATATTATATATACACATGAAACTTATGAAGATGAAAAAGATCAACAAATGTTTGGAATTAAAAGTGAACTTGATATGTTTTATAAGTTTATTTTTTCTAAAGGATTTAGCATTCTAGCTTAAAACCCTATGAACTAAATTGCTAAGAAGTTATTTACTTTGTCATTTAGTTTTCACTTAATTAAACACACACACACACTATATATATATATATATATATATATATATATATATATATATATATATATATATATATATATATATATATATATCACTACAAGAAAAGTCCTTATTAGTGACTAATTTTTAGTGACGACCTAAAATTTGGTCACTGAAAGCATCTTTTAGTCACTAGAAATTAAGTGGTCACTGAATTTTGGTAATCCTATAAATTTAATGACGAATTATATGTGGTGGTCACTAAATCAGTCACTAAAATGCAAAATAATTATATTGCTTTTGTTTCATATCATAAAACTATTTAGTTACTAAAAATAATGGTCACTATGTTAATTATATAGTGACTAAGGATAAGGGCAATATGTTAGAAGTTTAGTGAAAAAAAAATGGTCACTATATTGAACATTTGATGACAAAAAATAGTGGTCAGTGACTATTTTTGTTAAAAATGCTCACGTATTCTCTAAATGATGTGGAAAAATAATTAGTGACAACTAATAGTAGTCACTGATGAAATACAAGAAAAAAAAACAATTAGTGACCATTAAGTAAGTGGTCACTGACTATACATATTTGAAAAGAATTGAAAAAGTAAAAAGAGAAACACATTAAAAAAATAAAAAGTGGAAAAAAATTGTATTTATATTTGACTCAATAAGAAGACTTGACTAATTTTGTAAACACGATTAATTGGTTGACTAATTTTGACTATCGATACTATGCCCTAAATCGACTCTAACACATCTCTTTTGCCCTAAATCGATACACCAACAATCCCAGTTTGACAGCATCGCACCGATCCATCATCGCAGGTCCGTCGTCGCCGGTCCATCGTCACTCCACACCCTCCCATTGATGCACCTCTGTTCTCCACTCGAAGTCAAACTCGAAGTAAAACAGGTACTCCATACTCGCATGATCAGATACGTCAATCGATTGAGTGACTATCAACTTCGTTTTCTAGGTCGGCGGTCCATCATCCTCCATACCCTCCCATTGCGCACCTCTGTTCTCCACTCGAAGTCAAACAGGTACTTTACCCTGATCCGCTTTTCAGATATAAATTACATCATGAACACATGTATAAGTTCAAATTTTTTCATCATTCTTTAATAGGTCACAACACCAAATCACTTGCCATCTTTTAGTTTTTAGGGCTTGCTGACCTATGTCTTGATAAAAGTGGTAACTATCTTCAGTGGGATTATGCAACTTATATGAGTAATTTAGGTAGTGCTTTGTTTACTAGCGTGATTTCTCCAAGGATTAGGGGACAAGGATTTAGGATTGCTGCATGCCCTACAGCTGAAACCTGATCATACAAAGAAAATCATAATTTAATTAATAATTTGAATTTAGATGCTTACAGGTATTAACATTAGGAATCAGCTTTATTTTCCCTCTTTCTCTATTTGTAATCTTTTTGCTATATAATTGTTTCATCATCAAAATTAACCCTAGAAATCAGTTTGTCCAGTTTTGTCTAGTTGTCTTCTGGTTTCCATGTAACAAATTACAGGTGTAGCCTAATAAATTAAGTTTCAAAGTTGAAGATGGATAAAGGGCATGGAATAATGATGCAACAATTCTGAACATGCTAAATAATCAATTCCAACATATGAAAATACAGTGGAAATATGCTATGCAATCATTCCATTGTTTTGATGATTACTTGTAACTTGTGAACAAGCAGATAAACAGCACCACAAATCCTTTCTTTTTTCAACTAAATCGTTAGGTTTTTGCTTCTTATTTGCAACGGGGCCCACTTGTTTCTCATGCTTATGTGGCGGTGCTTTTCTTTGACTATCTGTATACCCTTTCGACCCAATTCCCAATATTGCCCCTGCGACTACCTCTCCACCTTTAATGTTATTATTATGTTGTGAACCAGGTTTCACATGCATGGGCTTTCCATTAACCTTTGTGAAATCATCAAGATGATCATCAACAACAGGTTTTACAGATTTCAGACTTGTTCTTCCAATTCTAGAGATCTTTCCTTTACATGAATCAAGATTCCAGTAATCTGAACTTTTTTGACCATGTTTGAACAAATTATTTCTCTCAAACCGCTTTTTATTACCCCCTGAGGGCTCTTTTTGTAAATTCTCACGAAACTGCAGCTCACAGAAGAAAGAAGGAACCTGCAGCTCATAGAAGAATGTTTCACCACCTGAGTTTTCTATTTCACTTAAAATGGTGATCATGGTGATGGAAGTCCCGAAGAGGTATGTAATATTGTAAATTTGTTATTGTAGTTCTCTTAAAATGTCATTGTGTAAATTGTAAGGTATGATAGTTTAAAAAGTAGCATATATTATATATACAGGTTGAAAGATCAATTTTTGCAATGAGTTTGAAAAAGGCTTCACCTTCTATTCCATTAGAGTTTGATGCCTCATCTTGTAAACTAGATCTGGTACTATTTCCTATTATTCTATTAAATAATTGTTTTTGACAACATTACCCTTACTATTATTATATAACTAGTACTCATTTTTCTATTGTATTCATAGGATGGAATGATGGTGTTTGTGTTAGTTCTATTGAACAGGTTTGATTCTCTATATTCTTAATGTATAATTTCATATCATATATTAAATTTTCTTTATATTGATTTTGATTTTTCTTATAAAGCAGATGTTAACTTAATTGAACTCTTCAGAATCTTGGTATCTTCCTTATTTTCAAACCAGAGGACAATCAAGGTAAACAACAACAAATTCCAGTGATCACTTCATTTTCATCTTCATCCAATTATCTTATCATAATCACTTGCAGAGGCTGTTTTTACACAAACTTTGCCTCTAGTGGTATCAGTCCTGGATGGCTTTAATGTATGCATTGTTGCATATGGACAAACTGGAACTGGAAAAACATCCACAATGGAAGGAACACCTGAACAGAGAGGAGTCAACTATCATACACTGGAGCAACTATTCAAATAATCTGAAAAGAGAAGTAAACAACAACTATTCATGAGATATGGAACTCTTTATCAGCATATTAGTTGAAGACACTGAAAACTCTGCTAAAAAGTAAGCTTTCTTGAATCTTGACATACACCATCTTACTTTCTACATCTATTCATAAACATACAAATCCAGGTTGGAAATTAAGCAATCAGCTGAAGGAACACAATAAGTTTCTGGACTCTCTGAGGTGCCTATAAGTTAAGTAGCCAATCTCACTGGTAAGTGTGAGTGTGTGTGTGTGTGTATTCAATAATATCATTGTAGTTGTGAATATAAAATAAAGGTGGAATCTTTATGGAAAATGTTATTATGTAGCTTATTGAGAGTGACAGTTCGTGGGGAGATGTGATTTCAGCTCTTGCATCAAAGACTTCTCACATTCCTTACCCATATTCAGTTATATCATTGTATGTCTCTCATCTACCCCATGTTGGATTATTTATTTATTTTATTGTTCTTTTCTTATTTCAATCTTGTTTTTGACCAAATCAGGAACTCAAAGCTTACCCATATTCTTCAGAGCTCTCTAGGTGAGCTTTCTTTGTACATAATGTTGTGATAAAATTATAATACTACAATAAATAAATTACTAAAAGTAGATTTATATTTTCTTGCAGGAGGTGATTGTAGGACATTGATGTTCATCGGATTTGGGAGAAACAATTTGTTCCCTAAATTTTGCAAGCAGAGTGAGAGGTGTTGAACATGGTCAGCTAGAAAACAAACTGATGTCACTGAGCTATTCAAGTACAAGCAGCTGGTAATTAATTAGCAAACTACTTTCATTTATTTATTATATTTTTTCTTATATAATTAAATTAATTATCTGTTGTTTATTTTGTTAAAAAAAATAGACTGAGAAAGCAAAACATGATGAGAAAGAAACCAAAAAGTTGCAGGATAATCTCCAGTCTGTGCAACTCTATCTTTCTGCAAGGGAACACATATGTAGAACTCTACAAGAAAAGGTAAATAAAGAAATAATAACAACATTAAAGAACAATTACTTATTATTATTATTAATTATTTATTTTGTGGTTTTAGGTGTCTGACTACATTGATCAATTGAATTTACTTTTAATCCACATTGATCTTTATATGTTTGTTTTTTGAAATATTGGATAAAATGTATGGATTTTGTTTTTAAAAATGACATTTAATTTTCATATTATACATGTTAAGATTTATTTGGTTATTATTGTCGTATTGTAAACATTTATAGCGTTTGCCTTTTCTTTTGTCTAATCGGATATTGTTATATCCCATTTTAAAAATAACATTTAATATTTCAATAATTTCTTAATTATTGACCCCTTTTTTTTGTCTAAAAGGATAAATCAGTGACGACCGGTTATAGACACTAATTAGATAAACCACTGACCACTTTCAATGGTCACTAATCCGATAAAACAGTGACGACTTTTATTGGTCACTAAGTAGGTAAAATAGTGACGACTTTCATTGATTAGTGACAGCATTTAGTGACGAAGCGGGTCGTCACAGATTTAGTGACAAGTATATTTTAGTCACTGTTTAGTGACCATATTTATATTTGGTCACTAAATTGGTTTGTGACGGACCTATAGTGACGAAAAGTGACGACTGGAATTTTGGTCACTAAATCATTTAGTGACGACTCATTCTATTGTTAGTGACCATTTCGTTTTGGTCACTAATTGACATTTTTTTTGTAGTATATATATATATATATATATATATATATATATATATATATATATATATATATGTATGTCACATAATTTTTGAAAGCTTTTAATTTTAGTTTTTAAGAAAAATACCCAAGACAAAATAGTTTATTTGGTAGCATTAGTTTTTAATTTAAATAAAAAACTTTGATTTTGGAAGTATGTTTGTTTACTATTTGGATAAAACCGAATTATCTAATTGGACAATTTGAGTCAGATTATTTGGTTCGAATATTCTGGTTGTGGATTGGTTTTCAATAAAACCGAATTATTATTTTGGATTTCGAATTAATTTGATTTTTGTTTGTCTTGTATAGTTGTGGATTTATGGTTGTACTATTTTCAAACATAAACAATTGTTGGAGTTTGTAAGTTCTATGTAGTTATCTGAATGATTGTTAAGGGTTTTTTGGAAATTTCAAATCGATTAACCTAGGTTCAACAAGTTTATTAAATATGTTGGTTTGAGAAAACAATAAACATGTCAATCTGATTTCAACAAATTTATTAAAATTTTTAGGTTAGGTTGAAATTTTTTAACCTATTTAATTAAAAATGTTATCTCGATTATGACCCGACATAACCTATTAACACCAATAGACGTATGTGTTTAATTAAAAATGTTATCCCGATTATGACCCAACATAACCTATTAACATCAATAGGCATATATCAGTAGTCGTGCCTCCTTAGACTGGAGGGTATGAGATGGATGTTTCCCTCACTTTTTGTGGGCCACATCACCCTTTCCCTCACCTAAAACTCAAGGAATTGGTGGGAATCTCCCTTCACTATTTTTAAAAAAGAATTTTAATATATTTCATACATATATTATACTCATTTTGTAGGGAATTAAAAACCATGAATTTTGATATATTTTTAAAACAATTTAGTAGGTATATAATTTTATAAATATTAAAAAATATAAAAATTAAAAAAAAACCGTCCAATAGCATGAAGAGAGAGAGAGAGAGAGAGAGAGAGTGCGGCACCCCCTCCCCCGACCTCTTTCCCACGGGTTGCTTCCCTCACCCAAGGGATGGTGTTCTAGAGGGAGGGAAGCTTCTCTCACCCATTTCCCGCTATGATACCGTCCAACTTAAAGTAAAGCAACTACTACACACAAAAAAGACCTTTGAAATGTGAAAACACAATCATCTTTAAATTTTGAACTTAGATTGAAAATTTAAAATCCATTACCGATCAAATCGACCAAACACATTACTTGAGTCAAAAAATAGATCAAATCCATATGATTTATCATGAAAGAAAAATAATGAAAACAGTAATAAATCTTAAGAGAACATAAATACTAAAACAAATTGCTAAATGAAGCAATTTTGTTCAGCATTACCTTTACCACATAAAATATCTATCTATAAATCTTATAAAGCTAGCATTTTTTCTTGAACTTCATGCATTTGAAACTCACATGCATTTTTCCTTTCACCATATTAATTTGAAACTCCCCTGACTTTTTGTAACACCCCGAGATTCAAGTGCATTTCTTTCACCCTTATTCTTTTCCAATTGGTCATGATTAGTCCTTGAGTGGAGGGAAACTAGCAAGTGAGTACGCTGGGCGTACCAGAGGGGTACGTTGCGCGTACTCATGCGCTTAGTTTGGACACGGAGTCGCCAAGGTACGCTGGGCGTACCCAGAGTTACGCCGGGCGTACCCGGCCCAGGAGCAAAAACCCTAATCCCGTCTTGTGCACTATTTAAAGGGTGCTAAGGCTCATTTCTCAGCCTCCATATCAGTGAGTGAAACCCTAAGAGAGAGCCTCCCATCGTCCTTAGTGTGTGTGAGTGTTGTTGGAGCTAATTGTGTTTTGGTGGCTTAGTGAAGAAGAAGGAAAGGAGCTCTTGGAAGCTAAAGCTTGAAGTGCCAATTTGGATCTGAGATCTACAGAGAAAGGGGCTACACTTAGAGGTATAAAGTTCAAAACTTTCCTCTTCTTTTGGTTGTTGTTGCATGTGCCATTTCTAGGGTTAAAAACCCCAAATGTGGAGACTTTATGAGTATAAGGTGCTCCATCGTCCGAGATCTGTCCCTTTTCAGTGGTATTAGTGATTTAGAACCATAAAGTTTCCATATTAGTTGTTAGTTTGAGGTCATGCTTGAGTATTAAGCCTTCTAGAGTTAGAGGATGGAATATTATGGGAGTTGGTGGCTTGTTCAGCCATGCAAAGGCTTAAAGTCATCAACTTTATGGATTAAGAGGCTTAGATGTGGTCAGATCTAGAAATTGGACGTGGGTCTTAATTGTTTAAGACCTCAAGAGCTAAGGGGCTGAAGTTGGGGAGTATGTCGGGCGTAATCCCAATACGCGCCGCGTACTGGGTGGCGTTCCCCGATTCTGAGAGGCAGTCGGGTACGCTCAGCGTACACATCTGGTACGCGCATCGTAACCCGAAAAGTTGACTTTTGGTTGACTTTTAGGGTATGGTCTATTGAGGGGCCTTTTGAGTCATGAGAGGGGTAAAATGGTCTTTTACCCTTTTGAGAGTGTCATAAGAGGACATAGTCTAGCCTTTGAGAGTTATATTAAATAGGGTATTTATTTCATATGATTAGGCGGAGGCTAGGCCAGCGTTTACCGAGACAGAGATTTACCGAGATACCAGAGGTGAGTCTTCTCACTATACTTTACCTAGTGTGGTAACAGAGTCATGTGACAGTGTAATTTAGAGCTGTGTGCTAGTGTATTTGCATGTTATTTATGTGTTGTGAATTATTGTGATACGTGACATGCATGATTCAGAGTTTACAGAGTAGGACTAGTGGGTCCATAGAGTTAGGACCTTTGGGTCCATAGAGTTAGGGCCAGAGGGCCCACAGAGAGTTGGGGCTGGAGGGTCCCACTGAGACACATTGACCAGAGGGTCAACAGAGTTATAGCCTCGAGTGGCTAATATATGTTAGAGTGGTATTTTGGGGAGCTCAGTAAGCTTTATGTTTATAGTGTTACTTGTTATGTGTTTCAGGTACCAGTGATGACCGTGGGAAGGCGCCGGCATGATTCGTACACACACACACATGGGATTTTATGTATTTCGATCTTGGGGGATGTTTTGTGAAATAAGGATATGATACAATGACATTTTATTGATAAATGTGTTTGGAAAATGTGAAAAATTGTTTTAATTTTTACGGTGTTACAAGTTGGTATCAGAGCCTTGGTTTGAGGGATTCGGGTGCACCTTCGGGCGTATCTGAACTCAAACTGAGGATTTGAGGAAATTTCGATAATAAAATAGTTTTCAAAAGAGTAAAAAGAGCTTTCGAGACAAAACAGAACAGAGTCGTGTGTACGAACAACCAGCGCCCAAACGGTGATTTCCCAAAATACCATTACAATAAGTGTTATGAGCTATGATATGATATGTTATATGATGAGTTATATTATGCATGCTAGAGTAGAGTAGGTATTCTTATTAGGACTAGAGTGGCCTGATATGTGATGCCTTAGTCTAGGAGTCTTGCTACTAGGGATGCTTCAGAGTGTTTAGATAGCAACAAGGAAGTTATGAGAGATCTGCTAGCGAGTATCATATGATTAGAGAGAGTAGAGTGCTTGGGATTGGGACTCTGAGAGGAGGACTTGGGGTGAATGTTGATGTGGTGTGGACGGTAGTATTGGGCCCGTACTGCTGAAGACACCGGGTCAGTGCACAGTCCAAGTAAGAATCCTTAGAGTACCAAGAAACAAGTAGGGTGGAGTATTCGAGTGTGAGTATACTCGAGCAAGTCCCTGATATGTTTTTATGTTGTATTTCAGAGAGAGGGTGACCATGGTTGGGACACGCCACACACCAGAGAGCAACAGTACGAGTGACGAGGAGATCCGTAGGATCATCCACGAAGAGGTGGCTGCGGCCATCAGGGCAGAAATACCAGAGATGTTCGGGTCTATCAAAACCACACTGATGGAGACATTTGATGAGAGATACGCTGCTCTTTCTGAGGCTGCTGTTGCTGTGGTCACTGCAGCTATAGTTGCGACTAGGCTGCAGGGTGGTGATGCGTTGCTGTTCCGAGAGTTCAGCAACACAAAACCACCAGAGTTTGATGGGACCCAGGACCCGATTGCGGCGATGAGGTGGATTTCAGACATAGAGGGGTGTTTCTTTACTTGCTCATCTCCAGAGCATTTGAGAGTCCGGTTCGGGCTGAACCAGCTTCGCTTGGGAGCGAAGGATTGGTGGAAGTTTGTGACGGCACACTATACGTCTGCTGAGCTTGCTGCAGTGACCTGGGAGAGGTTCACTGCTATGTTCCGAGATGAGTACGTTCCCCAGGTGGAGAGGGAGCATTTGGCCCAGTAGTTTCTGACCCTCAAGTAGGGTACTGAGTCTGTTACAGTGATTACGAGGATGTTCCATGAGCGGGCGATGTTCTGCCCAGAGCACGTGTCCTCCAAGTAGGAACGTATGAGCCGATATCTGAGCATTTTGAGGAGGGACATACGAGAGTTCGTGGCGAAATCGACGTACCGGACATTTGCCGAGCTTCAGGAAAATGCCCGGAAAAGGGAGATAGAGCTGGAGACCTAGGCTAGGGAAGAGGCTGAGTCTCAGGGGAGGGATCAGCAACCGGTGCAGTCTCAGTCGGTAGCCAAGTAGGCCAAGCCCGCTAATTCGAGGCCAGGGAGTCAGAGGGGCCGCACTTGTGGCAAGTGCAGCAAGAGCCACAATGGGGTGTGTAGAGCAGGGTCTTGCTACAAATGTGGCAAGGAGGGGCATATAGCCAAGGATTGCCCCAAGGGGTTTGCAGTATGTTTTCACTGCAACCAGACCGGACACCAGAAGGCAGAGTGTCCACAACTGCGGGGATCAGCACAGGGAGCATCTCAGGGATTTGCCCCTGCTGCTATCAGAGCTACTGAGAGCGGGCCAGTGAAGGCCGAGGCACCGAAGGCACAAGGGAGAGCCTTTCAGTTGACCGTGGAGGAGGTCCGCGCAGCGCCCGATGTCGTGGCTGGTATGTATTCTTTCGTGTATTTACTTTGATGTTGATATATTGTGCTTATATTATGTTATGCGTAGGTACTTTTCTTGTGAGTTCTGTACCTGCCTTGGTGTTATTTGACTCGGGTGCGAGTCGGTATTTTGTATCTTTGGCTTTTAGTCAGCACATCAGTGTTAGTCGTGAGGCATTGAGTCGACCTCTGAGAGTTTCCATAGCTGACGAGAGGGCGGTGTATGCCACAAAGGTGATCCGAGGGTGTGTAATCGAGATTTTTGGTGTTGAATTCCCGATTGATTTAGTTCCTATTACGATGGGGGGTGTCTATGTTATCATGGGCATGGACTAGTTGAGCATATTCGGAGCGGTTATCGACTGCAAGCGACAACTGGTGACCATACGAGACCCTAGTGGGGGAGTTCTTACGGTGTACGGCGAGGGTACACGTTCTGGGTCAGCATTTTGTTCGGCCGCTAGAGCGAGACAGTGTATACAACAGGGCTGTAGGGGCTTTGTAGTGTATGTGATGGATATGAGGATTGATTCAGAGAGACCGAGGTCAGTTGATGAGGTTCCGATAGTGCGTGAGTTCCCGGACGTATTTCCGGAGGAGTTGCCGGGTGTGCCTCCCGTGAGGCAAGTGGAGTTCAGTATCAATTTGGTTCTGGGGGCCACGCCTATCGCCAAGGTGCCCTATCGCTTTGCGCCTCCAGAGATGCAGGAGTTATCCTCGCAACTTCAGGAGTTGCTGGGGAAGGGGTTTATTCGGCCGAGCAGCTCGCCGTGGGGAGCGTCTATCCTTTTTGTCAAGAAAAAGGATGGTTCACACCGGATGTGCATTGATTGCCGGGAGTTGAACAAGCTGACGGTCAAGAACCGTTACCCGTTGCCGACGATCGACAATTTGTTCGATCAGTTGCAGGGAGCATCTTGGTTCTCCAAGATCGATTTGAGGTCTAGGTATCATTAGGTGAGGGTGCGAGATGAGGACATCCAGAAGACAGCGTTCATGACTCGTTATGGGCATTACGAGTTTGTGGTGATGCCTTTCGGACTCACCGATGCACCGGCGGTGTTCATGGATCTCATGAACAGAGTGTGCAGGCCGATGTTGGATTGCTCGGTGATCGTATTCATTGATGATATTTTGGTATATTCGAGATCCAGAGAGCAGCATGAGAAGCATTTGAGGGAGATCCTCGAAGTTCTGAGATCGGAGAGGCTTTATACCAAATTCTCCAAGTGTGATTTCTGGTTGCGAGAGGTCCAGTTCCTAGGGCACCTCGTTAACCAGAAAGGGATATTGGTCAACCCGGCCAAGATTGAGGCAGTGATGAGTTGGGAGGTGCCGAGGTCACCCACCGAGATCAGGAGTTTCTTAGGGCTGGCAGGCTATTATCGGAGATTTATCAGGGATTTCTCCAAGATCACCGTGCCACTCACCAGGTTGACCCGGAAGGGTGTTGCATTTTCATGGGGCCCAGAGCAGCAGACCTCCTTCGAGACACTTCGCCAGAGACTGTGCGAAGCCCCAGTTTTAGCCCTTCCGGAGGGGGTGGAGGACTTTGTGGTGTATTGTGACGCGTCGATATCAGGGTTGGGAGCGGTACTGATGCAGAGGGGGCATATGATAGCATATACATCAAGGCAGCTGAAGCCTCATGAGACGAGGTATCCCACCCACGATCTAGAGTTGGGGGCAGTGGTGTTCGCCCTCAAGATCTGGCGTCATTATCTGTATGGGGTTCGGTGTACCATATACACGGACCACAAGAGCTTGAAGTACTTGATGGATAAGCCCAACCTGAATATGCGACAAAGGAGATGGTTTGATGTGGTAAAGGATTATGACTGCGAGATCCTGTACCACCCAGGTAAGGCTAATGTTGTAGCCGATGCACTGAGCTGAAGGGCGGAGAGTGCCCCGATGCGAGATGTTTGTTTGAGGTTGACAGTGATGACTCCGGTGTTGAACACCATTCGTGGGGCCCAGGCTGAGGCCGTGAGATCAGAAAACCAGAAGAGAGAACGAGTTGTCGGGTTGGTATCGGAGTTCGTTACCGATAGCCGGGGGCTTATGACATTCCAGGGTCGTATCTGGGTACAGTTTGTGGGCGGGACGCGTACCATTTTGATGGAAGAGGCTCATCGATCGAAGTTCTCGATCCATCCTGGGGACACTAAGATGTATTTGGACCTAAAGAGAGAGTATTGGTGGCCCTGTATGAAGAGGGATGTCGCGTGGTTTGTTGAGAGGTGCTTAACCTGTCGTAAGGTTAAGGCCGAGCACCAGAGACCGCATGGTAAGTTGCATCCGTTGGAGGTTCCCGAGTGGAAGTAGGAACAGATTACCATGGATTTTATCACTAAATTGCCGAGGACTACTAGGGGATTCGATGCAATTTGGGTGATTGTGGACATGTTGACGAAGAGCGCCCACTTCCTTGCTATCAGTGAGAGCTCTTCCGCTGAGAGGTTGGCAGAGTTGTACGTGAGAGAGGTGGTATCGCGGCATGGAGTACCGATCTCGATCGTCTCAGATCGAGATGTGCGTTTCAGTTCCAGATTCTGGAAGAAATTTCATGAGGAATTGGGTACGAGGCTACATTTTAGTACCGCATACCACCCACAGACTGACGGGCAGAGCGAGCGGACGATTCAGACGCTCGAGGACATGCTTCGGGCATGTGTATTGGACTTCGGAGGGAGTTGGGACACGTACCTACCTTTGGCAGAATTTTCCTATAACAACAGCCATCATTCGAGCATCGGTATGCCGCCTTTTGAGCTGTTGTATGGGAGGAGGTGTCGGACTCCCATCTGCAGGGGAGAGGTAGGGCAACGTGTAATAGGTAATACGGAGATAGTACTTCAGACGACAGAGGAGATTCAACAGGTCAGACAGAGGTTGTTGACCGCTTAGAGTCGCCAGAAGAGTTATGCGGATAGGCGTCGGTCCGAGCTTGAGTTTCAGGTCGGAGATTTTGTGCTCCTGAAGGTATCTCCTTGGAAAGGAGTGATCTGGTTCAGGAAGAGAGGAAAGCTAGGGCCCCGGTATATTGGTCCGTTTAGAGTGATCGCGAGGGTGGGCAGGGTAGCATATCGTTTGGAGCTACCTGAGGAGTTGGGGCAGATTCATGACACTTTCCACGTGTCGCAGTTGCGCAAATGTATAGCCGATGAGTCGGCAGTGATGCCATTGGAGGATATTCAGGTGGATGCGAGCCTCAATTATGCTGAGAGACCGGTGACGATCAGGGATCGGAAGATCAAGGTTTTGAGGAACAAGGAAGTGCCTCTGGTTTTGGATCAGTGGCAACATCGGAAGGGGTCCGAGATGACTTGGGAGTTAGAGTCGGAGATGCGAGGGCAGCACCCAGAGTTGTTCGAGGAATGAGACTTCGGGGGCGAAGTCTTGTTCTAGTGGGGGAGAATTATAACACCCCGAGATTCAAGTGCATTTCTTTCACCCTTATTCTTTGTCAGTTGGTCATGATTAGTCCTTGAGTGGAGGGAAACTAGAAAGTGAGTACGCTGGGCGTACCAGAGGGGTACGCTGCACATACTCATGCGCTCAGTTTGGACGCAGAGTCACCAAGGTACGCTGGGCGTACCCAGAGTTACGCCGGGTGTACCCGGCCCAGGAGCAAAAACCCTAATCCGTCTTGTGCACTATTTAAAGGGTGCTAAGTCTCATTTCTCAGCCTCCATATCAGTGAGTGAAACCCTAAGAGAGAGCCTCCCATCGTCCTTAGTGTGTGTGAGTGTTGTTGGAGTTAATTGTGTTTTGGTGGCTTAGTGAAGAAGAAGGAAAGGAGCTCTTGGAAGCTAAAGCTTGAAGTGCCAATTTGGATCTGAGATCTACAGAGAAAGGGGCTACACTTAGAGGTATAAAGTTCAAAACTTTCCTCTTCTTTTGGTTGTTGTTGCATGTGCCATTTCTAGGGTTAAAAACCCCAAAGGTGGAGACTTTATGAGTATAAGGTGCTCCATGGTCCGAGATCTATCCCTTTTCAGTGGTATTAGTGATTTAGAACCATAAAGTTTCCATATTGGCTGTTAGTTTGAGGTCATGCTTGAGTATTAAGCCTTCTAGAGTTAGAGGATGGAATATTATGGGAGTTGGTGGCTTGTTCAGCCATGCAAAGGGTTAAAGTCATCAACTTTATGGATTAAGAGGCTTAGATGTGGTCAGATCTAGAAATTGGACGCGGGTCTTAATTGTTTAAGACCTCAAGAGCTAAGGGGCTGAAGCTGGGGAGTACGCCGGGCGTAATCCTAGTACGCGCCGCGTACTGGGTGGTGTTCCCCGATTCTGAGAGGCAGCCGGGTACGCTGAGCGTACACATCTGGTATGCGCATCGTAACCCGAAAAGTTGACTTTTAGGGTATGGTCTATTGAGGGGCCTTTTGAGTCATGAGAGGGGTAAAATGGTCTTTTACCCTTCTGAGAGTGTCATAAGAGGACATAGTCTAGCCTTTGAGAGTTATATTAAATAGGGTATTTATTTCATATGATTAGGCGGAGGCTAGGCCAGCGTTTACCGAGACAGAGATTTACCGAGATACCAGAGGTGAGTCTTCTCACTATACTTTACCTAGTGTGGTAACAAAGTCATGTGACAGTGTAATTTAGAGTTGTGTGCTAGTGTATTTGCATGTTATTTATGTGTTGTGAATTATTGTGATACGTGATATGCATGATTCAGAGTTTACAGAGTAGGACCAGTGGGTCTATAGAGTTAGGGCCAGAGGGCCCACAGAGAGTTGGGGCTGGAGGGTCCCACTGAGACACATTGACCAGAGGGTCAACAAAGTTGTAGCCTCGAGTGGCTAATATATGTTAGAGTGGTATTTTGGGGAGCTCAGTAAGCTTTATGCTTACAGTGTTACGTGTTATGTGTTTCAGGTACCAGTGATGACCGTGGGAAGGCGCCGGCATGATTCGTACACACACATGGGATTTTATGTATTTCGATCTTGGGGGATGTTTTGTGAAACAAGGATATGATACAATGACATTTTATTGATAAATGTGTATGAAAATGCGAAAAATTGTTTTAAATTTTACGGCGTTACACTTTTCAATTTTTTTATAATAATAATTATAATTCGTTAATAAGGTTATATAAATATCAAACCTAAAGTGTAATCATATATAAACTAAATTTCAATATTAGAATTATATCTTTACTTCTACTTATAAAGCTATCTTTTTTATTTTTAACATATTATACTTAATTTATTAGTGTTAGTATATTGTTAGATGTAAACCATTATCATTTTAAGGAAACAATTTTGAAATAATTTGTATAAAATACTTAAATTATTAATTTAAATATAACATTACATGATCAACTTAAATATAAATTTTAATTTACCTTAAACAACCTAAAAAATATTTTATAAATAGTTAAAAGTGATAAACTGTAGTGTCTTTCTAATAATGATTATAAGTTGGTTAATAGGGTTAAATAAATATCAAACCTAAAGTGTAATCATAAATAAACTAAATTTCAATTTTAAAATAATATCTTACTTCTCCTAAAAAGTTATGTCTTTAACTTTTAACATATTATACTTAATTTATTAGATTTAAAATGTTGTTGTATGTAAACCATCATCAGTTTAAAGCTACAATTTTTGAACAGTTTGGCAAAAATACTTAAATTGTTAATTTAAATATAAAATTACAGTGTCAACTTAAATATAAATTTCATTTCCACTTAAAAAATCAAAGAATATTTTGTAATTAGTTACAAGTGATAAATTTTAGTAATAAATGCAAAAACTAAACTGTAATCTCAATTTAACTAAAATATGTTCTATAAATATTTTTATAATCGTTAAAAGTTTTCAAATAAGTAGTTTAATATAACTTACAGTAACAATAGTTAAAAATAACTCTATATAAATGATTATACTTTTAAATTTAAAATGAAAAAACAATGTTTGATGTTTTAAATAATTATAATGATAGAAATTAAAACATTAAGCAAATAAATTTTAAAAAATTAATTAACAATAATAACAACTATAAATAACATTAAACCATATATTTTATATATATATATATATATATATATATATATATATATATATATATATATATATATTAAAATTATCCACCCTTAGCTACAGTAAAATAGCTAAGGGATTACCATAAATGGTCCTCTCTTTTTTCTGTTTTAGACATTAGCCACACTAATTTTTGGGTACAATTTCATTCTTTTTTTATTCTACATCCCTCCACCGACTGATCCCTCTTTGTATTTGTATTTGTATATTTGTTTTTGTTGGTGGAATGTTCATGTGTTTCTCCTCTTTGGTTTCCACGTGTTATGTTCCACCATTCAGTGTCTAATACCACTGCCTCGCTCTCCACTCAAGTTTCATCCGCCGCTTCCACTGTCTACTTTCATCTGCTTTTCTTTCTTCATGATCCCTTCCGTATCTGTTGTTCGACTCTTTGATTCCGCCATAGCCAACGTCGGCCAGTCCGCGTCCACCACATGGTTCTGTCCACCAACAATCACAGCAATAGAAGCATGACCTCTTTCTTCCATATGTTTGGTAGTGTTGAGTAGGGCTGTGGAGGAGGTTAGGGAGAGGGGGTAATGGCGAAGATGACACCGCTAAGGCCGGAACAGAAGGTTATTGGTTTCGAATCAAGTCAGAAACTCCACCGCTTCTCCCTTTTTCTTCACCACCCATTCATCTTTTCCATTTGATACCTCCCACCGCTTTGCTCGCAAAACCCTTCATCGACATCCTGCTCTTTGCTCGCAAATCCCCTTCATCGACATCTAACCACTGATATCAACACCGCCTCATATTACAACCGGTGTTTGCAGCCATCCCGATGACCCACCCCTTTTTTCTAAGCCCCATTCGGTTGAAATTCAGTGTCGTGTTTTTGATTTAGGGCTTCAGAAGTTGGGTTTTGTTTGGTAAATCAATTAAAGCTTCTTACACTACCGGGATCGAGAATCGACCTACCGTATCAACCCTTCTAAATTGCCATCAGGTAATTTCGTTTGGAGGGAGACGGAAGGCGAGGGTCATTACAACAACAACGATGACGGTCGGTCCTAATGGCTCATCGGTGTCTCTTCGTTTCCCGATCCAAACAAGAAGCACCAAGATCTTTCTCTATAAATCGTCAATCTGATTCTCTGTTTATGTTTTTAACTGTATGTGCCTGTGTTTTTAACTACATGTGTACGTCTTTCCTCAATGGCTTTAATCGTTTAATCAATTATGGAGCACAAAGCAACTACAAAAGCTTTTTCCTTTAAATAAAATCCACCAAGGTAAATTTCTTGAACACACATATGTTTTAATTCCTGTGTTTGCAAATTTATAATTTTTTTTACATCTGAGTTAGAGCTCTCAATTAGTTGAATCGTTAGTTTGATTGTATTGTTCTATAAATCAGCCATTTGTAATCTATTATTTTCATAAAGATATTTGAAGGTTTTATGGAGGAGGAGAAAAGGAAGAGGATGAATGAGTCGGAATGTGATTGCATTTTTTTCGTTGTGATAAATGAAGGATATAACCTTACTGTCTTCACCCTTTAACTGAAGCTTCCTTAACCATTTCAGCTATAAACAAGAATCGGATTTACTAAATTATCTCAAATATGCAGGATGATATGAGAAGCAACAACGAATTTATATGATAATAAGAGGTATGGTCGTAAAGGTTCTTTAATGGGTATGGATGGATTGTAGCTTTTTTAGCTGTAAGTGTAGTTGAAGCAGGTAAGATAAACAATCTGTTATGGTGTTTTAGTCAGTTCTAATTATGCAAATTAGTATCAATTTATGATACTTTGGTTTCTTTCACAGTCCAGGTGTCGGTGCCACCTCCTTTCTTTAATTTAGACCTATTTGGTTCGATTGATTGCTTTTTACATGAGGGGTAAGTCCAAATCGATGGGATCGTCACCTCCTATTAGAAGTCGTTACCGTTTGCTATCGTGCTAACTGTTCTTGTGGACTACAAAACTACGTTTTTAATTTGATTTTAGGGCTCTTTTTAGTTCTACTACTCTGAAAAAGGAAAGAGGTCGAGCCATTCATTAAATTGATTCATCACAGGGTTTTTTTTTCCATCTATATGCAACTCTAATTGAAATACATGTGATTTTTTAGGTGATCTGGGTTTTGATTTATAATTTCACAGTTAGTAATCCCATTTGATTCATATCTCATCCACAAATACGCAATTTTCCCCAATTCATTAATTGTTCAAACATGATACAGTTTGACTTCAAATTTAATCATTTTTCTTCAAATTTCAGGCACTAATAGTTAACCAAGTACCAAAATGTTTCAATTCATAATCATCAGTGCCTTGAACTCATTTGAATTGCATTTTTTGTTTCTTATTTATTTGGTTAGCATGGACCAAATAATATGGGTTTGAAAGTAAAAAAAAATTATTAGTCTGCAAAATAATGGTTTTATTTTTGGAGGATAATGATTTAGGTGAAATGATATGTTGTTTTCTTTCCTTTTGTTTGGCAGCATGGCAATGATACATCTCACATTTGATATGGTTAATCCTCCTGAGATTGTAGGAGAGCTAACGTGGAGACATATTGGTTTTGTCAGGTATGCGATTTCAACATTATATCAGGTTATATTACCGAATTTTCTTCTCATTTTAAGTTAACTGTTTGCTCACTAATGAATGGTATATATATTCAAAAAAACAATTGTTGTATGGTGTTGTTTATGGTTAGGTTTTGCATGTTGAAGCATTAATGGCTAGGCATTTTTTTCTATTGAAAAAGACTTTGACAATGTTCATAAAGTGTTCGACGAATTGCCCTAGAGAATTTTCTTTCACTGGAATGTACTTATTTTTTATAATTTGATTTATACAAACGAAATCCACATCTTTGTCCTGGAGAAAATACCTGCTATGAAGCTATTTATCTCAACGACTTTTAACAAACTATACATATATTTCCTCTCTCATTTGGTCATCAAATTATGATATGCCAAATTGGGGTTTTCACTTTTTCTTAATAACTTTAAAGTAAAACAATTCATTTCAATTCAATAACAATCACATAGGTTTGTATTACTTACTAACTATATAATGATTTAAGAAGGTAATGTTAGTTTTTCTAGGTAAATAATGAAGTATGCCTATACATTACAATCAAATGCGGAGAGGAACTCTAAACATACTACTCTAATCATGTGTACGACACTGAAATATACTATACATAATTCATAGACAAATGTTACAAAACTCTTTTTTCAGAGATATCCATCAATGAGATTGAGTATATTTTCAGAGTGGCGTATAAGTTTTAATCATTTTTATGCTTTTAAACATATTGGATTCTTTCCAAATATAAAAATCCATTTTATTCTCTATGGTTGATAGTCTTTTGATTCTATCTTTCATTATTTGTTTCCAGTTTGGACTCTATTACTTTCTCTCATTATAAATATTGAATGAAGTTTATCATTCTATTAAAGTGAGGATCATGTCACCACTACAAATCAGTTGGTTGGTTTGCTATTATTTTATCTATTTAATATGTTTTAGTTAATTGTTGATTGATTACCTTCTTTTCAAGAGAAACTTGGTATTGGAGGTTTTTATGTGGGTGTTGTATGTGTAATTTAATCTGCAGTTTTTTCTATCAGGGTAAATATGGAAATATGTAGCCTAATTAATTTAAAATTTGCTCACTCTTTCATTCATTTTACGATAGGCAGGAATTAATATGAACTTTTACACCCTTCATGTCGTTCATATCTTGACTGACATGTTTTTTTACGACCTATTTATATATTGTCAAACAGGGAAACAAAAACTTTCATGAAGTAGGGTTTTAACTTCATATTCACTCCAAACATCTGCTGCTGGTAGGATTCCCATTTCACTGATTCTAATTATATAAGTAAACAATTGAAGTTGGACTATTACCATTTGTAATTGACGATTTTATTTTTTGTTTTCTATTGTAAACAAATTGTTTTATAGTTGGCTATGAAAGATACATCATGTCCACATGTCGGTTCCTTTTAATTTTGTTATTTCTTTTAACATTTATATGATTATTAATGTAATCTTTTACTTTTTATCATGCACCTATTCTATGCAGGAAACCAGGATTGAGCAAAGTTCCTGCTCTAAAAAGATGATGTATTTATGAATGACCAAATAGATGTTCAGGTAGCACGACATCTTCTTCATTTCATCAGGTTGTTGTATATGTTTAGATGCTGTGTTTTTTGTGTGAGTAGACTGCTATTTCTTGAATATAATTATCAAAATTTGATTCTGTCATTAAAAGATAGTAGTTTCTTTTCCATTTTAGGTTTGTCTTATGGTTTATTACTTTTTTTAAAACATTAAATATTATTATTTTATGAATAGGTGTTGAGGTTAGATGTCCTGGATGTTATTTGTAATAATTAAACCTCACATTCAAATATAAAGAGACATATGATTCCTTACATTACATAATTTCTAAAGATGAATCCTACAGGGTATGTCATCTTGGTAAACAATACCCTTTGCGTTCTTTATTACCTCAACATCTTACAAGTAGATCAATAAGTTATTAGGTAATTTGCTTTCTAAAGAGGTGTAATTTGCAATTTAATTACTATAGCGAACGCTAATCCCTAAACCAAAATAAATTTTTTTTTTTAAAAAATGCGTTAGTTAATTTGTGTTCAATGTGAAGGTGTTAGAAACACTTAGATGACCAACTTCAACAAAACCAAAAATATTTGCAATGTTAATTCAATGATCAGTGGTAAGCCTTTTGCATTTTGAGAGATAATATTAGTTTTTAAAAATAATTTCTTAGATGTATTTTTTTTTGGTTTTATGATAGCCGAATGCACCCTTGAAGAAACATTTTTTATTGTGAGAGATAACATTACTTTTGCAAGTGGAAGCCAAGGAAACAATATTTTGATATTTTGCCCCACCGTGTTTGTAAATCGGAGAATTACAAAGAATAGCAATATACTTTACTGTGGTTACCAATTCAGGCAAAATACAATAGTTTCACACAAATGCAACACCATCCAATCCCCGCAACGCGGGGAACACCCTTCTAGTTATATTTAATTTTATTCACGTGTAATTTGCAGGTAGAAGTCATTCAAACTATTAAGATAATGCAGTTATACTAGATGTATATATATTATCATATAATTCAAAATAATCAATATATTATATTAATTTAGTATACGAATTATAATATCAAATTTAACAACATTATTGTTATATTTAAAAAAACATATATTTGTAAAGGCTTCAACTATATAGGTGTTTTTCGCGCAATGCGCGGGCATTCACGTAGTTTATCATAATTGCTTTTTTTAATTTTAGTCACCTAAGTTTTCTCTTTGTAATTTGGTCTTTATGGAGGTTTGTTTAATGTTATTGGTCAATTTTAAATGATGATTTTTGGTTTGGTTTTCCAAATTTTGTTCCAAAAAATAAAATTATTTTACATTGAGCAAGGATTAAAAATAATTATAAATAAAATTGAAATAATGATCAAAATTACATAAAGAAATCTTTTTAGGATCAAAATTCAAGAAATCGGTCATATACAAAGACCAATGATCAACTTAATTATGTTGGATCTTAGTAACAATTATAAACAAAAAGTAACATAAACAATAGTAAATCATTTAACAATATTGAATAGTAGATCATGGCACTAGTACAAAACGTATTTAATAGTGTAATGATTTTCTTTGGTGCTGTTGTAGCCCAAAACCGCATCATTAAACACCAAAAAAGTTATTTTAAATTAATAAATCATAGAACCGCACTATTTAATAATTTGTTGGTGCGGTTATATAGAAAGCACATTAGAAAAAAACATTTATTGTTGTGTTTAGATCTAGGCCGCATCATTAAAGATTGAGCTCCCTCATCATATTTTGGGTCCCGGGCAAAGCTCTCCAAATTTCATTCTCCACGCTATGCCTTTCTTTTCCTTTATATATTTCCTTAACCTAATTTCATTTGGCCACACCACCCTAATATCTTCAACTACTGCCGCCCTCACCAACATCCTTGAGTCCTGGCACCTAGGTCCGCATCATTGTTGATTCCAACTGCCACAACCTCCATCATCTTTGATTTCGGTCGACCCCACTCCCATTGTTGCCGATTCATGACTTCAGGTTAACAACGTGATGATTCTGAATTCTCTTTGACGCATCGACCTCTACTATAAACATCTTTGTCCATCACGATCAACCCATCGTCAAGACTATCAGGTATGTTTATGATATTCTAATTTATAATTTCGATTCATAAAATTTCTTAATGTATGTGTCTGCTACTATGATTTCTTAAGTTAGGACGTGGAAGAAAGAAGGGGTTAGGCAAAGAAGCTTGTGACATTCAAAGGAGAGCACATATGTTTGTAGGGGAAGATATAAAGGTGGATAAAAACCCAAAAAAACACCCTCATGCCTTTTATCTACGACACTTAAATTAAGACAAGTTTTTTCCTTTGTGTTGGTAATCTTTAATATAGCGTGTGTAATTTACCTTTTGATTAAATGGATTATATGCATTTTGATAAAATTATTTTGTCATTTATCTTCTAAACTCCCACCGAAAGCGAGGCAACAAATTCAAATGTGGACATCATCTCTAAAAGTCTGCAAGATACTAAAGAGGGGCCATATGAAGATGGTGATGACGAAACTGAACATGTCTATATTAGAAAACTTGATTATGCTTTTGTAGCTACCCTCCTAAATAGCTTAAATACATGTAATTTAGTA
This sequence comes from Lactuca serriola, assembly GCF_051521515.1. NCBI lineage: Eukaryota > Viridiplantae > Streptophyta > Magnoliopsida > Asterales > Asteraceae > Lactuca > Lactuca serriola. Next base: position 15,672,907 of record NC_136413.1, read on the forward strand.
TGTTTATGTAGTTATATATCAAATGTTGGTGATTTTATATCAATAATATTATTTAACTGTAATGGGATTAATTTGTTGATCAATGTCACGTTGACAATTATCGAATAAATTAGTATGCTAAGGAGTGCATATTTGTTTGATTTTGTTATTGTTGAAAGTATACTGCTGTGACATCCCCAAAATCTCGGCCAGAAAAGACCGATTTGTTTATGCTTTGTTTTTAAAATCAGAGTAATCGTTTAAAGAAAATTGTTGCGGAATTTGTCCCCAAAATAAAATAAATATGATAAGAATTTATCAAAGCATTTCTTAAAGAAAAGTATTTTCATTATATAACAAAATCTCGGGATGTCATGTTCCGATACAGACACATAAGCATAAACAGAACTTACAATTATTTACACTAATGATTTACATCTCCTTTATTCTCTCAGTGAATTATGTCTTCGTATTGATACCTGTGATACAAAGAAAACTGAGTGGGTCAGGCTTGGGAGCCTGGTGAGCATATAGGGTTTTCAACCCACAATAATACATTTATTATATTCAATTATCAACAATCAACCCAAATACCCATCCCCATTATCTTCTTTATTTATTAAGGTTTTACCCTAAGAATCGATTATACTTTCTTCATTCATCCCTAAGGGTTTACCTGAGGAACTGGCACACAGTCCATTTGCTACCACGGTTTATACAACAGGCACTACGTCGCATAGTCACCAGGGTTCATACAATTGGCACTACGTCTCATAGTCACCAGGGTTTACACAATAGGCACTACGTCTCATAGTCACCTGGGTTTACACAATAGGCACTACGTCTCATAGTCACTTGGGTTTACACAAAAGGCACGAAGTCACATCGTCACCAAGGTTTATCAAATAGGCACGAAGTCGCATCGTCACCAAGGCTTACTCAATAGGCACGAAGTCGCATCGGTACCAACTATTCCATCTACCCATGTTCTACCCAACATTTTTGTAGATATAACTACAAACACAATTTAAATCATTTAACACCCATATAAAAACATCAATTCCAAATCCATCTCAAATAGATAATTAATATATAACACATAGCACGTATTTTATAAAATACTTCATATTTATGTGTAAGATGAAAGTGACTATACACTCACCTGATCAGAAGATGATCGGGCAGCACTACGGCTTGCAGAAGTAGTGTTTCTCCGTAGATCTGAAAGATCTTCACAAAAACCAGCTCCTCGCGGGCAGCGCTTCGGCTCGGGAATAACGCTCTTCGGGATCCTCGGGGCTTCGGATCTTGCTTCGGGGCTCGGGAATAATACCGGGGCTTCGGGATATGATTGGCACGCAAATCGAGGCAAAAACTTAGAGAGAAAGTAAGAAAAATCGCAAGGAAATGGCTGATCTCGAGTTCTATTTATAGGCTGCTGGGTCTGGGATTACGCGGGGCGTACTCGAGTTATGCAGGGCGTACTTTGACGTCATTGCGTGCGTCGACTGGTGGCACTCGAGTATTGGTCAGACAAGTTGCATCCGACTGAGTATGCTGGGCGTACTCAAATTACGCTCGGCGTAATTTGACTCGTCAACTTCGAAATGGCGTAACTTTCGCATACGATCTCCGTTTTCGACGTTCTTTATATCCACGCGAAGGTCAGAACATACTCTACAACTTTCATTTAGACTCCGTCGGCTAATTTTGACTTTATTTTTTTATTAATTATTTTTAGAAGGCCGGACAGAAAAACTTCGTTATAAATTCATAACTTCTTTGTCTGACGTTCGTTCTCACCTAACTTTTCATCATTTCACTACTAACAATGAGATCTTCGATTCTCGTTTAGATTGTTTTGGCTAAAAACCGCTCGATCTCAAATCGAGTATTCAGGCTGCATACTGCTAAGCTGAAACTTAGAAAAATCATAACTTCCTCATACAAAGTCAGATATGGACGTTCTTTTTATGCACGCTCATGGTTTAACGAAATCTACAACTTTCGTTTATATCACTAAGGCTAAATATCGATCTAACATAAATTCACTTTTTACGTCGAGCTGTGTCGTGCTGGTTCTGTCGCGAAACTTCGACAGGTCATAACTTCTTCGTTATAACTCGGATTTTGGCGTTCTTTATATGCACGAAAATCTTGTAACATATACTATAACTTAGTTAAGATTATTCATTCTAAATAATCTTTCATCAAAAATTCATTTTTGATGCCTATCGTCTCTAAATTGACTAGCCCTGATCTACGGGCGTTACAATTATCTCCTCCTTAGGATGATTATGTCCCGGAATCATCAATGAAAATAGAACTTGTATAATGATTCCATACGCTATCTCTTCATATTAGGTAATAACCGTAAATTCTATGTTTCCTCGAAAGAGTATTTAACTCTATGGATTTCTTGATCGCAGACGATGTTCAATCTTGCCTATGCTTATCGTACTATGTTGTACTTTTAATCACAACCTTCGAGTTACCAAATAAGTCGTTATTATGGACTCCTTCTTCTTCTCAGGATAAATACTTTCCTTTATCTATTGTAACAAACCGACGGGTCGTGCTCTACTGACCTCTCATCGAATGATGTAATGCTTAGACTCAGGTCTCTTAGAGTTAAATTCCAAAATGGAATATACCTTCCTTCATATTCTAACGTGATATAATCACATTTCAGCATGTAGCATTTCTGCCTACAAACTTCTTTTAACAACGAGCGTGACACTATCAATCACATTAACTTCAACCTTCTGACTTAAGTCAGATGTTACATCTAACTTGGTCCTCTAGACCACGTAACATACTCCTCGTAGTCGAACTCAAATTTAAACATGACCACTGGGGTCGGAACAAGAACCATCTTACTAGTCATTACCGAAACAATGGTAATGACATACCAGAATAAAATGGAATCAATCACTAGCTTCTTGGTAACCTTGTGACTTTCCCTGATCCAAGTGCGAGTCATGTGCTTCCGGTAGTATATGCATCTACTACCTTTCACACCTACTCATACTCGTCCCAAGTATTGTCCCGTAGTCGACCAAGTCACCATACAAGAAAATCACAAAACAATTTAACACATACGAATGTGTCCAAGTAATCATAAACAATTTCCCTAGACTCTACTAGGACTTCTTCATTGCTCAATCTTCAATCATCAACTCTACTTCAACTCGATTGGTGATGAAAATATCAGACGATGAGACAACTTCAAGAACTTCACCAATCGTTCCATCATCCTGCCAATCGAAGGTGTACTTTAGACGTACCGTACTCCTCTAAACGTACTTTTCTTTCATAAGACATACTCTAAAGGCAAGATACCACTCTTACGATATCTTCCGATAGGTGTCATTCACTATCATAAGCCTTCTTTATTTCCTCCATTTACTCAATTCTCTACAAGTCTTCACCATGACCTTTTGTACATCCAAGCAGACATTCGGTGTACCAAGCGAGAATTTTAAGATAAGAAAGCTTTAATTACGACAAACATATAAATATCCTTATCACCCCGAAACATTTACATGCTAGTTCTAATATCGTAGCCATACGCTTAGAATCCTAAACACATAAGGTTTCCAGATCCGGTCAGCAACAGACCATAGATCCGAACAAATAATAGCATTAATATAGCTATCACACAAAACATTTAGCACGTAAAAGCATTTTAGGCATCACTCCTAAAATATACTAGTGCTTGTGTCAATTTAGGTATACTACCTAACATATTTTAGACACACTCCTCACAATCATTACTTAGCATTCTAAGTTTAAGTCTAGAAATTTCCTACAAATTCCTAGTTCGCTTAAACTAATGCTCTGATACCAACTGTGACATCCCCAAAATCTCGGCCAGAAAAGACCGATTTGTTTATGCTTTGTTTTTAAAATCAGAGTAATCGTTTAAAGAAAATTGTTGCGGAATTTGTCCCCAAAATAAAATAAATATGATAAGAATTTATCAAAGCATTTCTTAAAGAAAAGTATTTTCATTATATAACAAAATCTCGGGATGTCATGTTCCGATACAGACACATAAGCATAAACAGAACTTACAATTATTTACACTAATGATTTACTCCTTTATTCTCTCAGTGAATTATGTCTTCGTATTGATACCTGTGATACAAAGAAAACTGAGTGGGTCAGGCTTGGGAGCCTGGTGAGCATATAGGGTTTTCAACCCACAATAATACATTTATTATATTCAATTATCAACAATCAACCCAAATACTCATCTCCATTATCTTCTTTATTTATTAAGGTTTTACCCTAAGAATCGATTATACTTTCTTCATTCATTCCTAAGGGTTTACCTGAGGAACTGGAACACAATCCATTTGCTACCACGGTTTATACAACAGGCACTACGTCGCATAGTCACCAGGGTTCATACAATTGGCACTACGTCTCATAGTCACCAGGGTTTACACAACAGGCACTACGTCTCATAGTCACCTGGGTTTACACAATAGGCACTACGTCTTATAGTCACCTGGGTTTACACAAAAGGCACAAAGTCACATCGTCACCAAAGTTTATCAAATAGGCACGAAGTCGCATCGTCACCAAGGCTTACTCAATAGGCACGAAGTCGCATCGTCACCAACTATTCCATCTACCCATGTTCTACCCAACATTTTTGTAGATATAAATACAAACACAATTTAAATCATTTAACACCCATATAAAAACATCAATTCCAAATCCATCTCAAATAGATAATTAATATATAACACATAGCACGTATTTTATAAAATACTTCATATTTATGTGTAAGATGAAAGTGACTATACACTCACCTGATCAGAAGATGATCGGGTAGCACTACGGCTTGCAGAAGTAGTGTTTCTCCGTAGATCTGGAAGATCTTCACAAAAACCGGCTCCTCGCGAGCAGCGCTTCGACTCGGGAATAACGCTCTTTGGGATCCTCGGGGCTTCGGATCTTGCTTCGGGGCTCGGGAATAATACCGGGGCTTCGGGATATGATTGGCACGCAAATCGAGGCAAAAAATTAGAGAGAAAGTAAGAAAAATCGCAAGGAAATGGCTGATCTCGAGTTCTATTTATAGGCTGCTGGGTCTGGGATTACGCGGGGCGTAATCTCAAATTACGCGGGGCGTACTCAGTACGCGGGGCGTACTCGAGTTACGCAGGGCGTACTTTGACGTCATTGCGTGCGTCGACTAGTGACACTCGAGTATTGGTCAGACAAGTTGCATCCGACTGAGTACGTTGGGCGTACTCAAATTACGCTCGGCGTAATTTGACTCGTCAACTTCTAAATTGCGTAACTTTCGCATACGAGCTCCGTTTTCGACGTTCTTTATATCCACACGAAGGTCAGACCATACTCTACAACTTTCATTTAGACTCCGTTGGCTAATTTTGACTTTATTTTTTTATTAATTATTTTTAGAAGGCCGGGACAGAAAAACTTTGTTATAAATTCATAACTTCTTGTTCTGACGTCCGTTCTCACCTAACTTTTCATCGTTTCACTACTAACAGCGAGATCTTCAATTCTCGTTTAGATTGTTTCGGCTAAAAACCGCTCGATCTCAAATCGAGTATTCAGGCTGCATACTGCTAAGCTGAAACTTAGAAAAATCATAACTTCCTCATACGAAGTCAGATATGGACGTTCTTTTTATGCACGCTCACGGTTTAACGAACTCTACAACTTTCGTTTAGATCACTAAGGCTAAATATCGCTCTAACATAAGTTCACTTTTTACGTCACGCTGTGTCGTGCTGGTTGTGTCGCGAAACTTCGACAGGTCATAACTTCTTCGTTATAACTCGGATTTCAGCGTTCTATATATGCACGAAAACCTTGTAACATATACTATAACTTAGTTAAGATTATTCATTTTAAATAATCTTTCATCAAAAATTCATTTTTGACGCCTATCGTCTCTAAATTGACTAGTGCTGATCTACGGGCGTTACAACTGCTATTTAGGGGCGAAGCCCCTGATCTGACGGGAGTCCGGGGGATGCACCCCTGGGAGCGGGGTCCAAGGGACGGCAGCCCCTGACGGGGTCCAAGGGGCAGAGCCGATGGCTGGAGTCGAGCTGCCAGGTCAGTGCGGTAATTCTTTTTATATAAGTTATGTATAAAAAATATCTCAGAAATCCGTATTTTTTGTAAAAACACCCGATTTTGTGATCCATTTATAGACTCAGTTTAAAGTTAGTTTGTGACTGGTAATATGACCGTTTTTTGACAGGAATTTGTTTTCATGTAACTACCATATGACAGTTTTAAGATAGGAAGTTAGTTTCTGTTATATGATCAATTTCGGATTTATTATGGGTACAAATTTCATAAAATCTTCATTCTCCATTCAAGAAAAACAATGACTTTCATCCGATTAGAGATTTTGAGTGTACCATCGAAATGCTAACAGATACAATGATGAAAAGGTTAGAAAAAAATGAGATTTTTTGTTAAATAATTTGAATCTCCTTCATTTTATGGTTTATGCCTTTACATCTTTTATGTTTTTTTGTAGTTTTGTTTTTGTAATGTAAATTAAACGGTTTATCATTGTAATGGTGGTGTTCTTGAGGTTTTTTTTTTAGTGGAGCGGTTGTAGCATTTAATAGTGTGTGTGGTTGTACTCATTTTTTAATGGAAAAAACATTTGTTTTTTGGTGCGGTTGTTTTATTTTTTGGGGCGGTTTTATAACCGCATCAGTAAATAAGAGTATTTTTTGAGGCGATATTTTTTGGTACAGTTTAATACCCGCATCTATTAATCATTTTAACCGCATCAAAAATATCTTTATGTATTAGTGTGGATCTTGCAATTACATTCAACAAAATAAACCATATAGGAAAAAATGATTTTACCTCTTGAAACGTAAGAGACAAAAAGGACACCCGCTTCAATCAAATTCTTGTGGATGCTAGTTCACTTGATTGCACAACAAAGAAAAGAAAACAATTGAATCTTATTGTGCTCTTTCTCTTGACTTCGGCCAACAAAAAAAAACAACGTTCTTTCTTTTTGAGTTTTATTGTCCAAATCGTGAGTGAGCCACATTTTTAATCCATTCGTTTTGTTGAGAGTGCCGAGAACATATATCCACCTTCATCAAAATTTCGTGAACCACAATTCTTGGATTTTAAAACGCATAAATATTAGATTAAGTCAAATATAATATATTATCATTTTCTTTATTAACTTGCTAAATATGTATAAGCATATCTTATACAATTTAATTAATTACAAGTTAAACCATTAAGCTTAATAGCTTATAATAGATTATCATAATAAAGATGAATTAGTAACTAGTCCTTCTGTATTTTGTGTATAACCCAATAGGACTATACATTTTAGTTAAACCATGTAAAGTGTAATTGATTGTATATTATGAAGCATAGATTACAATCCTATATATAGGCTAGATAGTTACATTTAGATACCCTCTAATATAAACACTATCAATAGACTATCTAAACATATGTCTAACATTCCCCCGCAACATGAGGGCGGGGAACGACCTACAACTTAGACTGTAAAAAGAGAAATCTTCGAGACGATAAAGGTTTTGTGAACACATCAACAATCTGATCATTGGTAGATATAAAATGTACTTTTAATTAACCTCGGGCAACTTGTTCACGAACAAAATGAAAATCTACTTCACCATGTTTTGTTCGGGCATGAAAAACCGGATTTGCAGAGAGATATGTGGCTCCGAGGTTGTCACACCATAGTGTGGGAGAGAATTTTGTAGAAACTCCCAGTTCATGTAGGAGAGCCCTTAGCCAAAGCAACTCAGCAGCAGTGTTTGCAAGAACCTTGTACTCGGACTCCGTGGAGGACCTTGAAACAGTTTGTTGTTTGTGAGCATTCCAGGAGATCAAGTTGGACCCCAAATAAACAACAATCCTCTCGTGGAATGCTGATCGACCGCACAACCAACCCAATAAGAATCATAGAAGACGTTAATTTTTGAACCGTCAGTAGGTTGCCAACAACTATCAGTGAATGCTTGAAGAGAGAAGTCTGAGTTGTGACGAAGAAATAGACCAAAATTAGCAGTGCCTTTGAGATAGCGCAATATCCTTTTGACAACAGACTAGTGGTTCTTAGTGGGAGTATGCCTGAATTGACATACCTTATTGATTGCAAAGGCAATATCAAGTCTAGAAAGTGTAACATACTGAAGTGCTCTAGCAGTTTGTCGATAGGAAACAGGGTTGGAGAGGTATGGACTATCATCGGGAGTCAAGATCTGAGTAGTGCTCATGGGAGATGATACCGACTTACAATCAGTTAGACAGGAGCGCTGAAGTATGTCCAAAATGTACTTGCGTTGGGACAAAAGAATGTCATGGCCATGGGGAAAAACTTTAATACCCAAGAAGTAATGAAGTTAGCCAAGATCTTTGATGGCAAAGGTAGATCCCAATTGATGAATGATCTGATTGATAGCCGTAGTGTCATTACCTGTAACAATAATATCATCCACATAAACAATAATATAAACAAGAACACGATCTGTTTTGAGAATGAAGAGAGAGGGATCTGTTTTGGATCCTAAAAATCCAAGACGATGAAGAGTCGTCGACAGTCGAATGAACCAGGCTCGTGGGGCTTGCTTGAGTCCATAAAGAGATTTTTGAAGAAGGCATACATGATCAGGATTGCTAGGATCAACAAAACCTAATGGCTGTCAGACAAAAACTGTTTCATTGAGATCACCGTGCAAGAATGTGTTTTGGACATCCAACTGTCATAAGGGTCATTTGTTGGTCACGACTAGGGAAGGAATCACTCAAATAGTAGTGGCTTTGACTACCAGAATAAAAGTCTCGTGGTAGTCGATGCCCGGTTGTTGTTTGGACCCCTTAGCGACAAGTCGTACTTTGTAGCGAGAAACTTTTCCATGTGAATCTTCCTTTAATTTGTACACCCATTTGCATTCAATTATATTGGAAATGTGCACAGGAGGAACAAGCGACCAGGTTCCATTTTTTAAGTGCATGGAATTCATGAAACATCGCTTTATGCCATTCTGGAAACTTGTTGGCAATAGAAAACGAAGTGGGTTCAGTAAGAAGAGAGGAAGGTATAGTGACGGTGTATGCAGATGGGCTGTAAGGGGTTTTGCGCTTGAGATTTTGGTGAAGGTTAGAAGGCCGAGAGCAAGGGGGTGGGGTGGGGTGGTGGAGGGGGAGGTGGTGAGGTAGGAGATGTAGGTGTAGGAATGTTGTTTTCATTAGTAGTGGGTGCTTCGGGATAGAGCTCTAGTGTGCTTGCTACATGAGTAGGAAAAGTAGAGACATAAATGGGTGATGTATTGGGGTTGGATGGTGATGGTGAAGGAGAGTGAAAAGGAAAGACACCTTTATTGAAGCGGACATGACAGAAGATGTAAATGCGGTCCGTGACAGGGTCAAAGCATCAGTACCTGTGATAAAGAGGACTATATCCCATGAAGACACATAGAGTGGAGCGAAAATCCATTTTGTGTCAATTATATGGTCGGAAGTGTGGGAAACATTGACAACCGAAAACCCGAAGGAATGAGTAATCAGGTTTTCTATTGAAAACATGTTGCAACGACAACTTGTTTGAAGAGATACGGGATGGTAGACGATTAATGAGATAGACAGAAGTTTCAAAGGCGAAATGCCAAAAACGTTGTGGAAGGTTTGCTTGTGTAAGAAGGGCAAGACCAGTTTCAACAACGTGATGATGGCAACACTCAATAATGCCATTTTTTCACTAGTGTATGGACATGAACGTCGATGGGTAATTCCAAGAAAGGTGAAAAAGGGAGATAGATTGCGAAACTCACACCCCTCCCCCCAATCAGTTTGAATAGTTTTGAGCTTGGAATTCAACTATCGTTCAACTAATGTGATAGAGTTTTTGAAGGTGGAATAAACATCAGATTTGAGCTAACAGGTAAAACCACGTATAAAGAGTATGATGATCAACACATAACATAAAGAAACGATAACCATCAGAAGATAAAATGGGTGCAGGTCCCCAAACATCACAATATATCAAATCTAAAATATTATTACTTTGAATGTTGGAACTAGATAATGATAATTTGAAAGATTTTCCCAATTGGCAAAGTGAACATAATGAAGAACATTGTTTTGTAGAAACTGGTAAAGAGCAACTAGAAACAATGGAACTAAAAACACGTTGATGTGGATGACCAAGGCATTGATGCCAAATGGTTGAAGAAGCTTTGGTGGTAGTGAAAGCAATCTTAGGAATAGACTTGATTTGAGGAAGGCGTATGGAACAGAGACCATTATCACTTGGAACCGTGAGAAGAGTATTGCGAGTTGTTTCGTCCTTCACAACAAAAAAAGAAGAATGAAATTCAAAAAAAACATTATTTTCATGACAGAATTGTTGAACACACATAAGATTCTTTTTAATTTCAGAAACATGAAGAATATTAGAAAGAGTGAAGGTTTTGTGAGGAGAGTAAATTTGTAACACCCAGAATTTAGAAGGTTAATTATAAAATAAATCCCCTATTCTAAGGACCAACCCATCAAGTTGATGGTGGAAAACTTGACGTGTTGGGTCACACGTTTTTATGAACCAATTCAGCGGGTTGGTGAAGGGAACTCGACGAGTTGGACGCTGATTGAGAAACCCTAAATTTAGGGTTTTGCACCCTATTTAAACACCTTAAGTGTCACACCCCAGCCGTCGGCGGAAACACCGGGCGGTGTAACGTCATTTCTCGTATCATAGTTATCAACTTCCTGAAAACACATGCAATTTAAAATACGTCAACATAAAGTTGGTGAGTTCACAGGTTTTGACTCTAAGTAGAAATAGTACTTTTTCTCAATTCAAAAGTATAGTTTTGAAAGTATCGTTTTGACTCTCCAACATTTACTATATATATCCTAGGCATAATGGTTTACTTACCAAATAAGTGTTATACCTAAACATTCTTTGAACATAGAGTATAAGTATAAATGTTTGTAATTCCATACAAACTAAGTTACTATGTTTAAATCTTATTTCAATTCTATACGAGTAAAACCGCTACGTATAAATCTATTTCAATTCTATACGAGTAAGTAGGATAGGTATAGTGGTCTACTTAATATACAAGTAATATACCTACTAGATTCTTATACTTAGAGTATAAGTCTTTGGGAAACTTATACTTAACATTCATACTTGTATATCGACAAAGTATAATGCTTCTAAAGTTATGTTACCACGAGTCTATAGCTACGACTGTACGACTTAGTTTTATACATCTGATTATTATTACAAGGATTACACCTTGTGGTAGTTACAAGGATCACACATTGTGGTAGTTACAAGGATCACACATTGCGGTAGTACAAGGATCACACCTTGCGGTAGTACAAGGATCACACAGTGCGGTAGTTTCCAAACGCTTCATCGACGTCGGAAGGTAGTAAATTAGGCAAGTTCGTCACCCAAATATCGTTGGGTTGGAGCTAGCAACCACGGGTGGGGTTGTCAACCCGTATAGATCTATAGTCCACCGTAAAACCATTTGGGTTGTACCCAACAACCATGGATGGGGTGTTAACCCACATAGATCCATACACAACTTCCTCGCTCAAACGAGATTAACGGTTACAGTTCATAGGATTTCTGCTAAGATCCCCAATCTTAGTTTATGAATACAATTACTCATGTAGACTTCAACGGTTTCCTATAGCTCTAACAACAAAAGCATATCCATGTCTAAAATCCTAAGTTACTAGACTATGCTTTTAACATTACTCCTAGGTTCATAATACTTTAGGTAGTACAACAGCTATAACTCGAGGAAAACCGGGTTTTATCTTAACATAAAACCAATAATAACAACATATAACGTTCCTAGTTTTATCTTGACATAAAACCAATAATAACAACATATAGCGTTCTTAGATTTATCTTGACATAAAAACCAACAACAACGATGTGCATATCAATTAACATATAGAACTTCCGAGTATAACTCCAGAACTATATCGCACAGAACATATATATAGAACTCCCAAGTATAACTTAGGGTCTACATCGAACATAATATATATATATATATATATATATATATATATATATAGAATCTTAAGTATAACTCAAGATCTACATTAGTATAATAACATGCTAACAAGTTGATAATAGTTGTATATATTCAAAATATTATATTTAGAACAACTATATCCCGGTTAATATAACTGTCTATGTTGATATCAATACACTATCATATAGACATATTATTATCACGTATACAATATTTAGCATGCGTTTTCCCCTGAAAATATTAGAAAGTGGGGCCGTGAAACTCACCTTAGTAGTGTGATTTTATGTAATCTAAGCAGAAACGGTCAGCGGTACGAGGTCGTCGGGGCTCGGGAAGCGAAACGGCTTCAGCAAATGAGAGAGAGAGAAAAGAAATGGTGTAAGGAGAGAGGAGTCCGGACTTGCTATTTATAGGCTGATTTTTGGCCTCTCACGATGTGAGAATGATAGATTCACGTCGTGAGCTATGGCAAGAGTTATCCCGTAGCTTTAACGCATGTTTTCTAGCCTCGAATAGTGTCCTACAGCGTCCTAACGTCGTGAGAAAACCTCGCTCATGTCGTGAGCTTTTGGGTTATCGTTCCATAGACTTCTAGCTTCAAAATATGGCGGTTTGACTCCTCACGTCGTGAGTTTTTATGCTCACGTCGTGAGTTCTGTCAAATTAGGGTTTCTGACAGCGACATCTTCGAAAGGCCATAACTTTTGCATACGAACTCCGTTTTTGACATTCTTTATATCCATGCGTAGGTATTTAGGAGTATTACAACTCTCTTTTAGACTCCAATAGCAATTGCTAAGTCTATTTTAAACTCCGTTTTGGGATCGTATGGACGTATACTTTGAGTTGTATCATAAAGTATGTATGAAAGTTCATATTTGTATTAGAATTTAGCATGAACTACATAGTAAGTTTATCACATTACTAGTTTAACAAAATCACATTACATGATTGGTATAATCACATGTGATTGTTATTGACCTATTTTGACTGGTGTTACATTAAGTCCCAGGTGTTGGCTTCATTCCCAGCCTCCATATCACCTAAACCTAATCTCAAAACCATAGAGCTTCCTTGAGTGTTGTGAGCTCATTGTGGGTGTATTTTGGTGTGTTTGAAGCTCATTGAAGGAAGAGAAGCTTAGTGCAAGGTGGTGGTTCAAGTAGGAGCTTTCAGATCTTGATTCTCTACTCCATTTTCATCACATTGGGTATAAAGTTCTAAACTTGCTTAATATTTGATTAGATCTCTTATTGGGTTAGATTTTATGCTTTTTAGCCATGAATGGGTGGATGTTGGGGATTAGGATGTCCCAGTTACTTACTCCTTCAGACCTAAGTTCCACATGAGCTCTTTTGGCATAAAGGTGCCAACTTTATGGATTTAAGGACTTCATGCATTCATTAAGTCCCTTATTAAGCTCTTCTTGAGCATTTGAGATTCTCCTAAGCTTGTTTGAGTGTAAAGTTGGCAACTTTACGTGGTCTTCTAGCCTTTTGGGGTCAGATCTACATTTTGGGGCGTTGTCTTTGATAATTAAGTGCTTATTGGTTAAGCCCTCACTCTTTTGAGTCTAGGGTTTGGGTTTGGACCCCTTTAGGTGGTTCCTAGGGGTAAAGTTGGAAACTTTACCCTTCTAGATCTCATATTGGTTGAGATTTGAGTTATGGAGTCCTTGGAGTTGATAATGTTGACTTAATGTATTAAGATTTGATTTTCTGGCGAACTCGGCAAGTTTATGGATAAACTCGGCGAGTTGGCTCGGCTTTTCCCGACTTCGCGGATTGTTAGATGAACTCGACGAGTTGAAGGATAAATTCGGAGAATTGGGTCAACTCAGGCTGTTAACCTTGACTTCTGACTTTAGCCTTTGGCCAAGTTATTCTAAGGGGGTATTTGAGGTAATCAGATTTGTAATCAAGAAAATTGTGGGCTTAGGATAAGACCCATATGGGTTGGGACCAATTTTGAAAATTGGTCCATTAGTGGGCCTTCGTGGATCTTTTGGAATTGGGCCTTAGTTTTGGTTCATGTTGGGTCAGGGGTAAAATGGTTATTTTACCCCAAGTAAGGATTATGGATTATAGCTTGGAACCTAATTGCTAATTGGGTGTGTTGTTGGTATTGATAGCTTGGTAAGCCGACAAGGCTGCAACTATGGATTTCTTTCAGTGAGCTTCTGCATTCATGGTGAGTCTCCTCATTGTTCTATGGGTCGAAGGAACCAATACCGGACCATTTGGTTTATGTACTATAGTAAGACCCGGGGGTTAGCCTTGGGCATTATGTATGAAAGACCAGAAGGTGGCTCTTGGAAACCTTTATGAAAGACCAGAGTCTGAACTTTGGAAATTATTAGTTAAGTAGTTGTAGATCGTATGCTAGTTGTCTTTGTGATGCTTGCATGGAAGACTAGGAGGTGGCTCCTGCCCAGGGTTTTGGCCCCCGGCTTGGCATGGAAGACCACGAGGCGGCTCGTGGCATAATAGCAAGACTATGGTTGGTACATAACATCTTATTGACTATGGTATATGAATGATATGTATGGCTCACGGTTATGTATGCCAAGTATGGTTCGTTTGATATGTATGGTATGTGGTATTTAGGGAACTCGCTAAGCTTTGTGCTTACGGTTTTCAGTTTATGTTTCAGGTACTCCAGTAAAGAGCTCGGGACGATCGCATCGCACACCCCTGTGTTTTCCGCAATATGTGATCTTTGGGAATGAACTTTGATAAATGTCTTAATTGAAATGATTTTTCAATGTTTGGAAAAATTTACATTAGTGTTTTAATTATAATAAAAATGAAATTTTTACCCTTGTTTTTTGTGAATGTTACAAGTTGGTATTAAAGCCTTGGTTTGAGGGATTCGGGCATACTCTCGGGTGTGCCTGAACTCAAACTGTTGAAATTTTTTATAAAATTGAACATTTAATTTAAAAAGGAATTTCTAATCAAAGAAAAGGGTGTGATGCATGCAATCAGTCGAGCTGAAGTAAGTGGTTCCCGGAATACTAATACATGTTTATTATGTTATATGATATGAATATGTGAATCGCATGCTAGATTAGGGCTAACGGTCTGCTCAGTAATATATGACAGAGAAGATGCCTTTATATGCCTGATTGTATGAGCTTTTAGAATTGTATGATAGTATGGTTTCCAGATCAGTGGATAGGATGGCTTGATTAGTGTATGTTGGTTAGATTTTCCGTGCCTGAATGTTGCTTGCTTTGTGCTTTGTGGGAATCTTAGGGATTTGAATTGACTGCTAAATGAAAATGCTAAGTCACATGTGGCACATGTTAAATAATCTTAGAGTAATGGATTTTCCCTTATTGCGCAGCTCTTATTTGAGTCCAACCGTTCTAGGGTTGAGTCTTTTACTCGAAGGATTATCTGATCTCTATTACATATGACTATTTTTGCGAGGAAGTTAGTTGACATTGGTGGGAGTCCTTCAGCAGCTGAGGGCTGGTTGAGGTTGATAGCCTAGGAGATCCTAGGATATGCTTTAGTGGGTTAATGATGCGGTTTAGTGAATTTTGGTGCATTGGTTGAGGAAGTTACTAGGAGGATTTCTCAGGAAAGTATGGATATATGTGGAAGGTAGTATTGAGACCGTACTACTGGAAGCACAAGATCTATACTCGAATCGGTGAGAGTCTTGGAGAATGTAAGAAGCTTATGGCAGGAGGATTCTTGGGAGTGTTTTGATTGTTGGCTTGTTGTATTTCAATTGGAGATGAGCATGCAGGGAGGTGGTTCAGGTTCAGGTTCTGGTTCGGGTTCTGATTTTGGTGCAGGTGCTGAGCCGATTAGCGAGCAATTGCGGGAGCTCATTTCATCGGAGATTTATCGCATTATTTCGGATATCTTGGACGAGCGCTTGGGCGCATTTCGTGCTGAGTTTATGACTATTTTTGGAGCTCACACTCTTTATTTTAGGGAGTTCTGCGCTTGTGGAGCTCCTGCGTTGCATGGGGAGAGGGACCCCATTGTCAGCAAGAGATGGTTAGCAGATATGACTAATGCGTTCTGAACAAGTTTCTGTCCCAAGGAGGCAAAGTTCAGATATGCTTCCTGCCTATTGAAGGACAGGGCACACGATTGGTAGGAAGAGGTCGGTAGTGAGTTGGGTGATGATGTTGTTGATGCTATGTCATGGGAGGATTTCTCGACCATGTTCCGAGTTGAGTTTACTCCTACGATTGATGTGCAGCACTTGGCGCGAGAGTTTCTAGATCTCCGCCAGACTACTGAGACTGTGGCAGAGATCATTGCCAAGTTCCGAGAGAGGGATTTATTGGTACCGTAGTATGCAACAGATGAGGAAATGAAGAAAGTGAGGTGCCACGATATGTTGTGGGATGATATCAGGGAGTTCATTTTGGGGTGCAAGACCTTGAATGATATGATTTCTAGAGCCTGAAAGTGGGAGATTGATTTGGAGCACATTGGGAAGAGGGGGTCAGATCAGGTGCATATATTGGAGGGCCCCAAGAAGAGACCCAAGACTTTTGATCAGCGTTTGAGAGGTTAGCAGGGTCGGGGTCAGTGCATCACATGTAGGAAACTGCATGATGGAGTTTGTTGTTCCATAGGTTGGGGTTGCTACAAGTGTGGCAAGGTTGGTCACGTCAACAGGGATTGTCCTCAGGGGGTAGGTCCATTATGTTCTCACTGCGATCAGGTGGGCCACAAGAAGGTCGACTATCCAATGTTGAGGAGAGTAGCAGTGAGTGCGCCTGCTCCGGCTACTTTGAGGATCATTGATGGATGAGAGGGTAGGGCAGGTGTAACGCCCGGTTCCGAGCGACTTGAGAGCCTCAACTTTGAGGATCATTGGATATGGGATATAAAGTCTACTCGACGACTTGAGAGCCTCAACTCGACGAGTAGGACTGGTAGAGTGAAACCCTAATTTTTAGGGTTTAGCACCCTATTTAAACACCTTAACCTCCAAAGGTTGGCCTCATTTACAGCCTCCAAGTCCCAAACCCTAAATCTCTAAACCCTAATGCCTTGTGTGAGCTTGTGATTCAATTTTGAGAGAAAACTTGTGCATTTGAAGGTTGTGGAAGAAGAAGAAGCTTGAGGACTCAATAAGAAGAGAGTAGATCCCGAAACTTCACTATATTTGCAACATTTTCTGGTAAGCAAGTCTCAAACTTGCTTAATGATTACTTAGATCTCTCCATCCTTATATTTATTGAGTTTTTGGTCCAAGTAGCATGGTCCTTAGGAATGGACGTCCCAAGTGAGTATACTTCCAGATCTAGGACCTTAGAGGGACTTCATGGCATAAAGGTGCAAACTTTATGGCCATTGAAGCTCCATGCAAGCTTTAGGATGTCATTTTGGCCTTTTAAGCTGCAAAAGGCCATGCATGGAGAGAAAGTCAGAGACTTTACGTGGTCTTGTAGTGTCTAGGGTCTAGATCTCAATTTATATGCCTTAGCTTGAAGTATAAATGGCTTTTGGATCAAGATCTAGGTCTTAAGGAGTTGGGTATGAGCTAAACCCATTAAGGAAGGCTATTAACGGGTAAAGTTGGAAACTTTACTCTTAAAAGGACATTTTCAGTATGTAGATGGAGTATGGAGCTTAGATATGAAGGATAGGAGCTTAATCTATTAAGATGGCTTAACAGACTGAAGAACTCATCGTGTCCATAGAGGAACTCGACGAGTTGGGTGGAAGTGTCCTGATTCTGTAAAGGGAAAAAACTTGACGAGTTCAAGGATAACTAGACAAGTTGACTGGAGAAGTCCTGGTTCTGTGGATAGGAAGAACCCGACGAGTTGTGAAAGAACTCGACGAGTTGGATCACGATTTTAGGGTTTATGATTCATGGAACTCGACGAGTTGATGAATCAACTCGGCGAGTTGAGTAAACCCAGAAGGCTGAATTTGACCAGGGTGTTGACTGTGACTTTGACTTTTACCAAAGTTGACCTATAAGGTTATGAGTATGAAAGAGTAATTAAAAGAAATCTTTATTTGTAAGAGTTTGAGTGGGGTTGATTTCAGAGCCAAGGACAGTTCAGCTACTTCACGACATTTGAGGTGAGTTACCTTCCAGTAGAAGTGGGTTAAAGGCATCAATGCCGACCCACTAGTAGTTGATTATAATTATGATGATTGTATTTGTGATAATTGTCTGGTATGCCATTATCTGTTATGCTTTATGTGCTGGTATGCTATGATATTATGTGATATTGGTAGGAGGGGTAGGTTACACCCCGTAGCTGGTTGAGATAAACCGGAGGGTAGGTCGGGCACCCAGATATGCCCGACAGTATGTTTATGCTATGTATTATGTGGTAGTGGTAGGGGTGACATAGTCCCCGTAGCCGGTTGAGATACAACAGAAGGTAGGTCGGGCACCCAGATATGCCTGGTAGGGTAGGTCGAGCACCCATATATGCTTGAAAGGGTAGGCCGGGCACCCAAATGTGCCTGACAGGATAGGTCGGGCACCCAGATATGCCTGACAGTATGTGATTATGTGGTATGATGGGGTAACTCACTAAGATTTGTGCTTACAGTTTTCAGTTTTGCTTTTAGGTACTTCCTCTTCGAAGGGAGAGGAGTCGGCATGATTGCAGCGCATCACCCCAAGATTTTCGCACATGAGATCTTTGGGATTTATACTCTGATGTTGTTTTATCATGACATGTTTCAAATATTGATACTTTGATTTTGTAATATGTTGGTTTTTAAACAAATGGTTTCATAATTAGTATAATAAAAATAAAATTTTTGGTCTTGAATTTTGCGATGTTACAAGTTGGTACCAAAGCCTTGGTTTGAGGGATTCGGACAAACCTTCGGGGGTGTATGGACTCAAATCGAGGGTTTGAATTTTTTTTACAAAGAAAACAATTTTTCAAAAATTAAAATAGTTAAGAGTTTTCAGAAAGAACAAGGTGTGTGATGCGTACAATTGGCTGAGCTCAAGTAAGTCTTCCCCAAGATACCCATACATGTTTGCTATGATATATGTTATGATTATGAGAATTGCATTCTAGATTAGGGCTAAGGATCTTGGAAGGATGCCTTATATGCCTACTATATGTGTATGCGAACTGCATGCTAGATTAGGGCTAAGGATCTAGGAGGATGCCTTATGTGCCTGTTGTATGTGCTTGTTGAACTGCTTGATAGTACTGACTAGTCAGTGATATGATAGCCTAATTAGGACATGCTTGGTTTGGGTTACTCAATGCCTGAATGTTGCTTTTTTTGTGCTTTTAGGAGTCCTACTTATCTTTAATTAACTAGTAAACGAATACGTTAAGTTACATATTGCAAGGACTAAATAATTTCAGAAGGTTAGGTCTAGCCCTATTTCGCAGTTCTTGTTTGAGTCCAACCGTTATAGGGTAGGACCTCTCATTCGAAGAATTATCTGATCTTAGTAATATATAATGGTATTCGCAAGCTAGTTAGGGAGAGATAATAGGGACTTCTTATGCAACTGATGGCGGAGAGTGGGTTGGAGATTAGCCTAGGGTAAGCCTAGGATGAGATTAGTGCAGTAAGCAGTAGTAGTGAAAGGGACTTGGTGGAATCAAGGCAATTCTTGAGGAAAATACAGATAGATGTGGAAGGTAGTATGGGCCCGCACTACTAAAAGCAGAGGATTCGTACTCGAATCAAGGAAAGTTGAGATTAAACTAGGGAACTTGTAGTATGTGTGAAACCTCTCGAGGTTATATATGACCCTAACGATTGTGTGTTTTATTTTAGAATGTTGGTGACACGTGACAGAGCAGGAGGTTCAGGGTCTAGGTCAGGTTCGGGTATAGGTTCCGAGCCGGTTGATGATGGATTGCGCGAGTTCATCACATCTGAGATTATGAGAGGCATCCTTGAGTCGAACCCAGTGATTTTCGGGTTAATCAAGGAAGGGATCATTGGGTTGACGGAGGATCGTCTTAGGGAATTTAGGAGTGACATGGCACCTGGCTAGTCAGGGACTCGCACGCTCTCCTTCAAGGATTTTAGGGGATGTAGAGCGCTAGACTTTAGCGGGGTGAAGGACCCCATTGTGGCGAGACAATGGATCACGGACATTAAGTCTACGCAAGTGACGAGCTTCTGCCTAGAGGGGTCGAAGTTCAGGTTTGCTGCTGGCTATTTGAGGGAGCGGGATAAAGACTAGTGGGAGGCAGTTAATGACACGTTGGGAGCCCCAGCCATTGAGGCTATGACCTGGTCGAACTTTGTGACCAGATTTCGAGACGAGTTTGCACCAGCTGTGGAGATTCAGCAGCTAGCCTGGTAGTTCTTAGATATGGTACAGACTACTGAGTCAGTGGCGGAGATTACCGCCAAGTTTCGGGAGAGGGCCTTACCGGTGCCTCAGTACGCGAATGATGAGGAGATGAAGAAAACCCGGTACCATGACATGTATAGAGTTGACATTCGGAAATATGTCAGCTACTCGGCATGCCCGAACTTGGATGACATGATAGCGAGGGCAAGGGAGAGGGAGATTGACATAGAGTATATCCGGAAGAGGAAGGCAGAGACTGGGCAGACGACGTGGGTTTCTGGGAAGAAATCTAAGGGATTCGACTCGAGGTCGAAAGGCCAACAGGGTCAGATCCGTTGTGGGAAATGCGATAGGCCACATGAGGGAGTTTGCAGAGCCGATGATCGGGCTGCTACAAGTGCGGCAAGACTGGGTCCTTTACCAAGGATTGTACAACCCTTACCCCCATCATTCAAAAATCAGACATGTTTTGCTTTCATTGCAATCAGAAGGGCCATAAAAACAACAACTGCCTGAGATTAACATCAGGGGCGCCAGTGGCGGCGCCAGCTCCAGCGACCCTGTGGATAACGGATGGCTGACATGGCAAAATAGATGCTCCAGTGGTGAGGAGTCAAGCCTTCCAGCTAACCGCCGAGGAGGCGCGTGCCACACCGGATGTGGTGACGGGTATGTTTTCTTCTCCCTAACTCTTATTACATGTTAGTTTTGATATTTACATTTTATGTGTTTTGTTTAGGATCGTTCCATGTGAACGGAATCCCAGTACATGTGTTATTTGACTCGGGGGCTACCCGATCATTCGTATCTCTTGCACTCAGAAGAGGTTTGGTGAGTCTTCAGGCATGTTGGATTGTCCTTTAGAGGTCAAGATTGCTGACGACCAATCCGTCCGGGCATCAGAGGTTTACAAAGATTGTATCTTGAGGATGTATGACGAGCGTTACCTCGTGGATTTGGTTCCCATTCCTTTGCATGGGAACAAAGTCATCATAGGCATGGATTGGTTTAGCCCTAATGGGGCGGTGATCGACTGTGAGTAGCAGTTGGTTCGTGTCGGACCCCAAGTGGGGGAGAGTTAGTGATTCAGGGAGAGATGCCACAGCACGGGCCGACTTTTTGCTCAGTAGCAAGGGCTAGGCGCTACCTTCAGCAGGGTTGCGCAGGTTATGTTGCCTATGTTATGGATACCCGAGGAGCGGGAAAAGCGACCGTGAGTGACGTGCCAGTTGTGCAGGAGTACCCGGATGTGTTTCGGGAGGAGTTTCCTGGGATACCTCTAGAGAGACAGGTGGAGTTCAGGATTGACCTAGTCCCTGATGCGGCTCCGATAGCCAAGGCACCATACCGGTTGGCTCCTCCCGGGATGTAGGAGTTGTCTAGATAGTTGTAGGAGCTATTAGACAAGGGATTTATCAGGATGAGTAGTTTGCCTTGGGGAGCCCCGATTCTGTTTGTGAAGAAGAAGGATGGATCACATAGGATGTATATAGATTACCGGGAGCTGAAAAAGGTAACGATGAAGAACCGTTACCCACTCCCGAGGATTGACGATCTCTTCGACCAGTTTTAAGGGCATCTTGGTTTCCCAAGATAGATTTGCGTTCAGGCTATCACTAGATGCGAGTCAGAGATGAGGATTTACTGAAGACTGCTTTCCGGACTCGCTATGGCCACAATGAGTTTGTGGTGATGCCCTTTGGGCTCACCAATGCCCCTGCCGCGTTCATGGACCTCATGAACCGCGTATACAGACCGATGTTGGATCGGTCTGTGATAGTCTTTATTGATGATATCTTGGTTTACTACAAGACGCAGGAGCAGCACGAAGAGCACTTGAGAAAGGTGTTGGATACCCTGAGGAGGGAAAGCTTGTACGCCAAGTTCTCCAAGTGTGAGTTCTGGTTGCGCGAGGTGCAGTTTCTAGGGCACCTTGTCAACCAGAACAATATTTTGGTCGACCAGGCCAAAGTGGAGGCCGTGATGAGATGAGAGGTTCCGAAGTCTCCATCTGAGATTCGAAGTTTCCTCATTTTATCAGGTTATTATCGGAGATTCATTCAGGATTTCTACAAGATAGCATTACCCCTGACCCAGATAACGTAGAAGGTTGTTGTATTTCGCTGGGGGGCGTGAGCAGCAGGAAACGTTCGAGACTTTGAGGCAGAGGTTGTGTGAGGCGCCGATCTTAGCCCTATCAGTGGGCGTTGAAGATTTTGTAGTATATTGCGATGCGTCCATCTCGGGTTTGGGCACAGTGTTGGTGCAGAGAGAGCACGTCATCGCCTACACCTCGAGGCAGCTGCAGCCTCACAAGAAGAACTACCCGACGCATAACCTGGAGTTGGGGGAAGTTGTTTTCGCCCTCAAGATTTGGCGACACTACCTGTATGGGGTCTGTTGTACCATTTACACGGACCACAAGAGCCTGAGGTATCTGATGGACCAGCCAAATCTAAACATGAGGCAACAGTGTTGGTTGGACGCGGTGAAGGATTACGACTGTGAGATCCTCTACCACCCGGGGAAGGCCAATGTTGTGGCCGATGCACTTAGCCGCAAAGCATTCGCAGCCTCGATCAGGGACATCTTCCTGAGGATGACAGTAGTGACTCCGCTTTTGGAGCGGATCCAGGGGCCCAACAAGAGGCTATGAAGGAGGAACACTGGAAGAGTGAGTGTATCGTGGGCCAAATTTCCTTCTTCGACTATGATAGCCACAGGCTGTTGACACTTCACCACAGAGTGTGGGTTCCGTACGCAGGCGGTGTGCACTAGATCCTGATGGAGGAGGTGCACAAGTCCAGACTTTCCATCCATCTCGGGGAAACGAAGATGTATATAGATCTTCGTCCTGATTACTGGTGGATCTGCATGAAGCGAGATGTAGCCTGGTATGTTCAGAGGTGCCTGACCTGCAGGAAGGTCAAGGCTGAGCACCAGAGACCTCACGACAAGACGCAACCGTTGGATACCCATGTGTGGAAATGGGAGGATATTACTATGGATTTCATCATGAAGCTTCTCGGGACCACACGGGGAGTGGATTCAATTTGGGTCATCGTGGATCGTTTGACCAAGAGGGTCCATTTCATTCCGATCCAGGAGAGCATTTCGGCTGAGAAGCTGGCTGACATTTACATCAGATAGGTAGTAGCTTGGCACTGGGTGCCAGTTTCTATGATTTCTAGCCGAGATGTACAGTTCACTTCCAGATTCTAGAAGAAATTTCACGATGAGTTGGGTATTCGTCTGCACTTTAGCACCAATTTTCACCTGCAGTGTAACATCGCAATAATTTAAGCCAATTTAAAACTTTTTAAAACATTTAAAACCATTAAGTTATTAAAAAAAAATCAAAATAGTTCAATCATCAGAGTATCCCCAGAATCAAATCATAAAATCATGAGATATGAGGAGCTGTACGATCACACCTTTGCCTTCCCGCGATCATGAGAAGTACCTGAAACATAATCAACAACTGTAAGCCCGAAGCTTAGTGAGTTTCCCCAAAATACCAACGCCATACAAATATAACCATAACATATAACAAGTACAGAACAACATGTATATTGAACCTTCAGCCTGATTGGACCACCTCGCAGGGCCTACAGTCTATCTGGACCGCTCCCGAGCCTTCGGCATGACTGGACCGCCTCGCAGGGCCTACAACCTATCTGGACCACTCGCCGGGTATGTTGGCCTACAACACAAAGCAGGACCGCCTCAACCCAATCCCCAACCAAACAAACATGTGCACATAAATATCATACATTAGCTCATATCATAGAATAGTTAAACCAATCTAACATATCACTAATCATAGCAACATCCCAATAACCGGGATACAGACCTAACCAGTCACTAACATAGTATCATCCTATAACCAGGACACCGACCTAACCAGGTCACCAAGCATAAGCATATCACCATCCTAACTACCAAGATGTAATCAATAAACATATCATGCCATAATCCAGATACAAATACATAAAGGGCCGGCCTTGGTGCCCTAGACCCTGTTGATATGTTAGTGACATGTTGATACAAATACATATCACTAATCATAGCAAGATGTAATCAATAACCATATCATGCCATAATGCAGATACAAATACATAAAGGGCCGGCCTTGGTGCCCTAGACCCTGTTGATATGTTAGTGACATGTTGATACAAATACATATCACTAATCATAGCAAGATGTAATCAATAACCGGGATACAGACCTAACCGGTCACTAACATAGCATCATCCTATAACTAGGACACCGACCTAACCAGGTCACCAAGAATAAGCATATCACCATCCTAACTACCAAGATGTAATCAATAACCATATCATGCCATAATCCAGATACAAATATGATGGGTTTTTGTCATAAGACATCCTATGTGCTCATACAAACCCTCATGCTTAGATCTAGGTTTCTCTATTGTACATGCAAGTTATCCAAGACTATAAACCCTAATTCTATCATATGGAAATCGATATTAACATATAATTAGGTTTAAGATATTACCTTGATTGTTATGTAGTAATAACAATCCCAATTCCTCCATGAATTGACTTTGGAAGGCTTAGAGTCACAAGTGTCACTCTTCTAATGGCTCACAAACACCATAAGCAAGAGGACGAAGAGGAGAGAGGATGGAGGCTGCCAAAACCATGTGAAAACCCTAGCAAGATGCTTGTCCACGTTTTTGGTCCTTAAGGGATCTATATATAGTGAGGCAATTAGGGTTATCTAACAAGGAAACCCTAATTTGGATGCTTAAGCCCTAAGCAACCCATGGAGCCCTTTTCTCAAAGCCTTGGACGATTTCATATGGGCTTCCCCCATAGAATTCGTCCACCTTATAATAAAAGGCAATCCATGGCCCAAATTGCAATTATCTTATAATTACAATTCTAGTCCCTTAAGTTTAATTAATCTCTTTTAGTCACAAAACTAATTACCAATTAATTATTGACTAATATTAATTAAACAATATGATTTCTCCTTTAATATATTATTCCAATAAT
Source organism: Lactuca serriola (assembly GCF_051521515.1). Taxonomy (NCBI): domain Eukaryota; kingdom Viridiplantae; phylum Streptophyta; class Magnoliopsida; order Asterales; family Asteraceae; genus Lactuca; species Lactuca serriola. The sequence goes on from NC_136413.1 coordinate 15,698,273, forward strand.
ATATTAATAAATCATATTTAATCCTTTCTCTCCATAATTCATCCTATCAAGTTGCTTTGGTGAAGGCAACCCAAAACGACCATGCACCATCGGGTCAAGTACATACCAAAATAGTTATGGACTTAGACACTAATCCAACAGTCTCCCACTTGGATAAGTCTAATAACTATTATGCGTATGACTTCAGATCCCGATCTGCAACCGTAGCTTTCCAAAGCCGCTGTGAACTCTGATCCTATCAAATACGCATGTCCTTTAGATAAGGGATCATATATTCCTCCATTCTAGATATCATATGAGACATGATTTCTATACATTCTCTTTGTACTATATCTCGATTCCCGATTTATGACGACTGACTAATTGAACAAATCAAATTAGCCCTAGCCCGGCCGAGCATTTACATTTGTCATCACTAAATCATCGAGGGGCCCAAAGATATCGCTTTTATCCTACTTTGGATAAAAGGAACAGATAAACTTTGATACAATGCTTGCTTGCACTCACTCACCGAATCACACACAACAATATGTTTTATAACACCAAGTTACTAGTGCATTTACATATTATCAATGTGCAACCGATTTGCAAGATACAACTCACACATCTCGGTCTCAAGAATATAAGATGTTATCGTCTCACCAATCACTCGTGATACAATTCATGGAGTGATCCAAGTGAGCGTGGGTTTAATCCAATGCTCAAATCACATTCATAAGCACTCATGAACGTTGCAGCAAACATTTGCTTATGTCTAATGCTCTTTAGACAATCCACACACCAATTCACGGCAGTCTTCATTCATATTTACTTCCAACATATGAACGACTGTGGCCCGTTCGAATAATTTGACTGTTCTTAACCAATTAAATTATTCAGGAAGTCAAAACATGCAAAGTGAAACACAAGAATAATACTAATCCCATATGGCCTCAACCCTTTGAGCATAAATAAAACACCTTTTATTTATCACCATATCGATTACTCATTATTTGTCGTTTCGGTTAATCAACTTCTTACTTGAATTACAACACTTGTCCCATTCTCTTAGCATGCACACAATGTTTACCTATGGTTCTTACTTTTGAGAAATAGATCAAATTGAACACATTTCCAACCATTGTCATTTCACAACTCCAAATCCTTTTTCATAAGTGTAAGAGTATCAAATACTTGCCACTTATAGAATATGCTAGATTCTAACACTTTATGCACCGATCCTTTCGTAATGTCACTGCACCAAAGTCACAAAGACTATTGCGAATGATATTACAAAGTCCTCTATCGAAGATTGTTACAAGACAATTCCTTAGATATGATGTCTCTCACTCAAAGTACATTCCTTTGAACATCCTTTTCCATAAAAGTTTCTAATCTAGACATATATTTTCAATATTCAATTCCCAATATGGACACGCTTCCATATTTTCCATATGACAACTCATTCTTAATAGAATCTTATCTATTCGTAATAATGTCGATATGGTCCATCCAATATGGAAACATTTCCATTTTTTCCAATACTATACTTCCAACTACTCACAAGCGACCAATCCTCGTCGAACTTGAATTGTCCTTTGATAGTTGTTTAATTATTTTAGTCAAAACCGATTCTAGTCCCTTTTCCCTCTAAATGCGCTAGACATTTGGAAAATTTTAGAATGGTCAAATATTATAACATTTTCAATTGATCCTTTACCCGAAGCGTATGGGACACAATGCATAATGTCTTACATAAAGATTTGATACTTTATCAATCTTCCGCCATAATATTTCATTTGCTATGTTCTCAAAATTCGAATTATGAAGAGGAATGCCGTAATCATAATCGAAATTTTAAGAACACACTAGGTACCTTTAACTAAATTTATTAACATTTCTCAACCTAATCCTTTAGATTTGAAATGAAGCATAATATTCTTTCCCTTAATTATAGCAAAACAAATTTACAACCCTTACGACTTTGCAAGGTGTAACTCTTGTTTTCTATAATTAATATTGCCAACTTGCAATACGTGCCTTAATAATCATACAATCATAACATTTATGCACCCACTATCATGATGATTATTATAAAACATAACACTTATGCTCCCACTAGCTTCGACATGTATTCATAAACATCTTAACTTTCAGAAAAACAAGGCTTATTGAATTTCTTAAGTTCATGTTTCTAATACTTAGTGCTTTGATAATCTTGTATCAAGGCTTCTTGAACTTATACACCTTTGCCAAACCTCACAATTCAAATTATGGAAAGGGATACCGTAACCATAATCGAATTCGAGAATGCAATTTTACAATCACTATCTTCTTAAAATCTCTCTTAGTGAAAGCATTTCCTCACAATCATTTTCATGAAGGAGGAAATCTTATGACACTTAGATTTAAACGGTGTATGTGTTCCTATCCATGTGAATTTGTTAAAACTAAAGTATACGACAAATTCAAACTCATATGGACCAAACTTTCTTAATCTTGATTTCTTGCCTTATGGTAGCACAGCTGCCCACCATGTCTTCCAAGTAGTTAAGCAGCTCACCCTTTCCTATCAATGTACCTTTCATTGATTAAGGTGCTTTGCCTTTTATGCGTTCAAAATGAGAACTCATAGAACTCACATGCATAATTAACTCGATTGGATTGGCACGGAAATAATATAATGTCATCACGATAGGTTGTAAACCTCAACTCGTGTGCTAGTGATGATCGATAAGGTTTATTTGATTTGTTCTAGAAACCTTTCAAGACCATTAAGACTCCCACTGACTCCTTGACATATTCTCTTGTCAATAACCATTTCTTGACAACCAAATATTCAAGAGTTAGTGTAGTTTTTATTAAAACATTTCATAAATTGGTCCTAGTTGGTCTTTGTCTTATCCAAGACATCACAACTTTTCCACATTTGATGAATGCTATAAACCTTCTTAATACTTATCACTCAATATCACAATCTTAACTCTAAGACTTGTTTTGGAACGAAGTATGATTGACTTTCTGATTTAACCATTTCTTCAATTCTTGATTCCTCTTCTTAGACTTTTAATGTTATATATAGTATAGGGTGCATTTTATACTTTCAAAATACTAGGTGGTCTAATTTAACAATTATACTTTTAATTCAATTAAATTGTAAACCTAAACTTTTATGGATTTATTAAACCTCTTTTAATTATACACCTTAATTAATTAATAAAACCATAAGGGTGTGATTTGAACTTTTTCAAAACAATACAAGAGTTTTAGAATTTAACATTCCTAATTAAACTTTTAATCAACTTTTAAATTCCAAAACTTGAGGGCAAGTTTTGAAACATTTCAAAACATTAGGGTTTAGAATTTAAATATACATCAAAATTAAACCATTTAATCTAAATTTAAATTCCAAAACTTGAGGGCAAGTTTTGAAACCTTTTTCAAAACATTAGGGTTTTAACTATTTAAATTTCAAAACAACAAAAATTTTGGGTTCAAATTTAAACTATAAAACCTAAGGGGAAAATATGAAACTTTTCAAAGCACAATGATCAAATAACAAATAATCTAAATTAACATTTAATTACATAATTATCCATATTTGATTTATTTAATGATTTCTTGCAAAACAATTTATCAATTTAGTCAAAATAATTAATCAATTATCACACAAGGAAAAAATTATCTTATTAATTGATAAATATCTTCAATTATATCAAAAATATAGTCATATATATAAAAAAAATCAGATTTATATTGATCTAATATGATAAGGTAACAATACATAAGCAAAAACAGCAAGAAATCGCAAAATACCCTCCATCTGACGAGTTGACTCGTCGAGTCAAGCTTGGACTCGTCGAGTCTGCATGGACTCGGCGAGTCCAGCCTTCAGAACACCAAAAATTGAATTTTTTGGACATGTAATGCATCAATACAATTGAAACCAGTCTAGGCTCTGATACCACTGATGGGTTTTTGTCATAAGACATCCTATGTGCTCATACAAACCCTCATGCTTGGATCTAGGTTTCTCTATTGTACATGCAAGTTATCCAAGACTATAAACCCTAATTCTATCATATGGAAATCGATATTAACATATAATTAGGTTTAAGATATTACCTTGATTGTTATGTAGTAATAACAATCCCAATTCCTCCTTGAATTGACTTTGGAAGGCTTAGAGTCACAAGTGTCACTCCTCTAATGGCTCACAAACACCATAAGCAAGAGGACGAAGAGGAGAGAGGATGGAGGCTGCCAAAACCATGTGAAAACCCTAGCAAGATGTTTGTCCACGTTTTTGGTCCTTAAGGGATCTATATATAGTGAGGCAATTAGGGTTATCTAACAAGGAAACCCTAATTTGGATGCTTAAGCCCTAAGCAACCCATGGAGCCCTTTTCTCAAAGCCTTGGACGATTTCATATGGGCTTCCCCCATAGAATTCGTCCACCTTATAATAAAAGGCAATCCATGGCCCAAATTGCAATTATCTTATAATTACAATTCCAGTCACTTAAGTTTAATTAATCTCTTTTAGTCACAAAACTAATTACCAATTAATTATTGACTAATATTAATTAAACAATATGATTTCTCCTTTAATATTTTTTTCCAATAATATATTAATAAATCATATTTAATCCTTTCTCTCCATAATTCATCCTATCAAGTTGCTTTGGTGAAGGCAACCCAAAAGGACCTTGCACCATCGGGTCAAGTACATACCAAAATAGTTATGGACTTAGACACTAATCCAACAAAATACATAAAGGGCCGGCCTTGGTGCCCTAAACCCTGTTGATATGCTAGTGACATGTTGATACAAATACATAAACCAATCTAACATATCACTAATCATAGCAACATCTCAATAACCGGGATACAGACCTAACCGGTCACTAACATAGCACATCCTATAACCAGGACACCGACCTAACCAGGTCACCAAGAATAAGTATATCACCATCCTAACTACCAAGATGTAATCAATAACCATTTCATGCCATAATCCAGATACAAATACATAAAGGGCCGACCTTGGTGCCCTAGACCCTGTCGATATAGTGAGGATAACTCACCTGGCACTGTTGAAGTCCTGCGGATTAAACTCCAGCTGCTGGTTGACAGATTCCGAACTGCCAACATCAAACACCACTTAATTAATAATTGGGTTCCAAGCTCAAGGTCATACTCACACTCCAAAGGCTCAAAAGTCAAGTAATGGGCCAAAGCCCAACACATGGCCTAATTTTCTAAATTGGGCCCAAACCTTTACATGGTCATAATTAAAGGCCCAACTACTTAGTCCAGTCCAAACATTTGGCATTTCCAATGGCCAAATATCATATAATCATCAAGGCACAAATTATGGCCCATCTACGGCCCAATTTTCGAAATTGGGCTCAAACCCTCATATGGGCCTTACCCTAATGCCCATTAAATTATTCTAGTCCTTTTGCTTGTTCTTGGATGGCCCATTAATAACCCTATTACCAAAGCCCAAAAGAAAGGCCCAATTCAAGGCCCGACTGACATTAGGGTTTTCACATGAAATGATGATTAGGGTTAAGTGTTTCTTACTTAACCTATTAGGGACTTAATCCATTAAGTCCAATATTGCCTTAGGTTAATTTTCCAATGATCATTAATTAATATTTTAACTTTACTAAATAATTCCCGTGTGTGTCTCGATCAATCCCCAAAATTAGGGTTTTAAGCCATTAGGGTTTTCCAAACCTTAATTAGGGTTTCCTACCCAACACTAGCCCATTAGTCAATTGGTTGGGCATTTAGGTCACTTTGGGCCTTATTGGGCCCATTAGGGTTTTATTAGATCAATTAGGGTTTCCTTGGGCCCATTATGGCCTCATTGGGCCCACTAGGATTTCGTGCATCCAAACGAATCAACACAACAAGGCAAAGTACACCGCCACACGACACGGCGGCCGGTGTTGGTTATGAGATTTCTTACTATTCCGATCGATTACAATGTTACAACATGATATCCAAACACACACAAACACACACTAAGCTACACACACCTAAATACATAGCAAAAACACACACACAGGGCAGCACATGGTGGCAGCCACCACCTCACGGTAGTGGTAGTGGCTGTTTTTCGAGAATTCCGACCATGAATCACTCCCACAACCGCTTACAAGCAAAACACACGCACACAAACATTATATCACACTCACAACCACCCATATATGGCGGCTAAGGATGGCAGAAAAGAGAATAGTGGCGGCAGCCACCATGGTTGGCAGCCATGGTGGTTTCTCGGGTTTAATTCAGGCCAAACGAGCATCCCCAAACTTCACGGTGAAGCAACAGTTTACACACATGAGTTCATCGCGAAGCAAACACCCACCTCAGCCACTTTGGGTGGCAGGCGGCAACCGAAGTACAAAGGCAGCCGCTCGGAGCTACGGTGGCGGCACTCGTGGCTGAAACGCTGCACCAAAGAACGGGGAAGAAGAAGCAGCGACTCCGACTTGCGAGCAACAACAACAACAGAAAAGAGAGAAGGAGAAGAAAGGTGGCGAAGGGATGATGGCGGTGATTGCTCACAGATGCTCCGGCCTCGGAGACTTCCGTTTCAGCGCTGGACATCGTCAGTAGTGGAGTTAGTTGTGGGTGTGGCTCAACAAAGGGAACGACGGTGCTGGGATGGGGGAGATAAGGTGGTGGCTGCTGTAGAATACACTAGGGTTAGGGTTTCTTCCCATAAGCATGCGATGAGGAGGGTGTGACGGGTTGTGGGTTTAAACCCCGTCTCCACTCCCAAACTTATATATATACATATTACACTTTTGGTCCCTCCCCCATAAATGTTTTTCACTTTAATTCCAGAAATTATCATTTAGCCCTCAGCATTTCAATATCCTTTCCATTTAAGTCCCAATCTTACCAAACAGCCACTGACTCCTGAAAATCTCCACAAATTTAATCCCATAAATAAACTTTTAGCCGCTGGAGATTCCAAAGCTTGCCATTTGCCTTTCCGAAAGCAACCCTGTTAATTATTATCTGATTTTGGGCTATAATAATATAAAATAATAATAAAAATTACATCTCAGGGTTCCTGTTTATTATTTAAATCGCTATATTTTAAACGGTATGTTACAACTCTCTCCCACTTAAATTTGATTTCATCCTCGAAATCGTTTTTTCTCATTCCTTACATGCCAAACAACTTGAAGTACAATCCCAAGCATGACCCTAGCCTTTCCAAGGCAACCGAAACCAACCCTAATATGGTTTTAAAACCCGAAAATGGACGAATTCCCTGCATTATGATCACATTACTCAATCTGAAATCTGAAGTCTCGAGACGGTCTGACTCCTTGATAGACCGCCCACACCGAATCATAGACGAATCCATTGCACTTAACTCTCAACTAACTACTCACTTCTGATAACTTGAGGTTCCCACTAGAGGACAGAGCCACACACCAGCTTTCCCTGCAATACACTTATACTTGATATAAAACTCATCCGAAATATAAGATTCTCCTGCCCGGTTGCTGAACCAACCAGCTATCTTACAGTCGCTTCACACGATTCCTGAAGGAAACTCCTACTAGTACTAACTGCCCTAGCTATATCTCCACTCATGGCTCCATCAATCCTTTTGGTCCATCAGATCATAATAGCCTAACAATCTATCATCATCGAATCAATTATGATAATTGAATACTACCAGAATAACTGTAGTCTTACATCATGCCCGGTCTGCTTGTCTCTCATCTAGCTATTCAACTTTTGATATATGGGGTTCCAACATCTAGGTACTTCTCATACACCTGGAGACTCAGTTCGTCAATACTGCCCTAAACACGGAAATTGTCCGAACACTGATTTTCCTGAAGCAGTATGCTGCCACATGGATACTTTCCAAATCTACCGAGACCTTTCTGGTCTCAATTCGTTCAACAATCATCTGAAATACCAGGTTTTGGCCCGGTCGCGGAGCTAAAGAACTCCCACATAGTTGCCTCACACGACTTCCGAATGAAATCCTTCCCTGGAACTAGTTGCCACTAGTTATCATGCCACTACGTCTCTAACAACCCCCTGATCTAACCGATCGGATCCATGCATCGAATCCCGTCATACCAAATCCACGGCTAAAAGCGATCGCTACATGACCAATGGTAGCCTTACATTACAAGCAACCTTAAGAAATCCATTGCTTCCTTGATCTCATGATTGTAGTGACGTTCCTGCAATCTTATCACTGGCTTAACCAGGTCTAATCTCTCTGGGGAAACCCATAAGCCAATCCGTAGATTTCCATATCCTCGCTGCCACACCCGAACTGGTGGGTACTATTGTCCCTTCCACGTACTAACAACGCGCTCGTGCTATCTACCAACCTAGTGAATATTGCGGATACACCCACAGACTTACATCACTCTAGCACTATCTGCTAACCTTGTGAATATTGCCTGTATACCCACAGACTTACATCACTCTATCACTATCTGCTAACCTTGTGAATGCTACGGCTACACCTACAGACTTACAACACTTCTCATACTACCTGATCGCTAGTGAATGCTACGGCTACCCCCGCAGTCTTACAACACTTTTCATACCGGTCGAACACGTACTCGACCTAACACACAACTGAACTTAATTCATGGCTATAATCCCAACCTAATTTCCCCAAGTTCTACTATCAAGCACCAAGAAGATGCGATTCAAATGCTGTGGAGTTTTGCCGAACTCCCAACTCACACAACACTCAAACCAAGCAGCCACTAGGGTTGTCTTCCTTCCTGAAAATGATGCGAAACTTATCCCAGTTTCAAAACCGATCATGCTTCTGCGTTCCGAGACGATTCTCCCCCACTTAGATTCAACTAAGTCTTCAAAATACATGAAAATTTGAGAATTCCCAATCCTTCTCACTTTCCAACGATCGATCTGATGACAACCAGACCTTTCCAATTAGTATTCCTTTACTAGCCAACCCCAAATGATCACACACTTCTAATAACTAGATGAACACTTCCTGAATCCTCGGGAAACAAACAGTCCCTAAAGCTCGAATGATCCCACACCCAAATCTTGAAGTCCAAAAATAGATGCTCCAACTAATGTCTCAACAACGAGCTACTTCCCTTGGCGCTTTCCCTCGCCAGTCAATAACGGTTACTAAAACCACTGAATCCTGACAATGCTGAATAACTATCCTGTGGGACCCTATCCGCAGACCTCCCATATAACACCCTTCTTCCCAAAGTGCTCCAACAAATCTCCCGCTCTTGGCTCTAGAAATAATATCATTCAGGGTCTCGCACCCTGACTCACTCACCAGCTAGATCATCCACAGCTAAACTGTAGTAGTTGAAACAACCTCTGCCCTAAACTGGGCTATAACTACTCCCAAGACATAGTCTACAGTCCCAAAAGTGCAATAAACTGCACAATCACTCCTTACCGTCAGATGCAAGAGATCCAAGGTGAATCGAATCTTAGCTCCTATGGGTCGGAATGGTAATTGCGTACGCCTCACAAGATAGTCATGCGGCATCGACCCACCTGCGCTCACCCACGTTGAAATATTGTCGCCAACCCCTGCGACTAACTAACCCAAGCTAGAACACAACCTGATCCTGGGGTCCTAAGTCTGCTCACTCCTTCGAGATCGAAAACTGAAAGGGCACAATCCTTGCCTTATAAAACGACATTCCAATCCACCAATTAACCATTCTACTTCCAGCTACAAAACCCCAACTGAACATAATCGTCACTCCTTTCCAGAGTCCTCGCGACTCACATTCCGACCTCGAGTAAAACTCCCGAAGCCTCAAATCTTGAAACTCATGTGCTAGACTCTCCCGCTCAACCCGTAGAAGGTATCGAGTATTGAACATCTCCCCGATCCCAAGTAATTGCAGTTGTCTGCTCATCGGAATACATCCTAGTAACAAGTTCCCACCAGTGATTTCGCCCCGAACCTCAGCATGTTCAGACTGTGCCTGACCTTCTAATCAGTAGGACATGAACATGTGAAGCAACATCCCTCCACATCAAATGGCCACCTAATGGTTATAACCGAGTCCTAAACCCTACCGAAGGTCAGGGCTTCGCATTATCGAAGTACCGATACTAGAAAGCCCGACTAGCTCCTCCCCCTACCGACGTTACAACTGTTGAAGCTGATGCGGCAACCGTCTCAACAATGGTTGCATAGCGCTCGTCGAAATACTGAACCATGGCAGTCTTAATAGACCCAAACATCTTTGGTAACTGTCCCCAGACAAACTCGATCACCTCCTCCCAGATGATCTCACTGACACGGTCCTCTGACAATGTTGGCCGATCCTAGCTGCTAGCTCCCGATCCTAACCTGGATCCGGTCTCAAGACGTCTCGTAACCACCATTCTGGCAAGACACCAGAAAGATCTTTGATAACCCATATAATGATACGGGACCAACTCCCAACCAAACCCCAGGGGTTGTGACTTCCTTGATATGCGTATGGGTCCTTTGCTTTCAGTAGTACGGGCCCATACTACCTTCCACACCTACCCATATTTATCTCAAGTATCATCACAACGCCCTAACAATATACATAATCATGGCGAGCGCTCAATCCTCACTCCTAGAGGAATGCTAAATATCTCGTAACTAGCCTCCCGGCCTCACACAACCCACCCATCCATGAAACTTCCACCAACCCTGTAACACTAGTGTATGCTAGCCATACATAACACTGGACCCTATAGACTTTCGAATATTTGATCCTACCCTAAGTCCCTAATCAACAAGAACAAAACAGAAGGCCAAATCAAACATTCTCAGGCTATAAGATCTTAATTATGTATAGTCGTGATACATACACAAGCAACTACAGTAATGGTGTCAATCTCATATAAGGAAAACCCTAGACTAGCATGCATCATGTAATTAGGCAATTCTATCATGCAATTCCTGAAGATCCCTAGCCTAGTACTAGCATGCTGTTCTAACATATCACAATATCAAATAACTATATGGTATTTTGGGGTCTACTTACTAGCTCCGGCTGATCATACACTTCACATCCTCTTTTACTTATTTTGAAAACCATTTAAAATCATTTTGAAAATCTTTCCTTGATTTGAGACTGGATTCACATGAGTGTTCCTCTAATTCATAACCAAGGCTCTGATACCAACTTGTAAAATCCCAATAATTCAAGCCAATTTAAAACTTTTTAAAACATTTAAAACCATTAAGTTATTAAAGTTTGTTTTCAAAATAGTTTAATCATCAGAGTGTCCCCAGAATAAAATCATAAAATCATGAGATATAAGGAGCTGTACGATCATGCCTTCGCCTTCCGGCGATCATCAGAAGTACCTGAAACATAATAAGCAACTGTAAGTCCGAAGCTTAGTGAGTTTCCCCAAAATACCAACGCCATACAAATATAACCATATCATATAACAAGTACAGAACAACATGCATATTGTGCCTTCAGCCTGAATGGGCTGCGTCGTAGGGCCTACAGTCTATCTGGACTACTCTCGAGCTTTCGGCATGACTGGACTGCCTCACAGGGCCTACAACATATCCGGACCGCTCGCCGGGTATGTTGGCCTACAACACAAAGCAAAACCGCCTCAACCCAACCCCCAACAAAACAAACATATGCATATGAATATCATACGCTAGCTCATATCATATAACAGTCAAGCCGATCTGTAACACCCGTAGATCTAGGCTAGTCAATTTAGAGATAATAGGGGTCGAAAACGACTTTTCGATAAAATATTATTTAGAATAAAAAATCTTAACCAAGTTTTATAATATGTCTTAAGGGATTCGTACATATAAAGAACGCCGAAATCCGAGTTATAACGAAGAAGTTATGGCACGTTGAAGTTTTACGGCCAAACCGACACGACACCGGTGAATTTTTGATAAAGTAATTTTTAGCCTTATCAATCCAAATAAAAGTTGTAGTATATGTTAAACCGAGAACATACAAAAAAAGAACGCCCAAATCTGACTTCGTATGAGGAAGTTATGAATTTTCTAAGATTTGGCATAGCAGTGCACGGCCCGAAACTCGAATTTTAGTTTGAGCGGTTTTTGGCCTACGCGACCTAAATGAGAATTGAAGATCTCATTAATAGGAACTCAACGGTAAAAAAAAACAGACGAAAACAGAGTCCGTATGTAGAAGTTATGAATTTTACGCGGACATTTAACAGTATAATCTCCTCGTACTGTTAAATTTAAGATCGGTCGAGAATTAGCCAACGGAGTCAAAATAAAAGTTGTAGATCTTATTTTTACCTACGCGTGGATATAAAGAACGTTAAAACGGAGGTCGTATGTGAAAGTTACGGATTTTAGAATTCGGAAGCGTGTTGTGCAAAAATGGGTGATGTGGCACAATCTTGGCCATTGCTTTCTCCCCAAGTCTTGCCACTAGATGGTGACATGTCGCACCAAGTTCAGCCATTTTCACCCTATAAATAGAACCTCTCCCACCCTCATTTTCTTCACACCTTTCCCATTCTTTCTTCTTTTTACTCTCTCTCTCTCTCTCTCTCTAGAACCTCTCTCTAGCCCCGAAACCCCCCGAAAAGCCTAGGGAACCTCCCTAGCATGAGGCGGAAGCCCCGGAGTGCTTACGGCTCTGAGAAGAAGAGCTTTTCAGATCGGGAACGCTGCTCCAAGCAAAGCCCGGTTTTCTATAAAATCCGCTGTAGGCGAGCTACGCCTACACTATTTTTAATATATCGTTTATTTAATTATAGTAAAGTTATTAAGAACTTATAATAAGTAATTGGGCTATTATTATGGGTTATATAAGTATTGTTTAACGCTTATATAATAGTAATAATAGCTAGACTATTAATTAGTCTCGGCGAATAATAGACTAAACTCTAGTCGTAATAATACTAGGTTCGTCAAAGGAAATTATTTTTTTAGAAGCGAAGCACTGTCTGAGTTCGGAATCACCACCTTATCAAGTGAGTGCATAGTTCCTTTCATGAACATGATTTTAATATAAGTATTAATTAAAGTATTAAATATATGTTAAAGAGTTAAATATTTGTTGAAGAGTTTATGTGTGAGTGCATAGTCCCTTTCATGAACATGATTTTAATACAATATTGATTGAAGTATTAATTATATGTTTATGAGCGAGTTAATTGATGTTGCATGAAATACATGTTAAAGAACATACCTGGTTATATATGATGATTTAGGATAAAGAGTAAACCTAAATTAATTATGAGGAATATTGAGTAGTATTTTCTTACGAGTACAAGTGAGTTATACTCAGAGAATAGAACTTTAGTATATGTCATTGATCCGGGAGCATGGATTAGACACAGTCATTGTCCCTAGTACGAGAGTATGGATTGGACATAGTCAACCGTCATTAATCCGGGAGCATGGATTAAGACATAGTCAATTGTCCTTAGTCCGGGAGTATGGATTAAGATATAGTCAGTCGTCCTCAGTCCGGGAGTATAGATAGGACATAGTCATTCATCGCTAATCCGGGAGAATGGATTTACACATAGATACCTGTCCCTAATCCGAGAGTATGGAATGGGCACAATTATTAATCTGAGAGCAGGAATTAGATCTGAGATTATGGGTTAAGTAATACGTAAAATTTAAGGTCCGAGAGTATGGATTGTCTCGTTGTAAGGATTAATGGGGCGGGGTAAGAATTGCTTATGTATATATGATGAAATTGTATATTTTGTGAGTTCTAAATTATATATATAATATAACATTGTGTGATTGAAATCCCTATGTACTCACCAGGTTTCCCAACCTGACCCACTTAGTTTATCTATATCACAGTTGTCGATATGAAGTCACATTACACTGAGATATTAAAGAGATGTAGATCACTAGTGTAAATGAATGTTAGTTTTGTTTATGCTTATGTTTATGTATTGACAATGACATCCCAAATGTTTTAAAATGAAAAAAAAAATACATTTCCTCGGAAATGCTTTGATAACTTATTTATCATGTTTTACTGGGAACAAATTCCGCAACATTTTTATTAAAAGAATTACTCTGATTTTTATAAAGCATAAACAAAAATCGGTCTTTTCTAGCCGTGAAAATGGGGATGTCACACGATCTAACAGATCACTAATCATAGCAACATCCCAATAACCGGGATATAGACCTAACCGGTCACTAACATAGCATCATCCTATAACCAAGACACCGACCTAACCAGGTCACTAATCATAAGCATATCACCATCCTAACTACCAGGATGTAATCAATAAACATATCATGTCATAATCAAGATACAAATACAAAAAGGGCCGGCCTTAGTGCCTTAGACCCTATTGATATAGTGAGGATAACTCACCTGGCACTGCTGAAGTCCCACGGATTAAACTCTAGCTGCTGGTAGACAGATTCTCTAACTGCCAACATCAAACAACACCCAATTAATAATTGGGTTCCAAGCCCAAGGTCCAACTCACACTCTAAAGGCCCAAAAGTCAAGTAATGTGCCAAAGCCCAACACATGGCCCAATTTTCCAAATTGGGCCCAAACCTTTACATGGTCATAATTAAAGGCCCAACTACTTAGTCCAGTCCAAACATTTGGCATTTCTAATGTCCCAATATCATATAATCATCAAGGCCCAAATTATGGCCCATCTACAGCCCAATTTTACAAATTTGGCCTAAACCCTCATATGGACCTTACCCTAAAGCCCATTAAATTATTCTAGTCTATTTGCTTGTTCATGGATGGCCCATTAATAACCCAATTACCAAAGCCCAAAAGAAAGGCCCAATTCAAGACCCGAGTGAGATTAGGGTTTTCACATGAAATGATGATTAGGGTCAAGTGTTTCTTACTTAACCTATTAGGGACTTAATCCATTAAGTCCAATATTGCCTTAGGTTAATTTTCCAATGATCATTAATTAATATTTTAACTCTACTAAATATTCTCGTGTGTGTCCCGATCAATCCCTAAAATTAGGGTTTTAAGTCATTAGGGTTTCCAAACCCTAATTAGGGTTTCCTACCCAATACTAGCCCATTAGTCAATTGGTTGGGCTTTTAGGTCACTTTGGGCCTCATTGGGCCCATTAGGGTTTTATTAGGTCAATTAGGGTTTCCTTGGGATCATTATGGCCTCATTGGGCCCACTAGGGTTTCATGCATCCCAAACGAATCAACACAACCAGGCAAAGCACACCGCCACACGACAATTCGTCCAGTGGCATTAGGAGGCGGCAGCCACCACCTCACGGTGGTGGTTATGAGATTTCTTACTATTTAGATCAATTATAATGTTACAACATGATATCCAAACTCACGCAAACACACACTAAGCTACACACCTAAATACATAGCAAAAGCACACACACAGGGCGGCACATGGTGGCAGCCACCACCTCATAGTGGTGGTAGTGGCTGTTCTTCGAGAATTTCAGCCAAGAATCACTCCCACAACCGCTTACAAGCAGAGCACACGCACACAAACATTATATCACACTCACAACCACCCATATACGACGGCTAAGGATGGCAGAAAAGAGAATAGTGGCGGCAGCCACCATGGTTGGCAGCCATGGTGGTTTCTTGGGTTTAATTTAGGCCAAATGAGCATCCCAAAACTTCATGCTAAAGCATCAGTCTACACACATGATTTCATTTTGAATCAAACACCCACCTCATCCACTTTGGGTTGCAGGCGGCAACCGGAGCACAAAGGCAACTGCTCGGAGCTGCGGCGGTGGCCGTCGTGGCTGAAACGCTGCACCAAAGAGCGGGGAAGAAGAAGCAGCGACTCCGACTTGCGAGCAGCAGCAACAACAAAAAGAGAGAAGGAGAAGAAAGGTGGCAAAGGGATGATGGCGGTGATTGCTCACAGATGCTCCGGCCTCGGAGACTTCCGTTTCAGCGCTGGACGTCGCCGGTAGAGGAAATGGTTGTGATGGTGGCTCAACCAAGGGAATGGCGGTGCTGGGATGGGGGAGATAAGGTGGTGGCGACTATAGAATACACTAGGGTTAGGGTTTCTTCCCATAAGCATACGACGAGGAGGGTGTGACGGGTTGCAGGTTTAAACCCCGTCTCCACTCCCAAACTTATATATATATAGATTACACTTTTGGTCCCTCCCCCATAAATGTTTTTCACTTTAAGTCCAGAAATTACCATTTAGCCCTCAGCATTTCAATATCCTTTCCATTAAAGTCCAAATCTTACCAAACAGCCCCTAACTCCTAAAAATCTTCACAAATTAAATCCCAGAAATAAACTTTTAGCCCCTGCAGATTCCAAAGCTTGCCAGTTGGCTTTCCGAAATCAACCCTGTTAATTATTATTTGATTTTGGGCTAGAATAATATAAAAGAATAATAAAAACTACATCTCAGGGTTCCGATTTATTATTTAAATCGCTATATTTTAAACAGGATGTTACATGCAGACAAATGGTCAGAGCGAGCGGACCATCCAGACTTTAGAGGATATGCCGTGGGCGTGCATTTTAGATTTTGATGGTAGCTAGGATACCTACCTTCCCTTGGCAGAGTTTTCCTACAATAACAGATACCAGGCGAGCATCGACCATCCTTCCTTCAAGATGCTTTATGGGAGGAAGTGTAGAACCTCAATATGTTTGGGTAAGGTTGGACAGAGGATCATGGGGAGTGCTGAAGTGGTACTCAAGATGTCAGAGAAGATCCAAAAAGTCCGAAATAGGCTCCAGACAGCCTAGAGTCAGCAGAGGAGCTACGCCGACAGACGACGATCAGATCTGGAGTTTCAGGTAGGAGATATGGTCCTCCTGAAGGTGTCACCTTGGAAAGGTGTCATCTGGTTCAGGAAGCGGGGAAAGTTGGGCCCCAGATACATTGGTATGTTCAAGGTATTGTCCCAGGTGGGCCGTGTTGTGTATCGACTGGATCTGCCAGCCGAGCTTATTCAGATCCACAACACCTTTTATGTCTCCCAGCTGTGGAAGTGCTTGGTAGATGAATCTGTCGTGGTGTCTTTATAGGATATCCAGGCGGATGACAGCTTGCACTACATCGATCGATGAGTAGCCATCCTCGACCGGAAGATGAAGGATCTGAGGAACTAGAGGGTGGAGTTGGTGAAGGTGCAGTGGCAACATCGTAAGGGCTCAGAATGGACGTGGGATCCGGAGGACGAGATGAGGGAGCACTAACCAGAGCTTTTTCCAGACGCAACAGACTTCAAGGATGAAGTCTAAAATAAGTGGGGAGATTTGTAATGCCCGATTCTTGGTATGTATTTAATTCAAAAATTTATTCACTTTTTGATGGAAACTCGACGAGTTGGCGGCCCCAAACTCATTGAGTAGGAATGGAATTTGGACGCGGCATGTAAAGTCTACTCGACGAGTTGAGAGCCTCAACTCGAAGAGTAGGACTGGCAGATTGAAACCCTAATTTTCAGGGTTTAGCACCCTATTTAAACACCTTAACCTCCAAAGGCTGGCCTCATTTACAACCTCCAAGTCCCAAACCCTAAATCTCAAAACCCTAATGCCTTGTGTGAGCTTGTGATTCAATTTTGAGGGAAAACTTGTGCATTTGAAGCTTGTGGAAGAAGAAGAAGAAGAAGAAGCTTGAGGACTCAAGTAGAAGAGAGTAGATCCAGAAACTTCACTTCTTTTGCAACATTTTCTGGTAAGCAAGTCTCAAACTTGCTTAATGATTACTTAGATCTCTTCATCCTCATTTTTATTGAGTTTTTTGGTCCAAGTAGCATGGTCCTTGGGAAATGGACGTCCCAAGTGAGTATACTTCCAGATCTAGGACCTTATAGGGACTTCATGGCATAAAGGTGCAAACTTTATGGCCATTGAAGCTCCATGCAAGCTTTAGGATGTCATTTTGTCCTTTTAAGCTGCAAAAGGCCATGCATGGAGAGAAAGTCAGATACTTTACGTGGTCTTGTAGCGTCTAGGGTCTAGATCTCAGTTTATAGGCCTTAACTTGAAGTATAAATGGCTTTTGGATCAAGATCTAGGTCTTAAGGAGTTGGGGTATAAGCTAAATCTATTAAGGAAGGCTATTAACGGGTAAAGTTGGAAACTTTACCCTTAAAAGGACATTTTCAATATGTAGATGGAGTATGGAGCTTAATCTATTATGATGGCTTAACGGACTGAAGAACTCGTCGAGTCGATAGAGGAACTCGACGAGTTGGGTCGAAGTGTCCCGATTCTGTAAAGGGAAGAAAAACTCGATGAATTCAAGGATGACTCGACGAGTTGACTGGAGAAGTCCTGATTATGTGGATAGGAGGAAATCGACGAGTTGGATCACGATTTCAAGGTTTATGATTCATGGAACTTGATGAGTTGATGAATCAACTTGACGAGTTGAGTCAACCTAGGAGGTTGACTTTGACCAGAAGGCTGACTTTGACCAGTGTGTTGACTGTGACTTTCACTTTGACCAAAGTTGACCCGTAATGGGTTATGAGTATGAAAGGGTAATTAAAGGAAATCTTTTATATGTAGGAGTTTGAGTAGGGTTGATTTCAGAGCCGAGGACAATTCAACTACTTCATGACATTTGAGTTACCTTGCTCTCAGATCTTATTGAAGCCTGGGACTTGATGATTCCCCTTAATGTGCGGAAACATCTCGGAGAAAAGCTATGACCTGTGTTCGCTATTCTTCATCGTTTGGAAGGTGTTTCGGAATCCTCCAGCATTCCAAAACAAAGGGGAGATCAAACAAAGCCAAAAAATCCAACAACAAAGCTAACTGTTGCGAAACCAAAACCAACTGCGGTCAAGCCTGTGCCAGTTGTCAAAAGCGAAACAGAGCCAAAGGGTAAAGAGAAACTTCTCTCTGATGATCCCATCATTGATAATGAAGAAGAGGAAGAGCTTTATGAAGCTGAATTGAAAAGGCGAAAAGCTCGCGAAGCTGAGACGGATGAACATCAACGTATCATTCGCAAAGCTAAAGCCAAGGAGAAAGCTGAAAATGAAGCCCAGGTCATTCTTGAGAGCAAAAAGCTTGTGTTCCTTGCATGGACTCTGAAGCGTCTTCAATATGAAATTGTTGACATACCAAGCCAATATTGGTTAGAGACTGTTGTGTCCTTTGAACATCAAAACAGTCAGCACTTACAACTTGATCTTCTAATGACTCCAAAAGCTTTCAAGTTTCACTCTTTCATCAAAGTTGTGAACGTTCCCTTAAATGACAATGGAGCTGATCAACTTCTGTTCGCATTTTACCTCAAATATATGAAGCCTCAGTATGAGACCTGGAGTGCGAGCAAGATCACGACAGTAAAGTTTACTGGACCTATCGAGACTACATCTTCCCAAATGCCAAATTCAAAGTTGTCAGAGGTTCTGCAAGCCATGTTTGTGAGTTCACTCTCGTAGATCTGCCGTGTATCAATCCTTATGACTGGAATATGCTCTACAATCTACTTATTCGTGAAGAGCAAAAGTACGAACCTGTGATCAACCATCTTAAACTGATGATCATCTCATACATTCAAGAAGTGGGTACAATGGATGTTGAGATTGCTGCTATTCTGCGAAGGAAGCCTTCAGTTGTTCCCAAACAAGCTCCTGAAGATCTTGAAAAGCTGAAACTGGGAAAGATCTACAAGGAAAGTTGGTATATGATGTTCCAGGCATGTGAACGAAATGACTCTGATTATCACAAGGTTTTCTTGTTCCTTGAGGATAAACACTTGTACTCTACATCTTGTCTCGGGCATGTTCTGAGTATGACCAATAAGTTCAGAGGCAACAGTGCTAGTGCCAAAAAGTGATTTTCGGATATGATCTGTTGGTATATCCAGGTTCGCAAGGCACTGTTGAATGTAATTCCTAAAGTTTTTGAAGTACAAAAGAGGATTCTGAACTGAAGGACTCTCACCTCAATTGACACAAAGGGGGGGATTGTTGGGATTATAGTGTTGCGTCATTAGGCTTTTGTTTAAGTCTTTTATGTAAACGGTTGGGCCTGTCCACCGTATTTAATTGGGTTAGAGTATTTAAGATGCTTGCATGCATTGTATTTTTGTTAACTCTTATCTTTTACTTTGTAACCTTAATCACGCCTCTAAAGTAGCAATTCTTCATAGAGTTCTTCCGAGGCGTGACTGTTAATCATTCAACACCTTTGAATCATCGTTGTATTATTACTTTACGTGTTCTGAATCTAATCAATCATTAAGGAATTTATTCCTAACAAAAACAAAACAACTTGTGAGGGAAAAGTAGTTTATGGTGACGGTTATCAAAAATAATTGAAAAAATTACAAAAATTGGTACCCTATGGTGACGATTTTTATGGGTTATAATCACTACAATTAAATGTCACCATCACTTACATTTAATGATGCGACATTTCCTTTCACATTGAATGAAAAAAAACCCATAGTAAAATGTTTATAATGAGAGGTTTTTTGCATGGCCATTGGTCAATTTTGTACTAGTAAAACTAAAAGACAAGAGGAAAGATGAGAGGGGATAGAAATTTCATTCCTATGGACCTTGAAAAGGTATGAACCAAATTTGAAAGCTAAGGGACCCTATTTATATTTAGGGGATCTCCAGGATAAATCTTGATTTGAATTTAAAATAATATTATTTTAATCCAATTCAAATCTTTATCCTTATCAGCGATCAAGAACATTCTAGAAACCCTATCTAGGGTTCTCCAAACCGCCATATGGAAGGTTTTGGAATCCTTATCTTGTTTAACAAAATAAAAAAGCAAAAAATATAGTGATTAATACATATTATATTAATTTAGCAATGGTTAAATAACAAAAAATATATCCTAATTCAGTTGTTTAGGCGTACATTTATTTTTTCACTAAAATTCAGGTTCGATATGTACCTTGGTGCAACGGTTTAGTCAGGTGTTTATTTACAATGTTTTAAAAAACGGTTTTTTAGTCGAACCTAGAGCAGAAAATGAGTCGAGACGAGCTGGAGCCTGGTTAGGCTCGACTCGGGCTCGTTTAAGTTATACAAGGCTTGAGCTCGTGCTCAGCTGGATTCGGGCTTTTTTGTACTGAGCTCTACTTGAGCTCGTAATGAATTATACAAGCTCAACTCATTTTTTTTTGTCTAAAGTGCCTAAATAAGCTTAAGCACAGTTCGATCTTGTTAAGAAGCTCGTTAACTAATACGCTAAATCCCTAATTCCCTAAATATGTTTTTATTTTAATATATAGAAATAATAATAAATTATATTATGTATAGGGTCGTTTAGGCTCGCAAGCCTAATCGAGCTTAGCAAAATAGGCTCGAGCTCGAGCTCGTTTTATAAACAAGCTTAATATAAAGCTCGAGCTCGGCTCGGACACATTTAGAATCAGTTTCGAGTCGAGATTTTAATGAGTTGATCATGAGTAGCTCACGAATAGCTTGGCTCGGTTGTACCCCTAGTTGAACCGGTATAGTAACCGGTTTTTGGTTTGATTGGTTTGACTTTCGGATCAACTAGTTTCTAAAATTTTCATCTTTTTCCTGTTTTCCTACACATACATACATACATAAATAAAAAATTTGACGTCCACAAGTTCAAACATTAAAAATAAACATGAAATTAAGTTGTAGATTAATGTACTTTGGTATTTCTTGTATTTAAGGTTCTTTAATACAAAAAAGTAGACTATTTAATTTCAAAGTCTCATATATCTATATAATGATCAATAAATGCATGTTGATTTGGTAATTGTGTTTATAATTATGTTTATGTGAGAGAACCCCTCTCTAAAACTACATCATATTATTTCAAAACATGCTACATGCATATTCATAAACAATATTTTACATTGATAGTTTAATTACAAAAGACTGGATACAAACCGACTAAGTTTTAGTATATTACATAACTACCCAGGAAATTATAATTTTATACATACACGATCACTAAATACAAAAGTAATATTATTAACTATTCTAAATCTTCCAACAGTATGTGTCTATATCGGATCCTTATTACCTGTAATAGCAATAGTTAAACACTGAGAGGGATCAGCGGTGACGCTTAGTGAGTTCAAAAATAGATATAATATAACGTTATACCATATATATACCAATATAACAGAAGCAAAGAGGAACAAAGAACAACAAAGACATATGTTAACCACGTGTCAAGCTTTCCATATCAACAAATGATCTGATTCAAAGATTTACAATCAATGAGATACAACAATTTCAACTTGATATACATCAATAAGACTTTAGCCCAAGTGGCACAGAAAATAAATAATTTCTGAGTTAACATTTTGCTAGAATTTACAGGCTTTCAGCCATATCTAGCATTCTGCCAGTGCCAAAGTGATGCTTACTCATTCACTTCATGCTCAAAGGCTACATGCCAATACCCAAGTGATGCTTAGTCATTCACTTTGTGGTCAAAGGTATAGCTCATTATCATAATAACACGAGAAAGCATATTGCACATATAACACATAACATACAATTGTTCCTATAAATTGAACTCACCGTGAAATAACCGGAGGTTAAAATAGTAATTTGGGCAGCACTTCGTTTCTATAATTAACTTTCTTCGATGAAAACCGGGAGTTTTATTGAAAATCGGGCCTTGTGAGGGTTGAGCTTCAAACCGAAAAGATAAATTTATCAGGGTCTTCGGTCACTTCGGGACGTTTTTCAGGTGTTAGGTATGAACCCGGGGCTAAGGGGGATGTTGAAATAGCTTAAAAATGGGTTTAGGGGTGAAAAGTGTGAAATTTGGTAACCTTTATCAGGAGGGTTCGGACCCTCTTTATATAGGCGAGGCTTCAGTCGAAGGGGGGGGGGGAGGGTGGAACACACGTCAGATATGCAAGGGGCCAGGCGTCGGAAACGAGGCCGAGACACGCGTCAGCTTCAGACTGGACCTACACTTCGGATGACTCACCTGCTTGGACACGGGGTGGCTCGCAAGGGAAGGGCGACGTGGGTCGCTTCGGTCATGCCACAGACCAGACACGCGTCTCACATGAGAAGGTGCTACGTGGCTGAGTCCGAGCCTAGTATGCGAAGCTTCTTGGATTGTGTGCCCAATTTTTCAAAACTTCATAACTTTTGCATACGTGCTCCGTTTTTGACGTTTCTACAACTTTCGTAAAGACTCTGTTGGCTAATTTTGACTTTATTTTTAATATTATTATTTTTAACATACCGAGACAAAAAAATCCGTTAAAAATTCATAACTTCTTTATCCAACGTCCGTTTTTGTCTGTCTTTTTTTTTTCTTACCGTTGTACTAGTATTGACGAGACCTTCGATTCTCGTTTAGGTTGTTTCGGCTAACAATCACTCGATATTTATTTCGAGTATTTAGCTGTATACTGCTATACCGAAACTTACTAAAATCATAACTTCCTCATACGAAGTCAGATTTGGACGTTATTTTTATGAGAATTCTCGGTTTAACGAATACTACGACTTTCATTTAGATTACTAAAGCTAAAAAGTAGTTTAATGAAAACTCACTTTTTACGCTAAATAGTGTTTTGCCGGTTTTATCGCAGATCTTCGATTGATCATAACTTCTTCGTTATAACTAGGATTTCGATGAGGTTTTTGCCTAAATGTTTCTAAAGAGATAATCTACAATTTTCAATAACATTATTTTTACTTATTTCCAACTTTATATTTTCGTTAATTTCAATATTTAACTTTTGATTGAAATATCATAAGACTTCCAAGACTTTTCTGAGTGATTCTAAACATAATTTTACTTCAATTCTCATAAAACTATCTTGTTAGAACTCAATGCTCAAATCCATATATTATTTAATAATATTCATTTTAAAATTAACAAAACACGATAACTGAACGTGTATGTTACATTATCTTCAAAGTATAAAAAATATCAATGTACTTTGTTTTTTTGTCCATAGTTTAAAAATAACAATGTACTTTGACATCAATAAATGCATGTTAATTTGGTAATTGTGTTTATGTCCCAAGTGCGAGAAATAACAATGTACTTTTGGCATTTCTTGTATTTAAGTGCAAGAAATGGCAATGTAGTTTGGTAGTTTTTGTTTATGTTTGATAGTTTTACTTATAAGTTTATATAAGTTGTTATTTATTATGTTGTTGGAAAATCTTCGGGCAATGCTCAACAACCTGGCATGTAGGAAAGATCAAGGAGGAAACGAGGGGAATGAAGATGATGGTTCGTCGAATAATTTGTTTGTGTTTTATATGTTAGACTTGTTGTGACACTTTGGTACTTATTAAAATTATAACACTTTTGTTGTTTATTTTGGTATTTATATGAAATTATAACACTATTTGGTACCTAATTGGATGTCGTTATGTAATTTTTTCTGCATTTAATGTTGTTACGTATCAGTTTTTTTGCCCGCAAAGTATTGATTTAAAAAAAAAAACCTTAAAAATGAAAAATAATATTACCAGCGATGGAGGGAATTATCAGCAACCAAGTTATTACCAGCACATAAGGTATTACCGACGACATGAGTATTAGTAGCGGGAGATATTTTTAGTGGCAACATTTTGAGTAACAGCGACAGGGCAGTACTGATGACTTTTTAGCGGCGCTGTGTCACCATTATTGTCTTTACTGACGACAAATCTTCCTTTTAGCGGCGATTTACCGACAACAAATCTACCTGATAGTATATAACAATAAGTTTTACATTAATCTACATACATTAAAAGGAAAAATAAAGTACAATACTGAAACAAATTATAGTTTTAGACGAATAAAATGCATCAAAAACTTCATTACGTTTACCATATGTTTCTTTAGACAAATCTAAATAGATATGAAGATACCACCAAAGTTTATTGTGCAAAATGGTTTTTTTTCCATGTGTTTTTATTCAATTTAACCGGGTCCGCCAGGTTTTTGTAAAAACCGTCAAGTTCTATCTGGTTTTAAAAATAAACATAAAACCGATGATAGTTCCGCTTCATTCACCGATTCCCGGTTCAACCGGTTTGATAGACCGGTTCAAACCGATTTTTAAAACATTGATTTTTTGTCCCAACGGTCCCAAGTTCAATCCCATGCATACACCTTCCTTCATAATATTTTTGGTGTGTTGACGTGGATGCCACGGAACATGGAACACAGTGGTTGGGAAGGAAAAGCTAAACGGGCTATTTGCTCATTAAGATAACTTTTTGACAAATTTTAGATACAAACACTAAAACAACTTTATTTATTTATTTATTTTTAATGTAAAATCACTAAAGTCCAAACCAGCTATTTGCCATATTTAGAAAACTTTTGACAAAATTTGGGTACTAGAAATCAATGTTTTAAAATTTTGTTTGAATCATCCGGTCGAACTTGGTTGGACCGAAAACCGGGAAAGGAACGGTTTAATTATCACTGGTTTTATGTTGATTTTTGAACCGAATTGAATCGATCGGTTTTTAGAAAAACTCAATTGAATTGGTCAAAATAAACTGGTTAAACCGGTTAAACTAAATAAAAACACATGGAAAATAACTATTTGCATAATAAACTTTGGTGATCTTTTTTTTTTTCAAATCAATTTCGTTTTCTCAAAATAAAATCATATGGTAAATGTTATAAAGTTTTTTGATACGTTTGTATTCATCTAAAACTATATTTTGTTTCGATATTATACTTTATTTTCTTGTTTACATATATTGATTGATATAAAACACTAAAACCTATGGTTATGTATTATTTTAATGTATTTAAATTGATCTACAAATATATAACGTTCATCTCACAAAACCACTAAAATTATATATATATATATATATATATATATATATATATATATATATATATATATATATATATATATATATATATATATATATATATATAGTGATGATCAAATGAGAACACATAAAAGGTTGAGAATGCGAGAACAATTTTGGACCAATCAATATATAAGGACATACTCGTAATTGTATATTTTAATTAAATTAAAATAAAATATATTTCAATCAAATTCCCTTAAATTTAGGATCAGTTACCAAAAAAGAAATAAATATTCTATTTTTTATTTTTCTTATTAATTGAATATAAAAAACATTTTTACCAAAATTTATTTTAAAACTGAAAAAAAAAATTCTTAAAAAAATCAAAATTTTTCTCCTATTTCACGTTTTTTTTTTGTGTTAAAAAAATGAATAGAAATCGAACACCAAATTAGTATATTTGTATTCATAAATGATTTTTTTTTTTCAAAAAACCTAATATTACTCTAATCACAAATAAATACACATCAATTTACAAGTAATCTAATTCTTTTTTTTAATCAATTGAAAATAAAAAGAGTGTAAAAATTATTATTTCTTCATAAAAAGAATACATCTAATCATAAATAAATATACTCATTAACACATGCTTACACTGTTATTCACAAATGAATACACTGCTATTAACAAATGAGTACGCTGTTATTCAGAATTGAATAAATGAATACCTCTAATCATAAATAAATACATTCATTCACTTTTATTCACAAATAAATACACTTCTATTCACACATGAATGCAATGTTATTCATTCACTGTTATTCACACATGAATGCACTGCTATCCACAAATAAATAATTGCTATTCATAGATAAATACAAATTTTCATTCTTCCATTTCCTCTCACCTTCCCTTCTTTTTCTCCTATCTTCGAGGTGCAACAAAAACACCCCCACCAGAGGTGTTTGCTGGTGGTTTCTGGCGAGCCAAGGGCAGCAGCCCCCTCCGTTTTCTCCCACTGTTTTACGACAGACCAAACAACCCAAACACCCTTTGTTGTTGTTTTCTTTCTGCCTTACTCCCCGTCTCATCGACAGTAACCGGAACAAGAAAACGAAGTGGTGAAGAGGTTGCCAGAATAGCCCCAGCCACTCCACTACTGCGATGAACCACCAAATTGGTGGAGGTGCTCCCTATTCTTCTTTCTTCGCTCCTGAAACAATTTTATACTTCATCATTTCATGTTCTTGATAGGGTAATGCTTATTTACCTTAATAGCCTTTATAATTTTTTTTTAATTTAAAATTTAAAATTTAAATGTATTAATAATTAGAAAAATAACAATTAATTATAGCCACACATCTTAAGAATTAGATGACTCAGATCTGTTCTCGCGTTCTTAACTTTTTAGATATTCTCATTTAATCATACTCATATATATATATATATATATATATATATATATATATATATATATATATATATATATATATATAATTAAGTTTATAATATACTCCATCCATCCCAAAATTATACTCTATTTTTCCTTTATGGTTTGTCCCAAAATAATAGTCTGTTTCTAAAAATAAATAACATTTTTACCAAAAATACAATCTTATTATTACTTAACCAACATTAAATGTAAGGTAAGGACCACTACTACACAAGTCATTTGATAGTGCGAGTGATTTTTATGTTCAAGCAAGCTACAAGTTGGTTGATCCTTCGAATTTTTCATTTCCCTCCTATATTTTCATTTTCCTCCTATATTTTCATTTCCCTCTAAAAGTATGTGCGCTCTGCGTGTGTTTTTCCCCCTTTTACAGACAACACAAGAAACATATATCTTTTCTTCTTTCCTATTTTCTTTTTCTAATTAACGTTTGGTTTGTTTAAGGTAAAATAAGTTGGTTGATCGGAAATATGTAGGAGATGGTGGTGCTTAGATGGTTCTTAGTAAAGGCACGACATTTGTGGCCGGTGTTCACGGTGGTTAGTAGTGGAGATGGCAGGTATGCAGATAAACTAATTTTTTGTTCTTCTTCCTTTTTTTTCTTTTACTGATTTACATTTGGTTTGTTTAAGGTGGAATAAGGGTGATGGATCAAAATATGTAGGAGATGGTGGTACTCTATTGACGGTGTTCTCTGTGGTTTTTGGTGGAGATGGTAAGTGGTATAAGGGTTGTCTGAGGTGGCGAGATGTTTAACTAGAAGAGAAATAGACTCATGAAGATTTAAGAGTTGTTTTCAATAACTGAAGACGGTAAGGGATGTAAAAAACGATGGTAACTGGGGATGTTGGGTGTTCTTCGTGGCTGTAATGGTGGTTTCCGGAACAGGTAGGGCGGATGGTGATGGTGTCAACTGGTGTTGGTTTATGCTCGGTTGTGAAGGAGGTCAATTTAGAGATGCTCGACGGTGGTTAATGGCGATAAAAATGGTGTGGCTTGGTGAATCTTGTGTTCTCAACAAGAAACAGGCGGTAGAGATGATGATGGTTTCTGGTGGGATGGTTTTTTTTGGGGTTGTTTGCATTTTTTGGAGTGGTTTTCATCATTTTATGGTGCGGTTTGTATTTTTCCTCTACTATTTTTTGGTGTGGTTTTGACTATTTTTTGAGGCAGTTTTATAACCGTACCATTAAATGAGGGTATTTTTTGATGCAATATTTGTTAGTGCGGTTCAATAATTGCATCAAATAACTATTTTAACCGCATCAACAAATCATTTATGTATTACGGGACAAAATTGCTATTTTATTATATAAAGTTAGTCGTAATTAATGCTTCTTTAATCTGTATGTTTTTTTTTTTTTTTTTTTTTTTTTTTTTTTTTTTTGTATTCTATGTAGACAATTTGGGACCAAAGGAGTATACATAAGGCTTGTATAGTTTTCTTAAGGAGAATGATTCCAATCGTCTCCCAATTAATTTGCTTTTCCTCTTTTTCCTTGAAGCATGTTATCGATGTTTTGAAATTTTTTCTTCTCGATCCCTAATTCAAAGTGGGTTGGTTTGATTAACTCCTGATATTGAACCATGCTTTCCGATTTAACCAACTTTATATTGTCCAAACCGGTCACATTGGACGATACACATACATACCTGCAAACGATTCGCCCCATGTAATAATTGTCCGGTGAATATATTATCTTAGGGTGTGGTAGGTGAATGAGTACAGAAATATGTGCGTAGACCATTTCATTTAGACTCGTTCAAGTATCTTTTCCTTAAGATATGGTTGTCATGCAGCCTGTGTGCTTCTACTAAACTACTTACGTCATTGGAACCTACTGCTCCTATCAAGATAATTTTGCGTAAGGTAATTGTTTATATATTAACCACACCATCTTCTAATAACAAATGAATATGAAAATGGAAATGAACATGAACTCGTTGTTTTTCGTTGTTTTGTGTTGGATTCATGTTTCACGTTGTGTTTCTTACACCAACTTTGCATTTGGGGACTCCGTTGTAGATGCCGGAAACAATAACCACTTGGCAAGTCTCTCCAAGGCCAACTACTCTCCATATGGCATAGACTTTACTCCTTCTGGTGGCAAGCCTACAGGAAGATACACAAATGGTTTCACCATTATTGACATTATTGGTATTAACCCATCTCATTATTTATTGTCTGATGTACATTAATTATCATGAAATAAATAAAATATTCATTTTCAAGCTTATGCATTTATAGCACAAGCTTTGGGAGCCAAGACCTTGGCTTCGCCATCTCTGGCAGGTAATGCGACATCTAACGCGTTACTTGGTGGCATAAACTTCGGCTCTGGAGCTTCTGGGATACTAGAGGAAACTGGTGCCGTTTATGTACGTGTATTCTACTATAGAATATTAATAGAAAATCTGGAAACAAATGCCCAATCTGTCGCTAATAATATAACAAGATTTGAGGTGTTCTTTTAATTAATTACTATCATTAATTAAGGTTAAGATCCGTAAGTATGTCGTTGTGCAGCTTGGACGCATTCCATTAAGAAAGCAAATCGATCATTTTGAGCAAAGTAGAGCTGAAATGGTCCAAACGATGGGAGAAAATCGTACACAAGATTTATTAAAGAATGCAATCTTCTCGTTAACGATTGGTAATAATGATATTATAACCTACTTCCTACCAAAGATTCCTTTCATTGGCAGTTATAACGAAGTTTCCCATACCGTTTTACAAGAGACCATGGTCGCACATATGGGTTCATATCTTAAGGTGCCTATTAATTGATTATTAACTTTATGTATCATCACGAATGAATCATGTTGTTTTGTTTGGGTAACTTTTTTCTTTTTCCATGGAAGCGTTTGCATGAACTAGGGGCTCGAAAGTTTGTTGTAGTCGATATAGGACCTCTTGGTTGCTTACCTTTTGTTCGTGCGATACACCTGCTACCAGATGGAAAATGCCATGAAGAAATGAACATGTTGATTCGCGGATACAATGAAAAGTTACGTCAGGCTGTGAATATCTTAAATCAAGAGATGGGAAACGGTTCCATTTTCGTGTATGCAAATTCTTACGATGTCATAAGTGAGATGTTGCAAAATTATCGTGACTATGGTATTTAATATTTAATCATATATCCAACCTTGATAATTTGATAATCGATATATCCAACTTATAACCATGCTTGTTAAAAGTTGGTTAATTTTTACGTAGGATTCGAGAATGTGAACGATCCTTGCTGTGGAGGAAACATTCCTCCATTTTTCTGCTTTCGGATTGAAGGTGAAGAGAGGCAAATTAGCTCAAATGTTTGTGATGATCGATCGAAGTATCTGTTCTGGGATGCATATCATCCCGGACAAGCAGCAAATTTCATTATAGCTCAGCATGTGTTAAATGGTGACCAAAACATCTGTTCTCCTTTCAACATTCGCCAGCTTCATAATCTCAAGCTATAAGTCGCTACGCCATCTGAAGATCATCTCTGGAATTTATAACCATGCTTGTGATTAATTACTTTTTTTTTTTTTAAGTACGGTGTCGGTGCATATCCATGCAAGCAGTATTTTGCTCTACTTTAGAGAGGCGTATGTACGTAGTAGTAGGTCCTCAATAATTGGAGAGATTTAAATAGGTCGTGTGTTAAGTTACTAGCTTTGCATCCATGTAAAATTCCTACTAATTTATATGTGTTTTTACTTGCTTTTTGCTTTTTGTGGATATGCAAGTATCTTGCTCTACTCTAGAGTGGGATTATGCTTGCCAATTCAAGTCATTAGGGATAATGACTTAGGAGAGTAATTAGGTTTTCATGTCCGTATTAGATTATTAAGGTTTTTTTTGTACGTATTAGACCAATATGATTGTTATTACCGTTCAGAAATAGTCATTTTACCGGTTTTAACCGTTAAAATGACTATTTGTAAACGATAATAACAACCATATTGGTCTAATAACCGGTAAAATGACTATTTCTGAACGGTAATAACAATCATATTGGTCTAATACGCACAAAAAAACATTAGTGACCTAATACGGACAAACTGAAACCTAATTACCCTCCTAAGTCATTAACCCTAAATTTAAAGACATTAAGAATATATGACCATCACCAGTAAACTAGTTCGTTTAGAACTCACGTCGTCTCATATAACCTGCTACTCCTTCATATGGCGAAGCTCTTCATCTATGGTTGTCCCTTTAAGGACATCCGATAAAATTGGAACGATACAGAGAAGATTAGCATGGCCCCTGCGTAAGGATGACACACAGAAATCGAGAAATGGTCCAAAAAAAAAAATTAAACCCTTGGTCGTCTTCTCTGGAACCCTAATTCCATTTTCAAATGCAAATAGAGTTCAATTGCAATTCTTACGTTTCGGTAGTTCATCTATTGAAGTCATGATCAGACAACATATGGATTCCATGGTCAAATTGATCTTCTTGTTGATGTCTTCAACCATTTGTGGCAAGTAAGGGTGATCTTTCTTTTTATAAAGTCTCCTTTAAGTTTTTTACTTTTCCTGTCATTAAGTTTCATGCTTTATAAACTTCCGTTTATGTGTTGTATATAGTTTGTATGTGTTTGTTTATGTGCTGATTTTTGATTAATTTTGCAACTTCAATTTCTTAGTTCATGTTGTTGTTTTGCTTTTTATAAAATAATTGATAGTATGCATTCTCTACAAGTCCCTGTTGGTTTTACATTTTCATTCGTTATTAAATGTAGACATTGATGGGAGGTATCAAAGTGAGATTGTATTTGTACATA
Organism: Lactuca serriola; assembly: GCF_051521515.1. Lineage (NCBI taxonomy): Eukaryota > Viridiplantae > Streptophyta > Magnoliopsida > Asterales > Asteraceae > Lactuca > Lactuca serriola. Next base: position 15,730,208 of record NC_136413.1, read on the forward strand.
TGGATGTGTTCATGTAAACATTTAAATGACAAAAAAGAAGTTATTGATAAAATGTTGCATATTTATATAATGAAGATTATCAATCATATGAGTTTTTGGACTTAGAAGTTCTGGAAGGGTTGTGAGATAAGTTTAAATGGAAGCAACTATGTTCAGTGAAACAAGTCAGTCACATTGATTAGTAAGCATGTTTTTTAAATAATTAGGGTTCATGACTTAGGAGGGTAATTAGGTTTCCAGTTTGTTCGTATTCGGCCACTAAGGTTTTTTTGTGCGTATTAGACCAATATGGTTGTTATTACCGTTTAGAAATAGTCCTTTTTACCGGTTAAAAACGGTAAAAAGGACTATTTCTAAACGGTAATAACAACCATATTGGTCTAATACGCACAAAAAAAACCTTAGTGACCTAATACGGACAAACTGGAAACCTTTTTACCCTCCTAATTCATTATCCCGAGGCATTAATTTAAGGATTTTAAGAATGTATAGTCGAAACTAGAAAAGGTATCCCATGCGTTGGGTAGGGTAAAAGGTGTTTGGTTAATAAAAATAAGTTTAATCGATACAACACCTCATACTAATCATTAATTATCCATCCTATCATTGTAATACTATCATATAAAGTAAACCCACAGTTAGATGATCAAACGCATTTAGAATATCAGGGACCCTGGACCCTAGACTCCTTCATTGCATTTGTAGCATTTCTGAAGAGAACCTGAATCCAAGCACCAAATGAAATAAATGGATATTTATATTTATATTTTTATTATTATTTATGTTTTATTCTGTTTACCATTATGAAGTTGTCAAGTGATACATGCGCATTTTTGTTTGGTTCCAAAAGCATAAACTGAGCTCTTGGGTAAACCAATTCATCCTCTATTAGGGCTTTCGAGAGTGCCTTCAGAATTATAGTTTCCGAAAAGCAAACTATAAAAACTAATGTAAAAAGAAAAAATAAAAATAAAAACTTTAAACTTTTGTGTAAACGGTAAACCACAAAAGTGTGTTCTTCCATTTGGATGAAATGTAACTGATCGTACTCTGTTGCGTGGACAATCAATAAAAAAATTATAAAAGAAAGATTGTTGGCCCACGTTGATACATAGAAGTTTTCAGATGTATACCTCAGGCCGAGTTGTTCCAATAAATTCGAAGGTTTCCAAATCCTAAAATTTCACAGTTCTATCTGATCAAGCATCGCCACAACAACTACTCTCTTCATTCTATCTTCTCTAGAACACCAAAGTAATAGGTGCCTTTTTTCATTTTATACCTATATTGAAACCGTTTGAATTTCTTGATTGATCCCTGTTTTGTGGTTGGTAATATCAACATTTTTTGCACGAGATGTTTCCCAAGAATCCCGGATGAAGTTAAATTGAAATAAATGGGATTAAGATTCTTTGATTTTGGTTTACATTGATTTAATCTCTTGGGGATTTTGGGGTAAATTTTAAAAGATTCTTCGGGCATTGATGTTTTAGGGTTCATATGTCCCTGGTTAAATATGCATTTGATTTTGATTTTGTTACATATAACCAAAATTTTTCATTTTTTCAATAGAAGTAACCTGTGATATTAATGCCACTAATGCCCATGCCATGTCACCTTCTTCAATTTCCATATTATTTTTCATATAAGTCTACAAATTCTATCTAAACTCTTCCATATTAAGTCTAATCACATATTGAGTTTCTTCCACCACCTGAATCACTAGAAGCTTATTTCAAATATCTAAAAAAATTGTCATGAATTATGGCATGACATCTACTCGAGTGCGACTACCTCTTGCTTTTGCCACCACCTTTTGCTTTTGATTTTGCATATTTTTGAAAAAAAAAAGTCTTTTTTCATATATAAATTTTGAAATCTACGGAATATTTTCAGATATTTAAAAAAAATTAATTTTTTTTTTTAAAATTAAAAATATATATGAAATCCAAGTGTTGTTCTATTTTTATCATTCTTCATACATGTTATGTATATGCATATGTCATATATTTATTCATATGCACATTAATATGAATATGAATATAATTATTCGTATGCATACGCATATATTTATTCATATACATATGCATATGTTTATTCATATACATATACATATACATATGAATTTGAATATGAATATGTCATATACTTATTATTATTCATAGGTATATGTCATATACTTATTATTATTATTATTATTCATATGCATATGCTTATTTATATGCATGTCATATATTTATTTTTATGAATATGCATATGTCTATTGATAAACATATGCATATGCATATTGATAAGCATATAGTTTTTCATATGGATATGCATATGCATACTTTACTCTTATGTATATAGAGGCATTAAAAATGTTTTTTTTAAAATATGCATGTGCATTTGCATATGTTTTTTTAATATGCATACACAAAAGAAAAATAAATATGAATATGCATTAAAAATGCATTTATTTTGAAAAATTATTTTTTCAAATATTAATATCGAAATTTAAGAAATATTTACGCAGCTTAAAAAAATATAATAATAAATAATAAATAAATTTAAAATATATGAAAATATGCCTTATACTTTGGAAATAAGATTTAAAAAAGAATTTTTCAAAAAAATGCATATATATATATATATATATATATATATATATATATATGTATATATATATATATGTATATATAATGTGAATATATACAAGCATATAATTTTTTTTCAAATTTGTTTTTGTAATTCTCTTAGATTTATGTATTAACATGCACATGTAAAATCTGGTAACTAAATTCATTGTAGATAAAAAGTTTGATGGTTCTCTCCCTCAATTTAGTTCTCCATTCATCTTACCTATATATATATATATATATATATATATATATATATATATATATATATATATATATATATATATATATGGGATGGTTCACTTGAGATTAAAAAAATAGAGATCTTGAAATTCAACCTATATCTATTCTATTATATAAAACATACATAATTGTATAAGCCCTAATGCATAATAGTCTTAATTTTAAGAGGTACCAACATTAAAGCATGAGTCTTTATCCCTCCATTCCATTCACACGGATCGCCTTTATGTCTCGTCCCGTATTGCCAACTTGTCCTCATAATCCCATGGATGAAAATAGCACATAGTCGATCTAACGAATACAAACACATGTGAAAAAAATACAAGCACAAACCCACTCGGGTCTTCTCTATCTATCTCAATGTCATATGTTTCAAACCCAAAAAGTTTTGTCTCATCCTCTCATCCTGAGTTAGAGTTTCTCTTAGCAACCATCGTTGTGTTTCTCCATCTTCGATGATGGGTTACAACACCAGATATTTGCCCAAATGGATTATTTGTGTCCAGAAATGTGAAGCCAAAAAGACATAAAATATATCGGAGAAGCACTCTATCATCGTTGTCACCACCATCAATTGTAATACCTGCACCACCTTCTATTACAAAATTAGTTTTGCTGGTCGCGTTTTCTACTTAAACTTTCACCCTCGTAACCCTATGCAACCCCTCCCTTTCGACGCCAACACCACATATACGTTATTGATTTTAGGGTTAGACATATTTTCTTCATTTTTTAACTATCTATGTCTCCATTATTTTGTTTTTATTTTGATTACTTTTTCTATGTAAAGGTTTTTAGCACCACCGAACAGGGTTCACATTCCCTTCGTCACCATTTCTTCTAAAACCCTAAATATCCAGGTTCTGAAATCATTTTTGCAAATAAAATGATTTAGGTTATGTTATTATTTTTTCCCTGATTTTTTCGTGTTTCTGGAAGAAGAGCGGGATGTGGTGTTTGTAATTTTGAATAAACGAAAGTAGGGTTTTAGTTCTTTGGAACTCCTTTATAAGTCAGGACATGTAACAAAATAATGGGTTTTCTACAAGAAAATCAAGTCACTACCAATTATACCTACTCCTTTGTCTTATTGGGTCCATTTTTAGAAGTGCATAGCTCATTTCGTATATGTTCTCATTCATATCTTTTAGGCATGCCTTGCAACATTGTCATATATTTCATAAGTGTTTATCTTTATTTATGTTGGTATTGATGCTTTGATTATTAGAAAGTGGATCTTTGTACAAAGAAAATTTTCAAGTACTGACCATGTTGAAAAATGATTTTGCATTACATGTTTATTCTTTTATCTGGTTCATTGATTACTGTGTTTTTAAATCAAGGTTTTGTCTACCGTAATTTGGATTTCATCATCTTACCTAATGAGTGATTTTTTGTATATTACTGTGATTTTAAATCAAGGTTTATTCTTAAATTTGGATAGAAAGCATAGACCAGAAAGGAAAGCAGATCAGATCTTGGAAATTTCCTAGGATTTTTCTTAATTTTAGAATTGATTTGATAAAATGAATTTTGTTAGGATTTTTCTTAGAATGAGAATTAATTTGAGATTGTTCTGGAAGTGTTTAATTTATAAAGGGTACTTTGATCATTAAAGGAAAGTACAGGAATTACGTCTACATAAATTCAAGATTATGTTGAATTATTGGAGTTTATATATTGATGTTAAAAATCAATTATCTGAATGTTCAAATGAGGTTGAAAAGGTTTTGGGATTAGATTGATAAGGGTATTTTGGTCAAAATCAAGGAAGTTTGGATAAAAGAAATAAACAGTTAGAAGATTGTTTTAATTTAATTAGTTATATACACTATTTTATCATCTTGCAACATAGTTATGTATTTGTTGTTTGTTGTTACATTTATTTGATTTATTGACTTAATCTGGTGTTTTATTAGATTTTTTTTATGTTTCAGGTTCTGGTGATAGATCATTTTAAATTCTAGAGAATGAAGAACAGAGCATGTTTTGCTGTTGATTTCTACAAAAGAAAAGTGAAGGTGTTGTTTGTCTTTCATGTGTTGATGGTAAAGATTTGTATGTGTGTTGTATTTTAGCATGCCAAATGCATTTTGGTTTATGAATGTTTTTTTATAATGAACATGGATGAATGATTTTAACGTTAGATATTGATTAATTGTAATATTCATGTTTTTTGGTTAATGCTTATATGAAGTTATGGTAAGCAACATTTTTTGCTTTTACTTTATACAAGTTCAAAATAGTGTCCTTAAAATTAAGAAATGTAATCTTCTTTAATCACTTTTTATTTATTGATTTTTGTTAATTTTTATTTTGTGGTGATGCAAGGTATTTTCATTACTAATCTTGGTGTCATGGTGGAGAAGAATCATAATTAAAGGTATCTTGCTTATAGCACGGTGACCAAAAAGTCAATGTTTTCTTTGTCCTAAATTTATGATTATAATTCAGTTGTAATTTTATTTGATTTGTATATAATTTCATTTCGTTTTTGCACATGGAAACTTTATTTGTCCCCATAACAGCACCACATTAGGTATGTATTATACAAGGTTTAACTATGATTTTATTTGACCTTTAGGCATTGTAATTGTTTTTTGTAGAATTTTTGGATTTAATGGAAATTGACTAATTTATGGCCTACAACGACTGGCGAAAATTTAACATCTATTAGTTTTTTTATGCTATGATATAGTGGTTCAATTTTTTTTCCTTCGTTTTTTATGTATATTGTATCTTATGCTGTCTTAGATGGACAAGAGTGAGAAAATTGAGTTTATTCTATCAAATTTCATGACTAGTCCTAACATAAATGTCAAATTATATGTGAATTAGCAAAAATTTTCCCCATTGGTTTCCATTTTAATGCCTCAAGTAGCTTTTCGTGGCCTCTATTTATGTGTTTGTGAAAGGGGTAAGGGGTTGAATTAATTGTTATAATAATTCGATATAATGTAATCATAGTAAATAACCAAAGTAGTTGTAGGAGAAAATAAATTGAAGAGTGTAATGAAAAGAATTGAATAAAGTACTCTTAAATAATACATTTTTTTATTAGACTTAGAATACAATCAGTACAAGTATTTTAAGAAATGATGATTTGGAAATCTAGAGATTTTGAACATCGAGAGGTAGATAGAGAAACACTAGGGGTTTTTCTTGACATTGACTAAACGTTTAAGAGAGTGAATTTTTTTCCGAATGCCTAAACTTAAAACATCAATTCTATTTATAGGTGATCTTGTGATTGATTAAAGAATCTTCTTGAATAATTCCCCTTGTGTAATGGCCAACAAGGAAATTGTAGAATTATCATTGGAGATCATCTTTTTATAAAGTTTCTTGTTTCTCTTGTCATCTTGTTATTATTGAGCATCTTCTTTTGGTAAAAGCCTTTTATCTTCATATCATATCTTCTTGAATAATTTTCTTATATAATTGTCGAGAAGGAAATTGTAGAATTATTTTGAGCATCTTCTTTTGTCTTCACATCATAATTGAAATTAATCAATGGAGTCAATAATTACATGCAAATTTTCTTGATAACATTTTGATAATGATTTTGAGAATTGATTTTTACACACACAGTGTTTACACCTATTTTACCCATACTTTTGAAAAACATTGAAACAGAATACCTTACATTGAAGGTATACATCAAAATAAGACTTAAAATGTTTTAATCATAACATGGATCATCAAATGGGTCTTAAGCGTCTTGAATTATTTGAGTTGTTGGAGTAGATTCATTCGATTCTATAGGGGATCTACAAATGTCTTGTAATAATCGTTGAAGATTTTCTTGTGATGAACTGGTAGCGTTAAGAATTATGGCTACTAATTCAGGATTACAGAGAGGAGTGTTCTTGATTTCTTCTATTTTTGCTTCTGTAGAATGATATATCTCTTGATAATATTTGATCACCTTCGTTGAGTTGGCTTGAGGAAGTTTGAATTTTTTCCACTATTTTATCATGTACGGGTAGTAAAGCCATGGAAGAGAAATACCTTTTGCTTCTTAATAATTATAAGTCCACGACATAATCCATTGAGTTTTGAATAACATGGAAAATTGTAATAGATATTCAAATTTAGGGACAGGTTGAACAAATAACTCTTTGAATTTGAGAAATCTATTCAAACTTCATCAGGTAGACAATTTAGTATTAAACCCATTAACTTACACCAATTAACAAACCATTTAGGGTATTCATAGTCAAAATTTAGATAAAAAAAAGTTAAGCCAAGAATGTGAATAATAATGCGTATGAGGAACACATTGGACCAAGCATCTTAATAATCATAATAGGAATATTTTGGATAGGCAGGGTATCCTACCAAAATCTTTTCAAAACGGGGATTAATTGACCAATCTTGAGGAGAAATGACCTTGAGAATTTGAGCTTTACTATAATCAATTTTTCCTTCAGGTGAACTGGAAAGATGAGTGAAACATATAGAACCTGATTTTTTAAGAATGGTTTGATAATATTCTCTAGTATTATAAGGATCGGAATAAAAGGTTTTCCCACGACCGAAAAGATGATCAGTGAGAACATGAAATCCTTGATTTAACTTTGAAATTTGAGAGTCTTCAAGAATTTGAATTCTTTCAATATTTGGGTTGTTAGGTCCAGTATTATGTTGCGTCTATTGGGCTCGTTAGCTAGTCCAATGTTTATCTCCGGTATGAGCCTGTCCATCCGTGAGTTTTGTAGGGTTTATTATAAATAGATGCTTGCATGCATCCTAGAAGATAATGATTAGAAACGATTAGAGAAGTATTTTCAAGTATATTCATCGTTCTTGTTTTGTAACCTTAGAATCCTCTACAGCGGAAGTTCTTAGTCGAGCTCTGCTGAGGATTGAGTAATCTAATCATTCGACTCATTGTGATCCATACTTGTGTTTTATTTCCTTGCTTTTTACGTTCTTTACTTACCTGTTACGAAGATCTAATCGATCAAAGAGTTTTTATAACTCATCAATTGGTATCAGAGCAGGAGGCTGTGTAATTCATACACATCTTTTCTGTGAAAGAGTTTACGATTAGGGTTATTCCACATTAACTGATATTTATTGAGCCGTCATTCCATAATTGACGTAACTCAGCATTTATTTGTTTTGCCCTAATATTACATATTACAAGTCTGATCTTTCAAATAGGTTAAACGATCAAGCATGGACGAGTCACAATCTAATCCTATCAACATCTCAAACAGCATTGGATCAACGACAAAGATTCCTATTCTTTACACCCAGGATTACGAAGTTTGGGCGCATCATTTTGAAGATTATGTCATCGGATCTGAAGATAATGGATATCTTATTTGGGAAGCAATCGTGTTTGGACCATTCGCTCACTCAGGAACATCAAAGATCATCAAAACTCAGAAAGAATATAATGATCTGCTAAAAGATGTAAAACACGTTGCTCAAGACGAAAAGGAAAAGTTTAAGTGCAATATCAAAGCATTGAGACTAATCCAATTCGCTCTTCAATCTGATACATTCAGGTTAGTGAGTTCCTGCAGTACCGCTAAAGAAATCTGGGATAGGTTGCGAGAGCTTTATTCCACAGATGAAGATTTGGAGCATTCCATTCAGACGTTGCTGTTGTCTGAGTTTAGTGAATTTAAGCAGAATTCTGATGAAACTGTCACTCAGACATTCGATCGCTTCAATCATCTTCTTAGCAAGATGATCAAACATGATATAGAAAGGAAGTTGATTGAACAGAAGGTCACCTTTTTGAATGGCCTAAGACCCGAATGGAGAGCTGTTGTGTCTACAAGCAAAGCTCATGAGCGGTTCAAGTCGTATTCGCTGGCAAAGCTGGTGGGAATTTTGAAATCTCAAGAAAAGATTGTCATGCAAGAGAAGAATGTGGTTTCAAGTTTGGGGTCATTGGCCCTCCTGTCTAAAAGCAAAAATGTGGTAGAAGATGAAGATCTGAACCTAGAAGACTATGATCTTACTTCTGAAGATTATGCAATGATGGTGTCTAATCCAAAGAGGTTTATCAAGAAAAGGTTCCCTACCAATAAGAACCGAAATTGGCAGGGAAGCTATAGTTCTGAAAAGGTTAGAGAGGAACCAAAGACAGAAGAACCAAAGAAAGAGGCGAAGGTTGAAGGAGATTCTGGTGTGAACTGCTACTACTGTGGAGGAAAGAACCATTATGCCAAAGACTGTGTTCTGAAGAAAATGGCAGAGAAAGATGAAGAAAAAGATGAAGAAGTTGTCTTGATGAAAAAGCTGGAAGAGATCAAGAGGAAGAAAGCTGCTACTAACCCTTCTATGAATTCTCTTATTGTACAGGGTTCGGCAGAAGATGATGAGTTCGGTGGCGTGCAAGTATGGTCTACCGACTCAGAGGATGATGAAGTGAGAAGGCATTCGCATGGAAAGGCGTATGTGGCAAGAGGTGACGAAAGCAGTGGGAAGTGTTTGATGGTGACTGATGTATCTCACATGAGGGGATACAATATAGACGGTGGGAATGAGGACACCAAGGAGCGAGAGGACTTATGCTTCATAGCAAAACCTCTCAGTGTGCAGATCAATGAGCTTGATGAATTGATCAAGAAGGTACAATCTCTTTTTATTTCATTTAAAGTCCCACAGAAATCATATGAAAAAGAATTAAATAGCTTAAATTCAAGAATCTCAAATCTGGATAGTTGTTTAACTCAAACAAGGGTCACCAATTCTAACCTAACTGACCAAATAAGCAGGGTGTCATCCAAGAGTGAGGAACGGAGGATGTGGATAGAGCTGAAGGAGTCAGAGCTGATTAAGTCTAAGGACGAAAATATTTATTTACAAAGAGACAATTTAAAACTTTTGAAACAGATAAATGTTTTTTGTTTAATTGCTAAACGTCTTTATGCTAACATCACTCAATTGTATCTGAACTGTGAAATAGGGCAGAAAATTCATCGCATGATTTTGCCCTTCCTTGAGTTTAAGGAGGATGAAATCGATGATGAGGCATGTAACTGCGAAAGTGTTGTTTCGTCTGATGATGTAAATCCCACCTATATGTATGGTCTGGACAAAATCGAATCTTTTATAAAGTCCAAGGACCATAAGGACATGCTGAAAAACCTTTTGGATGAAAACGAAAAACTAAAACTAAGGACCGAAACCATACAAAAATTTGACTCATTGAATGCCAACTTGAGCTCAGAAAATATAATTGATGTTGAAAACGCGTCTGAGCTTAATGAGGATGATGATATGAGCGTAATTTTTGTAGAGGATGAAGTCGACTGTTCTGAGTTTGTCAAGAGCAAACCCGAAAACCACAAAAATCTTATTTCTGAAAATTCTGTGGAGTTTTCTCGTTTGTCCCAAAATAAGTCCCCGATTCTAGAAGAAAAGGCTGGTGTGTACCAAAAGGTGAGGACAACACCAAATCAAGTATATAAGGTCACAGGAGTAACCGAACATCAAACAGCCGAACTCACTGCCATAGTGAATGAAGATAATGCAGATGGCTGTGATGAGTTTTTCTGGTCTGCTCCTATAGATAACGCTGACGAAACTGTTGGTCTGTCAGAGCGGACGTCCTGGAAAACCAAAGGCAGATATGTTCCAGAGCCACTGAACAAGCCTGACAACTTCGATGTGCCAAGTACTAGTGGTACAAAAGAAGTTCCTATAGAAGAAGTTACTTCCACAAGCGAAACATCATCTGTGAGAAGTGAATCGGCTGACAAGAAGCAGAAGCAAAAGGCTAACATCCACAAACAGCCGAAACAAGTTAAGGATCAAAAGCAGCAAAGGAATCTGAGATACAAAAAGAATCTCTCAGAGCGAAAGCAGTTTTGGCGATCTCAAAACGCCCATTTCTCTTATCATGACAAAAATTCAAAGTCAGAGAAAAGTGTTGTTAGGCTGCAAGAGGGCAACAGCAACCAAAAGGACAGATTCGGTTCAAACAGCAACCGAAAGGACAGGTTCGGTTCCGAAAGCAATAGCTACCGAACGTCCAGGTTCGGTCCCTCCAATGACCAAAAACAAAAAGGTCATATCGAACCGCAAGTCAGAAGAAATTCCCATTCTAATTCTTCTCACTCTCAATTCTCTTCTAAACCTAATTCTGTTCCTGCTCAAAGTTCAAAATCATCAAAGGATTTGAAAGGAAAATCGAAGGTTTCCACAGTCAAGAATGACCGAAAGCAGTCCAAGGCCCAAACGCCAAAACCTGAAACCAAAACGACTGTAACTAATCCTAACAAAATCAAAGTGTACACCATTAAGAAGAAAGATGAAACAACTTTAATAAAAAGAGCATATCTTGTTGATGTTTCTCTTACTATTCCTGTTCCTGTGAAAGGCTCACGTGGACCCAAGAAACTTTGGGTTCCTAAATCTGCTTAATTTTTGCAGGTTATTAATGACGAGCAGTTCGACGAAGAATGGTATATTGACAGTGGCTGCTCACGTCACATGACAGGGAGGAAAGAGGAGCTAAGGGAGATTCGATCTCTTCAGAATGGTGGGAATGTCAAGTTCGGGAATAACTCATATGGAACGATAAAGGGTTATGGTATGATAACCAATGGTGATTTCACTATAAGAAAGGTGGTGTACGTTAAAGGGCTACAACATAACCTCATCAGTGTATCTCAGCTTGTTGGAGGTATCGGTCTTAAAGTTTCATTTGACGATGAGGGTTCGGAAATTATAGAGAAGAAAACAAAAAGGGTGATTCTCAAATCAGAACGCAAATGCGAAATGTTTCCTCTCAATCTCAAACCTATCAAAGGAAATCCAGCTATATGTCTGTTATCCAAAGCTCATTCTGACGAAAGCTGGTTGTGGCACCGAAGGCTCTGCCATCTCAACTTCAAAGATATCAACAAGCTTGTCACCGGAGGTCATGTTCGGGGTCTTCCATTGCTCAAGTTTGATCAATAACATTTGTGTGCTGCATGTGAAATGGGGAAGCAGAGTCGTCAAAGTCACCCATCCATTATAAACACTAAAGTTGTTGAACCGCTTGAGTTACTTCACATTGACTTATGTGGTCCATCATCTATCGAAAGCATTGGCGGTAGCAAGTATAATCTTGTTATTGTTGATGACTTTTCACGTTTTACATGGGTATTCTTTCTGAAGCACAAATCTGAGGCTACTCTTAAGCTAAAGATGTTTATTAAGCAGGTTGAAGTGCAACTGAGGAAAGTCGTTCGCAACATCAGAAGCGACAATGGACTAGAGTTCAAGAATAAAGAATTTGAAGACTTTTTGGCAGAAAAAGGAACCAGTCACAACTTCTCAGCACCCTACACCCCTCAACAAAACGGAATTGTCGAAAGACGAGACCGATCTTTGTGTGAGGCGGCCCGAACCATGCTAAGTTTCGCTTCTCTACCTTTATATTTCTGGGCTGATGCTATTGCTGCAGCATGTTTTACGCAGAACAGTTCGTATCTCAATAAGCGTTTCACTCTTACTCCTTATGAGATCATCAACAACAGGAAGCCGAACGTTAAATTCTTTCATATATTTGGCTCACGATGCTTCATCTTCAACTCTAAAGAACATCGTAACAAGTTTGATGTTAAAACTGATGAAGGAATTTTTCTGGGATACTCACTCACTTCAAAAGCGTATCGGGTTTTAAATAAGCGTTCGAGGAAGATCGAAGAAACGTATTATGTGACTTTCGACGACAGCTACGTAAAGAAGCTAAAGGCCACTGAAGAAGCAATTGGAGAGATTTTCACTCAAACAGGTCAAGTCACGGCCTCGATTGCTAATTTGTTTGAACGGTATGTAGAACTATTCGATGAACCAGAGAAAGCTGCTCTCTCGGAAGCCAAGGCTGCAGACAACAAAGTCGACCATCTGAAGCAAATCGTCGAAGATGCCGCCAAACGAATGGGTGAAGGAGAACATGTTCCAAACAAACCTCCAAAGCATGGTGCTTCAGTTGAGGGGGAGAATCCACCTTCTTCAAAACAACCGAGCTCACAAATTGAGGGGGAGAATTCCATTCTAGTTCCACCCGAAAGCTCAGTTCCACCCGAAAGCTCAACTGCACCCGAAAGCTCAACTGCACCTGAAAGCCCAACACCACCAGAAAGTCCTGTAGCACCAGAAAGTCTAGCTACACCTGGAAGCTCATCAGTCGAAGGGGAGAATGCCGATGTGTTTTACAACGATGATAGCCAATCTGAATTAGAAGAAATGGTGAATGCTGAATTGGATCCATCCTATGATCCAAATTACCCTCCTTTTGTTATGTGGACCAGAGATCATCCTGTTTCACAGGTAGTGGGTAATGTCTCCGAAAAGGTCCTGACCCGATCTCAACTGAAGGCAAAGCAAGCATCTCTATTCTCAAAAGTAGAGTTCTGCATGTTTATGTAACGTTCGTAGATCCGGGCTAGTCAATTAGAGGCAATAGGAGTCGAAAACGACTTTTCGACAAAAAGATTATTTAGAATAAATAATCTTAACCAAGTTGTAGAATATGTCACAAGGTTTCCGTACATATAAAGAACGCCGAAATCCGAGTTATAACGAAGAAGTTATGACCCGTCGAAGTTTCCCGACAGAACCGGCACGGTACCGGGAAGCGTGAATAGTGAATTTACGATAGAGAGAGATTTAGCCTTAGCGATCTAAACGAAAGTCGTAAAATATGTTAAACTAAGAGCATCGATAAAAAGAACGCCCAAATCTGACATCGTATGAAGAAGTTATGATTTTTCGAAGTTTCGGACTAGCAATGTACAGTCCGAAATTCGAATATTAGATCGAGCGGTTTTTAGCCGACATGACCTGAACGAGAATCGAAGATCTCGTTAAGAGTAGCATAATGACAAAAAGATGGGCAAAAACGGATGTCGGATGAAGAAGTTATGAGGATTTAACGGACCAATCCTGTCCCGGCCTGTTAATAATATAAAATTTAAAATCGAGTCAAAATTCGCCGACGGAGTCTAAACGAAAGTTGTAGAGTACGTTCCCACCTTCGCGAGGATATAAAGAACGTCGAAAAGGGAGCTCGTATGCGAAAGTTATGATTTTTAGAAGTCGAAAAGTGAATTTGCGAAATCTGTTGCGAGGGTGATGACGTGGCTCAATCAGGGCCGTCGCTTGCTGATCACGCTTCGCTTCGGATTTACGACACGTCGCTTCGCAATATGCCCCGCGTCCGAAGAGGTTACGCCCCGCGTAGGTCCGATCTGATCCATCCGATGGAGTGCAAGACAGTTGGGTCCGAGCTGGTGGTCTTATCCGAGGAGTACGCCCAGGGTAACGACCGAAGCCTGGCCCTATAAATAGATGTGCGAGGCTGCCATTGTTCTTCACTCCAAATCCACTTCTTTCTCTCACTAGTTTCTCTCTCTAGCTCATCTAAACCCCCATAAGCCCTAGTTAAACTCCTTAGCTCCCGAGGGAAGCCCCGAGGCTCCCAGAGTCCCGAGAAAAAGAGCCTTTCGGTTTCGAAACGCTGCTCCAATTAAGTTCCGGTTTTCGATAAAATTCGTTGTAAGTGTGCTACGCTTACGTAATTTTTAATATAGCTTTCAAATAATTATAGGAATGTTATTAGGTCCTTAAAATAATTATTTAAGCTATTATTATGAGTTATATTGAGTGTTATTAACGCTTAATAATAGTCAGACTAATTAATTTGTCGCGGTTATCGTTAGACTAAACCCTAGTGGTATTGGTACTAGGTTTTATCGAAGGAAAATCATTTTGAGAGTATCGAAGCGCTGTCCGAGTGTTGAGTCACCACCTTTCAATTGAGTGCATAGTCCCTTTCATCCTACACATAGATATGAAGTATTTTATATAAACTACGTGTTATGTGTACATATTATCTGAATACTTGTTGTCTTTGCCGGATGAACGTTTTATACATGTTTTAAATGATTTAAACTGTATACGTATTTTATAC